>NC_048550.1:7127362-8503398 GCF_902806685.2 Maniola hyperantus
ACTAGTAATGCATGACGTGTTCTAATACAATTTCGAAGAAAATATTAAAAAACCGTCCACGTGCGAGTCAGGCTCGCGCAATGAGTGTTCCGTACTACAGTCGTATTTTTTCGACATTTTGCAGGATAATTCAAAAACTATGATACATAAAAATAAATAAAAATCTGTTTTAGAATGCACAGGTGTAGACCTTTCATATGACACCCCACTTGATATAGTTATCTTACTTGGAAAATTGAAAATACTAATTATTAGTTCATGACCACAATTAAAAATAGACTTTATATTTTGACGTAAGATTTTTTACACCTTTATTACCTCTCTCTCTCCCAATTCCCAAAGCCACCATGACCCAAAGTTCATAGTCACTGATCGTTCCTTTCTGTGTTAAGGACAATACGCAGAGAACCTTTGAGCTTTTATAAAATAACGAAGGTCTGGCACGCGCTGGCTCTCTCCTCAACTTGAACCATACTTGAACGATGAATTAGTGACACTAGTGATAAGCGTGAAGTTGTCAGCGTCAGACAAAGACAAACTAATGGACCTAGAATAAAACCCATAAGAGATACTTAGTATAACGGAGTGCAGAGTACATTGGTATCCAGAAACCCCTGTATCAAATCTATCATCTAGCATTAGTTTGTTTTACAGACAATATAACGTTCATATAACGTTGTGCAAAATCTCAAGGATGATTTATAAACCCATTTCGAATAGAAATCGAAATAAATTATTTTGACAGAGGCCTGGTCGCTATAATTACATGGACGGAGGTTTAAAATGATCCCGGTTGTAATAGGCCTTTGTTTGGAAATCTGGAACTGATATCAACCCTGATGGCGTAGCATTGTTTCACTGTGAGTGAAAAATAATAAATCGTTAGCACGTCTGGTTATCGGGGACGGAGTAAAACGACTGGGTAAGCTGTATCCTTTGGTGTCCACTTTTTTCTAACTAATGTTCATGTTAATGTGGATGGATAAGTCAAATATAGTTTATATATATATATATATATGAGTTTGTATGGCGCAAAGCGCACTTGACCCACTTGAGTACGGTATCTTACTTCGTAAATTGAATATGCTATATTAGTTCATGACCACAATTTAATTTTTTGGTGTGATATAACCACAAATTCACGGTTTTCAGATTTTTTTTTCCCCCGTGAATGTCTGCTATAAGACCTACTTACCTGCAAATTTCATGTTTCTAGGTCAACGGGAAGTAGGTACCTGTAGGTTTCTTGATAGACCGACAGACTGACA
This sequence comes from Maniola hyperantus, assembly GCF_902806685.2. Lineage (NCBI taxonomy): Eukaryota > Metazoa > Arthropoda > Insecta > Lepidoptera > Nymphalidae > Maniola > Maniola hyperantus. The sequence goes on from NC_048550.1 coordinate 7,128,631, forward strand.
GACAAACAGACAGACAACAAAGTGATCCTATAAGGGTTCCGTTCCGTCCTTTTGAGGTACGAACCCTAAAAATACCTACAGTTTAAATGGAAGTGGGCTAACTCCGAAGAGCTACAACAGTTTAATTAAATTTTCTTACCCCAAATCGGTTTTTACGCAGCATTGTAGGGAAACCTAAATTATAGAATAGAATAATGTTTATTCGAGGTATCATATACATGGTGTAGGCAATATCATCCTGTACAGCAGTGCAACCCTCGGACAGGTAGGCCATCAGCTTGTGTCAGACGATGGGCCCTCAGCACAACCTCTATGGCGAATATCTGAGTTACCAAACCTCTTACCAGTTCTTGCAATTCACAAAGGCGAGTGAACTTTACTTGTGGAAGTCGTATACACGGACATTGCGGTAAGTGGTGCGTGTATGTCGGACCAATTTATTAGTCGCGAGCAAGCGCTCGCAAACACACACATTTAGGTACTCTACCATTACTTATACCGATACGACATTACACACAAGCATGAGCCACTCGCCTTCGTGAAATGCAAGAACTATACTATGTAGTGATAATATTGAACGAGGGTCTAATCATAGGTACAAAAGGAACATACTCCTTGGAGTGTTATCTAATGGATGGGATAATAGGTTCGTATCACATGGCAAATCTGTGTGGCTCGCCACGTGACGTATTGTTTTTGCCAGTGATAAATGGAACGATTGCGTAAATGGATACCATGGCACCAACGTATGACTAGAGTTTGGTATCACGAATAATAATCTATGAAAAGCTGATTGACTGGGACTGACTGACTGACTAACTGATTTATCAACGCGCAGCTCAAACTACTGCACGGATCGGGCTGAAATTTGGCATGCAGATAGCTGTTATTATTATGAGTTATGAACTTATGACATAGAACCTTCTCTAAGAAAGGAATTTTGAAAATTCAACCCCTAAGGGGGTAAAATAGGGGTTTGAAATTGTATAGTCCCCTAAGCTGGTATCTATAGGTAATAAAGCGGTGTGAAATCCTTTTAGGAACTACTTAGTAAGATTATTTGTCTCCCAGTTTAAGTGGTTGGGATGCATTGGGACCTCCATGTTTTTATCTGGAGCATACTTTTAAGGATTTTTTGGGTTTCCGTACCTCAAAAGGAGAAAAGGAACCCTTATAGGTTCACTTCGTTGTCTGTCTGTCTGTCTGTCCGTCCGTCAGTGCGTCCGTCTGTCCGTTCGTTCCGTTCGTACGTCCATCCGTCCGTCCGTCCGTCAGCTTAAAACGTGTTCATGAACAAATAACTAGTATTTTCAATTTTCAAAGTAAGATACTATACCAAGTGGAGTATCATAACATATGAAAAGGCTTTACCTGTACATTCTAAAACAGTAGGTATTTTATTTATTTTTAAGCATAATAGTTTTTGTACGGAACCCTCAGTGCGCGAGTCTGACTCGCACTTGGCCGGTTTTTTTATCTTGTCTAAAATGGATTGCGGAATTATGTCATAAAAGTACACTCATTCCCCAAACGACTTTCGGACTTTCTTGAGGTGAGCGCAGGAGTCGCAAGCCTATTGCTGTGTCTAGTTTGCCTATCATATAGATATACTGTGAGCCGTCAATTTGTTTATGTCTGAATGTTCTGGCCATTGCACAGACGATTAGGCGAGCCAACTCAAAATAATATGTCGATCCGATTTAGGTTGAACACATCAATCACGTTACACTTTTACCCCGGGCTTGATTGTAATTGCGGTTAACAGACGGCTGACCCGATAAATACGTATATATGATTATTGATTAGTTAATTGATGAAAGTATGTAGGTACAAGCAACTGGAGTAGGTAACACTTTCATCTTTCATAGAACAAAAATGTTTATGGATACAATGCTTTCTTCTTGCTCTAATAAATATTTGGAAGAAGATCAATGCCTGAGTTCCTATACTTACACAATGAATTACTAGCTGATGCCTACGACTTCGTCCGCTTTGATTTAGGTTTTAAATATCCTATAGAAACTTTTTGATTTTCCGGGATAAGAGTAGGTAGCCTATGTCACTCTCTAAGTCTATAACTATATCCATATCTATGTAACTATCACTACAACCCTTTACTCCGTTGGGGCGTGATTGAAGGACACCCTAACAAACACACTTTCCGCGTTCATTAGTTACATTAATTCGCATTTCGCAATGGGTAAGTTTATTTCGTGATTCGACAAGATAATTTTTACTAGAAAGGTCTCAGAAAACATTTAAAAGTATAATATTTTCTCATAGTTAGATACCTACTACTTAGATTACGTTGTAGAGAAAAGTGCATTTTCAAGTCTACACATAAATTGCATTGAATACTGTATAATCTGCTTACCGTCTCGCTATTGAAAATTATTTCAAGTGCACTACTAGCTTAGTGTTATCTCACAGGTAAATCCCTTCATTAAGGATTTACAAAGACGTATACGCATTCACTTCTCGAGGGCCACTCTGTTATTTCCATTTCCATTATATCGAATTGTGTAAATGTCAAAATTGTAGCCTCGGATCCGTGAGATTACATGCGACCCACGTGCTACCTCAAGCAAGGCGTGTGGTCTCTAAGAGTGCTCTCCATGGTCACTCCAAGTCGAGCGTAAGAACATGCTATTGCAATCAACATTTACGGGCGAGCTACGTGAAGTGTGCACAACGCGTATCTACATTTGGTATTTTTATGCGAATTTATAAACATTTTTAACAAACTAAAGACATTTTAAATTACTATTACTTGTGTAAAGTTTGCCTTAAAGCCAATAGTTTTGCAATTTTGTAATTTCTCACATGGTTTATTTACGCACAAAGTTGCCTATAAATTTGCCTTTAAATAGAGATGTTTCAAGGGTTGTTGTTCTTTAAAAATAATCATCATAATCATAAAGTAGTTTTCTCAAATTTATTGTTTTAGGGGCACAATCGATAGCTGGCTTAGTAATAGATATAGATTTAGAACAACAAATAATAGAATAATAGACGTAATATCTGTATATGGAGAAGCGCATTAGTAATGTAAGCTTAATACAAGCAAAATAATGGTCCCCAGGGTTGAGATCTTTTAATCTATGAGTGAACGGCTTCTGATGACCAAGACTAGTATACAGCCTTCGCGCCCACCTTGCCCTGACCTCACTTCGCCCACGTTTTAATACGCGCTATTAGCATTATCATTTTTGCATAGAATTACGCTATGACCTCTAATATTAGGTTCCATTACACTCAATTGTTCTGTGTCACAGTCACAATTAGTTCTAACCCATGACACAATTATTGCACTTGTGGGCATTCGATGCTAGTGATGTTATAGTATACTAGTATGATAATATACTCTGAGCTTTACAAGGAACCATAATCCTACAACAACGGTCTACATCTCCTGAGGATGCTCCGGTGTCGGAGTGAAACGTGTTTTGTACGATAGGATGTTGCGTGGTGGTAGTGATGCGTAGATATTATTGTTTGCTTGGTGGCTTGCTTTTCCTGCACGTTTAGCAGTGGAAGTGCGTGGTGCATGTCGCATGCTGCACGTTGCACCATACAGATTTAGCTGTTTTAGCGGATTAAAGCAAACTAGCTTATGCTCGCGACTTCGTCCGCGTGGACCATATAAATTTCAAAACCCTATTTCACCCTCTTAGGGGTTGAATTTTCCAAAATCCTTTCTTAGCGGATTGCCTACGTCATAATAGCTATCTGCATGCCCAATTTCAACCCGATACGTCCAGTAGTTTGAGCTGTGCGTTGATAGATTAGTCAGTCAGTCAGTCAACTTTTCCTTTTATAGCAAATTAAGTTTTTCGTTTCTTATATAATATCATGGACTTCAGCAAAATATAACCCCTATTTCGAGCTTTTTTCGCAAAATAAAAGCATGAACGTGGAACCATGTTAAATTATTACATTGCAGAGCTTTCTTTTTGCGGAATTTTTTTGACCTGCCAAGATTTTATCTTTAAGCTCGATGAGCATCACATATTATATCTTATTATAATAATGAATGATTCAACATCTCAAGAAGCTTTCGCATGGCTGTTGATCAATACGAAAAGGGTCAGGTACGGACGCATTGGGATTTGTGAGGAGGTTTGTTAACTCTAAAGCCTAGACCACTAGCCTCTACCACAATCAAGCATAAGTCATTTTGTAGTATTTTAATTAAGGATGTTTTTAGTAAGGTTTTTACATTTAAAATATTGTGTTAACTACTTCCGATTTCACATCAATGTTTTAAATTCTTGATGAACTTTCTTTTCTAATAATATTAAACGTTGTTATTTCGGCTGCATCATATGCCATAACACAGCTCAAACTAAACGAGCATTGTGAGAAATCTAGTAATGTAACGAATCTGGTTATATTTCACATATCACATCACTATAGTTGTAGGTACATATTTGATCGTTTATGTATGTGGATCCTGTATGCTTATGGCGTCCGGTTGTTAAGTCAACGCACGGCCAAAATTAGCCTGTGCAAATGCTATCCACGCTCCTGCCACTGGCTGATGCCGGTGAGATAATAATTATGTATTCCGCTGCGTATTTCGAATTTTGAATGAGTTAATTTTCAATTACGTGCCAAACTGTGGAGAAAATTTCGATAGGCTAAGCAAACAGATAGTTACATTCTTTTGTGAACAATATTATCACCAAATTGAAGATTTTGTAGACGTCATTATTAGAAATCAGTCTTCTCCTATGAGCACCATCTCAACCGGTCCTCAGTCTTCCCCATCTTGCTATTTCCTCCCACACTATTGGCAAGTATAGGTATCGTCAGTTTGCAATAAGGTGGAGGGCGCGCCACAATATGCTTACTCTACTCTAAGACTTTCCAACGTTTATTGCATAGCCTGCCTACTGCCACTTCAACTTATAATTGGTATCTCCACCTAAGCTGATTCATAGTTCATTGTTATGTCGGTGGCTTTAGTAAACAATAGGTATACTTAGATATTTTAATTTTGAAAGTACTTCTTTCTCTTTTTTCTCTACCTCTATAGATTCAACAGCAGAGCTGAATAATGTAGGTATTCTTACTTAACATCGCACTCGGTATTATCTGTGTGTACTATGAGTTCAAGTTTACTTTCATGAAGACGTTGTGAATGGAAAGGGAAATTCGGTTAGCACTTTTTACTTTTCTTTCATTCAAGTCTAAGTAATTGTTGTGCTTTGTTTTCATGGGAAGTGACACCTAACAATATAAGTGACTCATTAAATTCCTGCCTTTTTAACTGTAAAAAATGTGTGGAGAAATGGTCTATTCATCTTATTGTTAGTTTTAGTGCTTTATTGTACTTATTGCACTATTAATTATCGTAGTGTCAAATATCACGCTATTCTCGCGATATCTGTTTAGATAACTTTTTACCTACTCATAATATAGGAACTCAAAGATTAAATTTAAACCTCAGGAAAGCCTATCTCAATCCTGCTTAAGATAACATAAGCAGTATTTCCCAAGATAAATAAAATCCAAGCTAATGCTAGTTTTCTTTTATCTTAATCCTCTTTAACACAACCTGACTGCGGTGGACGTTGAGCCAAATGCGATGCAGCTTTACGATAAGGTATCCGCTTACCTACTACATTGAAACTACTACAATACCTATCCTATCTACACTAATATTATGAAGAGGTAAAGTTGTATAAGTTTTTATGGAAAGGGCTGGTCCCTTAACTTAACTTAGATAAACTAAATTTCTCATGTACCTAAGTGAATTTGATTCTTAATGAGAATAAAGTTCTTTAACCGTAACTTAACTAATAGGTAATAATCCGATTCTGAAAATCACGCAGAAAAGCTAGTTATCTGTGTTTTCAGAAAATAAATCATCCATATCAACCTGCATGCGTCCATTATATTTTCGAGAATGCACCACTAAACACGGTCGTTTCTCATCCAGCTGCTTCCCGCCTCCTTCTCGAGGTCATCGGTCCAGCGAATTAGAAGTTGTTGTACACTACGCTGGTAAACCACCAATGGAGATGGTGGTCTCTAGAACACGGATGGTCCATGGGCCATCGGGTCTGCGACAGACATGACCTGCCCAGTGCATACCACTTTAGCTTACTAATCCTTTGGGCTACATACGTCGGTCAATCTTTCATTTCTCCAACAACATTATTAATCAAAGTAAGTACATTTTTTTGCTATGATGGATTATTATCATTATTCGGAGTGTATTCGTTTTCGTGGTCACCTAGATACCATTGTTAAAAACCTGTTTCAATATTCGCTCTCGCCTTCAAATTCCTCACTCTTCAAGTAGGTAGGTATACGCAGCGTGAAAACAAAAGCAAAAAAAGGATCGCGTACCTGCCAACGGTCGCGGTGTATTCGCGCTTTAACCGGTCTCATTAAAGTGTATACACACACGGTTGAAAGTTCTGCCTAACTATGGTCAACTAACCTTACCTAACTAAGCTAAAATAGTGTGGTTAGAATATAATCTTTTTAACACACTTGCTCATAAAGTGGCTATAATTTCACCGCAATTAGGCACGTAATGACACCTATAATCAAACTGTGATTTTTTCATTGTTATTATTCGCAAGTGAGTTATAGAGTTTCATTTTTTAATTTTATTGGTTCAGTTGCTTTGTTCTTAAAAAAGTTTCGATACAAAAAAGATCGTGTTCAATAGTACAAATAAATTAATGTACCTGTATGCTTGCTAATTTCATGCAACTTCGTATTTAAATAGATAATTATATTTAAATAGATATCTCCAAATGTTGAAAAGTCCTCTTTGGTCAAATTCCAAATTGGCTGAGATAATTAGTTAAGTAAGTAAAATTTGGAAGAATGATCAGGCTATAATCTGTTTATTAGATTCTTTGTGGATGTGATATGAAATAATGAATGAAGAAAAATGGATAATGTAACACACAATATTTTACATCAACGTTTATAAGCAGACCACGTCCTTTGTCTTTTTCTGCATCGCGTAGTATTACTTAGTGCCCTTCCATTAAAAAAAATCTTGCAGACAATGTCACACCATGTGCTTCTGTTTTCGGGACATACAGAGCACATAAGGCATCACTAATATCGAGAGTAGTGTGGATTTGACAGACTACGCAATGAACCATATTATAATATCGTTGAGAAATTTGAGAATCCTTTCCTTCTAATTTGCCAGTAGGTAGGTACGAGTGATCACTTAATTTTCAAAATTGAAGACCCTCATTCGGAAGACCCGTGTGTAGCGGATTACCGCGCTCGCGCTCACGTTGTGGTGGGGAAGGGGGAAGCCTTGACTCATCCTATTCAATAGCATGTCAAGTCAATGTAGCGTTGAACTTGCCATAGCACTTCGTCGCGCCACTTAATTACAAATACAGTTTTGATGACCGACAAAATGCAATTATGCTTCAAAGAGGATTATTTTGTAGAACGACAGATAAGTTCGCTATTTGAGGTCGCCCTGTCAATCACCATCGGTACACTCTGATCTTTGCTTCCTTTACACCTTTTTTGCTCCTGCTGTATCCCGCATTCCTACAATCAGTGAGATATTTAGCACATCCTATAGGTTTACTACACTGTTTGTCAACATAACGGAGCATAGATCAGGTGTTAGAAAAGTCAAATCATTGGCATAATCTACAGCAATATACGAGTTTAAACATGCTTTTAAGTTCCTTTGAAAGTAAACCACATTTTTTGAGAAGAAGAGGTAACAACAAACAATTTCTGACCCTAAAGTTATTTTTCATATTATTACCTACCCCATAAATCATTCCAAAAAACCTCCACAGCAGAAAACAGAATTAATGCATAGAATCATGGTAAGCAATCAGCATACGTAATTACAGTCAAAATATAAAGTGTCAAACACATTAATTATTCCTAGTCATACTTTCACAGGGATATACATATATACGACCTAAGCTTTTTAAAGCTGCCAATTTGCCCACTTTGAGCTTTTATTACTACTTACTAGCATATAATATTGAGGAGCGCTTTGGAAACCGAGGTACCAGGCTCCCAGACTTATTAAGAAATTCCGAATCTACTTAATCCGGACCGGTATGTCTGCGGACGTGCATAATATCCGCCCAGACACGCCGCGGTCGACTCTGATGTCATTTGCGTAAAATCATGGTGGAATTTAATGCGCTTTACACTGTTGCACATTAAACATGACAGTAACAAGTGTGTAATAAGAGGCTAGGCGATAATAACTGATTGCAATTCTGTGGCCAATAAAAATATCGCGTGAAATGTGAATATTAAACATAATACCCTACCTCTTTCGAGTTAATCGGATCTGTTTTAAACTGGAATATTTGAAAAATATCTGGCAAGTATCTGGTTCATATACTGTTACTGGAATAGTACCTAACCCCCATTGGATTTTTAGGAGACCTCTCACTAGATGGGTGGAGGATTTGCCTCCTCATTTCTAATTTGAACCGCTAAGATTTGGAACACCTTTCCAGCATCAGTTTTCCGCTGCAATTATAATATGGGTAGGTCAAGTCAAGAGTGAATCGGCATCTTCTAGGCACTCCATCTAAGGCTGTATCCTCACTTCCCACCAGGTCTGATTGCAGCCAAGCGCTAGTCTATAGATTAAAAAAAAGGATCTCAAGCGAGTCGCTTTTTCGCCGAATAGGACTACATCATACTTAAACGGAACTAATTAAGTACCTAGGTGCCAATACCGTATTCTAAAGAAATCTCTGCAACATGTTATGCAGACGTCCATAGTATTGAAATGGATGACAACAACAAAAAGGTGCCTTATCTCTTTTAGTATCATCTATTTTCATTAAAACGCACCAAATTTAATCCAAAAATCTTCAAAAAACTTTCTATTATTCCTATTACCCTGCAACTATAACAAAATAAAACATACAAAGATGCTACGTTTCTAAGAATTCATGTTTTATTCTCGTCTTAAATTGGACCGCGCCGCGCTGCGCTGTATTGATATACATAATTGAATCTTCATTGAACAAGTATTACTGATGAATCGATTTGATGATCAATCATTTTCACCTACTGATTGCTTTCAAACTATTTTAAAGTATCTACTTTCTCATTACTTTATCATTACAAGCTAGATGATGCCCATGACTTCGTCTTTGTGTATTTAGGTTTTCAAAAACCCCAAGGAAACTATTCGATTTTCCGGGATAAAAGTAGCCTATATCCGTATAGGTACGGGATGAAAGTCATCGCTGTACCAAATGAAACCCACGACTTCGTTCACGTGGAATAAGGTTGTTAAGAATCCCGTAAAAACCCTGATTTTTTGGGGCAATTCATAGCCTATGATGTTCATCCCGAGATGCAAGCTATCTTCGTACCAAATTCCGTCAAAATTGGTTACACAGATGAGCCGTGACAAGGTAAGAAACAGACAGACATACTTTCACATTTATAATATTAGTACATACTGTACTAAATTGAACCTCCAAGAAACGCAAAAGAACAACACAAACGCATTACGCAACGCTAGAGCCGCAAAACGCAACGAAATATTTTAAACGTCAGGATCAGCACCACTTCGCACTAACTTGACGTCTGAAATATTTCTGACTTGACTGATAGAATGCTCGATGCTTCCACCGCATATATAGTAGGTTCTGAAAATTCAGCATTTGCGCCTCGGGCTAATTTTGCGGTCGCAATCGATTTCCTTTATACCTATTGGGCTATATTTATAGTATGTAGAACAAATCAAAATCAATTAGCATAAGTTGCAAAAGTCAGATCGAAACCTTTCGGGATTGATCAATGTGCGTGATAGTACCAAAATCCGATTACCTAACCAGAATTTAGCATAGTATACCGCTGAGCTAAGACAATGGCAAGGCAACTTTACGATTTGGTAACGCGAAATGTATTTACTTCGCGGTGCGGAACGAAGTTCTGTTCATTCAATCTCTATTATTTTAGAGATGAGCCGTTTAAAGCCGTTCTCTACTAGCTGTTTGAGTTGTTGACATTAAATACTAGTAATTATGTCATCAGCTTTTTAGGTCCAAGGATTTGTGATCGCCAATGAAGAGTCAATCAGTGAGTGAATCAAGAATTTTCTTTTTGAATTTAGAAGATTTTTTAGGGTCCCGTACCTCAAAAGGAAAAACGGAACCCTTATAGGATCACTTTGTTGTCTGTCTGTCTGTCTGTCAAGAAACCTACAGGGTACTTCCCGTTGACCTAGAATCATGAAATTTGGTAGGTAGGTGGGTCTTATAGCTGGTATTAGGGGAAAAATCTGAAAACTGTGAATTTGTGGTTATGTCACACCAAAAAAATTAAATTGTGGTTATGAACTAATAATTAGTATTTTCATATTTCGAAGTAAGATAACTATATCAAGTGGGGTATCATATGAAAGGTCTTCACCTGTACATTCTAAAACAGATTTTTATTTATTTTCATGTATCATAGTTTTTGAATTATCCTGCAAAATGTCGAAAAAATACGACTGTAGTACGGAACCCTCATTCCGCGAGCCTGACTCGCACTTGGCCGGTTTTTTGATTCCTTACAATGATAGTGGTACTTACTTATGGTTTAGGTAAAAGAATGAACAGCCTAAAACAATTAAAGTAAGCAATAATAAGTTTGCCAATTAAAACTTAGTTAGTAGGTGACATGACAAGTCAAATCGCAGCCAAATATTTGTCTATAAAGTGGTTCAACTCTATTGTCTTTATTGGAGTTATTCTAGCCATTGTTCTCTGTGAAAGACATAATGCAACACAATACCCATAAGTAGATCGCTTTCAAGCTAAAAGACGAAGCATAAAGGTGATCGTAGACCACAAAACGACCTGCCACTTGCAAGAGGCGCAAATATTACGAGAGACTCAAGCCTCGAGAGGCATTTAGCCGTCTTAAAAAAGAAAAGGAAAAAAAGAGGAAAGAATTGTATCGTCAGATCCCGTTTAAATTTGTTGTAATGAATATCTTCGGAGGAAAAACTCCTCAACGGATTAGGATTAGAGTAGATAAGTCGCTCTCGATCAGTGACATAGTTTAGTGAAATTCGACTTTTTAACCATGAAATGAAGCCATTAAACCAAAGAACGTATAACAACAAATTAGATTCAGGTAGTTATCTTTTTGAATCCAATTATTCCATATTCCATGTGATAAGATCCGGCTGCATCAGGCGTATCGAGGAAATGCTGATATCTTCAGCATAGTTTAGTGACCACGGCTCACACATGTTTACGGCACCTGTTGATGTCATTCGTATTTTCAGTACCTACTTTCTTTTCAGTACTTTTGGTTCTTGTGCCTCGAGCGGGTTTCTTGCAAGTTGCGGGTCTTGTACCGATGTGCGATCTCCTTTAGTAAATCGCTTTCAAAGTAAGAGACGCTCCATAACTCAGGCGCCCATGATCTAGAACTGTCATTCATAGACTAGAAGGCGTTGCATTGAGGTGTTCTCTCACCGCCTCCGTCGTTCGCCGCACACGTAGGTAATTGAAAAAGGCATGATTCATTTCGCTATAAGGGCGTGGACCCAAGATGTCAGCGACGCGCGACGGTAATTGCGCGGCAGGTCATCATCACACCGAACAGGCGCCTACAATATGTATTAGATTTGCGATTCCTACATCTAAACTATTGATATCTAATTAGGTAGGTAATATCTACCTACAAAAAATTTGCTGAGTCATCGGTTGCTGAAACACGGTTATGCAGATTTAAAATATTTAAAGGAGATGTGGGACTTTTATTATGTTTATCTAGATATCTCAAGGTCCTCAAGGTATAACTGTATCAATTTACAAAACTGCACGAATTATTTCCCCTGATTGCCCATTTTCGGCTTAATTGGACCATACTACGAGTTAGTTGATGGATAGTTTACATGAATGGAAAATACAAAATATTTTCCATCCATGTAAAATATCCATGACTATTATTAATATTATAAATGCAAAAGTGTGTTTACTTGTTGATTTATAAGTTTGTTGGTTTATCCTTCAATTACGTCGCAACGGAGCAACGGGTTGACGTATTTTTTGCATAGGTATAGTTAAAGACCTGGAGAGTGACATAGGCTATTTTTCATCCCTGAAAATCAAAGAGTTCCCACGGGATTTTTAAAAACCTAAATCCACGCGGACGATGTCGCGGGCATCAGCTAGTAATATATAAACACTTGCCTAGGTCTGAAAATTTAAACTCCAACAATTACGTATACCTACTGTTTAGCTTTGGTATTTATAGCTTTGATACGCATTATACGCAAAACAAGGAATTTCCAAGAAATAGATGTTTATAAAAAAGAAGTGAGATACTATTTCACGGAAATCCGATTATAACGATACCTATCGACTATCGAGAGTCTATATTAAGATATTAATAACAGTACACAAACATTCTAGTTTAACAAAATTCACTAGAGAAATATTCTTATCCACTGAAGTGATAAACGACATAAGTGCTTTTAACCATCCGGATATAAATGTCACTGTATAATACATACGTAAATTAATTTGTTAAGCGCGAATACAATTTGTATAATGTCAAAATTGTTTTCTTTTCATTCAACAAAATGATAATGAGTTTGCCTAAATGAATTTGCTCTTTCTATGCTTGAACAGCGTCATACCAACTACATAAATTATTATTATAAGCTGATGACGGCGAAGGAAAAAGGAAGGGAGCTTGATGTGTTATACTGTTTATGTATGAATACAATTCTTAAGTTTGCAAATATTACAATAAAACTTTAAGCTAGCCCTATCTAATTACTATACAAATCATGCCCGCTCGGAATGGTGCCAAGAATACATGGCTGCATTTCCGCGCTGGACAGCCAGGCTGATCCGTTGCGCAAAATATTAGCCAGCCCTTCTGTAACCAGATGAGGCTATTAATCGAGGTGAAATGTCTCGTAATTTTAGCACTAAGACTCCATGGGCCCCACGGTCTCCACGGCAAACGGAACAAAAATGTAACTCTCGATAAGTGAGGCATACTTGCGACGCTTGCTGTCTTCAGCCATGTCAGCTCCCGGTCTTGATGGTCCCAGTCTCCCTGATATGACACGGGGCCAATGTGTCAACGCACGTTGCGTCCCACATTAGCGCCCGTCCCCGTTCCCAGGGAACCAGCGTCACTCCATCAGGTCTCTTGCCATCATCCCGACTAATCCCTGCCAGCTCAATGAGCGCACGAATGTCTATGGTTGCAAGAGTCCTATTGATCGTATCGTTAAGAGAGCCATGCCTGAATAGCCTACCAGAGCTCCTTTGGCAAGAGAGTCCGTGAAGTCCTTTGTCAATGTATGTTTGTCTTAAAGTATAAAATATATGCCACTGCAGGGTATAGTGATCATGTAATCTAAGAAGAAATTTGCTTACCGTCAAAACATCATATTCATTATGAGGTGGCAAACAATCACTAATTCCATGCAATCCTCTTGTCACTATAGCTTTCCAATCACTTACAAAACTTTAATGACACTTGAAATGTTTTAATGATCCTTAACTCTACTATAAAAGAACAAAACAAGGTTAATTTCCAACAGGAGAGCGAGTGGTGATAAAAACAAACGAACTGTGTGATTCCTAAAACTATCAAGGAAGTGGGACGAAAGGATCGTTTGGCTATTTGTCTACGCCTATTCAATAGCATGGAACATCGTAGAGGTGGCAAAACGAACACAAATGGTTTTGTAATGACGTAGGTACGAGTCGTACGTTTTAGCCTGATTTTGTATTACAAGCGTTTGGCTTTTACCCATGACGTCTCCGTACGAATAAATTGTCGTAGTAGAGTACACGTACAGAGTACGAATAACTGCTCTTACCCAATGATAGCCACTTAGGATAATCTCCATCGTTATTTTTTTTTTATCTTATTCTTAGACGTTTCACTCTTGGCAGAACGGTAGCGATCGTCACTGCAGTGCTGTGGCACCTCTTCAGCGCAATCATGCTCGCAAAATGTCTAAATATCGTTAATTTTCACATCTCTAACTTCAAAAACTTCTTCTTCTTATTTTGCTTTGTGGCTTTCAGTAGAGCTACACAGAGCTTCAAAAACTTATTAACCTTCCAACCACGATTTCACCCTCTTAGGGTGTTTCTTAGCTAGAAAGAATCTATACCTTACAAACTTCAGGTTAATAACAATAGGTAGTAATTAAAACTTTCCTATACAAACTTTCATCCCCTATTTTACCACCCTTAAGGGCGACTTTTCCAGAATGGCATATAGGTTTTTATTATTTAAAATTAATAATCTGAATTAATAATCTAAAGATTTTCTCGTCTGTAACTTCAAAATCATAGGACTTACAGTACAGTCTATAGATCAGGCTAGATTTATATGAACTCTACCTAATCTACCTAGGTACTAATTAAGGTTTTATGAGATAGTTATAAAAATATTATATCTATCTCCACTATGATTACTAGTCGTAAACTGTTACAGTGCTTATGTGTAATCGTTATAATTTTGCTAGTAAAAAGCGTCATCCATTTGTAGAGTTTGTGATACGGTCGCAATAATTGGTGTCATTTACCTTGATATTATTTTTATAGCACAGGTAAAGTTAACTATGAAAATTTAAGTGTCACATATTATTATTAAGTATTAATAATAGGTTATAACTCCATTAAAAGTTATGTTAGGTAATGGGATAGACCGAAGAGCTAAGCTACTTATGTTTACAAGTATGTAATAGCTACTTGACTCAAAGCTGTGATAGCCTAGTGGTTAGCACGTCCGCCTTCTAATCGGAGGTCGGGGGTTCGATCCCGGGCACGCACCTCTAACTTTTCGGAGTCATGTGCGTTTTAATTAATTAAATATCACTTAAAACGTACGATAAAAAGTAGCCTCCGTTGCAACGTGATTAAAGGATATACCAACAAACCAACAAACAAACACACTTTCGCATTTATAATACTGATTACTAACTAAAATCAAAACTGCTTAGTTCTGACCGGATCATACTGAACGTCCACGGGAGTATTTTAAAGACTAAATTATAATAATAGTAGGTAGGTACCTTTACGTGTACCTACATGGCTGTAAGGCATAACAAGTTGAAAAAGGTGAATTCAGAATGATAGGATTTCGTATTTTCCCACAACATTTTAATTTTTAATGAACCGGTAGGTAACTAATATGAAACACCTTTTAAAAAGTGACATAACCAAAAACCTGCCTGGTATAAACGAAAAGTTAAACAAACTTGACTAAAGTAAATGAATCTTTAAGAAAGTAGTATTTTATTTGAAAGAGACACGCTTTGTCGCTTTTACTCAATGTTTGTTCCTTTATTGCATTAGGCAGGTCTCTTTACTGTGGGTTAAGAAAGACAACAATGCACGACGTCTCAATAATTGATAAACGTCCACAGTCTACTGCTGGACATAATATGTCTCTTGCTAGCGATACACAAAGTGTTGAAAATACTTAGGTATATCTATGTATTTGCATAATATTATTAAACAAATGCAAGCTATTTTTTTAATGGAACATCTCATTAGGAATCAAATGTTGTAATTCTCTATAGAGTTACTTTTTAGTACAGTTAACAGTATATTATTAGTCTAATAAAACATAGCTGAATTTTTTGGCTATTAAGGCTCCATTTATGCTCTAATTTCACCTAAGTCAATTGTAAATTCTATCGCCTGTCCCCACTTCCAAAAGTTAATGGGAAGATAATAACTCTAAAGCTTTAATTTCGACTATGTACACGTACATAGATACTTATATTCTATTTTCATGTGCCATAAAGAAATATAAAAAAAGATAATGAAGTATCAATTTTACCACAATAATATTGTTCATCAAGTTCCACATGTGTGATATTCACCTATTTAAAACCCTTGGCCCAAGCTTTTACAGAGTCATATCTAATGAACTTTGTAAGAAATAAATGAAACACAGGCAGGCAATTGAGTTTATTAGCATTTTAATTGAAAAGCAGACTGAAAGCAGTGCCGTCCTAGGAACACGCCGCCGCTGCGCTGGTTGTGCCACTGCGGCACAAAGGGGGATGTATCGACACGTCCATTAGCGTTAAAACAAGGATTGGCTCGAGTGTACCTTTTGAGACGTCATTTTTTGCTAAGCCAGGGATCGACTCTAGTCTAGTGTAATTTTTAAATTAAAATTAACTATGCCTAAATCTATCATCAGCGAAACTAGCAGGAACCGTCAGGAGATAATTTGGAGCCACCTCCTCCTCCTTTTTTAGCGAAAATCAGACAAAAGCAGCGCCGTCTCCGGAACACGTTGCTGGGTGTGCCACTGCGGCACAAAGGGGGATGTGTCGACACGTCCACCGACAAAGATCTCGTCACTAGAGACGCCATATTTCCGGTAAACCAGGGATTGGCTCAATCGTAACTAAGTTAAAGTTAACTGTGCTTAAATCTATCATCACCGATTAAAACTAGCAGGAACTGTGGTGATATGATTTGCGTTTTGGACCCACCTCTTCCCCTACCTCAGCCCCCCTCACAGTACGACATGCGATATTTACAGGCTTTATCCGGTAAAGTCGCAACAAACTTAGTCGGTAAAGTTACCGGCTAATTTTGTTGCGAGTTTCTTCACAGACCAGTGGAACCTTCGTAAGCATAATACCTATCTATCATTATCTTCAAATAAAATACTTAGTTGGTAGTAATTTGGAATTTATTTTAATTGAAAATGTTACATCAAAACTTAAAGCTAGCCTTATCTAATTACTGAAATGGCACCCTTCTGAGTTCTGGAATTAGAGGAGTCATTTCTTTTAGCAATAAGACTACATGGCCCCTTTACTCCACGGCAAATGGAACAAAAATGTAACTTTCAATAAGAGAGGCATTAGGTATTGGCGGCGCTACCGGTTTGAGCCATTTCTGCTGCGGGTCTTTAAAGTCTTGTCTCTCAATTTCATGTCATATGGTAAACCTATACCACCGAGAGGCCACGATTAGTCAGTCACACAGCAGTATCACACCAGCATACTGATGAGACCACAGTCGTATTATTCCGCAGACATCCAGCGCTGCAGCGCTAATGACCTGCCTTATACGCAGCAACCGGACATTCCGTAAGCGCTGAAAAAGTCCAATTGATAGGGCATCATTAAACTCTATTAATAGATACTATAATTAGTTATATTAAGTATACTATATTAGTTAGATATCATATTCCGCCCCTTTGCTCTAAAATTATTATAGTAACATCAGAAAGTAATTTTATCTATAAACATAAAATAACAAATTATACAGCGACCTAAATATTTTAAACGATGATTAGCATTCTACATTTAAGCGATGATTTATTACGAAATCATTTACCTACCAATTAAACATTAATCATTTCACGTTTCACGTTTGATTATAAACCGTGAAAACTAATAAAAGTGCTCATAAAAAGTTGTAAAAGAAAGTTAAACTTGAAGGGCCTTTGCGTGAAGGTTTGGGAGATTTATAAGGCTCCCATAGACACACGTATGTAGGTAGATACATTCTAATGTGTTAGAAACTTAGGATACACGACGTTTTACATCATAACGCTTTATACATATAAAACTGTAAGACAAGTACTTCTGTATGTCAAAAGAAGTCGATTAAAAATAAATAATAGATATACCTATTTGCTTCAGCGAAATACTTATTATGTAGGTACCTGGTAGAGATGAAAACTTTCTGAATGAGGTAAAAAAAGCTTTAAGTACTGTAATTACCTATAGTAGTTTGTGTTTTTATTTTTGTAAGTAACAGATATTCGATTGAGACAAAAATACAAAATCAGCCTTTTAGATACTTATAGCTTGATCATAGTACTAGCGGAAGAAATCTAGGGTTGATGGAATGGTGGAATGGGTAATAAACCTACAAGACGTATTTGCTTGCGTGGAAAATTACATCAATCGATAGGGTATAATCCACCGAGGATATTAAGGATAGTCTCTGGTGTAATCATAATATCATACCTCTGTCGTTCATGCGCTAGAATTCGGCGTCTTCGAGTTATATTTCTGAATTCTGATGCGACTCTGATGGAAGTCCCGGTGGAGGATCGGAACATCCAACCACCAGTCAATACGTTACTCGTATGTGGAACACTATGGGGTTATAGTCGGTTGACGGTTCAAATTCGACATAGGTAACCTCCGCGCCTCTTACGTAATTAGATGACGAATTTTTCCTAAAAGAATAAACCTACATAAACCTTACTATATATGGTATTTATTAAGTAGAGTCACGGGCAAACAATAGTAGTGTTATAAATTTTGCTTTCACTGAAATTTGACGTCTTTACAAAAGGTAAGAGTACAATAACCCATCCCCAACAGATTTATTACAAGCGATAACTTTTGCTATTCTCATATTAATAACAGCGTCTATATCGCGGTATATTAATCAGAATTCAAGAATCATATGTCCAAATGTACCTAACGTGTTTTCTCTTTAGAGCCATTATTCCTTTTATACATTTTTAAAGATATCATCTGTTGTTTTCTATGTATACGTAGGTCGTAGGTACGTTGAGACATAATATATGCGAGTTAAATAATAGGAAGATGATAATATGGCGCCTCGTTTAGAAAACAAACAAAAATAATGGCAAGTAATATTTTTAGTCGGTACAAGAACTATATAATAGATACCTATTCAGATAAGATCATTAGATTTTTCATTGCTACATACCTACATTACAAACACTCCCTAGCACTAGAGTGACTAGCACTCGTATTTTTGTCCTAAAAATCGTGCTAAGTAGTTGGATTCGAATATTCGATATTCGAATCGAATTTATTATTATAGGTATATCGAATATATTCGATATTAGATATTCAAAGTATAACTGTAGCAGAGTGAACTATCTATACCACTTTGGGTCTGTATACTGTACTCTGTATACTGTAGTAGAAAGACAAACAAAATGTAGTAGAGACATCGTGGTTAATATTGTAGTAATACAAAACCAAAAACCGAACCACCAGAGTCTAATCTATTTTGTCATTGTTCTTGTTACACTTCAAGCCAGTTACGAGTATTATTTTACTCAGAATTTCGTATGCCTAAGTGCCCATTATCCATTTGAGATTCCCTCAAGTCTAGGCTGCTAGACCTAACGCTGATCGTAGCTACAAACTTACCGCATGCACAACATACCTAATATACCTATATAATATTACCTGTAAACCTATTGTACGAATTAACCACGTAGGTACAAGCTGTAAACATAAAGTCAAAGTCAAATCTTTTATTCAAATTGGGTAACATTGTGGCTAATTCCATTGTACACAATCTCTAAACTAAACTAAAATGGCACGTCTAAATCTATTGCTATCCCTTTCATAGTGTTGCTTGCGGAAAAGGATAGCATTAGATTTAGACCTGTTAATTTAGTTTAGTTTAGAGATTGTGTACTAGAGAATCGGCCCCAGTGTACACATTTTGATTGCATAATATTGCCTGTAAATACATGAATACATTTATGCATATAAAGGAAAGTTCTCTCAAATCCAAATTACTTTCTAATTAACATAATTTATTAATACACCAGGATTTTGAGTGAATAATATTATCCAACTATTACATGATGAATATTCATAGCTCTATCTCGTATTCCCACATAATTATTATCTAAAGCTACGGCACGTCACGCAATGAGTCACAGTCGAGGGTCAAGAGCACGATGCGCCCGCGCATGTCTGATGAGCTTTTGCGCATGCCACAAACCGCAACGGCTTTTAGTCACCATAAATATTCCATGGAAAAAGAATAAGTAAGTTTTCTTTTACATACCTACTTACTTGCTCATTTATTCTTTACGATTTATACACAATAGAAATACCTACATTATACAAAGAAAGTACTTACTTATTTGAATTATTAATTTAAGAGTGCGCTCCATGATCGCTCTAAATCGATCGTGAGAGCAAGCTATTGCAATCAACAGTAAATTCCGCTACGGGTGGGACATACTCAAGAACGACATGCATGATTTGTGAACAATTAATCATCGATTGGTACTTATTACGTTTATTTTTGGCTACATATGGCTTAGTTACAGATGTAGAACAACAAAGAATTTGCAAGATTTGGCAAGAATAATCGAATAATAAGCGTGATAAGTTTGAATGGAGAAGCGCGGCACTTTCAGAGTAGTATTGTCCAATTACTACGCAGTTGCAATTCGCCACTTGATTTTTATTAGATTTTCTGTAAATAAAATATAAAAAGGATTCCACGACGTAGATACATATTTATTTGCTATCTTATATGTACCTACCTAATCCTCTTTCGGTCGCTGAACCGGTGAAGTAAGCAACACTAATTAATTCATTTAAATAAAAGTAAAAAATGCCAAGTAAAAAATTCAAAAGTTCGCAGTACACTTATTTTAAATTTTAACAAATAGGTATGAATGTATACGTATACTTAAACACAATGTTGAGTCATAAATGACGAAACGGCAAATTTGTAACCTTAAAGTTTTTGATACTGAGCAATCGAAAAGATAACCATCTTTCTTTGTTAATATACTTAAATAATACCTAATTATGCAGGCTGTCGTAAAACGATTGCGCATTTTATCCATACTAATATTATATTCATCAATCAAGGAGTTTCCACGGAATTTAAATAAACTCAAAATTCCATGCGTACACGGGCATCATAATTTAGTAGGTACCTATATACCTCCCAACTAGCTCCATAAATACATTAATCAGTACCCTTATTATAAATGCGAAAGTGTGTTTGTTTGTTGGTTTGTTCTTGAATCACTTCGACGACGGTGCAATGGATTGACGTGATTTTTTGCATGTGTATAGATAAAGACCTGGAGAGAACATAGGCTACTTTTTATCCCGGAAATCAAAGAGTTCCCACGGGATTTTTAAAAAACCTAATTCCACGCGAACGAAGTCGCGGGCATCAGCTAGTCATAATAGCTAGTTCATAATATGAATCATACTCGTAGGTAAACAAAAAGAGAAAAATTTCGAAACATCTAAACAAGCGGATACACTTCTTCATAAAAGAAGTCACAATTCCCACGACCGTTTAATAGACTTTATCAATGGGTGACACCCACGCTACCACTTTCATCTCGGACCCACGGCTACACGTGACCAGCACAGGAACGCCATTCTTTATTTTGTTATTTTAGTCATCGAGATACATACAGCAACTTACAGTACGCGGCAGAAAGTAATATACATCGACCTTTAGAAAGAGATAGCAGATTTGTAGAGCATTGTCTCTGTCTTTGAGACCGACAAAACGTCATATAGGTCATATGAGCGATAGAGACAACGCTCTACAAAGCCAAAATGTCATTCTAAAGGCCGATGTACATTACTTTCTGCTGCGTACTGTATTTCGCGTTATTCATTATAGTGTCAAAAAGTCACCGCCCCCGCCAGCTCGCCTGTTAAAAATTACAAATGAAAGGAAAATAAAAATCTTCCTCTTTTAGTTTACTCTTGTTCCATAGCTCTATGAGTTGCGCCCACCAAACAATTTAACAAAAGTACCTAATGATAAAACTAGCGACACCCTTGATAGATAAAGTATAGCAAAACAGTGCTTGTATCAGATTTTTTTTAAAGGTGTTATAAATACAGAGCGAAAATTTCTATAATTGTTGTAATTTGCTATATTTAAGGTATGATTCTGAGCAGGCACGCTGCAGTGCTGCCGCAACAGTGCTGTTGCGGCACTACTGGTCCCCATACAATCTCTATAAGCTAATATGAGATTACATTCCGAGCTAGGCAGCAATGTTCCGCTACATTGCTGCCGCGACATTGCTGCCTAGCTCGGAATGTAATCTCATATAAGCTTATAGAGATTGTATAGGGACCAGTAGTGCCACGACAGCACTGTTGCGGCAGCACTGCTGCGTGCAGCGTGGTTCGGAATCATACCTTTACGGTATTTTAGCTAATAGTGAGAGCTTATCAATCAGTCAGCCAAAGGTGACTGATCTCATTGGAACCGTCAAACATTGGTGCTAGGCGCACTGGGACTTATACGGTTGAGGTAATTTTGCGGGACATTGCTTGCTCTAGAAATATGACATCTCCTTGATTATTATAGGAACTCAACTTATACCTAAGAGCACTACAGACATCGAGTATTGCGCGTTCGCAAAGGAATGTTTAAAGAACATCAAAGGAGAATTTGCATTTCTGTCGCTGCCATCCATCTTGAGTGTAGGCTGAATAGTGTACAATTACTTTGAACAGTATTAATAACTGAATACCGCAAATGTCAAAGAGGTGTTTCAACGTGGTTTCAACATCCGTAAGTTCATTAGGGATCATCCTTCCTTAGCTATACGTAGCTATACCAAGTTTACAGTACCGTTCAAATCTGTTCAGAATTACACCGATAAGTAATTCTGCACTGTTACCTGACATTGGTTTTTGTTGCTTTGTTAGAAAGACTTCGCTAATTTGAAAATTATGAAAAAAAACCAGTTACAGGTACCTCTGTTTCTACATACTTCCTAGATTCTATAAGTACATATAAGTACATGTTCTACATAAGTCTACATAGAATAGTAGGTATTAGACTATACCTATCCCCGACAGGTCGGTATCGCAATCGGGTTATGAGGCGGAGGGACACGACGCCCCGCACACCCGCACGTCACCCGCGCTCATCCGCACCGGGTTATCGCGGGGGCTGTGCGGGTGCGCGGGGCGTTCCCTCCCCGATTTCCGTCTTGACCTATCACATACTATAGGTATACTGGGTGCATTGAATAGTCAAATGAATCTACCACTAGTAGCAAGAAACTCAGCGGTTGCTCTTTTCAAAAATCAACATGTTAGACCTAGGTATTCGTACACAACTGCACATGTATCCAAATATGTCTAAATACCACACAGATCTAAAATAATACCTACATCTTGAGTCTTAATACTGTGGGATAGCAATTGACATATAAAAATGTGGGTTAATGTACATAGCAAACATTTGGAACCACCGACAAATTTAGAATACAGAATACTAACATATGGATACAGCAAAAAAGCAAGCAGATGTGACGGCATTGGAACAGGACATTGAAATCGTAAAAGAAGTCTTCAAATAATTTTGCTTATCTTTTAGTTTTATTTCAGTTACTTATATTAAGTCACACGGAGTCAAGGATATAATATTTAGAAAAAACCGGCCAAGTGCTAATCAGACTCGCGCACTGAGGGTTTCGTAATAGTATTTTGTCGACATTTTTATTTTGCACGATGAATCAAAAACTACTTACTAGATCTCGTTCAAACCTATTTTCGGTGGAAGTTTGCATGGTAATGGACATCATATTTTTTAGTTTTATCATTCTCTTATTTTAGAAGTTACAGGGGGGAGGGGCACACATTTTAGTTTCAAAAAAAAGTGGCTGTGACATACGGACGGACAGACGGACAGACAGACATGACGAATCTATAAGGGTTCCGTTTTTTGCCATTCGGCTACGGAACCCTAAATACAGGAGGTAGGTACAAAGCTACTAGCCACGTTTATAAATAAGTACAAAAGCTCAACAAAACGCACGAGACCGTTACGACTATTGACTCCCCATGTACATGTATGTATGACATGTACGGCATACCTATGGCAGTATGGCTCTAGAGTCTAGCGACAAAACGACACGTCCCACCAGATTTAAGTTACGGTCATGTTACAGTTGTAGCTACCCAGTACCTACTACCTACCTATCTATCTTGCAAGTTGCAACATACGTAACTCGCAGCGATCGTATCACTATGTCACTATGCTATGGAAAGTGAGATTTCTATTGAGCGATATAAAGAAGCTGTGACTTGCTATGCCTGTTACTGTTACAGCCTGTCGTTAAATTTTGAATGGTTTTTTATGGAGACGAGGGGCAAAGTTGCCGCGATTAAGGGGCATTATAGACGACACAATTTAATTGACGTCACCAACCCTGCTTGGATAGTCAGTTGACACATTTTAGCCTCTATTTATTCGTTTCTAACCAGTAACAAATACATCAGCTGTATCCACTGCTCCAATAAATTTTCACCTTGATCTTCTTGTTCAGGCTATTATATATTATATGGTTCAGGGTAGGTAATCAAAATCAAAAATCATAAATTATGTAGGACAACTAGGGTCTCTTATGCTACATTTGTGAATCTACCACCTCCGGAGGAAATCAATCAGCTAAGCTATTTACTTGGACGTTCTTGAGATTTTTATTTATTATAGATGGTTGACTATCATACTTTATGGTTTTTACACATCTGTCTATAACCCTGAGTATAAAAAGTAGTCTAAATCCGTCTTCGTAGCTGAAGCTATCTCTGTGCGTTTTGAGACTGACTCAATGCTGTGAAAAGTGAAGCAGTGTGCATTTGCACAGATTTGGGTCGAAACAACCACATCGGATCGGACAAGTTGGCTCGTCTGTTGGTACTATAAACCACTATAAACCTGTTTGCAAGCCCGGCCACACACCTCGCTCGCTACTCATACCTACTCATTCCGAGATAATAATAAACTCAGAGCAGACCGAAGGACAACATATTACGAGTATCTCGAGATTCCCGACAGGTCCTGGTGCGACATCACGTAACCGTTTGTTCTCCTTTTTGTATGTGTGAAATGTAATAGCTTCACCGCAGCCCTATTATTAGAAGGACTAGCTCATATTTGCCATACAGCTTTAAGCTTC
Source organism: Maniola hyperantus (assembly GCF_902806685.2). Classification (NCBI taxonomy): domain Eukaryota; kingdom Metazoa; phylum Arthropoda; class Insecta; order Lepidoptera; family Nymphalidae; genus Maniola; species Maniola hyperantus. The sequence goes on from NC_048550.1 coordinate 7,153,333, forward strand.
GATGTTGCTTGCGCCTTTAAGAAAAATAACTTGATAATAGAAATCAAATCATTAAGTCCTCTAATTCTTGGAACACCTGGTGGTGTAAGAGATGAAATTGCTTTTCTCAAACTGAACGACATTATTCGTCAGAGTATAGTGCTTTCAATATTAACTGGCGTGTTTCCACTTGAGACCGTCATTAGCAATACCAATAGGATGACATTCGACATGGCACGTACACAATAGGAGTAATAAACCAAACACTCATAGAGCCCATTCATTTTAAAAGGAGCTGGTTCAACCATATATGTTGTTGCAAAGTGTTGAAACTTTTGAATTCACCCGCCACGAGTTAATCCTATTGATATTGCTAATGACGGTCTCAAGTGGAAACACGCCAGTTAATATTGAATGCACTATACTGAGTTCCCAATTTTCGAATACGGTCTAGGACGATCTGGCTGCCTTCATTTTCCTTTCTAGGAATCGTTTGTTTTTGGCCAGCTACGATTTCATTTGCCTCCTCTTAGCTGCCACTCGAAAGACAAACTTGAATTGCTTTTGCTTTATCTCGATTGAGTAACGATGATGATGATGATGATCTTCAAGTAATGCTGAAGTGTGGATGCAACTTCAAACACTTTTAAATGACAATGAAGCTCTTCAAGCATGTCGGTATCTACACATGTCCGGTAAGTCGGTCAGTGTCGGAGACCTAAATTCTTATCATCAAAGTTTTCTGGTTTCATCCAAAGTAGCTGTACCCAGTGGCGTGCAGGTCATAGAGGCATAAAAGCACTGCTTACCCTACCATTAGACATGTTCAAACTTATATGAAAGACTTTACAAAAAAAAAATACTTACATAATTCATGTTAAATAATATTGTTAGTATAACATTATTTAAAAAATAATACATAAAATAATTATTATTAAATAATAATATTAATATTACACACACCTCTTCTTCAAAAACTCGCGCACGCCCGTTCAAAACGATCACGAGCGGTCGCGATTGTGATTGCGCGGTCGACATCGGACGAAAAAGCTGAGGACCGAAATGCTTACGGCTTACAAGAAAACGTTTATATGTCAGTGTGACACAATTCACCTCGAAATCTGTTAATGTGTGCGTCAAATGACCCGTCGTTAACGGGCCCAAATAAGCAGTACTTCTGTCCAATCACAAGAGAGAAATTTGTATCAGACATATTGTTTTGAAAACCGCGCGTGATTTAAATTCGTAAGTTCATGTAAACAAATGAGTATTTTATCTATTGCTATAAAAACTATATTTGTTATGATTCTCTACTTTTTCAATGTTGTTAATTTATTGATATTATTTAATTTTCCATAAATTTAAGTACGTTTTAAATTCTAAGAAATTATAAAGTTTGTTTTTTGATTTTGTATTTTCGCGCCGTCTCCGGCGAAGTGCGCACTGCGCGGCGCGCGCTTTCTGTTGTCAGTTTGGCACTCGAGCTGTTTTCAAGAAAGTTTGTTTGTTTTGATCGACAACAAGAATAGTTTTCTTTGTAAAAAGTGAATATTACTTGCAGGTTATGTGTGTGAGATCTTATTAGTGTACCTAGTGATAACAGAATGATTAAATTGGTATTGTTTGCTAATCAATTTAACAAGCGTTGGAAATGTTGAGGTTATTATATCTCCGGTTCAGAACTTTTTCAAATCTAGGTAAGTAAGTGATAAATATAATCAATTAAGGGTTTGTTTATATACTATACACGATCGTTACCACAATAATCAAAATATTCTGACGTAGATTTACCGAGTCGATTTAATTAGAATTCCATAAATTAGTATCGCCTACCTAAACAACTAACTACTCCTTATAATGAACAATCTGATTTTCTTTTTTAAAATGAACTATTGTGTTTACTTAAGGACTTGTACCTATATTTACCTATTAATTTAACTACCTAATTTTTAGGGTTCCGTACCTTAAAAGAAAAAACGTAACCCTTATAGGATCACTTTGTTGTCTGTTTGTCTGTCAAGAAACCTACAGGGTACTTCCCGTTGACCTAGAATCATGAAATTTGGTAGGTAGGTGGGTCTAATAGCTGGTATTAGGGGAAAAATCTGAATAACGTGAATTTGTGGTTACATCACACAAAAAAAATTAAATTGTGGTCATAAACTAAATAATTAGTATTTTCAATTATCAAAGTAATATAACTATATCAAGTGGGGTATCATATAAAAGGGCTTCACCTGTGCATTCTCAAACAGATTTTTATTAATTTTTATGCATCATAGTTTTTGAATTATCGTGCAAAATGTCGAAAAATTGTGACTGCAGTACGGAACCCTTATTGCGCGAGCCTGACTCGCACTTGGCCGCTTTTTAGGGTTTATTAATGTCACTCTGCTGTCTTTCTATCCGTCTGTCATGGGTCCCTAGCTCCTAGACGAAATGAGTTACAATCCTGAAATTTTGGTATTTGGTGTAGAATGTTTTTTTTTTTTTTTTTTTTTTTAATGCCTACCCTAGCTTCAAACCTTGTGACCGCCACTGGCTGTACCTACAGTTTAAATCTGGAACGTACTATGTTAACAGATGGATTTCAATAATCACTTTCGGGTAAAATGGATTTCCGGCAATGTAACGTAAACAAACATTGATAACACCGATATGATTGTTTGGATACCTAAGTTCTACCTGCAATTATTTATGGCATAACAACTAGGTCAGTCAGATAAAATACAACGATAACAAATGATAAAGGCCGGTAAAAATAACAGCGCCATTCACAAGTTAACCTTTTCAATGGACATTGAACATCTTTATTTACTTTTACTTACACGATAGGAATCTTAACCAGCCTTGTGTTGACTTTTGTACTTGTCTACATAAAATAAAATAAGTATAGATCTTTTGCGGTGATAGTCTAGTAGTTAAGACGCCGCCGCGGCCGACCTCATAGTCGGACAGGTTCGATATTTAGTGCGCTCCTATAAGTTGTCATAGTTATTTGCGTTTGAAATAATTAAATATCACTTACCTACTTTAACAGTGAAGGAAAATATCGTGAGGAAACCTTCATGTCTGAGAGTTTTCCATAACGTTCTCAAAGGTGTGTAAATTCTGGAAAACCGCACTAGGCCAGCTGATAGAGTACGGCCAAACCCTTCTTATTCTGAGACGAGATACATGCTCAGTAGTTAGTCGGCGATGGGTTGATCATGATGATGATGATGATAAATGATAATAGATCTTTTACTGAGAAGGTTGGCATTCGTTCGATTGTACGAGTCCTAAAAGTCCATGAAAATAAAACAAAACATTGCGAAACCTCATGGTGGTTTTTTTTGGTTTCACGGTGAAGTGGGTGAAAAATATTTTATCTTGAGTTGGTAGAAGGTAAATATCTACTTACTACTATATAATATGTTCATGGGTTATTTTCTCTAAGTACTTTTAAACTTTTTTATGGAGCTCTATTGAGTATTTTGAATAGATCTAAACACCTAAGTATTGAACCTAAGTCTATATCTTCCAACTTTTCACTCAGGCATCTTAGGTAGGTATATAGTAAACTAATTTATGCTGGCGACTTCGTCCGAGTGGACTACACAAATTTCAAACCCCTGTTTTACCTCTTTAAGGATTGAATTTTCAAAATACTTTTTTAGCGGATGTCTACGTCATAATAGCTATCTGCAAGCAAGTCTTTTAATAACATATTGAACTAGAAAATCCCGGATCTAACTTTTTGTCGTCCGCAAGCCTACATGAGAGTTGAGAATCCCTTATTTGGCGTTCGCCAGGCGTCACGTCGTCGTTATAAATAGGTAGGTATGTATTTTAAAATTATATAAAACTACCACCCACTGTTTGATAACTTAGCTAGAATACCGTGATGAATGGCCAGAAATTATGCAAACAAGACTGGTTTCATACATACACTTTCTCAGAGACAGTATGGAGTCGTTCTCAACCACGTGAATAAACTGTGAATGGTACCACTTGCGGAGAGCTCTCATAAAAATGTTTAAGAAATTGCCCGCAGGCTTATCTGCATAAAAATGTATTTTTAGTGTTCCGCACCAACTCGAAATTAAAAAACCGAATACTTACAGAATCACCTTGGTTCTGTCTGTACTTTATTGCTGGTCCATAATAGGCTGAAGAATCGAAATATATTTAGGACTAAGATGCCATCAACAGGCGATGTGTGCAACAAAAGTACGTCAACATATGGTCAACATTGATAAAAACAGGACAATTAATTTGAATTTTAATAAAATATTATAAAGAACAAATTAAGACAAATAAAAATATCATAAAGATCACATTCGATGGCATTTAAAAATATTATAAAGAAAAGCACCATAAGGTTTTATGGGTTTTATTGAAAGTTCCATGCTCATAAATTTTTCAGTGACACAACGACACTCGAATGCATGTGACAGTGGAATAGACCTGAAAATATTTAACTTATAGTAATGCAGTCAACGAAGGAATACATAATATATGTTAAAACGAAGGACTAAATAAAAAACATATACAGAGATATAGGGGCTCCTAACATCAAAACCCGTGGAAAATGACGCTATTAATAATAATATCCTCATGCACAGTACACAAAAACACGCATATCGCCCGGACAAAATCATTAAGCATGATTTCCTTCCATTTGATACATCGCAGAAGACTGCGTGAGATCGTAAAATGGTTACATATTATATCGCAGACCACCCAGGCCGGTTCGCGCTCCGCCTGTTCGTTTATTTCCTACCATCTTATCTGGTATAATCAGTTCGGGTCACTGCGACACAAAAGGGAGCACCATTGTTGTGCTATTGGTCATTAACAAACACTATCTCTACAATAAATAATACTAAATTACTTTTCTCTTAAGAATTTCGGTAATAGTTTGATAAGATTTTTGAATGGTTGCTGTCCTTTGTTCTCCACGAATAGATTACTTATAATGTCTTGCATTACATACTTTAGCATCACTTATATTTGAACATTGAGAAAGTATTCGTTTTTTCACTCAACTATAATAAAGCAAGGGGTATGACAATGATAATAATCATATGAAAAGAATTTAAACCTACTTACAACTTTTCAAATTTCTGCTTGCCCTTTAAACCATTGAGCTATTGAAACAATCATTTTATATTGATCACTTTGTTTGATTTTAATCACTACTCATAATATTATAACTGCGAAAGTGTACTTGTTTGTTGGTTTGTTGCAATCACGTCGCACGGATCGATTAAACACCTGGCGATTGACATAAACTACCTACTTTTTATCCCAGAAAAGCAAAGAGTTCCCACGGGATTTTTAAAAACCTATTTCCACGCGGACGAAGTCGCGGGCATCAGCTAGTTATGCTTATAAATGGGTTTTACAACGAATACATTCATATCATTTGTCCAAAGACTCTCCCACAGCAGTGAAAATTTTCCAGTCAAATTCAGGCTTGTAGAATTTGATACTCTTATAAAACTAGATAGGTAGGTACTTAATTAGTTAGATGTTCTTAATTAGTGAGATTCAACAGCCAAACTAAACATTTGATAAATTGTTTTGTAACAATTTTTTTTTATTTGGCATGTCAATTCACAAGCTTGATGAATTATTAATAAATAATTTGTCAAAAGATAAACAAGAAAACTTTCTAGATATCTTTACTTTTCATTAAAAAATTACATTATGTCCGCCTACGTAATTAGAAATTAAATTGCTGATTTGCAAATCAAATTGCAAGTACGTACCAACTCTTGGTTCTCGCGATATAGAAATATTTTGACGCTGTTACAAACAGTCGAGCCCAATTAGTTTAAAAAGCTTTGATTGTAGGAATGATAAATTTCACAACTACTCCAAGGATAATAAAAATTAACTATTAACTGCTTATTAACATCCATTAACATAAAGCAATGCCACATATTTTAATAAATAATTTCATAAACATGGTTGCAAAACCGCTTTTTTATACCTTTACTGTGTCCACTTTAATTTAGTGGCGCCTTTAAACGAGTCGCAATAAAGGAAGACGAAATAACCTTGGTCAGTTTATGTCGGTCCGTCATCACCAGTCACCACATTATTCGTTCAGCTGCTCAATTCGCTATGGTCCAAATGCGGCGAAGTCAAAACAATGGCTTGGCTTGCTTGCTACGATGACGTTGAAAAGAGATGTTCACATTGCACTTAAATTGTTTTGGGTAACGATCGCTTCGAGTTCTCTTAAGACATCTTAAATTCAAGATCACGATTTTATCATTTATTCTGACGTGCAAGTGTTTGTGCGTATAGCGAAAATATTTGTACAGCACTCTGCGATCGCCCTCAGCTGTGCGATTCTCATGATGTTATTATATATTTTGCTTATATTATTATGCCCTACGTTTCTGATAATGACCTCTGAATAATTGGCGTTAAATTTTCTCCAATATTTAAGGACAATGCTCGGACGTAGAGCGGAGCGAGACCAATAATTAATCTATGGCTCGGACATTTACAGTAATATGACAGTTATTTTGTTTTTCGAGGACAAATTGTGAAGGTCGTACGGCAAATATTTTATACATATGCTTTATTGCTTAAGGTTCTGAATAATTATGTATATTGGTAACAAATACTTACATACCAATCATATTATTGAGAACTGCAGGTCCTTAAGACCCCAGAGCAAAAAATCAGAATGTCTATTTACTTTTTGTGCCTTTCCAGGTTAAAATTATTCCATGTCTCTCACGATGACTAGGTATAGAGCTTAATATAAAATCTCATCCGTTATACTTACACCAATACTTAGGTATAATTATGACACTAAGCCAGGATACTGTTAGTAAAAATTCACAAAGATTAATACAAGTTTATAAATTCTAGTAGGTTATACGATTGATATTGCCTAAACTGCGAATGAAATCGGCCGTGGGAAAGTGTTAATTTCTTTATTCACGTAGTTCGAAATTACGATAGACTTTTTCCCATCTCAAATCACCTTGATAATGTTTTTTTGGTTTGATGTTTTGGCCTTTCACAATTTTACGGAGACGAAGTATACAGTAGACCCCAAAAAAAATTGGAAATCTCATATCCTGGTCTCATATATTTGCTGTTAGGTCAAATAGGTATGATTTATTATAGTCCGAGCTTAAATAATTTATCCTAATGACTATACATTATAATAGTTACACTTTCTCGTTTGAATATTCTAGATTAATTCGAAAAGGGATTATCTGGAGGAGATCACTCAGTGATCCTTTGCTTTATTGTTTTGTGTGGCTATTGAATAATTTATCTATAGCTTGGCTAGGTACCAGTAACATATTATAAAGTGCTTACGTGTTAGGTATATTTTATTTGATTATGTCAGAGCTTAGCGGTAAAGATAAAATGCAAAGTGGCAGTGACAAGCGGGCACAAGGTCTACGTTGATATTGATTTTCTCGACCATCGATCTAATTTCCGCGTTTTCAGTTCATTTAAAACAAAAGGCCATTGTTTATTAAGATCTTGTGAATACTTTAAACGGAGCATGCCGTTTATGGTTATGGAATGCAGTGGCAATCAAGTTTTGTTCTATAAAGCACAGGTGAGTGTTGCGTCAGACGCCGTAAGACGTTTATGAAGCGAGTTCGTTGCACGCACCTCTCACTTCATTAAGGCTAGGCACTTAAATATAACTATACCCAATACCTATACAACTACAATTACTTAGAAATATTTCTATGGTAAAATCTAACTTACCTTTTTCAAATATAAATTACAGAGCTACTTTAGCGTCGGGCTGTGCTATATCTATAGCCCGCTGCCCGTGATATAGATATGTACCTTTAATGATTTCTCCACACGTACATACCTAAAGCACATGAGTAGATATCCCTAAGAGCACCTACCAGGGAAAAATTTGCCATGTAAAAGCTTCGATTCGCTGCCCATGTGAATCGATCCTAAGGTTGTCTTTCCAATTGAGGAGAGGTGTTCAGTCGAGCTTAATAAATAAAGCGGAAAAATTGTCATGTAATCTTTTAAAAATCTGATTGTTTGACTGAACACAACATCTCCTTCCCACTCCGCTTAGGAGGAATGGTAGCCTTAATCTACGAGTGGAATAGGTACATACTACATGGAGTGGACGGTAGACCATGTGCGGGTCATTAATCAACCACAATATCTGACGCCGCGGGCAAAACTTGCTATTTTAATAAAGTAATAAACATTAAAGTTAATGAAAGTTTAAGTAAGTAAAATGTCAGCATCGACGTAATCCAGAGATAAGCGGATTAAAATGTACAAAGCAAAGATATACTTAAAGTATAAAGATGGTAGGTATAAATCTTTCGCAATTTCGGATGCCGCGGCCGCCATAGTCAGAGGACCACCAGAGGACGCTTACAAGTTGCACATTATACATTCATCATCATGATCAACCCATCGCCGTCTCACTGCAGAGCACGGGTCTCCTCTCAGGGTTTGGACATAGTCTACCACGCTGGCCATGTACGGATTAGTAGACCTCACACACCTTTGAGAACATTATGGAGAACTCCCAGGTATGCAGGTTTCCTCACGATGTTTTCCTTTGATATTTAACTAGATGATGCCCGCGACTTCGTGCGCGTGGATTTAGGTTTTTAAAAATCCTGTGGGAACTCTTCAATTTTCCGGGATAAAAAGTGCAAGCTATCTCTATACCAAATTTCGTCAAAATCGGTTGAACATTTGCGCCTCGAAAAGCTAGCAGACAGACAGACACACTTTCGCATATAATATTAAGTATGGATTACTTAAAACGCACATAACTCCGAAAATTTAGACGTGCGTGCCCGGGATCGAACCCCCGACTTCCGATTAGGCTATCACAGCTTACAATTATACATTACAATAATATTTATTTACATATTATCACATTTATTTACAAACTATTTATTTAAATATTAGCTGAAGCCCGCGACTTCGTCCGCGTGGATTTAGAGGTTGATCATCGAGCTATATAAGTACCTAGGCGAAGAGAACCTTCGGCTAGATCGATGATCACATCTATTTGGTGCTTAGCGCAGCCATCATATTATTTTCCAAACATGTGACCGAGTCAGCTTGACGGAATAATTACTATTTACTGTTGACCTCGACCTTGTTGCACGTGCTCCCACGGATTACCGAATTGTTGCAAACAGAGAATGAGCCTCGACAAGCCTCGAACTCGACCCACCACTGACCTCTAACTGCCTAATACAAGTACGCTGGACCTGCGATTGCCGACCTGTTTTGAAGCAACTTCATTTTTGCCATTTGGCGGTGATAGCAGCAGTGAGCGTCATGTGATCGTACTCGGAACTAAAATGTTACTGACGGACATCTGTCAACATAGTGTCAACTGGAAGACCATTTAACACAAAGTATCAATTTTAATTTCCGGTACGCTGGGTGGGGCGCTTCGAATCGGCACAAAAAATAACTGGCATATTTCTCTTGCAGCGTGCACGTTTGCTGGAAGAGGTCCTTTTCTGTGCGAAGCACCCAACGCCATTTTGTTTTCTGAATCCGAACTATGTCACGTACGATGTTAACTCTGATGACCTTTAAATCTTTATAGCCGCAGGTTTTTAAGGCCACCTCACTTTTATTTGCATATTTTTATTACTTTAACTACCAGATTTAAGAGTAAATTGGCGCGTAGGTCCGATCTTGCCATAACGGTATCCGAATGACCGAATCAGCTGGGGTTGGCCAACTGGACTTGCACTAAACAACGTAGAACAAGGTCTAGAAGTGACTATCTATTAACTATGACCGTGACGAAGTGGTAGATTGTAGACAGATTTATTTGAGAATTTCGAGTTTTAACCAGTTTTAACCCGCTTGTTTTGGAAGACCTTTGAAATGGTGACAGTCACGGATTCTGTTAATTAATCTTGGTTTTTCAAGCCAAATGAATCTTATCTATTTCAGTATACTTTAGATACCTATAGCGATTACTTACATTGCAAAAACATTGCATGCCTGACAGTTTTCCGTAATGACGTGTTTAAAGGTGTGTGAACTGTGAAGTCTGACAATCCGCTCTTGGCCGGTTTGGTAGACTATGGCCAAAGCCTTCACATTCTGAGAGGAGACCCGTGCTTAGTAGTGAGCTGGTAGGTTGATGATGATGATGACCTAAATGTCATTATAGAAAGCAATATTACAGATAGATATCCATACTAATATTAGAAATGCGAAAGTGTGTCTGTCTGTCTGTCTGTATGCCTGCAAGCCTTTCACGGCCCATCCTTTCAACCGATTTTGATGAAATTTTGTAAAAAGATAGCTTGCACCCCGGGAAAGGACATATTCAAATCATAGAGTTCCCACGGGATTTTTAAAAACCTAAATCCACGCGGACGAAGTCGCGGGCGTTATCTAGTTATTTAATAAACTACCTCAGCTGCCTACTTGTTCTGACATAAATATCAATTATTATTAGAAAAGCCGCGATATTGGTGCATGTACTAATCTATCATGATACAATCATGCGGCGTGTCTGTATTACCTAATTCCCTGCTCGAATTAAATGTTATTGTGTCAAGGTCGTACATAAATTGGTTCTATCTATTCTATACGAATTGGTGAATTGGTGTGTCGTGCCAAATTTAAAACTGTAGCATATTAAACATTTGCCTCTAACGGCCTTACAATGTTATTCTGAAACGCTAGTGCGAAATGTCCCTGATAGTGATACGTAACTATGACACAAAGCTTTAGTAATAGATTTTAGCCTATGTGACTCAATGCTGGTTTTATTTTTTTGAGCAAATCTATTAAGAAATTATTTTTTAAGCAAAACTATCCCCCTTTACAAATAATCAAGAACGAATCCTATCCTTATACTAAAGGATAGGAAAGTAGGTAGGTAGGTACCTCAGATTACTAAAGTACGCGGTTGTGCAGGGCGTTCCCACCCCGATTGCCATCTCGACCTGTCGCGGACTATACGCTACTTTTGGATGGACCAACGATATCCAACGAAAGAGAGCGGCTGGGCCCCTGAGGTGCGAAGATTTACAAATAAATGAAATTATATATTTAAGTACTATAAACTCTATTCTATATTACTAAAACTTTTCTCGTATCGTATTATTGTATATCGTATCGTATCTAAAAAAACAAATTAGTTTCATTGGTTAGTGTTCAGATGAACCAAACTGCGTTTGTATGGAGCGCGTGACCCTTCTTAATGTGGATCGAAATAACCGCATTACCGAAAATTACAATAAATTGTTATTTAAATTCATTTCACGTACCTACTTAAATAGGTCACGACTTGCGAGTAAAAAATAACAGTATGAAGGTTTGTTTTGTCTTGATAAAACACTGACTTTTTTAAACAAAAATAATAAATATGCCGCTTAATAGAAGGTAGACCGCCCTTCTTTGAATTAAAGAATCTGATGGGGAGTGATGTTAACGGGTACAACCACAGCCTTGTGATACGCAGATAAAGACTCTATTAAGCTATGATTAAGCTTAATTTATGCCTATGCAACACAGTAGGTACGACATTGTGGCATGCTACTGCCAGTGGTGTAGAACCGTCATCGGATTCCAATTCTACAGCACGATCTTGTCGCAGCATCATATACTTTAAGATGCAGCACGCTGCTACCGTTTGCTTGTCGCAAGTTGTTGCTTTGGCACACAACGGTACAAAATAAAACATTAAAGAATTCCGTCGACATTATCGATCCAATAAATTGCATTGTCAAAATAAAATGTTTAACAGCGACAAAGAATCTTGAAATTGTAATTGGCATCATTGTCACAACAATGCCGACCGAAACGGACATCCGAACCTACGCTACGCCTTAATTAACAGACCTTTCTTTTGTAAGTTATTACATAGCAATCGATATCGCAACAATAACATTGCCGAAAGCTTATGTAACTGTGGAAAGTGGACTTGAACAGTTTGTACGATTGATGTTTATCAAGATTCCGATTGGGAAAGGATAAAAAGTGGTTCGAATATGCTCAGAAAGTTGTCTCCAAAACGGGAGGCGTAGGATTCGCTTTCGACGAACGAGCACGAGAGTACAGTATTGTAATGCCATCCGGTTTCATGACCTTGGTACAACAGTCCAAAATTAATTACCTAGGTAGGTAGGTACTACCCGTATTACAAACGCGAAAGCGTAGGTAAGTACGTTTCGTTTGTAGAGCGGTAATAGTCTAGTGGTTAAGACCTCTGCCTCCTATTGGGGTTGTCGATGTCGTGGCACTGTTTAACTTTTCAAAATAACTTACATATAGCCCTGGCGTGACTGCAGCATATAGAGCACAAAGTAATTCATTTGCAAATTATTTAACATGTGATCGTGATCTAGGTGAAAGTTAACCTCGCTTGTAATGGTACCCACGCAGGTCCAGTTTAAATCAATTATGAGTTATTATGATATATGCACACATACTGGTTAATTAATTGCTAATATTATTGTGCTTAATATTTTCTTACTAATCTCTACTTGAAATCAAACGTTTCGCATTTCAATGTCCTGCCCAAGAACCACGTCTATCTTTTCTCTACCATTTGTCTCATCACCATAGCAATAAAACTTGCAGAAATTGTCTTGCTCCGAATGCTCTCAGCAAATGAGTTGCCACTTGCCAGCGCTTATTTTTCCAATTTTATTGAACACTTAGCATTAAAGATAATGAATGCCCCGAGACACAGCAGCAGATTTTCAGGAAGATTTTTATAAAAACTGAAACTTCATACCTAGCATCTGTTCGAAACCGTTAAGCATGAGGTACTGTTACAATGGCACATGATGGCGACCCGCAAAATCAGACTGTTCCACCTAAAATTTAAAAATTCTGACCCTACCGCGAGGTGGTAGCTCTATGTTGCCATCAACAGACAACTCAGAAGATCGCCACCAAACCAACTTCAGGCTTTTATTAAACACATCAAATTTCAAAATTTCCTACGGGCTCTCGGGTCATAAGGTATAATCTACCTACGCTACATAGACTTAAGTAATTTGTGCTCATAATGTTTTGTGTATTGACATCTCTAAAAGGTTATCTACGTTATCTCTGAGAACGTGATTTGTAAAGTTACTTTATGGACGCAGCGGATCAAATCTTTAGGTAGGTTCGAGGGCACGACCTAACCACACAGAGACTATTTTACTCCTCGGTTTAACCGCACAACTGCGTCCTAAAACAGCATCGACTTGTACTCAAAATCACAATGAAGGTAGGTACAGTTCTTGCAATTCACGAAGGCGAGTGAATTGAATAATAAACTTTTCAGTGATAAATTGAAAATAGCTCTACGAATGTACCTATTGACATAATTTATTAAAACGTTGAACATTTTATTTATTTCAAGGCTCGACAGTTATCCATTATAAGAAATAAGTTGTTGAACTATTCAAGTACCTAAGTTACTTGTAAAGCAATATTTAACGTTTTTCTAGCTAAGCGCAATTAATAAAAAAAATGTAACGATAAAATAATTAAAAGCGATAGGTAGTTGTCCGCTCCAGTGGACTATGACCCTCACATCCTTGAGACATTCGAGATATCAACGACGATCGTGATTCTAATACCTACGTGAAATAAATTTCACAACATTTCAACATTGTGCTGGACCATGGAGCAGCTAAATACGTCAGACTCATACGTCGTCAAAATCCATCATTAAGTATAAAAACACCCTCATCGACATAAGCTTGAAACTATGTAATTAAATTTTTAAGAAAACGTAGGTGACTTATAAAAAATTTATAGCGCGGTATTAGTGACAGACAGATTAAAAAAGCAAGTCCAGCGTTAGTCCGCAAAAATATAAATCCTCTTTATTCTCTATCCCGTGGGAATCACGAAAAATCCGGCCTTATTCCTTGTGTCCCTCTTCTTACTTTATCTTTTCTTGTTGTGTTTTATTGTTTTTCTTGTAGGAACCTCTGTGCAAAATTTCAGCTGATATAGGTTCCATAAGGGTTTTGGTAGACGTTGATGTTTTTTTAATGTCAGTGAGTCAAGACATTTCGTTTCGTAGTCGAGTGAGTCCATTCTGGTGGGGCACATTGATACTCTAGTAATACTACAACTCTATGCAGTTAAATAATTCATTCAGTTCGACCGTTACAAGTTGGCAATGTAAACAGTTCAGTTATTTCTCACACAATTAATAAATTGAAAACCTAGATTTAGAATGGCCGATATTCGATAAAGGTGATAGATAGACGGTCGATACCACGAAACGACGCAAAAACCGCAAAAAGTCATGCGCAATGCATTTTTCTTCAACGCATGAAATCAGCAACAATATCGGAAGCATCGTGCGTATTGATACGTCATCAGAGGCGAGCGTTCATGCTATTGATCTATTAGTACCATAATGAATCAATAGTTGGCATAGATCTAACCCCTGCTTACACATTTTTAAGTCGCGCTTGATGCATTTACAGTAGGTACAGTAGACGGCAAGAAATATTGTACATCGACCTTAAAATGAGATTTCGGCTTTGTAGAGCGTTGTCTCTGTTACTCATACCTATGTGACGTATTGTCGGTCTCAACAGTACAGACAACGCTCTACGAAACCGCTATCTCTTTCTAAAGGTCGATGTACAGTATTTCCTGCCGGGTACTGTACCTACACCTAGGTACTAAAAATGCGCCTGGGACTCTTGCGCCTCCATACGGGCCTTGTTCTACGTGTACATTCTTCTTAACGTTCTCACATTTACATTCAGAAAACCTGTATATAAACCTAAACGTTTCTCGTTATTCCGTAGACACATTTAAGATTTCTAAAGCATAAAAATCGACCAATTAATAACTAATAGCTATACACATGTATTTAATAATTCCTCAAATTGATCGTTTAAGTGGTGCAGTTACGATGATTCCACAACTTTTCACACAAGATTCGTCGAACGGTTTCACATGGAAACTATGACGATTAAGATCGATTTATTCAATTACTTGGGCCATAAAATGGAGGTCGATGACCCGAGTCTAGATACGACTCGATCTCCGTAACAGAAGAAAGAAAACTGCCTAGAGCGCTTTACCGCCCGAGGACAGACGGTTAGAAATGATTTCTCTGCGACTTGTGACTACAGTTGCATAACACTATTTTTCAATTAAATTTGTAATGAACATAGTGGTGATAAAATATCAACTCGCCACGCCTTTGTTGGGACATAGAAGCACGGAACTTTCCTGGTACATCAGCACATAATGTCTTTTAACGAGATAATTCTATTACCGGCAGACTAGTCGTGTTAGCATTCAAATTAGCCAAGCGTGACCGTTGTCGTACAATCAACAATAGTCGACCCAGGTCCTAGTTCATACACTTTCACCAAAGACTTTGTTACAAGCTAATCAGCTATTTGAAACCCTACCAGTTTACTGTTGAGGAAATTTCAAGAGAATCCAATTTGCATACATATTGTAGCTTTGTTACATAGAAGATTAAAATATCAGTAGGTACAATTAAATAAAGATTTTATCTATCAATTTGTAGTAGGTACCTACCTAAGCTTCTGTGGTAGTGCACCTATACATGTTATAGCCACTCGGCCTAGGCTGAAATAAACAGAACACGCAACGCTTCAGAAAAATTGTAACAGAATTCCTAATTTTCACAGAATTGTTGCGTTTGTTATAAAGAAATGATGGATTTTGTTTACTTAGGTATAACATAGACATCAGACACTATTATATTTCGTACTGTACGACCTAGTCGGTAACCTTGTTATAAATCGTTAAATAGTTTAAGTAGGTAACGGTAAAACCCTTTCGTGTCGAATGGGAATTGGATAAATCGCACAAATAGTGTACCCTTTCCAATTACGTGTATAAAATAAACTATATAATGCTAACGTAACATGGCATTCTTTCGTGTTTGCCGCCATTGTAACCATTCGTATGCTTAGAGGGTGCCCTGTTAACCTTGTTATCTTTGTGCAAGTACACTCGGCATAAGTTTTGTACTGAATAAAACAATTTCTTTTTCTTGTTCCTTTCCTTATTCCACGCTATGTGGGGTCGGCACAACGTCGTCTTATTTAACTCACTTCTGTCATCCGTCAACGCATTATCTACCCCGCCAGGTTCGACAATTCGCACTGGGGCTGGGCCAGCGTGGCGGACTAAGGCCTAAGTTATTCTCATTTTAAGAAGTTTACGTTGCTCAGTACTGTTACGCACGATGGGATATTTATCATGATGATGAATAACTCGACCTCCGTTTTAGTGGATGCCATTAGTTTTTGCAGCCGACGCAATAGGTCGAGATGGCAATCGGGGAGGGAACGCCGCGCACAGCCCCCGCGCTAGCCCGGTGCGGGCGAGTGCGGATGACGTGCGGGTGTGCGGGGCGGCCCCCTGCCTTGTACCCCTATTGCGATATCAACCTGTCGCGTACTATTTTATTTTATTTTATTTTGTTTATTTGAAAGTAATCAACAGCGTAAATACATAATTATTATTTAAATTTAAATCTAGGTATAACAGAAGGCCAAAAGAGATTACTTAAAATTATAATTAAACTATTTTAACAGAATAGAGTTAGAATAAATGTAGGTATATACAATAATAAAATAAAATTACAACAGTGTGTGTATGATTGTATGTGTGTGTGTATGCGTGTGTGAGTGTGTGCTTATGAGTATGTGTGAGCGTGTGTGCATGTGTGTGTGTGTGTAAATGGGAGTGTATGATTGCATGCATATTTAGATGTTAGCTACTTTTTTTTTTGTTTTACGATGATAGTTTCTTAATTCCTTTTTAAATTTATTGTTTGATAGGTAAAATAAGTCAAACTCAGCGAACTGATTGTTATAAGTACGTACCAAGCGTGGAATTATAGAATCGATATAGATATACTATAGATATCTCTACGTTTTGCATAGGTAGATTATAATCCATACTAATATTATAAATGCGAGTGTGTCTGTCTGTCTGCTAGCCTATCTGTTCAACCGATTTTGACGAAATTTGGTACAGAGATAGCTTGCATACCGGGAAGGACATATGCTACTTTTTATCCCGGAAAATCGAAGAGTTTCCATGGGGTTTTACCTACATAAATTAAAAACCTAAATCCACGCAGACGAAGTCATGGGCATCATCTAGTAAGTAATATAATTAACATCTCTTGCTTCTCCATTGCTTGTTGTTTGTCTTCTCTGTTGCTGTCTGTACCCACTGCACCGTTATACATGACTTATATGCAATCGGGCTAACCATCTTATCTTGAACTGCGTTGTCAGCCTGTTTTGGGATGTTGCCAAACATACTGAAATAAACAGATTTGTTTACAATATTACCGCTCTTACCGTTACCTACAAGTTACAACCATATTACATACTAGCAGTGGTACTTTCAACATAAAAGGTAGGTATTATTTTCAGTCAAAATTGAAGAGAACTGAATAGGAATATAAAAATAGCTTAGCGTACTAAGGGTGTTGTTGAGTAAACTACCTACCCTACCTACCTATCTTCACAAAACGCCCATCACAACGGTTGGTATTTTTGTGTAGTATTTTTTTATTTATTAATTAAGTCTTTCAAAATATTGTAAATAAGTAATGAAAACTAATGTTATACAGGATGTAACCAGAACGCTAGCAAAAACTTGGCGCTATTGTCGTAATCCTATGCCAATAACCATTTGCCTCGTTTTGTAGTTTTAGTGACTTAGTATTTTTTAAACCGCAATGTATAGCGTGCAAAAATCGGGTCAATGCCCCGCCTACGATGCGGCATTGACTCCGAGTGACCTACATACGGAACATTCGTTGACCTGACCACATCTAGCGTCATTTAGATGTTTTATTTGCAATATACATATCGTTAAATTTTACGTTAAATGTAGGATTATTTTTTTTTGGCGTTTTTTTTGTGGTATCATATCACTGATCATCAGTACTATCACCTGTCTTTGTTTTTGCCAGCGTTCTGATTACACCCCTTAGGGTATTTTTATAAAACAACTTACGCATTACTATTTTGTTCAATATTACCCCCCCCCCCCCCCCCCTTTTAATGTCAAACTAAACTCGAAACTTTGGTTTGAATCCTAAACCTTTATACGTATTTCACTGCGCAATTTTATCGTTAACGTATTGACGCAAGATTTTCCACATTCAGGTATTTTAAGATTTCCGCGTTCATGTACGTACTACATAATATTAACATTTATCAATCACCGTGGAATAAACAAAGTTGTAGCAAATAAAATCGAACAGCCGATTGTTTTGCGTGTTTATTTTATCACGGCACGATGATTCGTTTAATAACATAAAATCAACTCGAACCACAACATTTTCTCGATGCGATCCCGAACGGGAAAACGGAATGCAAAACCTCGCTCTCTTTGTCTGTATGAGAACTCGTGCATTTAAAACTAATCAAGTTAAGCTGTGAGCATGATCTAATTGATCTAATGAACTAAGAGCCAATGCGTGCCAGACCTTTGTTATTTTAGGAAATTTTCTTGCGTATTTTTTCTCTCTTATTATTATCTCTTTATTACCTGTTATCTCCCAAAGCCACCATGATCCAAGCTTCATAGTCGCTGATCGTTCCTCCATGTGCTAGGGACAATACGCAGAGAAAGCTTTTTTTTAAATAACCAAGGTCCGGCACGCGCTGGCTTTCTCTCTATAAATACCATTCAACAGCTGAATTTGTTCGAAAAGATGCAATAGACTGCTTAGACTAGAGCTTACAGGGAAATCATTGTAGGTACTTAACTCTGTACTATATAATGTACATAGATCTCCAGATCATCATCATCATTAACCCATCGCCGGTCCACTAATGAACACGTGAGAACGGTTTCAGCCGCAAGTGCGCCTTGAAAAATAATATCATGGAGAGCAATCATGCTCAAGCATTCAGGTTTCCTCACGATGTTTTCCTTCTATTTCATTTCTTATGGGCAGATTACACCTACCAGGTACAGTAGCGAATCAGTGTCCTCGGCCAAGTACTCGGTTGGTATAAACACTTTAACGAGTGCAATTTCGCCGCAATTTCTCAGCCACAGCACTGTCTCGGTCGAGTGACATTTTACTGTCTCGCTTCACTACTCGGTAGGTGTAATCTGCCCATTAACTCCGAAAAGTTTGAAGTGCGTGCGAGGGATTTAATCCTGGATCCTCCCAAAAGGAGACGTCTTAACCACTACATTACTTTTACATAATTTCTAAGTTCCAATCTAAAAAAGTTGCACATTTACTTTGGCTGATGAAAGGCAATTTTCAGGTAAATTCATTTAAAGTAGGTACACAAATTATCTCTACCGTTACTCTGGTACGAAGTCCAAATACAATTTTGTTCCAACGATTGTAGGCTCAGTGTCTATGTGCCTAACTGTAAACCCCTAGAGAAACAATGAAGATGTTAAAGTCGCTAAACAGTATGCATTAACAGGGCTACCCCCTCTAAAGTTTAAAGTTTAAAAGGAATCTATTCCAAAATGCTATATAAATAGTCTTATACCTTTAATACTTTGCTAAAAGCAAATATATTTCAGGATTATGTATCCTGAAATGAATTAAAATGAAGTATGAAACGAAAAGCATTTATTTATTTCATGTAGACCAACCATGTTCGTAGGACAACTCGTGCCACATGAAAATGTTACAATAAAACGTAAAGCAGCCGTATTTAAAATTACTGTACAAATCACGTCTGCGTAGAGTAGTGCCAAGAATATTGGCTGCATTTCCGCTCTGGACAGCCAGGCTGATACTTTGCCACCAGATGAGGCTATTAACCGCGGCAAAATGATATGCCACCGGTTCAAAAAGCAGATTCCTGTTTATTGACCTCTGGAGTGTTAAGTATGTATCTGGTCTACCCTACTGTAAAGTACATACTACATACTATAAGGTCATTAAGTTAAAATTTAGGTACGTAATACTCATATGACTTGGATAGTAAAAAAAGCTCCTCCTTTTTGGAAGTAAGCTAAAAAGAAGAATACATTTGAAATAATATTTTGAAATCTGGAAGGTTGACAACCCTGGCTAGAATGAAGTCACATGCGTTTCCCTCAATGCGAAATGAATAGTACCAATGGCCAAGATTCTTAACGTTGAATACCTATAGTGCCTCCACGAAAGGAGAACAAATTAGCATGTCACACATTAACATGCTGTAAGTATACCAGATGCAATTTTAACTTCAAAAAATGAAATTGCATGCTTATGAACCACATTTTTATGAAGAAAAATTAGAGAGTAAGTAAGAGTAAGGCTGAGATCTATTTGAGACTTTGTTTAAAATTAGAGAAAGGAATATGATTAAAAGTCTGAAAAAGACAATAAGGTACCTACCAAACGTTAAAAAAATCATCATCGCCGCATACACTTTTTGCCAGGAAATGACGTAAAGGGCAACGCTCATTGGTAAGTCGTTCTTTTTATAAAAAAAAGTATCATGAAGTATAGATGCTCTTTAAAAAAATTACTTTATGTTATTTTCACGGGTCACTTAAATTAATGTTTCCAAATAAGGTTGTTTCGATTTGCAAGGTTGCGAATTCAAATCCACACTATCACTTATGTAATCTTTGATATTATCGTCTGTACATCCTCTGAAGAGAAATTAATGTGATCAGCGAGTACATTCTCCAAGTCCAATGTCTTTAACACATAACACCTGATCGCGAGCAACAACATTAACATTATGTAATACCGGTTTTTTCCCAAGTGAAATAACATGCGATAACGGTAATAAAACAAAAAAATGTTTTTAAATATAAAACCGAGTGGTGCGCTTTCTTACTTAATGTTTCTTTTAACCATTGTTCAGTTAGTGATTCCAATTAAAGCTATATTGATATAAAAAGCAGTAGGTATATGTTTCAATGTAAGAGGTTAAACCGGATTGATTGCACCCATCTCCATTTACAAGCAGTTTCAAGTAGATACCAAGTATGTGTGGGGTCGTATACATTACCTTTAATTAATTACAACCGTATATCATTGTGCTCTGTGACGAGGCAATGAAAATCAGTCTATGCCGGCGTAAGAAGATCTTACGTCAATAATGCACCTGAATGGTTCATTGAAGGCAGTCACTCAGGATTAACTCACACTCATCACTATTCAACAGTAAAAAATAAAACTATCTAGGTAGGTACTAAAATTACTTAATCAAAACTCATCAGGGGGCACAGTAGTGCCCCCGCCAAGACGAGCCAAAGCTTTTCTCGAAGCGTTTCGTCGTATTTTCGAAATAGCTTTGGTCTGGATGACGTTAGAAAGCTGTAACTTTCAGGATAAGATGTCCTTGGCAGATTTATCAAACGTATCAAGTACTAATTATCTAGCCTTTGTGGTTTCAGATTTATTGACATTCAAAACCTCTAGTTAAAAATTCTAGGGTACTTCCTCATGTTTAGAAGGCTGAAATTTGGTATGTATTGAAATTTTACACAACAGTGCATTACTTTAAAAAAATTGTTCCTACTTACTATATAACTTTTATCCCAAAATTCCCACAGGAATGGGAATTATTTACTTAATAAAATTAATATGAGACTGAGCCACAGCGAAGCGTAGAAGGGTTTAGCTAGTTTATGATAACTAAAGTATTTCGTAGCGCGTATTGCGTAGCGACGCACCATAACACTTTCATGTGTTTTCGTCTTTATAAATGATGGATGGTGACCAGTAGGCTCGTATGAAATAAACTTTAAATACATAACACTCATAATCAAGGCATTGAACTTGTCCATGCCGACCGTGTGATTATCGAAACCAGAATACTTTCACTTGAGGCTGGTTGCCGCGCGGATGAGTTTGACTACGAAAATTATAATAATTAAGAATATTGTATGGACGATGAGTCAGCTATACGTGTAGATAATATGGTAGATAAGTCGCCGGTGTCATCGCGCTTGTTCGACCATTGTAACTCGTGCACTTTCAATCGGTTCGCCTTTTGTGGCCGAAGAAAGCGGAGACTTAATTTTCCTTTGTGTCTAATGAGATGGATTACACTAGCACGACTTGCTCTTAAGTCTGAACGTTTAGGAATTTTCCAGCTACACTCGTTGGCATAAAACAACGAAAAAAGCTAATATAGAACTTTGGACTAAAAGGAAGGACCTACCTACTTAATTAACGCATTCAATGAGCTAAATGTAACAAAATGAGCAGTTCCGCTAATTCAGCTAATGAATAATGAAAGTCAGTAAATATATTAAAATTAATAGATCTTTGGCATTTTTCTTATATACTCGTGTAAATTGTACGTTTTTTACTTATCCATACTTAAAGTAAAAAATCTCAAAAGAATTAAGTATATTTTGTTAAAATTGTTGAAATTTCTAAATGGTCAATGTGTACTAAGTATTTACTTACGAATCAAAATCCATTGGTCTGTTTTAGTCTTTCGCAAAGAAGAGAAGGCCAGAAGTAGATATACTTAAGTAGATACTTATTAATTATTTTTTTTTGAGAATTCGTGGCGTAATATACTATAATTAATTTAAACTATAAAAACATAATGTACATTACAAACTAATTAATAATTTAAACTAAAACTAAAACCTTAAAAAATATAACATTATAACTAAAATATATTATTAAAAGGAGTCCGAATTATATTTGTTGGTACCTATTTCTAAAACGGATAGGACAGTTTTTCGTTACATAATTTCGTATTAAAGTATTCGTACGGTATTTTAGAAATCGGTATTTTTACGACCGAAAAAGTTACTAGTTAGAACTAAGTACAATTTCAATAGACATCTAACATATTCAATCACTTAATTACATTAATACCAAGTTGAAGCTTGTTTATGGATCCAGTTCTAAATAATTCAAATGCTCTAAAGATGAATAAATAATTAGATAAGTAGAGTAGGTACATAATATCTAAGTGTATCTCTACTTGATATTATGTAATTGATCAAATTAAACTCAGGAATTATTTAACCGCTAATTCAAATCATCGAATTAGAAGACCACCGAAACTGAACAGCTAATAAATTCGACTCGGTAGACTATAATATTTAACTATAAGTAGTACTGTAGGTACTTAAATTATAGGTAAGTATGATTGTAACGTAATGCCTTATAATGTTTCTAAACTGTTTTATAAGCATTATGGGAATATTATGGTTCAAATTATTATATTGACCCGTTACGTAAGGAGCCGCCTACGACAACGTAAAAGACCTTTGCCGCCCATAAATAATGGTTAATAGCCAACCAATTATGAATAATGCTATGTTGTTGGTGATTTGAGACTGACATACATGGAGCGCGCCGGCAACGACACGCGATGGCTGCAGCACAGGACGTCATACTGAACGAGTGCTCTACTTATTTGTAATACAAGAATCTAGTTAAGTATTGAAGCACGTTAACACTTCTGAGTACGACGGCGACGCGACGGTGCAACTCCGTTACAATGAAAAGTGTGAACGCCTCAAAGGTAAAAAAGTTTCTTCGCGCAGAAATGAGGAAGCGACGAGCGTAGCTCGCACTTACCGCAAACTAATAATAAACAAGTAAAAATGAATTTTTACGCACGAAAGTAGGTAGTATACGTAGACGAGCGTTTTTCCGAAAGTTTTCTGCTGTTTCTTTATGTTTTCATCAGCTATGGAAAAATGAATTGTAGGTACGTACATACATAGTTCACAGCGTCGCTAGTAGAGAATTTCGTATTGCTATTTTTTTGAAATTAGCCAAGAAAAATGGAAATAATTTCTTTCAAAATAGCGAAGATTCAATATAGCTTAATTATATTGCAATATTAGCTAATCTCCGCGTCATCATCCGCGTGAATTTTTAAATGGCGGCTGACGCAGCTCTAGTTCCAATTTTGCCTACCTGAACAAATAAGTTGGTGGCATTGCACTATAAAAATGTACGTACCTATTACAATTTCTAGGAGCGTGTTGGACACTTTCCGGTGCGCGTTGTGTGTATTCCAAGTCTTAAAAGGCTATCTCGTCGGCGAGTTAACGAAGAAAATAAAATTTCAAACAGAATCAGTCACAGTGGACTTACATAACAAGAAGCCCACAGGCTATTTTGTGTTTTGTGAGAAAGATTTTGAGATAGGATTTATGAAAGAAAGAGGATGTTGCATATTTGGAATGGCGAGTTGTTTTTCCGAGTTTTAACTTTTCGAGTGTAAAATTGTGTGAAAAACTTTCTACCACTTCAACTGACTGAGTAAATTGTTTTGTAGGGATAACAACTTAAGTATATTTTGTAGGGATTTCAATGTTAAAATTGTGAGTATCTAAAGCCTAACTAAGTTATAGTAGGCTTACCTACTCTTTTTTAGTAAGCTTCTAAATGATGGATTAGATCACCTCTATTACTCAATCTACAGCTTTATAGTTCAAGGAAGTGATCAGATACGGGGTATTTTAGATAATATAGAGTTAAGTTATCTTTTACCACAGAATTAGTAATAATTTGGATTTCTGTGTCTTTTACCCTCTGCCATGCTAGCATGAAAAGATCAGATAGGCAGGACCTATCCTATATCAGGTATTAGTTTGCTTTCGAACTTTAAATAAGTGAGAATACTGAATGACTTTCAACTTTCATGTGTCCATTGCTAGCCTGCATGAGTTGTGAAAATATGCGTTATCATTCAAATTGGGCCGTAAAAATAATGATGTAAGATGTACACAACACCCAGTAATAATATGGTCACTTCTAAAGTTACAAGGTACAAGCACAAGATTATTTTGCAATTTTTTGTTATTGCCTAATTTGGGCTTTATTATTATGTAGGAGTCGACTGTGTAATATTAGCGCAACAAAATATACTTATACGTATGACTCAATATGTATACTTAGTCAATTTCTTTAACCAGGACTTTCGCTCTGTCAAACTTAATGAAATACCTAATTAGGTACACTTTGTCAGGACGCGATCAAGAGTTACAAAAATACTCGTATTTGTACATACATTTCTACTAGAAGTTACACATTTTGGATTTATAATATATCTATTTTGCAACCGCATAGTGTCTTTCGTAAGCCTTCGTAACAAAAGATGTTTTCATGTTTAACTACAAGTATACCTACATAGGTTTGCGCTTGACTGCAGTCATACCAAATAGTACTTACCTAGATGATGATCCTAAGGAGCGCCCCTGCCTAGAAGATGCCTATTTATAATTGATATAGGGTTATTATGATATTGCAATGTTTGCCTATCGCCACGATCTTACGCAACCTTATCAAGCGGCTCCCTGCGACTCATTTGATGTCATCTGTCCACTGACCTAGTGGAGTGGGCTTCCAACTTCCAACCCTGCGCTTTCCGGTGCGAGGTTGCTATTATAGCACATTCGTCACAGAATATAGTATTTAATAGTACTGTACTCTTGGCATTCTACGTGTATCGATTTTTGGAAATAAGTGCCCTACCCATTCATGGGGTCATTATGGTAACATAATAGTGGCAGTATAAGAAAACCGCCATTCGAACATCAGAACAATAATTATCATTTATCAGGACATTATTGAGGTTATCCTTAGCATTCGTGATTTACTGTCCTGGTTCAGTTGAACTGACTTAACTGTTTTTCGCAAAAAGCGCATAGCACATAGGTAATACACGTAACACGATAATAAATAATGAATTCAATTATGTATAAAATAATTAACAAGAATGGAGGAAGACATTTTTAATGCTTTAAGCGCTTCATTAAAGCTATAGTAAGCATTAATGTAAGCGAAGTTTAATCAAGACGTCATTATACCATTACATCTTTACTTAATGAATGGCAATTAGTGGTTTTAATCAAGTGAGCTCAATAAGTATGTAATATCATTATAGGATTCTGTAAATAAGTAGTTAGTCGGTACCTACCCAGATAAGTACTGGGTATTTACGTCTCTTTTTGCAGTTATGTTTTTAGGTTGAAGCTGTACTATCAAATGATGTAAGATTTACCAGATTAATTGCATAGGTAATGTTCGCGACAGGTCGATACTGCAATCGGGGTGGGGACACCCCGCACACCCGCACAGCCCCCACGCTGAATCGGTGCGGGATAGCGCGGGTGATGTGCGCGTGTGCGGTGCGTCCCCCGCCCTAAACCCCGATTGCCATGTTGACCTGTCGCGAACTAAGTATACGTATGAATAAAAAATGTACGAATACTTGCCTATATAATTTCAACTGGATGGATGCCCGCGACTTCTTACACGTGGATTAAGGTTTGTTAAAATCCCGTGAGAAATAACTATTTTCCAGGATTAAAATAGTATATGTCCAAGATGCAAGCTGTCTCTGTGTTGGCTGTTTCAAGCTTTTAAAAAAATCCTTGGGAACTCTTCGATTTTCCGGGACCAAAAATAGCCTACCTCCTTTGCCGGGATGCAAGCTCCGAGTTCTCTGTAGGTAATGTACCAAATTACGTCTAAGTAACTCGGTTAAACGGCTGGGTCGTGAAAAGCAAGTAGACAGATAAACACACATTCGCATTTATAATATTTGTAGAATGGATTATTAATTCTTTAATCTGAGATTAATAATGTATCCACAGGAGATTTTATATTAGGTAGCTCCTAATATAAAATCTCCTTGTTAAGATTTCGCTTCTCGACGTGTAGGTCTTAGATTATCTACTGTGTAGGTTATAGTGGTCGGTAGGTAAACATGGCGGCACCCGAAAAAAAGATAACGTGGGTTCCAAAATCAAACAGACAAGGTGCGTTGACCTCTACTTTGATACTGAGCAGGTCAAATGGGCCGTGACGTCATGACCAATAACAATGCCTCTTGATACACACCATTCAATTCGCTAATACCCCTTTAATTGGTTGAGTGATTCGAAAAGTATCCGGCACAAATTGTCTGAACGCTGCATCAATTGAATTCAAATTAAGCGTCGTATTATAATAAAATTGAAAGGGGGATCTGCATGTTTATAATATCAAGTAAACTTTATTTATTTTAAGTTAATTTTTTACTGAGTATGGTAATATAATATTATGGTAATAAAGTCAAAGTCTGATTCATTCAAATTGGGTAAGTTCTTGGCTAATGGTAGGCATTGTACACTTTTTGATTTATTATTTTTATTTATTAAATTACGAACAGTTCCAAGGTTGCCACACAATTTGAGCCGGAGTCTAAATAAGAGTCGCCACTCAATGCAACCACCAGGTTCCGATAACTCATCGTTTGCCGTCTAAAAACCCGGGACAATGATCATATAAAAACTTAACAAAAAAGTTCAACGCGTTTCCATTGCTGTACAATACGTCACTGTTTTTTTTAAGAAAATGTAGCAGGTGTAGTGCGTTATTAGGTACCTCTATCCTCAGAAAAATTCACTTCCAATATTGAAGCGTTAACAATGACATTTGATAAGTTCAATCAAAAATATGATGTGATTTAGTAAACATAATATTATTTCGTCAAACATTTTTTTGTGATAAAACCACAAATTCAGGTTTTTCGTATTTTTCCATCACTTTTGCTATAAGAAATTGCTACCTGCCAAATTTCATAATTCTAGGTCAACGGGAATTACCTTATAGGTTTCGATGCCCTTGTCTAGACTCTTGACAGACACGACAGACAGACACACAACGAGGTGATCCTACTAGGGGTTCTTATTTCCTTTTGAAGTACAGAACCCTAAAATTATTGAACTTAAATCCAAACACGAATATCAAAAACTAAACAAATGAGTCCAATTTCAACTGTCCTGCCATCAGAGAGTTCCAATGCCCACATCCCATATCCAACAGAAACGCTAAATGGTATCTACCACGGTGAATTCATACCTACCATAATCCCTACCCATATTAAAAATGCGAAAGTGTGTTTGTTTGTCGGTTTATTGGTTTGTCGTTCAATCACGTTGCAACGGGGCAACGGATCGACGTGATTTTTGCATGGGTAGTTAAAAACCGAGAGCTTCTTCTTATCCCGAAGATAAAGGCTTCTTTTTATCCAGGAAAATCAAAGAGTTCCCACGGGATTTTTAAAAAACTAAATCCACGCGAACGAAGTGACGGGCATCAGCTAGTAATCTATATTATCATCCAAGCCATGCTGATGTCTGCATTTTTCCACTCAATCGGACAAAACGTAGTTGAAAAATTAGTTACCAATTTCGAAGGAATGACAAGATACGAACAAGTGAAACGAATAAAAAGCTTTTAGAGAAGTCCCGTATGTCGTACGATAATGATAAAGCGCTCTACATGGACAACTGTTGGCGGTGAATCGACGGAAGTCGCCGGGACGACGCGATATTTCGAGCGAGGCCCGCCGGTATGCGTAGCTTATGTAGGCATAGGTACCTTCTTCATTATCTTACTTTAAGTTTAATTTAAACCATTACTTACTTCGCAAATTATAAGTGAGTTCCAATTTACGGATGATGCTTTGAATACAGTGCAAACCTGGAACCATTGAATTATTATTATACCTAAGTCTGGAAATTATTATTATTGACCAACAAAGAGGACTAAGAAAAATCCTTTTTTTTTCTTCCGAAGATATATATTGTACCTATAGTACAGACAGACAGTCAAGACAGAGTTTATTTATACTTCCTAGAAGGCTAAATTGCTTGATGAGAGAGTAAAGAGTAACTAGCCGAGGTCTAAGATGTGACTAGCTAGTTAGCTAGTTTTTACCAAAAGACTTCAGCTAATCTAGGAAAAAGTTGAGATCGAAGATGACCAAACCATTCAGTACCAATATCTACCTACATAATATTTAGCTCTACCTTAACTACTACTTAAGTAGGTACCTATTACTTAATTAATTTTCCGCATCCGAGTATTCGAGATATCTATGGGTAGGTACCTACTAGGTATTGTATGATGAACTAGATTTATAAAAGACGCTCTTAAACAAATAACCCCTACAACAAATATTAATAAACATAAAGTTACAGACCAACTCAACAAAGATAACACTAGAGATAACTCCGCTACAATTGTAAGCTGTTAGAAGTTAGAACTATAAACGTTTGGGAATTGTGCAAAACAAATACAAGTAAGCTTACAGTTCGTACTTAGCTTAGAGTCATGACTTGGCTAAAACCGAACTATTAGACTCAGCTCAGAAACCATGACAAAGAGACGAAATATTAAGCTATACCTACTAGGATAGGTATGTGCTTGATTTGCATTTGCCTTGGACTTAAATAGAAAGGATATCCGTTTGTATTGTAAGTTTCCAAGTTATGTACAGTTAAGTATTATTATGTGTAAAATAACTAAATAGGTAACATATATCAGAAAAACCTGAAGGATAAACGTAACTTACAATGCCTTAACTTCCAAGCGTTTATGAAAGTCATTTATCTTCTGAATCTGACCAAGTACCCACACAAGAATCAATGATTCTAAAATATTTTCTGTAAAAACGAAACGAAGTTCTATACAAAATAACCTAGAGTTTGTATTGTAAGCTCTTGTACCACACGAGTAAATGCTTGTACCCTGTGTATAACTACAGTGGACTGCAGTAGGCCGTAGATGATGATATCTAGTAGGTATCAAAACCAGGTGATAAAAACAACAAGAGACATTATCTATCTGCACTGTTGCAGTTTTCGAAAAACGCTAAAAATTCGCTCCAGCTTTCGTTAGAGAGACACACACACAATTTGTTGACAACTTTTCCCAAACTTAACAAACCAAAACAGTTCGATTCGCTCATACAAAGACGCACCCAGCCGCACCCCGTTTCCGGTGAATAGGGTAGAGAGGTACCTACATTATTAACAAAAACAGAAACAGATGTCTTATCTGATCCATGGACAAGGTAAGTTATTTATTAGGATGCAGGTTCTGTGCGAAATGACTCTTTAAGATGGCAATTATGCTATAAACAATTTAAATCGGCGGTAGTTATTAAGTTCGCGGAATCCTTCCCGGTTCGTGGACCTGGCAGCGATATGCTATGATCATGTTGTCGTATTAACACTTCACTTTCCCTGCAACCCAGAATTTCAAGCATTTACTCATCTGCCGGCAAAGTGCGCGTAATTACAGGGGTTGTCCGAGCTCCCTCGCCAATGACGGAGAAAACTCTGAGACCCCTTAACAGATCGTCATTGATGGATCACTTTCTCGAAAATTGAACGAAAGTGTGTCGTGTGAAAAGGCCATTTTTATTATGGAATGTGCGGATAATTTTCAGTCGTTACCTCGACTGCATGTGGCATGACGTGCTTTCTTCTCCTGTGATAGATATTAAAGTGCCCACTCACAGCACAATATTTTCCTCCTCAAGTAAACCTACATAAACAAATTGCGTGGGGTATGTGTATGCATCTACTTTTTCAAGGATTTTAAAGTCTTTAGTAAGTGTTCCAACTATGTAGGTACTAAAAGAATTCAAACTTTGACAGAGACGCGATTTTTAAACAAATCGTTATTGAAATTTAATTAGGTAGTACGCATAAGTACGGACTTATACGGATAAAATTAATAATTGCTACCTACCAGACTTCTTGATCCGGCTCGAAGGACCAAAGTTATATTAACATAATATAATCTTACATCATCAATAAGCCGCACGTAAATAGGTAATCAAGTTCTAAAAATTTAACGATTTATATAAAACATTTTAAAATAATAAAATATATATTATTTGATTTTAATATAATATATTTTATTATGATTTGAACGCATGCAAGTTTCAAAATAAAAGAAATGAACGCGTATAACGAAAATGACTTGCGAGACGAGGCAGGAAGACTGGGGGGCGACGGGAGCTCGCCCCTCTACCCGCGCGCACCCCGCACCACACCCGCGGCCGCGAGCGTCGACGGCTAGCCAGCTGCGCGTTTGTCTTGCTTGCTTGTGTTTTTCGGTTATCGTAGTGAGATTGACGCTTCATTCTTATTTTCTTTCGTTCAACAAGCAACAGAAACAAGTTTCTGTGCATGCGCGTGTGAAAAAAATACATTCACAGATGCGATTGTGTAATGATAATGAACTGACTGAAAACAACGAATCGGACGTTGTAAACCTGTGCCGCTGTTCGGTGTTGTTGCTTGGATTCCAGTGCCTTTTGTCTGTAGTGAATAAAACAAGAGTGGTGCTATTTCGGTACCTACGTTCCTGTCAGGTTACACGCCTGTGAACCCAGCAGTGTGATCAGTGATTGTTGTCGTGGCCGGTTTCCGTGGAGGAAACTTTCCAAACGTGCATCAAACAGTGGGTTATGCTTTCCTACCGAATGCGGGCTCGGCCTGCATGCATTCCATAGGGAAGCAAGTGCCGGCAATAAGCATTTTACGGTGAGTACCGAGTACAAACGTTCAAGTTCATCGTACTTTGACCTAAAAGAACCGACATAGACCGCAGTCGAAGCTTTATCGGTGTCAAATGTCAACTCATTCAATAAATAAATGAGTACTTAGGTAGTAAATACAGCCCATTGAATTTAAGGAAATCAAATATAGTAAATGCATAAAGTAGTAATTACATAAGTAGTAAATAACAGACTTATAAAGCAATTAGGTAAAGAAACATGTCGGCTTCTGGTACATTAAGTAAGTAAGTAAGTACTTACATAGGTACTTATTCTGCTTTCGCCCTACATATTTAATGGGGTAAGTCCCATTTGTTCTATAGAACTTGATGTCATCGGACAAAATGAGACAATATTATACTGATTTGTTCCATAAGAACAATTAAGATAATTGTTTATAGAACCAAGTAAACAATCTTTCCTTTTTGTGGCAGAATGTAATCAGGATCATTTTAAGGTTTCCCTACCCGAAGGATGCCAACGGCTCCCTAAAAATGATCCTGATGACATTTCACCTTTAAAAAAGAAAAGCTTGTTACGACTTCAAAGAAAAGCAAGCTCCAGGTGATAATATGCTAGTAGGTATGTAGTTCTATGGAACAAATAAGGATGAAATTATCTCATTTTGTTGAAAAATATCTAGTTCTATGGAAAAAATGGGACCTACCCATTTAATGATAGCAACTTACTCAATAAAATCACAGTATGAAATCATAAAACCACATTAAAATTACAAAGTTGAAGACCTATCTTTATAATTGAAATAAAAACAAGAAGGTAAGTAAGTAAATTAGTAGGTAAGTAGTAGGACTTTTGTCTGCCA
Source organism: Maniola hyperantus (assembly GCF_902806685.2). NCBI lineage: Eukaryota > Metazoa > Arthropoda > Insecta > Lepidoptera > Nymphalidae > Maniola > Maniola hyperantus. Next base: position 7,185,424 of record NC_048550.1, read on the forward strand.
CTTTTTGTGTTGAGTTTTTAATTTTTTTTTTAAATTTTTAATCGATGGGAGGTGCAAACTTAGCTTGACCGGGCAGTACATGCAAAGTTATTAAGAGCTAATTACATTCTAAAAAAGGTAAAAGTACTTAATCTATTTAAATAGAAAAAAAAATTCTTTTAAGAAAGCTGTTTCTTTTTGGTAAAACACGTATGTATGGTTTTAGTAAAGATGTACCCCAGCAGTATCAGGCTTGAAGAAAAGTTAGAAAAATCTGTTGCAAGATTGAAAAGTGAAGCTAAATAAAACTGTTTATTAAATCTGCTATGGATAGCTATTTCTTTTGAATCATAAATGTTAATCTTTCGAAGAAAATTCTAGATGTTAAATATTCTATTTGCAAACCATTACAATCTTAACGCTTCACTGGAGTGATGAATTCAAACACTTGAAAGTGCTAGAAAAACAACATGGATCTGTCTTAAAGTGAAAAAACTATTTTGGTATTCATCTGTTCACAATTCGAGTGGTATTGTTGGTAGTTATCTGTTATTTTTTATACCTTTACAATACCTACTAAGCCAGTTAAGAGCAAAGTTTGTAAAAAGTTTCAAAGATAATGATAAAAAAGGTTATGATTTCTATTCTCAGACTAGCTTATGCTCGTGACTTCGTCCGCTTGGACTACACAAATTTCAAACCTCTATTTCAGCCCCTTAGGGGTTGAATTTTAAAAAATCCTTTCTTCTATCTGCATGCCAAATTTCAGCCCAATCCGTCCTGTAATTTGAGCTGTGTGTTGATAGACCAGTCCACCTTTTCCTTTTATATATAGGCATATATTTAGATCACGTAGATCTTAACGTTTTGTACTACCTATTTGACAAGTTACTTGTGTTATGCTACCTATAATACAGATCATCATCCTCACTCATACCATCATTTGTCCACTGCTGAGCATGGATCTCTCAGAATGAGAAGGGCTTAGACCATAATCTACCACACTGGCCAAATGGGCAATGGCAGACTTTACACACATTTGACAAAATTTTAGAGTACTAGGAGATAGATGCCCGCGACTTCGTCCGTGTGAGTTTCGATTTTTAAAATTCCCATGGGCACTCTTTGATTTTCCGGAATAAAAAATAGCCTATAACCTTCCCCAGGATGCAAGCCATCTCTGTACCAAATTTCGTCAAAATCGGTTAAACAGATGGGCCGTAAAAAGCTAGCAGACAGACACACTTTCGCATTTATAATATTGGTATGAAAGCTGTTTCCTCACTTTCCTTCACTGTTAAAGCAAGTGATACATATTCTATTGCATTAAACACACTGAGTGTCAAACACAAACCCTCGTATAGAAGGCCAAAGTTTAACCACTGGGCTATCATCGCTTTTTCCCATCTAGCTTTTTCCACAGTGGAAAATAGTTATTATGATAATCTAATCTGGCATTCATACAAATGACACCTGACCAAACACAATGTGTATGGTTTAAAGTTACTGTAGGGAATTAATAACAGACTTAACGAATAAAACGATTTACGATTCCCTGCTAGGAAACAATTTATTTTATTATGCACACACTTACTTACTGAGTAGGTACTTACTCATTTGTCAGTAGATTACACTTTTACGGTGTGCCATCTTGCTGCAATAACTACTTATTTAAAGGGTCAAAAGTCAACAGTAAACTGTTTTTGTAAGACATTAAATGCTATAAGTATAACATAGGTCATTATTCTAATACATATAACAAGTTGCTGAATCTGCCATCCTATCTAAAAGGGGTAAACAAGTGGGGATAACGGGGATAAGCAGGCGTTACTTGCGGAAATCAATGCCGCTGAAACAGAATCTGAATGGTGCAACATGCAGCATGCAACATGCACTGCTAAACATCATAGAGAAACCAGCCACCAGGCAAGCAATAAGCACCACCACCATGCAGCACCACCCAAACCCCAAAACGCACTCGCCGCACGTTTTGCTCCAAAATTGGAGCATCCTCAGGAGATGTAGCCCTTACAATCCACAATTGCAAAGTCTCGCCTGGTGGCTGGTTTCTCCTGCATGTTAAGCAGTGGCAGGGCAGGCGGTGCATGTCGCATGCTGCATGCTGCACCATACAGATTTGATATGTTTCAACTGATTATACCTACCTAGCAAATTAAGCTTTTGGGTCATTGTATATCTTATCTATACTTATCACCAACACAACAGGATGTCAGGAATTGTTTGTACATAAAACTCAAAGTCTACTTTATAAATTTATCAACAGGACTCAAAGTGGCCTTATCACTATGATAGTAACTATGTGCCTTATGGCAAACTTTTAGGTAATTTCAAGCTAATTAGCACTGGTAGTTGTTTATTACTTAATAAACCAGATCAATGTCTTGCAAATAAGATAACCATGATCTACTTAATTTTTTAATTTATTTTAAGTACTAATCTCCATTAATTAAAGTCAGTACCTAAGAGCTTACTAAAGATCATTCAAGGTGTTATGATCATTTTTGTAATAAGTAAGTACCTACTTAACTAAATATTTAAGTAATTAAAGTATTTTTAAGCATTAAGTAAAAGTAAGTAGCTAACAAGTATGCAAGAGGACTCTATCAAGGTTTAATTAATTCATTAAGTAATTTATCAATATCACTGAAAATCTTTTACTTAAATTCCAGACAAAAATGTTGCCTATTTACCTACTTAAGTAAATAAAATAAATTAAGTGACAGAATACTGAATAGTTAATGATGATGATGATGCAAAAAATGTGGTACTGTAGTCCAATCTAAAGCTGCAAAATAGCAGTTTGTGGCGTTTTCCTTACAAGAGACCTATGTCCAGCTGTGAACCTGGACATGTATCGGTTGAAAATGATGATGATGATGATCGGTTGATAATGATAAAGATGATGACCTATATATATTTAAATAGTTAATCCACTTTCATCCAAACATTTTCCATTGGGAATTGCCCATTTTGTTGCTTGCATTCCAATTTGTTAGCTATTCCTATCCTAAATCTAATGTTATGACTAACTCTCATCATTATATGCCAAGTTATGAGTCACTTCCAGACTCCCAGGTACAGTATGCGGCAGAAAATAATGTACATCGACTTTTAGAATGACATTTCGGTTTTGTGGAGCGTTGTCTCTGTCACTCATACCTATAAGACAGTCAGTCTCAACGACAGGGACAACACTCTACAAATCTGCTATCTCCTTCTAAAGATTGACGTACTTTCGGCCGCGTACTGTAGTTACTATTTAGGTAGAAGCATCAGGTAATCTAAATATATAAAAGGAAAAGGTGACTGACTGACTGACTGACTGATCTATCAACGTAGCTATTATGACGTAGCCATCCGCTAAGAAAGGATTTTTGAAAATTCAACTCCTAAGCGGGGGAAATAGGGGTTTGAAAATGGTGTAGTCCACGCGGACGAAGTCGCAAGCGTAAGCTAGTAGTATGTAAAACTAGATGATACCTGTGATGTACCTGATGTGGATTTAAGTTTTTAAAATCCCACGGGAACTCTGGTATTTTCCAGGTTAAAAAATGTCTATATCTGACTCTGGGATGCAAGCTACCTCTGTCCAAGTCTGTCTGATGGGTAGTGAAAAGGTAACCAACAGACAGATAGACACTTTCGCGTATTTATAATATATCAATAGTTGTATGGAGTTGTAAACAGCTAAATGAATATTTTCATCTTTTGTTAGGTCAATATTAATTTTACTAGCTGATGCCCGCGACTTCGTCGGAGTGGATTTACATTTTTCAAAATCCCGCGTGCGTAGGGTGCGTTTCCACTGACGCGGAGTTGGGTGGAGTGGAGCGGAGCGGATCGTGAATTGTGTGTGTGAATTCATTCATCACACAGTTTCCTCTGAAATAGAGTGGGGTTTTCGAGCACTGTGATTGATTGGCCAATTCACGGTCACTCCCCCCAGCTCCGCGTCAGTGGAAACGCACTCTTATGATCCACAGCTGAAGACCAACGAGGCAGTCAATGTAGACAGTGCTAAAATGTAATGTGTTTACAGGGAGGCGAGCGGAGCGGGTGGCGGGGCCGGCAGCGGCGGGCTGCTGGCCATGAACGCCACCCAGGTGCAGTGCGAGCCCCACGACTCGGTCGTTCTCATCAAATGTAAGTTACTTCTCAACAACATGACCCCCAAGGTAGGTATGGAATAGGAAAAGAAATGGTAAAGTATGTGTGTCTCGCCCATAGAGCAGAAACAAAGAGGAGATGTTGTATTAAGATTTCCCTATGAAATATCGAGTGACATTTTGCGGGGTGAGGGGTTGTGGAACGCCGCCCACTTCTCAATTTTCCATCTGCGGGTTAGTAGCAAAACTACTCGCTTAGCGACCTAACATCGATATATTGATGTCACTACATAGTTCAGCTATCTCACACTAGATGTCAATAATCTAGAACTATTTTAATAATTACGTATAAAATTACTTACAAATGAAATGTGATACCATTCATAGCATCAGAACGTCTGTCTGAATAACTTTGACACGATAAAACACAACACTTCATCCTTTTGTTCTTAAAAACGCGAAAACACACCGATAATACGAGTCTCAATATATGTGAACCTGACGAACGCAGACAGCATACTAACAAAGGCCCCGCCCACAGTGATGACGTCAGGACCTAGTTGAAAATCACAGTGCACAGTTGCTTAGGCCAACTCCTCTTTGTTTCTGCTCTATGGTCTCGCCACGAAGACAAGAGTGAACTAGAGGGAGGGAACTCTCGGTTTGATCTCGAATCGACGACATGTCAAATATTAGGCTATAGTGACGTAAAATCAAAGAAAAATAGGGCTACTTTAGGGCTACCTGCGTCATTTGACGCCTGCCAGTGACGTCGAAGCCTCGATGTTTTGTTACAAGTTCCTTGAAAATACGTTCCGAAGTAGTCAGAACTATTTGTATGCTTGCAATAGATTGACATCATGCTGACCCGGTATTAAAGGCAGTAGATACCATTTCTACTACATTATTCTGAATTCTGTGAATTGTATGCCATGATCAGAACAATACTGTATATATAGGTACAAATAACAAACGAATATAACAAATAACATTGGTGACGGATGATGCAGTTACACAGTATCAATAGATTGATGTGTCATCGATCCCTAAACTAACCAATAAGTAGTCCAGTAAATATAATACTACATTGCGACAAGGCTATCTTGGCGCGTGGTGAAAATCGGAACAAGCGTTGCCGTCAAGTGCCCCTTTGATCTTGTTTGCATATTCTAAGCCTTTGATCTCCAACAGCGTCCCCCTGTCAATGTCATTGAAGTGCCAAGAGAGCCTTGTCGCACTGTACCAAATAAGAGTGAATAGACATGTTCTAGCGCAGCTGAAACTTCATTCCTTAGCTATCAGATTAATTTTGCTTATTTTGCTTTTCTCATGCTGATTATATATTCATGGAACCAATTAAAATACTATCGCAATCCTTACGTCAAAGTTAGATTAGTGAGACAAATCCTACGCACTGCCCACGACACTCCAATTTTAAGCTTTAATCGCTGATAGGGCTTTAGAAATTTAGGTCATACGCAAGGTTAACCTGTTAGTAGTATAGTAGTTAAGACTATTATCTAATTTAATGAAATGGACTGCATTATAAGGTGTCAGTATACTTGGAGAATTTATTACTTGGTGGTCTAGTCGATAAAGGACTAGAAACCGAACGTCCTGTCGGTGATGGATTAACTAACATCCTCTTCAAACTAACATGGCATCCACTCAAAAGTGTGTTTTGTAAAAACGGCTATAGTAAAAGTGGAATCCCTTAAACGTATAATTCACGACAACTAAGTTTCTTTCTTCATTGTGTTAATAAAATGTATTTATGTAGTTATTTAAAAAAAAAAAAAAAAACTAGTAGTGATGATTGATATGTACAAAGCAAAATCAAAATGTAGGTAGGTAATTAACTCACAACTGAACGAAACATTTTCTGCATGGAAATGACAAAAATACGTCAATAATGTAAGTCGTTCTTAACTTTTAAGATACTGTTTAGTATTCGGTGGTTACGATTTTAACTTTACTTAATTTTGATGGGATCAGAAGTAAGGTACAGTTGAAAAAGGTTAAAATTTTACCGTAGTCATTAAAATAACATCTGAGACCCAAATTGCTGAGACCAAATGTTTTATGTACATAAAATCACCCCTCCAAATAACAATCTTAGCCGACGGAGCTTACACCAGACTTACGACTATGTTTAAATGTGTTTCTCTTAATATTATTTTTAGAATTAACTCCATTACTTCGTCGACGACTATTTGCTGGCAAGATCATTTGAAATAGTTATTGAAAGCTCAGGGGGATATTTCTTTGCAATAATACTCGAGAATCACATCAAACTCATATTTTATTCTTTGTATGCTTTTACTTCTCATCTCATCTCATAATCATATAATCACATAATCACAATATAACAACTTCATAACTTAAACACAACTATGATTGACAAAAGACTGAGCCCTGGTTATCCAAAACATCTGTATTAAATACAAGTCGTTACCACTTCCAAACAGTAATAATTGCCTTTGTCAATATACGTCTTTTATGCAACGTATTGACAAAAGATAATGACATATTTGATAAGGTATATTGACGTGCCTACACTGTAGTTTTCATGACATCCACTTCCGGACAATAATAATTACTTTTGTCAATATACGTCTTGTCATGAAACGTATATTGACAACAGTATAACGACATGTTCAATAAGGTATATTGACGTGGCTACACTGTTGTTTCATGACGTTGTATACTGGCAAGTGATAAGAATAATAATTATCCCCGAAATTCTAACATTATGTAGTTGTGAATTTATGTACTTACGTATCTAGTATCTGCTGCATAATCTTATGTTTTTTATGATGCAATATTTTGTGTTTGTAAACAAATTGTATTTCTACATATAGAAAATGTGGGTTAGTTACACGCATTAAGTGATTGTTTAAACTAATTGATAATATCGCTGATATAAGATGGCAGTTTCTCTTTAGCTTCTGTAGTTTGTAGCCTGTTATTAGTATTTAGATTATACAATTACTTAAGAATTCAGTAAGAAATTAAAGCCGTGAGTTGTTCCGATTTTATTGGTCCCTCGAGCCGGATTTCATGCATAAGATGCCATTATGATTTTACTAAATTGCAATTCACAGAAATAGCTACTATTGTGTTTATATTTGTCCTCGAAAGTTCCCCCGTTGCGCCGGCCCGGCTTGCTCTCAATTGATGCGGGAGGCGCACAGTCACAATTAACTTCGTGAACTTAATAATTGTACGGACGAGCATTGCCGTTTGATATTTTTTCCTCAGTTAGTTGGTAGGCTTACCAATTGTCATAGTTAACAGCAATTATTATGCAAATCCGGCTTAGTTCTAAACGGTCTGTGCAGTGCGTTGCACGTTGCGAACGATGCATTACCCAATAAGTTACAGTAATGTGAGAGGACCGAATTTTCGTTGTGATTGTGCCAGTGTTCAGTTTCGCGATGCAGTTTACGCTGGTCATTGTTGTAAACAAAGTTAAGTTATGTCCCGTTACAGAGGAACCCTTCAAACAAATAGGTACGTCATATTATTTCTCATATTCTTTTTCAAGTAGTTTCAAGTTTTATGAATGAAGACGGGCGTCTGGTTTTACGCCGGACTATGCCTGACTAGTTTCGAGCCCGATCTGGGTCCTTTGTCATAAGCTGGGACGCGGACGCGTACAGAAGCGAACTGAACTGCTCAGTTCGATTCGAACGGGTCAAAACACTAGATTCCAATTGACCTAACGTTAACTAAACTAGGATTTTGTAGTTTTGTAGTTAGCCTTGTGCTTTTGTAGAATTACAATTCTATCCATATGCATAATTATCCATAAATAGTAAAGTTTCATCGCGAGATTTATTCATCTCATTAAAAGACCTGGAGAATGATGTTACTGTTTATCAAAGAGCTTTAGATTTTCAAAAATACCACTGGATTTTTGAAAATCTAAATCGACGTGGACGAAGTCGCAGCATCAGCTAGTAATACTATAAAGCGAGAAACACAGAATATTAGCTAATTCAGTATACATTGTTCAGTCTACTTCAGTAGATGTAGTGACATTATTTTTTCTGTTCCGTGATTACAATCCACTTTGGATGTCCGTTTTATGTCTTCATTCCAGGTCTCAATCTGATATGAAAGTGAATACCTTTGCTCTGTAGTGTAAATATTAATAGAATGTTCTGTATGATCGATTACACTTCGAGTTTAAATGAGAGTAATCAAGCGCAAATAGATAAAAAACTAAAGTGGAAGTTATTTGATCTAGTGCGATAAAACTCGTTATCAATCGCTAATTCACGATAGAGACGGTTGGTACGAATCTTCGATTCACTATTTATGAATGACGAACAAAACCATTTAATTTAACCGGTTAATGAATTAATGAGGAAAAGGTAAACTATGAGTCAACTGATTAATTCATTCATCGATTCCCTACTAGAGTCGCTAAGTCGGTATAATAAAACGATAACATTTAAACGGACCATGACATTTGGCATAGTCATAATTAATAAAATCGTAACGGCAAAAGAGATTAGGCATTCGATTGCAATTAAGTAATTTATTATTATTCAAATAAGTGATATGATTATGGTATTTAGGGTTCCTTACCTCAAAAGGAAAAAAGGAACCCTTATAGGATCACTCTGTTATCCGTCTGTCAAGAAAACCTATAGGGTACTTCCCGTTGACCTAGAATCATGAAATTTGGTAGGAACTAGGTAGGTAAGTCATATAGCACAAGTAAAGGAATAAATCCGAAAACCGTGAATTTGTGGTTACATCACCAAAAACAATTAAAATGTGTTCATGAACAAATAATACGTAGGTATTTCCATTGCAAAGTATACCAAGTGGGGAATCATATGAAAGGGCTTTAGCTGTAAGTTCTGAAACAGATTTTTATTTATTTTTATGCATAACCGTTTTTGATTTATCATGCAAAATGTCGGAAAAATACGACTGTATTACGGAACCCTCGGTGCGTGAGTCTGACTCACACTTGGCCGGTTTGTTTTAGACAAGATTTTAAAGTTTAAATGAAGAATAAAACACAAAAGATAATGACATAACATGTATTAATTAACTAAAGTATTAGGTATTAAAGGAACAGGAAATCCTTAAATTTAATAAGTACTTAATATATTGTTAATAAAATCTATAAAATGTCTAATAGGTCAAGAACATAGACAAGTCATGTAAATAGACTACAGTTAAGCTGTTAACCTTTAAATGACAGCTAATGAAATGGTCAGACATAGGGCGCAATCTAGACTTCTATATGTATTCTGTATAACAAGCCTAGACAGCATTTATGCAAAGCCTGGGAATCTATTTTGACATTTTATTAGTTAGTTAAATATATATACTATACTATAGTTAAAATAATCTAAGAAGTCCATTTTGGCACAACTAGAGGTGATAACTAAGTAAACAAATAGAAATTAGAATAACCAAAGAAACCGATCTTTATGAAGTTTTTGCTAAGCTAGTATGAAAAGTACAATTATGTAGGTATAAGGTATATAATTATACGTATTACTTACTTACATATATATATTATTACTTATAATGTATATTTAATTATATTTCGAAATAAAGATAGAAGCTGAGATAAAAATATTTATTATGATTTGAATTTGAATAGTTATATAGGTAAGTAATCACTACCCATATTATAAATGCGAAAGTGTTTGTTTGTTGGTTTATTGCTTTGTTCCTGTAAAATCAAAGAGTTCCCACGGCATTTTTGGAAACCTAATTTCACGCGAATGAAGTCGCGGGCATCAGCTAATATCGTTATAATCTAATCACCTGGTAGTGGTACTATCAACTGTGGTAATCGCGAGTAATTTAATCATAATAATACTGAATAAATATTGAATAAGTTTCCTATCGACACATTGCCCCCATCCATTAGATATTAATTGAAAATAAATACACTAACTGATGCCCGTGACTTCGTTCGCAGGGATTTAGGTTTTAAAAATCCCTTGGGAACTCTTTCATTTTTCGGGATAAAAAATAGCCTATCTCACTCTCCAAGTCTTTAACTATACCCATGCCAAAAATCACTTTAATCCGTTGCTCCGTTGCGACGTGGTTGAAGGACAAACCAACAAACAAACACACTTTCGCATTTATAATCAGGGTAGGTACTGATTTGGACTAACAGTTTTAGGTTACGTTTTATGTGTGTGGTATTGGAAATCGGTGTTATTAAACTAAATTGATCATGATGCCTAATCGAAATAACACACTTTTCATATGAATGTGATGAAATTTACTTTTTTTATTGCAAAATAGGCGCTTGACGACAATCATGCTTAATAAAAAGCCATGATGAGGTCTAGGTTGGAGAGCGCTTGCCTAGAAGATGCCTGTTACTTATTACAAATTATACTTAGGGATATTATTACAAAACTGCCTTTCCTCCTTATAAATGCCGATGCGAGGACACTTAGGAAGGGATAACTTACTATTTTCGTAGCTTACGAAAATAGTAAGTTGACTAGCATAGACTAGCTTGAAAAAGCAACGTTCCTATTGATGTATGTCACTGTTCACATAATAGGTATAGTAAACCCTCGCTACATACGCATCCACGCTCATTCCTTATGACAAGACAACCTTATAATAAGGCTGATCTACTATACTATTAGGTATTTACTATTAGGTATCTATCTATGAATAAACGTAGTTATAATATTATGTGAGAAAATATGGTAACTAGAATGACATTCTTTAGTTTCCCGAGTTTGTCAAACTTTTCTGGGAATTTATACATCTACCTGAAGTTACTCATTGTGGTTAAATATTTTACTAAGACGATTCACTATGAAATGGATGACAGTTTATACTTTGCACCAATACGTAGGTAGGTATTCGTTGACTGTTGTCCGTTGATATTGGTTATTCCCTACGAATAACTAAACATTGTCATTCGTAGTTTATTCCAATGCCTAAATATTTTGTTCTAGCTACTGGCAGAATTTACGTGAAATCATATAATTTTTATTCTGGTACATAGCCCTTATTTACAAATAGACTTATACAAGATACATAATATATAATATATACTTAACTATCACGGTAAACAAAAACCTTGTGAGGAAACCTACATGCACGAGAGTTCTTCATATTTTTTAAAGAACGTTTAAGTGCGGAAACCAGCCCTGAATGAAGAAGAAGAAGAAGCCTATGGCCAAACCCTTCTCATTCTAAGAGTAGACCCTTGATTCGTGTTGAGCCGGCAATTTGATGATGTCAGGAGGTAGAATATATCTTAGAATACTTATTATAATATTAGAATACTTTTTTTTTGAAATGGGTAGGGCTTGATAAAATTCACATGTCAAACAAGCAGGTCAAAACGATATCATTCAATGATAAACACCTGACAGCTCGATTCCTATCACACATCATTTATAGGTACCAATACCTAAACTGTGGCTCGGGGCTGATGACCTGATTAGACAGACATGACCTCGGTGTAAACAGCAAAATTGCAGGTCCAACATGGGTCCAACACGAATCGATTTACGGTCGGTCAGTGCCGCTTTATCTCTAGGCATCGTATCGAGATCAGAGCCGCCGCCCTGCACGCCCCGTCACTCATATAGTCATTGTTTGAACCTAGGTCTGCATGATTCATGCCGCCATATTGCAAGTTTTAGATAAGAATGCAGCAAATAGGGCGTTGCGGGCAAACAATTATATTGAAGAGTTATTATGCCTTTGACATAGATTGTACGGGACCTGGTTTTCTTGATAATAATATTATAGTCAGGATATACGAGGTAACTAATTAATGATCAATATTTTAGACATGTTACGGATGTTAACTAGGTCTCTAAGTGTCCGTATACCTTGCCTTTTAATAACCTCATAATTAATTATTATTATTCTGTACCTATGGGCATACATATGGGGCCGATTCTCTTGTACACAATCTCTGAACTAAACTAAATTAACAAGTCTAAATCTAGTGATATCCTTTTTCGCAAGCAATATTATGAAAGGGATAGCAATAGATTTAGACGTGTCATTTAAGTTTAGTTTAGAGATTGTGTACAACGAAATTAGCCACATAGTTTACTTATTCAAATAAGAGACTTCGATGAGGATTAGGATTAGGTACCTAAGGAATCGTCTCGAAAACGTTTGCACCGATTTACCATAATTCACAAGAAACTTCATAATACAATAGGTATATTATACTCTTTTCTTTTATAGGTATACTAATCCTCTTTCTTGTATCAAGCCAGAAACTCTAATAGAGACATTTTTTCCATAATTTCATATCTACAGTATTTAGAGGAATGGAGGTCGACATTGTTCAATAAACGGACGGACATCTTAATTCAACTACATAATATCTATTCACGATAACAGATGTACCTAATGCATTCGTGATTGTATTGCACAATGAATGCAAGGATTGACTCTCTATTCGGTGGTATTGTACTGTTTGACTTTCCCTCTTGTAATTTGTGTGATTAGATACTTAACCTTACGAAGATGTCATTCTCAAATAGAAAGTTACTTATACATGTCTAAAAATATCCCACTTCTGATACAAATGTAGGTAAATAGGATAATTAAAATTAAGGAGGTATGTGGTATCTCGTATGACACATGATAAGTCAAAAAATCTGACTTTATAGTATGGCATTTGAAACTTGAATAAAATTGCTGTATACCGGAATAAACATTAATTAATTATATTATTATTGCAGTAAGGTAACCTAACACAATAAATACATAATTAAATAGGTATGTACATACCATCAATTTGTTATATTATGTTAAAACACTGATTAGAATAATAGTACCTACAGACGTAGTTTAAGTATTTCGGGGTGTAGCATTTTTTTTATTTTTCAAATGCTCATGCTGTAAGATCATGTTTTTGAACTTATCAATAGTGTAATGCCAGGCATCACAGAGTTAGTAGTGTATCAGAACTGGGATACTTATTACGTATTTTTCTACAAATATCATGTTGATACATACCAGACACCACAAAATTTATTTATTTCATCACACATCATTGTAATTGTTTAAACATTTACCTAAAGTTGTTAGCACAAATAGGCAAACAGTTGTTTTCGGTAGGTACACTTAAAGCAATCGGCTGTGCAAATATTTGCACAGGCATCTGTGCAGAGGCAACCAAACCGAATGAATGCTTTAAATAACACCACACAATTTTCTGCTCTAACAGAAGTGCCATAAGTGCTACATTTCTACTTAATATTGTGATGTCGCAAATTGTATTGTTAATGGGTCATGAACCCTGTACTAGTGAAACATATTAGTATACTAATATATATTATCTTATCTATTCTATGTATAGTCAAATTGTGAAAACTGGCGTCTGTACATTGGCTGTAATATATCTACATTTTAGAGCGGAACTTTAAGTATCAATAATCGCTAAAAACTGAAATAAGATCACTGTAGAAACTAGAAACTTTTTTCTTTTAATGATTGACACGTAAAGTTACCTATTTCAGTAAAATGTACCTAAGTAGAATGATAAGTATATTCTTACATTTAACATACTTAACGATGAATTAAATAAGTATTATGGGCTAATTAATTTTACAACTTAGAGCTCCCTAGCTTCGAGCAATTGAGGGGCAATGCTAGTCCAGCTATTTATTTTAGTATGCGTTAAACGTTGTAACACCGTATTATACATTTGTGTGGGTATGTGGGATAATACGTCACTTTAACGTTTAGTTATACGTATTGCCGTATCGTGTTAGCATGTGTTCAGTGTACAGTGTAAGATACCATTTAAACTTTTCAATATTAAATTTTATATAAAAAAATCCACAAAGTTCATCCAGCAGTGAAGTGATTCAGTGTCGAAATTATGAAACTTTCAAGAAAGTCCGAGAGCAAACTCGCAAAATTTAAGCACAAGCTGATAAAGAAATACTACAAGAGTTCGTAAACACTTACACTTAACCTTCATAAATTCTATTTCGTAACTAAGTCGTTTAGCGCAGTAACAATAATCAAATTATATTTTGATGTTAAATATATGCAAGGTGTTGCAAAATTGTGGCCGCGTCAACTCCCACGCTCGTAAATTCAAGGTCTGATGTTGCTTAGTTCGTGCTTCCGATTATTATTATAGCAGACTAGCTGCCCTGGCGAACTTCGTTCCGCCTAACAGTCGATTCAAATTTTTAACATTTTTCTCTCCGTAAGAACCATCCTCGTACTTCAAGGAATATTATAAAAAAAGAATTAGCGAAATCGGTTCAGCTGTACTCGAGATTTGCGATGGCAAACACATTTAGTGATTCATTTTTATATTATAAATAGATATGATTTTTGGACTTGTATTTTGTACTGACCTCAAAACTTATCCATGTCACCTAAAGATCCTTTCGCTGTAATCTCAAAATGTCTCTTTGTAAGATTAATTTAATTAATAGGTGTCTCTTTTTGTCTTAATGCTTCGTTTCACGGAATCGCAAAATGAAGTTTAACCAACGTAAGTTATCGTTAAAATAGAAATAAGTTCATAATTTAATTACTACCATCATTACCGTTCTTGTTTGCGATTCTTGTCACCTTATTAACCTACTCATACTTTAATTTTCTTGTTTCTATATTTTTTATTATTAGGATTTCGTTCCCGAAAGGTGCCAACGGGTTTTTTAACTTATTGTGTTGGTCTTCTGACATAGTAGTTTTGCTCTTTATCTTGCTCATTTTATTACTAAGATACAGGAAACTACTTTAAGTAATGCCCGCACAATTAACTTACTCAATAAAGGATTCATAATCGTAAAAAGACAAGCACGTGTGAATATTATGAAGTCAGTAGTAGGCATTCGAACGACGACGCCCACCATCATCTTAACCTTTAAGAAATCCATAAAAACTTCTCGTGTCTTTCCTTATATAAAATATGCAAAATAATTAAAAGACCTACTGGATGTATTATGATATCGTTATACAATTAATAGTCATTTAATGTATTTAACTAGCAGTCTGGAATCAATACTTATAAGAAAATATAAAATTGTAGTCGAGCTAGTATTTGGTTATTCAATCTCGTGTAGAGCGAAACAAACGCAGTTTCTCTCCGTGCGGATACTGTACCTGACCACTTTTCCATGTTTTGCGGCCATTACTTGGATCTTAATACACGTTGGGCCACTGCACTGGACTAATGCGCACTTCTATTGTATGCGTATACAATATGCCAAGTAGCCTATACATGTTTTTCCAAGTGCATTGCCCCAAGTGACCCGCAACGCAACGCACCGGCGAAACTTGGGCCTTAACTCATACGCGGTCAAAAGTGATGAACATCGATCTTGAGAAGGAGATAGCAGATTTGTAGAGCACTGTTTCGGTCGTTGAGTCCCACAAAACGTCATATGGTTATGAGTGACAAACCTGAAATGTCATTCTAAAGGCCGATGTTCATCACTTTTGGCTGCGTACTGTACGTTGTTTGTAAAGCGTGCGATGTGATACTTGTCAGCCGAGTTGTAATAGAGTGTTTTCCCCAGATGAGCACCGGTCGGCAGGAGGCAGCTGGGAGGAGCCGGTGAGCGCGGTGCGGAACACACCGCTCAGGCGCTCGCAACGGCTAAACTCCACGCTGGACTCGAGGTGAGCAGTTACTACCTATTAGTATAGAATTAGATGTTCTATTTCACGAAGACGTTTGGCTATGTTGTCGTAGGTATTTTTCACGAGTTACGCTAAAAAGTGTTGTAAAATAGTTCGCGTCTCACAAATTACTAATGCCAAAGAGGCAGTAAGTAGCTCTGGTTTGTTCATAAATAATCAGTAACACTCAATAAAACCTCTACAAATGGTGTATGGGTGCCTCAGTTCCTATAGGTTGTACAATGTACATAGCTAAGAACGTGTCAGGAATCCACCAATAGGATCGCTTTATGTTCAATGTTTAGATCAATTTTGTTAGCCCTGGTTGAAAGGGTTTAATGAGCTAAGCTATGAAAAGAATAGTGATCGCTTTAGCTAGTTGTCCCGCCTTGTCACCGACTAATTTCTTAGACGACAACGCACACCGGCAGAGTGGAGTAAAACCGAGTAACGGCAACTTTCGTGATAACGGTTGGCGCACCGAGGAGGGTCCTTTGAGTCTCCTCCGTGTTTTATTTTCATTATACCAATTTGAAACAATAAAATATCAACTTACGTAAACCTAAGCTTAAGTTTGTTATCACAAATACAACTCTACTCAACTCCGCCTGTATGTGCTGGGCCTTAGAGGCCACCATTATAATATTTAGGTACGTCATGATTAGAGATCGAGAGTGGTCAATCAGCATCAAGGATAGTCAATTCAATCAAGTCAATCAAGGTTTTAAGTTATAAACTACATTATACGCCGACGCAAAATCTATTAATCTATATAATATCTATATCCATAAATCCATACTAATATTATAAATGCGAAAGTGTGTCTATCTCTGTCTGCTAGCCTTTCACGGCCCATTCGTTCAACCGATTTTGACGAAAGGTACAGAGATAGCTTGCATACCGGGAAAGGATATAAGCTACTTTTTATCCCGGAAAATCAAAGAGGTCCCATGGGATTTAAAAATAATACACGCGGACGTAGTCGCAGGTAATAATAATTTCGAGTGTGTAATATTACTGACTATTATTCTTTATTTGTACAGATTATGACCCGTTACCTTGTTTAATCATCGTATAATAATAATTAATTATCATGACAATTAGCTTAATAACCTTCTCCAAGAGCGTTTGTATGAGAGACAAACTTATTGTACTGCCATTTTCTTTGTCACTTGGCAAGAAGCCCAATTTTAAAGGGACCTCGTATTCAGGGATTGTTTTATGTTTTATTTTTTAATGGTCAAGGATTTATTACAAAGGCGTGGTACAAAACAACCAACCAAACTGATTAAATTATTCATTGACATAAGATATTGTTCTTTGAAGAGCATTGCAGTTATAAGAAGCACAAATAATAGCGTAACTTTAAAATCTGATACGACTTCATGTGCCTATTGTAATTATTTACATTGACCGATACAACAATGTGTTTCCCAGGTCTGTTGATAGTTATAAAGAGTATTGTACACACCGTGTCAAAGTTCACAAAAGTTCACGTCTGTCTTGGTTGTTGATGAAACGTGAAACATAAGACATGTACCATATTTCTCAAAGCTCCCATTTTGCGTCTAATTTTTAACTGCAGCAGTGTAGTCTATTAGACTATTGAGACTTTAACGTAATGGAGAACAATACGCCGTAACTAACTTAATAAAACCGGTCAAGAGCGAGTCGGACTCGCACACGAAAGGTTCCATAGGTACCATCGTACAAGGTATACCTACCTAATACTTTATTATATAAGAACACTGCAAGTTAGTAACGGACTGCATAATTTATTATTATACTAGCGACCTGGCTTATTACAATTTTCGTAAGGAACTCTAATTTTTGAAAATAAAATATAGCCTATGTCACTCAGGAATAACGTAGCTTTCTACTTGTGAAAGAATTCTTAAAATCGGTTCAGTAGTTCCAGAGATTACTTCCCACAAACAAACTTACAAACTTAACATCTTTATAATATTAAGTATTAAGTATTTATGTGAGTATATTATGTGATTTAGTAAATTAATTTTTTCGTGAACACATTTTATTGTTTTTTTTGTGATCTAACTAAAATTCACGATTTTCGAATTTTTTCCTTGTGCTATAAGACCTACCTACCTGCCAAATTTAATGATCCTAGTCAACGGGAAGTACCCTATATAGCTTTTCTTGACAGACACGCCGGACGGACAGACAGACAACAAAGTGATCCTATAAGGGTTCCTTTTTTCCTTTTGAGGTACGGAACCTTAAAAACAGTAAAAATCATTCAACCCACGACTTACTATCACTTTAAACGAAGGAAATAGGTTCGAGCTGTCTTTCCTAAGTATGATTGATGCTTATTCCGGAATTAGAACCAATTCGTACAGATGGGGGAGCTTGCAACTGCGAACTTATACAGTTACATTTAGGGCTGTAGTAGAGCTTTTACTTTTGAAATAGCACTTGAAACTACTTTAGTAGCTATAAAAAGTTATCGAACACTAACGAGATGTTTTTAGCATTCCGTACCTCAAAATAAAAAACTGGCCAAGTGCGAGTCAGGCTCGCGCAATGAGGGTTCCTTACTACAGTCGTATTTTTTCGACATTTTGCAGGATAATTCAAAAACTATGATACATAAAAATAAATAAAAATCTGTTTTAGAATGCACAGGTGAAGACCTTTCATATGATTTATCGTGCGAAATGTCGAAAAAATGCGACTACTACGGAACCCTCGGTGCGCGAGCCTGACTCGTACTTGGCCGGTTTTATATTTTTGTAGTTAATGTAATTCCACATGGGATAGCTTGAGAATATTGCTTGTGGTCATCTAAGTGGACGTAATAGATTCAGGTTGTTCTCTGTGGTCATCTTATAGACTGGATTGGCCCGTCTTTGTGGGATGAAATGAACTGAAGACCGGATCTTTACCAAGTATAAAGCCTATAATCAATAACCTTTGATCAGATCTTTAACATATCGCTGGAAAGTTAAAAGAACCGCCTAAGTGCGAGTCAGGCTCGCCCAACGAGGGTTCCGTACTACAGTCGTATTTTTTCGAAATTTTTCACGATAATTCAAAAAATATGATGCATAAAAATAAATAAAAATCTGTTTTAGAATGTACAGTTGAAGACCTTTCATATGATACCCCACTTGGTATAATTATCTCACTTCGAAAGTTGAAAATACCAATTATTAGTTCATGACCATGACTTTTTTTTTGTGTGATGTAACCACAAATTCACGGTTTTCAGATTTTTCCCCGAATGTCAGCTATAAGACCTAGCTACCTGCCAAATTTCATGATTGTAGTTCAACGGGAAGTACCCTGTAGGTTTCTTGACAGACCGATAGACAGACAGATAGACAACAAAGTAATCCTATAAGGGTTCCGTTTTTCCTTTTGAGGTACGGAACCCTGAAAAGGGCCTGAACTAACTGGAGATTGAATTTTAGGCGGCATAAGCATTGAAAGTAGAGACCATAATTGAGTAAATTAAAATTAAATCTTCCTTTTTTGATCGATATCAAACATGCTACATAAAAATAGCTGCGAAGTTTTTGCCGATCGCTGACTTGTTTCGCTGCCGCATCGATCCTCATCTTTTAAGATTCATGGCCACATTCATGACTATATTATACAAATGAAAATGTATTTATTTGTCCTTCAATCATGTTGTCGTAATCTGTCGGTCGATGGATCATGTGACTTTTTGTCTCAAAACAATTAAAGACCTGGAGAGTGAAATAGGCTACTTTTTATCCAGGAAAATCAATGAGATCCCACGGGATTTTTTCAACTTAAATCACGCAAACTCATTTCCTGGGCATCAGCTAGTAATAATATATTTTAAAGAGCATTTTCAGGTGTTTGTAGAGTAATCATCAAAATGTTCGTATAGTTATCCAAATGTTTGGCTCTATGCGTTGTTCAATTCAATAAAATAAAAAACAGCGAAAGTTCATTGTTTTGTTACATGTGCATGTAAAGGTTTATCAACACATTAAGATTTCTTTTTTGTAACCTGTCATTAACAAAAAAAAAGCTGTGATAGCCTAGTGCTTAGGAGTCCGGCTTCTAATCGGAGGTCGGGGGTTCTATCCCGGGCACACACCTCTAACTTTTCGGAGTTATGTGCGTTTTAAGTAATTAAATGTCACTTGCTTTAACTGTGAAGGAATACATCCTGAGGAAACCTGCATACCTGAGAGTTCATTATTTTATTATTTTATTTAATAAATAATTCATTCATTCGCTCATTCATTCTCCATAATGTTCTCAAAGGTGTGTGAAGTCTGCCAATCCGCACATGGCCAGCGTGGTAGACAATGGCCAAAACCCTTCTCACTTTGAGAGGACCCGTGCTATGTAGTGAGCCGGCGATGGATTGATCATGATGATGATGAACCTGTAATTTGTGTTTTGTGGTGTGTTGTGTTAAAGAATATACATACATACATACATACGTTAACCTTAATTTGGTTTAGTTTTTTGGTACGCTCGTATTGACACACGTATTAGCTAACTTCCCAGTTAGTTGTATGGTATCGGATGGTTTGAGGTTAGCACACGCTTTCGAAACCCGTGACCGTTGTGGTGTGGTCTCCCGCCCGACAATTAGCGGTGTCGCGTACAACAATTAACACGAATTTCCTGTGCTCCGAGGGCACTGCCTCCGTGGTGACTTGTCACCGCAACATTATACCTATTGTTTCAACCACAGCGATTACACAGAGTAAGTACAGAGAGGTGCTTCTTTATCAACTAACTAGTTGATGCCCGCGACTTCGTCCGCGTGGATTTAGGTTCTTTAAAAATCCCGACGGAACTCTTTGATTTTCCGGGATAAAAAGTAGCCTATGTCACTCTCCAGGTCTTTATCTATACCCATGCAAAAAATCACGTCAATCCGGTGCACCGTTGCGACGTGATTGAAGGACAAACCAACAAACAAACACACTTTCGCATTTATATAAGGGTACGGATAAAGTTAAGTTCCTTCCTTGTAACTTTTTAAAGACTTTCTGGTGGTCACGACAGCGAGCGTGCATTTCTCTTCAATTTTTCGGTATAAAAAGTAGCCTATGGGTCTTCGGTGTGATAGGCTAGATAGTGGTTAGGACGTTCACCTCCAAATCGAAAGGTCGGGGGATCGATCCTGGGCATGCACCTCTAACTTTTCGGAGCTATGTGTCGATATCTATTATGACGTAGGCATCCGCTAAGAATGGTTTTTTGAAAATACAACCCCTAAGGGGGTAAAACAAAAGTTTAAAAGTTATG
Source organism: Maniola hyperantus (assembly GCF_902806685.2). Lineage (NCBI taxonomy): Eukaryota > Metazoa > Arthropoda > Insecta > Lepidoptera > Nymphalidae > Maniola > Maniola hyperantus. Next base: position 7,206,423 of record NC_048550.1, read on the forward strand.
TAGTTCACGCGGACGAAGTCGCGAGCATAAGTTAGTTTAAATATTAAACGTTGTTTACAAGTCGGAAAACTTTGTTTATTGCACGTAGTCTCTGGGTGAGGCAGAAACTCGGAATACCCGATATTCCGTGGCAAGACGTGTTTATTACAACTTGTTACATTACCATAATCTTATGTCATTTCCTACTTGTTTTATTTTTTCGCTCCTACAGTAACGATCTTGTATTTACCATTTAAGTGAAACGCCAAACATACACGCTTTCTAAATTGAGTCATAAACCGAATAATACGGCCCGTCAAAATAATTCTGAACCCATGACGCGTATCAGCAAATATTTCCAAAAAATCTCTGACGCATTTTTCGTCTGAGTTGTCGAAGATTGAAAAGAAAGTTATTCACTGCAACTCGGTCTGACCAAATTAATCGAAACATCAATTTTTTATATTTTTTATTACTTATATTATGAATTCAATTTTTAATGTTAGCCGAGTTTCCAGTGACAAATTTCCTTGCAGAAATGGCCGTCACTTACAATTTTTAGTATGCAAACTTGCAGAAAGAAGTTGACTTGCCGTTGGGCACTCGGCTTTAATAAAGAGAACCTGAAGGACGCTCAGCCCTGAACAGACAACACGCTACTTGCGACGGAAGCAACGCGTGATGGCAACAGATCTTGATTTGTTACACAAGAACTGAATGAACCACTTCACATTGTGGATAGCGACGGCAACAGCACGTCTCCCCCGCGCTACAATGTTAACGGCTTTATTACAACTTTTAGGAGCTGCGTCAGATACGATGTTACACTTTGTTTCTGACCTAATTGGATTTCATAATCACATTCACATATTTTCATTCTCTATAATATGTCATGAATATGTAACACAATCTAGATGGTACCTTTTTTATCAGATGAAACAACACAAGTTACAAGTGCTTTTTAATCGGCAATAAATGATTTTTGCTATTGTGCATTGTAGAATCCACATCTCTGTGATGTCGATACAAATTATAAAATAGGTACATTATGTAGAGTGTGTTTTAGAAGATTTGAGTGGTGTTGTGTGATGGTGGCGCATGTTCCTTGCTTCTCCTGCATGTTAAGTAGCAGGAGAACGGGCAGTGCGTATCGCATTCTACACATACTATACAGATTTGCCGTATTCCTTGTGTAATTCAAAGTAAACACATGCGTTTTGCCTAATCATCTACAAATAGATTGTAAAATTGTCAAGTTGACGCTACATTAGACATCAAAAGAATGTCAAGGTTACATCGAACAATTAGCATATTCGTTAGTGATAATAATTCACTACTTTTAGTAACTACAGGGTAATTATTCAGGCCCCTATTGTCGGTGTTACCTCATGCCTGTATACATATTAAAGTAGGTATATCTAAACGTACGATAATACCTGAACTTACGGCCTTAATTGCTTTGTTACAACTTACCTACAAGACACGCAATTATAGGTTAATAATGCTATTGTGTTTTGTGTCAAGTATAATGTAGATCCTATTTTTCAAGGCATTACACTGATCGCGCATTAAGCTTCGGTCAGACTGAGGCAATTTTCTTTAAGGTACGCGGGAAGGGGCGAGAAAAAATGTTCAGTTAGAAATAACAGAATTATCTATTATTATATAAATAATACTTTGATACATGTATCGGAATAACTTTTATACGAAATTGGTAACTTAACTTTTTTCTTAACTTAACTTTTTTTCGTGAAGGGATTGGCTTGCACCGACTGCGTCAACGATCTTATCAAATTCACCAGGGTAGTCGCTTCTATAGTATATATAGTTAGTACATAATCGCATCCCGCTTCCCGCGGCGGAATTCGCCTCAGTTTGCTCTAATAGCTTTAAAGCAAGCACGCATTTTTCAGAATTGACTGAAAATCTGACTGACATGATTGTGTATTGATGACATCATAAGCATTAAAAAAATACGAAGCGATCTTTTCATTCTTACACAAACTGCAAAATGTATATAGAGGTTTTATAGAGTACATTTATCAGATCTAAAAGCTATAAATAAACCGGGCTAGTTTAACCATTCATTTAAATTAATCGGTTCCGATGATAGTCTATTAACTCCAATTGACATTATTATTAAATAGTTAAATTTTTATTTCCAGTCTATGTTGCCGTTGCGCAATAGAGTATAGCCATAAAAATTGGCCTTTACGTTGGCAATGCAATATTTGAGATGTAATGTGAGATTCGACTATAAAATAAAAAACTTATTATGTGAGACTGCCTCCATTTCATCTATCATTTCTTGACATTCTCTGAACCTTCGGTTACGCCACCAGAGGTAGGTACTAGGTACTGATTTCAGCTAGATACATACGTTCTATTTTTTTGGGCACTGCGACCTGCGTCATACGAATATTCAGGGAAAGTAAGTACACAGTTGATTTAGCTTCGTTCTAGCATGTAACTAGCACGCTGCCTCATAGTAAGGATTTTTCAATGGAGACGGACAAGCATGACGTATATACCTATTCAATTGAACAGCCTCAATTTTATTTGTCACAAGTCAAGAGCTTTTAGGTATTAGATTTGCTTCTGTGTGTCTTGCATCTAGTTGGCATTTGTCGCACTCATAGAATCTGTTATTTTTATCTTTTGTTAGGAATACAATGAGTGTACTAAGTACTTGGAAGTTAGGTGCTTAATAATGTTGGGATGTTACAAAAGGAACATAATTCATACATGTTATTGTTTGCGTAGTGTCATTACACAAGCTATAGGTCATAGATAAGCTTGTGAGGCTACAGACAGTACGTCGTCTGTCTTGTTTATCACTGATTATTTAATAGTCATTAACCTAGTCTAGACTCGAGAGATATTATTAAGTATGGTTTATACGAAGCCAGTGCGCTGGCACCAGTTCTACTGAGTTAAAAAATAGACCGGCGCTCTATTCTCCAGGCCAGTGCCATGCCAGTGCTGACTGCCAGTGAGAGCCGTGAGAGCCAGCGATGGCTTCGCATAAACAAAGTTTTAATAATTGTCAAGCAAAACTTTAGCTTCGCTTTTTGACTGTACTGCAATAGAATGTGTAATTCACACCATTAGAGAACCGTTTTCTTAAGGCTTAAAATATTAAAGCACTAGACATTTGAGCCGAGGTAAGAGCGGGACAAAAGCGGCTTACAATTTTTCAATACTTTATTTGATTTACTGACTCGATGCGATATGATTCATGTTTATGCGGAGTTATTCTGTGTGACAGGTTTTATACATAATTTAGCATAATTATATCTGAAAATTCTGGGCTCACCTCTGCCCCAGCCTTATGTTATTAGTTTTAGGGTTTTAATAATCTTCATATACTTTTTAGGGTTCCGTACCTCAAAAGGAAAAACGGAACCCTTATAGGATCACTTTGTTGTCTGTCTGTCTGTCTGTCTGTCTGTCAAGAAACCTACAGGGTACTTCCCGTTGACCTAGAATCATGAAATTTGGCAGGTAGGTGGATCTTATAGCTGACATTTGGAGAAAAATCTGAAAACCGCGAATTTAGGGTTAGATCACACAAAAAAAATTAAATTCCACAATTTGACATGACCACTCATGAACTAATAATTAGTATTTTCTACTTTCGAAGTGAGTGACTATATCAAGTGGGGTAAAGGTCTTCACCTGTACATTCTAAAACATGTATCAATTATCCTGCAAAATGTCGAAAAAATACGACTGTAGTACGGAACCCTCATTGCGCTAGCCTGGCTCGCACTTGGCCGCTTTTTAGGTTTAAAGGTATATTAATAGTTGCACAAATTGTGTCAAAACTAGAACATTAGGGACTGTAGATCCTTTAGTGAAGCAAAACTCTAATTCACACTGCAATGTCTATGTTTACTTATAAATTGTAATAAATTGTCGATTACGTAATGTTTGTCACGATGCAGGAATAAATCATCAGGCAAGTGTGTGAACAGAATAAAATGATGCGCTGTGTCATCGTAAGCTGCGCCTTACAAGCTAGTAATCATGGAGTTATGAACCTGTGAATTTATGTATAGTACGCGACAGGTCGAGGTGGCAATCGGGGAGGGAACGCCCCGCACACCCACACAGTCTACACCGGTGCGATCGAGTGCGGGTGTGCGGGGCGTCTCCCCGCCTCATAACCCGATTGCCATCTCGACTTGTCGCGGACTATAGTTTCGCGTCATGGACGCTTCCGCATCGCGTCCCGCATCCCGCGTTCATGACGCGCAGGTGTGGCTTTAGCTTTTATGTTCGTGTCTCATTTCGACATGCAAGTAGTTACTATGTTTTGTAATTTGAAGATTCAATACATGAATTAGTAATACATCAATCAATGACTTCAGTGACAACTGAATAGTGTTGCCTTTGCTTCTGTTAATGAAGCAGCTTTGTAAAATTGGCTACTTATTGCCAATACAATTTCTTTGAGAATAACACCGGGAGCTATTTATATTACATAATAGTTTTAAGGAAAATAGATAGTAGATACTTATTGTTAGTAAATTTTACTCTTACTCGGAATGTATATTGCTTATAAGTTATAACTATGTAGGTATTCGTTGCGTTTTTGATGAATTTATTTTGTTTGTAAAATTATAATACGTATAAGTAGGTACCTACCCACATGTAAGTACGTACCTACGTAATTATTTCAGTGATTTTAGTAGATGTACCATCCTACATACATAATAGATTTTATTGGCTGCAAAAGGAACATAGATTTTTTAAAATAGAGATAGTGAGCAAACGAGCAGGCGGGTCACCTGATTTTAAGTTATTACCGCCGCCCATGAACGCTTGCAGCACCAGAGGAACTGCCGATGCGTTGCTAGCCTTTCAGGAATTTGAACTAGTTGAACTAAGATGTAGAGCAAATCGTGCCTGGGCTAAATTATTAGTTTTGTTAGAACAGTACCTACCTATACCTTGAGCATTTAATCGATACTTATAAAGGTAATTCATTGTTGTGTCATTTGATCAACCTTCATCATTTCCTTTGTTTAATATTTTGACAAACTAATTGGTCCATTGTTGTTCATTATTATTATGTTCCATTAGTCAATAAGTCGTTCGTTACTTATTATATCTGTGTGTGTCTAATATAGTTACCTATTTGCAAATACATATCTCAAGTATTCTCGAGCAATTGCTCCGAGGATGACGATATCGTTTATTGGTCTGACATTTAATATAATGTGCCCGGGCGCCTGTTTATACCAATACAATGCTCTTAATAAGGCCGCTTTATATTCTACGTTCTTACCGCGAAATATCAGCTGATAATAATATGAGTCGACCCGTTCAACCTTAGGCAATCTAGGAAAGGAAGAGTAATCGAACTCAAAAGGGTAGGTACTGCAAATACAGAGAGGATGTGTGTTATGGTTTAAAGTTTGAACACACAACTTCAATTTTAGTAATGAGTAATGACTTCTATGAAATCATCTAAAAAACAACATTATCTAAATATAAAAAAGGAAAAGGGGACTGACTGACTGACTGACTGACTGATCTATCAACGCACAGCTCAAACTACTGGACGGATCGGGCTAAAATTTGGCATGCAGATAGTTATTATGACGTAGGCATCCGCTAAGAAAGGATTTTTGAAAATTCAACCCCTAAGGGGGTAAAATAGGAGTTTGAAATTTGTGTAGTCCACGCGGACGAAGTCGCGGGCATAAGCTAGTTTTTTTATAAATTGAAAATGCTACTTTAAAACTTAAAGTATTCTATCCTATCTCTTATTACTGTACAAATCAAGCCCGTGTGAAATGGTGCCAATAATTCTGGCTGCATTTCCACGCTGGATAGCCACAGGCTTTTCGTTTCATTTTTGCTTTTTGATTTTGCTTATCGCAAAAATAAGCCATCACTTCTGTCATCAGATGAGGCAATTAACCGTCGTGAAATATCTCGTAAAAAACTTCATGTCGAACGAGAAAGACAGAGCAGCGTTTTCTAGCTTTTCCCGATGTACCTATAAGACGCGCGGTTTTTGCGATCGCGAAAATCGAAGTGTGACATGGCCGTTACAAAATAATTAACCAGACCTTTATACTGAGCTATTTGTAATAAATCTCTATTAGTACGAACTAAGACAGGACAATAATTGGTATAGTTGTTTCTTTGACTGGAGAATGCCACGTCTTGTCCTGTTATTGAAGAATAACCGAGTGAAGGCCATTTTGCACAACATTACCAAAAAGGAACGAAGGTAATCTTTCGATTTATTCTCGATGTAAAAAGTAATGTAGTAAATTTAATACGAATACTAGATAGAAAATTCATATTTATATGTACGTTTACACTATGACTTGTCATCGGAATGCGATGACCTATTTTGACGAAGTTTGCTTTGTTTTTTCTGTCCACTCTATATTTGCTAGCTACAAGCACTACTCCCAAAGAGTTAGTGAGTGGGTGTACGTAATACGTTGTAGTTAGTGGTTTTCAATATTGTTATCTTTTTTAAGCAAGATTTTTTTTCTTGACATTTAGAATGTCCATCATAAGTTAATCTTTATACTGCTATGCTGCTCGATTGCGATAGAATGACAGCTACAATGTCATGATCGCAATCACCTCTGATTGGTTGACCCTCGCTCACTATTGGCTACAATGCGTTGTTGCAACAAGAATCGCACAAATTCAGCTAATCACAACAATTGAGATTGTAATAATGATGGTTGCAGGGAAAACTTCTGTTAAGAAACGTGACACAGTCGTTACGTTAACCTGCCAAATTGGCACGGAGGTGTCAAATTACGACGTTAGGCTATCCATATAAAATGACAGATTTATCTAATGCCGATGTCTAGTACTCTGGTGGTGTTGAAAAGCGGCAGTAATTTTCCGAAAGTTATCCAACCAGTGTGGTTTCCAAAGCAGTTTATTTTAGTTTCCCCGGCAATAGTCGTGTTTGATTGATCTTTTTCTCTCAGTTGATGCCCTTCCGCGTCGAATAATTGCCTACATCCTTCCAATCGTGTTAATTAAGCTAAAGTGAGTCAATAATGGCACCATTACGGGGCACTTTAGTTAAGTTGAATTTTAGGAACTGGTTACTATGGTTCGCCCGGGTTTTGAATGCGTTTGCAGGAAATGTTACTTTCTACTATGTAGTCTTTTTAGGGTTCCGTACCTTCACTAGGAAAAAAGGAACCCTTATCATCACTTCGTTCCGTTGTCGTCAAGAAACCTATAGGGTCCTTCCCGTTGACCTAGAATCATAAAATTTGGCAGGTAGGTAGGTCCTATAGCACACGTAAAGGAAAAAATCCGAAAACCATGAATTTGTGATTAAATCACAAAAACAATAAAATGTGCTCATGAACATGTACAACAGTATTTTGAACTTTCAAAGTAAGATTACTATACCGAGTGGGGTATCATAATATGAAAGGGCTTTACCTGTACATTCTAAAACGAATTTTTATCTTTTTTATTCATAATAGTTTTTGATTTATCGTGCAAAATGTCGAAAAAGTAAGGGCAGTGGTGTTTTGTTTTTAATTGTACTTGTTAGTATTCAAAAAAATATATGACCACTACTAAGCATAACTTTAGTTTCTTATGTAATGTGATAAGTACGTAGGTAAGTAACTAGATTTATCTTAAAAGCGGAAGATTCTTAATTGGGATCAAACTTCAAATAACAACATTAACTTTGCAACCTATACAAACACTATCAAATAATAATTGCTATGCTATTTACTTAACTTATCTTATGTAAATAAACAATTATATTATTTACATAAGCCACACTTTGCATAATAATAGTAACTTTTGAAAATGAAGTAATTTGTTGGTATCATGAAATGTCATCAGAAGTTCCACACGAGTTTTGCGTAAATCAACATACGAGTATAGTTCGCGACAGGATGTGTATTTTTTCAGCGCATACCAATTTCAACGACGCGACGCGCGACTAATAAAAACGCTTCTCTTTACCTCAGTTTTGCCCATCATGATAGTCCGAAGGAGACGGTACCGATCATGTTCGAGAACATGTCCCAGAATTCTGGAAAATTACAGACACATCACTCAGATATTAGTTCCTAGATCGTGCTTGCGTTCCGTTGAGTTTGATTGGTTACTATTCAAGAGAACCAAACTACCTTTGCATGAAGACCGCTGAGGAGGAGGAAACTTTTCTTAAGAAACGTATTTCTATTGTATGTTTGTATTGTCTCAGGAGTACCGGCCAGCTCCGCAACACGCTGAGTCGGGCGCGGGAGCTGTGCGAGCGATGGCGCAGCGGAGGGAATGCGCCCTCGCCGCCGGCGCCGCCGCCCGACGACGAGGGCGGTGGGCGTCTCGCGCGCTGGTTCAGCGTGCGCCGCGGCTCCACGCACCAGTACGACATGACCGACAGGCACGACACTGACAAGATGCCCAAACTGCCTGAGGTTGGTATACCTTCCAACAATAACCGAAGAATAGCTTGCTGTCGTGAATGACGTGCTTGGAACCCTTAGCTTTAGTTTTGATTGTTTTCATGAAGGCTGGACTAAAATAAAAACTTTCAGATTAGTAAATAAATAAATTATTGGATCAATTGAAAACGACAAAAACTTTATGCAAAGTGTCAGGTAGAGTTACAGAAAATAATTTTCATTTCCAGTAACGACAAGTGACAACTCAAACAAGACGTAGTTAGGTGCTTACTCTATTTTATTCTCGGCTGTAAGGAAATTTATTCAAAATGTTGAGTTTCAAAGTGTACTCGATATTTTAATAGAACCCGTAAAGCACCAGCTGTATTGCAATGAACATTTTGTATGCAAATCCGGTTTGGGCCCGGTATTCCGACAGCGGCACAAGATCGCAACAGGATACTCGACTAGCCGTGTATGCGAGTTGCATTCTTCGAATAGATTATAACTTTACCATCTCAAATAACTGCTATTTCACTAACAGAACGGAATGCTCAAAAATCGAATGGCAGTCAGTGGAGACAACCGACGAGTGAAAACTCAAACTATGAAAACGTATTTTTACACCTTTATTACTTGTTGTCTATCAAAGCCACCATGATCTAAACAAACATCCAAACAAACGTTCCTTCCAGTTTTGGGGACCATACGCAGAGAAACTGTCAGCTTTTATAAAATAACGAAGGTCGGGCACGCGATGGGCTCTCTCTCTATTAGCATGGAAGTTGTGATTATCAGTTATCACATTTTCTAGAATAGCAGTAATAAAATTATTGTTTGATTGGTAATCGCCTTTCTAGAAACTAAAATTACCATGAAGTACATTTAAAAGCACAACAATTCGGTATTCATCGTGCTCTCTTGTATATTTTCGGACCGTTGACACCGGAAATCCTAGTTGGTTCTGTGAATCGTGCGTAGAATTACTTTAGCCCGGTGTAACATAATAGTTGTCGTATTATGTAAAAATAAACCGGCCAAGTGCGAGTCAGACTCGCGTACCGAGGGTTCCGTACTCAGGTATTTTTTTCGACATTTTGCGCGGTAATACAAAAACTAATAAGCGTAAAAATAAATAAAAATTTGTTTTAGAATCTACAAGCCCTTTTATATCATATAATACCCCACTTCCTATAACACCTACCTACCTGCCAAATTTCATAATTATAGGTCAATGTGATAGGTTTCTTTACAAACACGACAGACAGACAGACAGACAGACAGACAACGAAGTGATTCTATAAGTGTTCCTTTTTTCCTTTTGAGGTACGGAACCCTAAAAATAACTAGAAAAAGCGATTTGTGTAATACGCATGCATATATGCATGGTGCAAAGGGAAGCCTAACAACACTAAACTCACATCAATTTCAACATCATGCATCATTAATTTAAAGCAATCATCAATAAACCATACATCCGATTTGCTCTAGTTGAGCCAATTTGAGACCTGACATTGGGAGTTATAGTGTAATCACATACAGTTTATAAACGCTAGCTTCAAACTGACACCCAATAAACAGCATAGTTTTATATTGGTCATTGACTTTCCCGTTGGTAATAATTTCTGGAATTAACAGACGTCATTCATTGGCCCGCTCGCCATCTTTAATTCCAGCGGCTACTAAAGGAACCGTACAATTAAATATACGATACATGATTCACAATTATATAGTGAATGATTCATGGCCAGCCGCTCGAGTGTCTCGCTGTGCAACAACAAACGGCAGTTATGATGTGGAATCCTCACCAACGTGTACATACTAGTTAGCTGTGCTAAATAAATAAAGTTAATTTAAACATGTGATATAATGACGTACGATCGCCGCAGCGCAGTGCGTTTCCATAGTGGACTGATGCTAACGATTGTAATTTTTTTGCTTCAGTATATTTTTAGTGTGATGGCATGACTAACGTGTTATTCGTAAATGTCAAAAGTGAATCTGAATTCTGTTTCCCGATAATCTGAGGATTATAAGCTTTCAGCCATGTTTTGTGTAAAGTTGTTAAGTGAGAGAGCTCTGTATTCTATATCAACGTTCGATGTATACGTAAGTCACGTGGTAGTTGTACGGGCGCCACTAAAATGGACATGCATACAAGTACGCTGGAAGAGGTGTGCTATACAAAATGACAGCTATTGTGCCGCCTCGAAGCGCCGCGCGCCCCACCGAATGTACTGGGAATAACACTATGTTGACAGATGTCTCTTCACTAACATTTAGTTTCTAGTACGCTCACATGACGTTAACTGCTGCTATCAGCATCAAAATGACAGAAATCATGTTTCTTCGCAATCGCAAGTCCAGCGTACTTGTATTAGTAGAGGTCAGTGACGGGCACGGTTTGGCTTTTGACGTTTACGTTTATAACACTGTATTTTACAAGAGTTACTCCAGATGGACCGGTTTCGGCTATGTCGTGCATAGATATAAATAGTGGCGTGATCGAACAGCAATTTGTGGATATTATACGCATAATAATCATTATGATGTACGCTCGTTGCTCGATTCAACGCACCAGCGAAATTTCCTCACAACACGCTCACGTTTCTGAAATCGCATCATCTGGATACTGTCAAATGAAACTATACAAGCTACGTAGTATGAGTAAAACATAATTTACCGATAAAGTTTCTTTTGGGAAGATACCACGAGTTTATATACCGGGAAGAATGAAGGTTTATTTGTGTATCCGAATCATTTTCAAGGTTGAACACATTCATTTGTGTATTTAATTTGGATTGTATTTTGTATAAAACAATGCTCTCAGTTTTCGGACTGTTTTCATATTGTAAGGCCGTGTCCAGACTTAAAGTCAGCATGAGAGTTTCATCGAGTATAAATAAAACATTTATTTATAAATAATAAATATTATTTAAATGTGCAGTAATGTGGATTCAAACTTAAAATCTAAATCATTAGGTACATCAGTTATCTTACACATATAACCATATGATTGACAATCAAAAAGTACAATGCTACCTATTTTGAATAATGTTGGTTGGCTAGTTCACGATTAATGTTAAATAGAAGTTCATAAATTATGTCAAAATAATAGAGTATTTTTTCTTTAAAATAATACCATTTCAAACTTTACAAGCCCACACATGCAAATAAGTAATAAAATGTCAGCATAATTAAATAATAAAGAACCTCAAGCGTCAGTTTTACAACTTTAACATATTTAAGTAGTTAAAAGTTAAACAATAACAGAAATGTAAGCATTATAATGATCTATTCATCTTTATTTCTTTACTTCTTTTTAGATGAAGATCTTTTGCCCATTATATACTCGAGTATAGAAATTACTCGATATACAACAAGCCTCTCTACTATAGTCTTAAAGAGGTCTTATCTAGTCAGTGGGTTAGACAGTCGTGCAACTCCGACAATTAGTTGAATATCTCTGTCGTCTATATATAAAGCATATAGTAGGTACTGATGCATTGCATGCATTTCTACGAGCATAGGTATAAGATAAAATCACTTATCAGTCTGGACGCGACCGAACTGTTAAAACAGTGACTGTACTTTGCGAATTACGTGTTTGTTTTTCATCATTATTCGTACCAAATACTCCGTAAGGATAATACATTCGTAGTTCGTACTTGGGTCATTTTAACACCATGGTTTTGTGACTCAGCAAAGTAATTAGTTTCCTTAAATTAAATTATAGAGAAACAACTAGCAATCAGAACCCGATAATGAGAATTAGGTATATTGAGATTTTCGTGCAAAAATACTGTCCAAATTTTTGACTTTTCATACTTCTTGTCCTGATAGTTACGAATACAACAAAAAAATCAGCGGTCGAGCCGTTCTCAAATCTGAAGTATTGAACCATAAATATAAATATGTATAGTCTCTACTGTTCAAATTCTCTCATTTCTTCTATTTCGTCATTAATTTCATATAAACTGCATGCCCACTCTTGGGTTTATTAATATAATGATGGTCACATGGGTTCTTAATATGGTTATGGTTACAAATAATTAAACTTAATCTTAGCACAAAATAAGTTATCATATTATAAGCTAACTATTTAAATAATTATAATAAATTATAATGCTTAACACCATACCACATTTATGAAAACAAAGTAATTAAGCAGTTATTTTTCAAAGTAAGATTTTTGTTAAGAATATGTACCTACTTAATTTAGAAGTAATTTTCTGTTATTTTTAAGCATAAGAAATATAATTTTTAAATATTGTTTTTATCTACAAGAATGATTTAAATATTTGTTTTAAATCCCTATTTAAGTTATTTATGAGACTAAATTTAGCAGAATTTAGGTGAAACAATATACTAAGGAGTTGCAAGTGCAGGAGACCCACATACCTACCTCTATTTTTTATACCTAGGTATTATGCATTACAATAAATCTATTTAAGTACAAAAAACATTGGTATGGAGGAAGGATATATAACGATATGAAATTTAAAATTGGGTTAGATACTTACCTACTTGTTGTATTTTGTTTACATGATATGTTTTTCCTTTCTAGTTGGAGGAGGATATGTTCTCATGCGGCGGGGAGGTGCGCGGGGGTAGGGTCCCGCCGCCCTCGCTGGGCATCCCACCAGACTCCCTGACGCCGGTCCAGCTACGACGAAGACATGTAGTTGCAGCCATCATTCACAGTGAAAACTCCTATGTCGCAACGTTGCAGAGGCTTATTAACGTAAGTTATCTTTTTCTACCAAAGATATTGTAAAACTCCAGATAAGCAAAGCTCAAACATTGGTATTAAAAAAACGTGAAGCCGAATTCGTATAGGTACAGTGCGACAAGGCTATCTTGGCGCGTGGCGAAAATCGGAACTAATGTTGCCGTCAAGCACAGACGTTTTACTCCTCGGTGCCGTCAAGTGTCCCCTTTGATCTTGTTTGAATATTCTAAGCCTTTGTTCTCCAACAGCGCCCCCTGTCAATGTCATTCAAGTGCCAAGAGAGCCTTGTCGCACTGTACTTGTGACATGCATGTGCGAAACGGCACAGATAATATAGACACTGGCACGATATTTAGTCACCTTTGGATAATACTGCATGCGTCAAAATATGGTGACCAGCCTCTAGAAGTCGTTCTTTTCTACTCAATATTCTCTTTCCTTGAGATCATCATAATCATCTAAGATCTACAGCTCTGAGTGGACCTTGGCTCGGTTAAGTCATCTTTATAGGTATGCGAAAAGTCAAATTCTGTTTAGTATAAATACATGAGTAGAAGTAAATAGAGCCTGTTCAAAGAAGAATTATCTATAGATATCTGTGTAGCTTACAGAACAGTTTCTACTGAAGCAGAACAACAATAATTAATGATGATTATTGATGTAGGTACACACTAGGCGACTTTAATATAGGCAATGTTATGTTTCGCTTTCCCTATTCCAATTGATCTCTTTTAAAATTGCACATCGCTCGTATCATCATGGCAAGTACCTACATAAAATACTGGAAACAGAGATTTCGGTCATAGTTATTAACTGTGACGATCGCTATCACAAAATCACAAGTTTCTTGACACAAGTCTACAGCTAATATAAACCTACCTTAAACCCAGTTTCACTAGCCTTTAAATCCTCTTCAACCTAGTTGCCTGGTAGAGATCGCTTCACAGCGATAAGGCCGCTAATTATTGTATGTTCTTCTTTTACATGTTTCTTTTTGTGTCTTTTCTTTTTGGTGTACAATAAAGAATATTAAACTAAACTAAACTAATATAGTAATAAATAGCCAAGCGCTAATTGGTCGCCAAAGTTACAAATGACAAACAAATAAAAAGGCGAATATTACATTAATAGCATAATGATACGAGTTAAAGTTGTTAGTCACAAATCACTGTAATTATAATGAATAACACCGTCCAATTCCCACGATAGTCCAAATCTCATAATCTCCACACGATATTTATACAGTGATTAGTATTTATAACCCGTTTAACTCCTTTCTACCGGTCGACACGACCTGTCGACTTGTCATGTCGCCTCACCTTTGACAATAGAGATAAGGCAACCATAAACCGCAACGCAACACACCGCAAGTTAATGCATTGTATTCATTATTGTATGTACGAGTACGTCTAGTGCGAGATGTAAATAGATAAGGCCAAGAAAAAAAACTTGTGAAAATCGCAAGTGTAATCCCGTTCGGCATTTTGTACGCGCAGAAATGGCGCTTCCTTAGTTATAATATTTCGATAAATAATATGTAATAATCTTGCAGACTGTGTTTGCACAGAACTTCCGCGATAATCTGTTAGATTTATCCCTGGCCTAAATGTTAGGCACCGCTAGTTTCTTGTAGTTCAAATCAACGTAAAATGATCTCGGCTAACACCGCCTTATAGAAACGCCTCATCTTAAAGTTTTGTCCTTACGTCTCGAATCGTCCTTATTGCAATTTGCAACCCCAATTAGAACTGATCAACGAATTTGACTAAATCAATGAAGAGCTTTTCAGAGAAAGCTTTTGTTTACTTTTCTTTGCAAACTCAGGCTTCGGACTCATTGGGCAAATAGTTTGCGGCTGTCGGCTAGCTTTATCTAGAACTAGCTGATCCCCGCGGCTTCGCCCGCGTAGATTTAGGGTTTTAAAGATCCCGTATAGCCTATGTCACTCAGGAATAATGTAGCTTTCTACTGGTGAAAGAATTTTTAAAATCGGTTCAGTAGTTCTAAAGATTACCCCCTACAAACAAACTTAACGACATTACCTCTTTATATATAATACAACGGGCCGTGCAGCAGAAATCGTAGTATTTTAATTTCGCCATAACTTCAAAACCAAACGTCCAATTTTAATCATTCAAAGACCAAATATTATCTCCATAAACTGTTCTTAGTGATGAAATCATTTATTTTGATAAGGATTAATAGCATGAGTAAAATAAACGCGTTTAAATGTAGTCCAAAAAAAATTCAAGATTTTTAAAAT
The DNA here is from genome assembly GCF_902806685.2 of Maniola hyperantus. Lineage (NCBI taxonomy): Eukaryota > Metazoa > Arthropoda > Insecta > Lepidoptera > Nymphalidae > Maniola > Maniola hyperantus. The sequence goes on from NC_048550.1 coordinate 7,221,805, forward strand.
AAAAAAATGGTTGCTGTGCCTCACTCGACATAGATGGGTATAGTGTGTCGCGGACTTTTTTGTAGATATTTATAAGATCTACAATTAATTAGAACATTTTATGGTTCTATCTTTTATAGTTTAGGCAGCGTACGCAAAATAAGTAACTTTTCTGGTTGATTTTTTACACCTTGTGTCCGAAAAACCCAAATATCTTACGGAACCCTATTTTTTTCCAAAATAAAATATAGCCTATGTTACTCGTGGATAATGTAGCTTTCGAATGGTGAAAGAATTTTTAAAATCGGTCCAGTAGTTTTTGAGCCTATTCAGTACAAACAAACAAACAAACAAACAAACAAACAAAGTTTTCCTCTTTATAATATTAGTGTAGATTTACTAGCTCGTGGTGCTTATTTTTCTACAGTGGATTACGGACTACGGACACAACTTTTGCACCCAATTTACAGCTCAGAGTCAGCTAGTTAACAGTCGCAATCTTTTTGCCTGATGGGCCTTTATACTTTACAAGATTATGCCACACACAACACCAGCACTACTGATACGCATCATTTAACCATTTTCAGAAGAGGCAGGACCTAGTTCGTGAAAAGTGAATTACAAATTGAAAAGTCGCGGTGCAGTACGAATAAACATAAGCGAGCCTTAATAGCTAGATCAACGGTAAATTTTATAATACATTGCAACCGTGAGAAAACCAACGAGTTACCATAACGAGAAGCACTTAAGACGGATTCCTTTATGTTGAAGTAATTCGTGACATTCCAGTTATAAGAATTAATTTTGCAACATCGTATAAGAGCTATAAAATTATGTTGTTGCAAAATAAGTTATTTTTCTTCATAGAATGACTGTGATCTTAATATAACAGATTTGCATTATTTAAGCTTGCTGTAGGTACCTACGGATTTTTTTGTTGGCGTTTTGTCACAAATAGCGTATTAAATTTTGTGGATTGACTTGTCGGGGATGGTTAATATTTAGTACCCGACCGAAGCTTCGGCTTCGACCACTTTTGGTCAAAAACTACCATCTTCGGGCAAACCTTTGGCTTCACGGCAAAATGGGGCGAACTTTTGGCCGAAGCTGAAGGTTTCTAGCAAGCTTCGAAATTGAACGGACTGCTTTTAAATTTACTTTGAAGTAAATAAATGTTGTACTCGTCATTTTTTCGAAATTATACCTACTGATGATACCTTAGCTTAGGTACATGAACTTAAAATAAAACATTATTTTATTCAATTTGAGCCAATCTTAAACTGAATTTCTTAGGGTTATTAAAACTTTGACTTCGGCCGAAGTCGATAGGTTAATAGTTGTAAAGAACACACTTAGATAATAAGTATTGTATTGTGTCCCATGAGCAACAATAATAATATTGTGAAATATAATTGATGGATAATTAATTATTACTTCATAGTCTGAGAAAAACTTACTGTTGCTATAATCGGCAATATACAGCCATTGAAATGTTTATCAAAGTACGTAAACACTAGCTATTAACATAACAGGAATTACGTCACAAAGTAGTAAAGTAATAGCCGGTCAGCCTTCAGTACCTATCTACGAGCATTATTAACAATTCTTATGCACTTAATTACGTCATTAAGTCTGTATAACGATTGATTTTTTTTATTGTACCACTCAACTCGAGCGATTCCCTGATCTATAATTCATAGTATGATGTCATCCCTATTTTGCGTAGATGCTAAGGGTGAGATCTATAGAGCGCACTTTAACTTTGCTCAGACTTAAGGTTGAGGTAAAACGAGACAGATTTATGTGAGAGATATCTCTGTCTTGTTTTAACTCTGTCTTAAGTCTAAGCTAAGTCAGAGTGTGCTCTATAGATCTCACCCTAGGTGCAGTCCACTCGGCCTACTTATGTCCGTATCTTATGTTGACTGTATACCTGCTTGAAGTTCGATCCATCCAGTAGTACATTGAAATGAAAATGAAAAAATGAAAATCTTTTTTATTTGTATAAACTTTTACAAGTACTTACAAATAGTCGGATGCATCTACCACTGGTTCGGAATGCCTTTCCTACCGAGAAGAACCAGCAAGAACCATTAAAAAAGTGTCCAGTAAATAATTGCGTTTACGATGTATACCGTAGCTGTTGATATCTATATGTACATAATAAAGAAATAGCTGACGAAAGTTGATGTTTTTTTTTTTAAATTATTTCAAAACAAAAACATTTTTTTTTTAAGTTCAACTCGATGTTCCGATAGTACTACTGAGGGCAAATCATTCCGCCGCGGGAAGACAACCACTAAAATTTCAGCGTATATTTTAGCCACAAAAGATACCGAATAAACTCATATTTGTAACATATTTGCAAAGCATTGCTTTCTTGTTTTGAAAATCCTCGTTTAGGTTTTAAAATAAATACAGTAAGGGACTTACAAGGAAAATTCTTAATGCGATAAGGCATTTTACCGTAAGAGCATTATATTATTATATTACGGTCTCGGGTCTGATGCATCGTATTAGGGTCAACGATCTTGCCTTTACCTTAAAATACTGTGAATCAGAATACTAATTAAATGATTTTTATAAATTATATTTACCTACGACGTATGCATGTGGTAGGTACTTAGCAACATGACTTTTGTAGGGCCAGGGGTTTGCCTAGGTCAATAAGAGAGATGGCTTTTAGCCTACCGGTGAGACCATAGTGGCTAGTGTTGTTGTATGCAATCTTTATTCTTTAAACTGAACTACTACTAGTAAATAGAGTGCTATCCTTTTCTGTATGGGAGGGATAGCAATACATATAATTTTAGACCTGTCATATTTTTAGTTAAGTTCATAATGATTGCGTGCAATCGAATCAGCCACATTAATTTAATAATAAGAAGAAATGAGCCAAATGTTGTGTCGTCCAGCGCATACTTTAAATTGCAAGTTTGCAATTTTGATAATAGGCTAATTTAACGATTATATTGTCTTGACTGAAAACAATATTTTCGTTTATCAAGACCCTGTCCGACCGAATAATTTATCAAAGGGATGAAAGAAACTTAAATTGAAGCATATAATTTCGTGTAATTTTAATGAACCTGTAAAGAATTGTAAGAAATTACATGATGTCTTACATGATGATACATGGTGATATTCGTATACCTACTACAAGACGATTTGGAAGATGTTTTTCATCACTAAAAAAACGTGTAACATCAATATCAAGATTAGGCCGCATCGATCGCATAGAAGAAACGCTGATGAAAAACATAATGTGGCAGATAGATTTAAAACTGAAGTCGTAAGAAGATTTTAATCAACACTGTTTCGGCTCAATTATGAATTATCATTAAAAAATTACACGGTAATTATATAAAAGTTTTTATTTATGTATTTGTCATTAACAGTTAGACGAAATTTCAATAAACTCCGTTCTATAAATAAAAGGTAATTAAAATGAAATAGTGGTTAAGAGAATAATAGTTCTATCAATTTGCTCGGTATTTTTGTAGACCTTGAAAGTTTCTCCTTAATTACATGATTTATTTGGATAAAAACAAAACGAAAACAGGTTCGTATTACTTTTTTAGGCTACGACACACAAAACGCCCCGTCGGGAAGCGGCAACTGCACGGAATGACGTTACACTGAACGATTTGTACTACATAAATCTTGTGCGTGTACAATTTGCAATAGCAAGGAATTAGGTATGAAGCACAGAACGCACTCCAGCATAAAGCATATTCGCGACTGTAGGAGCGCGGCTCTATAAGTTTTGAGATTTACTAAGATGCCTTGGCTTGTGCGTAAATTGTTGTGCGTATATAATATGTTTGTATATTTTGCATACATTTGTTTTACATGGACGTGACATGACATCGAAGTAGCGAGCTAATACGCAACCACGAGGTATCGCAGTGAAGTATCTTCGGCGTGTTCTACCCTTCAGGTCCTTTTACTACATCTAGTGACCGAGTCGGCCACGTTGGCGTCGCTCTGCCGTGCCGCGAGTGTTGTGTTTGTTTCAAGCTTTACACAAACATTGGGGCGTGTTTGCACTTTGCCAATAGCCGGGTCAGCTGGAGGCTTGGTAATTTCGCTTGACATTGATTGCGTAAAGCAAACGTTTGTTACGGCCTTGTAATTGCTGGATATTTGGCCACAGCGAGATAAACGTGTAATTAATTTTTGTATCGAGATCGCTAATTTAATGTTTATTTTGATTAGGTTTTAATTGATACAAGGTACTGGATTTTGTAACCGTAATCTTATCTTTAAAACATATTATATCGCAATGCTAATAGTGATTTGTAATGTAAAGCTGTCCTAAATCCTAAAATTTCATGATGACAATGAAGCAAAGAAACCATTGTGTTAATGTGTAACCAGTATTTTACAGGCAACGCTGTGGTCAGCGTTCATACCGATAGTGCATAGGCCTCTAAGAGCGATCACGCACTCATCCGATCCGAATCCGTGAAAATACGGATATAAAAATATCTACGTCATATGCCATACAAATAGTTCTATGACTACTTCGGAGCGTATTTTCAAGATTTTCATGGACTCGGATCAGATGCTTGCGAAACCGCCCTCACAAGGATAATAGAGAACTTGGTCTTGCTGAGTCACAGGTTCTCAGCGACTTGCTTCTTGGTATTAACCACCTATTAATGGGGGGCGGGGGTTCCAACGATGCGTTTTCTGGTCCCAGGTCGCCTTTCCAGCACCTTCGGACCCCAACGTCTAACGGTACCTAGTCACTTTTTGGCTTCGAATCGTTGAGTTGCCGGTTATTCTTGTGCATTTATGAATCGCCGCATTTTTGATTTGGTGACAATGTGACATAGACTCCGAATATGGTTCTCACCATCACCCCGCTGAGTGACTTGAGTTGTCTTATGAGACAAAGCTTTTAGCGACCATGTTTCAGAGCCTTATGACGTGATCTAGTAATGCTGCAAATAAAATAAAATAAAAATAATAAATAATTTTATTCAATTAAACTTTTACAAGTATTTTTGAATCGTCAGCTACATCTACCACTGGTTCGGAATGCCTTTCCTACCGAGAAGAAATGAAGCCGAGAAGAATTCTAAATCCATTTAGCATACCAAAAGACAAGGGTTACTTGTAGTTCTATTGCAATCAGTAGGTCGATTCCGGAAAACCCGCGTCAATCATTATTACAATCGCAATTTCTTATGATCGAGGGGCAGATGTCACTTTCACAGTAAATCAAATAAAAATAGAAGACGTATTTTAATTTGTAAATACCTACGTCCTTTACGGTCACTTACAATGCAGGTGAAAGTGTTTGTATTGAACATCAAGACATTAAGAGAACATGTTGACATTTCAAAATCTAGCCGTATAAAGGCAGTCGTGATGAGAGAGGAAGCTTTGAAATTGATAGCAATTATAATTGATATTCACAAACGCAAGTTACGTAATCCATCTAGCCACTAGTGCAATTGATGCAAATGTATCTCTTTCTATTAAGCGCGGTGTATACAGAATTCGCGATAGTATAAACAACTTAACCTCCAATCCGGGTTTATTAGTCTTGGGATGACCCTAATATGAAGAAAGGAAGGTCCGTAGCTACTAAGTAAGCCGGTACTGACACTGAGCCGGTCTAAATCTCTGTCATCTGAATAAGATGAAGCGCTGTAAAGCAATCATATATGGACCCTAATATGAATCAAACGCAGTTCCGATGTCCACAGTCTTATATTCAGGTACACTTGTAACATCCACTTAGTTTATATCTAGCTTAATTAATCACCTAGTACTTATATCTCGCTTAATTACTTTTATCTCGTCCATCTTTTTCTCTCGCTGCGTCCGTCCGACGCCGCTACCACTGTCACACCTCCACTCACGGGTGACAGATGGCAGGTTTTCTGTGTTGCCTACAGTCGTCCATCCTGCTCCAGATATGTCCTCATATCTGACCACTCGGCCTTCCAACCGAGGGTAATGCCCTCATACCCATAACTCAATAGGAGCAACATAGAATACCTTAACAGTCCTATATTATAATTAATATGATTAGTATAATAATTCCTCTAACAGATCAAAGCTAACATTGTTAGATTTAACAAGTGCACAAAACAAGTGCCAATGAGACCTACAAAATACTGGTATCAATAATCATTATGTACATTGCAATCAACATCTTTAAGTCTAATTCTTATAAATACACAACAAATCACACTGAGATAAGTAAATAGTAAATACTATAAGTCATTCTGATTTAAGCTTGATATTAAGAAAATTGTATGATCTAGTTATTGTTAGTGATATACGTATACAACCCATTCACAATAGTATAATCAAATATTGAAATCAACACAATTTATGTTAATACTTAATACAAGGAAATTATAGTGAAATCAATAATTTATTTTTAAATATTATTATGAACTACATATTCTTCAAGTTTGTATTTGTATTTAGTAATACGTGAATAAATATTTGCATGGCAAATGTGGCAATACTAATTATGAGAATTATAAAACATCTTTGGTAATTTGCATTTAAAGCGAATAAAATATAATCAACCTTAAACAAAACAACAACGAGGAAAGAAAAGAAGGATAGTGAATTATCACCAACTTGAATTCTGAGTGCTAAGTACTCTATGATTTTAAACAATGTCACTATCAGTTTTCAATTAAAGTAAGTTTGTTTGCCCTTTCCTTCTTACCACTGTAATGACATGAATTCTAATCCTACATAATGCTCTAATGCAACACAAATTACAATATTTTCACTAGTATATACATTTTAAGAGATATGGTAAGAGTTGTTGGATCCCATTGACCATTACTAACACTTTATACAAAATTAATCACAAAGTTTTACAATATACTAATGAACCTAACTACTTCTGTAGACTTCATAATTTCTTTAAACTTAAAAATAAATTAAAAGAATATCTTATAATCCAATGTTCTCATACAATTGATGAATATTTGATATGAGTTGACCTTGATTATAATGTCTTTGTAGTGTTTCATGCATTACCAATTTGACTATCGTGAATTGACATTTAATTATTCTCAAGTGGTACCTACTGATTGACACCGTTGAAAAAAAAAATAAAAAATATATATATATATATTACAATATAAGTATGTAACGTAAAACAAATAATAAGAAAACAATATGCCAATCTTTAATTGCATATATGTAGTATTATACTAAGCAATATCGGTAAGTATATGAATAATGATTGTAAAATAATTTTGCAGACCAGAAAGGCAGAGATGTCGGCACAGATATTATGTGACCATATTTTGTACTCTACTTGAATAACAATAAAAGATAATTACCTATCAAATTGAGTTATTGAATATTGAACCTATGTCTACGAAGTCAAGATAAATAATATGGTTAAATGTAGTTGTTATTATTAATAAGTACTAAGATCGAAACAAACCACAATGTATTCTAAGGAGACCCCAATAATCATATTATTCCAGAAATTTAAAGAAACATGAATCCACTAATTGATAATGATACACACAGTACAGATCACTATGAGATCTACAATGTGTAAAATGTAATCCTATATTTTCAAATAACTGAGACGACTGCCTCTGACTGTATCTCGATTGTAGCACAACAAATACTATTATTAATATAACAAAATAAGTCACAATGATGTTAGCCAAGGTATTATTGTATTATTATAAACTCGTTACCTGTGATGCCCCATATCATCCTTGCACTAGGGGCAGATGCATGCATAACTGTGTCTACCATAAGCCCCGTAAGTGCGATAGAGAGCGCAACAGACGGCGTTTTGTTGCCCCATTTTATTGTCTCGCAAGCAACGAGTCCTTCATGGCACTATAGACTTAATTGATGTAACATACAATAAAATCTGATTTCTGGAAACTTCCATTCTTGTACATTCTTGAGCGCGTAAGGACGAACGATGCCAGAGACCCTCGTCCTCTTATGATAATATGGTTAACTTGAACACGGTGATTGAGGACAAACAGCACCAAACGCTGCACCAACCCAGCGTCATGCTGAGCCGTGAATTGCCGCATCGGTCACCGTTGCTTGTCTCGTGTCAGTGTGTAACAAATGAATGACAAAGATGTAGGAAATTATTTCGTGATACATTGGTGTACTTATACGCTTTAATAACATATCAGCGATCCATACATTAATACCTAGCGAGTGAAGTAAGCAAGCCTTCGTGCGCGAACTGCTTATATAGTCTATTGGAATAGATGTTACTTGAAATAGTATTTAAGAATTTGCTCTTTACTGTGCTGTTTCCACCAAACATCAACGTAATACAATGAGTGACTGCGAAGATGTACATTAACATGAACCGATATTTAGCATTTACAATCAGCATGTCATTTTAGATCTACTTTAAAGGGTCTATACAACTTCTAGCTACTACGTACCGAATTCAGCAAGACATAATTAATATATCATTACGGAATACGTCAATTATAAGAACTTTAATTTGAATTTAAGTAACCCTTGAACATTAGTGAGTATCTGCTAGAACAGGTAAAGTGATTTCCAACCATGATATCTACTTCTGTACCTCTATTCTGTAGATAAATCTATTATTATTAATAAAAAGGATACACCCTTTCCACTTGCCGACCCCGAATTAGTCTGCTTGTTTTCCATCAAATTAACTAGACTCCCTCTTGTCACCATCGCGACCCGATCAGTTGCTGAAGTTCATACTGAAGATCACCGTCCACTCGCATCGGGATTATCGAATCAGGTTTTACCAGACTATTATTGTTCGTCATTTTTCAGACGCTTCGTCAGCCGTTTTCCAATTCGTTTGTTGGTTCTTACTAGGACCAGCTTTTGTCACCAGAATACGATCCATTGTTTACGTCAGTATTGCCACCTTCCATTTGTCATTCTTGATTCCTTATTCTTAGGTCTATATTATAGTCAATGCTGCCCTCCTTTGGCACGATTGCTACAAAATCAAAAATTTCCACTTGCTGTATGTCACAATTGGGACATGAATTAAATTTTCCAATAACAATATGTCTCATTTGGAACATATAAAATAGACAACCTTTGACACAATTGGGACAAGTTATATTACATAAACTATTCTCAGTAATTACCGCTTATCACACCAGGAATAAGTCCATACATAAGTCGGTATTCTTTTCTCCCATTTGCCACTTGGTTCATCATAAAATATTCTCAGGAATCACCGCTTATCACACGAGGAATAAGTCCATACATAAGTCGGTATTCGTTTTTCCTATTTGCTTGTTGGCTTATCATAAACTATTCTCAAGAATCACCGCTTATCTCACCAGGAATAAGTCCATACATAAGTCGGTATTCTTTTCTCTCATTTGCCGGTTGGTTCATCATAAAATATTCTCAGGAATCACCGCTTATCACACCAGGAATAAATCCATACATAAGTCGGTATTCTTTTCAACTATTCTCAGGAATCACCGCTTATCGCACCAGGAATAAGTCCATACATAAGTCGGTATTCGTTTCCCTTATTTGCTTGTTAGGTTATCATAAAATACTCTCAAGAATCGCCGCTTATCACACCAGGAATAAGTCCATACATAAGTCGGTATTCTTCTCTCTTATTTGCTCGTTAGGTTATCATAAAATACTCTCAAGAATCACCGCTTATCACACCAGGAATAAATCCATACATAAGTCGGTATTCTTTTCAACTATTCTCAGGAATCACCGCTTATCGCACCAGGAATAAGTCCATACATAAGTCGGTATTCGTTTCCCTTATTTGCTTGTTAGGTTATCATAAAATACTCTCAAGAATCACCGCTTATCACACCAGGAATAAGTCCATACATAAGTCGGTATTCTTCTCTCTTATTTGCTCGTTAGGTTATCATAAAATACTCTCAAGAATCACCGCTTATCACACTAGGAATAAGTCCATACATAAGTCGGTATTCTTTTCAGATATTCTCAGGAATCACCGCTTATCGCACCAGGAGTAAGTCCATACATAAGTCGGTATTCGTTTCTAATATTCTCAGGGATCACCGCTTATCGCACCAGGACTAAGTCCATACATAAGTCGGTATCCTTTTCTCTTATTCACTGGTTGTCAGTTCGTTTAGAGTCTAAAAATAATAATCACATTCATAACAATGACACGTTATATCATAACAATATTAAACACCATTTTTTTTTATTAGCTTCCCCAAGACAGCCACCAGAAGCGATTATTTGTGTACAGTCAATAGAATGAATATTATAGTGTCAACGTTTATGGCAAACCCGCTAAGTGTTTGCTCCCTTAATATCTCATTTGATTAATCTTCTTCTTAATTTGCTTTATGGCTTTCAGTAATTTGATTAATCATTTGAAAGACTAGTTATCGAGACTATTGAACTCAACACTCAAATCGATATTCTCAACTATTTGTGGAGTATCTACAGTAGTAAACATCTTTAGTTCACCGTGGGCTCTACCGCGGTTGTTTGACAGCTACAATGTCACGATCGCAATCATCTCTGATTGGTTAATGCCCGCCCACTACTGGCCACAATGCATTGCTGCAACAAGAATCGCACAAATTCAGCCAATCAGAACAATAATGATTGATGCAGGTTTTAGACAATCGCCCTACGTGTAATGTCTGCAGGTGATAATAATTGTGCAACTCGTTTGAAATTTTAATATAATTTAAGGGCACACACACAAGAGACAAATCCGTCTTTTGTTTATAATAATTATATTAATAATTTATTTATTTAGTAAAAATATGCATCTCATAAGCTCCTTTTTCCAAAGTCAAATGGCTAGTCAAAATTTGGGCAGTAAAGGTAGGGAATCCGTTTCTCCACTATTTATCCGATGGGGCTTGCAAGGTTAAGATTTACACTTCTCTGTATACTGACAATTTCATTTCTTATTTCAGATCTAAACCTAAGTCAGAGATCGAATTATTCGTGCATTATTTATACCCGAGAAACAACGATATGATAAAATTATGTGTTAGTAGGCTATATAAAGAAATACAACAATCCAGACCCTGTTATACATAACATTGCCACAGTCATTGCCGCTTCATTTAATAACACCTTCGTAACTCTCTTTTGTTATTAGAGACACATGTTTTAAAGTTTCCTTTACTCGTACATAAAAATTGAACTTCGTAACTTAGTATTTCTTTCTAATTTCTATTATTACAGCAGATAGTATCATCTATTAAGTTGGTAAGCCAATCCAATAATAACAACAGTAAATATGATGTACTTGGTAGTTAACCTGTTGTTCAGTGTGTGTTTTTCCGAGGTAGTAAGTACCTAAAGGCTTTGATTTATGAAAGCAGATTGTACAACAAGGGCACCAAACAAGCCACTTGAGCCGAGTTATAAACACTGATTTTCACTTCGATTGCGAGGAAATGTAACAATATAATATTACTATAAGTACATATCTATAGATTGACCGAAAAGAGTAGGGATTAAATGAGGGTGCTGTAATGAGTTTGTAGGTAGGTATAGGTCGCAACCTCAATACAAGTGCAAAAGTTCACTGGCACCATAGAAATTACATAAATTCTTTCTCATCCATATGTCATTCAGAGTAGGGGTGTGCGCCGAAGCTTCAATCGTCGGCGGCGGGCGCCGGTCAAAAATCGGCGGCGGCGGCGTGATTTCGGCGTGACTTCGGCGTGAAGAATTGAAATAAAACTGCATAATTTGATTTGAGATTTATTTCTATTAGAGAAACAGTCTTGTTTTTACCAATATCTCTAGCATAAACATTGGTATAAAATTGCACAATCAACAAATATCAGCAAAATAGCAGTAAGTAAGTAATTGTTACTAACGCCAAAAATAAAAACAAACAAAAATAAACGGCGGTAATTATGATCAACAAATATAAAATTTTTGTTAAAATTTCCACAATCAGAAAAATAAAAGTAATTATAAGTAGGTAATGGCTGTTTTACAACAGCAGTAATTATCATTGAAAAATATAAGTTTGGCACCAAAATTAACAGTAAACCAAGATCAGCATAATAAAAATAAAATTAATTAACGGCTGCCTTGCAACGGCTGTAATTATCATGCACAAATATAATTTTGTCCACTCGTGATGGACTTAAACGAGACCTTTTTGCCGTTACTGTCAAACCGGCAATAGAAAACACTCTCTCGCTGGGCGTGCTTGTAGCAGGCACTGATAAAATAGCCTTCGCTAATTTGTACAGTAACGGAAATGCTGCTTGTCTTTCTTGCCAATATTTAATAACATTGCCGTCTTTCAAATCACTGGCATTACAAGATACCAAATACTTCAGGCATTCTTTCTCAATAAAATCTTGTCCATCATCATTAAACGTAACTGCATGTTTTTCAACAAGTTTGACCAGAAAATTGTCTTGGTCACCTTTATTTGACGTACTAGAGCGGCTGAATTGCGCCTCAAGTTCACACGCTGGCACTACTTCTTTGATGCAGTTGACCAAAAAGTCCACTCTTGTCGTATTGTTACTTTCCATAAAATTATCTATTTCTTGTAATTTTGTAAATCTGCAATCTAGCAAAGCAGCTGCTACAATAATTTTGGTGATTGGGAATCTGTGATTGAGCATTTCCGCCATATTTCTTTTCATATGCAACATTACTAACTTTTCATCGTCATTCAAAGCTTCACATGCATCTTTTATTTCTGATCTGAACACTAAGGCGAAATTGATTGAGCAATTTGTCTGTGTACATAAAACTTCCGTAATTGGTTTAAATTTTGTCAAAAACTTAGTCAGATCTTCAATGAGTTCCCATTCCTTATCATCAAATTTAAGTTCCGACATGTTATATTTTGCAAGCATGGCGTTCACTGGTTTTCGGTTGCACTTACTACTTAAACTTTGTAGCATCGATAAAGTACTGTGCCAACGAGTGGGTGTTGCTGATTTAATCGATGGCACAGATAATGATGCTGATGATGTAGTGGCTCTAGAGAAATAAACCTCAGTCCCCTCGTCTGACGGTACGTCTGACTCTGGTACAGGATCAAATGGAAAGTTCTCGTCATCTTCAAGGTGGTCATGAACATCATCAATTTCTGTCAAAATTCGGCGCTGTTCCTTGTCAGCTTCTTCTTCAATTTCAGGCAATCTATATCTCAGTGTTTTGACAACTTTCTTGCATTTTACCACGAGATTTTGTACTTGGGGAGTTTTTTTGATACCGTCTACTGTTACAAGATTATGCAAACCGTGTCCCAGACATAAGTGGCTTTGAATTCCTTGCAAATTTTGAGATATGCGCTTTACATTTGCTCCAGAATCAGTAACAAGATACAAAGACTTTCCTTCGAGGCCAAAGGAAGATATAATACCTTGAGTAAATGCACTTAAAGCTTCTCCAGTCTTTTTGCCCTCAAATAATCTTGTAGCCAAAGTATAATTTTGCATTTCATTGGCATCATCTGCTATATATTGCAGAGTATACGTTATGTAGCTGCAACGTCGGTAAAGATCTTGCCAAAGATCTGTTGTAAGAGCTGCATGGGTTCCAATTTTTGCCAGGATATCTTGCTTGATGTGTGCTAGCATGCAGTCGTATATATCACTTAACGCCTCTCTAGAAACGGTGGTTCGAGAAGGTAAATCTTCTATTTTGTATATGACATTATATTTGATCAGGAAGTCTTTGAACCCCTCATTACTAACAGTATCGAATGCTGTGAGGGATCGACAGAGCCACAAACATAAATCCCTTGCAAGCATCCACTTATTTTGGCTTTTTGAAGATGATGGAGCAGATGTCGTCGGACGTGATAGTGATACTTTGAAAAATGTTGTTAAACTTTTGGATGTCGCAGCAGCAGGGTTTTTTTCTTCCAATAATGAATGGTCGTCTTTCAAATGGCGTATCAAATTTCCTGTACTCGCTTTAGAACTGTAGGACTTAATTTTGACACTGAAAAAAAATAGAACAACAACTTATATGTAGTACGTACTTAATATTATTGAAAATATTGAAATTCGAAAATAATTCGATATTTTTACTCACCATCCAAACGGACTGTCAGGGACCTGATTTTTCGCATTTTCTAGACAGCTCGAGCAAAAAACTTGTTCAGTAAACACATATTTTCTTTTGCCTTCGTTTTCAAGTATTAATTGTCCGAAGTATTTCCACGAAAAACTGTTTTTTGATTTAGAAAATAGTGGATTTACAGTAAAATGTTTTATTTTTACTTTGTTTATATCAATTTTATCGCTATTTTCTTCCATAACTGATAAGCAATTGTAACGTACTTAAAAACGCGTCTATTACGTAACACAAAGAGCAAGTAAATGAACGAAGCGGGTGGAACGGTCAACGGGGGTGTGCGGTGAGTGCGATCTCAAAAGGCGGCATGAATCAAAGGCGCGGTGCGGTACTCGTATCAAAGTAGCGCGGTGTCTGCGCAGCGTATCTATGTGAGGGAGTTCCCCGCTCGGTTATTCGATAATAATAATAAGTCGCGCCGATTTTACGCCGACGGGCGATCGGGCGGCGGCGGCGTCAAAAGAATGTCGGCGGCGGCGGCGGGTCGGCGCGGCGCACACGTCTAATTCAGAGAGACTGTTGTTTACCTCTAAATACCTTGTGTATAACAGCATGAAACGCACTTTAGTCCTCTTATAGCCTGCGTAAAATAGAACCTTACGAGCATGAGAAGTGGAAACGTGTTTTTATTTTATTATTATTTTTATTTTCCAAATTCTAAAAATCACGAATGCATGTCATCTATTAGTATAAGAGGATGTCAGCTACTAGTGACTTTATATGAATGTGATAGCTCACATAATTTTACCTTTTTTAATTATAAAACTCTAAGAACATTTGAAAGAACCACTGTTATGCTGATAAATAAATATTTTAATTCAAGTCCATTTATTTATTTTCATCTGATCTGATCAGTTAAATTCACTTTAGGTTAATATAATAATGATTCAATTCATTTTCCTTTCATAACCTCACCTCTCCTTAAATGGTGGTTGCAGCAAATGTAATTTATAATTTCCACAAGGGTGAGCAAACGGAACAAAAGTACATACTAGCACTTAATATAAATTTTATTGGTATAAGAATCAAATAAAATTCCAACATCCACATGGCTACTTTCGTGAGCCTTGTTGTATGTCTTTCTGTTTCTGGTATGTACATAGTTAGATTAATTCAAACCTGATATTTCATACCCTATACTTACTAGGTATTCAAAGTAATCTAATAACTCTAATTTGGTCGAATAAGTAAACCTACAGATTCAAAATAGGTTCAATGTTACCTACTTTATCTAGTGGACCAATTAATTATTTATTAGCTGATCCACCCCAGGTCTAATTTTCCAAAATCTTTTCTTTATGTCCAGTAGTAGCTTAGTAGAGAACTCAAATCATATTTGATTATGCAGGGCCTGCGGGTTGATCTATGTCTGTCAGTACATAATACAGACTATTCAGTCGGTAGATAGGTATTCAATGGGTGCATCTGGCAATCGACTCTATTAGTCTCCCTATCACTGTCTATCATTCTCACAACCATACCATGCCTACCATAGACCCAAATCCAAAAATCTTACATTAAATGGTAGGTAATGAAAACACATGCACCTGACACATATTTCAGGCATTCTATCCTTAAATTGTACTAAAATATTACTATGTGTATAGTTAAGTATGTAATTATTTAATTAAAGAAGAATAACTACTCATATTGAGACTATTCAATTCAAAGTTTTAAGACTTTATTTTAGTTACTAGGTAAACTAGATTTGCCTCAATTAACCATAGTAGTATTCAGATGTTTCTTACCTTCTTATTACTGTATTACATAACAATACCTTGAGGTTACAGCCTCCATCATAATGAGGCAGGCCGGGATGGCTTTTTTTCTTTTGTATCATTACAACAGGCCTCACACCAAGAGTTACTGTGTTCTTATCCGATCCATGCAGGTACATGACTGCTTCCAATCACAACTTGAAGGTTATGTGCACTTCTCCACCACAGATGCAGGCCAAAACCACTTGTTCATCTCACATTCGTCGACCTCATCGTCAAGTCGGGGTCACAGGGTCGTGGACATCATCAGAAAAGTTGTCAAAACATGAAAAAAATGGTAACAGTTGAATAATCTCGGAAATATTTCATTTAAGTGACACCAGTATCAAGTACATACCTACTTGATTATATCAGACCCCTGTATATAACCCAAATTTTGCACTAAAACCATTGATTGACCCATTGATGTAGATATGACCGTTGTTATTGTAAGATTATTATTTCTATTTTTAACTAAAGCACATGTACATATTTCTTTTTTTAAAATGATTGTTGAATGATTTAAATTAAGACTTGAATAAAATTATATTGTTAACATTACTTCCTAGATAGATAAAGTTAAGTAGATATTCATTCTAAATTTTCACATTTTATTATGCTATGATAATGTACTATAGGTAATAATTTACACACTCAGTTATTGGTTGAATGTGTTAGATCAAAACAGATTTAAGACCAAATTGTACCACATTCTAGCAAATAAACTCTATTTTTTATATTTCTACACTAGCTCATGTATCAAGTACTTACCTACATAATAATCTAATTGTTTTCTTGATTCTACTTTAATATAGGTAGGTGCCTATTTGGTTTAAAGTATTTCATATCACTTATTACCTTATTTCGATTTTAAAATACAAGGTGTTAGTACTACTCTACTATAACTTCATAGATCAAATCTTGGGCTAGGTATGTCCCTACATAATAATCCATTAAAGCGGTCAGAACAAAACTATAATCCCTTACTTTGAACTCTCAAATAAGTCATAATGCTGATATCTACTTACTATTAATAATTATAGCCTTCACTTACTCTGTTCTAAAAGTATCAATTGGTAATATTGTAACTTATCAAATACCTACTTAGGTATTTTGATGCAGTAATCTAACATTAGGCACTCTTAATATTCACCCATGCTTTAATGAACATCCACTGTAAGAAGGTAAGTACACAGATTCACCGTTTCAATACAACCTATGGATGCATTGGACCCATCGACCTACGTACTTCTGCTTGTTCCAGACAGTGCAAGGTGCTTTCCTCAAACCAATCTCTTGAGTAGTTGCGTTGGAGACAAGCCCTCCAACTCGATACAGGTCTACTCAAGTACTCCCAAAGTAATAGTGTAGCACCATTGCAGTTTGTATATATTTCATATTCACTTTGTTATTCGTTCAGGTAGGTTTCTTCATATAATTTCCGATATAAGTACCTAATAAATATGTTGCTATGCGTCTTGTACAGGCACTTTTAACATCTTCCAGGATAGACCCGCATTTTTGGGCATGAATCACATCCAATCTTCTGATATAAACAACTTAACCTCCAATCCGGGTTTATTAGTCTTGGGATGACCCTAATATGAAGAAAGGAAGGTCCGTAGCTACTAAGTAAGCCGGTACTGACACTGAGCCGGTCTAAATCTCTGTCATCTGAATAAGATGAAGCGCTGTAAAGCAATCATATATGGACCCTAATATGAATCAAACGCAGTTCCGATGTCCACAGTCTTATATTCAGGTACACTTGTAACATCCACTTAGTTTATATCTAGCTTAATTAATCACCTAGTACTTATATCTCGCTTAATTACTTTTATCTCGTCCATCTTTTTCTCTCGCTGCGTCCGTCCGACGCCGCTACCACTGTCACACCTCCACTCACGGGTGACAGATGGCAGGTTTTCTGTGTTGCCTACAATAGTATTTAGAAAGATCATTTAGAGAGATTTAGAAGGTAGCATTTATTTGTTATTTGATAAACGTCACTATCCTCAGACCGATCCCCTAAATGAGGATGGTTGTAGGGAAAATAATGTTGTTGTTGTGAAGGAATTGGTTTAATGAAGACCAGGGTCGAAACAACTAACAAAGAAGAAGTGTATATCATTGTTCCCGCGCCAAGCATCACCACTTCTGTATAAACCGCGCCGCAAACGCGGAGGTGGGACTTGACAGGGGGCTTGATTAAACCGTCACTTGACAGTTGCAAAACTGGTCGTGTTAATCCAGTGTTTATTAATGAGATTAGTTCTAACTTGTAAGAGCGGCTCGAGGCATGTTGCAAATGAATTTGTTACGTAATTACTGACGATTACTTGCATTCAGGGTGAAAGGTGTTCGGATAAGTCGATAAAATTTCACGGCTCTCTTATAAATTAATTCACGTCAGACTACTTTTTTGCAGTGAATATAAATGATACCGTATAATAATGTTTATTGACTTTGAATTCATGTATTGGGCGATGATTGCCTGTCAAGAATTTGTTAATTTGTACCTTTATTTTTTCTTCTTTTTGGATGTGTTTATTATCGACTACATTTCTATTTTACATAATAATGTTTTCAATCTATAAAACTACTTTTAATATTTTTAAAACGTAACAAAAATTTACAACTTCTTTCTTAAATAATGTGACTTTCGTCTTCCATTAAACAATATGAAAAAAAGCTTTCCATTCTACGGAAAAGTTTCTTATCCTATAAACATTGTTGATCGTAATGGTTCTTTGAAAAAATTCACTGCTTTTCTTTCCTGTTCACAGTATTCTTTCTTCGTTACCGGGTTCCGACATGTTTTGAAAACACATACAATTTACAAAATAAAGAGGCGTCACATAATGAATAATAATCCTTTTTAAAGCCGTGGTTAGACATACCGCGTGGCGGCGACAATGCTGTTCTACAGTGAAAACATCTTAATACAGCTTTTTGTAAGTATTGAAAAATTACAAGAAGTTTTTAATTCATACCTATAAGCCAAATTGTAGCTCTTATAACTTGTCAGTAGTCTACTACTGCCCGTTCGCAGATTCTACTGAGAAAAACTGACATGAAACTCATACTTAAGAACAGCAGAATTTTCTAGAAGTACTGGAAAGCCTCCATTGTTGCGCGTTGTGTGCGACCGGGGCTTTAAATATGTGTATTTTAAATAGCTGTCCCACTTGTATTGTTCGCTTACAATTTACATGTTATGAATTTGCATATTAGGAAGTGGGACAGTTTTAATAGGCTCTGTTGGCAATTGGCATGTCTGACCGAGGTCAACATTTTGTGTTAGGGTTGCCACTCGACAGATAATAACAATGTTAGCACAGATATCATAGTAAGCATAAGTGTCACAAAAAAGCTTTAGATGATCTTTATCCGTTGGTTATGTCATAAAGTTAGCCATTTTCCGCTATATATATATATATAACTAGTATTTTGCTCGGTGCTCGAGCTGCTAAAGCAGCTCTCTAGATTAATAATCGCCATTTTGAATTTTTTTTCAGCTCTCTGCCAATTTTAAAAAAGAACGTCATACATTTTCCTTCCTACTCGGTACGTAATTTTTGCTCCAGTTGTTCTATTTTAATATTTAAGTAACAGGAACTTTTTTGAAAAATACTTAATACAATACAATACAAGACAAGTATTTTTCAGAAAAATAAAAACAACTTGACAGTAACATTAATTAGTGTACAAAATATGTAAGTACATATTATAACTTTGAAAATACCTACCTAGTTAAAGATACAATACAAAAAATAATATGCAATATGAAATGACTTTTATAATCATTAAGCTTCTAGACATAATTTGCTTAGCTCACGTTATAAATGTTGAGTTCAAAGTCTTACATGTACACATTACGTGTTATAAAGGCTTATACAGACAGCACGATGACAGCGACGCCCGACTGCAACAGTGTAGGACAGAACGTCACTCTGAAGTAGGGTTGCCAACTTTTACTAGAAGAAATAGAGTATATATGATTTCAAAGGAGGTAAATAAAGAGTACAGACTTCCAAAAAAGAGTATCTTTTATTTAATACTAGCTGATGCCCGCGACTTCGTCCGCTTGGAATTAGGTTTTTTAAAAATCTTGTGGGAACTCTTAAAGTAGCCTATGTCAATCTCCAGGTCTTTATCTATACCCATGCAAAAAATCACGTCAATCCGTTGCACCGTTGCGACGTGAATTGGCGTGATTGATGGACAAACCAACAAACAAACACACTTTCGCATTTATAATAACGGTACTGATTTTTAAAATGGTATTTTTTGTGCTTTTTGCGCAACATAACAATTTTTCATGATTTGATTTTTAAAAGAATTACATGACTCCAATGTATGACAATGAAAAGTTCGGGTTAACATAACCTCAAAACACTTCTCCAAACCAAACGTTTCCATCGCGCGTCCTTTGTGTTTCAGCGTCAAGACCCCTATGTTACTTAGCAGTAAGACCGAGATCTATAGAGTGCACTGAGACTTTTCTCAGACTTAAGATTGAGTTAAATCGAGACAGATTTATGTGAGAGATATCACTCTGTCTTGATATAGCTCTGTCTTGTTGTAACTCTGTCTTAAGTCTAAGCAAAGTCAGAGTGCGCTCTGTAGACCTCACCCTAAGACAAGCTAATGTTTTCACAGTCAATAAACATTGGAATACTTAGTCCAAGAGATGACGCACTCGGCTTAGTCGAGTTTATAACAGATTTTATTGCCGTATTTATGCGACAAGGTGAACTTGGCCATATTTTAATATGTTATTTTCAAAATTCTGAATATCATATTTCATGAAATATTTGTTTGAAACATAAGCAAAATTACTAAGGCCAAAGCTATCTGAAAGATAATATCTGTTTACTTAATACTTACTTAAAATATAATCTTATAATGAACAGCCCAAAATATTTTTTTTGTATTCAAAGCTAGGTATATCAGATTGCAAAGTTATTTTTTTTTTACTAAGTGCACCTTAAAATTTCTAACATTTTGTCTGTATAGAAAATTTCAAACTACAGTAACTAGGTCCAACATCTATCTCATCTTGATTTTTATTACTTCATACATTACATGTTACAAAATTTTGTACAAAAAGTGACTTTATTTGTAACTAGCTGATGCTCGCGACTTCGTCCGCGTGGACTACACTTTACAATCCCTATTTTACCCCCTAAGGAGTTGAATTTTCTAAAATCCTATCTTAGCGGATGTCTACGTCGTAATAGCTATCTGCATGCCTAATTTTAGCCCGATACGTCCAGTACTTTGAACTGTGCGTTGATAGATCAGTCAGTCAGTCAGCTCTTATAGATAATATTGTTGTTAGTTCTACCTTGGTTCTACCAGTCGATTATATCCCTTCAAAAAGGTTTCTTTCCAAGTTCGTACAATAGTAAAAAAAATCAAACAATGATGAATAAATAATTAATAATACAATCAGTTGTTCTTCCACAGGATTACAAGAAGCCTCTAGAAGAAAGCAGCCCAGCAATATTGAACGCAAGCAAGATCCAAACACTCTTCCACCGCCTACCCGACATCCTGCAATGCCACCTGCACTTCCGCGCCGCGCTCGCAGACTGCGCACGCACGTGGGACCGCGACGAAAAAATTGGTACGTCCCAACTCCAACAACAGAGTGGTGATAGACATATGCTAGACCATGGTCTAGCATATGTCTATCACCACTCTGTTGTTGGAGTGCCAAGCCCGAGCTGTGCCACGTCCGATACATCATCATCATCAACTGACAGACGTCCTCTGCTGGACATAGGTCTCTTATAGGGACTTCCACACGCCACGGTCTTGCGCCTCCTGGATCCAGCGGCTCCCTGCGACTCGTCTGATGTCGTCCGTCCACCTAGTGGGGGGTCTTCCAACGCTGCGTCTTCCGGTGCGAGCGCCTTGGGACCCCAATGTCCCAACGGTTTGCCGAACTGTGGGCCCTGCCCATTGCCACTTCAGCTTCGCATTCCGTTGAGCTATGTCGGTTACTCTAGTTCTCCTACGGATCTTCTCATTTCTGATTTGATCACGTAGAGAAACTCCAAGCATAGCTCTCTCCATCGCCCGCTGAGTGACTCTGAGCTTTCTTATGGGGCCCATAGTTAACGTCCGATACACATGGGAATCAATATTTCAGTTTTATAAATCTCAAGTCAATTTTCCATTGCAGGCGAGGTCTTCCTAAGCGCATTCTCGAAGGCAGTGGTGCTGGATGTGTACTCCGACTTCATCAACAACTTCTCGGTCGCCATGGAACTGGCCAAGATGGAGTCGAAGCGAAAATCAGCGCTGGCGGACTTTTTCAAAGTCAAGCAAATCAGTGCTCACGACAGGCTTTCCTTCTTTGGTCTCATGGTCAAACCGGTGCAGCGGTTTCCACAGTTTATTATGTTTTTACAGGTTAGATATTTATTGCACACGTTTTATTCATCTATATATTATATATAAAAGGAAAAGATGACTGACTGACTGATCTTGCTTGCAGCCAAGCACTAGTCTATAAATAAAATAATAACTTGTATAATTGTTTCTATAAATAAAATTTCCTTAATACATCTTATGTCGGTTACAGGATCTCTTAAAACACACGCCGCCTGGTCACTCGGACCGTGTCGCTCTGCAGCGAGCATTGACCAGATTGGAGGCCTTGGCTGACGCCCTCAACGAGAGGAAACGTGATGCTGAACGAACACAAGTATGTACCTCACCGCTAAACTTATTGACTTTATTATTTTTAGATCATTTACAAGATTTCAGCATGATTTTCTAACTGTACAAACCGCAATGTAACTTTTTCTTGAATTCATTTGTTTATAGTTTCCTCGCAAGTTAGGGAAAAGTACTATACAAATCTTGCCTCGTTAAATTTAAAAGGACGCTGCTGATGCCTCGTCCTTTTAACTCATTTCGAAGTACACTTCACCTTGTCTTTCATATATTACTCTGCTCTCAATTGCTTTACCGACCCTAAAAAGCTCTGAAAAACGTACCCATCGTTATCGTAATCGACAGCAATTTCTGCGCCTTCTTCCGTACCCTATCCCACGCTACGTGGGGTCGGCACAACATGTCTTTTTCTTCCACTCACTTCTGTCATTCGTCAACGCATTATCCACCCCATATCCTCTTTCACGCAATTTCTGCGCCTTGATTAGATGAATTCGCTGTTCCCATTTTTCACAACCAATATATAGTCTCTGCAGCCAATCAATGGGCATTACGATGAATAAATGTTTTTCTTACACAATCGGGGAGCTGGACAGTAATGTTGTTATTCAATATTTATGTTTGTTGTAGGCCTTCCGAGCAGCACTTAGGCGGCTTACCCGCGGTGGAGTGGCGGGCGCGGGCGGTGGCGGCGGTGCCGCGAGGTTTGGTGCTGCGAGGCTTCTGGCCTCCAGGGCTGACAAACGGCATCTGTTGCGTCAGGACGACCTATTGCAACTGGTAGGTTCATATAGAGCAAGTACCGAACGGGCGCCCTCCCGCGATTCGGCCCATATAACCGAGAAATTGGTGGGGCCAAGGGTGGTGGAGGGTTGATAGGTTTATATCATTTTCTCTTTCCAATTTCCATCGACCGAGCATGTAAAACTATTAAATTACATTACTATGGATTGACGTGAAGAACGTGTGGCCTAGTTGTAACAACGCATATCAATCGATCACGATTGATAAACCCATGTCGGTAACTGGATGGGTGACCGACTTTGGAGGTCCAAATTTGGCCTTTTCATTTCGTTTACGTTAAGGGATGATTTTTGCTAACACGTGGCGGGCGCGAGCTGTGCCACGTACGAGGCATGGATTCAAAGTTACACTGAGCAATGAGAAATGCGACTATAAAGAAATTATGGGTGGGTTTGTGTGGCAAAATTATCACATATTTAAAAAAAATTGTATAAAGATAAAAGGTTGATTAATACTTGCCATAATTCCTCAAATCTTGAACCCTTACAGGAATTCAACCAATCGGGAACGCTGACGAAGTGCAAACCACGTCGGTTGCTGCTCCTCAATGATCTCGTAGTGTGTGTATCTGTGGGTGCGGGCGGCGACGACACGGAGCGGCTGGGGCTGAAGTGGGCGCACCCCGTACAAGATGTCGAGGTCCTGGACACTGGGACTTCACCAACGCTTAGCCGGGTGCTTGCCCAAGGTATTGTCTTAGAGTAAACATGATATTTGTCTTTTATTAAACATGATATTTGTCTTTTATTAATAACTAGATGATGCCCGCACTTCGTCTGCGTGGATCGCTGTACCAAATTTCGTCAAAATCGGTTAAACGGATGGGCCCTGAAAAGCTAGCAGACAGACAGACTGACAGACACACTTTCACATTTATAATATTAGTATGGATCATTAACTTAAGGCATATTAAATAATATGTAATTTACGTGTGTAATTCTGTAGGCGGTTCCATCTTCTATTATATAAAAGGAAAAGCTGACTGACTGACTTACTGACCTATCAACGCACAGCTCAAACTACTTGACGGATCAGGCTAAAATTTGGCATGCAGAATAGCTATTATGACATAGACATCCGCTAAAAAAAGATTTTTGCAAATTCAACCCCTAAGCGGGTAAAATAGGGGTAATTGAATTTTGTGTAGTCCACGCCGCCGAAGTTGCGGGCAAAAGCTAGTCACACTATCACACTAATATTATAAAGGCGAAAGTTGTATGTGTCTGTGTGTGTATGTGTATGTTTGTTACTCCTTCACGCAAAAACTACTGGACGGATTTAGCTGAAATTTGGAATGAAGATAGATTATACCCTGGATTAAAACATAGGCTACTTTTTATCCCGGAAAATCAAAAAGTTCCCGCGGGATTTTGAAAAACGTAAATCCACGCGGACGAAGTCACGGGCATCAGCTAGTAACAAATAAAATAAATACCGAATTTCTTCCGGGGTTTGTAAATTTTATATTACTCGAATCCGCTAATATAAATTTTGGTTTTTAAAATGCGTATCATGAATTTAAGAATTTATCTTTGTTGTGATACCATAGAAAATCAAAGCCAACTATATTAATGACACTAGAATTTTTGCTCTAGGCATGAACAGAAGTGGAAGCCTCCGTTCGAGTATAAGCAGCCACGGCAGCACGTCCACTGGCGACTCCCTTTGCAACGAAATGTCTGCTCTCATGCACGACTACGAGGCCGTGTCGAGGATGGCCGACCTCGCTGCCTCCTTGAAAGCACCTTGTCCAGAACTATCGCCAGATTTGTTCCGATCGCTATTGCAGAACATCCAGCAGAGTATACAGGTCAGTGGAGCATTTAATATTTGTTAAAACTGAAACAAAGGACCTAAGGGCAAATATCTAATGAAGCAGATTCACTGGGGGACTCCCTTTGCAACGAAATGCCCGCTCTCATGTACGACTACGAGGCCGAGTCGAGAATGGCGGACCTCGCTGCCTCCTTGGAAGCGCCCTGTCCAGAACTATCGCTCGAAATGTTCCGATCGCTATTGCAGAACATCCAGCAGAGTATACAGGTTAGTAGAGCAGTTTCATGTTTGAAATCCCGTTACTAAAACTAAAACAGAGTACCTAAGTGCTAATAGCTAACAAAGCATATCCACTTGTGACTTGCTCTTCAATGCCGCTCTCATACATGGTCTGTTCCAGTACCGGTCTAAGTGCTATTATTTGCCGCATAGAGCATTGAAAGGGATAGCAATACATTTAGATTTATTTAGTTATGAGATTGTCTCTAACAGAATTAGCCACATCGATACTTATTATTTGAGCTCTAGATGAATTTAACGCACTAATATCAGAATATTGTTACAGAAAAAAGATGACGAAATGGCATGGGTGGACTCATGCTGTTTACAGTTAACGATCCGCGGTCGAGAAGACGCGGTGACGTTTAGAGCGACGGAACCCGGCGCGCGTCGAGCTTGGGCCACGGAACTGAGGCTCGCTCAACTGGCGCAGGCGAGAGCGAATTGTCCTGCGTGGAGGTTGCCTGCGTCGCTGCCATCGCCTCATGCATTGCCGCACAAGATGCCGTTGTTTGTGGCAGCCACACCTGTGTACTCGTCGAATAATTTGACAGAGGTTAGTTAGCATTTTCTTGCGTTTTACTTGACGCGGTCATGTTTCGAGTTGGAGCCACGGAACTGAGGCTAGATCAACTGGCACAGGCGAAAGCGAATTGTCAGATTGCCTGCGTCGCCGTTATCACCTCATGCATTGCCGCATAAGATGCCGTTATTTGTGGCAGCCGCATCTGTGTACTCGTCGAATAATTTGACAGAGGTTAGTGAGCATTTTCTTGCGTTCTCTACTTTACGTGGTCACGTTTCGAGTTGGAGCTCCGGAATCCAGTGTCGTGTCGGAAGCTTGGGTCATAGATCTACGGCTAGCTGAACTGGCATAGGAGGGAGCAAATCCTTCTGCAAGGAGGTTGCCTACTTCCTTACTATCGCCATAAGATGTAAGGTACATTTTCGCATGTTATCGACGTGTTGCGAACTCTACAATCTGAATTTGTTACCGTATTGCACAAGTAGCTCAGCTCGTCTTTGTTGCTCTTAAACTGCGCGTTAAGCTTTCGCTGTGTGCTATCACTACCCATATTATAAATTCGAAAGTGTGTTGGTTTATTGGTTTTTTAGTTTGTCCTTCAATCATGTCGCAACGGATTGTCGTAGTTTTTGCATAGGTATAGCGAAAAACCTGGAGAGTGACATAGGCTACTTTTATCCCGGAAAATCAAACAGTTCCCACGAGATTTTTAAAAACCTAAATCCACGCGTACAAAGTCACGGGCATCGGCTAGTCGATTTATAAAGCATGTCTCCCATCTGTCTCCGTTGCCAGGTTCGGTGCGGCTGCTTCTACACGTCATCGGGCAGCCCGCGCGGCGCGACCATGCGGCGCGCGCGCTCGCTGCTGTGGCTGTGCGCGGGCGGCAACGGCAGCAGCCACGTCGCCGTGCTGACGCACCGCGCCGCCAAGCTCAAGACGCTCGTCACGCTCGACCTGCCCGACACTAAGGTGAGTGAGAATACACCACAACCAGTCCCGAATGAAAATCCACCAGAATGAAACCAGGTAGAATTTCTTTCCTCCTTTTCTTTAATTTGATTTAATTTTTGTTTTTTTTTTTGCAAGTATCTTTTCGAACAACCTTTCCTTTTGCAATCTTTATAAAAAATCTACATGCAATATATTCTAAATCGCTTGTTTAGGCTCTTGCTGTTAGTAACTCAGTTTGTTTAATTTGTATAAATCTTTACATGGTCATGGCCCACTTCCACAGTGCAACTAATCATTCGACTTGTTATTTCCAGGTAACGTCAATGGAGTACGCAAAAGGACTGCGACAAGTGAACACGCTGTGCGGCGACACAGTGTGGCTCGGCACCGAGGACAAAACGATTATCATCTTCTCCGGCGTCGAGCCCGAGAAGCAGGAGAAGCTCACCGAGGTAACCACTGTAGCGGCCGTCACGCAGATCAAGTTCCACTGCGATTCCATGTTTGTGGGCCTCGCCAACGGACGAGTGGCGGTGTACCGCCGCAACCACGACGACTCGTGGGCCCTCGACGAACCGCTCGCGATAGAGCTCGGCGACAAGCCCGTGCATTGCATCCTCCCCGTCGACGGCATCATATACGCCTCGTGCGCCAAAAGGGTCTTCGCCATCAACGCCTTAACAGCCGAAATCATGCGAATCCTGGAACTAAAAGGCGAAGGCGATCGTTCCGTTAAGTATCTCGCACATTCCGGAGTAGGATTATGGGCTGCGTTCTCCGACTCCACGTACGTCAGCCTGTACCACGCGGAGACGTTTGAACACTTGCAGAATATCGACATCGCTGCTGATGTAGCCAAAACCATTGGTGCTAGAGAGGGAAGCAAACCAGCTTATGTGTCGGCGTTGTTAGCTGGCCAGGGACTCCTATGGGTCGGAACGACTGCGGGCGTTAGTGTTACCGTGCCGCTCCCTAAGTTAGAAGGACTACCGCTTATTGGCGGTCACATGGCCGTGTCATATCACGCTCATGCAGGGCCTGTCACGTTCCTATTATCTTTGACTGCGGAAACGCAAGCCGATGTCAATGTAGTTAGACGCAACCTATCCAACGCAAGAGCTCTAGCCGAAACAGTCCAGGAGCTCAAAGAAGAAGAAGCGAAAGAAGATAACGATAAGCATAAGCTGGAAAGGCGGATATCAGAAGAAATGAGCCCGTACCGACCGCAGCGCGTCCAATCCGCAGTCATACGTAGAAAGAAACCCGGCGATGTAAGACTGAGTAAGACGTTACCAAAGTGTGCCAATTTGAACGCGTGTGATGTGTATGGACTGTTCGGAGATCTTATGTTCGTTAAAGACTGTGTTGGTGAGGCGGATGTGAGTGGTTCGGGAGGGGAGACTCTAAGACGGAGCGATCCTGAGTTAGCTGCGATCCCTTATCGAGTTCGTACGTTAGATAGGCGGCTAAGGATGAGGGCAGGTCGACCGCGAAGCTTAGATTTATCTAGTTGGTCGGTTGACTCGCGAGCGTCTAGTCTGTGCACGTCATCCGGTAGCGAGGAATCTATGGCTTTACGCGGTGTGTCTCGAACTAGTTCGGGCGCATCGGGGGCAGCGAACCTAGCTCCTATGGCTGCTTCGACACCCGATTCCTCTTCAGGAAAAAGCAGTGCCTCCGAACGGTCAATATCCCGAAGCGATTCCGCATCAGCCGCTCCAGAATTGCGTACCAAAAACAAAAGCGCGGCTCGGAGTCTTCGCGGTGCTGATTATATTGTAGGTGATAGTATGGCGCGGCGGTCTGTGGTGACGGTGGTAGGGGGTCGCGGATACGTGGACTGGCGGCAGACAGCAGACGCGGCCGAGCGCCCCACACCAGCAGCCGAACCCAACCCCAAAGACGCACATCTCATCCTATGGGAAATGCGCATGTAAACTAGTATTACGCATGTGAACATCCACATGAGAATTTAACATTGAAGCATTTTAGGCTACGTCATGTAGACTTGGAAACTATAAAGGTACAGACAAATAATGGTGTAGTTTTTAATGCAACAGGATCATACATATGATCGTCACTCCGAAGTGCATTGCGACAACCCATACCGTAGTAGTTTATCTGCACCTTGTGACAGTCATTTGTCATTATTGATCAACGGCTCGATTGCAGTAGAATGACAGCTACAATGTCACGATCGTAATCACCTCTGATTGGTTGATGCTCGCTCACTGTTGGCTACAATGCATTGATGCAATAAGAATAGCATAAATTCAGCCAATCAGAACAATTGAGATTGTAATGATTGATGCAGGATTTTTGGAATCGACCTACTGATGTCTTGATGTAGCCTTCTTACAAATTGTAAATAACCAGAGCACCTGTAGATTACTGTAAATTTAACATTGAATAGTAGTGTATACAGATTATTATAGTATTGCTAACCATCTATGAATACCTTTAAAATTGCGTCGCGTCGATCCGTGCCTAAATTGATTGAAATCGCTTTGATTTATGTAGAATGTGAATGAAAAAAATTTACACTGAGTGTAAATATTGTGATAAGCTTTAAATTATTTTTGGATGTTAGGGCCTATACTGTTTGTGACCCCTATTTACAATGGTTTGTAGTATGTAATTATTACGTCCAGGTGCATTATTTTTGTGATTTTTTTTTTCTATATTATTCATGTTATGTAAATTCTGAATGGATACTTGATGTATTTTTGCTAGTTATACATTTGTTGGCATACCCTTATGGAAAATAGCAGTATGTTATAGCAGACAAATTTTGGCAATTAAAGTTAGGTAGGTACTTAAAAATCATCATTAACACCTATATTTATCTCTATTGCTCACATCTCTTTGACACAGTATTATACCAATACAAAAAAATGCGTCGAATTGAGAACCTCTTCCTTTTTTGGAAGTGATTTAAAATTCGTATTATTCTAGAAGTTATTATGTCCCTACAAAATTGCGTCCCAGTTTAAGATTACATTATTAAAATTAAATCACTAAGTGATCCTGTATTCGAACAAATTCTCAATTTAATATTCACAATATCAATAAATTAAAAAGTAAATTATACTTGGAGCTGTATGTATTTTCTGTATTTAATAATGTAAACCGCCATATTAACAATAGAATAATAATTTTGTTATGTGTAATTATTTGATTAAACTATGTAAAATATTATTGTAAAAAGAATATTTCGTTTATAATAATTAATTATTAATATTTACTTTAAATTTTCGACTGGTTAATTTATTTAACCTTTTAATAGAGAAACCTAGTGGCCTTAATTTTTTATTACATTAAATAGATAAATAATATAAAGCGGAGTTAAGTGTTAAATGTTATGCAGGCTTCACACTGTCAAGCATATCATCCAATTTGCTTGAAGCTTGAAACTTTCAAGATCACACAATTGTATTTTAAAAGGTGAAGATAAATTCGTATGCTTGTATGCGTGATACATACGGGTAGCGACGCAGACTATATCGCGGCGCGGGGTTTACGCACCTTTTGATATTTACGAGCGTGCTTGAAATAAAACAATATAAAGTTGAAAACTAAAACCCGTCTACGATCATCTTAATAAACGCTGAAATACTATAGTATAATTGGGTTTCTCTCGCTTGGTATATTTTAATAGTCTACTATTTATGAACTATTTTTGAAAGTATTTTTCTCTTTCACTTGAAAATTTAATGACCCCCACTTTTTTGGATGTAACATCCGTCACATCGATTTTGTTCGTATAAAATGTAGCCTATGCCACCTTATTCATCAAAATCGGCCCAGTAGTTTAGCTGCTACAGTGGAACACACACAGATACAAACATACACACATAGGTTGCCAAAATCATAACCCTTCTTTTTGGTTTAGCCGTAGTCGGTAGCCCGTTACCAGGGTTGCATCATGCATGATCAAGTTTTCAAGTTGAAAGTTGAATCTTGCAAACTTGATCGCGCAGAGAGCATGACAAGCTCTCACCGGACAAACTGATGATTTAGTCAAGAATTGAAGCATCATGCAAATTGGAAGATAAACTTGACGGTGTGTGGGATCCATTAAGCAAATTCACGGGTATCTGCTATTTTGTATGTATTTAAATTTTCCAGTGTGTGATTATGATTACGGCATTCGTTTAAGCTTTATTGTTAGACATAGTTATGTCGCTTTAAGAATTAGACTGATTTAGCTTAAGCGTTTAAACGTATTTTATTAGTTTAATTTAAACTGTAAGGCGAATGTACGACATTTCGAACGAAAAAGCTCTTGAAGGACATCAATAAATTAGCGTTCATACAACTTTGGGTTACTTTTTCATATGGCAATATAATATATTAGTAACACTTTTTTATATATTTTTTACTTTGTCTTTTCTTCCTTATTTCACACGGTTACGATATAAAAACAAAAAATTTAAATAAAAATCTTAAGCTTTGCATTTGAAATGAATAGAAATGAAATATATTTTTCCATCAAAAAAGTAGCCCAATTTGATAATGCGATGTTCTTTCAATAAACTTAAGAATCTAACCAAAATATTACTTTGTATGTTTTTTTTATTGCGAATACATGTTAATGTGGAATTTCTTGATGTTAAATGTTGCACAAAACTAAAGGTTGTTCTGTCACAAAGTGATGTTTTGTTAAAAGCTTACTAGCTTGGACGTCCCCTAAGGTATCAATAGTTTTAAAGTTTCTGTCTAAGTGAGTGATTTTACTTGACCCGGTAACAGAAAAACGCAACTTGCACTTATATTCAACGACTAAAATTAATTATTATATTTACTCATCAATAGCTTTCGTTTGACAGTTAAAAAAACATTTTTAGTTCTGCCTACATACCTGTAAAAGCAGGTTACATAATGCTTTTTCTTCTATCACGATATGACCACGTTAATTAAAATCACCTGCTTAAGACTTGACCTAAGTTTTCATAGTTAATGTTTGTATGTAACAATTTTATTACTGTTAAGACCTACCTGTCTGTTATATCTAGAATTTTCCTCATCAGTAATAAAAGTCTTATCACGAGATCCAATGACGATGACTTTAAAAACGTATTTATGTTTCCTAATTTATAAAATATCCTTCAGATGATGGAATATACAGCCTCCTCCCCAACTTTTGTTAATTATTCAAGTAAAAAATACAACTTTTTTAGAAATGCGCAATAGAAGCGGCGGCGACGCTTGGTGGTCTGATTAAAAAAACAAATCTGTCCCATAATAGGTACAACAATCTCTTACTATTTCGTTGTCATTTATGTACGGTCTTTATTAATGCTTGTTATATTACTGTGGGTCTATAAAACATGGATTATAACGTGTCATTATCGTATAACATTTTTCAGTATTGTGTACACCTCTTAGACAAGGTGTAATGTAACAAAAGTAACATAATCTGGATGCGCCTAAGATAAAAATTGAATAAAAAATAGTATATATGTGCCAAATTGTAAATTATTTAAACTTCCATTGTACAGATAAATAATTATGGTATATTGTACATTACATTTTCAATTTTTATTTATATCCTCAAGAATGAATACCGAATGGTAAACTTATAATTTGTCTCAATGATTGATATTAATGTGAAAGAGGAGTGTCTCGAATATTTACAGGATATAACACAAGAAACCTCAATTTTTGTTTAGTTTATAAAAAAATTCTTTACACTGAGAAACGTCACAACATGTATGTAATAAGGTGTAAATAAAATTTAAGTTTATATGTATACACCTGTATTTTGTGGTTTTATTTTGAGGGTGGGGACGCCCCGCGCTAATCCGGTGCGGGATAGCCCGGGTGTGCGGGGCGTCCCCCCGCCTCATACCACGATTGTCATCGACTTGTCGCGAACTATACCTACTGTGATTTCGAAATAACTTTTATTGAGCTCATAATATTAAGTACAGACCTACCTAAAGTACGCGACAGGTCGAAATGGCAATCGGGATGTAAGGCGGGGGGACGCCCCGCATACTCGCACGCCACCCGCACCGAGTTTGCGCAGATGTGTATTTTGTTTTTACACACACTTTTTAAAATTACCTGTCTCTATCTGTACCCAAAATTGCTAAATCTATTTTGATGGAATTTTAGCATTCAAAAATTGATCTAGGCTATAAATCACAACAAAATAGGTACTTGTGTAGTTATTATGGTACCTATTGTTAAAAACATAGTCACGACAAGTTTTGAATTAATTTATTGTGGTAGGTATCGGTAAAATTCACTATTTCATTTAGGGTGGTTGGAGTTATAGTGGACTTATGGCAGACCTGAAAAAAATATAGATAAAATTAACTTTCAAGGCTCTTTCTAATAAAAATGTAACACAGTACAGTCAATTACCCTATACATGGGCAACACGCATTTCTGTCAATCTTATTTTTATCAGTAAGAGCGCTGCGCACTCACCCGGATCCGAATCCGTAAAAATACGTCCGGAGATAGTCATAGAACTATATTTTGTATGGTAGCTTACTCACTAGATCCGACATCCGTCATCCGATTTCTTTCCGTCATCCGTGAGAATACCTCAGACGTGGATATGTCAAAGATGTCCGCTGAATAGCTTGGATTTGGATCAGAGATCGGGTTAGTGCGTAAGCAATATCCGAATTCGGTCCTAGTTTTTTACTTTCGGATTTTCACGGAATCGGATCGGATGAGAGCGTAAACGCTCTGGCCTACGAAAATATGAAGTATCCTGAAAGCTTAGTATAACTAGCGTAGTTAATCGAGTAAGTAACAACACTAAACTAACGTCTAAGTAAGTAGGTCTAAGCAAGCAAATGTAGGGATATCCAAGCAGCGTTACTGGCGCATTTTCAATACTGATTATGCGTTCTTTATAGCGGGTCTTAAGGCGATCTAGGAGATCTCAAGGGTCAAAACACATGGTAAGCAGTCAAATATTCATGTCAAGTTATGGTAAATAGTCGAGATATACGAGAGCCGGCTTTACAAAAACACCAAACTTGGGAATATTGCACTTTGGTCTTGCTGCCTACCTATAATACATGTATCTATCATTAGCAGACATCTTGCGAACATAATAAATAAATAATGACGTCAATAAATTAACATACGATATCTTCGTTTGCATTCCTTAAGCGCTTCGCTAAATGCTTCGCACTCGTGCAAGTTTTCGTGGTTCGTGGCGCACTGCAGGAACTGCGCTATTTCATACGCGCAGGGTCCACTAGGCTCTGTTCCCAGTTGGTAATTTTGCGGTAGTGATTGTATTACTTCTTCTCGGCGCCGACCAGTAAACATACTTGTTATTGCTTCTCCTGCTAAGTGTCCCTAAAATTATAAGTTATAATATTGTACGCGACAGGTCGAAACTGCAATCGTCGCGTCCGGGAAGGAACCTGATTGCCATCTCTACCTGTCGCGGACTATAGGTATCCATATTATAAATGCGAAACTGTTTGTTTATTGGCTTGTCCTTCAATCACGTCGCAACGGAGCAACCGATCGACGTGATTTTTTGCCTGGGTATAGTTAAAAACCTTGAGAGTGACATAAAGGCTACTTTTATCCCAGAAAATTAGAGCTTCCACGAGATTTTTAAAAACCAAAACCCACGCAGACGAAGTCGCGGGCATCAGCTAGACGTTAAGTGTAAAGTGTGGAAAGATTTGTTTGTTTGTAAGTTGTAACTACTGAACCGATTTTAATAATAATTCTTTCACAGTTCACAACCTACTAGGAATCTACTTTACCCCCTCACTTTGTAAAACCAAATCGATCAATAAGTCGCCTACTGCACAGGTATAGTCCGCGACAGATTGAGATGGCAATCGGAGTATGAGGTGGGTGGACGCCCCGCTCACCCGTACCGCGTTAACGCGGGGGCTGTGCGGGTGTACGGGGCGTTCCCTCCCCGATTGCCACCTTGACCTGTGGCGTACTATAAGTACAAAGCCAGCGATCTTTTTAAAACGAACTGTTAATGGATTAGGTACGTAAAATGTGTTACCATAGTGGTACCGACAGTGACTCCCCCCGCTACCGCAGCCGCGTCTCTGAACACGGAGCGGCGCGGCATTGGGGTCACGATGATGCGAGGAGGGTGCGCCGGCGCATGTTGGTCCGCACGCGAGTAGCGGGAACGACTACTGCTCCAACTGGGACTGCGTCATAAATTATAATCTTACACCAATTTCGAGAAAGAGATTAGCCACCGAATCCAACTCGGCTGGACAGCATTCGGGAAGCTTCGAGATGTCGTCTCGTCCAAAATTTCTGTGTGGAAAGCGCAGTGTTGGAAGAACGAACGAGTCACAGGGAGCCGCTGGATGCCAGCGGCATGAGGAAGTCCTTTTAAGAGCCCTCTGTCCAGCTGTGGACGTCTATAATTCATAATGATGACGCCACGGTTTAAGGCTTAGTGCTTTATACCACTTGGATTTGATTTTCGCGAAGATCTGTTTTACCAATCATCTATAAGTCTAAAACTACTGAACTGATTTTAATGATTCTTACACCATTCGATCCAGAAGTAACATAGGCTATATTCTATTGGGCAATGCACGCACAACAGATGGAAACGTAAGTGCGGAAACCAGTCCAAAAATAGAACGACTTGTCATTATGCTTATACATAGGTATATCAAATTTAAGCAGGGCGGATCAGCTAGTAATTATTTTACAATAAAGGCTTGGATACACAACTGAAACAACTCCATGAAGTTCTAGTACAAGGGTAAAGGAATCTATTGAGGGGTTTGTACTTCGTATTGTGAAGCACACTTAGGAGCCAAACTAATGCAGTCTCCTGACTGCAGTAGTTCGGTTCCTAAATGCTCTGCAATATGACATAATATACCAATCAACCATCATTACAATCTTTATAGTTCGTTATTACCAACTTCAAAGAGTAGCATTGGATATTTTGTTTTGTTGTTTTTAGCGAAATAAAACAATGAATTTTTGGTTTATTGTCTTTTATTTTATAATTAAAAATATCACTAGAAATGTAAAATAAATGGGGCATTTATTTCTAAATCACGTCATTATAATAAAAATAAATCTACTAAAATTTTTTAATGATCAACATTATTAATTGAGAAATTAACTAATAACTATAAAAATTACTTGGCAAGTGTCTCATGTCGAAAAAATGGAACGC
Source organism: Maniola hyperantus (assembly GCF_902806685.2). Lineage (NCBI taxonomy): Eukaryota > Metazoa > Arthropoda > Insecta > Lepidoptera > Nymphalidae > Maniola > Maniola hyperantus. Next base: position 7,257,806 of record NC_048550.1, read on the forward strand.
TTGAATTCTGAGGTAGCCTTTAAAGCTGTCCAACTTATGAGTGTATAGCTTAAGTAATGACAACAGATTTGTTGGATATTATCAACATAGTGTTTGGAACAATTCAGAATGTGATAGATATATGTATGAGACACCTAAGTATTTGTTAATTTAGATGTGATTGTTAATCTTGCATTGACGTAGAGCCTCATTAAAACCTTCGCACAGGGTAAGGTCGTGCTGTTGTTGGGCGCACTCAATGAATTGCTTGATTTCCCAAGCGCAAGGTCCCTGAGGCTGTTGGCTTTGGTATTGGTTGAGTGAAGCCTGGGCCGGCTGCTCTGGCTGCTGTTGTGCAGGCTCGCTGCTGCTCCCTCCACTGAACATGCCGGTTAAAGCACTACCAGCAACATGGCCCTAAAACAAGAAAGAAATTTTATGAATAGCTAGAATGAGAAATAATGATAGCAAGTGTATCGTACAATGTACATGAGTGAGACAAGGCATTTTATTTTCAGCAGCACAAAAGTTACAATAAATGCAATTGTTGGAACTGCACCTGCATTTTAGCCAATACCAAAAGAAAGTCACAAGGTGATTGCAATTGTCACACTGTAGCAGTCAAATACTGTTTGATAGAAGACCTGGGTTGGTACTTGGTCTGCGTGTCAATGATATTATTTACTTTGATCAAAGGTACTAATTATATCCCACAAGTTCTACTTTATCAACTTATATATTGTAATGTTTTAGTTCTGCCAGAATAACTATTATTATGGGAAGAGAAAATTGTGCTTTTTATTATTTGTCTGAGGAAAGTTATCTTGAGAAATTTTAATGACATAATTTAAAACCCTAAATCCATGCAAACACAGTCATGAGAATCAGGAGTAGGTAAGTAATTTTAGAGATCACTTAATATCATTATGGTATAGACAAAGTAAACACATTTGCAAAATAACTGGTATATTCTTTGAAATTCTTTATATACTCTTTATATGTCATTAAAGTCTTAGACAAATCTTTGGAATGATAAAATACAGCAAAAGTTATTATTTTAGGAAACTTTTCTAATATGGTTACAAAATCATTGTGCAAAATCATGTTTACATCCATGTCAAGACAACGTCCAAGACACGTGAGTCGTACGACTAAGAATATTGGAATATCGCCAACAATGAATAATTAATAGTAAATATGAAGACATTTGGGGAAATATAGGCAAAATGTTACGCAATTTCATTTTTCTTTCCATGAAATCGACTTAAACAGATTATACGTAAAAAGCAAATATTATGTTACGTAACTGAATATTAGAACTTACCACAGCTGACCCTACGGCGACCCCACCAGCGGTTGCTGCCATTTGTCCAAACATAGAAGGCTGCTGAGGCTGGGCAGTAGCCATGGCTGGAGATGAAGGAGGAGCATGGGCCGGTACTCTGCTCCGTTGCGGTGGAGGAGCAGCCCTGAAAAAATAACCTCGTAGGTTATCTGATGCACTAATCAAATTACATTGCAGTACATCACTTAAATAATATTTACCTACGCGGCGCTGGAGGCGGACTTGCTGATCGTCCACGTCGAGGCATTTTTGAATAATTATCACTTTTTCAATGCTTTTTAAAAACTTTTTACAACCTCTTTTTACAACTGCACTGCGATTGGCAGACGCACACGCACAGACGCCAATGACACTTCCTGCTTCCACTTGACAAAGACACTGTCAAGTGTCACATGTCGTCTTTGAATGTCATAATTATATTCTAGAACTTTTAAATTTAGAACCGCCTCTATATCGTTTGTTTGGCTAAGAAAAGGATGTCATGTCATACAAAATTAACCTCAGACTAAGAATCAAGAAGACTTGGCATCAAAATAATAATACCTTGTTAGAGCAAGCTAGGTGTATAGAAAAGCTCTGAAGAGTGATAGAGACATAAACACAGTTCTTTGTCTTTGTCATAGTTTAGCTTTTTTTTGTTGGGCACGTTGTAGTTTGTGCCCAACAAACCTCTGTGACAGTAATTTATTGCGAAATTATTATTATCGATAGATGTAATTTGTAAGTACCTATGAATTTTGTATGTTTTTTTGTAAGTATGATTATAAATTCACAAGATGATTCCGATTAAACTGATTATGACGATGATTCGAAAGATTCTCATTGATTTGAATAAATATTTAAAAAGTAACTATTTGTCATTTTATACAGTTCTTAAAAGATCTGTTCCTTCAAAATATCATTTATTTTTTATTTAATCATTTATTTTACACAATAAACAACAAAAAATAGGTCACACAGATTTATATTCACGTTTGGGAATATGATTCCTAATTCTATTTGTTAGGATGAATGTGCTAACGCTACTCTCTTCACGCACACATGCGTACCTTGTATTGTACACTTGGTTACCACAAGTAAAACGCGCGTCGCTTCGTGAGATAAAAATACTATATTTCATTAAATCCACAAATCACTACTAGGTTATCTATAGAATCCCTGACTCTATGCTTTAATATGGTGACATATTACCATATCGCATATTACAGTCATTTCCGTGGTTACATAGGTAGGTACGTGGTAGGTACTCTTTGTCATTTCCGATGGCATGATGGCATTAAATTCACACTAAATTATGTAAATTATACAATAAAAACATGTGATAAAAACAAAATACATATATAAAAAATAGATAAGTAGTTAACATTAGTTACCTACCTGCCTTTGCGGCTGGGCATAGCTTTGATAATTTTATTATAATATTATCGGATTTCTGTGGAACTTCATTAGTTAGTTACATGATTGAAAATTGAAAACAAATTATTTAATTTATAAGATAAATCGTCAGATTAATTTTTTAAGTTTTTTTACACTAAGTATCAGCTGCCAAACTTTTATGCCATAATTTTTAAGCCAAAATGAGTACCTGTTATAGGTCTATGGCCAAAATATATAATGCGATGCGTATATCTGTGGTACTAAGAAGGGTAGGTACTAAATGAGTTATCACCATAGAGATGGTAATCATTCAGCTAAAGTCATCACCATGTTATCACGCGCCTTTTTAACTTTTTGCGTCAACTGTCATGTCAAAAGTACTATTTTAATTGTGATTTTAATCACAGATTTTAATGATTTTAGTCCGTCTGTGTTAGTCTTATAGGATAAGGCATACAGTCCGTTCACTACTACAAATCTAGACAAAGGTTTGTTTTCTCATTCACACTAAAAAGAGAGCACAGATAAAGTTACTAATGTGATAAACAGAGACGCAGCTAACCTATTTTTTGTCCGTTATCGTGTAACCGACTTTTTTCAAGGAATACAACTTTAGTTGCAAAACAAACTTTGAGAATTCGTGGCGTCATTGTATTTATCATTAGTTATTTACTTGTTTTCACATAAAAAACGTTTAATACAAATACTGTTGAGCGGTTTATACAAATATTGACTACTAAACAATGGTAATTGTCGTGTTATTCATTGTTACTAATCGTTAGGTACGTCGTGCTATCGCTATCTCACACGCTGTTACCATAGTGCTTTAGTCTAGCTTTTTTAATCAGTGTACGGTTCACTATAATTTTTCCCCTGCTGTCATGTTGGCACAATTACTTTGTTTGCTTTATTATTTAGAGTTTAGGGTTTATTATTGTGTCATTTACAATGGTGCCAAATATAACGTCAGGGGAAAAGTTATAGTGAACGGACTGCAGTCGTAATAAACGTGGTTAAGAATTATTATTTCTTGTAGAGTATCAACAAGGCTTTAAACAGCTAGAATCCAGAGCCTGGAAACCAGTTAAAAGTTAAGAGTGTGGGTTACAGAACTTGGATTCAAGTGTCAGGACTGAGTCACAGAGTACATTGAATATACGGACTGAGTGTCAGTGTCAGTCACGTCAATTGGACCGCGTGATCGTCTTTGTCGCTGTTGTTATAAATCGCTGATAGAAAAGTTTAATTAAATTAATTTATAAGTGAAAATGGGAAATTTTGAAGCCGGACAAAAGATGAATGTGTACATTATGGCTGGATTCACCGTAATAATATGTGTAATACTACACTTTCTTTACAAGATCATCTTCCGCAATAGAAAATGTGAACCGCAAAATGTTGAAACTGAGAGCGTAACAGGTATGTTTATAATACTTTTTTTTAGTAAATATATCATTATATTTCTTATTAGCTGTAATAAAATAGCAAAAAAAAAACAATTTTCTACGATAATTTATCCATAAGTAGGTACTTATTATTAAAACTAACGAAAATACAAACGCCAAAATCGACATGCGGATCTAGTCTAGCGGGATACCCACTAACCACTATGTACTGTTAACCGCCAAGCTGGTTACTTAACTGTAAATGATCGCTACATAACAATTAAGTACGGAACTGTTTATTTCTAAATCATTTAGGACTGCATTTTTAGAAAATGTGCTTACTATACTTTTTTTTATGAAAATACTCCGAAACCATTCTCATAGATATATATTTACTTACTTGTTTACTTTAGTAATTTAAGTAAATTCAAAAATAGCTGTAGCCTGTATTATTTGGAAAATATATTTACTTAAAGTAGGTATTTAAGTATCACTTCATATATTGATTAATTTTGTATGGAACATTTTGCAATACTTATGACGTATATTATTTTGATGAACAAGTCATAAAAAATGGTATATTTTTTATATATTTTTATAAATTTAATAAATTATTTAATTATTATTTAATTTAATAAATTATTAGTTCCAATTCATGACAAAAATTGTATTGAAAATTTTGCTTAATATTTAACAGCATTGATAAACATCTGAACAAGTAAATGTTTGAAATAAAACACTAAAAGAGAAAACAGGCTTTATGGTCTAGTATGGTTATGATTCACAGTGTTTACTTTATTCTTAAATAATATTTATTTAGAGTGTATGCAGTATGTCATGAAATAAATACTTTAATTAAAATACTTGATATTCCATACAAAACATGTTTATGTATTTTACTTAATAAATTATATATATTTATTAAGTAAATATTTACAGAATGAAGAACATTGTACAATTTTTGTTTGAAAAAAAAGGAAAGTTTTTTAGGGTTCTATACCTCAAAAGAAAAAATGGAACCCTTATAGGATCACTTTGTTGTCTGTCTGTCTGTCTGTCAAGAAACATTTCTTCATGTCAACAACAGCAGACATTAGGGGAAAAATCTGAAAACCGCGAATTAGTGGTTACATCACACAAAAAAAATTAAATTGTGGTCATGAACTAAAAATTAGTATTTTCATTTTTCGAAGCAAGATAACTATATCAAGTGGGGTATCATATGAAAGGGCTTCACCTGTGCATTCTAAAACAGATTTTTATTTATTTTTATGCATCATACTTTTTGAATTATCGTGAAAAATGTCGAAAAAATGCGACTGTAGTACGGGACCCTCATTGCGCGAGCCTGACTCGCACTTGGCCGGTTTTTTATAAATAAAGTTCTTTTTTATAATTAAAGCTTCAACATAGGGATATCTTTTCAAATGATAATAAGATTCTTGTTTGTGTTCATGAATGGAAAGTTTTTTTTATCATCCCTTTAGTCATACTAACAACCATAGATAACACACTATACAACTACTTTAGGTGAATCAATAAGATGAATCTCACTGATCATTCTGTATAAAACTACCTACTTAACATGTTTTCATCAAGTTTTAGGTTTGTCTCTGACAAACTTTATATTTATAAAAGCATTCAAGCCATGTTAGACATGACTTAATAATATTCAGCATTCCTCTTTAACTGCATTAAACAGCACTAAAGCTTGTGCGAGGAGAAAGAAAGACCTTTAAGTTTTTGATGCTTCAAAATTCAAATCCACCCAAAGCCCATGATAGGTTTATCACATGTGCAAATCTATTTATTTACTTAAAATTATTAAGTATCTCATCAGTGTGTGTACACCAAATGTACCAAAGTGTTTTCTCTGAAGATTTCTATATGATTCATATATTTGACGGCGAATTGTAAGACAAGTCACCAGATAGTGAAGTGAAAGTAAATTTTGAAATATTCACAAACCATTACTGAACCACCAATGCGATTCTTGCTGCATCTAAAAAATAATCTTGATTTAAGTCTACTTCATACATATAACATGCAAGTATGTCTGTTCGTTACTTGCTTCTTACAGCTACACCAATACAAAAAGATAATTATTTGGCACAGAAATGGCTTGCAATTTTTAGAGAGTCTTTGGTTATTTTGAACTGTTTGGGGAAATATCTGCAGCATGTTAAGTGTGTGTTAATGTTGCAGTGCCTTTTTTACATTTACTTAACTAATTCTTAAGTAGATACAAGTTGGTAGTTTTTACTTAAACAAGTTAATAAATATATTTCTGATGCAAAAAATACCTAAGGTATAAAAAATATAATACTTAAGTACTTTAAAGGTTTTTCAGTAATAACTTTTAAGTAACTTAATGTAAAATAGAAATAGTTCATAAATTGTAATTAGCACGAATTTTTTTGTATTAGCATTTACTTAACATAATATAATAATTTGTGATACAAGAACAATGAGATTCTATTTAAGTTAATTTAAGTACCTACTTTACTCCTTTTTAGCCACAATTTTTATTCAATCTACCTAATTTTAGTTGAAACTTATGAACAATTAATTGTTATCTAATAGTAAAATCATGCATGCAGAAAAAATGTGTTAAATTGTGAAAACTAAAAATATAAGTTACTAGATGATGCCCGCAACTTCGTTCGCGTGGATTTAGGTTTGTAAAAATCCCGTGGGAACTCTTTGATTTTCCAGGATAAAAAGTAGCCTATGTCCTTTCTCGGGATGCAAGCTATCTCTGTACCAAATTGCGTCAATATTTGTTAAACGGATGTTCCGTGAAAAGCTAGCAGACAGACACACTTTCGCATTTATAATATTAGTATGGATTACGTGCCAAGTTATCACCATACTGTCAATTATGATGTCTTTTTTAAAATAAACTTAAAGTATTTGCATCTTTTTCTTTTAAATATTGCTAACGCAGTCGCGCTAAAAGGACGGCAAATGAATTTATTAAAGACTCTAAATTTTATCATAAATTTAAACACTATGCCCAAGACTGGAGCCTAAAATCACGAGGTTAGACAGTTTTAAATTAAATTAAGTTTCTTCCTGTCCTTTTCTTTTTACATTGGTAAGAAAAAGGACGCGAATACTCTTAAATTATGATGCCATCAGAATCAGTACCAATGCGTATGAGTGTGGCTATTTTATAACATACAGTTTTGCATGATAAATCTAGCCGGCTATTTGACCAGTCGATCGCCCGTGCACGACTAGCCTTACAGACAAATCGTTGATTAGATTATTTTACCTGGCTTTCAGAGGCCCTAACCGATCTGACAACCGAATCTACCACAACCGAGAATCGACCAACAGGAAAGAACAAGAAGCGAACAGCATGGAAGACAAAAACTGAGTTCAGTCACCCGTGGCTACTGAAGAATCTCAAAGGGCATCCCGGCACAGTTCTTCTCATGGACTTCTCTGCGAACGGAAAATTTATGGCCGCTACCTGTAATGGTAAGTCTCTCAAAATTTTCTACTGCTATGGTGAACGGTGACTTGTCATAATCATAATCATAATTTACTTGGATAATTTTAACTAACCCAATAAATGTTACATTATGGAGCTTATCAATATTTTAATTTATTTATTTATATATCTATTATTAAATAAAATACAAGTATGACATCTGAAAATATGGGAATATAAAATCTTATCTTAATCCCAAATGTAATTTTGAGTGATCAACAATCTTGCATGTTTTCTGTGGTTGCCCCGCTGCATTTTTTAAAGGGAAGACATACAGCAGAAGAGTGCATTGAAATTATGAATTGCTAAAACTTGCACACCAATACAGAAATACGAACGTGCCCCCTGATTCCTATTACGAAAAGTTTGATTGAGGCTGGAATTTTTTGTTTCAAGAGTGTCTGTGTTATTTTAACACGCATGATATAAAATCCCTAGTCACTAGTTCAAATCCGGTTCGAAGGATCAAAAATGTAGGGTATTAGTTCTTTGTGGATGATAGAAGGTGATAGAGTTGATATATATAAATAATTAATTATCTTTATCAATTAAAGTCCCAATGTTAAATACAGGCTTCATTTATAATTTATACTTATACTATATATACTACTTTATAACAGTGATTTTTATGTCCTCATCGTCAGAGGTCATACTTTGAAACGCTTACAAGGAAGTGGCAAATTATATTTTCCTCTTTCTAACACAACCTTAATTGAAATTATTTCATTCCTTGTTGAGGAAATTTAGCGGCCAGAAGTTTACTAAGCACTAAGGGCCACCACACACACGATACCATGGGCGATATTATCAGATTCAGAAACTACGGTTCATTCTCAACTATGCACAGCTTAACTCTAATAGAATTTAGTAAGGCTCTGGAGTCTATCATTTTGATACTACATTCAAAAGCATCAAGTCAAAATGTGATGCAGCATCAGTAGTAGCCAATCGCTAATCTTCATGCTAAAAGTATTGTGTGTGTTTTGACTCGTAAGAGCACGGTCGATAGTTTCCCGGCAACTCAGTCGACGAGCAACTCAGGCAATTTATATGGAAGTTACAGAGTCTATACGCATGGAGTTGCGGCGACTCCGTGCGTATAGACTCGGTAACTTCCATACAAATCATGGATTGTAACGGTCGTCGTCGACCGAGTTGCCGGACAAATTAGTCGACGGTGCGATAGGCTCTAAGGGCGTGCGTTTACACGTCGTCGCTAACGCAGTGGCTGGTGCGTCAATATTTGTATAGAACCGCACGCAAGTTGTGAACCCTTGCAAATACATAGATGCGTTTTATATTTCGCACCAGTGTCCACTAGTTGACGTGAACAGGCACAGAAATCAAGTAGGAAGCTAGTTACTAAATACTAAGGCAACATAATCAAAGTAGCGGTGAAAGATGTCATTAGATAACAAGGACGGTTGATCGAACGCTTTCCGATACTCGTAGTTCCGACTCGCTTGACTTGCGTTGCTCTGGTGTGTATTACGTTGGTTAACTGGCTTCCTGCTGCGCTGAGCGAAAACGCTCAATTACGTTTGCAAGTAACGAAGAGAAAAGTGATTGAAGCTGATTGTACATTACAGCACGTAACTTGCAACGCATTGACGTTATCACAAACCGCGCGCGCTGAATAAACACGGGCCGCACCGATAAAAGTCATTCGCTATATCAGTACTGAAAAACGCATAACGCGTTCAACGCGTGTGGCACAGATGGTACTGTAATGTGCCATCATCATTAGAATAAAGAGATTTACTCGTATTTTAAATTAAAAGTCTTGCAAAGTATTCTAGTCGCGTTCAGTTTATGCTTTTTATTCGATTTTTTCCGATCTTTTTTATTGTAGTAAAATATTTTTGGTTTTATCTTTTCAAGTAATCCTATATTTTGTAAGACTTTTAGATAGTTGCTTTCTTACATAATGTTATATTATGATTATCTATGCTTTAATTAAATCAAATTACGCTTAGTTTTAATATTACTTTCCTTCTCGTGCAGTTATCACCCTTTTACAGTCTTATGTTTTTTTAATTACTCTCTTCAATAAAATGAATTCTAGCCTCATAAACTAGTGCTATACAAAAAATCACATCTTAGAGACCTTATTTATACTATACATTCGTTATAACTGCACGAGGAAGCGAACCTTATCTTTTTTGGTACAATTTCTGTTATGTGTAATTTAGAGGTCCGTCGGTCAATTTTTTTTCTATGGATAGCATTAGTGATGTTACTCATTATTAAACTAAGCAATTAATCAAGAACAACAAATAAAATCTTCCTCGACTCGACTAAGCGCTATCCCACTAGGTGGGGTTCGCTTTTCGGCGTATTCTATAAACTAATCTATACTAATAAATAAAATTGAAGTGTCTGTCTGTAATTTCGAAATAACTTTGAAACGGCTGAACCTATTTTGACGGGACTTTCACATGCAAGTAGAGAATTAACCAGGGAAGTAACATATGTAGGCTACTTTTTTAACCAACTTTCAAAAAGGAGGAGTTGTGTTTTTCTACCTATATACACTGAAATCTTCGAGATTTCTGAACCGATTTGAGTAATTTTTTTAAAAATCGATAGAGAAGCTTTGCGAAATTGTCCGATAAAAAATTTGGATTCCAACTCCTGAATCCTGATGCTTTACGGACCCTGACCACAAAAATTGATGGGATTTTGAAACTGTCGGTTATAAATTGATATTGGAGACCGTACCAAGTAAAGATTTTTTGAACTCAAGGACCCAACTCCTCAGCCCTGATGCTGTAAAGAATTGCATTCTTAAATCGTGGTGATCCCACGGAATTTCTAAAGAACCATGCATTTAAATGTTTTTACGAAATTTGGCACTGAGATATCTTGCATCTCGGGGACCGGACGGGCTATTACAGATAGGCTACTTTTTGTCCTGGAAAATCAAAAGTTCCCACGGGTTTTTAAAAACCTAAATCATCATCACCATCAGCTAGTATAAAATATAACAACCGCGATATATTTAAAAGTTATATACATTTTTATCAAATATATTCTTTAAAGAGTCACAATAACTATGAATTTATACTTATTCGTTATTATTATCAATTTTTTTATCCTACTATGTAAGCCGAAGCTGTCGCATCTCTAACTTTTCTCTATCGTAAGGAAACTTGCATGTCGGAGAGTTCTCATGTTCTCAAAGGTACGTGAAGTCTGCCAATCCGCACTTAGGCGAGCTTGGTGGACTATGGCCATGGTTGGTGATGATGATGACTGCATAAAGCTGAGTCTGTAGAATTTTGCGTACATAATGTATTAGCGGCAGAGTAAGTAGCGCAGGCCATTCACTTGTCAGTCTAGTCGTGGCCTAATTGTAATTATGCAAAATATCGACACTATAAATCTAATAAAAAGTTTTTACCGTTAGATACGGAGGATGTGAGCTCATCGCCCGTCGACTAATGCGACGCGTCGATTTCTTGAGATCTTTATTTACCTAATATCTATATTTTTTTAAGATTTTTATTCGTAATCGTAGGCATTCTATAAAAATCGTAATACACAGAGTTCGTTGACATTCTAACTACATACTATAATAAATCATGATGTGCGATGCGCCGTGAGTGTCAAATAAAAAGAACTCTGACTTGGAACCTGGGTGTTTTGTAAAAAAAAATTAGAGGCACAAAGGTGGCGATATAAATGACTATATGATGACGTCGTCCGCGTGGATTTTTTTTTGAGAACCCCTTTGATAAAGGAAACGGTCATGGGACTACCCATGTCCGTTTCCAGGATGCAAGCCATTTCTGTACCAAATAAATGATGCTCATGACTTCCCACGTAGCTGTAGAGTTTTTGAAAATCCGGGATAAAAAGTAGCCCTGGGATGCAAGTTATCTCTGTACCAAATACCGTGAAAATCGGTTGAACGGGGTATAAAAAGATAAAGAATAATAGCCTGCTAATCATAAATAATATTCCCGTTTCCTCTCCAACTAAGCGTAAAGCCTGTGCTAGGAGTAGGTACGACAATAGTGCAACGGATGGGGTTTGAACTGCCGACCTTTCGGATTTCAGTCCGCGCCTTTGACCGTTGAGTTATTGAGGCTCTAACATTAGTATGGATATGGATAAGTGATCAAAATGTAAATAATGTTTGAGATTCCGACCCAGTTATCCGTTTGCTAGGCGGAGCGCGGAACAGGGTCGCAGACGTTTCGGACGAGGTGAGCGACCCGCGGTATCGCGACAATCATTCCGGTTAGGATTATCGCTTCACGTCATTTCTATGTTGCATTGCTATTTGCAACTAGAGCGGGAAACCAAACTTTTTCATGACCACTGGGAGTTGCTGACCCGCGTGACTCACAGCAGTGCGGCGCGTGGGTCTAGGCTGAGATCTATGGTTGAGAATTGAGATGTAAATAAACCGGCCAAGTGCGAGTCAGCCTCGTGCACCGAGGGTTCGGTACTCGGGTATTGTTTTCAAAAACTATAATCAAAAACTATTATGCATAAAAATAAATAAAAATCTGTTTTATAATGTAAAAGTATTAGCCCTTTCAAATGATACCCCACTTAGTAACTCAAAGTAAGATAACTATCTTACTTTGAAAATTGAAAATACTAATTATTTGTTCATGAACACATTTTAATTTTTTTTTGTGTGATGTAACCACAAATTCGCAGATTTCGGATTTTTTCCTTTACTTGCACTATAAGACTTGCCTACCTGTGATTCTAGGTCGACGGGAAATATCCTTTAGGTTTTCTTGACAGATGGACATACAACGAAGTGTTCCTTCCTATAAGAGTTCCTTTTTCCTTTTGAGGTACGGAACCCTAAAAACGAGACAGGGTAATGTCACTGTCATAAATTTGTCTTGTTTTAACTCTAAGTAAAGTCTGAGCAAAGTCAAAGTACGCTCTATAGATCTCAGCCTGTTTGTAGAACGTACTTTGACTTTGCTCTCACTTAAGTTTCAGTTAAAACGAGACAGATTTATGCCAGTGATATAACGCTGTCTCGTTTTACGAGTGTCTTAAGTCTAAGCAAAGTCATAGTGCGTTCTATAGATTTCACCCTTAGTGCTTTCCTTAGGGATCTTAGCCACATGTACCGGTCACGGGTCACAAGGCGCGTTGCGCAAGGAGTCGGGTGACTAGCTTATATCACCGCGCTCTACTCGCCGACACTCGTCTCAACGCGAATGGTACTCTACTCGTCTGCGGTGGCCCTAAGAGCGTAACAAATAATACAATAAAAGCGTACATAATGCTTTTTAATTTAACTTGCAGAATAACCAGATAAAAAGTAACCGAGGTTATGGAAAATCAGTTTCCCGCTTTACTCGTATTTTGCATTACCACATTCGTGACGTAAAGCTATTAATGCTAAACGATAGGCGACTTTTTTGAATCAGTGATGGGTAACTATCATCTCGCAAGCAATTCGACAGAGGATCGTTGGATATCTCGGGTATAAGCTGACACACGTTACTTTCTGAAAGTTTATCTAAATAACAAAGTCGGCGGCCCAGGTGGGAGCGGGTACGTCCTGTGGGGCGGGCAGCGTGTAGAACAAACTTAATATCTACAAGAAATTAGAAAGAAGACGCGCGGACGTGTCCTAATTGAAAGCGGGTGCCGAGCGGCATGGATAGTATGGCATCGCGGCCGCGGCCCCGCCTGGGCCATCCGCTAAAACAAAGACGTAATCCGCCTTTATCTGGTCTGATTTTCGCGTTTAACTTTTGTCTTTATGGGTGCCAATGCGGTAGTCACTATCATTTAGATCTTAGGACATTTCATGAGAAAGGAATGTTTTGTGGATATGAACATATTTATTTTTATTGTTATTTAGTTTATACTTCTAAAAAAAAGTAAGCCCACCAGTGTGAAACCGGTGTTAGTCCGCTAGTTATATAGCCGCTAGAAACTACAAGCTTTCACTAAGCTTCGAGTGAAACGATTGGTTTTGAGGTATCAATGGTTCTGTAAATAAAACTGCCACACCCCTTCCAGGTTAGCAGCTAGTGCATTCCATCTTGGACATAACCATAACTATTGAGATCAAGCCATTAAATAAAATCGATATCGATAAAAACTGGAATAAACGTGAGGTCGGTTACCTTATCGACACGACCCTGTTTAGCGGGCATACTAAAAAATCATCATCCTGGGCGGAAACCTATAAAACGATACTTCCATTGTAGTATCTATTTTATCAATAATTGTATCTAAAGTACGCGACAGGTCGAGATGGCAATCGTGGTATGAGGAGGGGGAACGCCCCGCACACCCGCACGTCACCCGCACTCGGTGCGGTGCGGGTTAGCGCGGGAGCTGTGCGGGTGTACGTGACGTCCCCACCCCGATTTTGATCTTAATCTGTCGCGTACTATAAGATCTGACATAGCTTTGCTTATAACACCACGTAGGTAAGCCTAAATTAGCTACTTTAAAGCAGAGTGAAAAATCGTTTCGAGACATTTTGTAGATTCAAAATTACTTATGACTGCTGACTTATGTACTCTTTCTAGATATTGGGCTGTTACCTACGATCTGTTACTTTTTATTTCTTGAGATTTTTATCGGACGTCTTCTTGTTTCTGGTTGGCCGATACGACGCGTCTTTTGATCTAGCGAATAGCATTAAAATCATTAGAAAACCGCCAAAAAGGACTTAATCGTAGGACGAGTGACGACTTAAGTATATAAACATTTTTCATTAGAAATTGGATCTGGATATGACACGTTCGTTTCGGGTTAAGGACCGTATTAACATTTATAAAACATGTATATCTAATTTAGTGCCGTTAGGTGCAAAGTTGTTTCCAGCTTTTAAAGAAAACCACTCGGACTTTATTTGCTTGTAATATATTTGCAATGCAAATATTATGTTTTCGGACGATATCCTTTGTTTATAAAAGTTTTTGACTTATTTTTGTCGTATTTGGGGGCAATCTTCGCTTTAAGGCACTGTTTATTCAAAGGGATGAGTGGCCACACGTTTCTATACTTGTATGCCATGATTTCAATGAAATGGCTAGTCTTAGATGAGGAGGCGCGGGCGACGACGATGACATGCAATCGACTCAAGTCATTTTGACGACCTCCCTGGCGCAGTGATAAGCACTGTGGTCTTATTAAAGGAAGATCCTGGGTTCGATTCCTGGTGGGGATTTGGAATTTTATAATTTCTAAATTTCTGGTGGGAGGCTTTGGCCGTGGCTAGTTACCACCCTACCGGCAAAGCCGTACCGCCAAGCGATTTAGCGTTCCGGTACGATGCCGTGTAGAAACCAAAGGGGCATGAGTTTATTAAAAACTACCATACCCCTTCCAGGTTAGCCCGCTTCCATCTTAGACTAGCGTCATCATCACTTACCACCAGGTGAGATTGCAGTCAAGGGCTAACTTGTATTTAAATTTAATTAAGGAGATTTGATGTGGTGATGTTACACGTAACTAACACCATGCATGCTCAATGGTAGAAATACGCTCCGGCTCCTTACGATACATTCAGCGCTAGCTTTATAATGAGACCACTTATTAAGAACATTGTTATTTATTAGCTACGACCTCTAGTTGTCACTCCAAAAATGTTCCTGCTATCTTAGAGTTTATATAATAGTACGATTAGAGACTATACAAAGTGTTTGATATGGTCGGCCGGAGTCGAGGACGCTTGCCCTAGGTCTCTTCACGCCGTCACGGTCACGCCGCGTCACACTTAATTGGTCCGTGCTGTATCCTCCATGATGTTACTCGTGACTCAATTTATTGCGGTTAACGTGGACACTGTTGCCAACTCTTATGGCCTATATCATCTAAGTAAACTTATAATATGTGTGCATATGGAGATACTGTATCTCCAAGGTGTTTTAAATCATTTATACCGTAGGTACAATATATACCTATAATGTCACATGGAAATGATAAAAACCAAAATCAAATCCCTAAGGGATATGATCAAATCCCGGCAGATGCTAAAATAACAACTAAATAAACATACATGTTATCGAAAAAAATGAATAGGCGCGGTAAAAAGTTGTAATTGCGTCTATCAAATATACTATTATAATATTGGTATTAGGTACTAGCTGTAGCTAGTGCGACCCCTTGGGTAACGAACAGACAGACATACATTATGTTTATATAATACATATAAGGATTATATTTTTATACATATTAGGAATACTTTTTCTTTTAAAGTTAATATCGTTGCTATATTAAAATTATATTTCGTAAGAAGAAGAAACATACACATCTACTATTTATTAATTATTTATAACCTGTCATTTGTGTTTTGTGGTGCAAGAAAGAATATACATACATACACATCATACTAATATTAATATATTATTAATACAAATCGCTAATTATGTAAATTGCAGAATTTTATTCTTCTATTATCATGGACATACAGCTGTGCAACAAATACATGGAGTGAATATTATATTATTTTATGTTAGTAGGTGATTGTCCTCACTCACCTTTAGAAATACCTTATAGAATTCAGCAGAAAATAGTTTCTTGAATATATTTAATAAAAGTTTATTTCAAACTATGGAATACAAATTATATTATAGTCCGATCAATCTAAATATATAAAAGAGAAATACCACTCACTCACTCATTCACTCACTGACTGACTGACTGACTAATCACGAAATCTCAGGAACTATAAAGCCTACAAACTTGAAATTTGGAAGGTAGGTTCTTTCTAGGACGTAGGTGTCAGGTCAGAAACGGTTTTGAAAAATTCCCCCCCTAAGGGTGTGAAAGGGGGGGTCGAAGGTTGTATGAAAGTCCTATGTTTTTGAAGTTAGAGACATGAAAATCGACATTTAAGTTATAAGCTTTAAATAATAAAAATCTGTATACGTCAATTTGGAAAATTCCCCCCTTAAGGTGGTAAAATAGGGGGAAATGTTTTTATAGATTTTTTTAAACTATTGTTATTTTTACTTGAAATTTGAAACGTAGGTTCCTTCTAGGGGGTAGGTATCAGATAAGAAAGGATCTAACTAAATTCTCCCCCTAAGGGGGTGAAATGGGGGTTTAAAAGTTATCTGAAAATCCTGTTTTTGAAGTTAGAGATATGAAAATTGGCATTTAGGTATTCTGGGTTCCGTGCCTTAAGGTGAGACTGAGTGAGTAGGTAAGTGCGGCCTTTTGCAGCGGGAAAATTTCAGATCTCCTGAGAAACCAGAAATTTTACGCGGACGAAGTCGCGGGCAACTGCTAGTGTTATATTATAATTTATAAGCTTAAGCTACCATTAAAATATAACAAGGAATACGAATGAATATTATATTATTACAGTATGTATAAAATCAACTTTTTTTTAAAATTCATTATAGGCAAACGCTTGACCACAATCACACCTGATGGAAAGTGATGATCCGGCCTACGATGGGACGCGTTTACCTGTCTATAGTATATAAAGTTGCATTCAGTACAGGTATAATTTTAATATAATATGCAAAAATATCGTTTAATATTAACAGAACAAGAAAGTTGCTTTTTATAAATATTTCGTGGGAACTCTTGGTTTTCTCCTGGGACGCATCACGCAAGCTATCTCTGAACCTTTCGTCAGTCGGTTAAAGGGTTGGGTCATGGCCAGCAGACAGGCAGACACGCTTTCGCATTTATAATATTAGTACAGATTATTTTTATGTGATAAGGTGACGAGTGCCTTAATGCTTCTACGGAATGCATGCCATTGACGTTTGTAAATGCCATAAAATAAAAAAATAAAATAAAAATCTTTTTTATTCGAATAAATTTTTACAAGTACTTACGAATAGTCGGATGCATCTACCACTGGTTCGGAATGCCTTTCCTACCTACATAAAAAACCTATACCTTACGTAGGCTCCCACGAGGATTTCTCGTACTCGTAACACAAGTCCGGAAATTCGCGAGATGCTCAATGTGTGACTAATTAAATACACATTAAAAAAAACATTCGAAAGAGACATACCTACCATGTCTGTACATATTAAAATCTGTCTGTAAATAGATTTTAATGTTAGTACAGTTGTGGTACCAAGACCAAATTTTCGAGTAATAGTCTATTTGACTTTAATGTAAAGTGACGTCAATACGCGGGACTGCAATAAAGTACTTATACAATATTGTAATTGTAAATTGAATATTTGACAGCAACCGCCGAGTTGCTTGCTGGTTCTTCTCAATTGGAAAAACCGATACTATATTGTAAGTGTAAATTGCATATTTGACAGCAATCATCGAGTTGCTTGCTGGTTCTTCTTAGTTGGAAAAACCGAATGCTGTGGTAGATTCTTTTGACAATTCAATCAGCACGTCTTGTAAAAGTTTGCTTGAAAAAATCTTTTTATTCTATTTAAATAAAAGTTATGTCTTCTCTAGAGAGTTCTGAGAAAAAGCCCTAGGGCTCAAAGGCACTGAAGAAAAACGATAACTTAAGGGTGCCTTTCGTAAAACTGGACTTCTGCTGAGGGGCTTGGGCCGAAACTAATAATTAACCTATCTATAATTAATCTTTCGATAAGTTAGTTTAGCAACATTGTTATTATTTTGTCAAAAGACAAAGTTGTTGCTTAGTAAGTAACCTATCGACGGATTACAAATTGTTGATTGATTATTTATTATTGACTTCGGACTTAAGGCGTGTCAAAATATTGCAAACTTTGAACTGCCACAAATATGCAGCATGCCAAAAATCACTCATCCATATAATCGGTCTAAAGTAGTTAATTTACAAAAATATAAATATTAGGAACGGATTTATGGTAACGAACGAAAGTATTATATAAAAAGTTTTGAATCAATTGTTTGAATCGATAAACATTTAAACTGTTAATCTTCCAGTAACTGAAGGCCTGAGGTTAACTTTTTATTAAAATTCATAATACAGTCTTGACCTCTACTTCTCTTTTACTTCATAGTTTATACATAATTATAATAATAAACACATTGTATGTGTGACACTGTAACCTAAGCGGCAGGTTTCAACCTTCACCTACCCTTCATAATTTATTTACATTTTACATGAATAAATTTAATATACACATCGTGGTAATAACTATTTCTTATCTCGGTTATATTAAATAGGCGTTATAAGTATAACCAACGATAAACTTAATGGTTGTTTAAAAATAAAACAAAGAAGCCTCGTTTATTTTGCTCAGATTTTAGTTATTTTATTTTAGTCTTCATTATCTTGGTACCCATATTCAAATCAGGTACTTTTTATATACGTGCATAAAATGTGTCCTTATTTTAATTATAATTTGTAAAGCTTAAAGATTAGTATCTACAAGAACTAATATTTTAAATGCGAACGTGTCTTATATCACCTTTTCACGGCACATCTACTGAACCGATTTTGACGAACGGCAAAGATAATATAGCTTGATTCCGGAAACGGCCATAAGCTGCTTTTCATCCTAAAATATTAAAAAAAATAACTAAATACACGCGGATGGATATATCATCCTCAAAATAAAGTACTGATACAAAAAAAACCTTTATATTAGAAATAAATAAATAGGTAATTATTATATGTATTTACCTACCTAACTAGTATTTATCTCTAAAGGAAGCATTGATATAAAACAACCAAGAATTGATATCTTATCACTTATCAGTTAAGCGCGTAAAAAGTAAATTAAATCACTACAACTAAAGAAACTTCTTTCTTCAGCTGTTTTAAATTGATTTAGGCATTGATTGAAATACATTTTTTGTTCACGGCTTAACTCTGTTGTTAGAATACAATGGCTCATTAAATTGTACTGAAGAACGTCATGGCGACCGAGTTGTCAGGCACGCGAATTGACGTCGCCAATGTTATAGCCCATGGAATAGATAAAAAAATTACAAATATGGTTTAAAGGCTGGCGTCCACTATAATAGGCTCGCCGAGCCGAGGCCCAGGCCGAATCGAATTGCTTCGAAACCGAATCGAACAAAAACAAACTTTGTCAACAACTCTCATATTTAGGAACCTCGTAGCTAATCTGCAGAAAACAAGTTGTGTTGAGTGAGATTATACCATTGCTTACAATTTTTACTAAGCAATAACAAGTATGTAATTATTATCTAGTATCTACAATTGTCAGGTTATTGTATCTAAATAGTACCGATGTAGTAATATATTAATTACATCACAACTCATTAGCGATAAAGAATACTTAATCAGATTGAGCATGCATGGAGGTGTGACCATATCAATAAAGTATTTTATTGCTTTTACTTTGGTAGATCGAGATTATAGATGTCTGCGACTTCGTTCAGGTTTGAAATACCTATTAATATTTGGAAGCATTGTCATTGTCATTTGACAGTAGTTCATATATAAATGTTTACACTTAACTCACCAATAAGAGTCAATTTTAACTGCCTGTATTAATTGGAGTATTATGATGATGATGAATGATGATCTTTTTAGATATCGTTACTCAATAAGTACTTCAATTTATAATTATTAAGTTTAAAATAAACATCTAATTTCAAGTTGATAATTTTTAAGTTGATCATAATGTTAAGGTGAAGATGTTATTGTATTTTTTTTTATCTGACGCTCGAAAAATCATATTCTTAAACGTTATTGCACTATTCACGATCACCTTCAAAATGTACTTGTCCGAAACAGCTCAAAAACTAATTTATGCGAAACCTACCACAAAGGATAAAATAAAAACAATTAAAATTTGTTCAGTTAGACATTGTCCTATTGTTAACGTCAGTAACTAATTAAAACAATACTATAATACTTACTAGATCATATTTTTAAATTCTTTATTTGAACCAAATAAAAGTACATTAAAAGTACATCATTATGTTTCATATTTTTTTGGCTATACTGCAAAATAGAAAATAGGAATATTGCAAGTTATTATCATTATTATAATATTAACATTTTAAATCGTAGATGTTTAGATAACAACCAGCAGGAATATATTTTGTAGTTTTGATCATTTATAAAAATAATAATAATAATTACATAATCGTTTCAAAACACGTTTTATTTTACTCTGCATTGATAGTATATATTGCGATTTAACATTTTAGATTTTTGGCGTGCGAAGCAAATTCTTACGTTTTCCTGGTTATAATGATAATTGGCAACCTATTTGTAGTTACGTAATCCTCTCGTATGTTATTTGAACAGTTCTTCGTGTAACTCACGTAGGTAGACTTAATAAGACAATTTCGTAATCTATGTAACAGTTGTAACTGCGTTGCATGATGGAGTATTTGTTTGTTGAGATATGGTTGTTGAAGTTTTTAGTTAATTTTGTTATTTTTTAGGGTTTCTTACCTCAAATGGAAAAACGGAACCCTTATAGTAACACCTTGTTAATTGTTGTCTGTCTGTCTGTCAAGAAACCTAGAGGGTACTTCCCATTGACCTAGAATCATGAAATCTTTTCAACCGTTTGAGGAGCGTTAGCTATTTTCTCAGCTGGTCTAAAGATCTCAGTCTGCCAAATGGTATTTATATTACTTGCATGTATGGACTCGATCCCGACTACTTAGCAATATTACAGTAACCTTGACCTGTCGGGGATGATTAAAATTTTTCATTTACACTTGTTAGTAAGATTTGCAACGTGAATCTTGAATTCTGGACTGAGTTATGCAGAGTGATTTTGAGTTTTGCAGTCTTGGAATCCTCTTACTGGTTGAATTACCATTTCAAAGTATAAAAGTGAAGAACTTGGCCACTTAGAAGTAAATAAATTACATCTTCAGTTTTGATTTGTACCTTGTTATTATCTAGCTTAGTTTAGTATTGTAATGGCATGTGCAACATCCACATAAACTCAAGCGAATTTCTGGACGTCAAGCGGTAAAATGTACAATGTAGAAGAAATTAAAAAAAAACTCTAACTTATAACTTCATTAATTCGTTTCCATAGATCTCAAATAAAGTCGCCGTGATTAGTTGATTGGATACGATATAATCTTACACAATAATATTATTATGATGTAATAATTTTAAGACTTCTTAAATCTTACGTGCTTTATCTATGCATTTTATCTTTGTTACAATGTAAAGATGGAGGTGAATTGTGTGAAGACTGATCACCTGGGTCTTATGTTTATACTTTGTATTTATGGAAAGACGACGAACGTGGACGGTTGACGAATAATCGGCTAACAACGACTAGTGTAAGGTCATCGTTCTGACTAGAGACACAAGTTTTTATGTAGCGGTTACCACCATCCATACGTCTTATTATCATTTTCCATTTTTTTTGTTAATTTATCCATATTCATACAACTAATATTATAAATTCGAAAGTGTGTCTGTCTGTCTGTCTGTCTGCTAGCTTTTCAAGGCTGAACCGTTCAATCGATTTTAACGAAATTTGGTACAGAGATAGTTTTCATCCCGGGGAAGGACATAGGCTACTTTTTATCCCTGAATCCACGGGCGACGAAGTCACGGGCATCATCTAGTAAGTAATATGAAAAACTTTCATCTTTATAAAGAAAATACTTATAAAATAAAAGGAGAAACTGATTTTTTTTAATGAGATACATGTTAAGAGTGACTGACATGTCCTTAAAACCATTGCTGTCGAAACCATAGTTTTTATATCTCTATGCAGGGAACTATGAATTAGATTATGGTGTTCTGTGGACATATCAATCAACGTACACTTCCAACGCTAGGTCAAGAAACATGATATTTTGGTTTTCCCTATAACATAGAAAAGCGAAGTCGGGCCTGGTCAGCTAGAAGCGTGTATCAGTTTTTGAATGAAATTAATCAAAACAATCTAGTGAGGTAAATTGAAAAATCACTACCCACCAATGTGGTTGTGCCACACATGACATACTTTATTCCGGCGCTTCTTCTACTTGAGGTCTTTTGACTTTACTACTCAAGTATTAGAGGCGCCGTGATAACCTAACCAGGTCTAGCTGGTAATGTGTGGTACAGCCTTAAAAAATAAACGTTTTTCTTTCTTTCTTTCTACCCATATTATAAATGCGAAAGCGTTTCTTTGTTGGTTTGTGCTTAAATCAACGGATCGACGTGATTTTTTGCATGGCATATAATTAAAGACCTGGATAGCGACATAGGCTATTTTTCATCCCGGAAAATCAAACAGTTCCAACAGGATTTAAAAAACCTAAATCCTCGTGAACGAAGACGCGGGCATCAGCTAGTATTTTATAATTCTCGTTTTTATTTATATATTATTTAGTTATATTAAATTGTCTTTTATTGGTACCGGATATAGATTTAATTACATAATATTTATTTTGTTGACAATATATTACTTCGGAGCACGAATTGTTATTTCGAGTTCATCTGTTAAACAAGTCTTCATATAACAACCTAGGTATACAAGGATATACCTAGGTTATTGTATGTACATACTAGGTATCATCATCATCATCATCATCATCTACTGATAGACGTCCACTGCTGGACATAAGTCTCTTGTTGGGACTTCCACACGCCACGGTCTTGCGCCGCCTGAATCCAGCATATACAGCTATAACATATGCATACTCGGTATATACGTTGATATTTAGTACTGGGATTTAACTCGATCTTCTCTATGATACACGTAGAGCATGACTTGTCATTATGAGATCAGCGATGACGACTCTTCGCTACGTAAGGTCATCCATCGTGTTCAGTATACATAGGGCTTATATTGTACTATCGAGAAGATCGATAGATCAATGAGATCAATATGTTAATACCTATTAATCATTTAGGCTTATTTTCTGTATCTATACTATTATATAAAGAGGTAATGTCGTTAAGTTTGTTTGTAGGGGGTAGTAGAAAGCAACATTATTCCTGAGTGGAATAGGCTATACGGGATCTTTAAAAACCTAAATCTACGCGGGCGAAGCCGCGGGGATCAGCTAGTACTATATAAAAGGAAAAGCTGGCTGACTGACTGACTGATCTATCAACGCACAGCTCAAACTATACTGGACTAATAATATTAACGTATCGTTGCAAAACACGTTATTATTTTACTCTGCTGAAATTTGACATGCAGATAGCTATTATGACGTAGACATCCGCTAAGAAAGGATTTTTGAAAATTCAATCCCTAAAGAGGTAAAACAGGTGTTTGAAATTCGTGTAGTCCACGCGGACGAGGTCGCGGGCACAAGCTAATCTAAGTATAAATTTATCAACTCTTGGCTGTCTTTTTGAGAAAAAATAGTGAATTTTCAAGGGTCACAACTTTCGAAAAATGCAATTTTACTCAATGAATTATTATTATTGTTTTAGAGGCAAGTAAATATCTGGCTTAGTTTTAGATATAGAACAACAATTAGTAGTAGAATAAGTTTGTACGGACAAGCGCGTAAGAATGGCATAGGAATGTGATTTGATTTGTTCACATTATAAAAGAACCTGTCGTCAGCGGAATCTTCATTTGTATGTACCGCCAGTCGGAGCTGACCTTCCATTGTTCGCTCTGTAAATAGGCGTGTTAAATCGTTAACACATGGATACGCTAATTTGGCCCGCACGGACACTGTTTCCGCGCTTCTACTATAGAAAATGAAAGCGAAAGGAGGTGTTTCTAATAAAAAAGTCTTCTTTACGCTTGTCTGTCCGTCAGAGTTCCGTTTAGCAACGATCTGTTACGAAACATACGCGTGAACAGGTTTGTTTTTTTATAAAAGGGAATTTGCGCTGTTTATATTTATGTTTTTATTCGTTATGTAATACGAAGTCGACGGATAAAGTGATATAATGTATGCGCGGGGCGCCCGGACTACTTTCTCTTGAATTCGGTCGCGAAAGTTGTCTTGTTGCACACTTTCTACAGTTCAGTGCATTCACAGCGTCCCTGACGTTGACATTCATTGTCTCTTCGGAAGTTTTTGCCGAAACCTAAGTAACAATAGTATAACAATAGTAATAACTGTTGTTATTAGTTACCAACTGTCTCGTTTCGGTTTGATTGCACATCATCATGATCAACCCATTGCTGATTCACTACAGAGCACGGGTCTTCTCTCAGTATGGGAAGTGTTTGGCCATATTATTTATTATTATCCTCAGAACATGGAGGATGATATACAAAACTGCGAAGTCTTCCACTTTTTCAAAATCATATTTTTAACAAAAACGTATAAGGTGTACCAAAAAGTAACTGTGATAATCGGTACCATTGACAATAATTAGTAGTAATATGATTTAAATTTTTTAAATGAGCTTTTGCTCTCTTTTTCTCTTTACTGTAAATGTTTTTGGTAAAAATAAAAATTAAATAAATAAATGTGTTAAAGCATTTTTAGTCTGAAAATGCTTTAAGAAATATTTTTACTCTAAGTACATAAATTTGTTTTTCGACCTCCCGCGTGGGTGTACTCTATAAATGACATTCACAGAGTGCATTGTCCTGTGTTAGTACTGCAAAGCCATCCATGAATAAGTTATATCATTTATTTTTAACTATATTTTGTTGATTTGGAAAGTCGCGAAGACCAGCCATGGCTTGTGGTTCACGAAAGTTAGAACTTAGAACTTATTATACTTACCTCGGACCACCAGTTTGTAGTTTACACCATATTTTCGAATATTAACCATATTGATGTACATGTTAAAATTATATAAAATAAACGTAAACTAATCTCACTAGAGAATACCCGTGACCTCGCCATTATTTAGATACCAAGTTATCACTCTGAAATTCCTGTTTTTACATTGATTCGAATTAGAAAAAAAAATAGGTATGATGACAACATTTATCATCATAAGATAAAAATATTTTCTTCATTAAATGTAGGAAAACCCGTACTACTCTGTGCCTCTGCCTACCAAATAAAAGAAACGGTAAAAAAATCTGCGATATAATTAATTTTTTTAACAATAATTTATAATACATAAACTAAAATGAATTAGGTTATAAACAGGTTTAACGTAAAGCTTAAAATATGTCTGCTTTTAATACCACCACGACCACCACGAGATAAGCTAATTGTATTGTGTGACGCAGCTGAAACACATTTGAATAATTATTATAGAATTAATTATTGCAGTGGAATAAATATTTCATTCTCAAAGTTAGTGTCAAAATGTTAATTACATTGATTGTTTCATTTAATTACAACCGATGTAAAAAAAACTGACGTTAGCGGAGCTCGTCAACTTAAAATATTTACCTACGTATTGAGCGCGCAGGAATAATGATTATATTTTAGTAGTATGTAAACTTGTAAAGTTGTAAAGAAACTCAAGCACGATTTGCGTGTTCGACAACTGTACATTGTATAATCCTGTGATTATCCTTTCCACTTAGTAGTTTGGAAAGCTCGGGGTGTTGGTGAAATGCGTAATCCGCACGTAAGTCTAAACAGGTCGGGCCACTTTCACCCTCATGAAATGTTGTCGTTGTGCCAACAAATGCAATTATTTTCCGATCCTTGCGTTTATATTTATAAATTTGCTTCTCTTTAACATACCTGTATGTCTGTATACGCTGTATGGTCTCCTTCCATCCTAGTTTTTCTAGCTATATGGTCCTAAAAAAAAAATTGTTTGGAATAATACGTAGAGAAACTTTCAGCTTTTAAAATAACGAAGATCTAGCACGCGCGGGCTCTCTCTCTCTATTAGGTGCATTGGACCTTACGTCTTCTTTTTCCTCTTCGTTGTAATAATCTAGAAAATCACAAAAAAATATATCCAATTCAAATCAAAGAATTTAATTTCCTTTTCCTTAATAAAATTTCCCGAAAATAAAACAGTGTAATTTCCTGTGTCCGAAATCAATAACGTGTATTACCTCGAATCGTCTCTCGACATGACTAATACGTACCTATAACGTTACTCATTTACACGTGGTGATCGCGTATGTCGCTCTACCACGTGGCCGGGCCACTATTCGCGGCTCGTATTTGTGTCGTTTTGTTTATATTGTGCGAGTGACGTTTTATTACATATATTTTACGCGCTATCTTTGCATGTATTATTATTTAATGCTACGGAAATAGCGTTATCGTGGCGTAATGTTGTTTTAAGTGATTATATAAATACACTGATTTCTGCGTTTTAATAAAGTAGGTTACACTATAAATGGTTGGTTTTAGATATTTTATTTCAGTTTCATTTCCCTTATAAATACTGCGTCTCACATATTCTTAAGATTTACTAGGTACCTCTACCTACTCAGTTATGATAAAAATAAAAATAAGATACCTAATACGGTGATTAGTGCCCGTCGTTTTTCTGAGAGCTCACTTTAAAAATTTCCATATGAAATTAAAATCCTTTTCATTTAGGTTTCTTGGTTTCACAGGGATGCCCTTTACAAACTTCTCTACGTGATAAATGAAATACATTAAAGATAATCCAGTTTTTTTTTAATATTGACTTAAAGCTATACCTACCTAACTAATATACTATTTTTCACACCCTTAGCAATTTTTTAAAGAATATTAGCTATGTTAATTGACTAATATTCCCCTTTCCCTTCCAACTAAGCGAAACGCTTGTGCTAGGAGGGGGTATACGACAATTGTGCAACGGATGGGGTTTGAAACTTTGAACCGCCAATTATATTCTGTGCCGCCGATCTTCCGGAATTCAGTCCGCTCCTTAACCGTTCTATTGAGGCTCTAAATATTGTTAAAAGTAATAATATGGCAATAATATAGTAGACATAAAATAAGATGAAGGTGAGTAACCTGCATGAAAATAGTATTTTGCCATCTTTGATTTTTAGATGATCGCAGCGCCGTCTAGTACAACGTATGTAAACTATCACTCTAGACCACGTGGTTTGTTTGTAATTAAAGAGTTGTTCGTTAGATGGCGCCAATAGTAGCGAGAAGCAAGATCGTCATGATCGACTCGATATATTATTTTTATAAGGGTTCCGTACTTATTTTAATCAACGTTATATTACACCTAGCCCTAAATTAATAGATTTGATTTTAAAGGATTAAAAATTAACGAATACCGTATCAGTGGATCTGATATAGGTACCTACTTATTTAATCATTGTTTATCGTGTTCGATTATACTATCGAGAAAACATTACTTAAAAACTTATTTGCTACAAATTTCACAAAAAATGAAAAAAATTTGGCCATAGACTTTTTTCTATGCCCAATAACTGTAATTCACGTAGGTATACAGTAGGTATCATTGTTCCAGTCAAGGGCGTTGTATTTATGAGAATCAGGAAAAGAGTTAAGCGTCGAGGTCTTTTCTGTCCAAACAGTGGCAGCGTCACCCCGCGCGGAAGATGCATTAAGTGCAACCTTGGTGTTCGTCGAGAACGTTCGGTTCTATCAGAATATTGAGTGTGATCCTGGGGGCCTTCATGTCAATCTTAAACATACAATAGGAACATGATTATAGAATTGGGTTTAATTTGGCAGCCTGTAATAATAAGTTTATTTGTGGGCCATTTAAATGTCTTAAGGAGATCGCACAAGCCCGCCAGACTTGCAAGATTTTTAAATTTTGAAAATACGATTGGTATTGGTCACCGCATCCGTTATCTGAAGCTGTGATAACCTAGTGGTTGTCGTAGTGGACTTCCGCCTCCTAATCGGAGGTTGGGAGTTCGATCCCGGGCAAAAACATCGCGAAGAGACCTGCACGCCTGAGAGTTCTCCATAATTTTCTAAAATTTGTGTGAAGTCTGCCGATCCGCACTTGGCCAGCGTGGTAGACTATGGCCAAAACACTTTTCACTCTGAGAGGAGACCCTTGCTTTGTAGTGAGCCCGCAACGGGTTGCTCATGATGATGATGACGATTGGTCGCCGCAGAATACATAGAAATGCGTGAGCTGTCATAATATTAGCGCCAACCTGTCACCGGCATTTCTTCGATACTGTCGTGAACTTATGATACGGTCGATTCTTGTTTCTTGTTTCTTGATGTGACACCAATTTTGTGACACAAAAGCGTTGCTCGCGGCTCTTTTGGCTTGTCTTGTAGAAAATTCGTTTGTATCTTTGCAAAATCTGTAATTATTAACAAATCTTTTTCAATGGGAAACATTGTGAAAAGAAAGAAGGCGGGCATTTACTTACTTTTAGTGCTGTAACTTAGAAATTTAACCTGAAATTCTAATTTATGCCAATAAATTATATTGCAGTATTGCGAGATATTACTTTGTGCTTCTAATAATAGGGCAGGTTAACGCATGCATGCGTAGGCAAATTATTTATTATCAGCACTAAAATCGTACGACTGAACAAGGCCTTATAAATGATCAGCGCAGAACGGAGTAGGTCTCATAAATAGAGTCTTGTTAGATTTGCCTTTTCGCTTGATAATTATATAGGACATGAGGATAATAATTGATAAGTAAATTGGGTTGCCCGTTATTGATATCAAATGTTTGATATTAAGTTTGAACCGTAGCCTTTTTTGTTTCGGGGATTATACATAATTATCATGACTCCAGATAGTACCTAGCACATTCAAAAGTTATCTTTTGTCATGAGTACGGGTACATAATACCGGTTTGTATACGCGGGAATTTCCTCTATTACCAATTTTGTTACTTTGCTAATTGAAATAAAATATGGCAGTAAACAATAGTTAAAATTTTAATATAATAGGATTATTATATAAAAATATTATATATTAAAGGTACCTTTTTTCCGCTGGTAAAAATGCAATTACGAATCCCGCACAAGGGCGGGTATGTGGGACTCACTGGCAATTTTGTACAACCTTCAGCATACCCACTAAAAACCCAACGGTACAGTCTGCGTCAAGTATAAGCGTCTCAGGATCCCGGATATCGGTTGTGACTGAAACCTCCTGACGTTGAACCGGCACAGGTATAGGTACACCCAATTCCTATGGCGAGAGAAGGTGAGCATAATGTCTCCTTCTTCTCCCCTGTCTTCTTCTTCTTGGGCGTCAGCGTTCAGCTCTCGTTCCCGCTCCTCGGCCTTCTTCAGTGATATGACAGTTTCACAGAAAGAGGCCATTACACCCCAACTCGACTCACTACTGATCGTGTCCATGGTACCTACTTCAAGACTGGGGTTAGATAGATCACAATAAAAGTGATAACAACCACAATTTCATTTTGAAATTAATAGCAGGTTTAATGGACTTTAAGAAATTTGTAATTTATAGATAAATTCATTATCACTTATCAGGCAATCCACCTTCTATTAAACACAATATCATCGAGGTTGCAAAACTTGTAGAATATTCTGCTATTGTACGACATTGCAAACTATTATGATTTATGATGATTACATAATAATAATAGCTTGTAGTTTAGATATATTATTTATACAATAAAACATTCGGAACAATTCTTTTTACAATGCCTCAATAGCTCAACTGGTATAGGAGTGGACTGAAAACCGAAAGGTCGACGGTTCAAACCCCGCCCGTTGCACTATTGTCGTACCTACTCCTAGCACAAGCTTGACGCTTAATTGGAGGTAAGGGGTATATTAGTCATTTAACATGGCTAATATTCTTTTAAAGAAAAAAAAAAAATGTCTTAAATATTTACAATAATAACACTTATTTATTTGTATTCTTTAATTTTTATGGCTTAGATTGAAAACCATAATATGTATTTTAGACTATCACTCACTACCCATATTATTATAAATGCGAAAGTGTGTTTGTTTGTTGGTTGGATAGTTTATTGGTTTGTTGGTTTGTCCTTAAATAATGCCGCAGTGGAGCAACGGATTTGCCTGATATTTTACATGGTTATAGTTGAAAATCTGGAGTCCCTGGAGAGTGACATAGGTTATTTTTATCCCGGAAAATCAGCAAGTTCGCACGGGATTTGTGAAAATCTAAATCCACGCGGACGAACGCGGCCACGGCATCAGCTATCATTATAATAATTGTTATGGTGTATGAGCTATCGATGGCATCTTTACAGCCAACTCGATGCACCACAGATAAACAAAAACAAATCGTTAGGTTTACTTTCTATGCCGTCGCCTGCGCCCGCGCAGCCGTGCTGTAATGTTACTTTCACATTGCGAAATGCTCCATAATAAGCAGCGTTTTAAATAATAAAAATAATATCAACACCAAATGAACTCAGGGGACCTATATTATGTAATAGTGTGTAGATATTTTGCTATAATTATCTCTTGAATGCTAATTTTTTGATGCTAAATATTGTTGACGTGAATTCCAACCTTTTGCTGTTTTATCAAATCTTCCAAGGTACAATTAATATTTTACGTATTATTTATCTATTCAGTTATTTGCGTATTTTTTATTTATATTTTATTTGTATATTCTTCATTTGTACTCGGTCGAGACGTAGAATGCAGAGATTTCCCGCAGTCGACCCGATCCCCGGAGGCAGCGACTAGCTGGGTTAGCTTGGTACAGCATTTTAAAACTAAGTATTTCATAGAAATCTTCGTTTTCGGGATAGAAAAAGAAAGATTTTTATTCAAATAAACTTTTACAAGTACTTTTGAATCGTCAAATGCATCTACCAGTACTGGTTAGGAATGCATTTAGATAATATTTTTGCTCTTCGAATGCGTTCTATATCGACCAATGAAAATTATTTCCCATAACATGCGGGCTTTATGGCGTTTGAGGAATCGCCTGTACCCCGGATGTGTATGTGTGTATGATCATCATACCCATAGTCGGCTCACTACAAAGCACGCTTCGCCACTCAGTATGAGAAGGGTTTCGCCAAAGTCCACCACGCTGGCAAAGTGCGGATTGGCAGACTTCAGACACGTTTGAGAACATTATGGAGAACTCTCAGGCATGCAGGTTTCCTCACGGTGTTTTCCTTGACCGTCAAAGCGAGTGATAAACAATTTCTTAAATCGGTTAACTCCGGAAAGTTAGAGGTGCGTGCCCGGAATCGAACCCCCCGACATCCCGAATAGGAGGCGGACGTCGTAACCACTAGGCTATCACGGCTATGTGTGTATAGCGACCATTAAACCTAGCCTTTAACCTAGCCTTTTCGTCTTATTTTTATTATTATTCAACCAACGACTGTTTGGACCATCAAAAATACACATGACAGAATAAGCACTAATCATAAATATATATATTATTTTATCCAACTTTAACAACGCTTTATTAACAGTTAACACACATGGTGGTGGATGTTTGTACATAATTTGTTTATATTAAAATCTATGTAATGATATTAATTGTTTATATAAGTGATTTATTTTATTAGGCTTGTGTATTCATAGAGGCGAGAACTTTTTTGTTAGTTTCCTATTAGATTTAATTGTAGTATTTTTAAGGCGCTGGGAATTTCTGAGTTAAGTTAAAGTTACCTAATGCCGTTTTTACTCGTAGACAGTAGGTCCCTTCACAGAGCCGTTCATAAAAAATCGTTAAAAATCTATTTTACTTCAATGCCATTGTCGAATTAAAAAATAGGCTTTTTGTAGTAGGTAGATATATACGCGTGGCCTTCCTTAAACTAAATGAAATACGTTCACTGTTTATTCAATAAAATCGTTTACCTAAAAGCTGATGCCAATTTCCCTTCATTTTCATAGGGTTTTCCATTCAATTACTATGTTAGTGGATAAAGTTTTATCTACCTATTGACCGAGATTACTATTTAACTCAAGCGTGGCGTAAACGTTTTCCGTCTAAGGAACCAGTGTTGGAATCAAAAGGTAGGTATTGCTTTTCTGTCTTTACCGAATGCGCGGCATGCTATGAAAGACAATTTTAAAACCGTTACATTAATAAATCATCACATTGCCAGAAGATCCGCAGGAAAAGCAAGAGACGTTAGAACCGGTAGAGGAACACTTTTCAGTACTGAAAATGCCAGTGACGCCAGAAGCATCAAGCGCGCTGTAAAATCAAGTGGTCAAAATACAGGTCACGTCAGCGCCGAGCTGTGTTCCCGGTGGCTTCATCCGCTAGGATTTAGAAAGCGCTTCCAGCATTAGGTTTCCCTCTAATTTTAATATATTCCTCCAAATCAAGAGTAAATAAGCATCTTCATCTTTTAAGCAAGCGCGCTTCATTTTAGCCTGCATCATCAGTTACCAGCAGGTCTGATTGGCAGCCAAGCGCTAGTCTATAAACTAAAAAAAAGAATCTTAGGCTGAGATCTATAGAGCGCACTGTCTTTGCTCGATTAGAGACAGATTTATAGCTCTATAAATGAACCTGTCTAATTTTAACTCTGTTTAAAAAATATATATAAATAATGAGTAAACGAGCAGGCTGGTCTCGCTTGATATTAAGAAATCAAGTACCCGTCATTGAACATTTGCAGCACTAGAGAAAACCACCAATGCATTGCCGGCTTTTCAAGAATTTGCTGATAAAAATCAAATCTAGCCTCATTGTAGACCCCACGCATTTTCAGTATCCATAAATTCATACAGTTCTTGCTGTTCTGGGGCTCCAGCGGGTCTTGCGGGATGTCTCATATGCGATCACCTTAATCATTTCACGTATTTAAATATCATAATGATGCATGATGCAAGAACCGAGAGTAAGGTATGCCCTAAATGACTACGGTACCAAATTGTATGTAACGCAAACCCGTTAACCCAAAAGCTGTAATAAATTATTTGTTAGCAGGAGTAATACCGTTCAGAGACAATTTGTGAACCGTTACAATACAGCTAACCGTTTATTTGACACTGAATGCAAATTATATGGATCGAGTAGGTATTATGCTTTTGTGTTGTCAGGAAAAATTAATTTCACGAAATATTCAGGGATCAGTAGAAGTATCCGTATAGAATAGAAGCCTAAGAAAGAAATATATTAATTACTGCGTCATTTTTCTAATGGACCAATTGTGATGCTGTTTTCACTGATTAACAAGATAAAACGTGGGGTTTCCTGTAATTGGTTTTTATGTTGCAAGCAAATATATAATATTTTAAACTCCGATAGGCAAAGCTCCATACATTCGTATTCCAGGAAGTTAAGACAAATTACTACGGTTTTGTGTGTGACACGTATTCGCGTAGCAGTACTGATACATATGTAGATACTGGCGCGGTGTTTCGAAGGTGTCGTTGACATCTTCAAGCATGTTTCAAAAAGTTGCAGCCCGTTCCCAGGGTTGGTTGCAGTAACAAAATTAAACCATAATATATGTACTTGATGAAGGCTTTTGCAAAGGTGTACCAGAGAGGTTGTTTAAGGGGAATACCAGGTGGCCATAGTAAATTTGTCCCTTAGGTGCCCACACATGAAACTATGTATATGGAATCAACAGCATATAATAAAGCAATTAATTGTCAAAAATATGGATTTGAAAAAAGAGATAGTTTCAATGTTACCAATTAGTTTTATTTTTTATTTTCCATAGGAATCGATTTTCAAATTGTACAAACGCATCGTACAGGTTAAGGTTTTGTCACTTGATAAATGGTTATAAATATATGCATCATACACAAGTACGAAAAACTTAAAAAAATTGTACGAATATTATAACATTTTTTTCACACTAAGAATATGCTGAGTACTTTTGGGCCAAATGTCGCCATTCCTCTTTGTTAGGTATACTACCTACCTACTGTTATTGTAACAACAAACCGTTTTATGTGACACCAATGCAAATAAGCACACACATGTTCTCATTGTCACAGCAATAATATAATTAAATGTTCAAACAAAGGCTGACCGTTATTTCCGCGGTCTCGTCACTAATTGTACTATATACCGGAAGCGAAAAACAGTGAAAATCATAACTTCCCACCGGCCGACCTAAATTACATAAGTGCACTTCGATTATAACTAAAGAAGTTGAATCATAGGTACCACTTACTCATAGTTGTACTTACATGCAGTGTTAATAATAATTCGAACATTGGTCTCAACTTTTTAAACACAAAGGATTAAGAAAGTGTGATTAATGTATCGTACGAGTTACGACACCATAGAATAAATCTTTGACTTTATTAAAAGCTTTTCGGAAATTGAAAACTCTACTGTGAGAGTATTATCAGTACCCATATTATAAATGTGAAAGTGTGTTTGTTTGTTGGTTTGTCCTTCAATCACGTTGCAACAGAGCAACTGATCGACGTGATTTTTTGCATGGGTATAGTTAAAGACCTGGAGAGTCACATAGGCTACTTTTTATCCCGGGAAATCAAAGAGTTCCCACGGTATTTTAAAAAATCCAAATCCACGCGTACGAAGTCGCGGGCATCAGCTAGTATTAAAATATTCCTTTAGACCGTATAGTTTTAACTAGGCCTAGGTAATGTGGTATATGAATTTTGTTGAACTGGTTATGATCAAATGTGATCACAGGAGACAGATTTTAGGTAAAATCTATTAACTTGGTGAATTAATGCTTTATGTGAAATTGTTCTACAATACGTTCTATATTTGTGTCACCGGACAGTTTATTTTAAAAACGTTTAAAACAAGTTATTGAATTGAACATTCTTCGAAGTTCATTACTTTAATACAGGATTACATCAGATTTACCAGATACAGAATTTCACCATAGGATAATTTAATTTCCAAGACGAGAAATCTGAGATGTTGGTTTTGACTTAAGTCTGAACCGTTGTAGTTTCGTATCTGCAAAATGATCTATGGTCGAACGCAGATAAAAGCTAAATGGTAGTTTTCATTATCACCGGAAAGAATTACTTAAATGTTTTATAGGAAGTATACAATAAACCTAACTAATTTGCGGTTAACCATCATCTCATTAAATAGCGGTTATAAGAAATCTGCAATCTAATAGCATTTAATTATTAAAAGATACTAATTGGATAAATAATTGTAAACGCCAACAAAGCTTTCGAAACTATCAGATTAGTTAAAGAGTTTTCGAAAATTAGGAGAAAAAATTAGCTACGAGTAGTTCTATCGTAGAAATGGTTGATATCAAATTTCCTAGTAAGTATACCCGGCCAGCCAAAATCGGTAACTACTTAAGTAAGAAATAATATGGAAGCTCATAAAAATTCATCCCAGTTTGATAAGAGATCTCTCAAACTTATTTCATTCAAATAGAGTAAAGTATTTAGATAGTAATAAGTAAAGCGCCTTGGGCTGAAAAGGTATGTACCTACAACAAATTCGATAGAAATTAAACGTAGCGGAGAAGCTCTGCCTCGTACCTACGCAAACAAAATTTAATGACATGCCAAGATCAAATTATGAAATAATTTTAGAATAGTAAGTGAGAAACGCGTAACCGAATTCGCCACACTCTGATTGTTATACATGCAAACCGTTTTTGGAGTGTATATTTTTAACTGGTTAAACGATATTCGTAACAGTTTACACATTAATATTACGTTTGCGAGTCTGTTACCCAGTTTTTGTTACAATTGAATCTAGGACAAACTCGATATTAATGAGGTACAAAATTGATGTTGACAGTAATATTTGAGTAGGTATCTTTTATTTTTAAGGGGATTCGAATATGGTCACAATTTTATTTTTATTTTTATTCAGATATAAGTTAGCCTTTGACTGCAATCTCACCTGGTGGTATGTGACGATGCAGTCTAAGTTGGAAGCGGGCTAACCTGGAAGGAGCATGGCAGTTTTTAATAAACCCATGCCCCTTTGGTTTCTAAACGGCATCGTACCGGAACGCTAAATTCCTTGGCGGCACGGCTTTTCCGGTAGGAAGGTAACTAGCCACGGCCAAAGCTTCCCACCAGACCAGACCAGAAATTTAAAAATTATAAAATTTCAAATCCCTGCCAGGAATCGAACACGGGACCTCCCACTAATAAGACCACAGCACTACTGCGCCAGGGAGGCAATAACCGCAATTAGCATATTCAATACTTTATTTCAATAATTTTCAATACAGCAAATGATATCAGCAGTATCGGAAGTAACGTTAAATGCATAATATTTTCTTTGGTGCGCCCGATGCGGCCCATTTTTGCTGCTTACTTCACACGGCTTTTCAAGATTGTGAGCGTCAAAACGCATTGCGTCCCCGCCTCTTGCAGGTCGTTCCCTAGATATACGTTCACCTTTATGAACAGTTAGGGAATGTTTTATAATATTTTAGTTTGCAACATTCAACAACATATTTGTTGAATGTTGCAATCCTCGACTGTTATGGAACGGTATTCCGATAACTCTAAATACCATAATACTAGTTTATAACTCGCATATCTACTGATTTTAACCATAATGGACATCCATGATTATAATAAGATGAAGGTTAACACTTAATGTTATACCTTAACCTAATCCCCAAAATCATCGAAATTGACTGACTAAGCTATCAACGCACAGCTCACGCTACTGATTGGATCGAGGCATGCAGCTATTATGACATCAGCTAAGAAAGGTGTTTTTTAAATCAAATTGTTTGACGATCCAAAACCATCTTTCTTCTTCAGCCTCTCCGATTTCCTAACATCACTAGGAATATGAACATATAGTACGCGACAAGTCGAGATGGCAATCAAGGAGGGCACGCCCCGCACACCCGCATAGCTCTTGCGCTAACCCGGTGCGGGCGTAGGTACTTACGTTTAAAGTAGTAAATGTATGCTACTTAGTTCTCTTTAAAAAAGTTGTAAACTCGATCTTCGAACCCTTTTTAGCTGTGCAACCTTCGCATGAGCACAACATAACACGGAGGTTTTATTTAATCAACCTCTTTGCATAATTATCATCAAACAGCGTTTAATTGTATAGGTTTTCATACAAGACCTTCGCTCTTTTACATGAATGACTGATTGCTCAACATTCATGCAAACAGCAGCCTAGTGTTTCCGTTTAGAAACCAACTGTGTGTGAGGTTAGGCAACATCGAGGCGTGACGTCGCCTTCTATTCATATACTCAGTTCTTACAAGAACGTTTCTGCTATGTTCAGCTACAGCGCAGTTCAAGGCTTAGAATATGCAAATGGACTAGCGTTGTAATTTACAAGCTCAGAAAACACAAAACGCGCGACGGAAAGGAGTCCAATACAAGAAACTGTTTGAAGGATGTTCTCATCAGATAATAAAAGATAGCGTTTTTCAAGTGGCGGATCAAAACATTCCTGAAAAGCGATTCCTTTGGTTCTGCAAATCGTGGCGGTAATCACTTAACATCAGGTGACCTGCCTACTCGTTTGCTGGCTATTGATATAAAAAAAACGTTTACACTACGGAGAGGACATAGAAGCGGCGCCGCTGCAT
Organism: Maniola hyperantus; assembly: GCF_902806685.2. Lineage (NCBI taxonomy): Eukaryota > Metazoa > Arthropoda > Insecta > Lepidoptera > Nymphalidae > Maniola > Maniola hyperantus. The sequence continues at coordinate 7,295,485 of NC_048550.1, forward strand.
TGTGCGTCATCGCCGTTGCGTTCTGCAGTGAGTTTTGATGTATTTGAAACAGTTCTTTGTAATATCATCACCTTGCTAGTCTTTGCTTTTGAAAAAGCATTTAGATAAGATTTGAATAGTCTCTTAAATCGTACACACGTACACGCGCAATTCGTCACACGTTGCTGAGTTGCAATCTGTGTGTACAAGCGTTTAGGTGTTTCGTAGCATATCACATTGTACATAAGAGCAACTCAAACAAAGCATGCTAGGCTAACCCATTAACTAATCCGCGTCTTTATGAAACTCCTTCACAGCTCCGCTTCATGAACAGCTGTTGATTCCACTGTGTTGCGATATTTCCATTGTATCGTGTACGTTTTAACCCCAAAAGTATAATCGAAACATTTTATCTCTGGCTTATGTTATAGTCTGCTTTCCTGCTATTATACTTCTTAACTAGTTTCATACATATCAGAATACTTACCATATAGGTACAATCACTGTAAGTACCAGGTTTACTTTCTCATAATATTGTTACGGACAGGAACTACGGGTTTTAGCCGGTAGCAGTGTCGATAAGGATTCCGTACGGCTTAGTTGTAATAATTAATTGACTATCAAATTATTAATAACTAGCTCATGACCACACGAATTTCAAACCTCTATTTTACACCCTTTCAAAAATACTTTCTTAGCGGATGTCTACGCCATAATCTGCATGCCAAATTTTAGCCCGATAAATCAGTTGATAAATCAGTGAGTCAGTCAGCTTTTTTTTATATATTCAGATAAGGATAAGTGCATTTACATTTTATTCGTCTCCTTTAGATTAGATGCGATCTCATCTCATCTATCATTATAGAGAAACTAACAGTCTCGTTTTTATTTGCATGTCGGCAGAAGAGTTGGAAACTGGATTGTATGAATATTTTAATGTGTAAATCGGTCAGGTTGTCCGCGTGTTTTTTTGTGACCGTCCTTGTCGTTGATCCGACTCTTGAAGAGATTTCCAGCCCAGGACCAGAGAATCTAAACGTTCATCGTTGATGCACCGCCAATCACCGCCACGTCAGTTTTCCGAGTCCGAGCATTGTGGGTTGCTCTAGTTTTTGCGCGGATGCGGATCTCCTCTTTTCTGAGAGATAGGTATAGTACGCGACAGGTCGAGATAGCAATCGGGGTATGAGGCGGGGGGGCGCCCTCCAAGCATAGCTCCCTCCATTGAAAAAAATCACATGCGTATCGACGATTTTGTGACGTTCGCGAAAACGTTTTTGACCCACAGTGTTTTGATCATAGCAGACCTTTAGAGAATTATAAATTATAATATTACGCGCTCGTATTTTCCGCTAAACGTTTCTGCATAATGTTAGCTGACGTAACTCGGTTTTATCTCCGTGTCACACATCATACTTACCTCGGGGGATTATTACCAAGTCATCGTTGTATTCTTTAGTGGCTGTAAACGCCGTTTTACGTCTGCGAGACCTTTGCAATTCCATCTCAGTCGTCGTCAACAACTTATGTTGTAACTTCGTATTGATATTGCGTATATGTACTTGTTTTTATGAGATTCTTAATAAAAAATATGCAGATAGAGATGGTTGACTTTGCTATTAATTACGGAAATGTTTATAGGTAGATAGATAGGTTTATAGTACTTAGGTACACGTGACCTATAAGCTGCATTATTTATAAACAAGCATTGAACATTTTTTTTAATCTAGGTACTATACTTATTGTTTAAAAAGTTCCGAATAAAAATTATCAAACCTCTTTTTAGCACTCAACACATCTTTAACTTAGTTCGTTTCAGCTATCTTACCATACTTTTATACTGATACCTTTTACCTTCAATAAAATCATCTGCTACTAAAGTCTTGGATATATTCAGAAATATGCACATCAGAATAAAACGACACAATTTAAATTAACGTCTTTAACTTTTATCTAGGTGTTCATATTACATGTACTGAATGGTTCATGCTGCGGCTGTCATATCTAAGATATCATTGAAATCAATATTGAGGTGGGCGTGTAAATGATATTGAACTCTATGAATTAGCACAAAATCAATTTAAATTTATAACGACAATAACGTCATAAAAGTAACAAGGCCAATGACCGACATGCCGATGTTAAGTTGTCACTTATGTAGTGGCCTATTAAAATCACTAACCATGTGTACAGATAAAGATAGGTAGTTAGTACGCGTTACACAATACCGTTATTCCAAGCAAGAGTGATAATTTCTAAATACAGTACAGAAGTTTTTTGGCATGGTATGATTATGTATGAGACGGTGACGAACACCTCGGGTGTTTCGTAAGATTCGAAGAACGCTGAGGAAGTGCTATTTAAAATAATGATAAAGAATATATCGGATTGTGTGACTCTAGCTTACCGTGGAAATTTCGTTGAATGATGATAGTGTTTCCCTAAAATTTGGTTACTTCATCCGTTTAAATTGAAATACGCAATATATTGATAAACGTAATGGTGGGGTCATTAGTTAGTATTTCTCGTCGAAGAATCAAGTTTAATATTTGGTATAAGTTATAACTTGTATACAGAGACGTATCCATTTGTAAAGTGTAACTGTAAATGTCGTTCAGATAGATCTAAACAATAACATACTTAAATCTTTAGGTAACTAGCTTATAGGACGTCAAAAATTCTGATGCCTGGCAAGCAAATTTTAGATCGTGGATTTTTCCCTTAAGTAGGTCAAGGTGTAGAAAAATACATTTGACGTTCTCAAATTTTATTTGGCATTTATGTTTCACTGGAACTGTCCTGTGAAATACATAAAGACCAAATAAAATCTGTCAAGTCAACATACTTATGTTGACTTGAACGATAAATTACTTCAAGTAAAGCTCATCATAAAGAATCATGTCCGTTCATGCAGACGTCTGCCCTTTTTTCATCTGGCAACGACACGGACTAATTTTGCCGAAAATGCGCCAACCCTAAAAGCACTCACTTTGCTCAATGGTCTGATTGCTCAGCACCAACAATTAGATGTTTTTAATATTAGTAATATGTGAATTCAATAAACTATGTATATGTAACTTCTGACTCGATATGCGATTTGGCGTTGCTGTAAGCATACCGAGGTTATTGTTAATAAATGTACCTAATCTAAAAATGGGTACCGTAAACTTTTATGTTTTCGTTTTAGAATTTGATATATGTATAAGACAAGTGCACAGCCACTAGCAGATCGTCTAAAAAAAGATAGTTATCCAATCAATTTTAGACTGAGACGTGATGAAAAGTATATCTTAAGCCAGATGGTATTGTTTGTTCCGTATATTTTGATTGTATTTCATAAACAAATCCGGATGCAATGACGCATTTGCAGCTTGGCAAAATGCCGGATTGGGGATTCCGCGGCGGCCATATCGGCTTCGTATTCCGACAACCGGACGGCTCGTGCCCATTGCGAATTTTGCCTAATCATCGCTAATTTTAAATATGATAACAGGAAAATTGTATATCGGTTCCGCTATTTGCTTTGCCTTATCTTATTTATTCAATGCGGCAGTTTTCGTAATATGATCTTAGTGTTATAATTTTATTCTTAAAACTAGCTTACTCTCGCGACTTCGTCCGCGTGGACTTCACAAATTTCGAACCCCTATTTTACGCCTTTAGGGGTTAAATTTAAAAAAATCCTTTCTTACTAGATGTCTACGTCATAATAGCAGTCTGCATGCCCAGCCCGAACCTTCCAGTTGTTTGAGCTGTGCGCAATACAACAATACAATACAACGCAATACAATCTACCCCTATCTTCTGCAGGATTCGATCTATCACCTATTAATTCAGTTCAGTCACCCAGCTGTTTATCTCACTATACTTTCAGAATTTTTTAAGGAAAACACTTGTGACGCTGTCCCGCTGTCCTAGATAGCGAAAGTAGAGTTTTTACATCAGCCAAAGTTACGGTGATAATGTTACTATAGCAATTTCTTACTGCGTAGTATTTTAAAAGATAAGCGGTCAATGTAATGAAGGCGAAGATACTCGCAATCGGCATTGCAAATAGGTCACTGCCTGCTTTAAACCAGTATTTCATTAATAGCACTGTTAAGCCGAGTCCACATTCGTATTATTTTGCTGTATCGTCCGCCTAAGAGCCGACTGGTATCACAGCATCGGCGTATGACGTACTCGTATTTTTTGGTGTTCGTTCTAACAGCCATGCACGCGACCCGCGGAATCCTATACGGCTACTGTACGTTAAAAGTGATATAGAAGTAGACCCTGTCTTATGAATTTAGGTATACGAAAGTTAAACGATGAACAAAGAAGTGAGTTACGATAGCAACCATTTGTTTTTGAAAAGTATGTCGTATGGAAAATAGTTGAATAGTCTTATTTTACGGTTAATTTATCGGTATTTAGTTAATCGAGTTTAATACTATAGTTTGAATTAAAATATAATGTATTTGTTTTAAAAGCTAAAATAAGCAGTCTATAGACGTTAAATCACCACAAAAAGATTTAGTGCACAGCACTGCAATGCAAAATATAACTACAACACAAGCTAATGCTCGCGACTTCGTCCGCGTGGATTTAGTTTTAAAAATCCTTTGGTAACTCTTTTATTTTCCGGAATACAAAGTAGCCTATGTCACTCTGCAGGTCTTAAACTATCTCGTGCAAAAAATCACATCGTTCCGTTGCTCCTTTGCGACGTGATTGAAGGATAAACCAATAAACCAACAAAAAACACAGCATTTATAATATGGGTAGGGATGTTTGAATTCAGCAATATTCTGACAAAGTGGTAAAAAAACTTATTAGCAGGCGACCGAGCTTCGCTCATCGTCTTTCGAATTTAATTTTGTGTCAGAACGAATTTTCTCAGGGATGATACCAATCCAGATAAACTTGCGGAGGAAAACATTATTACGTTTACATTACATAATTTCATCCAATTCGCTAGTCATTTCCGTGAAACCAATTAAATATTTTATGTTGCTCGCTTTAAAGTATAAATTACTGTGTGAGTGACCTATGATGACTTTTATAGTTTTCTTCATAGAAATACAATGTTTTCTCAGTCGCTGATAGCAGAAGGAACAAAATACTGTATTTTTAAATGTTTTTGTCTATCTCTAGCATTTGAATAAAAATACGACTGTACCTACTGCTTTCTCCTCGAACTGTGTTAACCTTTTGTTAAAAACGATCGTGAATATAATCTACGTAAATAGATAACAACATATTATCGCCGCTATCGGGTCTACGACCTCATTTATAATCGTGTAGTTTTTGAGGTTTATTTAAATCATTTTGAAATAAATAAAATAGGTAATCTTAAATGTATAAAAGGAAAAGGTGACTGACTGACTGACTGACTGATCTATCAACGCACAGCTCAAACTACTGGACGGATTGGGCTAAAATTTGGCATGCAGACAGCTATTATAACAGGCCTCCGCTAAGAAAGGATTTATGAAAATTCAACTCCTAAGGGGGTGAAATAGGGGCTTGAAATTTGTGTAGTCCACGCGGATGAAGTCGTAAGCATAAGCTAGTTACTAATTATACGATTTTTCAATATGGTACTTATTAACGATTTCGCGGATAAACAAATCCAATAAAACTCACAGTTTCACAACTGCATGTAAAATGGTACGTGTATGTTTCACAAGTGCCCAGATTTTTTTTACAATCCGTATGCTCCGTTTAACCCGCATAGCATAGCTAAACCTGTTCTACACCTGCACTGCTAGCTTTAGAAGGATGGTCTTCCACTGGGTATCGAATGTGTAATAAGTACTCCTTTATATTATCATCATATTGTCGTTAATTAGACAGAGAGATAAACGCGTCTATCACATTGCCTTTTGAGACTGATCGACCGTCTTAAATTTGATAAGGAAATCAATCTAACGCCGCAACACCGTATATCGTATTCATCCCGCGCCGTTGCGTATCCTTATCTGAAGTCTGAACAATGCAAATACATCATGTATGTTACATAAATATACTAAACAAACAGCGCAAAACTTCCTCGGTTTGATAAAGAACAACCGTGTATTCGTGCGGTGTATTCAGGTCTCGTAGAGTTCATGTCGTTGAACGTGAGATGAGAACAATTTTTCGGTTTTTCAATAAAACTGCTCCTACGTCGGTACTCAACTTCAATATATTTACTTCCATACATTTGTAATTTTATTATTATTAAGTTTATATGGCTATACAATATTATATTAGACTGATTAGACTGTATTAAAACGTTGCATTGCCTTCTGATATTGTATATTTTTTCATTTTGGATTCTGCATAATTTTCATATAAAAAATATTCCGACAAATTGAGAACCTCCTCCTTTTTTTGAAGTCAGTTAAAAATAATTTATTGGGTTTAGTTTGGTACTCAATTGGTAGATCAGATTTGGGAGGTTTGCCAGCAGATCATATAGGTTTTACTTTGATCCAGTGTGCTGTAGTAGGTAACTTCTAAAAATAAGTTTTATAAGCGAAGTAGGAAGTTCAATGAAACTACGTAATCTATATGAATATTACCAACTTGTGCAAAGATAAATATGTACTCGTAAATGAAACAGCGTCTGTTTAATGTCGCTTATCTCTTCTCTGACCTAGCGTGTTCATGTTCCCGGTATTTAAACAGGTTCTGTTTATTATTCTAACCCAGATTTGAGAGTCTACCAGTTTTCACACGACACGGTTGCCATATGACCCTTTTGACCTCGAAGATAACGATTAATAATTAATTATTAATAGGTATTGTTAGATATTAGAGGTGATAAAATATTCGCCTGTTAATGATTTGTTTCTAGGTGTTAATTAATTAATGGAGGGACCAAGAAACGACCTAATTTAGAAACGCCGAAATTTACCACTTACCATGCACCCAGTTTCTTTTTGACTATTATTAGTTTAACTGCCAACCATTTAATGTAGCCAGTTACTTAGATGCAATTAAGTCGCACTACCTCTAATAAAGTTATCATGTATTTTATTTCAATGTTGTTTATTATTTTCTAATCTTCAAGCGATTTCCTCGCGTATCTGAAGCAACACTTTAACAGCAATGAGCAAGGTGTGCCCATCCTGTATTGAAATGGATGCTTTTCCGTTTGTTAATTGTATTTCAATCGAAACAATTATCAAGAGGGAACTAGGTGCTGGTATAGCCACGACTCTACCTGTGACATTATTTTAAAAGTAAAAACTTCCTCCTTAGCGCTTAGGTACGTTGCTGCGAAGGAGCCAATTGATAGACTGTGTGCAGACAACTGCCATACCTATACTTCATCCAGGTTAGCGAATTCAATGTCATAATGCCACCATGCATCACCAATTTTTCATCAATATATTATCACTATATCTATATAAATGCAAAAGAGTTTTTTGTTAGTTTGCCCTTCAATCACGTCGCAACGGAGTAACATAGACTACTTTTTATCTCGGAAAACAAAGAGTTCCCGAGGATTTTTAAAAACCTAAATTCACTCTGACTAAGTCGTGGGCGTCAGCTAGTTGTATGTATATTTTTCAAGCACTCGACATTTCTTCCATTATTCTAAGATAGCTTCATCATAGGCAATCCAATCCACATATTTCATTTGCGTCGGTCTTGGTGTGACTACTAATAGGACGAAAATTGCCAATTGACAAGAAATTATTCTAAAAGTGGTTCTACAAATCTTTCAATATTATCGGTTGATATTTTTTTCTGTAAAATTATACATTTTTTGTAGTTATTGTTCTGACAATGGCTTAGGACAGTCCATTATGTTTCTCCAATCCACAAAAAGGTTAGCAAATATCGGTTGTCGATCATTTCGTCTGTTGGGACGTTACGTGGGAGGCCCGAGCACCGTAACGGCAGCTCCTTGACCTAGATAGAGTCGCGAAACATCGTGGTGGTCAGCTGTGGCTGTGCCAATGATGGTAACTTTCACCAATGGCGCCCGATTGTTTGGTGTTCCGCTCTCAGTTTCTACGTTGCTTTTTATTTTATAAAGATTCATCGCAGGTGCTAATATGACGACTTGGTCTTGGACTTTCACATAGGTTCTTTCGGACGGAAATAATGTTTTATTTTTAAGATCTTAAAGTACGAATCATCATTTAGGACGCCTTGATAGGCAGATGATTTCAACTTAGGTGGTTATTATGACGTGTCGTTATCAGTGTTCCTCGCAAATACTGTTGAACAATGCTCTATTAATAAATGTCGCTGTTGTGGTTTAAGCCTTTAAACACAAAAGTAACACATTACTGTTTGTTGAGCTTTGATGCAATGTCCGACTTCTCTATCTACTCGTATCTGAATCATTATTGTATATTGTGTTGTGTGATTTCATATTTTGTAGTGTTCTTTTAAAACCGCTTTGTAATTGAGTATCAAATCATGAATACTTCTTTGTAGAGTTTCTTACTTACTTACTTTCTTGATTGCAGGAAGGTGTTTTAGGATAATAATAGGTTGGTGTAAATCTGTCTTAACATTCTATTGCTATCATTTCCCTTGTGTGGTTATGTTTGAATACTTATTTTTTTTTTTTTTTATTGACACTTTATTGCACACAACACAAAGTAAACATTGAAAAAACACAATACAGGATCTTATTCTAATAGATGTAGCATGCAAAGGCGGCCTTATCGCTAAAGCGATCTCTTCCTTAATTACTATACTTAATTGTTCTTTTGGTCTTATTAGTTAAAGGATTGGTTGAAAATATTGCAATCGGGTGTTACAAGAACTAATGGTGTAAAACTATCACCTTATGAAATGGCATGTAATGTAACCTACTTTTATTAGCTAACCATATTTTCAATTTGGTTTTTAAGTAACACCTTTATCGTTTGAAACTAGAAACTCAGCAAGGCACCTCACCTCCACTCGTCGTTTTCTTTCTCCTATTTACTTAATGTATTTTTGTTTGTAGTGTGTTTTGCGAATATTTTATAAATATCGAAACATTTTTCGTCATCGTTGTTTTCTTAGCCCATAGATGTTCACGGCTGGACATGGATCTCTTAAAAGGCATTCCTCAATCAATACACAGTTCTGCCTGTGCTACTGTGACTTTCTTGATGTCGTCTTTCCACGTTGCTCTATTTTTATATTATATTAAAGCGCAATATGGCAAAGAACATGCAATATGCATATTGTATTTCCGTTTTGTTTTAAATATAGCTGGTTTCAAATGTTCCGGTATTAGTCGTTCGCTAGCCGTGGCCTACTGACCGCGATACTGTTGAACATCTAGCTTGTTATTTCTATAAGAAAACCTTATATTTTTTACTCCGCTGAGTTTTTGTATGAAAAGACAAAGAATGTCTAAGTTATACAATTGGAGAAGCCTTAAACTATTTGTGACGCTATGCAGCTTTTAACACCCCAACTTACATACATAGTTTTAACCCATAGAAGAACGTTTTAAATAAATACTTAGAATATGCATAATGCACACGAAAACATCACGAAAAGCAAAATACACAGCGGACCAGTGCAGCGGCCAGCTTGTATTGTGTCTAAGAAATATTTAGGGAGTCCAATAATTTCCAGTAGGAATTTAAAATTCTTAAACCGGAAAAGCAAGTCGAATAATATAATTCAGGGCAAAGGCTATATTTTTGTAGAACGGCTGAAATAATTATGAACTTATTTTCCTCAAATGAAACAGCCAATATGAAATGTTTCATTTTATGGTTTTGCATACTTAAATTTCTGCTAGCATTGTGCATGTATGCACTATGCAGGTACGATTGCAAAATTTTCCCTAATTTAGAACATTATTAGTGATTCATGTTATGCCATTATTGAAATTTCAGTATATTATATTGTGAACCATTATCCAGGTAAAGACTAATAAATTACTCATTCATGCCACAGAATTAAGATTATTATTAATTCAGCAAAATATTTATATGTCAGCGTTAGTTAATTACTCATACGATACGTAGGTATTTACAATATGTACTCATGTAATAGAAATCGCGTGTCGGGTAAGAGATTCTTGCCAACGAAGTAGGTATACTAGTAAAAGAATACATTGTATTGTATACAATAAAGAGACCAGTGATAATGAAATAATTACGTGGAACGATTTTCATGCAACGGTTGTTACAATAAAATCTCTGCATTGACAAAACGTTTCAATAAAATAAACAATGCGAAGTTGCAATTTATGTTTACGTTTCGCGCCGGGAAGTTTGTTTATTAAATTGAGCAATTCATCTGCCGTCATGCAGACTTGGAATTTTTCACACGCTGATAACGAGTTTTTTTATGGCTGACTATATTCTATAGTCTATAACTTTATAGTTTATATACATCGATGAATCGTCTAGATAGGCAGTTCACTTCATTCGGCGAATAGGATACCGTTCGGCGACTCAGTGCGCGCTCTGAGTCTGACATCGATTCGAAGGTTATCACCGGAGTCAGCGACCAGCCGCGCCTACACGCGCTTCTGTATACAAACAATCGCCTCACACATGCGCGTGTGATGTTGATGAAGCGTAGGGTTGAACCTGATCAAAGATTTTTACTTGTTAAAATTTGCCAAAAATTCCAAATAATATGTCGTACTTCATAAATACTCGTACAATCAGCTACTACACCACCCGGCAGGAAATATTGTACATGGACCTTTAGACAGAGATAGCGGTTTCGTAGAGCGCGTTGTCTCTGTCGTTGAGACCGACAAAACGTCACATAGCTATGAGTGACAGAGACAACGCTCTGAAAAGCCAAAATCTCATTCTAAAGGTCGATGTACAATATTTCTTGCCCGCTACTGTACGATAGATTTTAAACAAAAACTTCTCCGAAGATTTCTAATTTTATTTTCTCATTCATATCGCGTCTGTCTTAATGACATGCTCAGATGACATGTTTGAAAATTTATGTTTTACTAGTGATGCCTGCGACTACGTTCGCGTGGTTTTATGGTTTAAAAAATCCGGTGGAAACTTTGATTTCGTAGGATATTTTTTTCCTATCTATTCAAAAAATCATGTTGATTCGTTGCATCGTTGTGGCGTGAAGTTTCGTTCACGACAAACCAAAAAACTATTATTAATGCTCTTTCGCATTTATAATACTACTACTACTTAAGTAGTAGGATCTATTTATGAAGGTGGATGATATTAAATCCATGCAGGCTCTTATAGTCTTATCATACTAGAAACTTACATAACACATTTTAAATTACGACGGAGTATTAAAAAAGTTGGCAGACGATTTTTAAATGAATAAACATCTGATGTCAACTTTCTTAAAAAATTATTAAATTTCTGAGAGCCCTATTTTAATTTGAGACGTGACAAGTAGTTAGTGATTCATAAGAACTATTAAGTAATCCATATCCACACTAATATTATAAATGCGAAAGTGTGTCTGTCTGACTGTCCGTCTGTATGACTGTCTGTCTGTCTGTCCGTCTTGTCTCTCTGCTAGCTTTTCACAGCCCGTCCGTTATCCCAATTTCAATGAAATTTGGTACAGAGATAGCTTGCATCCCGGGGAAGGACATAAGCTATTTTTGATCCCGGAAAATCAGGAACTCTTTGATTCACGGGATTTAAAAAAACCTAAATCCACGCGGACGAAGTCACGGGTGTCATCTTGTAACTATAATTAATAGCTATCGAGCTGGATAAAAAAATTATAGTAGTGTTTCCATTTGAATAAAAATAATAATATGTAATTGTGAAACCCATTGGTAGCCCTAATGTAGCGAATTGGACGCTACGTAAAAGGGTCAGCTCTCATTGACTGGTATCTTTTAATAAACTAGTTAAATAGTAACTTCGTCTGGCGCGTAACTTCGCTACGAACACAGTTCATTGAACGCTTGACTTACACATAATCTAGTAAAATCCTTGACGAGCGTTCGATGAACTGTGAAGATCGAATACCTAGATGGTTGCCTGGTGTCTGATATGTAAACGGACGTTCACTTGATAATTAAATAATATATAACCGATTGTTGGTCTGTTGTTGCGAAAATTTCTCTTATGTATACCTACATATGAATTAATAAGCTAAGAATCAGCGCTTCAGTGGGAAATGCAACCAGATCTTCTTGATATACCTACTTGAGCTTTTGAATTTACAATATTAAAACATGATTCCAAAAGAATTCTCAGATCTGCCGCCGGTATTATTTCATTTCAACAATATGTAATTTAATAAGTTGAGACTATTATACACATATTGTACAACTAGCTTATGCCCACGTCTTCGTCTGCGTGGACAACACAAATTCAATCCCCTATTTACCCCCTAGGAGTTGAATTTTCAAAAATCATTTCGCGGCGGTTGCCTACGTCATGATATCTAGCTATCTGCATACCAAATGTCAGTTCGATCCGTCCAATGTTTTGCGCTGCGCGTCGATAGATCAGTCTGTCACCTTTTCCTTTTATATTATATGTAGATAGAAATTAGATATTTTATTTGTTTGGTTATTGTATTTCAATTAAAGAATGAAAAAAAACCCACTTTCTATATTATTTAATTGTATTGTATATTAGCAACTGATTTATTTAATTAATAAATTATAAAAATGAAACATGCAAGAGTCAGTGGCGCGCGAGCTGTCGACGCGAGCGCACGGTTGCGTGAACCGTTATCAGACGTATTTCATAGAGTGAATTGTTTTCTATTCCTACCTACATTTTTAATATTATGGTGATTTGCTATGAGTGAGACTCAAAGACCGTGCGGTACATGTAGTGACATGTCCGAGGAAGAAATAATAATGAGTGAGCAACAAGTTGTGGCAGTGTCTAAAGAGATTGAGAGCGAGCATCGAAGTTTGGAAAAGAGAGGTCGGGAGGACGATTCAGCGGAGGATGAAGGAGAGTTTATTACAGTACAGCGAGCGCCTAAACGACGTGCTAGGGGTTACTCGAATAGTTGTGGAGATAGTATGGAATTTAAAGTCTGCGTTACTTCAAGGGAGTTGCTACCGAAACAGTTCGGTATGGCGAAGTTGTTGCGATCGGAGAAAATTGGGGGTATTAGCAGAATAACGTACAAAAGCCCTTATAAAGCTATAATTTCTTTTGAAAATCGGGAGAGTGGAATCAAGTTGATGGATTGTGAAAAACTAATAAGCTTGGGATGGAGAGCCCAACCTGCTGATGAGATGTTCTTATCTTATGGGATTGTTAGACAGGTAGATCTAGAAGAAACAGATGAAGAAATATTGAAGAATATAACATCGGAATTTGAAATAGTATCAGTGAGAAGGCTTAGAAGGTTAACCGATAAAGGTGTATGGGCAAATTCCGAAACGATACGCCTAGCCTTTAAGAGCCCAAGTTTACCTGCATATGTATTCGGTTTTGGCTGTAGATTTAAGGTGGATAGATATACATTTCCTGTGACTCAATGTAGTGGTTGCTGGCAATTTGGACATATTTTTCGGTCTTGCCCTATGAAGAAGATTATTTGCCCTAAATGTGGGGACAATCACGAAAATTGTGATACAATCAATTTTAAGTGCGTGAACTGCAAAGGCAAGCACATGGCAATGTATAAAGAATGTCCAACTTATCTGAGGGAAAAAGAAGTTAGAGAGATAATGACAGAGAAGAACTGTACTTATCGAAATGCCTTAAAAATATTTTCGGAGAAGATGGAATCTCAAAATATCTGTTCTGAATCGGAGGATGAATATGACGATATGCAAAAGCAAAAAAAGACTCAGACGCAAAATTATAGGTCTTACAGAGATGTTGTAGTGCAAGCTGAGATCCATAGAAATATGTCTACAGGAGAAGATGAAGATTTGAGAGAAAGCCAGCATTCTGAGCCTGAGATAAGAGGAGTGAAACCACCAAGACAAGTCAAACAAAAGACAACAAAGAGGAAAGAAGAACAGTCACATCAGCAACAGTCTAGTGAGTTTGATGAACAGTCATTCCGGAAAAATGCAGAACAGAGTGAAGAAGAACAGGCAAAGGAGAAGAAAGGGTATGAAAAAAGTTTTGGTAGACATTTAATAGACATTTTTAAAAGCATTACGAACATTTTTAAGTCACCAAATAGTTTGGAAATTAAATTAGAGTTAATAGGCAAATTGTTAGTTAAGGAAATTTGGCAATTCATAATTAATTTTGTACAAAGTGGTGCTGTTTGTAAAAAAGTATTTTCTTCGATATTTAATGGCTAACTATACTCAAGGTCAAAAAGATTTTGTTCTAAATTTGTTGCAGTGGAATGCGCAAAGCATTAGAAATAAGCGTACGGAATTTGAGTTGTTACTATCACAGGAAAAAATTAATATTGCCTTAGTCTGCGAGACTTGGTTGGAATCAGAGTCTCATTTTAATATTAGTGGGTATAATATATTTAGAAAAGATAGGGAGGATTCATATGGAGGTATTGCCTTTATCATTCACAAGTCAATCAAAACTCAGGAATGTCCTTTGCACATTAATAATGTAGGTATAGAATTAAAATGCATAAAATTATTAAATTGTAAAGATATTAAGAATCTTATTTTAGTTTACTGTCCTTCATCGATTAACACATCACCTTCTGACTGGGAAGATATTTTTTCTTTTTTTCCTAATAACTGTATAATAGCAGGGGATTTTAATGCACACCATACGAATTGGTCTTATAAAACTGATTCAAGGGGCAGAAATATTTATGATGCAACATTAGAGGCCGGTTATCTATCTCTTAATAATGGTGATCACACTAGGATTAAATATGTTAATAATAATGTTCAAAAAACATCCCCGGATATAACATTTGTATCAGGTGATATTGCATTAGGCTTTGAATGGAAAGTTTTAAATGAAAGTTTAGGAAGCGATCATCTTTTTATTAAAATGAGGTTTAAGTATAAAGACTTAGTCGTTATGTCACAAAAACGCAACTTTAAACACGCTGATTGGGATTCGTATGCAAAGTATTTAGAAGATAAGTTTAATCTCAGCAATATACAGTCCGATATTCAGTTATCATATGACAACTTTATCAATCAGTTAAATGATGCAGCTGATAGGTTTATTCCTATGGTGAAAACGTGCGAGAATCCAAAGCAAGGCTTCCAACCTAAGGCGTACTGGAACCAAAACTTGTCAAAATTAGTAGCTATGCGAAGATTGGCTCTAAAGCAGTTTCGTAAAAACCCGACACCTGATAATTTAACTATTCTTGAAGAAAAAATGATGAATGCTAAAATTGCTATTAAGAAAGAAAAAACAGCAGATTGGCAAAGTTATTGTGATAGTGTTAATGAAAAAACAACAATCTCCGACATGTGGCAGCGTTTGCGTTGGATGAAAGGTTT
Source organism: Maniola hyperantus (assembly GCF_902806685.2). Classification (NCBI taxonomy): domain Eukaryota; kingdom Metazoa; phylum Arthropoda; class Insecta; order Lepidoptera; family Nymphalidae; genus Maniola; species Maniola hyperantus. The sequence continues at coordinate 7,310,780 of NC_048550.1, forward strand.
CCGATCACCAAGGTGTTACGTATCCCAGGATCAAAAAGTAGAGCTTTTATGTAGTCTTGCCCCTGATTACGTAGTTACTAAAGCGCCCGAATATTTTTCTTCAAATACATCTTTAGAAAGTAAATTTTCTTTGCAAGAGCTTTATAATTGCATAAAAACAAAAGATACAGCACCCGGTGATGATGGAATAGCGTATTCCATGATATGGCATTTGCCAATGTCTGGAAAACTCTATCTGCTAGATTTGTACAACCATATAGTAAACACAGGCAATATACCGATACAGTGGCGTGATATTCTGGTGGTTCCAATACCGAAACCAAATTTGAACAGTACAGCAGATAATAATAATAAAAAACTTAGACCTATATCCTTGATATCATGTATTTGCAAAATTTTACATTCAATGATAACTAGACGGATTGAGTGGTATATGGAGAAAAATAATCTGTTATCTCCTTTTACCTTAGGGTTTAGAAGAGGGCGATCCTGTCACGATTGTCTGGCAAAATTAGTTACTCATATTCAAATAGGGTTTTCTAAAAACCATCAGACGGTAGCATGCTTTTTGGATATTGATGGAGCCTACAATAATGTGTTAATAGAAAAACTGACTGTTACTTTAGACGAGTTTGGCTTTGGTAAAAGACTATGTCAATATATATGGAATTATTTTAGTGAAAGACACCTCAAAATTCAGGACAGTGTAGACAAGAGGACCTATTTTTCCAGATTTACATATAAAGGTTTAGCTCAAGGCGACCCAATGTCACCAATACTATTCAATATTGTAACAGCTAAAATTTTTCATAGAGTAGTTAATGTTTCATTATGTCAATATGCAGATGACTTTGTTTTATTTAGTACAAATAAAGATGTATTTGAAAGTGTTAGCAAGTTACAGAGAGCATTAATTATATTTAATGAATTGTTAAATGATCTTGGATTGGAACTATCTGTTAAAAAATCAAAATTTTGTATATTTAGTAGGGGTCATAGAAGACAACGCATAGAATTAAAAGTAAACAATTTTTCGTTAGAGTCGGTAGAAGTTTATAAATATTTAGGTTTGTGGTTAGACAAATCTTTACGATGGAGTAAGCATATTGGCGAGACGGTCATAAAGGTGCAAAAGTGTTTTAATTTACTTAATGTTTTGGCTGGATCATCCTGGGGCGTGCACACTAAACATTTGCGGCAAATTTATTTAGCTTTAATAAGAAGTCGTATAGATTATGGATCATTCATATATGACAGTGCCGCAAAATCTCATTTAGCTAAATTAGATAGATTACAAATTTGGGCCTTGAGGACAACAGGAGGCTTTATAAAAACTACTCCAATACACGTTATGGAGAGTGAGCTGTGTATTCCACCATTAAAGCAACGGAGGAAGTATTTAGCCATTAAATATTGTTTAAAAGCGTTATCGTGGAAAGACAACGACACTATTAAAGTAATTCAAGTCCTCAGTGGTCTCTGTAGGAGTAATAACTATTGGACAAATAAAAAAGTTCCTTTGCTTGTGCCAGTTTATGATGAAGTTAAACAAGAACCTATTTCTTCTTCAGTATGTCTTGAAATGTTTACATTGAGGACTTGGGTCACTAATATTAATGTTCACGATATTGTTAAATCTAGCCTAGAAAGTGTCAACAAGTCTAAAAAGTCTTATGAAGTTAATAATTTAAAATACGATGTTATTAAGGAACTTAGGGAAAAGTATGCGGGTTGGTTTGTTATTTATACTGATGGTTCAAAAAATGATGAAGGACGAGGTGCTAGTTTTTTTGTTTCTACAAAAAGGGATTGTAACTTGTTTGATAATGATTGTTTACGGATAGATGGAGAAGTTTGTATTATGACGGTAGAACTCATTGCAATCTCGGAGGCACTGTTATATGTAAAGACAACTAATCAAAAAAAGGTTCTCATCTGTACCGATAGCAAAAGTGCACTAGAGCATATAGCTCGATCCGCCTCTGGCATTAGAGGTGTTTCGGTAGCTTATGCAGTGCTAGCTTCTATAGATGAGTTGAGTAATTTCGGCGTGGATTTGAGGTTGCAATGGGTACCGTCACATATTGGCCTATCGGGTAATGAGGAGGCTGACTCCTTGGCAAAATATGGATGTAAAGAAGGAAAAAGGATTAAAGTTGAGGTCGACTATTCTGAATCGTTACCAAAATATAGACAATTATGTTACAGAGAGTGGAAAGAACACTTCGACAAAATGTCCTTAGAAAAAGGAATTTGGTATCGAACGTTGCAATGTGAGCCTCCTCATATACCTTGGAGCAGTTATACACGAATGAAAAGGAAATATGTAGTGTTAGCCCACAGGCTTAGAACAGGGCACATTCCAACCAACAAATTCGGTTTTCTTATGGGAAAAACATCTTCCCCAAACTGTGACTCCTGTGGCGTCACAGACGATGTACATCATTTGTTGGTAGAATGCATCCGGTTCGAATCAGGGAGAGAACGTCTGATTGAATGCTTAAATCTGAACAGATTGCAAGTTGGTGTCTTTAATAGTTTATTAGCTAATCCGAATTCTGATGGAGCTTGCAATCTGTTCAGATTGCTACAGAGCACCTAAGTAACATTGTTGTTAAATTTGTGTGATAGGATAGGTTATATTGTATATTGTAGGATAAGTTCGAATTGTATATATAAATAGAATTGTAGAATTAGATAGAGTACGATAAGGCTGACATACATAAATGTAAAAGCCTGTTAATAAAAGATGCAAGAAGAAGAAGAAGAGAAAAAAACATGCAAGAGGAAGTGATTTTAACAACTTACACATCTAAAAACATTTCTGCTATCGCTTTTTACAAGTTTATCTGTTACTTAAATATAATGCCCGTGGCTTCATCCGCGTGGGTTACGGTTTTTAAAAATCCTTTGATTTTCGAGAATAAAAAGTAGCGTATATCCATTTCCGGGTGCAAGTTATCTCTGTGGCTCTATTGTACCAAATAGGTGGTGTCCGCGAATTTATTCACATTTAATTTCTGGGACAAAAGAAGCCTGCCTATGGCTATTTCTAGGATGGAGCTATTTCTGTACCAAATTTCATCGTTATGTGTTAAACGGATAGATCGTGAAAAGCTAGCAGGCAGACAGACACACAGACGCACTTTCACATTTATAATATTGGTATGGATTCGTGATATTTTTATTGGTGATAGGGTTTATTTCTGATATTTTCACCTCCCTGACTGATCCATAACAGCTATTAACTGATCTTTGTTAAGGAATCGGCCATTGGCCTATTTCATTCCCTTGAGGTATTGAGACAATTACTTAGACCGGAACTACTGAATCGATTTTGAAAATTCTTTCACCAGTAGAAAGCTGCATTATTCCTGAGTGACAGGCTATATTTTTATTTTTAAAAATTTTGAGATCTCTACTAAAATTGTAATAAAAAAAAGAAGCCGGGGCGGGTCGATTTATAATTTTGTACCTATAGTACGCGACAGGTCGACATGGCAATCGTCGCGGGTGTGCGGTTCCCCCACTTCATACCCCGATGGCCATATTGACCTGTCTCGAACTATACTTTAAATAGAACATGTGTAATGCGTGTAAGTAGGTCACACCATACGAGTACGATATACTTACTTAAATTGAGTTATGTATATACGCATGCCGAACAACTATGTAAGCAGTAAGCAGGCATAGATCTGGTTTCAATACAGCTGTATTTCTTGGAAGCATATAGTGTCAAGACGCGCAATTTTCCCTGACGTCGAACTTTAAAACGTATCTTCTTTCGCGTACGTGTCCAAACCTGCGTCCTGAAGTTCGATAAATCCTTTGTTGATGTAACGAACTGCGCAGTAAAATATGCCGCTGGCCTTATTACTTTCTCGGATGCATTAAATCCAATGATATTAGAAGAAAATAGGTAGATACGTTATACGCGGACCGCAAGTGGCACGTTAAAACTAAGCTAATTAGCAAACCTGAGCTCAGTCGCCCGCTGTCGTCGCGCTATCGATGACGTCGTTGATAGTAATGTGTATTTTGTTTTCATCTCCCAAAACAACCGAAAATGCCGTCGTGTGTGATGAGATTCTGCACAAACTACACAAGCAAGGTTTCCAAAAGTCAAGGAATCACATTTCATTCGTAAGTAAAACTATTTCTTTTATATAATTCGTATTTTTCACTTATTTAACAATAACAAACTCGTGCACGTTCGTGTAAAATGCAACTCATTGCAATTTGTACCTTATGTCACATGCCATAAGTACGTATCAAGTTATCGTTGTACGTATTTTAAAGTTTCCGATCAAAGAATATAAAATAAACAGATAGGTCTCTTCTGAGTATTGACAATTCAAATAGTGTGCATATTTCCTGTTTTAGGGAAGGATAAATTAACTATGGTCTAACATCTTTTTACGGTCCACTGCTGGGTCTCTTCATACAATGAGGGAATTTTGGCTATGAGTATGTAGATTGTGTAATAGTAAATATTTTCAAAAATAAAAAATATTTTCATTTCACATTTTATTCCTTTACCTACCTTCCCGCGGCTTCGTCCGCGTAAAATTTAGTAATTTTATTTCGACTTCTTTTCCATGTATGGGAGCCCCCTTTATTTAATTTAATTTAATTTTTATTATTTTTATTATAGCGGCAATAGAAATACATTCTGTGAAAATTTCAACTGTCTACCTATTACGGCTTACGAGATACAGCCCGCTGACAGATGGACGTACAGACAGCGGAGGCTTAGTAATAGGGTCCCGTTGGCACCCCTTGGGCACGGAACCCTAAAAACGAGCGGAACCGCGGGAAAAAGCTAGTTCGTAATATATTAAATACCACAGTATAAGGTTTTTATTTTACTATACAACTACAGTGTAGGCATAAATCGGCATTAGCCGAATAGACTTTACTGTTTTTTTTTTCTTTGGAGTTTCTAGTTTACCGTCTCGTCCCGTCTCTTTTACGCTCGCATTATTAGGCATATATCCGTCCTTCTTCCACTCTTCTGTGCAGGACGAGGTAGTGCAAAATATAACCGTCTCTTTTTCGTGCGCAACTGAAGCTGAGGTTATTAGTTCACCGTCCTTTACTCTCTGTTGTGTGAGGTTAAAATACTATCTATGCGTTTATGTGTGTTGAGTCTTTCGGCGCTGACGCAGCGTGCCATTACTAAACATCGAATTTGATATAAGTAACCTATCTACCTATTTTTCTTCTAATATCATTGATTAAATCATGTAAAATCAATGGCACAACGTGCAATAAAGTTTCGTTATGCTCAGGGCAATATCCGCCCTTCCGTCCATTTTTAGCTCGCGCTACCTATATTACGTTGATACACATATAGTCTTATACATCTACTACACACGAGTTTTCTTTATGGATATGTGATAAAGCTCTATACATTCCTTCTATACTTAACTGTTCAATTACAATTTAAAAAAATATAAGCAATACCCAAAACTATCAGTTACAATTAACACGCCTAGGCCCACTTACACAGCGACATTTACAGCCGTACTCAGAGTCGCTTAATCGTTACTTAAGTTTAGTTAAAACGAGACAGAGCTATATCTCTCGCATAAATCTGTCTCGTTTTAACTCAATCTTAAGTAACGATTAGCGACTCTTGAGTACGGCTGTTAAACTAACTTAGTTAATTTTCTTAACTCTGTCACTTTTTGGTAACCGCATTATGCTACTGCCAAAAAGTGACGGCATTACATAATTGAATCTGTTTAACTGTACCTTTGCCAGTGGGTCTTAGTTTCAGAGACTAGGTTCAGTTAGTTTGCATGAAAGGGGGTTAAGTTACGTTATGGTTGCCGTTAAACTTTGATGGTCAATAAAAAACAAAGTTACACGAGACAGTATTCATAAGCCTTTTAATTTCATTTAACAGTAGGTACAGTACAGACATGACGTTATTCTGTTGTAATATTGACGTAGAAGATGATCGCAGTATTTCCTTCAAGCAATACTTCCTTAAAACATTGAGGAAAATTTGCTGAATATTGTCACATATATTTGTGAATATATTTTTATGGTTATGAAAAAGTTGAAAAGCTTATATTGGCATGAAGGGAAAATAACAACAAATTTTCTTTGGCACATAATAAAATCGGACCAAACTTATTTTAAATTATAATAACAAAATATTGAAATATTACTAAACATTTTCTAAAAACCGCCCAAATTATTATATTTAGTTAAAAAATTACTTAATTACATACATTAACAACTCAATTTACCATTATAATGTTACTGATAAATAATTTCAATTTGATATAAAAAAAACTAAAATGTAGTGTTTTAATTTTCCTTCTCGAAACGATAATACCATTGTTGATGCACTTATTCATCTCATTTTACAACATCTTATTCAAGGCTCTAGGACAAGGCAATCTCTAACAACATACAATTACTATTGTATTGCTTTACGAAGATACATAAATTCAATATAAAAAAGTAGGCAAAAAACATCGCTTCGCCCATCAAAACAAAATGATAAGCCGCCCTGCGCAAACCAATCAGCTGATGTGAGTAAACAAAGAACCATGCGTGTTTTAAAAGTAGGTAAGGACGTACCTAAACGGATCGAATTGTACAATTCTAGGTTGTCACAATAGGACTAATTACTTTAACTTATCTTTCACAGAAAGTAGAGTTTTAATTATTGTTTAGAAAAATGAGAATAGGCCGGTCGATTGGCATGTCCCGTTAACGCGCGCTACCTACGTGACGTGACGTATAAAGCGTGGGCTGCCCCACCAGCTCGCCATTAGTACAGCGCCCGCGCGCGCGATTGCACGTATTTACCGATTCCGGCTCCGCGCTCGCTTTCTCGACTCTATGTGTATACAAGCCCATCGAGAAACATGCAATTTTGTACTCATTGGCATGATTGGTTTTATCAAGAGACCAACGCGGCGGTGGATCCTGCCAGCGCTGCAGCACGTCGGCGCCGGCCCCGCGATCGACGCCGCCCCCCGGCCGCGTCGCCGACGCCGTCGACGCCGCAGAGGATCTCCACCGAGGAACTAGTGGAGGCTCTCCGCCCGCATCTGCTCTCGCCCAAGCGGATGTGGGCGCTGGGCTACCCGCTCGAGATAGAGCCCAACTCGTCGAAGGCCGTGGTGTACATTAATCCGCCGCCTCGGCCTAAGCCTCTACAGATCACTTCGTTCGACGTGAATGCGCCGGAGTTCGTGCCCGGTTGCTCCCAAAACGACAGTGGACGAGGATCGTTGGGCTCTACGCCCCGCTCCGAAAGTGACGAAGAAGCGGATGCAGTGGAACATTTGTGTGTGCGTTGTGATAAAATGTTTCGAATGACGAAAGATGGTGAATATGTGGTTGAACAATCTTGCGTATATCATTGGGGGCGCATCAGCAGCGACTCCCGTCACACTTGCTGCAGCGCTCCGTTGGGTTCTAAAGGTTGTAGCACGGCTCGATTTCACGTATGGAGTGGCACCAAACCCGGTATGAACGGGCCTCTCGAAGGATATGTGCGAGCGAGGTCGCCCCGAGGAGGCGTATACGCTGTCGATACCGAGATGTGCTATACCACCGGAGGACTAGAATTAGCTAGTATAGCAGTAATAGCAGCCGACGGTCGACTCGTTTACAGATCGCTAGTTAAACCTAGTTCACAAGTACTCGACCACAACACCCGCTTCTCAGGCATCAGGCCGCGCGACTTGGCGCGCGCGACTAAGACGCTACGAGATGTACAGAATGATATATTAGGATTTGTTGGAAGCGATACGATTCTTGTTGGGCATGCATTGGAGAACGACTTACGAGCTTTGAAGTTATTACACAGTGCAGTGGTGGATACGTGCGCGTTGTATCCCCATTCACGAGGATTCCCACTGAGACGGTCCTTACGCGCTCTCTCAGAAGAACTGCTTGGACGAAGCGTACAACGAAGTAGCTCAGGACACTCGCCGCTTGAAGACGCTCGCGCTGCCATGGATCTCGTTTTATTGAAAGTACATTCCGAGCGTGCACAAAGACCCCGTACTACGAATCAGCTATCCATTTTACAACCATACGATCCCTTAATTAGTTCCGCCTAAATTTCGAGTGATAAAAAGTAAAAATCCTATACGACTTGTATTTTATAATACTGTTGACATGTTTTGTGGACGATTCTCAAGATTCTATTTTATTACGTTGACGGAGCGCGCGTACTGTGTATGTGCCTTCGAATTGCGGGATAGCAATAAACGTAATATTTTTTTCTAAACTATGTGGTTTTCTTTACCCTTTCACGAGTAAGTAAGGCTTTTTTCATAAAAATGAGCAGGTAGGTGCTTTAGTATATTATGCACAAAGCAACTGAATTTGGTTGTCAAACAAAACTAAGAAGAATACTCACTGAACAAGCTTACGAAGACAACAACGGTAAAATTATAAAGAAAGTATGTCATCATTAATGCAAACCTCATACGATTTTATGTCTCCGTCATATGATAGAACACTTTCACTGCGCTGGATTTCACTCGTACATAACTAGCGATTGTTAACAAAGCATTGGGTAAGTGGGGTTGACTGACAGCTATACAGTTCTTCACTAGAAATTAATTTTCGGAAGACTGAAATAATTGACTCAGAAAATGTAATGTATACAAGTACGCATACGATACAAGGTATATTTTAATTTAATATTGCTTACGTGATATATATTTCCAAGTAGGTAACTAGTGATTTAATTCACGTTATTGAGGCGATGAATCATTGAATGTCTGGGTCAAACTTGTGTGTGTTCTGTGTATAAGTACAGGAAAATGACATCACGTAACAATAAATCAAGGCACACGCTGATTATTATACATTTTGTTATCTATATATCTGAACACAGAATTTTGATATTAATCATTTATGTTTCGATCTCTGCCGTGCCAAATGACTAAGCTTCGTTTGTTGGAAGATATAGTTAGGTACTTTTATATTTTCTCAATTGAGTCAGGCAACGCTTCACGATTTCTTGGTAGGCCGTCTACCAGGCATCCATCCTCGTATAATGTTACGAGTGAGTTTCATCATACGATAGTCAGTTATACTTAGAACAGACGTTCTCATAACGAATTTTATAATGTAGAGTTTTAAGGCAACTCTTGTGCAATTATAAAGCCTTAAACGAACGACCGTGTGTTCAAAGCTACCTTATATAATCCGCTTACATAAAAATGTGACGTAACACATCATGTAGATGTAGACGAACTTAATGACTTCCACCTTGGACTTAGTGTGAGATTGAGATCTCTCTTATTTAAACTTATAATAAACTAGCTGTTGCGACTTCGTTCGCGTGGATTTAGGTTTTTAAAATACCCGTGGAAACTCTATGATTTTCCGAGATAAAAGGTAGCCTACATATGTCACTCTCTAGGACCATAAAAAACAAAATAAAATAAAAATATTTTTTATTCAATTAAACTTTACCCATCCACCACATATCTATATATACAACTATTTACTATACCCATGAAAAAAATTACGTCGATCCGTTGCTCCATTGCGACGTGATTGAAGGACAAACCAATAAACCAACAAACAAACACACTTTCGCATTTATAATAATTAATAAGGGTACTGATGGATGTAATGTATTAAAAACTGTTTTTTCGAAAGCGAAATGTTTATTAAGGCGACTTTAACCTACCTATTGTGCACAAGTTATTGACTTTTAGCATTTTGAGACTGAACTTAATGTCTTTAAGAGATTAATGCCCTTGCGACCGGACGCAGCCGTATTTTGTTTACACCTCGTGTTGCTAAAATATTTGCCTGTTTATAGGGTTCCGTACATCAAAAGGAAAAAAGGAACCCTTATACGTACGATCGTTTTTTTTTATTTGTCTGTTTGTCGATGTCGTGTCTGTCAAGAATCCTATAGCACAAGTAAAGAGAAAAATCCACTATGGTACGGAACACTCGGTGCGCGAGTATGACTCGTATTTGGCTAGTTTATCTACATTGTGCCGATTTTGTTGTGTACTGTGATAAAATTAGATCAAACACACAGTTAAATGCTATCAAAGAAATAAATTCGTGTAGCTATATCATTGGGAACGGACTAGCTCTACATTTCCTTGTTTGATAAAGATATCATAATTGTGTTATCAATTAATGCCTCAGATTTCTGCTCTTTATTATCTTATCGTTACAACAACACACACTTTATTGCGTACACACTTTACCTACTTCCAAATAATTCAGTCGTATAAAAATATTTCTAATTTAGTCTACTTACTAATTAGACAATATCAATAAATGTCTTTATTCTTTAGAATAATAACACTAGACGTGTGCCCGATGAGGTGCCCCATTATCGTCCCCTTTTTACCCTCTTAGGGTCGATTCACATTCGTCGATGGGGATGACTAAAACTAAATATGTTTATGTTACGGGTAAGGTTGAAAGTTGGAATAAACTGAGGTTTACCCTGGTTTACTTAGTATTACCCAAGATCCAAATAATACCTAATGAAAAATAAGTTTTAATTCGGAGTTTACCCATCTCACCTAGGTCTATACAATGCTTACTGGGTAATGTTAGTTTAATTAATTAGAGACCCCCCCCAATATAGTGAGTGGTCTCTTACGTCGGCCCGGTCGACGAAGCCAACTTTTTCCAACCTAACATTACCCAGTAAGCATTGGGTAGATCTAGGTGACTATGGGTAAACTCCGAATTAAAACTTATTTTTCATCATAATTTGGACATTACCCAAGAACTTTGGGTATTTACTAAGTATACCCGGTAAAACCTAAGTTTGTTCCAACTTCCAACCTTACCCGTAACATAATATATGTATAAAAATAAAAGTTTTGACTCACGCACCGCTTGACTCATCAATGCCTAACCTAAATGCATGGAACTAGAAAACAGAAGTTTCCTTTATAATGTAGATATGTAATGAGGTCGGATATTACGAATTTCCATCAATAGCGCAACCACGGGCGATCGCTATTATCAAATAAATTAGTCAACTATGAGATAATCTTACTACCGAAAGAAGTGATCACATTGAAATTATTACTCGTCACACAAATTATTTTAACAATAAGTGTGTCATTTTTGTATGTAAACAAATAATGAAACATTCAATATCAAATATCGGAATGGTTAGTCATTCATACAAGAGTGTTTATACTACTAAGAAAGAGAATGCCACGATACAAATTACAAACGCCACGTCACACCCACCGACCGAAACTTGAACGAACCAGCCGGCAATACCCAAACACAAATGTATCCAAGATCTAACCACTAGAGATAACGTAGGTATACGTAGATGCGTGCGCTTCACAGATATAATAACTGCTGCTATGATAGACAAATTACGTCAGATTTTCGTATAATATATTTGTTTGAACGAAAATCGTAAAAACCAATAATCCAATCCATACTAATAAATATAATAGGTATACTATCCAGACTTAATATTATAAATGCGAAAGTGATTCTGTCTGACTGTCTGCTAGCTTTTTGCGACCTAACTGCTTAACCTACTTTAGTGAAATTTGGTACACAGATAGCTTACATCCCGGAGAGGACACAGGCTACTTTTTATCCTAGAAAATCAAAAAGTTCCCACGGGATTCTTAAGGTTATAGCTCATTAGACCCACCCGGCATCCGACCAGCACCGCCTCGCCTCGAGTGATTAGTATTCTTTGTATGGAGTACAATATATACTCTCACTACATCAACTCCGGAACGCAGCATCCACCGTGGACCAACTGTCGACAACGAGTGGACGCCGAACAACGAAGTACTGCTGATCGGGTGCCGGGTGGCGCTAATGAGCTTTAACTGCCCATCCACTTAATTGATTAATATGAAAGGTAGCTTGCGTTCCTGTAATTGACTGGGGCAATTTTAAGGGTTCCGTACCTCAAAAGAAAAATGGAACCCTTATAGGATGACTTTGTTGTCTGTCTGTTTGTCGGTCTGTTACAGGGTACTTACCGTTGACCTAGAATCATGAAATTTGGCAGGTAGGTAGGTCTTATAGTATACATTCGGGGAAAAATCTGAAAACCGTGAATTTGTGGTTACGTCACACAAAAAAATATTGTGGTCATGAACGAATAATCAGTACATATTTCCAATTTTCGAAGTAAGATAACTATATATCAAGTGGGGTATCGTATGAAAAGTCTTCACCCGTAAATTCTAAAACAGATTTTTATTTATTTTGATGCATGTCTTTGATTTATCGTGCATAATGTCGAAAAAATACGATTGTAGTACGGAACCCTAATTGCGCGAGTCTGACTCGCACTTGGACGGTTTTCATATTTTTCTACGTTTTCTCTACCTAGATATACCCATGGAAAGTGATGATGCAGTCTTGGATGACATGCAGTGAAATGGAAGAGGCTAGGCAAAAAAAATCTTAAAGGAGAGTGCGGAGCTGAACGTATTTCGGAACTAGGTTTCTTGCTGTAATTACTTCTTTAGTTAGTCGTCTTAGGGATTTCCACGACAAAAATAGTTTTATTATTATTCAGATACAAGTTAGCCCTTGACTGCAATCTCACCTGGTCGTAAGTGATGGTGCACTCTAAGATGGAAGCGGGCTAACCTAGAAGGAATATGGCAGTTTATATTAAACCCATACCCCTTTGGTTTCTACACGGCATCGTACTGGACCGCTAAATCGCTTGGCGGCAAGGCTTTGCCGGTAGGGTGGTAACTAGCCTCGGCTGAAGCCTCCCACTAGACCAGAAATCACATATAATATTCCAAACCCCTGTCGGGAATCAAACCCGGGACCTTCTAACAAAACCACAGCGCCATTGCGCCAGGGACGTCGTCGTCAAAAATAATCGATAGATTAAGATTAGCGCTGACGGCGATAACGCACTGCACTTCCGTCATCCGTGAGAATACAACGTACGAACGTATTTTCCCGGACTCGGATCGGATGAGTGCGTAACCGCCGCACTGTTCGGTTACGCAATTTATGCGGGTTGTAGGTAAATAGTGATATTGGTAGAAGTATTTTCGTTTCATCAAAATTGCGAATAAGCCAATGGTATAATGGTGTAAGCCAATAGAATTATTGGGGCGACTGTGGTTTGCAATACCATAACTTTATAAATTACGTAATGTGACTTCCAGTTTAAGGTTGTAGCATACGTAACGGGAATGTTCCTCGTCCATGACGGATCGTTATGGAAGGCATGTTTAGTTCTCATCCCGTCCGATGTTTCGATCCCGTTATTTATATACTTACCTATGTCATGACCATGCAAATAATATGAAAGCTGCTCTACATCATACGTAAGTAGAGCGTTAGTATAGTCCACGACAGGTCGAGATTGCAATCGGGAAAGGAATTCCCCGCACACCCGTACATCCCCCGCGCTAACCCGGTGCGCAATAGCACGGGTAATGTGCGGGTGTGAAGGGTGTCCCCTCACCTCATACCTCGGTTGCCATCTCGACCTGTCGCGTACTATACCTACCCTTATTACAAAATTCAAAGGGCCCGTACACAAGCCATAGGTATATGTATTTTGTGTAAGACAACTTGTATCGCTTACACTACGTGAAGATTCTCCGGAGAAGAAACTCGCCGGTTACACCTACACACTCTTTTCAAAACGCGAAACGTTGCTATATCAATGTAACGAGTTATTACATGGATGAAAGGCGATATCTATGGGTATATATAAAAGGAAAAGCTAACTGTCTGACTGACTGATCTATCAACACACAGCTTAAACAACCGGACGGATCGGGATCAAATTGAGCATGCATAATATTATGACGTAGACATCCACTAAGAGAGGATTTTTGAAACTTCAACCCTTAAGGGAGTAAAATGGGGGTTTGAAGTTTGAGTAGTCCACGTAGACGAAGTCGTAGGCATAAGCTAGTTGTATAATACGTGTATAATAGTCTCAACTTATTAAATTACACATTGTTAAAATGAAGTATATCTGTGGCAAATATGAGAATTCTTTCGGAATCATGTTTTAAAATTGTATATTCGAAAGCTCAAGTAGGTACCTATATCAAGAAGATCTGGTTGCAGTTCCCACTGAATCGCTGATTCTTCGAAACCCGATCCATGGCATTATCATTTAACATGGGAATCAAGCGATGATTTCATCAAAGTTTTATTTAGCTTCACTTTTATATTTTACTAGCTGTTGCCCGCGACTTCGTCTGCTTCCCGTGGGAACTGTATTTTCCCGTGGATTTTTCAACAATTTTCTTTTATAAAAACCTTGTGCTGATAATAACAAACACAAAAAAAAGAATTTTATACATATTGATGCAGTCGTTCGAAAGTTATGCGCGTACCTACATACACTTCGGCAAATCATTTTTATTTAGAAGATAGACCCTCTTATTTGTCTTCCTACATTCGTATTCACCTTACCAATTCTTATTTGAAACTTCGCACACGAGTTTCGTTCCCATGACAACATTTTGTAATCTCCGGGTTCCATAATGGTTCATAATTTATAATCACATCATTAAAATATTATTAAAATCGTATGGACACTAAAAATGGTCTCGTCCACAAATTGCAAGTCGCTCGGCTAGCGAGCTAGGAGAGGCCTATTTTAAGAGTTTCTCTGAGGGATAAGATCCAAAATGAGGAAATCCGTAGGAGAACCATGCGAGGTCACTGACATAGCCCAAACAATTAGCTGAAGTGCCAGTGAACAGGCCATATCTACCTGTCGTAGAGGCTCTAGAATGGAGGCCGCGTATGTATATTAAGTAAGGCCTATGTCCAACTCTGGACGTCTACAGATGATGATGATTAATATCGGTATTGCAATCCAATATGGAAATCTGTGGAATCAACTCTCTTCGACGGTGTTCCCATTAGATTACATGGGGTTATTCAAGGTGCGGACTAATAAATTCCTGAATGGCCGGCAGCGCATTTTCGGTTCCTCTGGTGCTGCAGATGTAATTACTTAACATCAGGTGACCCGCCTTCTCGTTTGCTCACTATTTTTGTTTAAAAAAATACTAATATAGCCGCGGCTAAAGTTATCTATTCCAAGATTATCTTTAATTACTTATCTTTGAATGTGGAATTCAATTCAAATACAGATAACATGTGCTATTATTGTAAGATACAGTGCTATAAATATAATATGACCTACATTTTATTAACAAACAATGAAATGTTAGAGACAGATAGACAATAAACATGTGTTTGACATGGTGACGATGTCCTGCAAACCTACAGTTAACATACCTACCTACTGCCCGAGTTTCGAAGCTGAAGTAGCAATGGGTGGGGCACATGGTTCGAAAAACGGATAGAAGTTGGGGTCCCCAGTATTGGTAGACCTCCCATTATAGTCCGCGACTGGCCGAGATGGCACACGGGATGTGAGGCGGGGGGATGCCCCGCACACCCACGCTCACCCGCACCGGGCGTTCCCTCCCCGATTGCTATCTCAACCTGTCGCGTACTATAGTTGGACAGACGATATCGAACTAGCAGCAGGGAGCCGCTGGATTCAGGCGGCGCAGCGCAGAACCGTGGCGTGTGAAAATCCCTACAAGAGACCTATGTCCTGCAGTGGACGTCTATTGGTTGACTTTGATGATGACTGCCTGAGTCTCATCTTTTCAGCCTGGAGCAGCGGTGCAATTTCCAGATACATTGGCAAACAAGGGGTTTAATTCCTTATTCCGGCAAGATACAAAATATTTTTGAGGGACTAGTGATGGTCTGGTTGCGAGAGCGTATGTCGAATGCTCTGGGTTAAAAAAAAATAAAAACCGACTTCGATACACAAACACTAAAAATTGAAAAATAATTTAATTTATTACCGAATATATTATGTATACAAGAATTAATATAGTTCCATAATAATACTTTTTGGTGCCGGTGCCAATTAGCTTTAGCTGCGCGAATCGTCTAGACTTCATATTTTTATGAGACTCCACAATGGCACCTCATTGGCACCGACCCCAAAAAATATTATTATGGAACTATATTAATTCTTGTATACATAATATATTCGGTAATAAATTAAATTATTTTTCAATTTTTAGTGTTTGTGTATCGAAGTCGGTTTTTATTTTTTTGTAAAAAAATTTTATTTCACAATTTTTAGTGGTCCCATGGAATTATGCTATGCCTGGTTAAAAATCTACTGTTTACTAAGCTATTACACTGATCGCGAGCAATTTACTCTTATCCGTTGAGGAGTTCCAGTATCTATCTTCGAAGATGTTCATCAGATCTTCACCAAATTTAAATGGGACCAACTTTGAAGTATACCCTTTCAAACAAAAAAAGAATTTTCAAAATCGGTCCAGGCGTCTTCGAGTAATCGGGGAACATACATAAAAAAAAAAAAAAAAAAGATTCTGACGAATTGAGAACCTCCTCCTTTTTTTGAAGTCGGTTAAAAAGATGACCAAGTCTATTACTAAATGAGTGAGAGCTACTTTGAAAGTCCGAAGTAGAAACTTTGATTTTCCGGGGATTTTCTATATCCTTCCCGGGGATGCAAGCTATCTCTGTACCTACCAAATTTCGTCAAAATCGGCTGAACGGATGGGCCGTGAAAGGCTAGCAGGCAGACAAACTTTCGCATTTATTATATTAGTAGTGATTGTGTTATCCAGCTGAAACTCGGTCTGAGTGCACCTGGATAGGCATCTTCTAGGGAAGCGCGCTCCATCTGGTGGCTGCATCATCACTTGCCACCACGTCTGATTGCAGCCAAGCGCTAATTAATAAATTAAAAAAAAGCTGTATTGTGACAATGTCAGAATTCAGTACGATGCGCAATAGAAGACTATTAAAATGAAATCGTAAAATCATAATGCTTCGGCCGTGGCTAGTAACCACCCTACCGGCAAAGCCGTGCCGCCAAGCGATTTAGCGATCCGGTACGATGCCGTGTAGAAACCAAAGGGGTATGGGTTTAATAAAAACTGCCATACCCCTTCCAGATTAGCCCGCATCCATCTTAGATTGCAGAATCACTTACCACCAAGAGAGATTGCAGTCAAGGGCTAACTTCTATCTGAATAAAAAATTACATAAGCTATGTAACAAGACGTAATAATTATGCTTTTAAAAGATTTAATGGTGCGTATTGGAAAATTCTTGTGCTGTCCTTGCACAGGGAATAGACCTCAATGACCTCAATTAAATGAAGAGTGTTGTTTATCGCCTAACAAGCACTCATACATTGTAATTACAGTACCCGGCAGGAAATATTGTACATCGACCCTTAGAAAGAGATAGAGGTTTCGTAGAGCGTTGTCTCTGTCGTGGAGACCGACAAAACTTCACATAGCTATGAGTGGCAGAGACAACGCTCTACACAGTCGAAATCTCATTCTAAAGGTCGATGTACAGTATTTCTTGCCGGCCACTGTATTTAAGTGTTCCTACGGTATCTTTACTCGGTCTGTACTGGGTAACAACTAACTTACAATACAAGGCAATTTGACCATGGAGCCCGCCTCCGCGTCAATACTCTTTCACAATAAGTTGCACAAAGTGCCGTTTCGTCATCATTTGACACGCCCACGATCCGCCCTTAGTACTGTGACACGGTGTCACACATTTGCTCATAAAGGCATAACACACTTGAAGAGTAAGAATTTTACTAGAAATACCGCAAAGAACAGAAAAAATCTTACTTTTAAAAAATATTTCAATACCTATTTGTAAGTTTCTGACGTACTATTTTAATAATAATTATTCAAGGTAGTGCTTCTTGAGACGGTACGCATTGTGAGGAGGTTCCTGACTCTGGAGCCCTGACCACTGGCAGCTGGGACCCCGCTGCAAGTGGGACGGACCCATTTTATCAAATTTTTAGCTATTTTTTTGTTGTTTCTGTTATTACTATATTGTTCTGTTGTCTCTGCTATTTTATTTTTCTGTTCTTTCTGTTATTTTATTTTTGTTGTTTCCAGAGGAACAATTTAACAAGGCTGAATTTTACTTAATCTATTCTTTATTCACGGTTTAAACCTTAGCTTGATACCTACCTACACACGCTACAATAATTTGCATTTTGTTGAATATGGACGACGTAAAACGTTACTATGTTGGTAGCTGTATGTGTAAAATATTACTATGTGTACAATATTTAATACATCAACCCAAAATAATTAGGTTTAGTTGAGCATGATCATCTACAATGCTACGAGACCTTGAATTCGGTACAAGACACGGACAATTTTTTGTTCGAAGACCGTGTTTTTAGGATCGGCAAGCTTGTTATAGTGTACCTACTAATTACAGTACGGCTTCGTGTGTCTAGAATTAACTTCACAGGCATTTCAGTTCGTACCCTTTTCTTTAGGCTGTTTAGCAAATCGTACGTGTTGAAGGGAGCTTAAATAGACTAGGTTTTAAGTTGATAAACCTGTTGTAAAATTTCTATAAAAACTTTTAAATCCCCAATTACATTTTCTAAATCCAAATAGATATATCAGATTTCTGACTTATTGCCTGACTCAACAACGCCCAGCGCAAACCTTCGAACTAAAATATGTTATTTTGTCTAAAAACCTCTGTGGGTCTTTATGATGTAGACAAGGAAAAAAGCCGGATTTTTCAAAATTAGGGTTAGTGATTTTCGCTTGAAAGTTTCCTTATTTCCGTAACTAATTATGATTTATTACACTTTATAATTTTTTTCTATGTATACGTATATAATAATGAATTTTTTTACTTTCGCCGAGCGAAGTCGCGGGTGTTGCCAATATCCACATAAACCATGTTAATAGGACCCCTACGATTAGTAAAATTTTCTATTTTCAGCAGTAGATCTGTCACAGTTCACGACAGTTCAACTTGTAACAAAACGTCGAGGCTTCGACGGCATTGTCAGGCCTCAAATGTTCCTATATTTGACGCTAGGTACCCTATGAATCGCATGTTTTTTTTTGATTTCACGTCACACATATTCACACACGTCGATTCAGGATCAATCTGAAAGTTCCCTCATTCTAGTTCACTGCTCTGTCTGACAGTTTGTAACGAAATAGATTTAGGCAGCAAATTTTAACAGACACGTAAACACGGCGTTACATAACAAAATGTCAAAGAAAACCATTTTAACGAATGTATGTAACGATAACAAACGGTTTGATATAACCGAGCCTCAGTGAAGTGACGTCGAGCAGGATTTAAATAAATGATTCATATCATGTAGCTTCAGTTACGAGCTCACTGAACGACCATCGTGGGTACATTGTGTGTGGTGATATGCCAATACTTCCTAGTTCCCTTGAAGAGGCCAACGAACCAAAAGAATTCAACGCACACATCAATTTATTTCGCTGCTTATTAACAAGCTTGAAATAAATGAATAATCGCTCGATAAGACTTCTTCGTAACTCACTTTAAGAATCATCTTTTAATTGACAGGAAAAAAATAATTTCTTATGTTTATCATCTTACGTGTATAATAGTAGGCGTCCATGACTTTACAGTTTACCTACTTCTAAAGTTTGTACAATATCTAGGTACATCCTATAAGTTGTCCACATGATCGATTATGTAAAAGCTGCATCAATTATTCCTGCAATCTCAATAGTTCTGATTGGCTGAATTTATGGTATTCTTGCTGCAACAATGTATTACAGCTAATAAGTGAGAGAATGTTGGCCAGGAGTGCTTCTGTAGGGCGATTGTCTAAAACCTGCATCAATCATTATTACAATCTCAATTGTTCTGATTGGCTGAATTTGTGCGATTCTTGTTGCAACAATGCATTGTGGCCAATAGTGAGCGAGCATTAACCAATCAGAGATGATTGCGATCGTGACATTGTAGCTGTCAAACAACGGCGGTAGGGCCACTGTGTTTACCTAAAGACTTGACAGCCCTAATGTTACCTACTTTGCCTTAAATTATACCTACATCCAAAATATTTTGCAGATTTGGCCTAAGACAAGACTAAAAAAATCAGCCTATAAATCTCGGTGTTCATGTGTTAATGTAGAGAAAACCACTTTCCGTTTTATAAGTCGGTTAAAAAAGTGTTTCTCTTGGAATTGAATGACACGGAACCTTGTCATAGGTACATATTGCACTTGTTTAAACACTACTTCGAAACAAGAAACTACTGCGTATAAACTGTATATCTTTGTTCTTTCGATTAGAAGTTCGTACGCTCGTCGAGACTGGGTCACGCTCTCCAATAGTGTCGCCTGAATATCAAAACGACGATATAAATGCGTATCTCTTTACTGACCTATAAAAACGAGCATACGTTATTCAAATCGGCCAATAAAATATAATCTACGACATGGACGAATGGATGTTCGAAGTACAGTACGCGGCAGAAAATAATGTACTTCGACCTTTAGAATGAGATTTCGTCTTTGTAGAGCGTTGTCTCTGTCACTCATTCGTTTGTGACGTTTTGTCGGTCTCAACGACACAGACAATGCTCTACAAAACCGAAAGCTCGACGTTATTTTCTGCCGCGTTCTGTACTCTATCAATCAATGCTAATTGATTTGAGATTAATTCGGTTCTTGCGAACATCTGGAATGCTAATCGACAGAATTATACTACTGCTTAGTATATTTCCATAATAATATGATATCACGACGAAACCATGGCCATGAATGTTTTTGTGCACAACTTATTATAGCTATACCTACATGGCTAATGCGATTTTTTTGTGTGTTTTGTACCTAAGTCTGTGCGTGTGTGTGGTAGAAGTTTTATTGATCTGGAAGTCTACTAAGATATTTTATCCTCTTTCACATTGTTTCCAAATGAAATCTTGGCAAGCAAACAGTCAGATGTGATTTCAGTTTTCTTTCTTCAGACTTTTAACAGCTGACAAACCTTCCACTGCATGTTTCTAATGAACTGAAAGTTTCAACTGAAATCACATCTGGGTGTTGTGACGGTGACAAACCTTCAATAGATTCGGGGCAATTTAGTTGTGATAGACGGACAGACAAGACAAAGACACAAGTGGTTCTATAAGGGTTCCGTTTTTTTATTCGGACATACGGAACCTAAAACATATGTCGAAGGATGAGCTGTGTGATCATCGTGAACATGCAAAAAGTAGATACTTGTACTTTGTTTTCCTTATTATACATTGTTTTCCTCATTATTTTTATCCCTGCAACCATATTCTTGCCATTAAAAAACGTCCTCGAATAATCGCACATTTTATTATCTTATTGTCGCAAATTTAAGACAATATTTATATTATTATTAACAGCTTTACACAAAAAATAGTCGCACATTTAATAAAACTGGTTGTATGATGTTAGGAATATTCTAGTAAATGATAAATAATAATTTATTTTATTTTAAAATGCGCGATTTAATATCTTAAACTTAGTTGATTAATAAAGCACAGTTCACGAGAAGTTAATTTTCCAATTAATGTAGTAACGGGGGAAACTCCATTGTCCAAATCCCTGAAGATCAAGTCATCGTTTATTCATCTGCTTGCAGTATGTAAATGAATAAAACCTTTTATACTGCCATTAGCTAAAAGCATTCGCATTTTAAACATTCTCTTGTGTTATATTAATATGTTAGAAAACTGTAAAATATCTACAGCATAGACTATTTATTGTTATGTAATGCACGATTGCGCTTCGCTATTCTTTGATAATGCCCTTAGAGATCTCTGAACTGTTTCATAGTCATAAAATGTTGCAACATACACAGGGTTGCCAATCGTTCTACTTTCTCTCGATGTCCCGATTTTATGGTGGGTAGATTTATAAAAAACCGGTCAAGTGCGAGTCAGGCTCGCGCACCGAGCGTTCCGTGCTAGTCGTATTTTTTCGACACTTTGCACGATAATTCAAAAACTATGATGCATAAAAATAATTAAAAATCTGTTTTAGAATGCACAGGTAAAGCCCTTCCATATGATACGCCACTTGATATAGTTATCTTACTTCGAAAATTGAAAATACTAATTATTAGTTCATGACCACAATTTTTTTGTGTGATGTAACCACAAATTCACGGTTTTCAGATTTTTCTCGAATGTCAGCTATAAGACCTACCTACCTGCCAAATCTCATGATTCTAGGTCAACGGGAAGTACCCTGTAGGTTTCTTGACAGACCGACAGACAACAAAGGGATCCTATAAGGGTTCCGTTTTTCCTTTTGAGGTACGGAACCCTAAATATCATGTATTTTACGAATTTGAAAGTGCTACGATCCATTTTTAGAATATGTATCATTTGTGCACGTTGCACCGAGATATATATATTATATAAGACTTCAATTAGTAAGAGCGCAACGTGTCTCATTGCCAATTAGGTTCTAATTCTCCATCTTTTACGCTTTACTACCACTACTACTAATTTGAATGACTTTTAATGAACTTAATGGTAGAATTACAGCAGTTGGCAGTTACTCGTAACTAATTGACTTTTACTAGACATCGGAGTTTATTCTTATACATGCTTAGTTGGGGGTTTTTGTTAGATATTTTAGTCTAGCTGACCCACCTCCGCTTTATTTAGGTATCAGCAGGCGCGTGCCGAGACCACTAACTGACTGCATTCCCAGCGTAAGCCCATGACCCATCCATCCTATCCTTCTGTTTTCTTTTACATAATATGTAGTCTTGGCGAGTTCTACAAAGCACACAGAAGGCATACTACTCCTAGACGGAATGAACAGACATGTCAGCAATGGTATACTTACGGTGGCTTGGAAAAAAACCGATTGCTTGAGAGGTCAGACTCGTGCACTGAGGGTTCCGTAATACAGTTGTATTTTTTCGACATTTTGCACATTTTTTTTTGTGATGTACCCATAAATTCAAGGTTTTCGTATTTATTCCTTTACTTGTGCTATAAGACCTACCTACCTAACAAATTTCATGATTCTAGGTCAACGGGAAGTACCCCTATAGGTTTTCTTGACAGACACGACGGACAGACAGACAGACAACAAAGTGATGCTATAAGGGTTCCTTATTCCTTTTTAAGTACGGTATCCTAAAAATACTTATTATTTATATAGGTACTAAATCAAAACTATATTTATTAATCAACAGAAAACAATTATTATTAATCAACAGTCGACACTCATTTTGTACGAAATTCAGGATTATTTTGCAAATAATATAACCTTTGATTATTCACCACAATAAACAAACAACTGAATATTAATTCACTTCGTAGAAAGTTTGCAACTTTAATTAACAACTAATTTAGTAGTAATTTTGCAAATAATATTTTATAATTATTATAACCTGTAAATATTCACCACAACAAACAAACTAAGTAATTAGTTGAGTACAGCTACTCATGGATAGCCAATAGCTGTGCACTTTTAAAATTCGCGCATGCGTAAGTCGCAACTAGCCAGGCTTTTTGGCCCATACAATATGCTATACTTACTATTTATAGATATAATGCGAGCAGGAACCATTTTCATAGGTTAGAGTAGCGCAAAAAAAGCTCCATATAAAGCCTCATACAATTAGAGCGAGATGGAACACCCGCAGTACGGGCGAGATTCGGATTGCAGTCAATGACCTTTTGCGAATCTGACACATCGCAAGACGCGCGGAATTTAAACTTGATAGAAAAATTGTTAACTTATTATCGTAATATTATTGATTTTATTGTTGTGAATGAGTTATGATTTATGACCTGCATCGAATATGTTTTCCTACGCATGCTGGGCTTTTCAGCTTGTATTGTAGGTGCGCGTCTGGGTATCAGGTCAATTAGCTGTCCACTAATACAGTATAACTACTATATTAGTGCGATACTATAAATATATTTATCTGTTTTATTGACACAAAATAATTAAACATCGATTGTACGTTTCTTGAGCGAGAAAATAGTCGATACTTATATAGTCGCTTCCTCGTTGGCGGTGGAACAAGTGCCTAAAACACTCGTGTGATACAATTAAAAGCCTCGCCTGCGGCTCGTATTAAAACACACTCGTTTTTATCGTTATCAAATATTACTGTATGATAACTGGTGATTCTGTCATTATTTGGTGATGGCAGCCCTTATTATATAACCATACCATTGTTAAGTTTCCTTAGTATATTATCTAACTTTAGACTTTGTATCAACTTTATTATGAGACTTGACAAACTTGATAAAATTTTCCGTTTATTTCACCATCACCTTTAAACTTTCGTCAGCCAGCATTTCGTCATGTCCGGCCTTCCGTCCGCCATCTTTCGTTTACCTATCATGTGTTTTTTTAATAGACAGGTTTTTTACTATTTTTCTCGTTTTTCACTGACGCGTACTGTTGTTGTGATAAGTTTCAAGGTTACTTCATCTTTGCATGTTATTAATTCGTTGTTTATAAAACAATATTAATTTTTATATACCTATTGCTGTTCCTACAAAATTTAATACATTACGTTTTTTCTATTCCCGGAGCAAATGAGATCGATGACCTCACTGTTACTATTTCCGGGTTGTAGTAAGATATATATTTACAAGGATTATTCAGAAAACGTACCTAGTAAGAAAAATCTTTTTAAATAAGTATTTCTTTTTAATTTTGAATTTATATAAGATATTAGCTTATGCCCGCAACTTCGTCCGCGTGGACCACACTGTTTTGCCCCTTTGGGGACTGAATTTTCAAAAATCCTTTCTTAGCGGATGTCTATGTCATAAAAGCTACCTGCATGCCAAATTTCAACCCGATCTATCCAGTAGTTTGACCTGTGCGTTGATAGACCAGTCAGTCAGTAAGTATTACGCTCTCCTAAATTAAGTATAGCTTATAGTGGAGATATTGGTTCTTATGCCCGAGTTTTCGTAACATTCAGATCAATCGGACATTATTGTATCTCCTTGACATCGGTTCATATGATAACATATCGCCCAGGCCTACGTCTTTGCAGTGAAACGAATGATTTCCATTTAGAATGTTATACAGCAGTTTACCTACCTTCGCTGAGTTTGGTGTCGCGCTTGTAATCGGCTGAAGTCCAAAGGCCTTGGTACAGTGACTCAGTTTCGATATCTTGTGCTGTCATGACCTTTTACCGGTTCCCGCATTATTGCACGCTTACCTAGATTACTTAGGTTACAACTTACAGTGCTCGCAAAACAAGTAGTCCAATCTAAAATTGAAACATGGCGGTTTGCGCAGGTCATAGACTAAGGGTTAAATACTTTGTATATATTTAATATTCAGCTGAGATTTGTTTTTGTACAATGCGTAGCTATACGCTTCTTGTTCAGATTGGACTACTTGTTTTGCGCGTACCTTGGTCGCTGCTTTAAGTAAGTGTTTGTGTAGTGCCTTATGAAATAAAATCACCAGTGCCTTCATTGCTCCATACGACGAATCATCATAGTATGACAATCCGTACAAGGTTTGTTTGATAATGAATGCTTCCGTAGAGCAGACCACGTGGAAATTATAGATTACTTATTAGATACCTAATGCTCACGACTTCGTTCGCTTGGATTTCAGTTTCAAAATCCCGTGAGAACTTTTTGGTTTTCCGAGATAAAAAGTATCTTAAATGTCCGTCTCCAATATCTGTACCAAATTGCCCGCTACTTCATGCTCGTCGATTTAAGTTTTTGGTTTCTCAATATTCTCTTTGATTGGCTTAGGCGTAAACTAGCCTTAGTCCATCTCTGGGATGCAAGCTATCCTGTACCAAATTTCGTCCAAATCGGTTAAACGGATGAACCGTGAAAAGCTAACAGACTGACACACACACACTTGCGCATATATAATATTAGTATTAGTATGGAAGTATGGAAATACGCCGAATGACTATTAAAACATCAATCAATCAATCAGCCTATTTGCGTCCACTGCTGGACATAGGCCTTCCCAAGAGCACGCCACCACACACGTATTAAAACATGCTAGGGACAGAAATGGCAAAACGTGCTCAGGTGAAAATAAATATGCCTAATTAGTTTTGCCCTTTTTTACCGACTTCCAAAAAGGAGGTGGTTCTCCATTCGACCCGTTTTTTTTTGACTTTTCAATGTCATGAGTGGGTGAAAATCTTCCTACGTGGTCGAGTGAGACAAAATGAAGTTGACAATGAAACCACTTGTAGTCACGGCCGGAAAGATGTCCCGACGTAAAATGGTTATGTTCAAAAATACCTTATAATATATTCATACTCGTATTTGACCTCCGAAGATAATATTGCGAGTGGCATCGCTCGTAAATGTAAAACAATATTTTCTGTATGGAAATTTTATACCATAAAAATACACTTTTATGGAGGCGTAGAAAATAATAACAATAGTAAGTATACCTGACTAGGTGATTCCTGCGACTTCGTCAGCGTGAATTTAGGTTTTTGAAATCCCGTGGGAACTCTTTAATTTTCCAGGGTCAAAATTAGCCTATTGTTCTTCCCAGTTTTAATTTACATTTTTGATACGATTTAATTTGAAAATCCAAAAAAAAAAGACCACTGTTATTTCATAGTTTTAAGTATTCACTTGTGTCGGCAGTCTCACTGGCGGCCAATTTATTTTCTGCTGCTTTGTTTCATTTTCTATTCATAAAAATGTTTTTTATACATAAAAAGTTTTTATCGAATACAAAAAGAAGTTTTAAAACAAGCAATGGTTTGTTTTAACAGATGGATCAATCATCCTTTGGGATATACGAGACCTAAAAGTGAAGGAGCACAAGAATCTACGAGTGAACATAGAGTTCGACTTCGCGTCACACGTAGCCTGGAGTCCCGACTCGAAGGCCTTCTGCGTTCAGACCGTGAGGGAGAACCGTATAGTGGTGTACAAGATCGACAAGAAGAAGGACGGCACCATAGGAGCTGCTCATCCTGTTACAACGTTTGATAAGGTAAGGAATGTTTCTACGGTTTTCCGGTAGGGCTCATAACTAGCTTAATTTTTTTCGTAACCAGCTACGAAATAAGATTAATAATATTTTTTAGGGTTCAGTACCTCAAAAGGAAAAACGGAACCCTTATAGGATCACTTTGTTGTCTGTCTGTCTGTCTGTCAAGAAACCTACAGGGTACTTCCCGTTGACCTAGAATCATGAAATTTGGCAGGTAGGTAGGTCTTATAGCAGACATTCGGGAAAAAATGAAAACCGTGAATTTAGGGTTAGATCACACAAAAAAAATTAATTTGTTGTCATGAACTAATAATTAGTATTTTCAATTTTCGAAGTAAGATAAATATATCAAGTGGGGTATCATATGAAAGGGTGCCTGTGCATTCTAAAACAGATTTTATTTATTTTTATGCATCATAGTTTTTGAACTATCGTGCAAAATGTCGAAAAAATACGACTGTAGTTCGGAACCTGACTCGCACTTGGCCGGTTTTTTTCATAACTATGTTAATCACTACCCATATTATAAATGCGAAAGTGTGTTTGTTTGTTGGTATGTTGTTTTGTGCACGTTGCAACAGAGCAACGGATTGACGTAATTTTTGCATGGGTATAGTTAAAGACCTGGAGAGAGATCCCGGAATATCAAAGAGTTCAAGATTTTTAAGAACCTTAATCCACGCGGACGAAGTCGCGGGCATCAGCTAGTCAAGAATATTTTATTCAAGTTCTGTAACTGGTTTACTAATCCCGGGTCCGCGGGACGATTCGGAACGCCCCGGACAGCTCGTGTCGTTTTTGTTCCTATTATCTTGAAAAATTCTATTTAGTCAAATCGTAAATCTGGTTGAAACATCGTGTAAAAAAAGAAAAAAGTTGCAGTCGTCGAAAGAAAACTTTTTTTATCCTGTAACAATAATCAATTTAATTATTATCTATTGGTTATTGTTAGGCATATATTTCTGGCTGTTGACGCTTAGTAAAGTAAAAGCTCTGCTAAGGGACTTTCTAGAAAATTGTTCAATAAAGTTATGGAAACCACGTCGAATCAGTTTAATGGTTCTCAATTTACAGCCTGACTAGACAAGACAATGCATTTTCTAAAAGCTGCTACAACACCTAGATGAATAAAAATCACACTTCATTTCTTCGTTATTACCAATTGGCTTAGTGATGATAAAATTGGGCAATATTCCTTATGCGATTGAAATATCTTAACTGACTTTTTCACGTAACGATGAGTGCGCAGTTTCAAAATAGAAAATAAGTAATGAATATAGCTTGTTGCAGAAATTACTGCTCTTTAGTCTCTCTAATAGTAACAAGGTGAGCACGCCTTTTAACTTCAATTTATCACGAGATCGGAAAAAACCGCGGGACAAGGTGACCATTGTGAAAAAAAACCGGCCAAGTGCGAGTCAGGCACGCACACTGAGGGTTCCGTTACACAGTCGTATTTTTCGACATTTTGTACGATAATTCAAAAACTATGATGCATAAAAATAAATAAAAATCTATTTTAGAATGCACAGGTAAAGCCCTTTTATATGATACCCCACTTGATATAGTTATCTTACTTCGAATATTAAAAACCCTTATTATTAGTTCATGACCACAATTTAATTTTTTTGTATGATCTAACCCTAAATTCACTGTTTTCATGTTTTTCCTCTATATGCCAGCCAGCTATAAGACCCACCTACCTGCCAAATTTCATGATTCTAGGTCAATGGGAAGTACCCTGTAGGTTTCTTGACAGACAGACAGACAGACAACAAAGTGATCCTATAAGGGTCAATTTACACTGGAAGCGAATCGAAGCGAATTTCTAAAATTCAACACAGCATATTGACCTCTATCTCAGAAGGTAAAGCACCGATTTCAACTGAGTAATAAACTGAAATGAAATTCGCTCGAGTTTGCCCGAATTCCCGCGAATTTGTCATCTGGGCAAGAAGTTTGTGTTTTACGTGGTTGGGATAGAAGTCAATATGCTATGTTAAATTTTAGAAATTCTCTTCAATCCGCTGCTAGTATAAATCGACCCTAAGGGTTTCGTTTTTCCTTTTGAGGTACGGAACCCTAAAAAACGTTTATAAAAGTAGTTAAGTATATTTATTATCCGATTACGGCAAAGCCAAAAAGAAGGGTATGATTTTAGCAGGCTACGTATGTATGTATCTATGTGTGTTCCACCGTAGCGCCTAAGCTACTGACTCGATTATGATGAATATCAATAGATTCGTTATTATGGTCCGGGTGACATAGGCTAAAATTTATACGAACAATATCAGTATGACAGATGTTACATCCACAAAAGTGGGGGGTCTCTGAAATTTTTTTTGCTATCGTATCGAGTGAAATATCAAATCAAAGAGGAGAAAATTCTGAGTTCATAAATATACACGGAGCGACAGAAAAACAATTTTACTACATACATATATTCAACTAGTGCTATCTATTGGCAGTTCTCAGGTAGTAGTCGGGTTTTAGTGCTTTAACTTTTTTTTGTTAGCTTTAAATAAATAAAATTCAAGTAGTTTTAGTAAGTAAGTTTATTTCATGTAAGATAGTAATTTGTGGTTCTTCTTCTTATGTCAAGACTATCACCTGTTCGAAAACTGTTCCCAGATTTTTTGTTAGGTATTTTACTGTCGACTTGTGAGTTTTGACAATTGCTCGTGACTCGTGTGGCGCATTGCGTCCTCCTCCTACACATTTATAGTGGCATTCGCCTTAAATAGAAAGAACGGAAATGTCATCTTTCTTTCAAAGTGTTTAAAAGTTACATTGACAATAATAACAGCCTTCGACAAAACCAGGAAGTTGTACGCTTTGAGAAATATCGTGGACCTCTAACTAATGTTATTTGTGACATGTTTCCTGTAAAACGGAGATAATATCCGTAAAGTAAAACGGACACTTCAACACGGTTTCTACGGAAAAACGATCGGATGGATCCGAGTGCATTAAATGTTTTTCCGCCCAACACTGGTATTTTACGGTCACCGACGATCGTATGAAACTGCACATTTGATATTTATTTTACGCAATTGCATTTTCTTGACATACTTTCAGTTTCACTGTGCGTAGTTGCGTACGTGTTGCGTATTCAATGAACCAAAAGCTTAATTTTGCTATAATCCGCTGAAACAGGTCGAATCTGTATGATGCAACATGCAGCATGCGAAATACAACTTCTTTTCTGTAGAGTTTACAAAGTCTTTTCAATTGTGCACTGTAAGGTCTACATCTCCTGAGGATGCTCTGGTGTCGGGGCGAAACGTGCGTCGAGTGTGTTTTGGGATTTGTGTGGTGCTGTGTGGTGGTGGTGCGTGTGCGTATTGCTTGCCTGGTAGCTGCTTTTTCCTGCATGGTTAGCAGTGGGGGGGCGGGCGGTGCATTTCGCATGCTGCACGTTACATCATACAGATTCGACCTGTTTCAGCGGATTATAGCACAATTAAGCTTTTGGTTCATTGTATATCATGGACTTCCGCAAAATAACGCCTGCTTCTATACAATAGTTGCGTATTGTTTAGCCGTGTTCCGTGGACACAAGAAATGGTAGTCGAGATAAATAAATAAATAAAAAATATTTTTATTCAATTAAACTTTTACAAGTATTTTTGAAACGTCAAATGCATTTACCACTATACTGACCATATTGGTAAAGTCGATTTTTTAAGCTATTTAACGTGACGTGCGTTCATGCGTTGAGAGTAAATCAATAATTTAGTATGAAGGGTCAACTGTCGTTATTCCATTCTAGCATATTATTAAGAGTGATCACACTCTCCTCCGATCCGAATCCGTGAAAATACGGATATAATAAACTCGTACTGAATTCGGATATTGCTTACGCACTAATCCGATCTCTGATCCTAATCCAAGCTATTCAGTGGACATCTTTGACATATCTAAATCATATGCCCGATTTGAATCCGAGGCACATCCGAGATATTCCTACGGATGACAGAGAGATATCGGATGTAGTGCGTAAGCTAGCATACACATAGTTCTATGACTACTTCGGAACGTATTTTCACGGACTCGGATCGGATGAGTGATATATCTCGACCTGTCGCGTACTAAACATTAACTTGAACAAACATCAGAGCCTGAGATTTTTTGTTTGTTAAGAGAAGCCTATAATAAAAAGCAGTGGTATATTACGTCTGTGTTATTATTCAACATTACGTTCACTAGTTACAATTTAACTTTACATACTTGCCAGTATGATAATAATTATGAGACTGGTACGATTTGCCAGCTAGCAAAATAGGTTTATTTTTAGTAATTTTGATGCACAAAACATTTCCTTATTATTATATTTGACTTAATAAACCGTTTTGATGTTCAGAAACTGAATGCCTGTGGTAAATTTTATTATAAATGGATTTTTTAAGTTTTAGACACACGGAAGTAGTTTAATATGTTATTAAAATATGGTTGCTATAGTTCGTTTAGGTTTTATTAATAGCATCATGATATGAAAAACCGGCCAAGTGCGAGTCAGGCTCGCGCACCGAAGGTTCCGTAGTACAGTCGTATTTTTTCAACATTTGGCAACACACCTGCACAGCCCCCGCGCTAACCCGGTGAGGGCGAGCGCGGGTGACGTGTGGGTGTGCGGGGCGTCCCCCTCCTCATACCCCGTCTGCCATCTCAAGGAATTTTTAAAGCCTTAAAAGTCAATAACTGTGAAGAAGCTATGTCAGTTACTCTGGTTCTCCTACAGATCTCTTTATTTCTGATTTTGGATTACGTAGAGAAACTACAATCATATAGCTCTCTCCATTCGTCCGCTAAGTGACTTTTGAGTTTTCTTATAAGCCCATAGCGACCATCCATATGTCATTATTACGCAATTACTACGGGTTAAAAGTCAATCTATATATAGGTTTTCTATGAGTACAATCCATACTAATATTATAAATGCGAAAGTGTGTCTGTCTGTCTGTCTGCTAGCCTTTCACGGCCCATCCGTTCAACCGATTTTGCCGTTTGGTACAGATATAGCTTGCATCCCGGGTAAGGACATAGGCTACTTTTTATCCCGGAAAATCAAAGAGTTCCCTCGGGATTTTAAAAACCTAAATCCATGCGGACGAAGTCGCGGGCATCATCTAGTATTACATAAATGGTTTCCTGAGTTTTCCATTCAACCGTTTACTATCGAGACCCAGACGCTAGGTAAATTATTGAACTCTAGATACGTCGCGTTCGCGTCATACCGAACCCTTATCAGGATGCAGCTGCCGGCTGTGCTGTCGAACAGTCATACGATACTGTCAATACAGACTAAACAATCGTTCTTATCGTAATACCTACCTACAAATTACGCACTAAACGAAGTGTAATGTTCTTGTTACAGCCACTCTCGTATAGTATGAACGAATATGACGTTTTTAGTAGATGGTTCCGTATCGCCAGGGAAAAAAAGGAATCCTTATAGACTCACTTAGTTTTCTGTATGTCTATCAAGACCCGTCAGGCGTCAAGGGAATCAATACTTCCCGTTGACCTAAAAGGCCCCTATTTAGAGATGTTTTATAAGCACAAGTAAAGGGAAAAATCACAAGCAAAGGGAAATTCCACCCCTAAGTAGGTTAAATGGAGGATGGAAGTTTGTATGAAAGTCCGCAGTTTTTGAAGTTACATCGGATGAAAGATGGTATTTAAGCTTTCGGTTACAAATATAAAATACGTAATTCACAATTTTTGAAAATTCTACTACCAAGGGGGTTAAATAGGGGATGAAAGTTTGTATGAACGTCCGTCATTTTTCAAGTTATTTGCATGAAAATTGGTATTTTGGTTTTCGGTCACGAATGAAGAAACACGTGTTTCAGGATTTTTGGAAATTCGACCCTCACCTCGATTTTCTAAATTCCACCCGAGCGAACCGGAGCGGGCCAGCTAGTATTAGATAAAATATGTACGACAACGCGCGCGTCCAGCCCTGCAGTACAGTTATCACGTGTTGTGTTTATACTTTGTAGGTTTTGTTTTGATATTAAATAACGCTGCACGTGATTTCTACTAATTATTAGTATCAAAATTCGACGCATTTACATTAATTGCACCGGATGCCTGTTATGCTTTATTGGATAATGTTTGACTCATATACCTAGATACCTTGAAATTACGTAAGTTAAAAATATAGTAATAAAGCATACGATTTATCGTGGACTATTTTAAACGGATTATTTAATTGACGTAGTCTGTTACATCATTTAGAACAATAGGCTTTGTCTGATATGTCACACAAAAATGTAGAAATACCTTTTTTTTTTCAACATAACGAACTCTCGGTAGGATATTAAATAATAAACAGCATTCTAACAGAGAGTCGCAAACTTGCGTGCACTGCTGGACATAGGCCTTTCCAAGATCGCGCCATCACACACGTTCCTCCGCCTTCCTCATCCACCCACTTCCCGCTACCTTCTTAAGGTAGTTTGTCCAGCGGGTTGGGGGTCGTCCCACCCTGCGCTTGCTGGTACACGGTCTCCACACCAGATAGTTTGCTATACTAATACAAAAACATTTTTTGAAATTGAATATTTTATGCAAAATCACAATTAGTATTTTAGATAACACGATAATAATAACTAGGAAAATAGCACAATATTGATAACGTTATACTTACTTATATATTCATTAAAAAACTATTTTATAAATGAGTATTGGTTTTCCAGATTGACGGTGATTGGCCGAGTCGGTATCGATTGATCGTACATGCGTTTCAGAAATAGCATCGCCGAATATAGTGGGCGTCATAATGTACCGACACCCACGCTTGGAGCGTTGGCCTCAGAAGAAAAATCTTTTATAAACATTTTTCATTCGTTGCGCAGGAAGTTATCCGAATCGGTATAAATTTTTTGGCTGTTTCCTCCTTGTCATAAGACAATATGACAGTATTGTGTACATCCTCATGATACATCCTCACTACAGTAAAGGCCCTACAAGGGAAATTGTGACCGAGTAGACAAGAACGATACTTAGTTGTAAAATATGTGCAACGTCAAACAGCAACAACAACCTACTTTTTTTCCGGATAAATCATTTTAATGAGGCATAACTGAAGGCTTTAAAACCATGTGATATGGGCAAGAAGCACAAAGAAGTTTCTATTTACTTATTTCCTAAGATAATATTTACGTGACTATATTTACTCGTTTTACGGCTCATTAAAATTTTCTAAAGTTATTTTTTCGTAATGTGCAAACACCGCAAGTCCCGGTCTCACAACATCGTAATTTGTTCGAGCATAATTTTTTTTTGCCGTGATAAGGTCGAACGTTAGATCCCGTGCACGCACCTCTAACTTTTCGGACTCGTGTGCGTTTTAAGCAATAAAATGTCACTTGCTTTAACGCTGAAAGAAAATATCGTGAAGAAACCTGCATGCCTGTGAATTTTCCATAATATTCTCAAAGGTTTAGGAAGTCTGCAAATACGCATCTGGCCAGCGCAGCGTGGTAGACTATGGCTAAACCCTTTTCATTTTGAGAGGAAACACTTGCTCAGTAGTGAGCGTTGGGTTGAACATGACTATGATGATGATATTGATAACACTTTTTTGAACCAAAATGTATAGGTACATTTTGGTTTAAAAAAACCATTTCGTGTGTAGATTGGAAAGGTCTTTTGAAATTTTTACAAGGTTTCTTTGACGACTTTTCGTCATCAAGCTCAGTTTGCGAAATCGTTAGCTTCATAGTGATCTGCGATGTGTTTTTCGTCCCAAGAGAATCAGATATTTTTAGGGTTCCGTACCTCAAAAGGAAAAGCGGAACTCTTATACGACCACTTTATTGTCTGTCTGTTGTATTAGCTTCGACAAATTCATAGTCAAGCTTGTTGAGTTATTAAAATATTTTTTATTGTGAATATTCTATACGACTACGAGATTTTAATGTTACTAAAATATTTTTACTATATTAACAGTTATTATTTACATAAACATCCACAGAAAATACTCATATAATATTCTTAATTGATCAACTTGATTATGATGAAAAATTCTCTGGGAATATTACAGCTGTCCGATTTGAATTGCAAATGAATCTGTTTATTAATAGAGATTTATCAGATTATTGGCAGGAAGAGCTATTAATAAAAAAACCGGCCAAGTGCGTGTCAGGCTCGCTCACTGAGGGTTCCGTACTACAGTCGTATTTTTTCGACATTTTGCACGATAATTCAAAAACTATGATGCATAAAAATAAATAAAAATCTGTTTTAGAATGCACAGGTAAAGCCCTTTCATATGATACCCCACTTGATATAGTTATCTTACTTCGAAAACTGAAAATACTAATTATTAGTTCATGAACACATTTGCAATAAGCATTTAAATCTACAATGATGAACTCGCTTGTAAGCACTTGAAATATTTTGTATTCAACCTGTGTATATTTAAATACATACCTGAAAATTATTACCAGACTGGGCAGCGCAAATAAGTTGAATAGGAATGTCTATATCAGTCACACAGTATATTATGTTTGTTTGTTTCGTTTGTATGATCGTTTGGGAGCTTCAGAGAGAAGAGAAGCTTTGAAGTTTGACTTTTGATTTACTTTTAATTCTATTTAATTCCATTCTTTCTATATTGCGAATATGGGTAAACAGTAGAGATGTTACAAAAACAAAAAGGTACAGCCAAATTCTGCTTATTATCATGCAATATTCATGAAAATTCACGTGGCGTATTTATTTATTATTGTACGTCATTTTATTTATGGTACGTATAGTCCGCGACAGGTTGGGATGACACACCCGCACGTCACCTGCGCTCGCCCGCACCGGGTTAGCGCAGGGCTGTGCGGCTGTGCGGGGCGTTCCCTCCCCGATTGCCATCTCGACCTGTCGCGTACTATACCTACCACATTATTTTTGAAAACGTGACGGAATAATGTCAAGGTCATTTTATTTAAAGTGACTGATATCCAATTACAATACAGATTTGTTGTATTGTTCAATTAAAGTGATTATATGATAGAGTTACCATTTATCTAGGTGTCCTAGGAGAAACTAGCGAGCTTTGGCTAAATTTAATATTAAAGGTTCAAAAAAGCGATAAATGTTGGGGTCCTAAGGTGCAAGAATGGCGACCTTGCACCGGAAAGCGATGTGTTGGAAGACTCCCCACTATCACTAGCTAGGCGGACAGACGACATCAAACGAGTCGCAGGATTCAAGCGGCGCGGCTAGACCGTGACGTGTGAAAGTCCCTACATGATGTTCTGCAGTGGACGTCTATCAGTTGATAATAATGATGATGATGAAATATTAAAGTGTGCCTTATGAACTGTAGGTTATCTTGCGAGAAATTGTTTAAAAAAATTTAGTATCTTATTTAAGTTTTTTAAACTTTTTTTCACTGCTTTGTGCTCAATTCTACAGACTTGAATGTACTTAACTGCATATACTAGTACTAGAACTTAACTTCTTCCAAACTTCTACATACGTTCCCCAAAATTAAAATCCACATGTCCTGCTTTTTAAACGGTTAATACTGTAACCCTACTGATATAACCTTAAAGATTTCTCTGCGTATTGACTAGACTTACAGATCATTTTTCATCGAGATGTGATTATAAATATAATATCCTATCCAATTAAAGATACATAGGAATCTTTATTAATGATATTATTATACGTTGTTCGAACAAAGTCACGGATTAAAAAATGTTTGAGCTTAGTTAGTTTATACTTGACGCAGTTATAGAATATAGATGATTCATGCTACCACTGTGCATGAGTCAGATCGTGCTCCGGTCTGGGAACTATCAACAGTGCAGGCAGCAGGGTGATTCGGTAACCCAGTGTTCAACCACCGACCTCAATTGACAATTCATTTTTAATCCACTGAAGGTTTTTTACAAAAAAATATTTTGATATCACATAGTAAAGCATTTAGTTTTTTTGTTTGAATGGTGGCTTGATCGAGAGTGTTTTTAGCTATAATCCAAGAAAATTTGTTTAGCCGTATGAAGATTCTTCTTTCTTTTCTAGTTTTCTTCCTAGACCAGTGATTACAATCCGACCAATAGGTACATCTACACTTAATATTATAAAGAGGAAAACTTTGTTTGTTTGTTTGTTTGTTTGTTTGTTTGTTTGTACTGAATAGGCTCAAAAACTACTGGACCGATTTTAAAAATTCTTTCACCATTCGAAAGCTACATTATCCACGAGTAACATAGGCTATATTTTATTTTGGAAAAAAATAGGGTTCCGTAAGATATTTGGGTTTTTCGGACACAAGGTGTAAAAAATCAACCAGAAAAGTTACTTATTTTGCGTACGCTGCCTAAACTATAAAAGATAGAACCATAAAATGTTCTAATTAATTGTAGATCTTATAAATATCTACAAAAAAGTCCGCGACACACTATACCCATCTATGTCGAGTGAGGCACAGCAACCATTTTTTTATTTAAAAATCTTGAATTTTTTTTGGACTACATTTAAACGCGTTTATTTTACTCATGCTATTAATCCTTATCAAAATAAATGATTTCATCACTAAGAACAGTTTATGGAGATAATATTTGGTCTTTGAATGATTAAAATTGGACGTTTGGTTTTGAAGTTATGGCGAAATTAAAATATTACGATTTCTGCTGCACGGCCCGATGTCGTTAAGTTTGTTTGTAGGGGGTAATCTTTAGAACTACTGAACCGATTTTAAAAATTCTTTCACCAGTAGAAAGCTACATTATTCCTGAGTGACATAGGCTATACGGGATCTTTAAAAACCTAAATCTACGCGGGCGAAGCCGCGGGGATCAGCTAGTGTTTGTATATAGTCAAATTCTAATAAGGCGACGCATTGGCATTGTAGCGTGTAATTTGTATATATTACACGAACCATTTCAAACTATTCGACCCCTTGATAACGCAGAAACTATTGAACCTAAACACGTACAATTTTGTATATCTATGATAAAACGTTTTTGAACACATATACTCTTAATGAAATTAGTTTAGGCCAGCAACTGTTCAACACAAGTAACTAGTTGTACCTATAGATAAAGTTGAAAAAAATGAAATAAATTTAAAATTTAAAAAACCCCCGACACGAAAACCTCTAAAATATATATGTATTGTATTGGCCCTTTAAGTCTAATATAAATAGTAAAATTTATATCCAAGCGCTCGTTACGTCGCGGGACCGCTAAGTTTATAAAATTAAACTTGAGTACCTAAAAATTATAAAGATCCTTGGTATTTATGCTGCTGTAGAAAGAATAGTTGTAAGCGGTTCCCTCGACGGGACAAGGTTTAGGGCGTTTAGTAATAGATTATACATTATTTCTTGCATAGAGCGTACCGTCTCCTCCGTTTGCAATCCTGCGAATGATCGCACACAACTTTTTAACGGAGCTCTAAATTGTTTAGTGACAAAACTAACACAGCATCCTTAATTAGCTTCTACGGAAATCTTTGACGAAAACGGGCACTAGTAAAATCGTGTTTTAGGTGTTGAATTTGTCGTGTTACGTGTTCGAATTGCCTTGAATTCTGTCGTAAGCCTAATCGCTTCTTTTCGAAAGATTACGAAAGATCTACAATAAATTGTTAGTGCAATTATCATGCGTTGTTATCGCACGTTTTGATAACTGATAAAGTGAAATCTGACGGTCAATAAAAATCCGGAAGGTGGTTCAACGCTTTATTATTGCGATATTATAGTGATGTGCTATCGTTTTTTTTACGTAGTTGATGTTAAAATACGTAATAGACTGAAGTAAAAACATCTTTTTTTAATTTATTTATTCACAATTGGCGCACGTTTGACCTCGATCACACTTGATGGGAAGTGATGATGTAGCCTAAGATGAACGGGACGCAAATTTGTAGAAGATGCCTGTTCACTCTTGTTGTATAGATCTAAAAGAAGAAGAATAAGAAGTTGATCTAAATGTAATTAGAGATATTAATATTCTTATGTACTCGGTAGGTTTTAATCGGAGATATTAATATTCTTATTTACTCGCATCGGAAAGTGCAGGCTGGCAAACGCACCACTAGTTAGACAAATGAATCCGCCGATGAGCCAATGGATTCAGGCAGGGCAAGATCGTGGCATCTGCAAGTCCCTGTAAGATAACTATGTCCAGCAGTAGACGTCTATAGGTTGCCAATGATTATGATGACGATAATTCGTTAGATAATGAAATCCTTCAAGTTGTTGGTTAAGAGCACTAAGCTAAAATTTCCGACTACATAATTATAAAAGACAAAGACGTGACGTACGAACAGCGTGTGATATGGCTGCGGTAAAATAACAATGGACGGCCAGTTGCTAAAATCACTCGCTGCTGCGGGCTACCTCTATTTATTTTGGAAGTCTATACCACAGATTTACGATATGGTAAAACTGTGTCTATACCTACGTACCTGTCGTGGACACGTATGCGGAAATTATGAGTGAGGTCTGCTGAAGATACAAAAAATACGTAACGAATTGTTTAATGTATTTTTGGTACCAGTTTCGAATTAATACTTTTAAGCTCTCAGCCACCAACGTATAAAGTGCATGACATCATAATTTTTTTGCAATATGTGTAACTTAAGGTAGGTTAAAATTAGTTTATTTTTTATATGATTACATAACAAGAGAAATTTTCATACACGAGTAGGTAGGTACCTAGGGCTTTTATAACTGTCTCAGCGTACCACTATTTCTCCGATATAATGTGTGAACGAAAGCAGTCTTATTTAAATTTCGCCAATTTTAGCATCGTAGAAAGCTGTGATAGCCTAGTGGTTAGGACGTCCGCTTTCTAATCGGAGGTCGGGAGTTCGGGATCGAACGGCTCCTTTAACTTTTTGAAGTTATGTGTGTTTTAATTAATAAAATATCACTTGCTTTAACGGTGAAGAAAAACAACGTGAGGAAACCTGCATGCCTGAGAGTTCTCCATAATGTTCTCTATTTTTAGGGGCTTTTGTACTAAACTAAATGAAAATCAAACTACAGATGATTAAATCTAAACCAATAACAATTTGAGAGAACCACTATGTAAAAATTCATACTCTTTTATCGCTGAAATGCTCAAAGGTTTGCTAAAAATACAATTGAAAATACATACCAATATAATTATATTCATAAAATTTAAAAAGATTGGAAGGCGAAATTATATTATGTAATACCGATTAGGTATTGAAGTCGGATTTATTTTTGTTAACATTATCTCTACCTATAGTTGAAATTACGTCCATCTCTAGATAAAGTTGGTAGCTATTCGTGGAATCGA
The DNA here is from genome assembly GCF_902806685.2 of Maniola hyperantus. NCBI lineage: Eukaryota > Metazoa > Arthropoda > Insecta > Lepidoptera > Nymphalidae > Maniola > Maniola hyperantus. Next base: position 7,350,888 of record NC_048550.1, read on the forward strand.
GGCGATATCGTCCTCGGCAGGTCGGCGGTTGAACTTGTAGCGGCTGATGAACCTGCAGCTACCTAATTAGTAATGTTCACGCTTCATTTAAAGCAATTTGCACTTTTCCTGGTACGTACCTATTCAATTCTTACCTACTGAATAATATATAATAGGTAAGTAATTAGTATATCACTACCCATATTATAAATGGGAAAGTGTGTTTGTTTGTTAGTTTATTAGTTTGTTGGTTTGTCCTTCAATCACGTCGCAACGGAACAACGGATTGACGTGATTTTTTGCATGGGTAGGTAGGTTAAAGATAAAGTTAAAGACCTGGAGAGTGACAAAATCCAAGCGGACGAAGCCGCGGGTATCAGTTAATATAGAATAATGCCGGTGATAGCCTAGTGGCTTCGGCTTTCTTTTGGGGAGGTCGGGGGCTCGATCCCGGACACGCACCTCCAAAATATCGTAGTTATATGTGCGTTTTAAGCAATCAAATATTACTTGATTTAACGGCGAAGGAAATCATCGTGATTAAACCTGCATGCCTGAGAGTTCTTTATAATATTCTCAAAGGTGTTTGAAGTTTGTCAATTTGCACTGAATCAGCGTGGTGGACTAAGGCCTGAACCCTTCTCATACTGAGAGTAGACCTGTACTCTGTAGTGAGTCGGCGATGGGTTGATCATAATGATGATGATGAAGCAGTTACCGTAATAATTATATTTTATTACTAGCGACTTGCCCCGGCTTTACGTAGTTTCAACTTTATTTTACAATACTGACTAATCTGCAAACAATTTGCCATTTATTTGTTTTTCCAATTATAATATCAATTTATTCAATATATTGTTTTTGTATTGTATTGAATGACAAAGAATTAAGTAGGTAGCTTAGACAATTATTATAATAGACGTTCAGTCAAAAATATTGTATTAACCTAGCATACAAACAGCTTTATTCTGAGCAACACAAAACATGTGCAAAAACCAATAGAGAAGTCAATGTTCGATAAAATACCTACATTACAACGCATTGTTGTCTTTGGATACCTCTGCAGCCAACTTGTTCGTGACCTGAATACACGACTATGAGTCCATGCTTCATCAACAGGAATGTAAAATTTCCCACATTTTCGGAAAATTGACTTTCACTAAAAGTAAAAATTTCAATTTTTTTTTAGAATTGAAGATTTTAAAAATCCCTTCCAATCCAATCCAATCCACCAGCCTGTAAAAAATCCCTTAAAAGTGAAAATTAAAAAATTTCCATTTCTACTTTTATTGGCAAATATTTTATCATAAGTGTCATAAGGTTTCATGATTTTTTTTCGTCTTTGTTAACTATATATGGAATGTTATGTAGCGCCATAATTGTTTTTTTATGACGTTATTAGATCTTTAGCCAGTAGGCACGTAATTTCCAAAGTGATACTATTATTTTGTTGTTAGATGCTAGCCACTGCATCTGGTTCTATTAATAAAAACCTGAGAAAAACCTTTGTAATCACCTAACCTAATGTATGGAATTACCAGGTCTTACTAAATTCATAAGTGCCCTTTACTTAAAGTATTTATATTGAACTAGCTTATGCTCGCGACTTCATCCGCGGGGACTACATAAATTTCAACCCCCTACTTTACTCCCTTAGGGGTTGAATTTTTAAAATACCCCTAGCGAATGCCTACGTCATAATAGCTATCTGCATGCCAAATCTCAGCCCAATCAGTCCAGTAGTTTCAGCTGTGCGATGATAGATCAGTCAGTCACCTTTTCCTTTTATATATTTAGATGTTTGATGTTGAGCGCTCCCTATAATGATTTAAAGAAATTCTTTTGCCAAAGGTTGTCTGGGACACATAAGCCTGTCTAGTGACAAGTGTTAATGTCAAGTTCGTTCACTTATGTTCAGAAAGAATTTCTCATTATATCTATCGCAAGATCCTCTGCTGCATGTTATGACTTCTATGTATACTACTGTATGAGTCTTATTATGATAGAACTAGCTTATGCTCGCGACTTCGTCACATATTTCAAACCCCTATTTCATTCCTTTGGGGGTTGAAATTTTAAAATTCCTTTGCCTACGGCATCCGGTGCAATTAATGTAAATGCGTCGAATTTTGATACTAATAATTAGTAGCAATCACGTGCAGCGTTATTTAATATCAAAACAAAACCTACAAGGTATAAACACAACACATGACAACTGTACTGCAGGGCTGGACGCGCGCGTTCTCGTACATTTATCTAATACTAGCTTATGCTCGCGACTTCGTCCGCGTGGACTACACAAAATTCAAACCTCTATTTTACCCCCTTAGGGGTGGAATTTTCAAAAATCCTTTCTTAGCGGATGCCTACATCATAATAGCTATCTGCTTGCCAAATTTCAGCCCTATCCGTCCAGTAGTTTGAGCTGTGCGTTGATAGATCAGTCAGTCAGTCAATCACCTTTTCCTTTTATATATATATAGATAGATTAGATATGAGAAAAGTTCTGGGTACCCACCGCATTATTAACCCAAATAACCTCTACCTTATGTGAATAATGGAAAGGGGCCACAACCTTCAGCAAAGAAAATTCAACCAGAAGTTTCGTGAAAATTTAACATCCGTTTCTGTAAACACGATTCAGTACCTTTCAATACTGTGTCAAAAGCTTAGTACTATTCAACAATAGTTACAAATTAACTATTATTAAATAACGAAATTGATACGAATGATAATAACCTACTAGCTGCATGGATTTTCATTCCATTTTTATGGTTCCGTACCTTCGAATGAAACAATGGAACCTGTCTGTCTATCACGGCCAATTTGGTTAAAATATACTGGACCAATGAAATTAAAAACTACACATATGAATTCCAATAGGTGTAGAGTTATACTCGTACACCAAAAAAATATAATTTCTCATCGACTTCAATATGTTTTGGTAAAGAAAGGGTGATTGTACTTTACACTCAATTTTACAGGACGTCACACTCAACGCTTACTATAAGTCCCGCAAATTGCTATCGCGTTGGAACCATGTCTCATTAAAATCGAAATGACGTCATTTGACGTAGGTACATATATTTAAGTAAAAATATACCATCAGCTCGGAACTTCAGTCTAGTGCTGACTGCTGACATCACTAAAATGGCGGCTACGCATATTAGCAATTTGCGGGACTTATATAATATGACATTAATATGTCATATTAGATTGGAGCGCGTGCCGTTAGCTAAAACACCTTCGCATCTACAATTCCTAGAAGCTGTGATGGAAACTGTGCGCGTTGCGTATTTGTGTGTGTCTATGTCTGTATCTCATACTCATACCGTAAACACTACCTACTAATCTTAGTCAAATATTTAATAGGTCATGTTAAGTACAAGTAGACCCTGCACCTTGTTCAAAATACCGGGTAGCGAGAGCAAGTTGAAGAAGATCTTCCACGCATAACTCTACATTTCTCACATTAACTTGATCCTTTATCAGTAACTATGTTAGTGTTCACAGTCAAGACGAAAGATAAGAAAGCATTGTGTTCGCACTCTGCGCATAATCACTTGTATTTTCAGAAATAACATTGGCTTTTAGCGTTTCGCAATCGTTTTCTTGCCATTGTTTACAGCATTGTGTATTTTTTTTCTATATTTTGTAACAATGAAGTTTGCAAATTTATTCGGCTATTTTTCACAGGCTTTGGCGGCCATCCATGCAGTTAACCGAATGGATATTGCCGGTTATTTAACGTGATAAAATTGCTCGCCTTTAAGTTCATCTTATTACGATAGAGTTTTATTTTTGTTTCAATTTTAGTTGCAATAAGTTTCCACATTCGTCGGACTTAAAACTTTCTATCAATTTGAAAATTCTCGGCCAACCAACCTTGTCTTGCAAGGAAACTGAGACTGCTCAAGTAGATATGTCTACTCGTCTATCTACATTAAACCCAAGACTAAGTAGTACCTACTGAGCCACTATTGAGAGCGACGAAAAACTGAAAAAGCAGTGTTGTTTTTGTACGCAGAAAAGAAATTCCCTTTTATTTATTTAAGTAGTAAACTCGCATCATAGAATCCGGGTTGGTTTTTTCTTTATGAATTATTACAATAATAACACTTATTCCACACTAGATGATGCCCGCGACTTCGTCCGCGTGTATTTAGGCTTTCACAAATCCCGTGGGAACCCATTGATTTTCCGGGATATTACGTAGCTATCTCAGTCTCTAGGATGCAAGCTATCTCGTACCAAGTAGATGATGCCCGAAATGTATGAATGGATTGCAATTTCACATTTATGTATCGTTCTTAAAATATTGATACAGGTCAATTAATAATGCTCAATTGATTTTCTGTAACTCTGAAAAGATTTTACATCCATCTTTGTACCTATCCTGGTTTTCGAAATGGGAACATGGTCAACTGAAAGCTTACGAAAGCTTATGTTATTATTTCTTTATGGTATTACTTATTACAAAACTGTGTTAATACTTTCGTATTTGATACGCACTTAACCTTTTGTAAATATCTTTATTTGATGTTTAAAGATATCGTATATTTATACTGGTTTCAAGATATTCTGACGATTATTACCAGCTTATTACTGGAAATTAAAATGTCCACGCGCATTAAATTAAAGGATCATAACACGAGTAACTTTTAGTCTTAAATGTTCGATTCCAATTCCAAGCTCGTGAAATTTGCACAAAGCTTTGTACATTCAGCACTAATTGTTCAAGAGACACCTGTGACTTAAACTATCCATGTAATCCGATTCTCAATCCTTCCTAGAACCAAGTTACAAAAATATGTTTGCTCTTTATTTAAAAGAGATTGTATCAATTTGTTTATATAATGAGAACTAATTTGCAGTCGTACCATATAATTTTCTTATTACATTTTGGTATACAATATACATACACTTACATCATGTAACAAATACCTACACGTTTAAAATTACATTAGCTAAAGGTGTTTTGTGTAATCAAAAATTACACAACATGGCTTCAGTTTTTAAGAGTAACAGCAACGAAATAGGTGAGTTATTGGTTACTATATCGAAACTTTTTTTAAGCTCACAATTATTACTGTTTATATCATCACCATCATCAACCAATAGACGTCCACTGCTGGACATAGGTCTCTTGTAGGGACTTCCACACGCCACGGTCCAGCGGCTCCCTGCGACTCGTCTGATGTCGTCCGTCCACCTAGTGGGGGTTCTTCCAACGCTGCGTCTTCCGGTGCGAGGTCGCCATTCCAGCACCTTGGGACCCCAACGTCTATCGGTTGTACGAACTATGTGCCCTGCCCATTGCCACTTCAGCTTCGCAACCCGTTGAGCTATGTCGGTTACTCTAGTTCTCTTTTTGATCACGTAGAGAAACTCCATTGCCCGTTGAGTGACTCTGAGCTTTACTTTTCTTTTATACTTACTCGTATTACTGTTTATACTTACTATATTTTTTAGTTTATTGGCAAGAAGCTGTTGACCGCGACTTCGTTGCGATACATGTACTTATAGCCTACAGCACTCGTGGATAATGTAGCTATCTATCAGTGAAAGAATTTTGAAATTGGATGAGTAGTTTCAGAGAATACAATTAATTCTTTATCTAATAGGTACAACCAAACTTACAAACTACCGGTGTATAATATTAGTGTAAAATGTAAATATCTAGACGCGATTGTATATTTACTCATACGCATGGCTAAGGTTTGGAATACTCTTCCACGATATGTGTTTCCTACCAATTACAACCCGGGTATCTTTAAAACAAGAGTGAATAGGCATCTTCTAGGTAAACGCGTCCCATCTTAGGCCGCATCATCACTTTCCATTAGGTCTGATTGTGCTCAAGCGTTTGCCTATAATGAATAATAAAAAAAGCATGCCAAGGTCTGAAAACGCACAACATTTAAAAAAAACTTTAAAGTGTTTATCGATGAACTACATATAATAATAAGAAGATTTAATTTTCCATTTACATGTTGTTGTTTAGTTTTTCCATTTAGGTTCACAATTAATATAAAAGTAATATACCTACTCATAATACATAATCGTAGTAATACATAAGTAAGACATCGTAGCAGTAGGTAAGGTTCTTCCTTTTACTTTGGATAATTATGAAAATAAACAAAATTAGTAAAATAACACTGTACCTAGTGTAAAATTGTTTTTAATCGTTTGATTGCAACAAGACGGCAACTATTTTGTCTACGTTTATTGCTACTAATTGTATTGTTCCGTTCTTATAAATGACTCCATACACGCGTGGTCACGCGCCAATAGTTAGTCATTGTTGTAACTCTAAACCCCGGTTCCCACTTGCCGTTTGTCGGGCTCGGACTTAATTCGGATGTTCCAGTGGCAGAACATTTTATAATGAAGCTATTCACGTCTTGTCGGAAACCGATTTTGTGTCAAAATGTACTTACTGCCACTGGAACATCAAGCGATAAACGACAAACGACAAGTGGGAACGGGGTGTAAGTGCAAACTTCAATTATGTAGGTACTAAAATACACTAATTAGACTAGCTTTACCTGTAGTATTTTGTATCCTCAAGAAAGTATTAAGTAAGTAAGTAAGTAAGTATTATCCTGTGCTCGCATATTCGTATCGTACTAGTAGTTCCTTTTCGTATATCACTAGTGACCCGCCCCGGCTTCGCACGGGTAGCTTATTACAATTTTAGTAGGGATCTCTAATTTAAAAAATATATAGATATCCTATGTCACTTAAGAATTATGTAGCTTTCTACTGGTGAATGAATTTTCAAAATCGGTCTAGTATAGATTACAAAACGGTATGTAACTTTATGTAAGATTTCTCTAAATCACATGCAAAAATGGTGGGGTTTACGTTAGAGAGTGTACCCACCAAGTAAGGTGTTTAACCACTCAGGGTGAGTAAAGCCAGGGCGGATGCTAGTACAATAAAATGCAAATATGTATCTGACAATAAAAGACCTAGGTGTTTACCACCTTATTTCTGGTATTCCTATAATACCATTTTATGTAAGTACAGAACATATAAATATTTGTATCAAATATGGATTAATAAAAGTAAGCCTGTAGATAGGCCATCTTATTTTCTTTATTTTATAATTAAGTGTGCGAGTAAGCGATTTTCTTTTCAGTTACGCCTCTACGCATGAACAAAAAAGCGATAAGTATAATAAAACGCTGAATGATTTGACGTGTGAAAACATATAAAAATGATTGTTTTCGTGATTTCGCTAACAGTAGATACGCTACTTTCAAGATTGTCTCGAACGCAATGCTTCCCATGATTGTTTGAACAAAACCGCGTTAGGCTTTTTTCGATGCGAACACAATGGTATACAAGAAATAACAGTAGATTAAACTCGATATTGATGTATTTCATGTCAAATTGAATTGCATATGAAACGTTATTGTATGAGTAGAGATGGTCGCTACGTGTTTTTATATCACTTCTCTACAAATGCTGTAGCATAGGTTTGTTGTTTCATTGTGATCTCACCTGATAAAACTAAATAATAAAAGGAAAAGGTGACTGACTGACTGATCTATCAACGCACAGCTCAAACTACTGGACGGATCGGGCTGAAATTTGGCATGCAGATACCTATTACACGTAGGCATCCGCTCAGAAAGGATTTTTGAAAATCCAACCCCTATGGGGGTGAAATAGGGGTTTTAAATTTGTGTAGTTCACGCGGACGAAGTCGCGAGCTTAAGCTAGTAATATATAAATAATGAAGTAAGAAGTATTAAATGTTATATTGCTTTCAATAGACTGAGCCGCCTGTCTTAAACTACACCCCATTCCAGCTAGACGTGGGACCTGCCCCCCAATTGTGTAAGGATAACCATTTCATGGCTATCGCAATCGTCAAGAATTCTGCCCTTTGATTGGCTGTGAAAAAATGTAAACAGCGAATCAACCAATCAAAGGGCAGAATTTCTTGACGATTGCGATAGCCATGAAATGGCTATTCTTACACAATTGGGGGGCTGGTCATACCGGATGTCACTGCACTGCACTGCACATCAGAGTATAATAAGTAATTATTATGTAAAATTCTAGTATTTTCTAAGACCCGAATCATACCTACTGCTTTAGCATTGCATGTTAAAAGTATATGCTTCCACACTGAAAAAAGTATTACAAATTGCAGTATTAGGTATTAGTAAATCTAGTCAAAAAGTAGGCACCAACTCATTACGTAGCAACAGCGGTTGAACCATTGTTCTCTTCTTTTTGCAGGTACTTTTTTAATCGGCGTTGGTTCATTTAAAATGGTTGCTAAGCGTCAGCTATCTTGATAAAGGCGTTTTTGCTAATCTCCGAGCGGCTAGTACTGCAAAGTACAACGTTTTTCATTCTATGCGCAATAGGAACGACGTGACTGCAAGTAGCTTTGGCTTCGGCAAGACGGCCGACGATATTCATCGAGAACTGAAAATCGAATACGTCGACAAAATAATAATTAATCATCATCTTTACCACGAATGCAGCGACTCGACGTAACGAAGTTATTGAGAGTTGAGAAGACTTGGATATTTTTTTGCTTTTGACTTTTGAATTTTATTTATCCAGCTTCTCTATCTGAATGTATATAAAAAGTCTTGACTCACTGACTCTCAACCACTCAGCCCAAACCTTTGGGTCTAGAAAACGTCGATAAACGAAAATGTAGATAAAGAATGAGGCCAAATTTTTCGAATTTCCCACGGGATAGAAAATAAATGGAATATATTTTGGTCGAGCGAAGCCGCGGGCGGTCGTTAGTCTTATTTACTTTTGGTATAATATAAGTAGAAACTAGCTAGACGTATAGACCATGCCTTTACCTAAATGACCTTATTTAATCTATTGTTACAAAAACACTTGTTTTAATACATAAGGTATTGGGTATATTATTATTGAGTTACATCTATTAGTTTCATCTAGGTCACGATTTTTAGAGCAGTAGTAGTGGTGCTATTATAAACGCACTAGTTTATAACAAAACAAAGCAATATGTAACCTAAATATACTAGATACATTGATTTAGATAACTTTACAATCGCCCTTAATTGCTAAACCATAAATGATAAGAGGTGTAGCTATTTTTGCATACAATGTTTTATTAGTACAACCGACTTAGCGTTGTATCTGATACATTTTGTATGGTAACAGCCTAAATTTTAACATAGTGCAATGCGATATTACTTATTAGCTGAACATACTATTGATTTCAACTTTATCTACTATTATGTAAAATTAATCATCGATCTAGCTGCCAATACGTCTACTAGCTATTCTTATTGTTCACCATCATGCAAGACGTCAAGAGGTAAGTAGGTATGGATGGATTATCCATACTATCCATACTCATATTATAAATGCGAAAGTGTCTCTGTCTGTCTGTCTGCTAGCCTTTCACGGCCCATCAGTCAAACTGATTTGTATGAATTTTTATTTACGAAACTATATCTTGCATGATGAGATAATATAAGATTGCTCTATAAGATATTCAATTTATTTTGAACTAGTTCTGTGTGCGATTTTTCCCGCGTGGAAATTATTGAAAAAAAATATAGGCTTTATAAAATTATTGGACTTATAATTCAATATCATGAGGATGATGATGAAATCAACACCATCAAAATAAATTTATACGAGATCTAATAGTTCAGTGCATTCTAAAGCGTGATTATAAATTCAAATCTGTAATTAAATTAGACGAACGGCTCTAAATAATAAGTCATGTGTTATTATTGCCAAGGGAATGAAAAAATGACCAACCGCAGTCTTTGAAACAAAAATAAACGTATACAAAATTGGCCATGTGCGAGTTATACTCGCCTACCGAGGGATCTGTAGCTTGGAAAGAAAAACATAAACATGTTTGGTTGAATATTGTACCATCTTAAAAATAATTCCCTTTTATTTGGGACCGCAAAACCGTTTTAAAAGCGCTTTAAATTATTGCTTAAATCGCACATATTGCTAGACTACGAAATGTTAGAGGTGCATGCCCGTATTCGATCCCCGGATCCCCCGATCAGGAGGCCAAAGTTTTAACCTTAATAAAGTTTGGCAAGCATTATTCAATACTATTCCAACAAGTCAATAGCATTAGTAATAACTGAAATAAGCGGGTGTGTCAGACGGACAGACAGACTTAGTAGCACTATAAAAGTACCTTTTCACCATTTTGGTACGGAATTACGGAACCCTAAAACATCTACAAGGTCTTCGGAATCCATTAAACATTTCGAAGACTTGCTCCAAACAAAAAAGGAGCTCCATCCTGCGATAATATGAATGTTTCCAGGTTCCACTTTTGCTCATAATATTAAACATAGTACTTTTTGATATATCTCTTATTCCCTTACAAATCAACGGGATCGTGACGTTTTACCGAACATTTTATGGTAGATTCTCACGACATCTGCGCGATTCTATTAATATATTACCTGCCTATGAGACAGCCTGAAATCTATAAAGCGTTGCTCCGATTTAAGATGAAATCTATGAAGCGGTGACAGAGTTAAAACGATACAGATCTAATTTCCACTGGCTCAGAATGCCCTTCATATCAAGAAGAATCAGCAAAAACTCGTCAGTTGCTCTTTTCAAAATGATAATACCTGATGATAAATAAGAAAAAATTTTGAAACATGGACGGATGGGAATTCTTTAGTGATAGATATAATTTAAAAAAAAATATGTACAGTACGCGGCCGAAAGTAAAGAACATCGGCCTTTAGAATGACATTTCAGCTTTGTAGAGCGTTGTCTCTGTAACTCATACCTATATGATGTTTTGTCGGTCTTAACGACAGTGACGACGCTCTACAAATTTGCTATCGCCTTCGATGTACATTACTTTCGGCCGCGTACTGTAAATTGTTTTGCGGTTGGACGGTTTGAATTTGAATTGCAATATTTTGTCATATTGAGCCCGGAGCCCGCTTTGGAGTGAAGAGTCGTCAAGCCGACAAGCCGTCAGGCAGCCATTATACTCGTTATCAGCCGCACGACCTTCCTCGGGAACAATGGCGCTTCCAACCATACCTTGTATTGTGTTGATACTCGTATATACTCGGATCGTCGCACGCGCAGCCTCGAGCATATATTTTTAGCTACAGGAAGGTTCGACCGTCATAATATTTCCTCGAGAGCGTGCCTACATAAAACATCATGTCGCATATTGTCGCATGTTGTGAACTTTTTAAATGAGCAGATAATATAATTATATCTTTTATGCTGTAACATGATTTTTATGTTTTTTCTAGCTTATGCTCGCGACTTCGTCCGCATAGACTACATAAATTTCAAACCCATAACCCCCCCTAGGGGTTGAATTTTCAAAAATCCATTCTTAGCGGATGTCTACGTCAAAGGTCGGTACGTATAGGTCGAGCTGAAATTTCAGCCCGATCCGCCCAGTAGTTTGAGCTGTGCGTTGATAGATCAGTCAGTCAGTCAGTCAATCAGTTAGTCAGTCAGCTTTTCCTTTTTATAGATTTTGAATAAATATAAATTACTAGTTGATGCCCGTGACTTCTGCGTGGATTTAGTTTTTTAAAATCCCGTTGGAACTCTTTAAATTTCCGGGATAAAAGTAGCCTATGTCTTCAAGTCTTTAACTATATCTATGCAAAAAATCACGCCGATCCGTTGCTCCATTGTGACGTGATTGAATGACAAACCAACAAACCAATAAAACAACAAACAAACACACTTTCGCATTTATAATATGGGTAGTCATAAGTATTGTTAAAGATGAATTAAAACGGATAGTAAATTGGTTTTAAAGAGCAGTTTTACTTGTACTTTTTTGACTAGGTAAAAATTTTCAGTAATTTTATGAATAGATTGAAAACAAAAATAAAGACCAAAATCCAGTAAGAACAATTATGTCATTGTACAAAACAATGTATTTTCAATTTTTCAAAGGCCGTTGCAAACGTAACATATTTTAAAGTTAATTACCATGTTTATCTCTCTATGGCCGATTTGAATTTATTGGGCTCATTTACCTATTGTCCTTGTAGTTCCTTGCAATGGGACATTTAGTATAAGAGACGACTGTAAAAATCCTGATTGAATTCGTACACACAAAATCTCAGTCATACCAGGATGAAAAGTTGTAATAATTATAATTTTATTTGACAGTCATCAATTAAATTATCTTGGTACTTGTATCTTTGCAATATATTAAAATCTTTTTAAATAAATATTTTAACAAAGAGTAACACAATTATTGTGATTAACATCAGAATACACGATGCCTTAACTCGCTGGCTAATCGTAACGACATGAAAATAAACTAGAACGCTAACTGTCCCATTGTATACACGTGTCATATTACAAGCTGTACCTATAGTACGCGACAGGTCGAGATGGCAATCGGGATGGAGACGCCCCGCATACACGCACAGCCCCCGCACTAACCCGGTGCGGGATAGTGCGGATGACGTACGGGTGTGCGGGGAGTCCCCCGTGCCTCATACCCTGATTGCCATCTGGACCTGTCGCGTACTATACTTAGGTATGTAGACTATGTAGACTATTGTGAGTTATGCTCATGACAACCTAAACCACCAGTTTTTATCAATGATGAAAGGTTTTGTTCGAAATTAGACTGTTGACCGAAGACAGTCGTCTCTTAGTGCTTATGGAGTGCCGAGTGATGCCCGCATTTTAGCCCGTGTGGATTTAGATCTTTAAATATCCCGTGGGAACCCTTTGATTTTCCGGGATAACATATAGCCTATGTTAACTCAGGGTGTAAGCTATCTCCATTCGAAATTTCAGCCAAATCAGTTCAGTGCTTGCGGCGTGAAGGAGTAACAAACATCCAAACATCCAAAATTTTTCATTTAATTAATAATATTAGTAGTAGGTATTATGATTAGGATGTTTTTTGAAATTTTGTCCACAACACAAAAAACAGTCTCTTACTATCCTTTGGAACGTTATATTCTATAGGATTAAATTACGTTTTAAAATTCAGTCGTTAATCAAGTAAAAGATATTTTTACGATGTAGCTCTATTGCCATTCTAACGGTCGTCCCTGGGACTAAGAATTATTTTATTCGGCGCCTCGGCGGTTGATCTGCTCAAGTATTTTGTTTTTCTCCAGTGCATTAGCCCCAGATCTCGATTAATCCGTGGTGAGGTGGAGACGTCACCGCGACGTTTGTTTACTTAGATGTGTTTTTGAAATGACGCGCATTTTACTTATCAACTAAGAGCCAGCGCGTGCCAGACATTTGTTATTTTATTATAGCTAGTTTCTCTACGTATTGCCCCCGACACTGGGAGAAACATTTCTTTGAATCGTAATGGCTTTGGGAGATAATATGTAGTAAAGGTCTAATCAATCTTACGTAAAAGTTTAAGGGTGTCTGGCAGGGGTATGCCACGACACTAAGTGTCTGGCAATGCATGACGTTATTTCTAATATAATTCCAAAGAATACATACAAATATTAGACTTTATACTTTGACGTAAGATTTTGTACACCTTTATTACCTGTTATCTCCCAAAGCCAATATGATCTAAACAAACGTTCTTCCCAGTGTTGGGGAAACACGCATAGAAACTTTCAGCTTTTGTCAAATAATGAAGGTACGGCACGCGCTGGCTCTCTCTTTTAATTAATTTAGAAATTGCGTAACATTTTGATATCTGTACATCATTAGTAGAATGTTTTTGTCTTAAACTGTTTTGATATTACTATCGCCAATTGCGTAGTGCGTAAATAAATAATTGAAGGAAATTAGACGCTCACGTCGCACGTATTGGTTTATCAATGAGTTGTATTATACATAACGAAACATGCAATCATGCATGTTACGTATGTACTCTTAAAAACTTCTTCATTAAAAAGTTCCAAGCAAAACCCCTTCTCTTCATAGAAAAGCGTCAAGCATGTAAAATTTTCTTTTGCGCAATTTGTGCATTGCATACGCACGCAAGAAAATTGAAATTGATAATATTATTTAAAAAAAGATTGGTTTTGACTTTAATCTAAAAATTAGGTTAGCTAGGCTAGGCTGCCGTTACAAATAGCTAAATATCGTAACGATATTTTGTAAAGAGCCACTGCCGAGATTTTTTATTGGCTTTTCTCGATAGAAAAGGAATTCCAAACCAGTGGACTTTTGACTATGTAAAAGCCCTGTCTTATTAAAGTCAAAATCGGAAATCTTTAAATAGATTCATAGACATGTCATCGACCTCGATAAGTCCATATCAACGATAATTCAGATGAAACAGCGAAAATTCAGGTTTTGTTCTCTTTCAGGTTCACAAAGAAGACGTTGTTGGATTCGGCATCGCAAGCAATGGAAAATTTTTGATGTCCTGTTCAACAGACAGTGAAATGATCATTTGGGACCTTAAAGGCCAACAATTAGAACGTTTGGATACCTATCTCATGAGTACATACACGGCCAAAATATCACCATGTGGCCGATTCGTAGTCGCCACAGGCTTTGCCCCGGACGTTAAAGTGATGGAAGTATGTTTCACAAAAACTGGAGAGTACAAACAGGTTTCAAAAGCGTATGAACTGACGGGGCACACGTCCGGTGTATATGACGTCGCCTTTGCTGTAGACACATCGCATATTGCCACTATATCGAAGGACGGCACGTGGAAGCTTTATCATACGAGAAGTAAGTAGTATCAATAGATAGTATTAGTAGATATTAACACTTATAGTTGTTGAGACGACCGTCAAAAATATGATTTAGGTTGGAAACTCTTGTTCACGTCACGCCAGCGTATGCCACGCCAGGCATGTTTCAAATTAAATCGTATGACTTGAAACTCAACCAAGAAGAAGAAAATTTTTTTGGTGAGGTAGCGTGTTAAAATGTATTCTTGGAAATTGGTACCTATTCAGTGTCTGTAATTATGTAAGTTCTTTTTTCTATCAATATTTGGAATACCATAAAAGTTTGTTTTTGTCGACACAAATCATGTTTTTGTCGATCTAATGTTCTAAACAAGCTTTTCAAAAGTTTATGTGTAATTTGATTCATGTGCATTTTTGACGTGGGCTCTCGGTCTACGGGTGATTAATTTGAATATTATCACTTATAGGTATACTACGCCGTAATTAACAAGTGTGCGTTTTTAAGCTTATGCTTAGTTGTTATGTGTCAGCACTCGATGGTATAATGTTACATTTTATTTTGCATCATTGTGCGACATCGGCTGTCTGTCCATCACAACTGCTTATTACAAAGTTTTGAATAAAACGTGCTCAACTTTATTACAAATTAAAGAATTGTAATTATATATTTTTATTTTCGTTGTAAAAAGGGCCGAAATGAGGGGTCGAAATTTTTAAATAGGATTAGGGTACCTGTCCACTGAAGTGGAGCTGAGCGGAGATGTTTATAGTTGACCAATCAGAGTTTTCTCAGATGAAGAATTATCACGCTATTTACCGACATTCTCATTGGTCGGCTCAACATATTTATTATCTACGCTCCGCTACGCTTCATTGGACAGGTACCCTTACTATGAGTAAGATTTCCACAATTTGACAATCAAAACGTGTACAATGATTCCCATGTTGAATGAATTATTTGATTTTGATAATTCAAGTCCAAAACTGCAACTCTCGTTGGACGAGTCTGACTTACACTTAGCAGGCTTTTTTTTGAAATATTGGCATATATTTATATGGCATAAATATAAAATTTGAATATCATTAAGGACACGCATTTGGGCCTGCCACGTGCCGCCGCCATCACAGGTTCGTCCTTTAATCACGTGGCTTTTTATCCCTTGTTCTAACCTCACGTGTTTAAAGGACGCCTTATGCTAAAGTAAATAAAGATTAGTCGGAATTTTCATCACAAAAGACACCGCGTCTTGGCTTTGCAGATCTAGAAAAGTCAGCATTGAGCTGTTTCAACTGGAGTAGGCAGTGCTTTTATGTCTTCTTGCTTGCCTCTGAATGATGGATGGATGGACTTTAAGTGAAGAAGCGCGCAGCGCAATAAAAAAAGCAGTAGATGGTCCTTATTTGATGTAAGGTCAATTTGGCAAAGTAATTATTTAGTATTCCATAACAATTAAGGTTATTTTAAAGCAGTATATTGTTAAACATAATATGAATTTGTATTGAACTTGAAGTTACAGTTGCCCGCAACAGGTACATAGAGTACATTAACCCTTGCCAGTAAAAAAACTGCGCCAACCTGAACTGGTTACATCCTTGCTCTTAAATGCCTTAAATACCAATAAAGGTATTGACACACGATGGGCAAGTGTTGTTATTTTTGGACGGATCTTTTTTCATTCATAAAATCTGTATATCTAGTAAATACCTATTATATCTTTATTGCGAAAGCCGGGTGCGCATTGAACTTTACCAAAATCGAGTAAATTAGATTTTTGCTTTTGAATAGTGAAAATGATGAAGTTAGGCTAGAATGAAATTATTTTCTTACTAGAGTTTGTCCGAAAGACGCTATAAGTCCACAAATTGTTAAGGTGACGCAGGACGCTCGACCGAAATTGGCAGCGCACGTGGGTTACATGTTTGCTTTTCACTTGACATTTTATGAGAAAGTTGAGAGGCACGATGATTTTCACTGAAATCAATCACGCGAAAAGTATTTTTGAGAAATAACTGCTGAATTTATGTTTGCAAAGTAAAGTTATTTCAAGTAATGAATAAATAAACAACGTCTAATGATAAATTATTTTAGAATTTTCATATCCCTAATCTTATTTATTTACGCCCAAAGTTGTCATTAATTTAGTGTTAAAATAGGAATCTTTTGAGCCTCGTAACTTTTAAATCAATATTTTATATATCAATAAACCTAGATAATGACGAGATAAATCGATATAATTCTTAGTTTTGTGCGTACAATATCGAATATTGTTGTATTTTCCCTCCTACGTTTGTATGGAGAAAGCACCGAACTGAACTACCTTAAGGCGCGTGGCTGCCATTCTAGTGACGTCAGCACTAGACTGAAGTTTCGAGCTGATGGTATATTTTTAAATTAGTCTTAAATAAGGTAAAGGTAAGTCAGAAATATTATAACCTAAATTTTTCACTATCGTCCAAGTATTAATTTACAGTATAATATTTTTTCTTGTTTAAAATGTCAAAAATCACACGTTTTAAATTTTACAAATAGCAGATTTTTATGACAGTCTGGAAGTTTATTATTATAATAATAATATGGTGGGCAAGGCCCTAACACGCCATGAAATTGTTGTTGCAATTTATTTAGCTCTGCCAATAATATGTACATGTTACATCATCCAAAATCACTCTGTGGGTACCCTGCCTGAAAGTTATCTCTATACTTACATATAATATAAAAAAAAAGATTCCGACGAATTGAGAACCTCCTCCTTTTTTTGAAGTCGGTTAAAAAGGGTATTATTGCTTTTTGATAACACATCCTTTTCCTTCAATTTTTAATGAGTTTAATATTATTAATTAGTAATTAAACTCATTAAAATAATTATTATCTAGAAATTAACCTCAAACAACGTAATTAGTAACTAATTACGTTATTAAGGTTAATTTCTAGATTAAAATTTTTATTTCCTTATATTCGTTTACTCACTACGTGTATCTTTATCTCCACACTTGTACGCTCATTGGAGTGATAATTATTTTAATCGCTGTTTATTTAATTTTTCCTTGATAGTTGATAGTGAGGAAATGAGTCCCATCGTCCCCTTTATCTTTTGAAGGAAAACATCCTGTGAAAACCTGCGTACCTGAGAGCTCACCATAATGTTCTCAAAGGTATGTGAAGTCTGCCAATCCGCACTTGGCCAGCATGGTGGACTATGTCCAAACCCTTCTCGTACTGAGAAGAGATCCGTAAGTGGGTTGACCATGATGACGATGATGATGATTTTGAGATAAATAGCTTCTATGACGCGTAGCAGGATAACGATATAATAAATTACGTTATATAGACCTGACGTCAGTTGACGCCGTCGGGCCTGCCCCAAGAATGACGACTCATACATGTGTGTTGTGAAAAAAATAAGCAAGACATTTTACTACTTATGTACTATTATGTACTAGATGACGCCCGCGACTTCGTTCGCGTGGATTTAGGTTTTTGAAAATCCCGTGGGAACTGCCGTAGCCTATGTCACTCTCCAGATCTTTGACTATACCCATGCAAAAAATCACGTCAATGCGTTTCTCCGTTGCGACGTGATTGAAGGACAAACCAACAAACCAATAAACCAAAAAACCAACAAACAAACACACTTTCGAATTTATAATAAAGGTACTGACTACTCGTAGATGATGTCCGCGATTTCTCGTGAATTAGGTCTTAGGTCCGGGATAAAAAGTAGCTTATGTGTACCTCAGATACAAGCTATCTCTGTACCAATTTTCGTGAAAATGGTTAAAAATATGGGCTGTGAAAAGCTAGCATACAGACAGACACAGTTTTGCACTTAATATTACTCGCAGTACCTATATGAATTACTGCAATAGACTATCAAACGGATCTAAATGAGGTTATCTTTAGTATTATTTCTCAAGGCTCGTGTTTTAAGTTATATTACCCATAGATAAATAAGTTAACTAAGCACCTACGCTACGCACTTACTATAAGCTAAGTACATAATGATTATTATAATTATTTAAATTCTAAGGGCCGTTTGTTTCAAACCATTGGTCTTCGTAAGATACGTTCGTTAAAATTTAACAGACGTAGACGAATTTTAACATCTGTTAATTTAAGAGCGTTGCTTCATTACACAAAAAACTGTTCGTCATTGTTATTCTGGTTACGAAACTAACCCTAAAAATTAACTAACTTTTCCGTATCCTTTTTTATTTCATTTTATATTAAATTATATAGTTATTGATATTGCTACTTCGCATTTTAAACACTTTTTCTTTTTTTTAAATTCTCTTTCATCTTCAAAAAAACTACAATTAAAAGCACTGAATTCAATTGATTCCATTATAATTTGTAAATAAAATATTCCGTTTGTAAGAAGTATGAAGTTACGAATGATTTGACGATCACCAATGGCGCCAGCACTGGTTAACGTAAACGTAACTTTTTAACGAACGTTAGCGCTAATAGATGCTGAATCAACGCTTTTTCTTTTCTTACGTTCGTTAGCGCCATATTTAAAGGTTACGTGTCCGTCAAAATTTGTTGAAACAACCGGCCCTAAGGTATCATAATTATAAAAAGTAATAACGGGAAAACTGTTTTCAATAATAGGTACCTACCACCCCCCCTACCTACCTACTTAATTTCAATAAATAAATTCTAAAGAAAAACAATATCACAGTGTTCGGAGCGCGTAAAATATTCCGTTAAACAGACTGCATTATTATTGTTAACCGAATAAGTATTAAAAAAATTCTACATTTTCTACGTTTTTAATAAGTTTTGGTCAGAAATATATTCATGTTTATTATACGTTACGCAAATGAGATTGATTTCATTAAAACTGAGCGACTGGGTTTTCTAAGCATTCGTTTTACGTAATTGTTGTAGTCTGCAGAGACCAGTATGACTTATGGGTCAGTATCATGTCATGTCATGAATGCTGCCTTTACGTTATGTAAGCTTTATAAATTTTGCGTGTGATTCATAAAAATTGAGCATTTGACGTTTAAATTTACCTTTACAAAATTTAAAAGATACTTCTTTCCTTATTACTAATTCACAGCAGAAATATAGAGTTATATTTTAATAAGTTTAATGTATACCGTGATATACAGCGTATGCCAATTAAAAAACAGGTCAAGTGCGGGTCGAAATACACATAAGGTTGGGTTCCGTGGCCGTTCTAGTGGAATAAAAATGGTTTTTAATCTTTCATTTGCAAGAAAACATTAAAAATAATCAAAATTCAAGGCGATAGCTTGAGTACTGAAATAAGTAGCTTGACAGACGAACAAAGTTGTACCAGAAGGGTTTCCTAATAAGCATAATTACAATGTAAAAATGTAAAATAGCTAAATAAACTAAGGTGGTAATGTAGGTACTTACATAGTAATGATACCAGACACATACAAATACCAGACATGTTGTACATACCTAAGTACATGCGATTTCCGCGCTGAATCATACCAGTAGTATTTTGTTAGGTACCTGAAGAAGCAATTAAAACACTTAAAAATGCAAAAAATAATGATAAGACTCTTCAACATTGGCTTAATTCCTGTTAAATAAAACTATACCTTCGTTTCCACCAGGCAGGGATGTAAATGTGAAACGAGGGATATGCTTGAAACGCACCAATAGAAATGCCTCATTCGCAAAACTTAGCTACTCATTGAAACATTTTCCATTAGAGCTACCAACAGACCAAGCAACTACGCAGTAGATTTATAGATTTATTAGCTTATGCCCGCGACTTCGTCCGCGTGGACTACACAAATTTCAAACCCCTGTTTCACCCCCTTAGGGGTTGAATTTTCAAAAATCCTTTCTAAGCGGATGCCTACGTCATAACAGCTATCAGCATGCCAAATTTCAGCCCGATCCGTCCAGTAGTTTGAGCTGTGTGTTGATAGTTCAGTCAGTCAGTCAGTCAGTCACCTTTTCCTTTTATATATTTAGATAGAGCACAAGTGTGTGCGTAAATACAGATGCACTCTCTACTTTTATAGCCCACTGGGACGGTAATCTGAAACGATCGGAGAGAGATCAGACGCAGGACCAACAGCTTTATGTGCTCGGGAGGGTAACCACTGCCAACTTCCTATCTCCGGAATGTCTGTGAATACAAACGACACAGTGAAATCTCTTGTATAGTAGATACGCGACCGGTGGCAATCAGGGTATGACGCGCGGGGACGCCCCGCCTGCGCTCGCCCGCACCGGGTTAGCGCGGGGGCTGTGCGGTTGTGCGGGACGTTCCCTCCACGATTGCCATCTCGACCTGTCGCGGACTATAAATGCATTATGCAAACCTATTTGCATCGCTGTTGCCGGCTTCGACAATTTCCGTTTTGTGCTGCGGCTCCCGCTCGTGAAGCCGATATAGGACAAGGCTGTTGTCAACTCATCTATACGTATGAAAGGATAAACTAACGGACTGATATATCAACATACCTTCAGCTTTAGAAACTCTAGATTGTGTATGTAGGTTTATGATTTTTCTTTAACGTATACGGTATAGCCCCTTAGTAAGAGAGGATTTTCAGAAATGTTTCCAGGCGAAGCCAGGATGGCTCAGATTTACAGCTAGTAGAAAACACGTTTTTTTAATTTTACACGTGTTTATGATGATTGCCAAGTGCATAATTTTATTGTTATGAGTGTTACAAATATTTCCAGTATTTTTGCCTTTTCCCCGCTTTTCCATTTGTGACGTACCTAACGTCTTTTTTATCAACGTCATTTTTAGGGTTCCGTACCCAAAAGGAAAAACGGAACCCTATTACTAAGACTCCGCTGTCCGTCCGTCTGTCTGTCCATCTGTTTTTTCGTCTGTCACCAGGCTGTATCTCATGAACCGTGATAGTTAGACAGTTAAAATTTACACAGAAGATGTATTTCTGTTGCCGCTATAACAAGAAATACCTACTAAAAATAGACTAAAATAAATATTTAAGGGGGCTCCCATACAACAAACATGTTTTTTTAGATAATGGTACGGAACCCTTCGTGCGCGAGTCCGACTCGTACTTGGCTGGTTTTTGTTCATAAACTTAACTTAAACTATAGACCTCATATAACCTCTTATAAGAACTCTGACTCTACGCACTAAACGGATCTGTCCGACAAAAATTATAGCGGGCTGTAACTCGATTTTGCTTCAGTGTCAGATCATGATTTTTGTTCGGAATACCCGTTCCATACATTTTTTAATGAAAGATATAATTTTATTTATTTTAAAATACATCGCACCAATATGCGTATACATAAATAATATAAAATATAAATAAATCTGAATCGGTCACAATGTTGAATTAGTAGTATAATAAGACACATCTATTTTTATTAATGAGTGAACTGAGCTATTTATATCACTTAATGGATGAACTATTTTTAACTGAGTTAAATGTATGTTTCAGTCGAGTACGCCCGCGGCGAGTCCCCCCACATCCTAGAGTCGGGCAAGTACACACGGACGGCGCGGCCGCCGCGGATCGCGCTGTCGCCCAATGCTGAAGTGCTGGCAGTGTCCTGCAACAACGACGTGGAGTTCTACGACACTTACACTGGGGAACTGTATGATACAGTTGAAAATGTTTTTACAGGTTTGTTTCTCTTTAATATTATACCAGCTCATAAAGTTCTTGTTTCTTAAGAAGGCTGTTCCGTCAGATAGCGATTATCAGGCAGTCGGCACCCAGAAAGGGAGCGTTTTCAACACAGGCTAATTTTACGGTGTGAAAAACGGTCTCTAGAATATCACACCATATTGTTGCAATAGACGACGTTGTAGTAACGCCATTCATATATTTGAGGAAACTAGACCTTTACCAGCGATTTATAGGAG
Organism: Maniola hyperantus; assembly: GCF_902806685.2. Taxonomy (NCBI): domain Eukaryota; kingdom Metazoa; phylum Arthropoda; class Insecta; order Lepidoptera; family Nymphalidae; genus Maniola; species Maniola hyperantus. The sequence continues at coordinate 7,373,350 of NC_048550.1, forward strand.
TTTGTAGTATTTATTGTAGTTTTACCACACAGATCGAATAAGTGCTATATTGACGCTTGATGTATGAGGTCTTCATATCTTACAAAAGGATCTCAGTTTGGATACTCAGATATCTTAAGAAATAATTATCTTAGTCTGGTTAGAAAAACGCAAAAAAAAATCTAATTGCCAGGTTAACCTCACAAATTGCGATCGCAAAAAAAGACTGCATCTGTGTGCATCGAGCCTAACAACCTCCTCAATAAAAACAAACTGAACACGGAATCACGAAACGAGACGGATCCTGGATCACGTCGTGACCCGTGGCCGCGCTAAACCTCTGGTCAGACACAACGCGTGACGTGAATCAGCATGAATGGTCACACTGAACAAGTGACCGCCCGTAGTGGCGTGACTCCTAGAAGCTTTACAGAGAATTCAACAACAAGAGTACGCATATACAAGATTTTGCATGAAAACAATAGCATAAAAGGTTGGCGGGGGACAGGTGAGAATGCTTTGTTGTGATTGGTGGGCTCAAAAGTCATGTAAACAAGACAATGTGCGGAATGAGAGTACCGAACGGGCGTGGGCCGACTTTTATGCTAAGCAACCTAAGCTTAGCGATCGGGGGTGTCCGGCTATTAGGCGTCTATAGGTGATAGTAGTATAATGTATTCATGAAACTAATCTCAAAGCACTTCACACTGCGTATTGTGCAGCCACGCGTCCAGTGTAACGAGCTGCCACATGACATATTCCATCGCTACTGAATTATTGACTTCATAGCTCCTTCATAATATAGCTTCAAGACAAGAGTAAAAGGAAACGCGTACTCCATACTAAGACTTCAAAGATGGTTGACTTCTTGCGCAACCCTCTCTGGCAATAAGAAAAAAGTTCTTTGTATCCATGTTTTGTATTCTGTCATGACTCATGATGCGATGCAAGAAACAAGAAACTCTTTTTTGCAGGCACGCATTTAGTTTGAGTTTCTGTCGCGTTGCTACAAGTAGTTGCTGTCGCGGGTTGTATATAACCAGGTCTTAATCCAACTTGCAACCCAAGGGGCAACCTTCGCTCTATGGTAATCGCGAAAAACTGTAACGACGCGCGAAGTGCATCGTAAATAACAAAGAAAATCGTCAACACCAAGTTGACTACATCCGGGAAATTTGCATCTTGGGTCGCGTAGGTTTAATTATTATTAGATACCTATTAATTGATCTTTGTTTATTCTGTTGCGAAGAGTCGGATGGTTACTAAAACGTACCGTTTATAAGCTCTTATTTGCGGATTTTTTGTTACGTAGATAGATTTGCTGTGACGCAGGGCAGAAATCGCGTATTCGGAAGGTATGGATTTATAGGCGATACCACGTTGCAAGTTTAAAGAACCGTTTTTAATTAAGGAATTGCCAACAAAGCCCATTCTTGCTAACTTTTGTTCAGGATTAAAAATAATATCGATAGACTTAGGTCCGTGTAGGCGGGGGGATGCCCCGCACACCCGCACGTCACCCGCGCTCGCCCGCACCTGGTTAGCATGGGGGCTGTGTTCCCTCCCCGATTGCTATCTCGACCTGTCGCATACTATAGTTTCTGTTCGAAGACTTTGATCTTCAAGCACTGAGGAACTTCGGACGAGAAGATATCTCAAAGCTTCCCGAACGCTGCCCAGCCGACTTGGAGTCAGCGGAAAACCTGCTCGGCATTGGACCTACCTAGATTGGGTGTCTCAGATACTCGTCTACAATTAATTATTTAGAGTGCAGTGCTCTCAACAATAGGCTACTTGACAATTTTTTTAAGTTGGTCTTAAATGGTTAATATTTGTCCTATTATATCAAAAAAATTAACACTATATTTTTTTGCGCCCTAAAAACCGTAAAACTTTAATTTAAAAAAATATTTTTCTTAGACAGGTGAAAACACTGTCGGCCATGTTTGGCCGATAGATTATCTGTGCTCTGACGTCATGCATTTGTAAACAACAGTATAACCCTGTGGTTATACTAACCATTTAAGGACAAATATTAACCATTTAAGACCAACTTAAAAAAATTGTCAAGTAGCCTATTACTGGGTGGGGCGGAACACAATACAAGAAACAATGAAATTATTTTCATTTCATGTTATCTTTTTGTTAAACTATATTGTCTGACAATGTTGAAAGAAAGTCTATTTCCTGTTGGTCATTGAGCTGATAATAATAAAAAACATTTCATTCCAAAACACTTGTACCTACTACGGAATAATCGATTTGATTCATATCAAAAAGTCGTCGCAGACAAAAGGATTTTATCAGCGTCGATGGGTCATCTTAGCAATTTAAATTCACAGACGTGACGTGAAACGCAAGCATAATTGAATAGTTTTATGAATAAATGGATATAGTTCACAGGACACAGGAGTTTAGGACTATACTTAGCTGCCTTTCTATCACGGATGTGAGATGATGTATCGGAAGGGTATAAAACCCACTAATATGATGATTTGATTTTCTTACCTTAAGCTCATTAATTCATTAATTCAAATGAAATACTAATATAAATGCAAAAGTGTGTCTGTCTGTCTGTCGGTCTGTCTGCAAGCCTTTCACGGTCCATCCGTTCAACCGATTTTGACGAAATTTGGAACAGAGATAGCTTGCATTCCGGGGAAGGCTTATACTCTTGTTCCGTAAAATTAAAAAGAGTTGCCACGGGATTTTTAAAAACCTAAATCCGTGCGGATGAAGTCGCGTGCATTATCTAGTGAACTATAAAAATGAAGCTATTTGAGCCTTTACAGATATCTCTCGCTACGCATCTTCACACATTCTTATAAGTACCTAATAAAATACATTATATTGAATATTTGTTCTATAAAAGTTCTAAATAAAGTAAAACCTAAAAGTTTAATAATTTTACTTTTGTTAGTTGGATGGTAACTACACGTAATATAATATTTCTATTTATGTAATAGGTTTCTATTTATGTCCGTCGTAGCCTCACATACTGAAAGCTATAAATTACTAAGAGCTTTTATTGATCGTCTATTTTCAATGACGTTGAGGCCTATGTTTGAGGCGCGATATCACATGCGATGTGATGTGGCTTCATTTCGTACGAGTATCGATAGTCTATTCCGATATATTTTCATACATCTCGATTTCCGTCTTTACAAGCGTAACCGTTTTGAGATACGTGTTTAAGATGGCAACAGGTTTGGCAAAGGTTTACAACGCCACTTGTCATATATTGATCGATTACGGCCAGTGTTGGCCAGCTTGCTGATGAGTGTCGCTGCACATTATCAAGGAACCTTGCCGTAGATATTGGCTGGCACTCGCAGAACATGTCGTATAGGGCTAACAGGAACTGGAGGTTTTTATTTACCTAAAACTCCAGTTAAATTTATTTTCATTTTTTATTCCTATACAAATTAGCCATTGACTGCGATCTCACCTGGTGGTAAGTGAAGATACAGTCTAAGATGGTAGCGGGCTAACCTGGAAGGGGTATGACAATTTCATTAAATCCCAATACCCCTGGTCGTTTTCTACGCCGCGTCGCACCGAAACGCTAAATCGCTTAGCAATACGGCTTTGCTAGTAGGGTGGTAACTAGCCACAGCCGTAGCCTCTACCCGACCAGACCAAAGACCCTTTAGAAAATAAGTATAAATTCTCAAACTGCCCCTACCGGGAATAGAACCTGGGACCTCCCACTTTTGCACCAGGGAAGTTGACGCTAATCCTGATTGACTCGTCAAAACACTCAATCGAAATTAGGTCGCTCGCTTACAATTTTTGAAGCAGCCTACTTACAGGTGAAAGCTGGGAAAGCTCAGAGCAAGAGGGATTTTTGATCGCAAATTTAAATTGTCATTGGCACCGATTCTAAGCACAAACTAATTTTAGAGTATTCGCACCCTCTTCTTACTATTGTAATATGAAAAGGACAGAAGCAGTTTGACATTTCTAAATTTAATTTTTAGATGGTAAAACCCGTGTTTTTAGCACGCACTCGCGAACCTACTGTTTAAATTTGTATTGTGCACTAAAATTTAGAGTCTTTAAATGTGAAAGTCATGTTCCTTTTTTTGCATTAGTAAAAAGAAAAGGATGCAGATACTCTAAATTTAGTTTAGAGAGAGACTAGAGAATCGGGGCCACTGTTACAGTTAGCCGTTGCGTGCTAAGTATTCTATCAATATGGATTTGTGTAGATCGTAGTAAAGTGCATAAGTAATGCAATGCCCTGTGATCGATTTAAAGTGATGTAATCTGATTAAACTGTCTACGCGGAGTCGAGTTTAAGTTTTATGAACTTTCAATCCTATTAAATAGATAATAACGATTCTTTAGCAAAATGTAATAGGCTCTATATACCTTATTTACCTACATAATCTTATTTTAACTGAAACGTATGTACCATTTCCAATACCATAAGTACCATACAATTTCCAACTTTATCTTCTAAGTTTTATAATATATATATTAAATATACATAATTCGATTCTTGGGTTCTTTCAAAAAATCCACCGAAAGAACGTTCTGGCTATTATGGAACTTGTAACAAAACGTCCGAGGCTTCGACGTCTACCTACATTTGACAAAATATCGTCAATTCACGATCAAACTGAGAGTTCCCTCACTCTAGTTCCTCTGGCGATAGTCACAATAGTCAATAGTTGACACATTGGTTCGGCAGAGTGGCAATTTAATTTTTGAATATATAGATTAAGACAGGCCTTTAGAAATTTTACTAGACAAGACAAGAAAAATAGGATTGCTATTTTATTTTCATGATTGCCTAATTAAGGTCGTGCGCGGGCAGTTTTATTGATTGTATATGATTTTTCATACACAATTGTAGGCCAAAATTGCGGCGTGTGCGTGCACCCATATCTAAACCTACGCCATATAAATTGTGATGCATTGAGGCAGCTATTTGACCCGCATCTCGCCACTCGTGCGTTTCGACTATTAATATTTTTAACATGTTAATCCATTCTAATATTATAAATGCGAAAGTGTGTCTGTCTGTCTGTCTGCTAGCTTTTCACAGCTCAACCGTTTAACCGATTTTGACGAAATTTGGTACAAAGATAGCTTGCTAGACATGTGTCCGCTATAGCTTAACTTAACTGAAAACCGCTGCCGTGCCTATAGCGTACCATAGCGTTATTGTCGTAGCTAACAACGGTTATCAGCTAACATCTATGACGAACCACCTGACAACGCAACGCTGCCAACTGGCAACTGACAATGCATTGTTTGGTTTTTTGGTAACTAGAAACGCAATAATTATGCCTTCTCTTTCTTTTTTTCACTGAAAGCTGAGAAGGAGCGGTTATTGGCTACCGGCTTAGTAACTAAGAACTTGATAAACCAAAGCCAACCTTATCTCTATTAAGCTAAGGCTTAACTGTACAAGTACTTGTCCATTACACTTTGATCTATCAATTTTAATACAGTTAGCCTTAGAGTAGTAGAGATAAGGTCCTCTTTGGTTTATCAATCTTCGTGAAATGTTTTTGGTTAACTGGATTGTGTCAAACTATTCGTGCAGGCGTCCACTATAGTTTGACCTATGTCAATGATCATTATAATTAAACTTTGCTGCTATGAACTTAAGGTTGTGATTACTTCACGATATTCATGAAAGTAAAATTGGTTTTATTTTAGTGAATATGCGCGCGCTAGCTATACAGACGGTATTGATACGGCAGCTAGCTTAGTTACTACTACGGAAACCGCTGCGCGTTGAGCATATTAAATTAGTTGAAACACAACTCTGATACCGATATTCGGCAACGGTTATCAATATTGGTATTGAAACTAAATAACTGTTGATTAACCGTTGCCAGAAATAGCCAATAACGCCCATCTTTATAGCTTGCATTCCGGGGAAGGTTATAGGCTTCTTTTATTCCGTAAAATTAACAAGAGTTCCCACGGGATTTTTTAAAACCTAAATCCACGCGGACGAAGTCGCGGGCATTCTCTAGTAGGTATGTTATATTTTAGGTATTCCTAAACATATAATACATACAACAACTGATTGTATGCTAAGCCAGCTGACATTAAAAACCCTTTTTCAGATGGCATAAATCAGATGTGCTTCGACCCAGCCGGCAAGTATCTCTTCGTGTGCGGCGAGAAAGCCGTACGTGTCCTGCACAATGTATGCGGGTACTTCACGACTATCAACAGCTGCACCCGACTGTTGAACACCAAGCAGACCTCTGCCACTGTTGAGCGACTCAAAGACACCATTAAAGACTGTAAGGCAACGTTAGCAAAGTTCGGAAAGTGAGACAGTCAAAGCGATCACGCACTCATCCGATCCGACGAAATCCGTGAAAATACGGATATGAAAATATGTCATAAGCTACCATACAAATAGTTCTATGACTACTTCGGAACGTATTTTTACGGACTCGGATCGGATGAGTGCGTAACCGCCCTTAGTGGTTTCATTAAAGGTGAATAAGAGGTAAAAATAATTCATCATACATACCTACCCCCGTAATTCTTTCATATAACTTTTTCATATTTAGGAACAAAAAAAACTTTTTTTTCAAAACTTTAATATGCCTCTATGTTTTGCAAGCACAATACAAAATAAGAACACGTTGTTGTGTACCTTTCGTTAAAAGGTATAGAAATTTGGATTTCAAACTTGGCCGTTTTACGTTTTATTCACTTTTCAGTGAAATTTAAACTTAATAAGTATAGGTAAGTATATCGATTGTCGATGTTTTGTACTTATTGCAAAATAATTAAAACAAAATATTATTAAATATACAAAACATCGACGACATTCTTTTTATGTGAGAAAATTATGAGCTAGCTTTTCCCAGTTTTTTTAAAATCCTGTTTTTGTTCTGTTTCTTTTATTTTCTATGTTTTTTAAAAATTAAGTATTGTACAAATTATAGGTAGGTACATTAAAAGTAGACGACTTCGGAATTTGTAAGAATAACCAAAAAATATCGCCAAATCACAAACAGTTTATGCCTATAGAAACTGAATGGAAGACCACAATTGTCCTTGTAATTAAGTGAAATAAGTATCTCCTGGATGTAAAATATTACATTAGATAGAATGTCGAACTGACCTATTGTAGAAATGTCTACCTATAATATTATAAACTGTATAAGATTGTCAATTGCATTTATTTTTATATATTATTTTAGTCATACAATAAAATTATGTGTAAACTATAAATTCTAAACTACATAATAATAATATGTGCATTGTCAACGTGCTTAGGTACCTTTCCTACGTGTGCCATATACATCCCTAGAGCCTTATGTCTGCACATTTTAAAAACACCGGCCAAGTGGGAGTCAGGCTCGTGCAATGAGGGTACTACAGTCCTATTTTTTCGACATTTTGCACGATAATTAAAAAACTATGATGCATAAAAATAAATAAAAATCTGTTTTAGAATGTACAGGTGAAGACCTTTCATATGATACCCCACTTGATATAGTCACTCACATAGAAAGTTGAAAATACTAATTATTAGTTCATGACCACAATTTAATTTTTTTTTGTGTGATCTAACCCTAAATTCACGGTTTTCAGATTTTTCCCCAAATGTCAGCTATAAGATCTACCTACCTGCCAAATTTCATGATTCTAGGTCAACGGGAAGTACCCTGTAGGTTTCTTGAAAGACAGACAGACAGACAACAAAGTGATCCTATAAGGGTTCCGTTTTTCCTTTTGAGGTAAGGAACCCTAAAAACGAATAATTATCAGCTAACAAGTGAGGCTGCCGATTATATTATACATAAAAATAGGTATTTATAAGTATAATAACAATTTTGTGTTACATATGGATCACGAGGTCTGCTCAAAATTCTACGATTTAAAAAATATACTTATTAAAAACACATTAAAACTAACTAGGTATGTTTTAATTCGATGTATAATCAGGTACCAAGTTACCATATACAATTTTAATAATTAATATCTCAATATTATTCAATATTATCATTCTTATATCAATTTTAATACTTGTTAATGTTGGTCCAAAAATACGTACATGAATCAAGGTAGGTATAGCTTCTATAAATATATGTATTGTAAAAATAATAAATGCTAATGCAAAGCGTTAGAATCAGAGCGCAGAAGAGCGGCGTCACGGCAAAGAGTAGTCTGCTATGTTCCCTAAGAGTGAAGCCACACGATGCGTTGCGTTGGCGGTGCGGCGCTTGAGCGGTGCCGCTGGGTCATCCTACATAGAAATCGCCGTACCATGCCTCACGACGTCGTGTGGCGCCGCACCGCACGCTAAACGGACTTGATCAGAAAGACGAGGCGGGGTTGGGTGGTGCGTTGTAACTCCATACTTTCTGCCGGAGCGGCAACACAGTGCCCGTGAGGCATCCAATACCGAAATCCACAGCGGTGCGACGCCGCAACGCACCGGATACGTATCGTATGGTCTTAGTCTAGGTTAAGAACCTTGTCCCTTTTGGTAAGAATCACGAATGTATGTACGAATGTGGATCGAGCGCTCCTCGTCTAATACCTATTTGAAACAAACACCTATTTATCGCTATCGAAAGCGAGAGGTCTTGCTCAAGATGTTAGGTATTTGCTTCAAATAGGTATTAGAAACACTGTAACAATAGATTTAATAGATTCATGATAAGAACTTATAACACACACTATCCATTACGCTTTAGAGTTTTCGATGAATCAATTTAGGTGTAATGTTTCTTTGGAGCGGCTTTGTTGTTATTTCTCAGGTTAATTAAATTAGGCAAATTAACTAAAGACTGGATAATTATAGCATTTTTCTTAAGTCGTGAGTTGATAAGATACCTACTAATTATATTCTAAATTATAATTATTGGTAAGTAATTATGTAACTATCTGGATTTGAAAAGTATATACCTACCTATTTGCTGGTGCAAGTACCTATGAAAAACTATGGTGTAAAGTAAAACTGCTGCTGGATTGCGGGAAAACTGCATCAATCATTATTACAATCGCAATCGTTGCGATTGGCTGAATTTATGGTATTCTCTCCTGTTTCCTACCAATTACAACCCGGGTATCTTTAAAACAAGAGTGAATAGGCATCTTCTAGGTAAACGCGTCCCATCTTAGGCCACATCATCACTTCCCATCAGGTGTGACTGTGGTCAAGCGTACACCTATAATGAATAAAAAAAAAAAAAAAAAACTTGTTGCAACAATACATTGTAGCCAATAGTGAGCGACCATCAACCAATCAGAGGTGATTGCGATCGTGACATTGTAGCTGTCATTCTACCGCAATCGAGCCACTGGTCTTTTAGGCAATCTTTTTCAGCACCAAGGATGTGCGAGCATACGTAGAAGGTACTTGTTTGTCAATAGGATCAACCCATTTCATAGACAATCTTGGCTCTGGGCTATTCACTTTCTATGCAGATCCTTGGGTGAAAGGCTGCTTTATACATTTATTGTCGATTTCTTTCAACTTAAAACCTTATTATTGTTATTAATTTAAATGCATGATAATTGAACTATCTAAGTAGTTCCTGTATAAGTTATTGTGGTTCCTGTAGTTGACTATACCTATGTATAAATTACAAACAAAAAGTGAATTATAATAATTTAGGAAATTCTTTATTATGCAATTTCTTTAGGAAATAGCCGTAAACGTAAAATGAACATATTGTTTATTGAATTACTTAAATCAGAAATGACTTTAAATCAATTCCTAGATTTTTACACAAAAACGATTATGAACGTGGAATACCTTTCATTAAATAAAAGTGCATTTATTTTTTAACAATGTGTTTTCTTTTTGCCTAGCCGACCATTTGGGGACACATTTTCTAGACAAGGACGCTTTCGCTCATGTGCAGTTTACCAGTTGCGAATCTGGTAAACTGCTCATGAGCGGGGACGCTCGCTTTACCTTAGGAATTAGGATGCGTCATTTACCCATCTGCGGGGCGATTCACTAACTCAGTGATCATCACTGAATGTAAGCAATCAAGCTCAATCGACACTTATTTTTAATACATCTACGTCTACGAAATACTACTTTATATCCTTTATATCGCTCAGGGAAGCAGCAATGCAGAGCCAACAAATGCCATATGAGCTTGGGGGCTTTCATTCAGTGATCACAGAGTTAGCGAATCACCCCGCAGATGTAATTACCTCGTTCGACGAGATTGAATGCATCTTTTAGGTAAGAACGCTTACTAAGTTAGACTGCGTCATTATTTTACCCATTAGATGTGACCGCGTTCTACAAGAGTGAATGCGCATTATCTAGGTAAGCACGCATCTTAGGGAGTCAGAATGCGTCATCATTTACCCTTCGCATTTACCCATCAGATGTGGTTGCGTTCGACAAGAGTGAATGCACATCATCTGGGTAAGCACCTTAGGGAGTTAGATGTGATTGCGTTCGACTGAGCTCGAGCTAGTCTCACTCTCAAATCACAAACAAACGCGAGAGACATTAGAAAGAAAAAGAAATGAAAGACTTATCCAAGATTTAAATATTATTTTTATTTTGCATAAGTGACATCATCGACATTACACTGAGATACTCTGTGGGTATAATTTAAGTACAGTTTCACAGCTTTCGATAAATATAATTATGCCTCATGAATATACTTATGTAACCAATAAATTAATTTTAGGGCTAGGTGTACATTGGCTACTATCGCCTGAACGTGTAGCCTCTAGCAGTCTAAGCAGTGGCTACCAACTTGGACAGAACCTTCCGGTCGGACGAGTTGAGCGTCTGTGACGTTAGTGACGCCGCGACAGAGTGACAAAAGAGGCAATGCACATGCACGGAAGGCAGGGATAAGCTGCTAAAAAGCAGACGACCAGCTGCTGATGTGAAGCAATCACTGAGGCGATAGTACCCAATGGGCGACTAGTCTGGGAATCAATTCCATCGATTTGTCTTACATACAAAAAATAGTATTTATTAAATGTCAAAATATATAATTTTCAACATTTGCAGGAAATAGTGTCACTTTAATCGTTTCACACAAATAATCAACCGTTTTTATTTATTTCTTTGATCACAAATTACTTTTGTACCAATTGCTGATTTTTGAGTATTCATATTTTAAGAGATTTTAAGTCATATTAAATGCGCGTAATTCTAAAGGCAGTGATTTGTGAACCGTTTGTGACAAGTAAGTAAATAGTGAACTCTGATTTTATAAACCATCAACTGTGCACACAAACAAACTTCCTTTCGTCGTTTAGATTCTAAAAAAATATTGATAAAATCTCAAATTAGGTACGTAACTTCGCCTTGAACTGCAGCCGTTTGTTTACATATTTGCCGGTTTCAGTTAAATTAGAATATATTTACGTGTTTAATAAAAATTAGTAGCATAGAGGAAAACATTAACAAACTTCACAATCACAAGAAACAAACTTACAAAACATTAAATCGTTTGCTTAAAGATAAGATAACAATCATTTGCTAAAATGATATGAAGCTGGTAACCACACTAACACTCGGTTTGATAGGGTTTGTACTTTTACTATCATGGATGTAACAATGTATGGCAAAATTTAACGATATGGTATTGATGGACCTCCAGTTTCCGAAAGGCTAATCAAATCAACGGATATTACAGTCATCATCATCATGATCAACCCATCGCCGGCTCACTATAGAGAACGGGTACTCCTCTCAGAGTGAGAAGGGTTTGGCCATAGTCTACCACACTGCGTGCTGCCATGTGCGGATTGGTAGACTTCACACACCTTTGAGAACATTATGGAAAACTCTCAGGCATGCAGGTTCCCTCATGATGTTTTCCTTCACCGTTAAAGCAAGTGATATTTAATTTATTAAAACACACATAACTTCGAAAACATATTTAATTACTTGAAACGCACATACCTAAATCCGAAAAGTTAGGTGCGTGCCCGGGATCGAACCCCCATTACAGTACCCGGCAGGAAATATTGTACATTGATCGATTTAGAAAGAGATAACGGTTTCGTAGAGCCGTTGTCTCTGTTGAGACCGACAAAACGTCACATAGGTATATGAGAGACAGAGACAACGCTCTACGAAGCCGAAATCTCTTTCTAAAGGTCGATGTATAGAATTTCCTGCCTGCTACTGTAGAGCTGTCAAATTTTGACCGGGTTGCAATGCAGAAAAACAAATAATCGTAATTTACGGCGATGATAAGCGTTTGTTACAGCGCGCGTTGCGAGGTGAAAAGCTTACCACGCTGCTACGCCGCTGACATAAGAAACCGCTCATTACTGAATTTTGAACTATGGATGTAAATTTGAAATTGCCTTGTCGATTTTTGAAAGCCAAAAAAATGACAAATCAGTTCTTAGGAAGCCTCTTTGAAAAGGTATGAAATTAGGCCGAAGATATGAAGGTAGTTATGAACAGGACCCAAAACAACAACTTCATACATTTCGTATCCTTCTGGCAACGCGACGCTCTGGTTTGACAAAACAAATGATCCTTTTCACATTGATGTAGGTAGGTATTTAAGACCTAAAGAGTTGTTAGTAAACCGTCCTTTTGGCAATCTAATTTGGTAGTGATCTACGTTTGATAAGCTGATTCGCTAATCGGAACATTAAATAGTATTTCAGAAACAGGAGGTATAAGTATAACATTGTGGCTAATTCCATTGTACACAATCTCTAAACTAAACTAAAATGGCACGTCTAAATCTATTGCTACCCCTTTCATAATGTTGCTTGCGGAAAAGGATGGCACTACATTTAGACCTGTTAATTTAGTTTAGTTTAGAGATTGTGTACAAGAGAATCGGCCCCAGTGTATTACTGTCCAACAGTTGAACAAAGATCTTATCTCCTTGGAAGGAGAGATGAAACAAAGATCCAACACGCTTCTGCGTTGGCAAGTTAAACATCACAGAATTTCTCCAAAGATATGCAATTTTCGTCACGATGTTTAAGAGCGGCTTCAGATATTAGGGGTTTTTTTGCGCGTATGCGTATTGCGTTTTGTTTTTATCACACGCGTCTTTTGTCACAGACGCATGTCTTATGAGCTTAGCCGCGCTTATAAAATCATATAAGCGCGAGCGGCGAAAGACGTCAGTCCATATTACTATTTACTGACCCACGGATGGTTTGAGTGAACATTCCGGTATGAGCGCGTGCACGCGCGCTCGGTTTATTGAAGCGCGAAATGTACAGTACGCAGCAGAAAGTAATGTACATCGACATTTAGAAGGAGATAGCAGGTTTGTAGAGCGTTGTCCTTATCATTGAGACCGAAAAAATGACATACAGGTACGAGTGACCGAGACAACGCTCTACAAAGTCGAAATGTCAGTCTAAAGGCTGATGTATATTACTTTCTGCCGCGTACTGTAGCTCGCGGTAAGCTTGTAACCAAAAAGAGCGTAAAACGCGCAGAAAAAACGATAATCTGAAACCACCATTACGTTCATAGCGCGCGACGAATTTTTTACAATACAGGATGTAACCAGAATGCTGGCAAAAACGAAGACAGGTGATAGTACTGATGATTACTGATATGTTACCACATAAGAAAAACGCGAAAAAATATTTAAAATATCCTATATTTTGTCAAAGTTCACGATATATTGCAAATGAAACATCTGACTGACGCTAGAGGTCAACGAACGTTGCGTAAGTAGGTCACTCGGAGTCAATTCCGCGTCGTAGATGGGGCGCATTGATCCGAATTCACGTGAGTTTGAAAAACACTAAATCACTAAAACTAAAAGATGAGGCAAATGGTTGTTTATATTGGATTGTGTTTAGGTAGTATAACAATAACGCTAAGTTTTTGCTAGCGTTCTGGTTACAGTAGGTATAGTATAAAAACTTAAGTATTTTTGTAAATGATACAAGTGTTCTGAAGAAGTTAGTTGCAAAGTATGCAGTGATGGAATAGAAGGTCCTGTCCTGCAGCAGGCCTAGCTCCAAAGGCGACAATGACGTGACAATCGCAATCACCGAATTATCTGACATTCACTATTGGCTAAATTGCAGTTGGTACCGCAAGAGTACCGAAATCAAAACCAGTTACAATAATTGCGATTGTCGCAATGTGATAACCACAACTTCCGTGCTAGTCCCCACATTTTGAATTTTATAGAGAATCGGTGTCATGGTTGTTAAAGAACGTAACTTATTTTTATCCTAGAAACTTTTCCCTACAGGTACGATGTCAACATTGAACATTTTCATTAGAGCTACAGAATTCTTAAGTAAACTTTACGATGCCTAGTTATTATTTTTAAAATGCTGAACAATTCGTTTTAATATCTAAATTCTAGCAAAATGGAAGCATTCTCATGTGATATGAAGTTACATTTTCATTGAGCAAAATTATCTGAATGTGGTAGAATAAATTGAAAACCTTAGCAAGTCTAGTGACAGTGTACAATCTCGTTGATTTTTTTAAAGTGTGAATAACATTGCTTAATGGTTAGTGATACTTCTAGATAAATTAATCATTTATTATGTTTTATGGACGAAATATATGAGACAGCGCGCAAATGAATTTTAAGAACTATACACATTTTCAAAAGTCAATACTTATGGGTGGTACAAATATTTTAATAGAAGTTCTCTTATAAACAATGTACGTAAATATTAAATCCAGGATTCTGTCATGTGTGGCTTATGTGATCATTCAGAATTCAGATACAGATATATATAAGCAAAAGACCAATAAGGCAACAAACTCAACCCTTTGGCTTTAATTGATTCGGATGATACCTTACAAATTACAATGGATTGAAACAAACAAACAATTAAAATTACCAACATGATTTAAATGGGTTGTATTATAATAACTTCTGGTTTTAGGAACATTTTGGCAAATTAGTATAAACCAGAACTTAAGTACAGGAGTTAATTAGGTTTTTTTTCGTATTAACTTAAATCATTTTACAATTCTGCAATTGAAAAATATGAAGCCAACGCATCCGCTTTATGTCTAATCAGTAATCAGTTCTCCAAATCAAAGCGAATTCCGAATCTAATAATAAATTAGTTAATTAATCAGATCACGTTATACCTATTATAGGCACAAACTCCTTGTGTTTATGGCAGTTGATACTTGATGCTAAGCTATCTATCTATACATTTGGGCTAATTCTGTTATAACACAAATTCTAGACTTAACTAAAATGACAAGTCTATTGGTATTTTTTTATAAACGCTTCTTTCGGAAAAGGATAGCACTAGATTTAAACTTGTTAATTTAGTTTAGAGATTGTGTGGAACAGAATTTGCCACATTATTTGATAAAAGTTCAACGGGATACTTGCTTGGGAATCTTGGCCAGCAAGTTATGATCGGCCGATAGCAATAGACCTTTGGCCGATAGCAATAGACCTTTGGCCAACCGCACTTTGGATGAGTTTTCTCACCCTGGGCGTGAGTTAATCGTATTAGATATAAGTGCGTGTAGTTCTGATGTTCAAAAACACTCGGAACCTGATGGGATTTTCAAATACACTTTCGTGCATTGAACATAGAAAATGAATGTGGAAAAAATGATTTTTTTAAAACAAAAAACGTTGTTTACAGACACAAATGTTGTGGGATCAAGATGGGATTATTTTTAACATACAGATTATTCATCACACACCAAACAGGAGTTCACGATAATTATACCACGGGGACACTGCCTCTTTGATGGAAAAAAAACAGTGTCTATGTACGATCATCATTCATACGTTTACGTACGATACAAAGTGCGGGTAAGCTAAAGTCAGTCCAACTATCGGCCGACCGTAGTCTGCGAGGGTAACACGACAAATCACAAATGTTTTGTGGATTTTTTTTAGTACAGATGAAATAGCGGCCTAAAGCTAGTATTCAAACATGATAGGTGTTCAAAATTGACGTGCTATTGTCAGTGTCGCTACTCTTTATATCGAAAAATTCGTTTTATTGTGACTAAACTTTACTCTTATTATTATAGCAGTACAGCTTATTTTAAGTCAAAGTGTCAACACCATTAAGGGATTTTATATTAAATGAAACATCACTATCAATTAAAAAATAAATCCACATACAAAAATTAAGTCGCTGCTCCTATCAAATGATTTATTTTGTGTATGATATGAGCTCTGGAATAATATTGCGCCTCCTCTAGAAGTTTTAGAAAATTTAAACCAAATGTTATAGTAACCTTATTAATAAAAAAATGGCACAATAATAATAGCCATAATTTCAATTTACCTACTTTAAAAAAAAGATAGGTTCGATAGGAGCCACGACGACAAATCACTGACTAAAACAACAGAAAGTCGCAACTTAAATGATAAAAAAAACAAAATCAGTCACGTAAGTTATGTCGAATAATCCGACAACGAAATCCGTAAAAAAAAATCCTAAAAATAATTTATAACTAAAGACGCTTAAAGAAAATAAATACTGTAAGTACTAAGAATATCGTAATAGCGTATAGTACGCTACTGACTTTGGTACGACGGCGCTCGCAGTCCGGGATTATGGCCAAGTTCGATTCTCAGTTACAATATTGGACTAGCATGAAATTCGTTTTCTCCCGTCTTCTGGCTTCTCACGATATACCACCGTATTGGATTCACCTGGAAATATAGTAAAAATGTTAGCTTATATTTCAAAATTTATAATTCAAAAAAATTTGCAAAAAATAGCAGGGAAGATGGGACAAATGTCCAAGCGGTTGTTGGCAAGATTAGCATTGTTTATTTAAATGTTTACAACAAGAGCTAAAAATTCAGTTGAAAATATTTTTAAAAAACCAGTAAATTTTTGTTTAGATAATATTTAATTGGGAGATAAAATTGACGTTTGAGAGCAGGTTCTCAATCTGGTACTTTTTTTGTATTGGAAATCTGGCACAATGTTATTCGTCAGTTAGTTTATCGTTCTTCAACTCTGTGTTTAGTCAGTCACACGCGAGGTCGGCCAACAGAGCACCCTTTTTCGGCAAAAGGGCGAGGCCGGCCACTCGCCACGGCTTCTTGTCGGCCCGTTCTGTCTTCGAAACCAATAGCTGCTACTTACCGTTCACCAATAAGTGTGCAGTCTCAAACAGTCGCCCGCGAGGTCGGCCAGCAGAGCGCGCTTTCTCGGCAAAAGGGCGAGGCCGGCCACTCGCCGCGGCTTCTTGTCGGCCTGTTCTGTCTTCGAAACCAATAGCTGCTACTTACCGTTCACCAATAAGTGTGCAGTCTCAAACAGTCGCCCGCGAGGTCGGCCAGCAGAGCGCGCTTTCTCGGCAAAAGGGCGAGGCCGGCCACTCGCCGCGGCTTCTTGTCGGCCCGTTCTGTCTTCGAAACCAATAGCTGCTACTTACCGTTCACCAATAAGTGTGCAGTCTCAAACAGTCGCCCGCGAGGTCGGCCAGCAGAGCGCGCTTTCTCGGCAAAAGGGCGAGGCCGGCCACTCGCCGCGGCTTCTTGTCGGCCCGTTCTGTCTTCGAAACCAATAGCTGCTACTTACCGTTCACCAATAAGTGTGCAGTCTCAAACAGTCGCCCGCGAGGTCGGCCAGCAGAGCGCGCTTTCTCGGCAAAAGGGCGAGGCCGGCCACTCGCCGCGGCTTCTTGTCGGCCCGTTCTGTCTTCGAAACCAATAGCTGCTACTTACCGTTCACCAATAAGTGTGCAGTCTCAAACAGTCGCCCGCGAGGTCGGCCAGCAGAGCGCGCTTTCTCGGCAAAAGGGCGAGGCCGGCCACTCGCCGCGGCTTCTTGTCGGCCTGTTCTGTCTTCGAAACCAATAGCTGCTACTTACCGTTCACCAATAAGTGTGCAGTCTCAAACAGTCGCCCGCGAGGTCGGCCAGCAGAGCGCGCTTTCTCGGCAAAAGGGCGAGGCCGGCCACTCGCCGCGGCTTCTTGTCGGCCCGTTCTGTCTTCGAAACCAATAGCTGCTACTTACCGTTCACCAATAAGTGTGCAGTCTCAAACAGTCGCCCGCGAGGTCGGCCAGCAGAGCGCGCTTTCTCGGCAAAAGGGCGAGGCCGGCCACTCGCCGCGGCTTCTTGTCGGCCCGTTCTGTCTTCGAAACCAATAGCTGCTACTTACCGTTCACCAATAAGTGTGCAGTCTCAAACAGTCGCCCGCGAGGTCGGCCAGCAGAGCGCGCTTTCTCGGCAAAAGGGCGAGGCCGGCCACTCGCCGCGGCTTCTTGTCGGCCCGTTCTGTCTTCGAAACCAATAGCTGCTACTTACCGTTCACCAATAAGTGTGCAGTCTCAAACAGTCGCCCGCGAGGTCGGCCAGCAGAGCGCGCTTTCTCGGCAAAAGGGCGAGGCCGGCCACTCGCCGCGGCTTCTTGTCGGCCTGTTCTGTCTTCGAAACCAATAGCTGCTACTTACCGTTCACCAATAAGTGTGCAGTCTCAAACAGTCGCCCGCGAGGTCGGCCAGCAGAGCGCGCTTTCTCGGCAAAAGGGCGAGGCCGGCCACTCGCCGCGGCTTCTTGTCGGCCCGTTCTGTCTTCGAAACCAATAGCTGCTACTTACCGTTCACCAATAAGTGTGCAGTCTCAAACAGTCGCCCGCGAGGTCGGCCAGCAGAGCGCGCTTTCTCGGCAAAAGGGCGAGGCCGGCCACTCGCCGCGGCTTCTTGTCGGCCAGTTCGCAGGCGGCCAGCAGTCTGCCCGCGCCGTCGGCCTCCAGCACGATGAGCGCGGGTCGACCGCGTATGGAGCGCGCGCACACAATGTGCCAGCCGTCTTCCGTGTGCTCCACCGCTATACCGCCGTATCCCCCGCGACCTGGACGACATTATAAAAAATTAACGGCCCATCATTATGCAATTTTTTGCTAATTTCAGAATCTTATTTAAAACTATTTAATACAATAAATTAAGTAATTTTTGGTATTTAAACTAAACTCCTCATTAAATAGAAATAGCTGATAGAATATGAGTCATTCAGGATACGTCCTCTTATATGTATAGATCACCTTTAGGAATGGGCGCGAGCGTAGTCTGCAGGTTGCCCTCCGAGTCGTAAACCCTGATAGCCACGTCGGCCACCACCAGCATGTCCTCCGTTAGCGCCAGCCCGCCCACCATACCCAGGTCGCCGTTACCGATCTGGCCAACACATTATTGTATTGCAGCATTAGTAAGACGCCAGAACGTAAGCTTTGGTTGGTTGGTTCAAAAATTATTGGAAAATGCAAATACACCTTACTTACGGTTTTTAATAGTTTTTTAGCTGTATTTAGTTTAAAAAATTTAATTTAGAAAATTTTCGAGTTTTTGGTCCAAATGTGTGTACCTGTAAGGCTTCTATTAGACGAGTTATCAATGATTGATGAAACAGAGAATTAACCCAATATCTGTCACCCAAACACCAATCATAACTAGTCCGCGACGGCGAGGCTGCGTGCGCCGCGACACACACCGGCTCCACGAGGCGCTCCTGTGTATCTGTCGCTCACCTCTCGCTCGATATTGCCGTGCGTGTCAAACACGAACACGGTGCGCGCGCCGTTGTCCGCGACGGCGAGGCGCCGCGAGGCCGCGTGCGCCGCGACGCACACCGGCTCCACGAGGCGCTCCGAGCGGATTGTACGTACTGTAACGCCTTCACAATTTATCTGTTAACAAAACCCAGTATTACAGTGACCATTATTGCAAAATTTTGTCGATTTTAGATTTCTTAAACGGCGCGCGGGGATTTCTATCGCGCGAATGCACACGGTTGGTTGATACTAGATTGCCAATTTTTGCTCACTACGCCACTTTTTGCTCAAGCAGAAATACACAAGGACCAATTAGTTCTGCTGCTAAATACTTTTACCCTCCCTTATTCAAGGAACATATTGAATTCAAGGCACATACCTCGGTGAGAGTTTTTGTCCGCCAATTAACAACAACAACGCCTTCTGCCGTAACCGCTATGCCCGTGCAACTTCGACCCGCTAATCCTACAACAATGTCATATTGTCATTTTATTTTATTGGTTTGCCAATAATACAATGCACAGGGAGAATTAATTGAGTGCACACCCAAACCAACATGCATTTTTATAAGGTGCAAGTACGGAGTTACCAGTTAAAAATGGCGACTAATGAACATTCATAAAATATTGAGGCTAATTCCGTTGTACACAATTTCTAAACTAAACTAAAATGGCACGTCTAAATCTATCGCTATCCCTTTCATAATGTTGCTTGCGAAAAAGGATAGCACTATATTTAGACTTGTTAATTTAGTTCAGTTCAGAGATTGTGTACAAGAGAATCCGCCTCATTGTGGCTAATTCCATTGTACACAATCTCTAAACTAAACTAAAATGACACGTCTAAATCTATTGCTATCCCTTTCATAATGTTGCTTACAGAAAAGGATAGCACTAGATTTAGACCTGTTAATTTAGTTTAGTTTAGAGATTGTGTACTAGAGAATCGGCCCCATTGTTTATTTATTGTTTAAGAAACGTTTCAGAAATCCTTACCGTCATTTACGATATGCGTCTTGAAAGCAAACGTCTCGTCATCCAAAACTTTGACTCTTGAATTTCCAGCATCAAGAACGTATATTTCCCGGCGTTTTGGACATCTGAAATGTAAACCAATACCAAATTCGATATTTCTAACAAAGTTCTAGAAAAGTTTTCTATTGCTGTAGCAACAGAAAACTACTTAGCTGTAGCTAAGAAAATATCACCTGTTCAATTAACACCACCATTATGTATAATGCTAACCTTACCTAGTGCTAATCCTATTCACCTAATAAACCTATAAATTTAATAAGCCTACTCACGATTATATATTTCATACTTACTTGATTCTTCGCGTTCTATACCTACTGTAGCAGTACTTACCTTGTTTTTCTCACAACTGTATTATCTGTTTAAGTAATTAGTTAATACCTAATCGTTGCAGCTAGGCACTGAGGACAAAACTCTGTGGTTTATTCGGTGTTTTTAGACTAAGCTTTTTATATTGTATTTTGATTTGATAATTTAAAAAAAAATGCGTAAAAAATGAGTTCTCACGCGCAACTTCATATGTCAAATATCATGACAAAAGTACGATTTTAGTCCTTATTTTAAAGGTGAACCGTACTTTTGACAAAACAGTTAACCCATAGAGTTAAAATAACGCGTGAGAAGATATTGTGTACAGACTATACCTACTTGGTTTAATCTGTGACAATTTGTTGGTACCTAGCGACAGCAACGGGCTGGTTGAGCTGTTCCTTGCCGGAGCCCCGGGCGCCCCACACGCGCAGCGGCACTGCAGCGGGCAGCACCTGCGCGCGCAGCGGCGAGTCGCGCACGCCGCGAGAGAACACTAGCACGCGCACGGACACCGCGCCGCCACTCCACGGACGCATTGAGATTCTGTGCCCAAAAATTTATCTGACTATAACTCGTGACAATAAATAAATGAGGCGAAAATGGCGGCGCCAATAATTTCCTCTCACTTACACACTGCCGTACGAAGTACGATGCGCATATCGAGTCGGACTCGCACACGAAGGATTCCGTACCGTTACACAAGAAATAATACTTTTTATTTTATTTTGTGACTAGCTGATGCTCGCGACTTCGCCCGCGTTGGTTCACTTTTTCTAAATCCCATGGGAACTCTTTGATTTCTCGGGATAAAAAGTAGCCTATTTCACTCTCCAGGTCTTGAACTATATCCATGCAAAAAATCACGTCGATCCGTTTAACCCGATCCTGTCAACGAGAAGTACCCTATAGGTTTTTTTGGCAGACACGATAGACAGACGGACAGATAACAAAGTAATTCTATAAGGATTCCTTTTTTCCTTTTGAGGTACGGAACCCTAATAAGCTCTAAAAGATACTGGCTGGAAGGTAAACCTTTCGTACTCATACCTATAGAGGCCGGAGTCGAGGTCGGTGACAGTGCACGGCAGCGGCGCGTCGTCCAGCGTGGCGGCGGCCGTGACGGGGTCTCCGCCCGTGCTGCGCGCCTCGCCGTGGTAGTCCACGGTCCGCAGCACCACAACCATCTCCAGCCCGCACACGCATGCCGACTCTGGAAACAATCTTGTGATAACCAGTCCGTCCACACTTGCATGTTTATATATATGCATGCTGGTTTGCCAGTTATTAGGTGTCATCATCATCATCATGATAAACTCCTCGCCGGTTCACTATAGAACACGGGTCTCCTCTCAGAGTGAGAAGGGTTTTGGCCATAATCTACCACGCTGGCCATGTGCGAATGGGTAGACTTCACACACCTTTGATTCTCTGTTAAAGCAAGTGTTATTTAATTACTTAAAACGCACATAACTCCGAAAAGTTAGAGGTCTTGAGGTATTGAACTCCCGACCTCTGATTAGAAGGCAGTCCTAACCGCCTGGCTATCACAGCTTCCGATAGGCTACCAAAGCTATTAAGTGTAACTACACTTAAAAAATTTCTCTCTGCACAACATTGTAATTTTTGCTTTTTGTGTCTGTTGGTAAACCAATAAAACAAAACATTGGCAATCGATTTTTCAACTACTTTTGAGTTTTGTTACTGCAGATCGAGTTGAAATCACAGTTGATCGAAATAAAAAAACCAACGTCTGGAGACTTGTTTTTGCAGGGTAGTTCTAGTTGACAACTAACAAACTTCGCAAAAGTCGCATAAAAAGAGAAGTATGCAAATTAAATTCAAATATACGCACCCAACTGCAAAGTACAAAGACCAGGGAAAGTAGTACTAGTGCGAACTCGGCCTAACTCAGCCAGAGCGTCAGCAAACCTCTGCTGAGCGTTGTTATGAGCAAAGTCTACCGCCAGGAAGGCGTTCTCTCTGGGCTCGGCAAGCGCGGCCGCGTCCCCGAGTCTTGCTCCTAGGGCCGCTGCTCGGCTGCTTACCTCCCTCACTTCAACTTGTTGCTGCAGACCGGAACATTCAGCCTCTACCTAAAATTTTGAGAAACAGATAGCAATAGGTACATTTTATAATCAAAAAATCTGTTAAGTGCAAGTCCGACTCACACAAAGGGTTCCGACACCACTGTACAAGATATAACATTTTTATGTACAACACTGCAAGTTAATGACGGACAGCGCCATCTAAATGTTATTTAGTGAACTAACTTTATTTCTTTTTCCTTTTGATGTACGGAACCCTAAAAATGAGAGGTGGTTATAGAAATATAGGTAATAAGGTAATAGGTAATATGTATGCTGTACCTTTGCTTTCTCAGCATCAATCAATTTCAACTGTTCTTCCAGCAGCTTCCGTTTATGCGTGGCCGCAGCCGCCGCGGCTGATTTCAGTTCGCTGTGACGTTTATCCAAGGCAGCTTTTAATTCTGTAAAGTGTCTATCTATCGCTTCATCGGCCGCCGTCGCCGCTGCCTCTAACCTCCTCAACTCACTCGCCACGGCTTCCCTGGCCGAGCCGAGCTTACTCAGGCACTCGTTGGCTCTATACAATAGTATTTCCGACATTCTCTTTAAAGCTATAGAAAACGGCACCACGGTATGATCACAAGGTGTGTCACTGTGGGGCCCGTCCGCACAGTGTCTGCAGAATACGCAGTCACAGGTCTCGCAGAAGAGCAATTCCCTGCCTGGGTGCGAACTGCACTGCGGTATCACTTCCCTCCTCTGTCTGGCCATTAAGTCTAGTAACTGGTTCACGAGAAACGACGGCGGTAAGGCCGACACTCCACCGCGGGGAATGGTGATCAGTTCGCGGCATATGGGACATCTGAAACTACCCGCATCTCTCGTTTGTGATGCAGCTATTCGAGTGAGACAGTGCAGACACACTGTGTGAGAACACGGCAGAAGCTTCGGGGTGTGTTCACTGCCGTCGTAAGTGCCTGTAAGAATGAAAAATTATGACATTATTATAGTGAGCTTATAAACTGACTTATGCTGATTCTAACATTATGTCTTATTTAATGTAATGTAGTATTTAATGTCACAAACATTGTACAGTCATTCAAATAAACATTGAAACTGATTATATAAACAGCAATTCTGTCTGATAACTTCTCATAGCTCAACCACTGAACAGATTTTGATGATACAAGAATGTATCCCAGAGTGGAAGATAGGATGCTTTTTACCTCGAAAAAATTAATGGAAACCTAAATCCACACAGGCGAAATTGCCGGCAAGAGCTAGTATCAACAAGATGCTGACTGGAAAACTATGCGTTGTAAATTTTAAACTATTGAAAAATTAAATGTGCTTTGTATGTGCTCTGAATGGCAGCAATGCAAACAATGGGGTGAGGTAAGAGAAAAGGTGTACTAACATAAACAGGTGCCGCAAGTGAGGAAGCTCTCGTTAAAGTCCTCGTAGTTGATGGAGACGGTCTCGACGAGCGTGGAGCTCATGCTCGCCATCCCGACGCCCAGCCGCGAACTGTTCCATGACAACGAAAGGCAATATAAAGCTACTTCCACTAAGTAGAAAATCACACGCAACTTTGGTCGATCAAACATCCTTACATTAACTAATACATACTCTAAACACAGTATAATTAATGTTAAATATAAAACTTTTACAAGCATTTTTTCTTAACATATTACTTTACTAACAAGGTTTTACTGACCAACCTATTACTAATACTTAGAGTAATCTCACAAATCCCTTTGACATTGAATAATATGACATAAATACAACACTTTAGTTTCAATAGAATAATGATAATAAAAGGAAAATAAACATTGTTAAGTACCTTCCGTTTAAAGTTAGGTAAATATGAAGTGCTTGTTATATGTGTAGCTGTGTGTAATTTATTAAGCTAGACTTGCAAAATGAATCAGCAGACAATGTGCAGTACTAAGTACCTACTGTTGAGGCATTAACTTTAATTAACTTTTATTTCATATTTTTGGTCACATCCATCTAAAAATGTCGCAATATTTTAAGTTAGTTCAAATCGAACTACATTATCATTCATTTGAAGAACAACAAAATAAACTTATTTGTTTGTATTATAAACTTAAAATTAAATTAAGTTGAATCATGAAGTTAAATCATGTTTAACATGATTTTAATTTATAACCAGACAAGTGATTTTATTTTATAACTCACTAGCTAAAATGTTTTCTAGTATAGGATGTTTTCGGGGTCATAAACAGTTATTCCGTTTCCCAAAATATCAAGAATAATGTGGCCGATTTTCTTGTACACAATCTCCAAACTAAACTCTATTAGCAGGTCTAAATCTAGTGCTATCCTTTTCCGCAAGCAACATTATGAAAGGGATAGATATAGATTTAGACGTGCCATTTTAGACTAGTTTAGAGATTGTATACAACAGAATTAGCCACATTGTTTCTTAGTTTTAATTTTAATGTCATAAGTAAATACTAGTTATATGTTCAAAGTTAGATCATTTATGTATGCAGGATACATCTAATTTAAAAAGGCTAGAAGCCACAATAGCTCAATAGTCACAGTTGGTTGAGTGAAATCTGAAAAGCTGCAGGTTCAAACAGAACCTGTTGCACCTACTCCTATTACAAGCTTTAACTGTACTAATTGGATATTTGACTCCAATTTTTTTATTACTTTATTATAAACTAGGATAAAAATAAAACTGAAAAAACTAATTAAATCGATCAAATAACAAAAAAGTTATAAGCATTGAAATATTTCTGATTAGACAAAGATAGCGATATAGTATTTTGACGTCACACCCTACTAATGCCATAGTAGCTTTGTGCGATTTCATACAAATTTTCGTTTTGCGAGAAAGGGATAGAAGCCCCTCCCACTCCAAAATTAAAATGCCTGTAACTTTGTAAATCTTTGTTGGATTTTAATATTTTTTCAGCGTATGTCATTATTTTTATCCTAGTTTATAATAAAGTAATAATATTTATCAAATTCAAAAGTAGGAAAATACCCAATTGGATTACTACTTTATTAATTTGACTAAAAGTGAAATACTAATCATATCTGCCTATAAACATTAAATCCCTGTCCAGGTTTGATAAAAATTTGCAGATTGTGCTATAGGGCAGGCCAATGAAACAGGAGAACATTTCATTATAATTAATGTAACCTGTTTACAGTGCATATATGTGATATGAGATAATATGCACGAGCTCTGTAGTCTGCACCTAATTTGTGATTCACCAATCAGGGCAGATTGCTCTTGATTTATTTCATTGGCTTCAATTGAATGATGTTTGTTACAAAATATCAGGTTTGTCAAATTGTCCAAATAAAATAATTTTGAAGTAAGTACTTAGTGTCAAGACAGATGGTCTGTATTTGGACTGTGAGTTGATGACAAAATTGCAGTTTGGATATGCTTATATTGCAATTGACAAAACCAGAGTGAACTAGAATAAGGGAACTCTTGGTTTGATCCTGAACCAACAATATCTCAAATATTAGGCTATGGTAACATCAAATCAAAGAAAA
This sequence comes from Maniola hyperantus, assembly GCF_902806685.2. Taxonomy (NCBI): domain Eukaryota; kingdom Metazoa; phylum Arthropoda; class Insecta; order Lepidoptera; family Nymphalidae; genus Maniola; species Maniola hyperantus. The sequence continues at coordinate 7,399,678 of NC_048550.1, forward strand.
ATTACTAATTACTACATTAGGGCTACCTGCGTCAAATGTACTAACATTTGACCACTGCCAGTGACTCTGAGCTCAATGTTTTGTTGGAAGTTCCCTAACTGTAGTGAACTGTGATGTGTAACACAACTGCCGACTTTTTTTTTATTACTGGGCTTTACCATCAAAGGGCCCAATAATAAAACATGATTTTCATATTAACAATAATTAATTAGCACCAATCCATGCATATATTATAAACGTGAAAGTGTGTCTGTCTGTCTGCTAGCTTTACAAACACCCAACTCTAATCGATTTTGAACGAAATTTTGTACAGAGCTTGAAAAGATAGACATAGACTACTTTTTGTCCTGGAAAATCGAAGAGTACCACATTTTTCAAAACCTAAATCCATGCAGACAAATTCGCTGGCATCATCTATTAACATACAGCAAAAAACAAAATTAAATTGCTTCAACAATTGTAGTTTTTTCCAATGTTTTTTTTCTAGTGAACTGATCTAGATGGAAATAATATCTGATATAAAAAAGAAACAATGCAATAATTACATACTATCTTAGGTATTTGTTGTTTGTATATAAGTAGTTCATGGAAGACAATCAAGAACAATAATTACTTTACAAGGAAAGAAAATGTAATGCATTGTACTATGCTAATTAAATTGATTACATAATTTTCATTGATAATTTGCACCTTATATTTTATTATGATTTAAATTCAGATTATAGTATAATTATATACCTGGATAGCTGACATTTAAAATTAATTAATAAAACAGCCTTTTCACAACTTAAGCTTTTTAAATTGAGATTAGGTTCTGTAAATATAAGAGAGTCAACAAATAGCAATATATATTATAATAATCAGTTTAAAAAATCATGAATAGAGAAAAAATAGAAAAGGGAACTAAACGAATATTCAAAATAATGTATTAGTGAATAAAGCATAGTTATTATAAATGAAGTCTGAGTGAATAGTTAATAAGATAAAAAGAAAAATACTCACAGGAAAGAACAACAATACATGGACGTAAATTCCAGGCACACTTCAGTAAGTTTATCTCATGATTTAAGTGTCGGGAGCTCACCTTAAAGTGCGATCTTTTTAAATAATTTATCGGAACACTATGCACTAACGAAGCTGTACCCACATTTCTTTTACCACGTTAGCACACCGACTTCCGTAACTCTATGCCAATTTCTGAATCACCAGTATACGCGCGATTTTATCACAGGATCTAAACAAAATAAAATCGCCTGCAATGTTCAGAACAATATGCATATAGTTGAATAGTCTTTCGTAATCGATCGATAATATAGAAAAACTATTTTCATGACAAAGAAAGATAGTTCACTTTAGCTTTCTACGACTATGTAACTTATTTGAGAAGGTTACTTTGTGTCACTGGGCAGAGATGAAATGCTTGCTACTAAATATAAACAATTTTAGATACATTTGTATTGGTTTTGTTTCCAAATATTTATCAAAACTTATTTTTGTGTCAACCATTTACTCTCCCTCCTCCAAAACGTCATTCATCAGCCGTCAACTGTCAAATATGAAATGTCAGTGTCAAAAATTGCAACTGTCAAAAATGACAATAAAGAGATTCTAAACGAACACAGACTATAAATATAGGCACAGTAGAAACGGGTAACATTTTCATGGTTTGACTGACTGTTTGACTTTTCTCAAAGCATTTTTAGTGTTCCGTACCTCACTCTTCGTTGTCTGTCTAGCACTAGTAGATATAGGTATGTGATTGCTATTTTATCTTATCATAAATCCATCAATACTTCCATACTAATATTATAAATGCGAAAGTATGTCTGTATGTCTGCTAGCTTTTCACAGCCCAACAGTTTAACCGATTTTAATGAAATTTGGTACAGAGTTAGCTTATATCCCTGGAACGGACACTGGCTACGTTCGATCCCGGAAAATCGAAGAGTTCCAATGGGATTTTAAAAAATCTATATCCACGAGGATGAAGTCGCTGTCATCATCTAGTATTACATAATTTGATGCCTCAAACATAATAACAAAACAGGAACTAGATATAAAATAGCAATCACATACCTATCTACTAGTGCTACTATTGATATAACACAAGGTCATTTTTATACACGAAATAACATTCGGCAGTCGGGCGTCGGCTCTACACTTCATAGCGTAGCGATTCATGTTTTCATACTCTTTGCTTCAGTAATTTTGGAGATTAGAGTGCTGTGTTCTTCTTTGTATGTAAATATGAGTGAATTTTTAATTAAACGTTGCTTTAATATTATCCTAGCAAGTCAAATTCGAAGTATTAAGAGGTACGTTACAATTTTAACTGTCCATCGATGTAGAAAGAAATCTGTTATCTATACCTACATAATAGAACTAAAAATAAATACTTACGTAAGTAATTGATTATGATGGGGCACGGTAGTGCATCCGCCAAGACCAAGGAATATATTTACTCTAGGGAGGTCAAGACTTTATTACTATTACTAGATACTTAGGTCTCTCTAAGATTTTCGTAAGTTGTGTTGCTAATTCAAAATATATGGACATTTTTTACAACAGCGTAGGTACCTAGTATTATTCATAAAATATAATATTGTAGGTACATTTTACTAATAAAAATAGGCAGGTACAGTACGTGGCAGCCAGAAAGTAATGTACATCGGTCTTCAGAATGACATTTCGGCTTCGTAGAGCGTTGTCTCTGTCTCTCATATATACCTATATGACGTTTTGTCGGTCTCAATGACAATGCTCTACAAATCTGCTATCTCCTTTTAAATGTCGATGTACATTACTTTCCGCCGCGTATTGTAGGTAGTTCCAGAAATACCGGCTAGGTACCTACTCACTAAATCAGGAATTCATTGTTTCTTTAGATTATACATAGTTTTACATGTTCTAAATTATGTATTTTTTAGTTAAAAGATAAATTTAAGCATTGCTAAAAAAATAAAAAGATCATAGGGTCGCATCAAAATTGGTCCTTCAAGCCGGATAATTACCGAGATAGGCTTTATTTAAGGGAATTTTCTTCCAGGTATTCGACGTTACCACACAAGCCCTTCGAATCAATACCTGGACTATCCTCCTTGCCTGTGATAGGCCCCATTCATAATTTCATACCAGGAATTGGTATGATCAGCGACTTAAATCAAAATACTTAGGTACTTTTCTTTACATACTTACTTCTTTCAACACACCTTAATATATTTACGATTTTTTTAGGATCCGTGGGGATTCGTGCGAATTTTTTCGAATTAGCGCAAGTTTTGTTTGAGAAGTACGGATCAATAGTTAAACTGGACGGCGTATTTGCAAGAGCATCAATGGTTTTTCTTTACGAACCAGATCACTTCAACCAGGTATCTTCTTCCTTACCTTATCCCACGCTACGTGGGGTCGGCATAACATGTCTTCTTCTTCCACTCACTTCTGTCATCCGTCAACGTATTATCGACCCCTTTTTTTTTACAATACTTTTTTGTAATCCAATAGTTTAGTTTTAAGGCGGCGGCCTCGACGATAGCCCTGGGCGGGGCGGGGCAATGTCACAATGCATATCCATTTATTTGGCGCTGCCCTGGACGACACCGGTGGTGGTGACAGGGCCACACCATATGAATGAATATGTCTCCCCGGAATCCCTTGCCGCTCGAGGCCGCGGCTTTTATCGTCATCATAATGATCAACTCATCGCCGGCCCACTACTAAGTACGGGTCTCCTCTCAGAATGAGAGGGGTTAGACCATAGTGTGTCACGTGGTCTAGTGCGGATTAGCAGTATGAAGAACTCTCAGGCATGCACTATGCCTATGTACATTTGCACCACCAGACGAACCGCCAATGCGTTGCCGCCTTTTCAGGAATTTAATTAATTACTTAAAACTCACATAACTACGATAAGGTAGAGGTGCGGTTCCGGGATTAAACGCCCGATCTCCCAAATAGAAGGCCGACGTCTTAACCATTAGACTACCACCGACAGACAGACACCACAGACTTTTGGATACCGGTGCAAAGTGCCTAATCCTAATAGGTATATTTTTTAATATTTTGCCTAGGTTTATAGATCCGAAGATTTGGTAGCGCCATCTCGACCTGGATTCGAAACTCTGGTTTATTACAGGACTAAATTGAGAAAGTCGAATTATGACGGTGTTTATGGATTAACCACTGCGTAAGTTAATAATAAAAGTTCTTTAAGTTTTTTAATGGCCAGTTTAATCAAACTCAACGTACTTTCAGGCAAGGTGAGCAATGGCGTGATTTCCGAACAAAAGTCAATCCAGCATTGTTGAAACCGAAATTGGTGAAACTTTATACGCCAGTGTTAGAAGAAATTGCAGCGGATATGGTGGCAAGGTACATATTATGGTTTCTGATGATATTCCTAGTGCGAACGAGCCAGTTGCAGCACAGGCCGTTACTGTTACAGTTGAAAAAAGCCAGTTTGGGTTGCACAAGTCAATGGTTAACACTTTTTCAGAATGGAGGTAAGAATTTGTGTAACCCAATTTGCTTGTTTTTGGTGGGTAACCTTAACGGTAACTCTCTATAGTGCAGCTGGTCTCAAAGGTCTGTTTTTTAATTTATAACCAAAGTAAATATAAAGATAACACAATGTCCTGACTCCTGGTCAGAAACTACTTGCGATAGCAGCGTGTCCAATGCGTATTGCGTATCCCGGAATTAGTACAACAAGGAACTATGTGTATAGTGAACTGTCAGAGGCCCAAGTGCTGCTCAGCACACATCCAAACACGCATGGGCGTCGGTCATCCATTTTTAGTGATGATAGCACACGAGTAGATATAGATATATTGAGTATGCATGAAAATAAATAAAAATCTGTTTTCGAATGTACAGACTAAGCCTTTTCATATGATACCCTACTTGGTATAGTTATCTTACTTTGAAAATACTAATTATTTGTTCATAAACACATTTTAATTTTTTTGTGATGTAATCACAAATTCACGGTTTTCCGATTTATTTCTTTACTTGTGCTATAACACCTACCTACCTACCAAATTTCATGATTCTAGGTCAAGTAATTCATGATTCTAGGAAGTACCCTATAGGTTTTCTTGACAGGCACGACGGACGACGGACGACGGCGTGGACAGACAGACAGGCAAACAGACAGACATCAAAGTGATCCTATCAGTGTTCCTTTTGAGGTACGGTACCCTAAAAATGATAACGCTTTTTTTCAAAATAGATTACAAAGGATTAAAAAGGACGCCTCCCTGCAGGAGGACTTAGATTTGGAGATTACGAAATGGTCCTTAGAATCTGTAGCAGTTATAGCCCTTGGAACGAGACTGGGATGTTTGGAGGACAACCTCACGGAAGATCACCCAGGTCGAGTCATTATAAAATGTGCTCAAGACGTTATAAATCTTTCAATGAAATTGGAATTCTTGCCGAGCCTTTGGAAATATTACGCTACGTCAAATTATAAAAAAATAATAAAAACATTTGATTTACAATGGGAGTAAGTATCTGGTTTCTACTAATGAATATGAAGTAATTATTTTACAAAACCTCAATAGATCAACGGTTAAAGGAATGAATTGAAATTCGAAAGCTATTATTTTTTATAACATAAACCGGCCAAGTGCGAGTTAGGCTCGCGCAACGAGGGTTCCGTACTACAGTCATATTTTTTCGACATTTTGCACGATAATTCAAAAACTATGATGCATAAAAATAAATAAAAATCTGTTTTAGAATGCACAGGTGAAGACCTTTCATATGATACCCCACTTGATATAACTATATAACTATATCAAGTGGGGGGAAGATAACTATCTTACTTCGAAATTGAAAATACTAATTATTAGTTCATGACCACAATTTAATTTTTTTTGTGTAATGTAACCACAAATTCATGGTTTTCAGATTTTTCCCCAAATGTCTGCTATAAGACCTACCTACCTGCCAAATTTCATGATTCTATGTCAACGGGAAGTACCCTGTCGGTTTCTTGACAGACCGACAGACAGACAGACAGACAACAAAGTGATCCTATAAGGGTTCCGTTTTTCCTTTTGAGGTAGGGAACCCTAAAAATGAAGCCATAGCCATTTTTCAAACAATTATACTTAATAATAATTTTCAGCACAAGTGTTAAATTCATTGAAGAAGCAAAAAGAATAATAAAAGATAGAGCTCATGAGCTCCCAGAAGAAGATAAAAGTATACTTGAAAAGCTATTAGCCATTGATGAGAGAGTTGCTACTGTAATGGCAAATGAGATGCTCTTTGCAGGGATTGATACGGTAAACTGATCTACAGTAATATTTGAAAACTACTAGTCTTGATTAGCTTTACTATAGTAAGACTCCTACTCATTCTGCGATACGCTTTCCGTGTGGGAGTCGATAAATTAATCGCCTTTTCGCGAACCAAAGTCGATGAAATTCATGGCGACACATTGGCATCGATTCTGTTATCTTTCTCTAAACTAAATTTAGAGTATCTGCATCTTTTTTTTTAATATTGCTAAAAAGGACGGAACATGAATTTTACATTTAAAGACTCTAAATTTTAGTGTACGCTACAAGTTTAAACAATAGCTCCCGACTGGCAGCTTAAGTCACGAAATTTGACACCTCTAAATTAAATTTAAAATTGTCAAGTTGTGTCTGTCCTTTTCATATTACATTAGTAAGACGATGCGAATACTCTAAAATTTAGGTGTGCTCAGAATCAGTATCAATATTATCCTAGACCAGCTGAGACAATAAATTCATGTACTTCATTCATGTGATTCATTTTGCATCTTTCTAATTTCACGTTATTATAACATTTATTTATAGGTCGCATTCACAACCATCGGTCTTATGTACCACTTGGCAATAAATCCCAAAATTCAAGATAAAGTACGGGAAGAAATACGCTCATCGGAACCAAATAAACGATATCTAAAAGCGTGTCTCAAAGAATCGCTTAGATTGTTCCCTGTGATACCGGCGAACTTGCGGAGAACCACAAAGGACCATTTTGTTGCTGGATATCATATACCCAAAGGAGTAAGGATCCATTAGAAACCCATTTGACCCCATAATAAAATCTAAAAAAATATCTATCGAATTGAGAATCTCTCCTGAATGAACTAGTAGGCCTAATTCATTTTTTGCATTTCACGAAGGCGAGTAGCTCATGCTTGTGTTTCAATAAGTAAGGTACACTAAGGCTGAGATCTATAGAGCGCGCTTTGACTTTGCTCAGACTTAAGACTGAGTTAAAACGAGACAGATTTATGTGAGAGATATAGCTCTGTCTCGTTTTAACTCAGTCTTAAGTCTAAGCAAAGTCATAGTGCGCTCTATAGATCTCACCCTAAACGTGTGCGTTTGCGAGCGCTTGCTCGCGCTTAATTACTTACTCGCCTTCGTAGAACTGTAAGTTTTACACCTATAGTTTAAGCATGCTGAAATTCTGTCATTACTGTATAGAGTGCATAGTTACAGTAAGAATGTCATAAATTCAGCTCATTGCAACAATTTCAACTGTCGCAATATGATAATCACAACTTCCGTGTCGCTTCCACCCCTGGCGTCTAACCATGTTATCCCTTTTGGTCTTGACTCCTTAATTTATCTTTACCGAGAGAACTACAAACTAAGTTGACCTGTTTTATTCTTTGTCCAAACTCTGTCAAAGCTTTTCAACATTCAATATTCTTAGACCTTCGAAGATATTATTATGGTGATGGTTCATATTTAAGTAATTGTACTATTTGCAGGTTGATGTTATAGCACCAAATGAGTTTCTATCAAGGCTGGACAAATATTATCCTCGAGCAATTGAATTCATTCCCGAAAGATGGCTGGTGGATAAGTCAGATCCCCTTTACTATGGTAACAGTCATCCTATGATTACATTGCCATTTGGGTTCGGAATAAGGTCTTGCATCGGAAGAAGAATTGCTGAGTTGGAGATTGAAGTGTTTGCGAAGAAATTATTAAGTGACGTTAAAGTCACATGGGAAGGACCACCGATCCAAGTAATTTCGAGAGTTATAAATTCATTTAAAAAACCTTATTATTTTAAGTTTGAAACTGCAACATAATTATCACATTAGCACCAAAGACTTTCCTTCATAGTAGTCTGTCACTAGGTCTTTAACGATATCCATGCGAAAATTCACGTGAATCAGTTGATCTGGTGCTTCGAGATTGAAGGAAGAAAGGCGTGAAAATGGATCTATTGCTCAGTTGCAATGTGATTGAAGGACAAACAAACACACTTTAGCATTTATAGTAAGAGTAGTGATTGTATTCAAGCGGAAACCTGCAAATGACAAAGGTAGAGGTTTACTAATAACTAAAATTTTGTATTAAGTGTTATTTTTATGCATTTACTGTTATTTAGCATTTAAGGAAAAGATATGTGAAGATTATTATTAAAGTAACTTGCAGCTGTTTTATAAAAATAAAACCTTGGCTTGTTATTTACATCCCCAAATATTGAATCACTTTTCCATGTTGAATGTAGAGTAGAAGCTACTTCTATAAATTATAAAATAAAATTTAATCCTTTAAAAAAATCATAATAATATGCTTGATAATTATAATTACAACTATGTATAAAATAGTATATGAAATAAATACCCAATGTTATAACGGTTTTCGATATTTCGCTTGTATCCACACTCGATACATGGTTAACATTTTGCCTCTATTAACTTGAAGTCTTCTATCAATTAAGTTTTGTTCTTCAATAAATCCCGCATCTTTAAAGAGCTTCGAAATTTCTTCTTGCGTGAAAAAATACACCATCGTGTTATCTCCACGGGCATAAAAGCTTTCTGATATGCAACGGCCCTTCTTGAATCTTAGCTGGGCTAAGTCATATTTCCCATAGTCTCTGAATACAACTAAACCTCCTGGCTTCAAATATTTATTAATTTGGTTTATGACAGTTGACATCCTGCAAAAGCAATGATAAGTTTTGTTAGACACCTTACAAACTATTACTTGATTGCTACAATGTCACAATCACAATCACCTCTGATTGGTTGACGCTCGCTCACTATTGGCGACAATACGTAGTTGCAACAAGAAAAGCATAAGTTCAGCCAATCAGAACAATTGCGATTGTAATAATGATTGATGCAGGTTTTTCGGAATCGAACCTCTGATATAATTTCTAAGAAATATTTTGACCACAAATATTTTGCAGCATTGCAAGAATAATTTATCCTAAATCAATTTATTTACACTAATTAAATATGTATATATTTAATTCAAAGTCCTGATAGACTGACTTATATACAATCCTAGAAACATGAAATTTGGAGGGATGTGTTCTTTGTAAAGAGTAGGTATCCACTAAGAAAGGATTTTTTTTAATTCCACCCCATAATGAATTTGAAATTTATGTATTCTATGCAGATGAAGTCGCGAGCATAAGCTAGTATAGCAATATTTTTAAAATTTTGATATCTTTATTGCACACATGGGCATAGTAAAAGACCTGGAGAGTGACATAGGATACTTTTCATCCCGGAGAATCAAAGAGTTCCCATGGGATTTTTAAAAAACCTAAATCCACGCGGACGATGTAGTGAGCATCTGCTAGTGAGTAATTAAAATAGGATGATTAAGTGCTTTTTCAAAAATATTCAACTATTTTGGAATTCAGTTTTTAGATTGCATTATTACTTGTGACCTAGCAATCCTGGTGTATACCATCAGTATACAGGAAGCATGGCTAAAACTTAAACTATTAGAAATAGCAGAATGTGGTCTAAGGAGTTGTGGTGTCGATTTTAAACAATAAAAACAGTACATTTTCTAAAACAAAAATTGCAATTACTATATTCCATTAAAATCTTTTACTTACTTTGCTGGGTCTATAGCTGATAAAACAAAAATAAGGACTATTACATCCAGTGAATTCTCTTCAAACGGAACAGACCATTCATTACAAGTTGCATCCAAAACGAAAACTTCACATCTTTTTGTATCATACAACTCATTTTGTTTCATAATTTCTATTGCTGTTGATGAGAAATCGCAACCGTAGATGAATAAATTAGGGTCTTGACTGTATTGTAATATTGGAAAAATTGTGTTGCCTACACCACAACCAATTTCAAAGATTAGGCGTTTTGTATTACTTTGTTTAGTATCTTTATGTGTACTCTGTACTTCATTTATATCATTACATAGTTGATTACTTGGTTCACTATGGGAGATATCTGTCTCTCTATTTTCTTCATTAATGTCATTATGTTGTTGGTCACTTTGTGGAAATACTCTTACAGGTGCAGAGTTATTATCAGGGGCCAGTTCAGGAAACTCAGTGAAAAGCCAGTGGCGATCTTTGAAAAATCTGAAAGATATTATGGTAACTTTTAGTATTTAATTCATAGTCATCAACCAAACTTCCACCAAACAGCTAGGTCCACTGTTTGATAGGGTTTTGTGCCGCCTGGATCCAGTGGCTCTCTTTGTTTGATGTACTCCGTCTACTTAGTGGGGGTATAACAATATTTTTTTCCGGTATAAGATCACCATTTAATCACCTTGGGATTCTTATCTTTATCAATTCTTAAAAACTATCTCATGACTTACTAATTTAATTTGATAACTCGATAAGTTTACTTTTTTTAACTAACTACACTAGAGTCAAAATATTACTATTTTGGACTTAAGAGTGACATTATAAATACCTGTTTTGATGAATATTATAAAATGCATCCCAATGCTTATCAGCATTTTCTTCTAAATTCTTCAAGCACTCCTCTGAGAATGTAACTACAGAATTCTGTTGAACTTTGTCAGTAGCTGCCTTTTCTTGCTCTGCATCCCATTCAACATTGTCCCTGTCATATAAACAAATTAAAAAAATATATATATGAAAACTGTTTTATAGGTAGCATGAAACATTAAAAATATATAGGGATTTGTCCTTGTAACGTTTCACAAATGTGTTGCAGATCAATAAAATACTTAGTTGATTTTATGTTAAATATTGATAACTATAAGTAAAATATGTAAGGTTAATATCCTAACCAAGCATTAAATTGATACAGTTGTTTCGTATCAGTTAAATAACGATTACCGCCAGGTGGTTTCTTTCTATATCTTGTAGCTTCCAATTTCACTGTACTATTCCTTTCAGAACATTTAATATTTTTACAATTATTTCGAATAATAATGTTGAATAAAGTACCAAGCGTTATGTTTGAAGACTTCGTCCACATTTTCTAGCAATCTATTTCCAAATTGTGGTCTTTTCTCTGTTACTTCCATTTAAATTTATATCAAGTGCTTTAAATTTAAATCAGATTTATAATTTTATACGAAATATTATTTTTACTGCTCTTTATGTTACCTAACCTAAAAATCTAAAATCTAAAATTGGCAAATTGACGTCAACTGTCGTCTGCACAGAGTACATTGAATATACGGGTATAGAGTCATCAGTCCCTATTTTTTGGTAACGCCATCTATTGAGCTGAGTTGCAACTACAGGATCTGCTATATATACTAATCCCTATAGGGTACAGTACACTGTACATACGCAACCTAGATAGGTACCTATATATAGGTTTTAAATTTTCTTTTATTTCTATTTTTCTATGGTTAATTTCAATAAAACACATAAATAAGGTAATAATCTTTTATTTATTTTTATAACTGGGCACACACTTTTTTTCTGTTATTACAGCAAATCGTAGTCCGAGAAACGTAGTCGGGGTTATATTAGTTAGGTACTTATAGAGCTCTTCTTTTTTCTTGTTTTATGGCTTTTTCCATCACATCCAGATCAGCACAATGCACTGTAAATCCATACTTTGCAGTTTCGAATAGCTAAAGAGGTACAAAGAAATAAAGAAAGTTGCTCGGTAGAGTTGTCAGAGTTCAAAATAAAGCACAAGTCACTTCACTATAACAGAATCACCAAAATCCAACTAACAAAGTCAAGTCGTTGGAAAATATCACATAAACACCTTGATATAATGGAAAACCTCGGAAAAAAGTGGTTGAAAATAATTAATAATTTTTAATAGACACAGACCACAGACTTGACAATTTGTGACTGTGCCAATGTTTCCATATGTAAATCAAGAATTACCGTGTTGTAAGGTTAAAAATACGGTGTTTCTTGATTAAATTACGGTGGATGAGCTAAAAGAATACCGTGTAATTTTTAAAAAGAAAAAAAACGTTACGAATTTGCTTTTTAATTAATTATTAATATTATTCTGAGTCTGACCCTCCTAGCATAGCAATGTCTTATCATATTTTTTTTTTATTGCATTGGATGAATGAATTTCATCACATTTAAGAATTTTTACATTTCACTTCTTGCTAATTGCTTGAATAAGGACGAAAATAGATTGCCAAGATTAATAATTGATACTTTAACTGTGTGTGTGTGAGTGTGGCGATAGATTAGAAAAATAATAAGATTAGATAAGTGGGGCGATAGATTAGAAAAATAATAAGGATTTCCTTGAAATCTGCCACAATCTACCACTTTGTTAAATCATCAGCTTTTTCTGCCAGAGTTAAAATTTAGGAGCCAAATCTGCCCAAATGGCAGAAATCTGCCACAAACGGTCACACTGCTGACCGGCCACAAAATTTACAAGTAGTGCCACCTGTTGCGCGTGGTTGGCAACAAAACTTACTACTAGTGCCATCTGTCGAGCTAAGTCTGAGTCAATGTACCCTGTGCGATTTTGTACTGTGGCTAAAATGTACTGAGTGAAAAGACCCTGGTCGTCTGTCACGTCTATGATCTATCACTTAACTTCGCAGTTGTCTTTTTTATGTGGTTACATGTGCTAGCTCTGGATTCCAGTCTTTTGTTAACCTGAAGGTTAATTTCGTAAAACCTGCATTAATCGTTATTACAATCTCAATGGTTGTAATTGGCTGAATTTGTGCAATTCTTGTTACAACAATGCATTGTAGGCAATAGTGAGCGAGCAACAACCAATCAGAGATTTTCAGTAGGTATAGAAATAGAAATAGAAATAGTGTTTATTTGCTAGAATGTGGTACAATTTGGTTTTAAATCTATTTTGTTCTAACACATTCAACCAAAAACTTAGTGTGCAAATTGTTCTATTACATTAAAAACGCATGTCGATGTCAATAATAATTAAAAAAAAAAAAGGTTTAAGGTCAAATCTACATTAATGGGCCATATAATCATTTACACTATAGAAACATTTTTCTATAAGCCAGTCCTTAAGTTTGACCTTAAAAATTTGTAGCGGCATGGCTTGTATTGACTGCGGTAGTTTATTAAATACCATAATGGCCTTATAAAAGGCATTTCTTTTGAATATATCCATGTTGCATCTCGGTACGTACAATTTATTAGGATACCTTTTACTTCTATTCATTTCGCTGTAACGCTTAAAATACTGAGGGTACTTTTTGACGAAAATGCATATTTCTTTAATAAACATGCTCGGTAGCGGCAAAACCTTTAAGTCTTTAAACAACGGTCTGCAACTTACCAGAGGACCAACACCAAAAATAGCCCGAATGCACTTCTTTTGAGCCCTGAATGCTCTTTCAATGTTTACTGAATTACCCCAGACGGGCAGTCCATATGAAAGAACTGACGCTACGTAACCATGGTAAGCAGTCACCGCGGCTTCTTTCGATACTATCATACGGAGTCTCCTTAGGGCGTACACAAATTTGTTTAGCTTTTGACACACAGCCTCAATGTGTTGTTTCCAACTACAGTGCTTGTCGTACATGATGCCCAAGAATTTAGTTATATTTACCTCTGCAATATTGAAACAACCGTGCTGCACTGTCAAGGGAGGCCTTTTTGAGTGGTAGGAGTGAAATTGTACAGCTTTCGTTTTATCTAAATTTACCTTCAAATTATTTAGATCAAGCCATTTCATTCATATAGGCGCACGTACCACGATCACACGGTGGGAAGTGATAATGTGGCGTAAGATGGGACGCATTTGCTTAGAAGGTGCCTATCCATTCTTGTTTTAAAGATACCCGGATTATAAATTGGCAGGAAACACTGATCTCGGAAGAGTATTCCAGACCCTAGTCATGCGTATAAGGAACGATGACGCAAAGCGCCGTAGATGGAATGTTGACGACATGGGGTGGAAACTTGCACGGCGTCATGCGGTCGTGACATTGTATTCTACCGCAATCAAGCAGCAGAACAGCTTACAGTCATTTTGGATAACATTGTAAACGTGTCAAATATTCTACGACTTTTTATCATATTATTTTTAAACCTGTAACTAAAGGCTTAAGGCACCCTAAAAATGCCGCTACGTGGCAGCTACTGTATCAATGTTACCCATGTCCCCCCTGGAAACCTGTGATAATAAGTCCCGCAAATAATTGCTATTGCGCTGGAACCAAGTCTCATTAACATCGAAATGACGTCATTTTGACGTCAGTCGATATAAAAATATACCATCAGCTCCTTGGATGAATGATGATACTATCTCTATGATCAGCTCAGTGATATGACATAGACTACGTAGTAGTACTTGCAAATTCTTTGATCCTACTATAATAAGTCAATGCATCAGTTCGAAACTTCAGTCTAGTGCTGACGTCACTAAAATGGCGGGCACGCGCATTAGCAATTTACGGGACTTATAACGTTTGAACGAGTGAAGTGAATAGCTATAGCCCGGGCTTATCGCAAATCTCGAGAACAGTTGAACCGATTTCGCTAATTCTTTTTTTATAATATTCCTTGAAGTACGAGGATGATTCTTACGGAGAGAAAAATTAAAAAAATTTGAATCGACTGTTAGGCGGAATGAAGTTCGCTAGACGCCAGGGCAGCTAGTAATAAGTATATAGATTATAGACCCGGGTAAATTGGGTAAAGCAGTTTTCCAAAAGTTTACCAAAGATCGTTGAGGTTATTGCTAGCAGCGTTGCCACATCTACGTCTTTTTACGTAGATCTACTAACTTTTGGCCTTTCCTGCAAACCTACGAACTTCAGTCCCAGAATCTACGTATTTTTTATCAAATTGTACAAAGTAATCGAATACTTAGCCTTTTGAGGCTGAATGGGCATAATTTGAATTTCCTTTTCATTCATGAAAAAGGTTATTAAAAAAAGTTCCCTTTTTATACAGTTACAACAATATACATGTGACTGTGTAAAATGGAACGTTCGCTTTGCAGAAATTGTCACTAGTGTCACTGTCAGAAATACTGTGACAAGATGGCGACAAGACTCTTTTGGCGCGTGGCGAAAATAAAGCCGCCATCTTTTGAAATATCACGGTGTGACCTTAAATGCAGTGTTGCTAAGTAAAAAATTCACTGTTTTTGTTAAATATTAGATCCATTCCATTTAAATAACATCATGATATATCCTAATAATATATTGTACAGCATAAATGTGTCTGCATCTTATAGCTATATTTAGCACCAGGTAACTAAATATAGCTAGTCCATGGCCTATAAATGGTTTTTATTATTCTTTCTCTATTTGGAAACAGAGACGGCTTTCCCAATTTCTTATTCAGTTAAAATTAAATAAAACTTACTCGACTTTCGACATTGACATTTTCAATATATTCTGTAAAATTGAGGAGATTTTATTTGCTGGCAGCCTTTGTTTTACAACTACACCCCCCTGTCAATGTCATTCAAGTGCCAAAAGAGCCTTGTATGCACTATGTCGTACTATCATAGAGATACTATGCATTTCGATTCAAAGTTCAAATTCAAACGGACTAACAACTTAATGAAAACAAACTTAAGAAACAGACTTTTCAATGAAACACTAACTGGCCTACTTTATACAAAAATTAAATATAAAAAAACAGCGACCTTTGCAAGAATTTTTTAACAAATATGTATGAGTTTCATTTGCGTGAGGCTGAAATTGATGAAAATGAATAAATTGTATGACAAAACACTACCTTACTCTCTTCATTTTACTCAGAAAAAAAGTACGTAGATCTACGAACTTTTCATCCGAAATTTTTACTAAATCTACGTCTTTTTCTAATGTGGTCTACGCCTTTTTCAAAATCCGAGTTGGCAACACTGATTGCTAGGCAAAGTCCAGTTGCATGATATTGATAGGTAGGAATGTGATTAAAAGTGAAGTAGGAACACGTTACGGTTAGGGCGTAGTTAGGGCATAGGGCTTCTAATACCAGGATACCGGTATTGGCTAATATCGTTATCCCAGACTTTTTTCGTCTTTTTCAATACCGGTATTGAAATTCTAATACCGGGATACCAGGTAATGGCGATAGTATAAACTAGACAGTGACAGATCCTCATTCTATTGAGGAGCTGGCGAACAAATCCGGACTTGTCCACACACTACTTTTTTTTGAAATTTTTTGCGCTCTTTGTGCACTGATAAATAATTCGAAATATTTTCAGTTAATAATGGCTATAAAAGCCTCAGATTAAATGTTAAAAACGGTGTTTTCGAGCAGAAACGGACTCGTCCTTGTCTACTAGTTGGATGAATATTACATCAACTTTATATTTTCAATCAAAACCAGACGGATACCTATGTATGTCTCCTACTGCCGTAGGTACTCAGAGTCGCTTAATCGTTACTTAAGTTTAGTTAAAACGAGACGAGCTATATCTCTCACATAAATCTGTCTCGTTTTAACTCAATCTTAAGTAACGATTTGCGACTCTGAGTACGGCGGTTAGATGTTTTTAAACAAAACCATACACGTCCGACAAAAATTCTGGCAGTTTTACATTATCTGTGCATTTTCGTAGTTCTGTGGGTGATAAGTAGGTATGTCTGGCTCAATGTCTGGCAATGCATGACGTGATTTCTAACACCTACTATTCTGAAGAAAATATAATAAAAATAGATTAGACTTTATAATTTAGCGCAAAAAATTTTGGACCTTTTATTACCTACCTGTTATCTCCCAAAGCAACCATTATCCAAATTCCAAACCATTACCAAACAAGCGTTCCTCCCAGAGTTGGGGACAATACGCAGAGAAATTTTCAGCTTTTATAAAATGAGGAAGGTCTAGTACGCGCTGGCTCTTAGGCTATTATATTTTATCGCTCGGCTACTGTGGTTCGGGGCAAAGTTTAATATTATTTTATTTCACGAAACAGTTTTAAAGAAACTGTTTCCAATTTGTTATCGAATTCGATGTTATTGCTCTATAAACGAAGACGTTTTATGCTGTTCTCTGATCAAAGCAAACATCATAAAAACGATTTTTCGGGTCATTAACGACTTCCCACAAACGAAATAGCCTTGCGTTGAAAGTATCGTTTCCTAAATAATGCGATTTCAACACGATTATAACGGAAGTATAGGTACCTACATAGTACCTACCTCAGTGAAACTGAAAATAAATGAATAAGAAACTACCTATATAAGTATTTTTTCTATCCTTACCTACTGGTATGGAGGTACCTACCTATCTACTTATTATGCTTAATATAACTTTACTTTTTACTTTTTCTTATTTTACTTTTGACCTAGCGCCCAGGGCGTGTTGATGAGACGTGAAGACAAAATGTTTGGTGTGTGAAAAAAAATACAGAAAGGTACCTACCCAGTATGTATTATAAATGCAAAAGAGTTTTTGTTTGTTGGTTCATTGGTTTGTTGGTTTGTTGGCTTGTCACGTCACAACGGAGCAACGGATCGGCGCGATTTTTTACATGAGTATAGTTAAAGACCTGGAGAGTGACTTAGGCTACTTTTTATCCCGAGAAATCAAAAAGTTCCCACGGGATTTTCAAAAACCTAAATCATCGCATATGAAGTCGAGGGCATCAGCTAGTTGTCTTCACTGCGCAGCGTCGGATCCGCGCGCCCGGGGTGCTTGTTATACCGTCATTGGTATAATAGGTTTTCGTTTCACCGAATGAGAAGTTTTGAAATATAGCAGGACACTCTGCTTTACTTCATTATAGGCGGCAAAGTGTAGCGGAGTATACCTTGACTACGATCTCAAATACATGTAAGTGATGATGCAATCTAAGGTGGAAGCGGGCTAACTTGGAAGCGGTAAAAGTATAACAGTTTTATTAAACCTTTATCGGTTTTTACCTACCTAACCTAAATCGCTTTGCGACACGGGTAGTACGTCCATGATCACAGCGGAGTGGTAACTAGTCTTGGTTGAAGCTTCCCAACAGACCAAACGAGAGACAATTCAAAAATTAAAAAATCATAAATGCCGCCGGCCAGGAATCGAACCAGGGACCTTCCGCTTATCCGCAGCGCTCACCGCTGCGACAGGGAGGTTGTTAAGAGCGTATAAGAGCAGCCATATCTATACCTAGTACGCACGAGCAGGCTATTTCTAAACAAGACACCCTGCTAAGCACCATTACTCATTAGAGGATGGCGAGTGTGGGGGTGGCGCGGGGTGGCACTACAAACAATCCTCGCGGATATTGAACGGCGCGGGCGATGCGTTCGGAAATGCCGTGCACCGCCGGATGCGTGCAACGGAACGTTCACGTGTGACGTCCCACTGCTCAGCAATCAACGTACGAAGATATGTCCTCATTTTCATCTCATTCGTATTCAGCTATGCCGAAAGGACAATGAAATACCTACTTCCTTTATTAAAAGGTAAGAGTGAGAGCTGTCATTTAAAACGTGGAAAGGACAATAAATTTTGTAACACTGTAAAACCTTTGTTTATTGTTTAAATGTACTGATACTTACTTGGTCGTGTGTCTCAAAAAATCCTCTCGTTACTCCCCATTGTAACACAGTCTTCTATAACAAATCTTTCACCGTACTAGCTACCCAACTTTGGAACTCACTTCCTGAAAATGTCAGAGAGAACTGCCACTCAGTACACTCATTCAAATACAGAGTGAAGCAGTATTACCTATCATTACAATAGAGTATTTTATATATTATATGTATTTATATTTTTTCATATATTATGTATATAATTATTTATTATAAGTATTATTATTGTATATAAGTTGATTTGGGTATTTATTATAAGATATTTATGTAATTTATTAGATTCTAGTACCGTAGACCTATTCTACTTCTTGATGCCTTACTCACAACCTTGAATGGGAAGCTGGAAGAAATCTCTGTTTAGAGATAAGCATTTCCAATGTAACTTAATTTATTATTACTTTGTAACTACAATTTTGGTACATGAAAAATAAAAATAAATAAAATAAGTACTTATACTTACTTACCTAGTTTTATAAGTTACCTTATTGTATATATGGTTTTGACTTTTGGGTGTACCTACTTAGTTCCGAATGAATCTGAATTATAGTAACTATAGTAACGTATTTAGACCTCGTAATAACGAAAATTGGCGAAAAAAAACAAAAAAGTAAATATGTGGGTTCCGTGACGCCTTACAGTTTCCTAATCTCCACTGTACACACATTCGTCAAATAGTCTAAACTAAATCGGTTAGAGACTCGTCGATCGTCAATTTTCGTTATGATATTGGACTTTGTACGTTATTATACCTTTCAGACTCATCGATGATCGACGGTATGCGCTTTTCGGAAGTTTATCCATAATTTTAAATGTAAAGTAGTAGTTCTATGGAATCACGAATATAGGTACTCATTACAAAATACTCTCTTAAAAGAAAATAAGCATTGCTTTCCTTCACTATTAACAACTCAAATTACTAACTTAGGTATATTTTTCTGATGTCGAGGATTAAAAATACTATTACCTAGCTACTTGTAAAAGAACCTTTATTATGGTAGGTAATGATCTTTTCAAATTCCCCTGGCTCTTGCCTTCTTGCCTTGTGAACGATTCGAACACAATTAGCTCTTACATTTTTTTAAATAAAAAAGTAGCTGCCCCGGCGAACTTCGTACCGCCTAACGGTCAGTTCAAATTTTTTAAATTTTTCTCTCCGTAAAGAAACAATAATTTATCTGTTTTCCATAGATACCTACTTACTACCTTCTTAAATACCGACAGAACTTTTTTTTGTGTAGATTTTCCCGTTTACTCCCAAATTTTACATTATCATCAAAAACCTTCACGTAAGTTCAAAAGTTTAATATAATAAAATGGCCAATAAAGCTTTATCGAGCGTGTAATAAAGTTGTAGCTCGCAGCTTTTTGTTTCAACTTACAACACATACCTACACCGACGACGTGGTGGGGCGGAAAACAGCCATCTGTTGCGGTCAAGAGAGCTCCTCCTCAAGTGGTATGAGCCCCATCCTTCATTTTATTTTTTCCTTCATGAACCTAAAACACAATGTAAACTTTTTCTTCATTTTAAAAACAATTAACACTGATAAGTATTTATTTAAGACAGATTCTTTATTGCACACCATAAAAACAGAAAAGGACCGATTTAAAAAAAGTTAGAATAAGGCGGTCTTATCGCTAAAAAGTGAGCTTTGATTTACTTATATATACTTCTATACTTAATATTATTATAAAATGCGAAAGTGTGTGTTTGTGCTGCCTTCACGCCCTAACTAAGCAACCAAGCTTTTCACGGCTCATCTGTACCGGTTTTAACGAAATTTGGTACAGAGATAGCTTGCATCCTGGGGAAGGCCATAAGCTACTATTTTTCTCGGAAAGTTAAAGAGTTCTCACGGTATTTTAAAAACTTAAATCCACGCGGATAAAGTCGCTAGTAACTTACCTATATGGCAAGGTATATAAACGATTGCATAATAACGACAGAAACTTTCAATATAGTGATGCTAATCTACTCAGTGGATGATGCATGTTCCACGTCCCTCGACTACCTATAACAAACGCTAACGTTGGTGTTTGGGGAAGACGTCATTGTGATTTGTGTCCGTGCCACATCTCCGTCACTGGCAAGTGACACTTGATATACAATCGTGGACGACAATATTATATTTGGGATATTATTTCGTTTTCCTAATGTATTATTATCGGTAACTGTCTGGAAGTCTCTAACTAGCACAGTTTATTTGTAATGATCCTTTACAAATAGACTTTTTGAGGCGGTTGAGTAATAATTTAACCCATTGATGTAGATGGAATATACCTACCCATATAACTAAATGTAATAAGTTTAACCAAATAGATAACTAAATGTGTAATATATTTACTACCAAGGTACGGAACCCTTGGTGTACAAGTCTGACTCACATTCGGTCCCTTTTACAAAAGATCTATTCCATCTATGAATTAAAGAATTCAAGTGCCTATTTCTCATTTTTATTGTCCTATATAACGGGACTCGTAGGGCTTAGTAAAAATTAAATTTGTATCTACTTACTTTATTTAAAAATTCCCCTAATGCCAAAATATTTACAGCGTCTACCATTTAAAAGTCTCTTAATGTTGTTTGTGAGCTCAAAAGCAGTACCGAGTTGATTTCCAAAGATTAGTGCGTCCCTTGTGCAAATTTAACGGCGTCCAGACATGGTGTTTTGGCCTGGATCCAAAGTTACAGCTTAGTTACACGAGACAGCTTCATATTGGGCCGAAGCCATGGGCGGATCCAGCGATATATTTTTTGGTGGGCCCGCATGCGTTTTTCTTTCTTTTTTTTCGTTTTCTTATTTTGTGTTTATCTTATGATTTTAAGGACAAACTAAAACTCAAAGCATTGATTCAAAGTAGCTATTTTATTGTACACTTTTTGATTGTCAGTTGTTGGAATTATAACTTAGTGATGTGTTAACACATAATATTATGTTCCTTAAAGGTCAATACAAGGTCAAAACGAAGTCCATATGACACTAAGTGTCAATTTTAATTCCCGATACGCTCGGTGGGGCGTTTTGAATCGGCACAAAAAATAACTGACATTTTATATAATTATCTATAGCACACGTCTTCCAGCGTACTACTTGGATAGGTCCATTTCAGTGATATTAAGTATATTATTATTCAGACATGATTCAGACCATGGAGCTAGGAACGAGCTTATTCAGACAACCAGCCAGATCGTAAATGTCAGTGCTCGGTCGTCGAAATTTTGCCGCATCACTATGTATCTAGTTTGATCCAAATGAGGCATAATAAAGTAGTTAAGTCAGTAAGTACGTAGGTACATAGATATTTCATATGATTCCATGGGATTTAAAACTTTATAGATTTTATATTTCATCATTCGTAGCCCGTAGGTCTACGATTACCTACACGACCTTCACTATAGTAAAAAAATTACAGGAACCTTTGTAGAGACTTTCTGCTTATGTTGATTACCAAATTTTTATTTGATTAAAGCCTTATTTATTATCAGAGTACGAAACAAAGTAGGAAATACTTATGGTACCCAACGTACCTAATCATGAAAGATTTGAAAACATGATAGCTTAAAAGATTAGGACTATACATACCTACCTACCTATTTAAGTATATTAATTACCATAACAATTTATCATTAAATCCACACAAATGGCAGGCAGATACAATTGTTTCATTAGGCGTACTAAGTTATTTGTATAATTAAGATAATGAAGCAAGAGTTGGTAGCAATTATCGTCAGAGGGTGCTCCTCGCGCGCGCCACCTGGCGGGGCTCCAGCGGCGCTCTTTAGAGCGTGGAAACTCGTTCACCGATTTTACAATGACTATTTCACGCCAAAGATATAAAATTGGGACGGTGTTTTCACGGTACTTCGTGTTGCACTTTTGACTACGTATTTTTAACGATAAAATTCTGGTTCTTTTTGTACCATGCTAGCAAAAAAGTGAGAAAGAAGTAATCTAGTTTATATAGTATAGGTACAACAAACTCGAAAAGCGATTAGAGAATTATCAAATTTTAACCAATAGGTAGGTACATTATGTAATTTTTGCATGCCTGATTAATTAGGTGAACCATTTCTCCTGGGAAAGAATATTATGTAGATATAAGATATTATCTCATATCACTTTTACGCAATATACGAAGTTGTAAGAGTTTTCATACAGCCAAAACTATAAATAAACTAGAGAGGTTAAAAGCGTTAAACGCCTTTTATTTTGTATGTTTAGAAGCAAGTAACTGTTTAAAAGAAAACACTTTTTTACTGTCCCATATTAACAGAGTTTTATGATAGGTCTGTTGGTATGTATTGTCCGTATTATATGCGATATGTTACGTTGTATTTATATGGCATAGACGTTCGCCGCTATAGTTTAATTTCAGTACAATTTATGACTATATAAAGCGGTTGTTTGTACCATGTTTGGCTGTATTAACACAAAATACCAAATATTGATAAATATTTTGGATATGCCTAATCACGCTATTGAATTTGGCGCAGATCCAGCGTATCTCGTAGCAAACATTGCCGGAGCCTCAATTGTACGCAATATTCCACTTATGTGCTTTTTTATTTTGCAGATACTTCCTACGATTCAAATAACTTCACACACTTGTTATACCTATTTTCGGTTCTTTTTAATAATTTTTACTACACACGTGATCAGACTTATTTTTATTCTTCTACGCAGTTAATACCTATTACCTAGTATTTACCTACATCATCCTGTATATAGTAGTTCATTTATATGTGTGTAGTAGGTACCTATGCTCAGTGGCGTGCAGGTCATAGAGGCATAAATGCACTGCTTACCCCAGTTGTCATAGCTCAATGCATATTTTTCATAGGTTCCTACCTAACTAATGCCTACCCTGGCTTCAAACACTGTGCACGCCACTGCCTATGCTATACTTACTAGCGATGGGAGCTTAAAAATTCTAATATCATAGAATCAGAAACCTGTAAATAATTCCCCTTTACTTAGGTAGCCCTTTCTAACCTAAATAGTTAAATTTAAATAAGCCTATATTGTATTGTAGAAAACGGGTAGGTATATACCATGATTAATCCACAGTACAATATGTCGTCAAACCACGAAATAAGCTTAAAATCACTTATTGTCCTATTTCTTCCATCTAGGAGGCAGGTTTATTTGCTTGAATACAGATAACTTCTAAGACAGCTATTAAGACTAACTAAAGTTTTAAAGGTGTAGCCTTATATATATATACCTACCTACTTAGCTTATTTACTTAAGTTATCGGAAAAGAAAAAATAGAGAAGACATCGGAGGCTTGAACAGAAAGATTGGTCAGATTTCAGATAGCAAAATAAAAACAATTTTACCAAGCAGCAACTTGCGGATACTGACGTGGTGTATAAAGCTACTGCAAGTAGGTAAGTATTAAGAATGGCAATGGTGTTATCGGTTAAGGCTCAAGCCTCGAGATATCAGTAAGTCACTGAGCTTTTAAGACCAATTAGCAAGCAGCAACATGTGGACACTATAACCCAATACGTGGTCTTCAAGGTTAAATCTAAGCTTTAGAAAGTACTTATGTAACTAAACCTAGTTACGTAGGTACCTACACTAAGTATGGCCACGGAATTATCGGGTTGGGACTGAGCCTCGAGATTTCAGTAAGCCACTGAGCTTTTAAGACCAATTATTAGCAAGGCAACATGGCAACGGAGTTATTGGATTAGGACTGAGCCTCGAGATTTCAGTAAGTCACTGAGCTTTTAAGACCAATTAGCAAGCAGCAACATGCGGACACTATAACCCAATACGTGGTCTTTAAGGCTACAGCGGAGCCTTAGATTGTGCCACAGTGGCGAAACGGACGAGCGTGCTGAGATCGAGTGCTTGGCGTGAATCCAAACTGTTCCGTCGCCTTTATATTGCTGCTTGTATATCGACGCGACTCAGTGAAACTATAATTTTTGGTAACATCGTATGAAGACGTTGACCGTGCAAAGTATTCTCTGTGGAGTTTGAGGTTTCGTGACTTATTGTTTACGGAAGTTTTTGAGATTCAAAGTAGATATCATCTAAATATATAAAAGGAAAAGGTGACGACTGACTGACTGACTGTCTGACTGATCTATCAACGCACAGCTTAAACTACTGGGCGGATCGGGCTAAAATTTGGCATGCAGATAGCTATTTTGACGTAGTCATCCGCTAAGAAAGGATTTTTGAAAGTACAACCTCTAAGGGGGTGAAATAGGAGTTTGAAATTTGTGTAGTTCACGCGGACGAAGTCGCGAGCATAAGCTAGTTGATTACAGGACACTAAAAAACTGGCGAGCTCGCACCGGAAAGTGTAGTGTTAACATACCCTCACTAGTTGGACATCAAACGAGGCGCAAGGAGTCGCTGCATTCAGTAGATGTAAGACCCTGGCGTGTGGCTGTAGAAGGACCTATGTCCAACAGTAGACATCTATGATCTATCAGTTGACGGTGATGAAAAAAAGAATGCGCCTCCTTTTTGGAAGTTAAAAAGCAGCTATTTCTAAATTTCTGATCTGGTCTGAATCTGATGGGAGGCTTTAGCCGTGGCTAGTTACCACCCTACCGGCAAAGCCATGCCCCAAGCGATTTAGCGTTACAATACGATGCCGTGTAGAAACCAAAGGGGTTTAATAAAACTTCCAGGTTAGCCCGCATATATCTTAGATTGCATCATCACTTACCACCAGGTGAGATTGCTGTCAAGGGCTAACTTGTATCCGAATAAAAAAAAGCTGTCAGCGTTGAAACTGAGTCCATATAAACGTTTCCGCCATTCCCACATGTTGTTTCCAAAAATGATAGTTTCAGTGAGTCAAATCGATGCACAACGGCACCGAGCAGGCGACGGAGCAGCTTGAATGCGCGCCAAGCACTCAATCTCTGCACGCCGCACACTTCACCACTGCGGTTTACTCTATATGCGCTAGCTCTGACCTACAGACTTATAGCTTATAGATAACCACACATTCCTCGTACTCACTCATATACCTAGCTAGCAGACCTATTACTTGATAATTCTTTTTTAATTAATGGGCTTGTCTGCCACGTTGGTCGAGTGCGAATTGACAGACTTCACATACCTTTGAGAACATAATCGAGAACCCTCCGGCATGCAGGTTTCCTTAACCGTTTGAGCAACTGATTAATAGCTTTAACGCATGGTTCCGAAAAGTTGGAGGTGCGTTGCCCGGGACCCCCGAATAGGATGCTGACATCTTAATAGATCTTTTAAAAATCCCATGGGCACTCTTTAATTTTCCGGGATAAAAAGTAGCCTATGTCCTTCCCTGGGATGTAAGTTAACTCTGTACCAAATTTCATTAAAATCGGTTGAACTGTTGGGCCGTGAAAAGCTAGTAGACAGACACTTTCGCATTTATAATATTAGTATGGATATGGTATGGTATGGATTCCCGCTGGGGAAGTTGTCGCACAACAACAAAAAAAAAAAAAAAAAAAGTATGGATATGGATTAGATAAACTCGTCTTAAACAGACTATAATTATTGGTTTTTAATGTAGGTCATTATACCGGATTAGGTATCGCTGAGCGGCACGTCTTTTTCAGTAGGTTGGTAACTCTATCTACCAGACAGATTAAAAAATTTAATTTTTTTAATGACCCCTGCCCGAAAGCAACGCCGGCTCCACCCCACTTATATTAAGACCACAGCACTCTCCATAGCGTCACAAGAGAGCTTCAAAAATTAATATTTCTCTACGTGTTTCTAATGCCTCGGGAGGTCATCAAAAATATGTAAGTATGCAAAATTAGTATTTATTTCGCTTAGAAACGTGAACTACTGCCTACTTAATAATGCACTTCACTTTCAGTAGGTATACTTACTGGAAAAATACCTAATCGATTTTGTATACGTTTAAAATTAAGGATTTATGAAATTCCTATTAATAAGCAAGCAAGCAAGCAATAAATACATATTAGTCTATTCTATTTTCTAAAGAAAAGTGAACTGAAATCAAGATAGCATTTTCAAGCTAGCAGTTCACCTGTTGGTTTTGTCACTTTTGTTTCCATTCCTGCCGCCGACGTTGCATGCAATTTTCTTAAGACGTAGCGACTACTTTAAGCTAATTTAAAATTTCATTTCTGACTAGTACATGTCTGTGACTTTATTTAAGTGGATTAAAGTTTTATAAAAATCCTGTGGGAACTCGTTTCTGGTACTCATACGTAGAAATAAGTATTTCATATCCTCTAGGATACAAGCTAACTTCAAGCTTTAACCATTTGGTTAAATCCAAATGGTATAACTTAGGACTTTTGCTACACAGAATATTCACGCTTAATTGGGCCAAAAGGGCATTTACAAAAACTTAGTAAGTAAGTAGGTATATTTTTATCTTTATCTTTATTATTCTTTCCACTTTACCACAAATACGGAAACGTTATTGTGAGAGGATAGAAATTTTATAAACGCAAGAACACTAAGCGACAAGCAATACTTGACTCGTACATAATAAGATTCTTTTCGTAGACAATAGAAAAGCGAAGACAGAAATAAATTTTTCAGAACGTGAGAATCCGGAGCTCAACCTGGAGGAGGAATATATCTAGAACGGAGCAGACGTGCGGTAAAACAGAAATATAATTTTAAGCAAAAATGTGCCGCTTTTCCTTTAATATTTCCTGCTCCGTTGATGTATCGATATATAAGTTTCACATAATGTGCTCGTAGAGATAGATACCAAAGATATTAGATACGTGCGATATAATGATATTACAACCTTATTAAAAAGAATCAAGTAATTGTACTATTTTAGTCTTGCTAAAACAAAAGCTTGTAGGTACTTAAGCGTTGACAGCCTGGTCCGGGGTTCGATCTCCGGCACGCACCTCTGATTTTTCGTCATGTGCATTTTAAGCAGTTAAGGTGACGCAGTACGCTCGACCGAACCTGTTTGCTTTTCACTCGACATTGTATGAGAAAGGTGAGAGGCACGATGATTTTCACCAAAATCAAGGGTTCAGAAGAAGTATTTTCGAGAAAAAACTACTGAGTTTATGTTTGCAAAGTATAGTTACTTCAACTAATGAATAAATATACTATGTCTAATGTTAAATTTCTTTAGAATTTCATACCCCTAATCTTATTTATTTACGCCCAAAGTTGTCATAAATTTAGTGTCAAAATAGGAATCTTTTGAGGCTCGTAACTTTAAAATCAATATTTTTTTCAATGTTTCATATATCAATAAACCTAGATAATGACGAGATTAATCGATATAATACTTAGTTTTGAGCGTACAGTATCAAATAATGTAGTAATTACCCTCCTACCTTTGTATGAAGAAAGCACCGTCCTGAGCCCCCTTAAGAATCATTTGCTTTAACGATGAAGGAAAATATCATAAGGAAACCTGCATGCCTGAGAGTTCTCCATAATGTTCTCAAAGGTGTGTGATATGTGAAGTCTACCAATCCGCACTTGGCCAGCGTGGTAGATTATAAACCAAAACCCTTCTTCATTATGAAAGAAGACCCTTGCTCAGTATAAGCCAGTGGTGTGTCAGTTTTTAAAAACTTGTACAATCACAAAACTAATATACTGTGTCTTTAAACTTTAAAGAAACAGATTTCCGAAATCCTTTTTTATTGATAATAGAAATGAATGGTGTAACCATGGTGGAACCTCGTTTATACAAAAAAAAGTGTCTCAATTAATAAGTAGAACGACCAAATACTCTATCATACAATAAACTATAGAGATTCTAACTGATTCGTTGTGATTTTAAAATGTTCCGCTAATTTGGCTGCTACGTAAAACATTTTATTAAGTTTTACCTCTTCATTGCATTTTGCCTAGTAGCCATTCCGGGCATGATTTCGTGCAGTATGAAATTTCTAAACCTCTTGGAAACTTCGTACATCTTTTTTAATAAATTTTAATACCTTCTATGGGCATTGCACATTAGCGACGCGACGGAGGGAGAACCTACGCGCTCGGTACGTGGTAATACTGGTAATAAAACATTATGTGGCTAAGCACACAGAGGACCGTAGTCTGTATGCACGGCTATCCACCGGCTAAAACTTGAGTGGCGAACTTTGTCGGCCAGCGGTAAAACTTCGCTTTTCATTTAATTTGCCCGAAACGAGTGCAGCTTACAATATTTTCAACGCTCGCAACTTTCGAATCTAGCTTTCGATATAAATTTCATAGTTAGTTACAAAGTGTAGTGCCTTACCTGGGCTACCTCGAAACCACCCTGCTTTTAATATCATTAATATTTAAAGAGCCTAAGTTGTAGCAGTATTTTTATTTTTAGCTTCAAAATAAAGGGTATTATTTCTTATTCGTAAATCGTAACACATAATATCTAATTTGAAAACTTTTGCGCTTGCAACAGTTTCAATAATTTATCGATTTTCAGCTAAAATCATTCGTTATTATTAATTCGAGGGCTCGTAGAAAATTTTGAGGAGGTGCTTAGTAAATTATGAAAAGTTTTTACCGTACACAAGTAAAACAGAAAAACAGCCTTATGATGGACCTTGCAGCTTTAAAGTTTGTAAGTAGCTTTAAATAAGTCAAGATCAGCCTACGCTGCGTAGAGCTTCGCTACGTTAAATGAATGGTTTTAAAAAAGCCTACAGCGTAGCGCCTCGTCAAATTGCCATACTTTCAGCCCTTTTAGCTTATCGTGTTCCATCAGAGACTGTGTTATCGCTTTCCATCACGTACGTTAAAAGGCGTAATACGTTTTTGCGTTTTTCTTTTCTTATAACATAAAGATAGCCGCAAATCATCAGCACAGAATTTGTTTCTTCAATTCCGTGTTATCATTGAATTAAATATTATAATAGCTACTATGTCAGTTTTCAAGATGCAAGCCATTTCTGTGCTTTCCTCTATAATAGACTGACACAGCATTTATGTTCATATAATATGAACCGCATGAATTGTATGGTTATGGATTATGGGATCGCAAAAATTAAACTAAAGGATTGGTTGATAAATAAAATACAATATTATTGATAGTAGACTTTTTTTTTGTGGAATTAGCTACCTAACAGTTAAAATAAAATCAATTTAAACGTATTTCTCCTGGGATTTTTAATCTTCCACTTCAAGAGCTCAATATTCACGTCGCTCCAACGGACTTCGAAGCAGAAGTCGAGATAGCGAGTGATTTTCTACAAACAAGCTTAGCGCTGTGAAGCGTGAGCGCACGCCCCGATACTGAAGTCTGCATTCGGCGTGCGTATGCATTTCCTATGTGGAATGTCTCGCAAAGCCTTTTTAGTACTCCGCGCTAGCTGAGGCTCGTTCCGGCAGACGATAAGGACTGATCTGCGGAAGACAGCGTTGCAGCGTGCACCAGACGCGATCGATACTGCAACGGGCCCCGTCGCCACCCCACCCGCCCGCCCTACTACCGACCCGCCAGCTGAAACTTTCGCGATAAGTACGGAACTAGCGCGTGGCGTACGCAATGCAATATTGTTAGCTGGTTACGAGTCTGAACAGCGGATATTAAGGCTACAGAGGCTCTGGCGTCCTGTTTTTACATTGTGCCTTGAGTTTGAATGATGATGAGTTTGGAGTTATGTTGCATTGCTAAATATATCTTAGCTACGGAAGTATCCCATACATACCTACGTTATATTTGTACAAGTCGGATGCTCTTCAAATATCAGCTGTAACCACTATTTTAATAATACACCCTCTTTTAAATTGTATAAAAAAATCGCAACCCACTTTTTTATGTGTCATAAATAATCTTTATCTTCTAACGCTTCTAAGACTTAGTGGATTTTAATGTGGTTTTTTACTGTCATTTAGAACATTAGTAATCCGTGTGATAACTATATGAGAGTTTGCACCAAAAAACCATACATCTACAAAAAACATTAAACATGTAAATATTTGACAGGCCGTCGTATGTTACGAATCTCATATAACTTGTTTGATGAATTCCCGTTCGTACCTATAGCAGTATTGCAGAAAATCGTGTTAATTCTTTCTAAAAATCAGATTTTTAGATTTGTTTTTAGATTGTTGATTTGAGATGTCAATGATTGTGAAATGTCAAACAAGTTTTCTTCAACAAATTAAATTTATCGCAGTTCAATACGTTATCAGAAAACAGAGTTTTCAACAGGTTTTTATGGAATTGTTTCATTAGTGTAAACTCACAGTAATTATAATAATTAAAAGATTCTTATTTTAGTCTTTAAGACAAACCCTCCTAAGCGAAGGCGGTGCGAGTCAGCTGGTGATATAAATAAATACTTTGTCCTTAATTATCATCCTAAGTTACTGTGCTAACTTTGCCATTTTGTATCAAAATTTCTCGAGCGACTGAATCTTTATTGCCTTGAAATGTCTCAGCTTCGTAGGACCGTAGCCAACCAAAAGGGTTATGATCTTACAGGCAATTTGAAGTTGAATGAATGAATTAATTTATTTCTTTTTCACATTTCTTATAAACTAAAGTTCACAATTTTCTACTACACACAATTTTGTACATTTTTATTTCCTTAATATTATTTAGTACTTACATTCAAATTACAATTTTTATGCTTTATTTCTAAGCAGATGCTTGTGTTTTAAGTCACCAGTCCCAGATCCCCATAACATAATATGTATATTTAATTATTGTTAATATTATTATTATCAAGTCTTTGTTTATTTATTTCCTTATCTTGAAAATTAACACAATAAATAGTTTCCTTACAACTATGTAGTTATTCATTCTACAATTTTTTTATATATTTTGTGCGCTTAGTTGGAAGGGAAAGGGGAATATTAGTCATGATTAGCATGGTTAATATTCTTTAAAAAAACCCATTGGGTGTTCCAACTGTTGTAAAACCAAATGTTCTAGGGACCCAATTATATGTTCTAGGGATTTCTGTTTCTGTTATTCGGAGATTTCTGTTAAAATATTCAGTAAAAAGTCTTTGAAACTTTTTTATTACACATAAAAATCTCAAACCCGTGCTATTTTACACTGGTTATTTTTACAGAACTTTAATTAATTTTTAGAGTGTCTAGAAAATTATTACATCTAAGTAGGTACTTATTAATTGTTTTTATAACATACTCTTCTATTTGAAAGCATTTAAGGTTGTAAAAACTGAACTATACATTCTATATAATACTTATAAAAATAATAAAGTAAATGTGAAAGCAATCAGTACCTACCTACTCTTAATTATTATTTAAATCATTTTCAAAATTTCCTTAAATGGGTCGGTAATACCTGCATTTACCTTAGTTCGATTGGTTAGTACCTACTAATATTTAAATGGGAACCAAACCCAGTCTGTATATTATATGGAGCGAGTGATCTTAGGTTAAGTCAAAACGATTACAGAGACGAAAAATGGGTGACCCGGAATTCTACGAAAATTAGGCCGCTAACGTTTTTCCGTGCCTCGGAGAGCCCCTTGTGCCGTTGGTTCCGCTTATTATCATCTAAGGATAAGCGTAGGTGGGTGGAAAATTGTTTATGCAACTTGTTGCTTATCTGCGACCCGTTTCTTTATCCCGGACTTCTGAAGGGAATTCATTCCTTATAACAAATCTGGGGATAATCATGACATCTACATAAAAGTATATCATTAGATTTTCAATTTAGTTAGAGATTGTGCACAACAGAATTAGCCATATTTTTTCTCTTATCGTGAGTGAAAGCAAGAGGTGTGGTCTAGTTATGAGAGCGCAAATCAGTTACTGATTGTGCTGTATTATTAAGCAATATTAAACTAATTATGTAGGTAACTAGTCTGAATTTGACCTTTGCCTTTTCCTCTCTACCTAGCAGAATACGTTAAAACATTGGTCTGGGTTATCGTTAAAATAAAATGACAGTCGCAATGGTATTCTTAGTGCCGATTTTACCAACGTCGAATGACGTTTAATCAAGGAGTAAATTGGGCGTAATTATAGTTTTTGTACTGAAGACCTGCCGAATTATCAACATCTCGTAACATAAGTCTCGGATAAGACTTATTTTACGTTAGTGAAATCAGCCCTTAGGGGAGTTGTATGCGGAGGTATTTGGAAGTTCACCGCATTGTTATCCCAAGAAAATTCCCGCCATTATGTGATTAATAGAAGGTATCACGACCCTGAACAATGAGAATTATGATGCAGCGAAATTCTTATCTAATTCGTATTTAAGATTGCTCGTTCCAAGCTAAAGCCGACCCAATTCAATACATAGCGGAGTTAATTTTGGAAAAATCGCTCATACGTGGTAAGTTTTAATGAACCCGAGGAATGCTGCCAAACTGCTCTCAAACGCTACATGGAGACATTTGGAAGTCGTCTGCAGAAAAATGTTATAAAGGCAGTAGACATGTTTTAAAAATATCAGTGTTCAACAAAACAAACGTTAAGATAGGAGGGAACTGTTGTTGATATTACATATTATTGCATAGATAATATATTTTATTCCATGTCTAATATCTTTAAGAATCAAGTATTGTGGTTAGTCGAACTGAATACCCTATGGATACTGTAATTCTACACACGGCCAGAAGTATCGGCGGATCGCGGAAAAAATTGGCAGCAATCACTATGGATCGGAGGTCAACGTGATATAGGGACCTAAGCACAACCCCAACAGAAAAAGAAGAAGGTAGAAAGAAAACTGACAAAGTTTTCCATAATTAAGGCGCATGAGCTTCAACAGCACGTGTCGACTTACGACTTATTTTGTAACATTAGCTCAATCAAAAGGGTCATACTTTCCCGTAAGATTTGAAGTCGTCGGCATCTGCTATAGTCCTAAAAATAAATTCTTATACCAGTGTAGCAAGGAGCCTGTGAACAAAGTTTCTGGCAGTTGTTGACGACCAAGTTTCCAAGTTACGGACCATGTCTTGCACATACTACTGTTTGCAGCCTGCCATCTGGGACCGGGGAGAGCTAACGCAGACAGCCGCTTTTAACTGAGAGCGTATTTTATGAGATAGCAGCCAACTTTTGAGAAACGGCGTTTGATTTTACGCATACTTAACAACATCATCATCGTCATCCGATCGCAAGGGTCTCCTCTGAGAGGAGATGTTCCCCTCCTCTATGAGAAGGGTTTGACCATAGTCTACCACGCTGGCTAAGTGCGAATTGGTGAATTTGACACTTATGGATAATTCTTAAGTATGCAGGTTTCCTCGCGATATTTTAATTCACCGTTAAAGTGAGTGATATTTAATTGCTTAAATATAAACAGTCGCGAGCAAGCGCTCGCAAACGCACACATTTACTGTACCTTACGTATACCTATACGACTTAAACACAAGCATGAGTCACTCGTCTTCGTGAAATGCATGAACTGTACTATTAGGTACGTACAGTACGCGGCAGGAAATAATGTACATCGACCTTTAGAATGAGATTTCGGCTTTGTATAGCGTTGTCTCTGTCGCTCTACCTATGTAAGGTTTTGTCCGTCTCAACGACAGAGATAATGAATGCTCTACAAAACCGCTACCTCTTTCTAGGTCGATGTACATTATTTTCTGCCGCGTACTGTATCTATGGGTCTATCTTTCTCCTCAGAAATATTATTTCGCGTGGGCGAGAGATGATTGTGCTTATTAAACCGATTTTTGCACAATCGTATTTTTGTGGGACGTTGTTTTTTATGTGCACTATCTTCTATCGAATTCTTATCAATCGTCTGCGTCAGGCATTATATTTTATGCTGAACTCTTTCTGTGAAAATATTTTACGGAACGACTAGCGTATTTATTCGCAGATTATCGATTCATTGGGTAACGGGAGAAAGTTACTAAAATATGGTATTTACTATTTTGAATGGTGCCCAGATTTCCAATTGATATTGATTGCCGATTGGCTACTTTGCGCCTAGGTATATTTTTACGAGATCTCGTAAATGTGGCGTGCTAATTAAACCAATTGCAAAACAAGTGGTTTTAAGAAGGCAAAGGTTTAATAGGTAAAATAGGTTTAGCTGTTCCAAAGATTAGCCCGTTCAAACAGACAGATCGACAGACAATTTTTTTAAAAACATGTGATTCAGTTATGGTACAGTGCAAATAACCATTCATGAGCTTAATATGAGGTAGTTATTTCGATATTACAGATAGACACTAATTTTATTTATACTTAAGTATAGATGCCTACCTAAGACTGGATCAAAAGAAGAATCGACACATTTTAATAAACTCTTAAATCTCGAGCATTTTTAACAAATTCTAGTCGTAACGACTTAAACGCGCTTGAGTTATTATTCCAGCAATTGTATTCGAGAAACCCCGGTGTACGAGTGAAGTAAAACAATATTTGGAGTAACATCTGATGGTCGCAATTACACCGCTCACTACACGTTAATGCTGCACTTAGAAACGTTTTAGTGTATAGTACGCGACAGGTCGAGATGGCAATAGGAGTATGAGACGGGGTGATGTCCCGCACACCCACACGTCATCCGCGCTATCTCGCGCCGGGTTAGCGCGGAGGCTGTGCGGGTGTGCGGGGCGTTCCCTCCTTGATTGCCGTCTCGACCTGACGCGAACTATAGGTAGGTACCTTAGTTTTCCAGATTTCAGCAAGAACAGAAATACAAGTAAATAAACATAGGCTAGCCGCACTTTGGATGCGTTTTCGTACGAATTTTACTCGAGCAAACTCGTACGAATAGGTACGCACGAACAATTCCGACCTTCCAAGTACTAAGTATGGAGCGCGCAGACTAGATGCGAGTTTGTCGTGCTTACATCCAGTCTGATTATGATAATATGTAAAAAAGTGGGATAGCGGGATAGGGATAGGGTTAAGACGTCTACCTTCTGAATAGAAGGACTCCTGACCTCCCGAATGAGAGATCAGGGGTCCGATCACGGGTACCCACCTCTAACTCATCGGTGCTATGTGCGCAATTAAGCTATTAAATATCACTTGCTTTAACGGTGAAGAAAAACATTGTGAGGAAACCTGCATGCATAAGGGTTTACAATTATAATGTTCTCAAAAACTTTGCTATTCTTATTACACCATATAAAATAATAAGAAGGCCACTCCGGTGAAACATTTTTACCTAAGAAACCACTTCAGGCTCAGATTGCATTCAGCGAGACGTCCAGAAGGGACCAGGCGGTCGTGACGTGATCTTTTGATGTTAACAAATGAGGCGCTTACATTTGATAATTGGGAAAAACTGTCTCGTCCCTCCTCAGCTACAGGCTACAGATGGGAATAAATCTTTATGTAGAGGAGATAGCCGGCTTCCTGGCGGTGTTGGTATTCCGGTCACGCGCTCTCTCTGTCCTTTGAATATTAGGAATATAAGGTGGCGCGGACCATTTATTGTACGTCGCCGTACGGTAAGGAGGTTCAGCCTAAAATTTATTAATGGGAGACGTCATTGCTTATTCATTTTAATTGTAGTGCGCTGTAAGTACCTACCTACCATTATTGTATTGTGATTTTTGGAATGACTAAGAATGCTGAATGATGAAACCTTATCATTGTCTGTACCGGATATCATGCTAAGGCTCCAGACCCAGTACGAGTAGGTAAGTCAATTTACAAGTTTAACGTTTTAACTTTTAAATTTCTTACGTCTTACATCTTAGGGCTTACGTCGACTAAATACGTGAGTATAGCCGTAACAATTTATTGGTACTTATATTACCTTGTTCCTAGAAATAATATATTCAAAACCACGTAAAGCTATATGCCCACACAAAAGCAAACAAAGCGATCGATATCCTTTGATGAGATCACGAGATGTTAATAAGTGGGCCGCTTATACCTCATTTATCTAATTGGAAAAGTGTCAACTTTTCCTTTTATACATTTAGATGTCAGAGGATTTGTTGAAAAAAGACACCAAAAAAAACCAAAAACAAACAAAGCGATCGCGAATCCCTTGATAAGATCACGAGATGTTAATAAATGGGTCTCTTACACCTCATAATTGGAAAAACTGTCTCGTCTTCTCCTCAGTTACAAATGGGAATAAATCCTTAGGAGGAAGATAGCTAGGTTCCTAGCGTAGTTGGTATTCCGATCACGCTCCCACTCTGTCCTCTGAATATAAGGAATATAACGCGTTGCGGCTCATTTATTGAACCGAGCGGCGACGACATCGTGGACAGGACGCTCAAACTTTATAATTAAGATAGACAACACTGATTGTAAATTATGATTTTGCACAATTTTTACA
The DNA here is from genome assembly GCF_902806685.2 of Maniola hyperantus. Lineage (NCBI taxonomy): Eukaryota > Metazoa > Arthropoda > Insecta > Lepidoptera > Nymphalidae > Maniola > Maniola hyperantus. The sequence goes on from NC_048550.1 coordinate 7,436,577, forward strand.
CAACTCCCGAAAAAAGGAGTGAAATGTTTTAAGGGTTCACGTATGTGGGTGTATGTGAGTTCCTTGATTCCACCATAACTTCTAAATGTCTGAATATGAATGTATGGAGCACGGCATGAGTAGCTATATCTACTCGTGTGGTATGGGATATAGTCAGAATCCTTACATCATCCCGAGTGGCGAGTACCACTAGTTATGATTTTTTTTCAAACTCAAGATGTCGGGTGTATGGCACCATTGTTATTTTTTAGTTCGTACTAGGCAGGGCAGGCGTGTTTTTTTATTTTTTTTAATACGACTTTGTGTCCATTCAGCCAAAAGGTGTCCATTCACTCTTCGTTTGAAGAAACTTATTCTGCAATAAAAGAATGAATGGCTACAATCTAGGCAGGTGCAGTCCTTCTTATTAGGATTTATCATCACCACTATTTGGTTTGATTGTAGATGGATTCCAGTCAAACGCAAGCCTGTGTAGTGAGTACCTAGTTGATGAAAACCTGCCGAAAATGTTATTTTTTAACAGTTTAAATATCAATGATGACGGATCCACGCCATATTAGGCCTATATTCTGTGTTCTACATCAATGTACAAGTTAGTAAGTACTTCTTTATCGAAGATTCTCTAGGTAGATATTTAAAGAATTCTTTTGAACGACACTCTAACAAGCCTATGTGGATTATTTATTTATTTTCGACCTCTGTAGCCCAAAATTCAGCAAGGTCCTGATAACCAGGCTCTCATTATTATCAATGATTGGGAAATCTGTCTTGTGTGCTTCCTTCCAAGGAGCTAGATGTGAATAAATCATTATGTAGTGGAGACACTCGAATTTCTGGCTTAGTGCACTTGGCATTCTGATCACGCGTCCGCTCTGTAGTGCGAATATGAGGAATAAGGAATATGAGACACGGCGATATATTTAAGGCTTGAGCAGACGCATTGAGCGCGCGAGTACACGTGTACCTACAGTTCATAATCATCATCATTAACCAATCCCCCCGCCAGGAATCGAAATCAGGACTTCTCACTTATAAGACCGCAGCGCTCACCACTACGCCAGACGCCGCCAATCTTCAGTTAGGTGTTTATAAAAGGAATGACAGGCGGGAACTGACCTAACGTGAAATAGTATCCTTTATCATAATAATGTAGAGTGACCGGTAAAACGTTATGAATCACGAAAAAAGTTTGAGCGGAAGTCAAATATATTGTATTGTGTGTGTGTTTAAGTGATATTCCACACTTACCGCTGAAAACGTTTCTACCTACTAATATCGAGCGGGTGTGCGGTGCAGCCGCCCGCCTCATATTGCCATTTCGACCTGTCGCGTACTATAGGTACTGATATGCATCTATCGTTATTCGTTTGCAGTATTATCGGCTCATAGATGACAAAGATATAATTTGCTTTGACATGAGATCATAATACCTGCGACTAAACTGACCATAATATGTAATCCACACTTCCACACTATCGATTTGCATATCCATACTGAGTAATATTACAAATATGAAAGTGTGTCTTTCTCTCTGTCTGTCTGCTAGATTTTTACGGCCCATCCGTTAAACCGATTTTAACGCGTTCAGAGATTAGCTTGCATCCCGACAACGGATGTAGGCTACTTTTGTCCCGGAATATTATAATCTCTACATCCACGTCGATGAAGTCGTGTGCATCATGTAGTCTCTATAATATATAAAAATGAATCGCTGAATGTGTTGCTGATCGCAAATCTCGAGAACAGCTGAACCGATTACCCTAATTCTTTTTTATAATATTCCTTGAAGTACGAAGATGGTTCTTAAGGAAAGAAAAATTTAATTCAACCTCCCCATCAATTTTCTCCACCCGAGCGAAGCCGGGGCGTGTCAGCTAGTCTCTAATAAATAAACAACTAACCTGCGCTGCAGATTGTAAGAAAAGGCTAAGGTATATGTAGGTATGTCCAATGTCTATAATCTCAAAGTATTATAGCTTTGCATTTGGCTAGAAGATACCTGTAAGAGAAGAAATAATTTCACTCTTTATAAGTGAAAAAGGAAATTCTCGTGGCACATTTATTAACAAATTCCTCCAGTCCTTTGACTATCATCTTTTCCTTAGCAAAAAGTTTAAATATCATCGCCGACGTTCAGAAATTAATTAGAACTGATCCGAAGTCCGCGTAATATTCTCAGAATTAATACCGGACTCCGTAACTCATGATCCCGCCCCCAAACTTCGCCCAACAGGTAAATAACTAAAGAAAACTTCGGGACGCACGTCCGGAAAATCTATTTAATCTTCCGTTAATGAATCTATATCATTACGAGGCAGCGTTTCGGCCGTGAAGATTTTTTTGTTGTTAGATAAGAAATATTACATTTCATATTTTATTATATTAAGTATTATATTTCATGCCATCATCCGTAAAAGATGGCCTCACAGCGTCTTCGTAGCAGTAACAACAGTATTATGGGTGCAATTATTATAGATAGAATAGGCTGCCTACTAACTAACTAACACCGCAGTGCGCGCTCTCTCTTAAAATTAATGGAGAAATGGGCAAATATTTTTCTTTGTTTTTGCTGCCTTATAATCTCACCTGGTGGTAGGTATATAATCTAAACATCTTAAAAACAGCCCTGTAAATATACAAAAAGAAAAGTCCTACACTGACTCACTGACTGACTCATCAACATCCAACCCAAACCCTTGGATTTAGAAAGCCCGATTTTGCTCAGAGGTTTCCTTATAATGTAGACAAGACACAAGGGCGGATTTTTCAAAATTCTTACGGGATTACTACCTATAATATTATATTTAATGGGCCAGTGTATTTGTTCGCTGGCTTGACCTTCAATCACGCCGCAACGGAGCAACGGATCGACAAAACTGACAAAAGAAAATACCTACTTAATCAAAGTCTTACTAGTCTACTTAGTCTGGGTTGGCAAGGTCATCCTATAAGCATTTGGACGGGGTAATACGTTACGTATTTCTGACTGGCTAGGACGTCATGAACGTCTTAGAAAATAATATTAGTCTCCCAGGGTAGTTTTCTTCGAGAATATGGCAATTACGGCGTGACGCAAGCCAAACAAATCATTTTGAATGCACTACGTTTACTGCAATGCGTATAGTATGATAAATGTTAAATAAATTCATCTATGTTTAACGCTTGCTTATACTGCTTCGGTTGTCTGAAATTCTTTACTAAGTACTTACTTCTAGCTTGAAATGCTTTTAATAATCCAAAACAAACTACTCCATCTGGACAGAGGTTAACTTAGGAAGGTGGTGGGACTCATAACAGGGCATAGCCCACTAAACAAACACCTTTTCGTTATAGGTGTCACCGACAGTCCTCTGTGCAGGATCTGCATGGAGGTCGATGAAACACCGACGCACGTGCTCCTGGAGTGCACGGGCGAGGCAGAACAACGCAAGCGCCATTTGGGTTCCCCAACCTCACTCCATGAAGCCCTCGGCAACCTGGATGGTCTACTCGGCTTCTGGAGCGAGCTTGGATGGCTGGAGTGAAGACTTCAGCGGGGAGGGGCAATGCACGTAAAACAGACGGAAACGTTTAGGTGCGAAAACCAGCCCAGAGCGATGAAGAAGAAGACCCAAAACTTCAACTGTTGTCTGATTACCGATATACCTACCTACTGCATCTAAAAGCCTATACCTATGATCAGGATTAAGAATTATTATTAACATGGTCATTTCTTCATACCGCGATGCAGACAGCATAATTTTGTGGGAAGTAAAAACTGTCGTAAGTTCTACTTAAAGCAATAAAGGGAATAGTAACAGCATTTTAATGTCCTGTTGCGAAGCAATGGCTCTGATAACGGCTTAGAGTGCTAATGGGGGGTATGCATAATTACATGTCTGTTCAACTTGCTTTTATTTGCCCTAGACTGTCTCTATGCGTGGTGTTCCGCATTGCTAAGGGTCATAACCCTTTCGAATCATATAATGGAATTTAGGGATGCGGTAGGCTTCCAGATCTTTCTGTACACTTATGTTTAAGAGTAAGGTTTAAATGTCAGTAGGTATTAACAATTATTACCTACTAGCAGTTGCCCGCAACTTCGTCTGCGTGAAATTTCTGGTTTCACATGATAATATTCAAACACCAGTTAGAATGGTAAAATGCACGTAAAATTTATAAGGCTCATCAGACTTATTCATCACTTATTTCATAAGATAAGTAAACTAAGGTAGGTGTCATAATGTTTACACTTAATTAGAGTTAAAATAATTCTATTGGAAAACCTAATGGGATGTAATAAATTGACAGCTATCCAGCACTACATATTTAAAAGAAGGGGAAGTATAATTTCGTATTCAGAACGCATATGGCACAATTCGCGAAAATGAGACGTTGCTGGGTTGCATGGCTATGGAAGAAAATAAATATACTAGCGACGTCCTGTAGGAATTCTAATATCACAATCAGACAATTTTTCGTTTGAATTAATAAGTAAAATTGTAGTATTTATTGAAGTAGTAAAGCAGCTACAAACAACAAGCTAAGAATATATTGGATAGACAAACCACCTCAGTCTGGAGTGGCGTAGAGACTAACAGCCGTACTCAGAGTAGCTAATCGTTACTTAAGATCGAGTTAAAACGAGACAGATTTATGTGAGAGATATAGCTCTGTCTCGTTTTAACTAAACTTAAGTAACGATTAAGGGACTCTGAGTACGGCTGTTAGTGTTTCAACCAGTTAGATTATTGAGAGATGACGAGATAAAATTATCACGAGTGAAATGCCTAACTTTAAAAAGCATTTAGATTTTTTTGCAATTTGTTTACCATTCATCATATTGTCAACACATTGCCGACTTACAACTGAGAACTCTGTAGTGGGTCTCCTTAGCTGTGAAAGATATTGGGCATAGACTACGCTGGCAAGCGCTGATTGGTAAATTTCATACACCTTTGAGAGTATGATGGAAAACTCTCAGGCATATAGGTTTCCGCACGATGTTTTACATGTTTCCTCACAATGATTTCCTTCATCCTTAAAGCAAGTGATATTTAATTGCTTGAAACCATTTAAAACGCACATACCTAACTCTGGACTCAAAAATAGGAGGCCCACATCTTAACTACTAAGCTATCACCACTTATACCTTCAGTAAAGGAATAATAAGTAGTTGGATTTTACTGTAAATCCAACCATGTCATGCACCTTCTAGTCAAGCGCGCTTCAACTTAGACGATTTGTCGTCAAGCGCAAGCCTAACCTATAATTTAAAAAAAGGCGCTGCCGCCACTCGGTCCACTCTCTTTCGTGAGAGGCTTCGTGCACGGCACTTGCGGCATCCATACATTTAGCTACGCCTAAGTCGTGGGTGGACGAAGCATGTGCAGTAAAAGAGTAGGTAGTTATTAATCCATGTAATTAAGTTCTTTGACGCTAGTTGAAAGTTGATTAGATACGGCAGTTCTCTGATAAAATATAAAGCTGGTCGACATTGTAAACGAGCTGCTCTAGAAAGAGCCTTTTGTTCAAAGCCGCAAGTAATCAAACAGTTGATTTGTTTGATTGTACTATAAGGGAAATAAAAATAGAATTCTATTGAAGACTCCGATGGATTTGAATTAATTTCTTCTGAAGAAAATTTACTCATAAAAACTTCATAGAACTTGAGGCTCTAATTTAACTCGAAATATCTTTTGAAGAACTGAAACTTGGTGCGCTGGGCGATTTTGGTATGGGTAAAAACGTCAAGGTCACATATGCTAATATTAATAGTAGGTAGGTAGATACTCGGAGTGCCAATAGCTGTAAAAAATAAACTAATATACTTAAATGGTTTAAATTAGCATTTTTTTTAATTTTTGATACTAGAATTAATTTGAAAATCCAAAAAAAAACCACTGTTATTTTCTTAGCTTTCACTTCTACGCTAGTCCCCACTGCTTGTAAATTTTTTTACTTGAAAACTTTTACTCAGATACTGCTCGATATCGAGAAAATCTTATTTTATAAACACCGAAATATACTTGAATATCTTATTTTATAAACACCGGAATATACTTACTCACATGTGTTTTAAAATAATAATCTAGAGCTGAAATAAAAAAAATGCAAACACATCAAAGTCGATTAGAAAGTCATTAGGAAAGAAATACGTAAAAGTTTGTACTCCGTAGATAGTGGTTGTAGCTGAAAAATCTTTAAAACATTTTTACTACACGTTCCCCTACTTCCGTGAGTGTATCAGGTTTTATTTTTACCGTGACAAGCTAGATGTTCGTCTGCTTTCTATGCATGGTTTCTATAGGGATGTTAAAGAGCTTCGTATCCGTACATATAAAAAATATCTGTAACCGTAACTGACTCCCACATAAACAATGAAGTAATGATAAAGATTTAGTGTGGTTAGGTATTAATAAATTATTACTAGTTACTTCAAGATTTGTTTTTTTTTAAATTCAGATACAAGTTGGCCCTTGACTGCAATCTCACCTGGTGGTAAGTAATGGATGTAAGCGAGATAATCTGGCAGTTTTTATTAAACCCTTTGGATTTTACACGGCAGCGTACCGGAACGCTAAGTCGCTTGGCAGCACGGCTTTGCCGGTAGGGTGGTAACTAGCACGGCCAAAACCTCCCATCAGACCAGACTAGAAATTTAGAAATTATAAAATTCCTAACCCCTGCCGGGAATCGAGCCCGGGGCCTCCCACTAACAAAACCACAGCGCTTACCACTGCGCCAGGGAGGTCGTCTAAATGTGATAAAAATTCATCACTTTTAAGTTGTACTTACCGGTTGTTATTAATAGTTCAATACTGTCTTCTGTAAAAGTAATAAAACAAACAAGGAAGGAACTTCTTGGGTCAGTATTTATTGGAATCTAAACACCTCGAAGAGAACTAGAGTAACCGACATGGCCCAACGGGTTGCTAAGCTGAAGTGGCAATGGACAGGGCACATAGTTCGTAAACCCGACGTTGGGGTCACATGGTACTGAAATGGCGACCTCGCACCGGAAGACGCAGTGTTGGAAGACCCCCCACTAAGTGGACGGACGACATCAGACAAGTCGCAGGGAGCCGCTGGATTCAGGCAGCGCAAGACCGTGGCGTGTGGAAGTCCCTACAAGAGACCTATATCCAGCAGTAGACGTCTATCGGTTGGTGATGATGATGATGAAACACCTCGTCTCTACGCAGTCTTGTATGTCCTACCCCTAGTGTTTTTGTAAAGCGCGAAGCAAGAAGCTCGCGAAGGAGGTCTTGAATGAACCGAGCCTTCGAGGCCGAGTGGAGTGAAAGGGGAAGTGGCGAATATTTATTAGATACTCTTACCGTAATGTAATTAGTAAAATTTATGATATAGGGGCGGGGTTCAAATAGAGGTATATTGTGACAGGTTTTTGCAACCGCTGAGCCTTTTTCATTTTGTTTTCGTATCTCCTAACTGAAACTATCGGATATCCGGAAACAATCTCTAATCCGTAACAGTAACCAAAACCGATGAAAAAAAGCTTCTTGATATAAAGGACACACCCCTCTATCCATATTCAGATCCGAAGTTTCATATTCCTAACAACCCTAGTTTTAGATAAGTTTGCATGAAAATGTAGTACCTTATTTCAGCGTGTGTTCCTCTGAGCGTCTCTAGCAGTTCCATATTTATGGCACGCGAAACAAAATGTTGCTGCTTGTCCTCGATGTTAATAAAAATGCAAACTGTAGCCGCGGGCTCGTCGGATACAGCGAGCGGAATATGTGTATCGGATACAAGATTACTACGACTATGTGTACCATTAAACAAATTGGCTTAACTTTATAAAGCATACAAACAAAATAAAATTCAAAAACTGAAACCCGACTATTTTAAAGGACGAGAACCGTGATAGCCTATGTGACACGTCAGCCTCCTATTCGGAGAGTCGGGGATTCGATCTCGGGCACCTCTAACTTTTCGAAGTTGTGATCACTTGCTTTACCGATGAAGCAAAACATCGTGAGGAAACCTGCATGCTTAAAAAAGATCTTCATAATGTTCTCAAAGGTTTGTGTAGTCTGCCAACGCGCACTTGGCCAGCGTGGCCGACTATGGCCTAAACCTTCTCATTCTGAGAGGAGATCAGTGCCACAAGGCACAAGAAAAGTATCCTTGGTTTCAAAAAAAAGTAAAAACTAGTAATAATAATATGTTGAATGGATGGGTTATGATTGGTAGGTACTTGACTGCTTGGCTCCATCATGAGACCGTGAACATCATCCAAGTCTATGGTACTAATTGTCAAGACAAATAACATAAACACGACGAAGCTGAGTTGTGTTGAGAAGTTCATGAAATCACCTTCATGGTATTTACATCCATATATCATCTATTTATCAAAGTTATCTAAGTTACATATAATTAATTTTATTTATTATATTGTGTCTTAAATTTCAGCTCAATTGGTTGGCGGGAACTCGGCTAAACATCAGCTGCAAGATTTGACCACATTCTAACACGGCAAGTTAAATAAAAGCCATTTTTAAAAGCTTGTAATTACTACAAAAAATATGAAAACCGCCTGTTTTAGGGGGTCAATCACCTAGTCTGTAGTAAACGAGAGGAGTAGCGGCGGATCTCACCTGACCGTTAGGCGAGCAGGTAAACATTGTAACGTGATCCGACCACGTGCCAACCATGTGGTAGCTATGGCCCTGTTCCTGCGCAAGCCCCATACCAAGTTTTACATTTAAACTCGAGAGCGCTAATCCATGGTGCGTATTCTAACACCGATATGCAGTTTTAATTATTTTTACTCAGTTTTATTTTATCGAATTTACGGTGAGGAAGCGCAGTTGCCGAGTTGAACCGGTGGGCGGGCTCCAGACATTATTGATTTTGTTTCCTCGTTCTTGTCTGTCTCGTGTTAGTTATGTACGTGCGAGTGGGATGGTAGTATTGGTAGGAGGACAGTTCCCTAGTATAGAGTTCGCGTAAAACGGGCTTCAGTTACTAAACGGCGTAACTGGGGGATGAATGAAACCGTGATGCGATCCTGAAACGACCGCCGCTGTCGACGCGCCCGTTTCCGGCAAATCCGCCCTACACTACAACTTCGTGCACTTAGCTTTATTTGAAACTAGCTGTTGATGTCGGTTGACTTTGACAATTTAATAGTTGATGGTAAAATAAATAGATAGCTATGTAGATACTTCAAAGTACCTACCGGCCGCGGTTCAATGGCACAATACTTTTCTTTACGTTTTATTTATAAAATTCATTCTTTACGTTTTATTTGTAAAATTCTTTTGTAACTCATAATACAATCTGCATTTAGTCGGCGTGGTGGACTATAGCCTTCTCACTTTGAGAGGACACCCATTCTCAGTAGTGGGCTGGCGATGAGTTGAGGTGATGATGATGAGTATCATCTACTTTCTTCTGCCTTTCACATAATTAAAAAAAAAGTGATATACGATCTGAACATCTGGTTAACCTGGTAGGCAAGTACGGACCATAATTGGCCTTTACAAGGATTATAAGACAAAAACCGTGGCATATACTAAACTGTATACCATAAAAAAATTTTACAAAAAAAACAAACCGACTGCGATACACAAACACTAAAAATTGAAAAATAATTTAATTTATTACCGAATATAGTATTATGTATACAAGAGTTGATATAGTTCCATAATAATATTTTTTGGTGCCGGTGCCAATTAGCTTCAGCTGCGCGAATCGTCTAGACTTCGAATTTTTATGAGACTCCACAATGGCACCTCATTGGCACCGACCCCAAAAAATATTATTATGGAACTATATCAACTCTTGTAAACATAATATATTCGGTAATAAATTAAATTATTTTTCAATTTTTTAGTGTTTGTGTATCGAAGTCGGTTTTTATTTTTTTTGTATAAAAAATTTATTTTACAATTTTTAGTGGCCCCATGGTATTAAAATATGCTATGCCTGGTTAAAAATCTACTGCTTACTAAGCTATTACACTGATCGCGAGCAATTTACTCTTATCCGTTGAGGAGTTCCATTATCTATCTTCGAAGATATTCATCAGATCTTCACCAAATTTAAATGGGACCAACTTTGAAGTATACCCTTTCAAACAAAAAAAGAATTTTCAAAATCGGGCCAGGCGTCTTCGAGTAATCGGGGAACATACATAAAAAATAAAAAATAAAAATAAAAAAGATTCCGACGAATTGAGAACCTCTTCCTTTTTTTGAAGTCTGTTAAAAAGTATAAAATCTCAATTCTTTAAACCTTGCTTCCTCTTCTTTCTATTTTTTTTGTCCCGGGTTTCTTTTCCGTACGTAGTAATTATCCATTGCACATGAGACAGCTAGTGCTTCTCCCTGCTGGGTAACTCCAGCCATCCTATAGCTCACTCCAGAATCCAAGCAGGCCACCATGGTCGACGAGGACTTTAGGAAATGTTGCTGGGGTGGCAATTTATGCTTCTCATTGGACACATACATCGCTGCAGGTAAGCAGTAGATACAGTACGCGGCAGAAATAATGTACATCGGCATTTAGAATGACATTTCGGCTTTGTAGAACGTTTTGTCGGTTTCAACGACAGAGACAATGCTCTACAAATCCGTTATCTCCTTCTAAAGATCGATGTACATTATTTTCTGCCGGGACTGTACGTGTTGTCTCGTCATGCATGGAGAGCATACTTTGCATAGAGGCTGTCAGCCCGTCGATGATACAAACCTTCCTTTTTCGAGCATTTAATTTTTGAGTAGATTAATCTATGGTGAGTAGGTTTAGTACATTGACTTGGCTTATCTGTGAAAAAGTAAATCGGATTTAAAAAACCTTGAAAAAAAATGTTACGGCGCCGAACAGTTTTATTAAACGTTACATTTAACCTCTATAACTTTAACACACAGAACTAGTATCGGCTTTTACGCGAGCAATAGAATATCCTCACGTGTATTAAGCTGATGCTGTATCACGTATCTACCTTTTGATTGCGACCATCACATTTTTAGGGTTCCGTACCTCAAAAGGAAAAAAACCGGCCAAGTGCGAGTCGGGTATTTTTCCAACATTTTGCACGATAAATCGAAAACTATTATACATAAAAATAAAAACCTTTTCTCGGTTTTATCTATTTCAGAATGTACAAGTAAATCCCTTGCATAATATTATGATACCCCACTTGATATAGTTCTTATCTTACTTTGAAAATATATTTATTTTGAATACCTTAAAATAATAATAACATACAATTCTATTAAATAAACTTAAATCTATATTAAAAGTACTTAAAATATTAAAATAAAACATACAAACTTAAATAAACCTTACCAACTTAAAATTAAACGTCGTCTTTAACTTTGAAAATTGAAAATACTAATTATTTGTTCATAAACACATTTTAATTTTTTTAATAATATACTTAACCACAAATTTACGGTTTTCGGATTTATTCCTTTAGTTGTGCTATAAGGCCTACCTATTCTGTTGAATTTCATGATTCTATGTCAACGGGATAGGTAATCCCTATAGGTTTTCTTGTCAGATGGACAGACAGACAGACATACAAACAACCAACAACGTGATCCTCCCTTTTTTCTTTTATTATTTACTAGCTTATGCTCGGAACTTTAAAAACAAATATGTAATACATACAATATCATGATATCAGAAACGGAACTTTAAAAAAATGCATACAACTACACAAATTTCGACCCCCTATTTCACTCCCTTAGGGGTTGAATTTTCAAAAATCCTAACGCCATAATAGCTATCTGCATGCCAAATTTCAGCCTGATCCGTCCAGTAGTTTGAGCTGTGCGTTGATAGATCAGTCAGTCAGTCAGTCACCTTTTCCTTTTATATATTTGGATTTATTTGCAACGATTGCAATGATTGTATTTAAAGTTAGACACGTAATCGACACCTTGAAGTCAGTTATTTTTCTAACGCTTTGTCAGGTCGGACGTTTCATTAGTCACGTTCCATGTTTAAACGAGTATGCTCATCTATTTTTATTGTACGATAATATTGGAACTTCTACTTAGTTATAAGTTATAACACAGTAGATGTAAAACATGAAAGAATGGAAGTCTAAACGACATTATTTTTGCACTTTATTACTAACACACCTCGGATTCCGGAGGGACAGGAGAGAATTCTGTTACTGAAAACTTAAATAAAATCAGTTCAGTGCTTTTAAGATTATCGCTTTTAAAGTAAGATGCTAGATTTACTTAGGTAGGCCTACTTTATGTTAGGCATGGATATTGGATCATCATCATCATTGTTAACCGATAGACGTCCACTACTGGACATGGTCACGGTCAAAGGTTGCCTGGTGGAGATTGCTTTGAGCAATAATGTCGCCTTTGCATACAATTTTACAAGTTTTTAGTTTCTTCGTTTTTTGTCGTGTTTATCTCATGTTTTGTGTGCAATAAAGTATTTCTATCTATCTATCTATATGGTCTCTTACAGGGGCTTCCACACGCCACAGTTCTGCACCGCTTGAAATCAGCGGCTCGCGGCGGCTGTCGTCTGTTCATAGTGGGGGTGTGCCAACGCTGCGCTTTCCGGTGCGAGGTCGCCATTTTAGCACCTTGGGACCTCACCATCTACCTATCGGGTTTTCACACTTGGAAATTTTATATTGGATATGTTACTCTCGGGGCGAGTGGTGCATATCGCATGCTGCACGTTGCACCACACAGATTTGTCTGTTTTAGCGGATTATGGGGAGTTAAGCTTATGGTTACTTAAATACAGAAGTAAACTTGAAAAGTTACACTATAGTGCCTCCGCACATCGATATCATGATATTGTATGTATTACTTATGAATATATTGTGAAGAGTTGCCGAAGTGTACGTCTTCAAAAAGTTTCGTAAGAGATATTTCCACAAATATTGGTGCGAAGGGAAGGCGGGACGCGCCCGGGGAGGCAAAACTTCACATCCAATGCGTCTGTATTTACGGCTTGTAAAAATATTCCTTTTATCGTTTTTCTTTCCTACAATAGTGTTTTTGTCGATATATTGCAATCTTTTATCCGTGCATGCAACGCGGAGCCATAAAAATGATATTTTCAAGTTTTAACGAGCTCCATTTAAGAATTTGAGGTTTGAGGTTTTAAATTCTCCACGATGGTCGTATTGCGGCATTCTTAATTGTGTGAAAAAATATATCCATACTAGTGCTAATACGAATATTATTATAAATTTTTATTATAAATGCAAATATCTATATCTATCTGTTATATGCTTGTAAACCTTTCTCGGAAATAATTTATTTTTCGCATGGAGATGGTTTGGAGCTCTGGAGCGGACATAGGATACTTTTTATTCTGGAAAATCAAAGAGTTCCCACATGCCACATGAGTATATTTTTAAATTCCGCTACAAGTTAGCTCTTGATAGCAATCTCACGTGGTGGTAAGTGATGTTACAGTCTAAGATGTAAGCGGACTAACCCGTACATGGTAGTTTTATTAAACTCACATACCCCTTATCGGTTTCTATACATGGCATCGTACCGGACACGGCACTTCTGATAGGATGGTAACTAGCTACGGCCGAAACCTCCCATCAGACCATAGACAATTCAGAATTCATAAATTCCCTAATTGTCCCTCGAGAAATCGAAACCGGGACCTCCCGCTTTAAGACCGTTCACTACTGTCAAAATAAAATGTGGTATTGTTTTATACTATTTTTAAATAGTATTATTTATAAATAGTAGTTATTATTTTTAAATAGTAGTAGTATTGCTTTAGCAATAGTTGATAATAGCCCATTGGCAGATAACAAAGCGCTCATTCAGACAATCTGAATCGTTCTCCAGCTTTTAGCTCAGGTTTGCAGGTAATTAGCGGTGACAAATACGTTAGACAATATACAGCTTAGGTACAGTCGGTACTTAGGTACCTAACTCTTTGTTTTGTGGTCAGTTACGTTAGTCTATCTAGCAGAGCTTTTAGGTACAACTAAATCATAGCTTTTTAAAATACAAGCAGGAAGGAAGGCTTTTTATGTTTTGTTTAAAATTGAATAGAAACTCTTTTACATAAGTACCTACTCAATTTTTTGTTCAAATAAAGTTTTTAAATCCTTTTGGATCTACTACGTGGTCTAAGGAATCTAATATTTCAAAAAGGGTCCTCTCTTCTGAGAAGACGGAACCCGAAATTCGGTGGTTGTTTATATTTTCAAAACGAAAGACGGCTTTATAAAACTTATATTTTCATTTGTCATCAGGCACTGCTTTTGCAACTATTTTGGATTTCCTATATCTAGGTATATATTTTATAGAAGCCTAAGAACATGGAATTTAAATACACAACTACGGGTCTTTTAGGTTACACAAATACGGGCCCACACATTAGCATATAGCTAAACGTGTACGTTACTTGTAAGGAACTAATTATAATTATTTAGAAATCGAGACTGCTATCCCAGAGTCTAGCTGTTTGTTTCGTTCAGCTCGAAATAGACGATTCATTATATTGATCTAATTTGTGACGCCTGACTATACAAAACACCGTTCCTAAATATGGCACTAAAATATTTGGTTTATCTTTAACAGACAGGTCGACATGGCAATCGGGGTATGAGGTGAGTCGTGGAGGAGGGACGCTCCGATTGGCAAGTCAAGTTTCATCACTTTTCATCTTTTACTAAAAATGATTCAGGTCATCGACTGCTTGAACTGTACGACTGTATGCCTATACATATAGACGTCATAATATTATCACTGCTTTTCAATTAATTCTGATATCTAAACATTCAAATGACCAGTATAATAATTATGTTAATTTGATATGGGTACATAATTTGTTACAAACCGCATGATATTGTCTATGATCATGCCATTACTTTTTTTTTATAAAACTAAACAGCAGTCCGCATTTAGCATTATTTTTGCATTCTAATGTCACCCGTATGTGTGTAGCCTAATGGAGGCTAGGGGGAGAAATCGGCGACGGCAAGTTAGTAAACATTTCAGTCGAGACTGCCATACATATTTTAATATGTGGTGCATGGAAAAGTTACATCTGTTAAATCGCTTAACTATGAGTTCGTCGACCCGCTGTTGACTTTATTACGAAACTTATTGCAGAGGTCTCGAAAATCTGCGTAAAGATGCAAGTTTATTTAGCAATTTTGTTCGCCATTTATTTACCTATTTCTTACCCAGCTCTCTCATTAGATGACTGCACCAACCAAAAGGAATGTAATGTTGTTTATTTGAATGTCTTGCTTCCTGGTTCCTTTTAAATTTGGTTCGTCTTCGTTCAACACTTTTTGGGGGAAGCTAGAGTTCCTTCAACTTATTCTAAATAGTAAACCACCTAGATTTTCCACTGTGCGAAAGTGGTGGTGGTGTATAAACTTTTAAGGTACTAATACTTAATTTAATTAATATAAGTAAATTAACTTTTACTAAGCCCCAAAGATGAAAGAAAACACCGGGAGAAAACCTTCACGGGTCTTCAGAATGTTCTCAAAAGTGTGTAAAGTTTGCCAATCCGCACTTGTCCAGCATGGTGGATTTCGACCATTTCATTCTGAGAGGAGATCTGTTCTCAGTAGTGGACCGGCGATGGATTGAGATGATGATGATAATAAAATTTTATATTAAGTTTTATAGTAAGATTGTCAAATGGCAATCGGGGAGGAAACGCCCCGCACAGCCGCACAACCCCCGCGCTAACCCGGTCCGGGCAAGCTCGGGTGACATGCGGGTGTGCGGGGCGTCCCCCACCTCACACCCCGATTGCCATCTCGACCTGTCGCGATAGTTATGTACCAATTTTAAATATTTGAGCTGACAGATAAGGTTCACTAAACGATAATGGGATAAGTGAATCGCAGCCGTAAGCGTTTCACCTCAACACTTAATTGGCGAAAAAAAAAGAGTAGATACCTAATGATGAGTCTTCATTCTAAATTTATTGAAATTCCGAACATTTATGTCTAATTTGTGCGCAGACAAAAGGTGGTCGCAATTAGTGGAATGGCCACTGGGAACAAGCGCGGTTCCAACAAAAGAGGAGGCTTCGACTGTGACGAGGGTGAGCTTTCTTTTCTTCCAAATGAGCAAACTACAGTCGCTGGTGGGAAGATTTGTATTAAGGGCCACGTGTACACTAACACCATTCTTACTCTGTGCTATATTATAGTGCTCTATTATATCGACAGATAGAAATGACCAAGATAATGGTATAAAGCTACCTACACTGCATATAGTACAGTACCCGGCAGGAAATATTGTACATCGACCTTTAGAAAGAGATAGCGGTTACGTAAAGCGTTGTCTCTGTCGTTGAGACCGACAAAACGTCACATAAGTGACAGAGACAACGCTCTACAAAGCCAAAATCTCATTCTAAAGGTCGATATTTCTTGCCGGCTACTGTACCTAATTATCCATCGCTATTTAAAGACTCTGCGTAACGTCGCATACCTATACTAGCCATCGCTCGCGGATTCACTCGGCGTAAATATAAATCCTTTTTATTCCCTATCCCGGGGGAATGTCGAAAAAGAGTGCTATTTCAACTCATAGGCTTAACGATTATTATTAGAATTAGTAATCCATACTAATATTATAAATGCGAAAGTGTGTCTGTCTGTCTGTCTGCTAGCTTTTCACGGCTCAACCGTTCAACCGATTTTGACGAAATTTGGTACAGAGATAGCTTGCATCTCGGGGAAGAACATAGGCTACTTTTTATCCCGGAAAGAGGTAGTTAGTTTAAAGAGTTCCCACAGGATTGTTAAAAACCTAAATCCACGCGGATGAGGTCGCGGGCATCAGCTAGAGGTAAAATAGTTGGGACCGATGACCGACGGCTTAATGGCGGGCGTTATACAAAAGAGTTGTTTTAATTGTACAATATATTATGTCAGTCAATTCATTCTCTCGTACCTACTCATATGTATGGATGATAACAGACATATTAAACAAACACACACACACAACCTCTTACCCCAAACGCATCATCTGCCCACATTGTAGGCTAATGAACCAGCCTGTTGCCATGCCGCCCAGTATGCACGCGCCCTAAGAGGAAGGCAGCTGAGTGTGTGCATTGTTCTTTCCGCGGGCGTTTGGAAAGCACTTACGTACCGTTGTTCTAATCATGATAACGTAAGGGGACGCTTAATTTTCATCATTTCATCTCCGTTATTGCTGTTATAACGGGGAGTGAAAAAGAATGGGAGTATGCAATTGACATTTCCATGCACCTACTTGTGGGCGATACGTCGTTTGCACTTTTATTTGCCTTAATTTGATATTCGAGCTTTTTATTATTCACTAGATGATGCCTGTGACTTTGTCTTTGGAAAAATCCTGTGGTAACCCTTTGATTTTTTGGGATAAATTCAATTCAAATTCAATTCAAATTTATTTATTGCGAATATGGGTAAACAGTGCAGATATTACAAAACAAGAAGGTACAGCCAAATTCTGCCTATTAGCATGCAATATGTTATGATATACCTAACAACGTGTACATAGTTTTGACATAATTAGTCACATTAAATACAAATTAGTCACAAAAAATACAAATTTAAATAATAATATTACAAATATCAAAAATTAAAATAAAACTAAAATTTCTCTACAAGGTAATCATTAATCGAGTAATATGTCTTTTCTAACAGTAGTTTTTTCAATTTTATCTTAAATATAGGAAGTTCTCGCGTCTCAATAGGTAAAAAGTTGCCTATGTCCGTCCCGGGGATGTACGCTAACTCTGTATCAAATTTCATCAAAATCGGTTAAACAGTTGGGCCGTGAAAAGCTAGCAGACAGACAGACTAACAGACAGAAATAATTTTTATTTTTAATTTCATCATTGAAACTGTCGTTTAGGTATAGTTTCTTTGAGAAGTTAAAAAAAACTTGAAATTCCAGTTATTACGAACATCGGTTGAACGGCAATTAAAGTTTGAATGTCTAGAGTCTAGACGAGTTGCAGACTGATGACTTATCTCCCCTGCGCTCAAACAACTTGGAAAACTGTTTCGAACCACGTGGTATCATATTAAGTGCTGCCAGCTTTGCCTATTTTCTGGTAACTCCAGAGAAGAAAAAGTACTTTTAGGATCACTTCGATGCCTGTATTTCGTGTATGTCACGACTGACCGAGGAAATCAAACCTATAGGGTACTCCCCGTCGACCTAGCTAGACTCATGAAAGGCAGGTAACACTGGCCTTATAACACAAAAGTAGAAGGAAACCGTGAATTTGTGGTTACATCACAAAAAAATTATAAAGTATTATTTCTTGTACGATGGTACGGAATCCTTAGTGTTCGAGTCCAACTTGCACTTGACTGGTTTTTGCTTTGGAAAATCCTCATGGGTACCACCACGCCCTGGAAGGCACGAAGGCACGCATCGCCTGGTATTTGTAACATGCCGCACTGTCGCATGTTGTCACTCCAGCATGACTCCAGCGTAAAATTGCCTCAAGATTAGGTATATTATATGTATAGTATGCCTAAAATATTTGACATTTGGCGAGCGGCCAACATCCTAATATAATCAAATTAAGAGATTGAACCAACAACTTCGTATAAATGAAGATAGTAAACTACATAGTTCGTAGTGCCAATGAAGTACCATATAGGTACCTTACATACTACCTACGTAATGGGTAAATTAGCCATGAATTTGGGAATCAAGGTATGTGAGCCTCATTATTGTCCTCGTGGCAGCCACGTGGATCGGTTGACGGTTTGGTCGCCATGAACTCGGTTGCGTTCGAAGTGCAGGCGGCTTACATTGCCATGGTTTTATTAATGATATTGTCCGTCGCGCACTGTCTCTATCTCTGTTAAGCTAGAATCTTCCGGTTTGTTCAGGAATGACGGCTAGAGGCCGGACGGGATGACTATAGTACCTACCATGGACGATGGGGCATGCACTGGTGTGGATGCGACCTATTACGAGAAATAGCATGCGAACATTAAGAAAAATAGCAAATACGACCTCCTTCAGCTCATTATTCAGGGGAAAATAGCCGGCAGAAGACCACCAGGCCGTAGAAGAACATTGTAGCTACATAGTTTACGCCAATGGTACGAAAAGAGTACCCGATTTCTTTTTCGAGCAGCAGTGTCCAAAGTGCAGATAGCCCTTATCATTGCCAACCTCCGATAGGAGACGGCATTTCAAGAAGGATACCTGCGTGCGCGTTGTGGTGATACGTACCCTTGATGAATTAAACACTGCGTACCTATTGCTTGCTTGGTTACTTCTCCTGCATATTTAGGGCGGGCGGGCGGTGTATGATACATATTTGTCTGTTTTAGCGGATGGTAGCAAATTAAACTTATGATTCTATGTACATCAAGTAGTTCTGCAGACGTAATGTCACAGACATATATTCATAGGTACAATATATGTCTGTGCGTAACGTCTGTTGTATAAAAACAACAGTTTCAACTGTAGTCAAAACCTCAATTAAAATTTCCTACGGGCACTCGGGCCCTTAATAGGGTTCTAACAGTACTGGTTCAAATAAACAACAATATATTTTTTTTACCAAAAAGAGGATATTAACTGTAATTGGAAACGAGTTAGTGAATCTATTTTCGATAGCGTTAAATCTGCGTTCACTTTTTGGGATTTCGCACGCAAAAAATACAACTGCATGTTTTATTATTTTGTTTCACTAAGCGTATATTTTTCGACAACAACAAAATGGAAATAAAAATATCGAGGTTTAACGTTTTCTGGTAAAAACCTTTAAATCATCTAACCGTGATAGATTCATGAACATAGCAGGTTCCGAATTCCGATCGTTTGGGCCATAATCCAACGGGTTGCTAGTTTGAATCATTGGAAGTTTTAGAATACTTTATAAACTTCGTTTTTCTGTTGTTAAATAAAGTACTGAAACATGAAATAGGGAGACATTCTGAATATTGGAAAAATCTTGGATAGGTATGTATGTGTGTAACCCATAGAATTTCTCTTATTTCCCATAGTCTTTTCCCATTAATTGAGTTCGACTTACCTCGTCTTTCTCCGCCAAGGCAGTCTTGGGCTATGTGATTTGTCATACACATTACACATGTCATGTGATACACAGTAGGGTAGTAAATTTTGCTACCCAAAGAAAGCCCCGACGACGACGACCTGGAAAATGATAAAAACAGTCAAAGTTTACTAGGTGTGCAAATTGCAAACCCGTAACTATTAATACTTTGACCAGAACTGGTGTCCCAAATTCTCGATTTAATCATAAAAAAGCATATTTTATAGCACCGCCACATTTATTTACGATGTCTTTGTTCATTGTTGTGATACACACAAAGCTTTGTGCGCTACAAATCAATTTGATTTTTAATTTATTTCAGCTTAAAACATCAACAACAGAATACACAGCAAAAAGTCCGATCTCCGTCTCAAACGCTATGACTAAAGTTCTTAACTTTGTCTGCTACTTTTAGCCGTAGCACGGTTGTAGCACCTTATCATACTCGTATTAGACGTTTAGGTTTCAGTTTTAGAGGGGGATTCCAACATCAATGTGCAGTACCATCATCAGTATCTGAACTTCACGATATTAAATAAAAACCTATTCGTCTCTTTTTTGAACAAAGTTAATTAGTAAGTTAATTATGACTAACTAGCTGATGTCCGTGAATTCATACTTGAAGATTTCAGCTTTTAAAAATCTTGCGGAAATTCTTTGATTATTTTTAGCTTTTGCATAACTTGAAAACTTGAAACTAAAGTAAAACAAAACAATTAATTACTAAAGTACCATCCAAATAATAGCTAGAGAGTAAAATAGGGCACTCATTCTTCGCAATGATACGCTGCTGCGTGGGATCATGAACCTCGACGGCGAACTTTAAGCCTCTTTGAATTTTAATTTCTTTACACTTAATACATCAGCGGAAAACCTAACAAAAGAAAATGAATGAAGTTTAAAGTTCAAACTTTGTGAGTGAGTAAGAATAACTTTAGTTTACTGCCTACGTACTAAAAAGTATTTAGGACTAAGTACATTTGTGCCGGGTTGCGAAGCTGGAGGGGCAATAGGCAGGGCAAACAGAGGGGACCGAACCGCGGTGGTAGAGTCTTAACTTATCATAAGTGGCACATGATGTCCTATTTGAAATAAATTAATTCCATTTCATTCCATTAAAATTGAAACGAGGATATAGAAAACACATTTACCTGCACCAATTAGGACAAAATATATCAAACACGTGATTTCTGCACTGCATAAAAATAAAAGCAGCAATTTATGTCCAAAACTTGATATCAATTTAAACTTTAATTGAAACAAGTAGGAGCAGCGTCTATCATTTTAAATTGGAAAGCTGTGCAATGCAACGTATGAGCTAACGCCCAGTCTGACTTCTGTTTGTCGTCTAGTTTGAGTACACAAGGAGGAAACAGTGTCACTGTCTTGAGGCCCCGTCTAAAGTGCTCCGAGAATGCCGCTTACCAAGCTTTGCTCTCAAATTATTATTTGCAGAGATCTTTGAGATTTACAACTGCAAAGAGAAGTAAAACTATACCTATATCTGTACCTACCCGTCTAAAAATAATAAGCACACAATAACTTAGGTACTCGTAGACAAAATTAGGAAGTTGTGCGATTACCTAGTCACATTAGTGCGAAATTTTAATACATATTATAATTGTCAAAGAAATTATGAAAATACTTTTATAAATAAAATAGCAGGCAAAAATATAATATTCAAACCGTGCTTCGTAGATTTCCACAAAATAAACCTTAGATAGGTATTTATTTATTCATAGCACAATAGACTATGCTAGACTTGGCTAGGCTAGACTGGGCTGGGCTAGACTAGGTTTATAGTAAAGGTAATTTTATAAAATTCCAGCGCAAGGCTCATAACAGATTACATGGATCTTGGCGCGGGGTCACATGAGTAGATTACTCGTGTGGCGGGGTTTACGCACCTTTTGACACCTTCAAACGTGCTTCAAATGAAGTCGGTTAAAAATGGCAACCCGTTACCAGGTTTGGTTTAAATAGGTTAAAAACACTTGTTAGCCTCAATAGCAAAACGTTCAGCGTTATACTAAGTGTTATACTATTTTGACAAGTCAACTCTTTCTATTATCATACAATAGCAAAAAGAATAGTTAGAATTTAATATCTAAGACTGTATCTTATAACGAAAATTTTCATTTTAGTCGGAAGCAAATACGCAATTAGAAAAACTTAAATGGAAAATTTGTTGTATTTGAGTTGCGACACTTTGGACAATTTAAACGACATGTTTCTCGACTCTCAAGTTTATGTTTCACGTAGTACTCCTCACGTGTTAGGTAACAGAATCTTAGTCGGATGCAGGAAAGTTTGTCGTCTGCGGTTCTGATATAAATACATACAGTGTTCGATGCGACGCTAAAGTAAGTATACGGGCAAATGAATTTGCACTTTATCATGTTATGGTTGGATATTTTGGTGCATTATACCTACTATTTTTCAATTCAAATTGTATGACACTTATTTTTATGTTGTTAACATGTTACATGACTGATACTTAATATCTTTTCCCCTACATCTGAGGGTAAAGCTTGTTGTAAGAGTATGGGTACGACAATAGTGCAACGGACGGGGTTTGAATCTGGAATCTTTTGCATCTCAGTCTGCTCTCTGATAGTTGATATCTGAAATAATTACGATTAATCGGGGTGGGGACGGACGCCCCGCACACCCGCACAGCCCTCGTGCTAACTCGGTGCGGGCGAATGCGGGTGAGATGCGAGTGTGCGGGGCGTCGTTCCCTCGCCTCATACTCCCCGATTGCCATCTCAGCCTGTCGCGAAATATAGTTGTTTTTTTACACAAATAAACAAAGTAGCTAAGAAATTTTAAACTGTTTTTAGGGTTCCGTACCTCAAAAGGAAAACAGAACCCATATAGGATGACTTTGTTGTCTGTCTGTCTGTCAAGAAACCTATAGCATCTATAGGGTACTTCCCGTTGACCTTGAAAGTAAGCTTAATATACCAAGTGGGGTATAATATGAAAGGGCTTCACCGCTACGTTCTTAAAACAGATTTTTATTTATTATATGCATTATAGTTTTTGATTTATCGTGCAAAATATCGAAAAAGTACGAATTGTAGTACGGAACACTAGGTGCGCGAGTCTGACTCGTACTTGCCTGGTTGTTTAGGTTTTAAAAAGAAATTTGTTTCAAAACGTCTGCAACGATACGAATATAAATAAAATCGCAATATGTTACCAAAGTGTAACTGTAGCCCCAATTAAAAGTTTGCCCATAAATCTGTGCCTGGTGGAAAATCTGCAAAAGCAGCGTGCTATACGTTCCAAATGGGAAGAGCATCGGCAAGGTATTTTGTAACTTTAAAACCTTTCAAATAATGATAATCCATACTTACATACTACTAATATTATAGCATAATAAACAGGTAGCACCTGCAATTGTAAATAACTACATACTTAAATAAATAAATAATTTATAATAATAAGAAAAAATTAAAAGTAATTGTATATATATAATATAATGTTATAAATAAGATAAAATTAAAAACTAAGTAAAATTAAGTATGTGCATGTAAGGAATAATAAAAGCTTTTTTATTTATTTTATTTATTTATTAATATTATAAATGCGAAAGTGTGTCTGTCTGTCTGTCTGTCAGTCTGTATGCTAGCTTTTCACGGCCCAACAGAACTCTGAAAAGCTAGAGAAAATGCGATCATAAAATCATTCCATTACATTTTAAACAGTGTAATGGTCTTTTATAGATGTGAAACGCATAGTACAATGTTCGCGCCCTCATCATCGCACATTCGGAGCCGGTTGCCGGCGGCCTATCCTCGCGCAGTCGTAATGATTGGCGACGGCAGCGCCGAGCGGGCAGAACACGAATAACTTGACAGGCTAAAATGGCTGTGTGAACACGCGATCTGCCACGCTGAATACACTACGCACGGCTTACGCGATTTTATTACTTATTGTTGGCGCACTAAACTATGTTATAGTGTTTCCCCCGCTTTTATACGTGGACTTTTCGTGAACGATACATAAATGGCTCTTCACCTCGAGACTGCGTTGCAGCGAAAGTTAAACTTCAAGATGACCACGGTAAGTGCATGCCGCCCGCCTAGCTCGTATCGATCGCCGCCCGCGTGGTCGGAACATATGTTTGCCGCTACGAGAGCGTAGCGTCGGTAACCTCTACAGCTTCCGCGGTATTACTCCGGAACTTTTCACAATCACAGCCAAGTATTATGCTTGCGTATGATGTAAGGTTCTAATTATTTACTATCCGCGTCTTTCTCATTCGCGCCTAATGTGTTTTACTTAGGTAAATAAACACTTGTAGAGACACGCTACAACGCAGTTGTGCCTACTACTTACAAACAATCATTTCTGATTATAATTGTAGCGTAGGTCGTTCCTATTATTGGTTTGTTTATTTTAGCACAAAGAACTAAAATAGCGTGGGTGTTACAATTATTAAATGGGGCAA
Source organism: Maniola hyperantus (assembly GCF_902806685.2). NCBI lineage: Eukaryota > Metazoa > Arthropoda > Insecta > Lepidoptera > Nymphalidae > Maniola > Maniola hyperantus. The sequence continues at coordinate 7,461,058 of NC_048550.1, forward strand.
GCACACTATCGCAGCGAACGTGACGCCTACACATTTTCGAAAGGTCATAATATGGTTTAGTTTAACTACGGCGAGATGCTGGCTATACGAGTATTTCCTGGTTTTATGAAACTAAACACTGCCAATTGAAGTCATTTAAACGAAATGAATGTGAAACACTTTTTATAAAAAGTATAATAAACTTACTTTTATACGCTAAATGAATATTCACGGAACGTACCACGTTAAGTATTGAAATTGGAAAATAAATATTTTTAACTGCAATTGGCTATATGGGTCTATTCCTGGTTTGATATTTTTATAAAAAAAATGTTATTTGTTTTGCAGCTAGGTAATTAGACAATTTCTTAGCTGATGATAGTCAAATTTAATATCCTTTCGGTATGCTACATCTGTGCTGGGCAGACTTGACATCTTGACCAGCATACTATAGCTTTACCGATTTATACAGCATACTTAATATCTACTTTAGCTTGGAGAGCAAAGTCAAGCAGCCTTGACTTGAGGGAAACTGAGGTTGCTCAAATGGAAACGTCTGCGTCTCTTACCAAGTGGTCGGTTAAGAAGCTTAGGCTACTTTGACCACATCAAATAACCCTCAAAATAATGGTTTCCTGAAGTTACGTACGTACGTACTCGTCGTATAAGTAAAATTGGTTTAACTCAATATTTTTGGTTTGTCTTTCAATCACCTCGCAACGGAGCAACGGATCGACGTATTTTGTTGCATGGTTAATGACACAGACTACATTTAGGTACCTATTCCTCAAAATCAGAGATTCAACTGGATTTTTAAAAACCTACATCCACGCAGATGAAGTCGCTGATATAAACTAGGAATTACTTAAATAAAAAAGCGTCGAATATAAGATTGGTGACAAGGGCTGGCTCATTTTTTGCGCAACGGATCAGCCTGGCTGTCCAGCGCGGAAATGCAGCCAGTATTCTTGGCACCATTCCACGCGGTCATGATTTATATAGTAATTAGATAAGGCTAGCTTTAAGTTTTATGTAATATTGTTTAGTCATTAAAAAAAAAAAAAAAAGATTGAAGTAAAAGTATCACGAGGTATTGAATTGAAAGTGTTGCACTTTTAACGCTTTGCCGCGCGCTTTCACGGCAAAGTGCGAACCCGCATGGGATTAACATGCTTTGCTTCGTCGCGTGCAACCACTTCACATGGTAATGTTTTATTTATCGACAGTTGACAGAGTTGACGAGCCAGCGCAAACAGTGTTGACTGCACGCGAGTCTTCTTGATTACTATAACTCAATAATTAACTTAGTAACTCAATCAGCCGCACTCAAAGTCGCTTAATCGTTACTTAAGTCATTAATTAGTATGGATAAGGATTGCCTTAAGAAACGATTAAGCGACTCTGAGTGCGGCTGAATGACTTTTAAATACAAAAGCTATAAGCGCTTGCCTCGTTGCGCGAGCCTGACTCGCACTTGGCCGGTTTTTAACATAAAGTTGACACTCACTAAATTCGGCATATCAAGCAGCGCTGGTCATACACAGCAAATATAAGCCAAGTGCCCCTGTACTGTTCATATTCGCTGAATACCTACATTGGCCAAATTTTTACACAATCTTTTCTTTTATTTTTTCAAAACTATAAAATGTGGTAAATTATTATTTAAATATTAACTTTTTCTAACTTATATCTTAATTTTCACGGCATAAAAAGCAAGTTCATATTTTAACTTTGTCAATAATAGTCAGCTATCTGATTTCTTACATTTACATGATCGACTCAAAGAACAAAGTTGTTCTTTACTATTGATTTAGAAATCACCTACGATAAGGCCTGACTTTACACAGAGAAACTTTAAAAGGGCAACGTAAGTTTAAAGTTACGCTAAGGCAATCTTGAAAAGCGTCGGCCTATTAATTCTCCACCGCACGCTTGCAGTCTAAGTGCGAACTCGCAAGGGATTAAAATGCATTGCTTCCCCGTTTGCAGCCACTTCACAAAGTAACCTTTACGTGCAAAGGGAAGCTGAGACGTACGCGGCAGTACCTACTTCTCAAACAGTGTTTCCACTTACGATTTGGATTTTACCCTAGTTTTTCTAGGAAATAACCCTAAGAAATACTCTGATTTAGGGCGCTAAAATAGGGTTTAAAACCACCTGACCACACTAAACGGTGACGTGCAGGTATGCGGGGCGTCCCCCGCCTTATACCCCGATTGCCACCTGAACCTGTCGCGGACTATACCTATGTATGATTCTTTCTTACGTAACTCGGAAAATAAATCTTTTAAACTTTTTAACCAATTAATTAAGGATACTTCTGCTCTTAATTCTCTCAAAGTACAAAATTAAATGTAAGATCGTAAGGGTAATTAGTCTCTTCAGTTGAAAGTACTAAAGATTTTATCTTTAGCTGCCATTCTGTGCCTACAATGAAGGCATAAACTTAATTAGAGTGTTATGAAACTTAATAAGGAAATGTTTTAATAGTTTAACAAAATAGGTCAGAAGAATGTTTATTGATCCTTGAATGTGATAATTGATTGATATAATATAAGACGTATCTGTCAGTTATATACATACATACATATATACTAGGTATATTACTTATTAGTATTTTATTAAGATTGTCCTGTGTAATAATGTATTCCTAGAAAAAATAAAATACAAAATTATTACCTCTTGGTTCTTATTTTTCTCGCTTTATTACAAACTAGTTAATGCCCACGACTTATTACGCGTGAATTTAGGTTTATAAAAATCTTGTGAGAACTCCTTGACCTCTAGGTTTTTAATTATATCCATGCACAAATTCACGCTGATCCGTTGCTCCGTTGCGGCGTGATTGAAGAATAAACCAGCAAAGACAGGGTATAAAATGGGTATTGAAATGAAACCCTGTAAAACTAATAATAATTAATTATTACTAGCGGATAAGCGGCTACTACGCTAAAAAAAAGAATGTGCCTAATGCAGTGGTCTAAAACCATCTTCACATTATCATCTTTCTAATGAAACCTGTTTAGGACACATTGGTTGGATGGTTTCAATTTGGTTTCATTTTTTATGTTTTTATATAGAAATTTCGCATACAGAAAAGGTTTGACCTTTGACGTTGAGAGCACTTCAGTCCACCATTCAAAACGTATTTACGAATATAGTCAAACATTTTTCAAACCATATTCTTAACAAAGAAAAGTGTCCATAAATCACTGTTGGATTCTCCTTATGAGTTTAGTTCGTGAGATTGAAATACTTCTTTTATAACTGAAGGTTAATGCTCGTTCGCGATTTCCACTATTCGTGTAATTTGATCTGTTGGATACGCCAATTTAAATGTGAGGTATTAAAGATCATCGACCTATATGTACATTACTACGAATTAGATAGGTCATTCCGAACTAGAGACCCAAGATATTTTTTTACTGGAAATAAGAAACAAAACTGGCCAAGTGCGAGTCAGGCTCGCGCAACGAGGGTTCCGGTACTAAAGTCGTATTTCTTCGACATTTTGCACGATAATTCAAAAACTATGATGCATAAAAATAAATAAAAATCTGTTTTAGAATGCACAGGTAAAGACCTTTCATATGATACCCCACTTGATATAGTTATCTTACTTCTAAAATTGAAAACACTAATTACTAGTTCATGACCACAATTTAATTTTTTTTGTGTGATGTAACCACAAATTCACGGTTTTCAGATTTTTCCCCAAATGTCAGCTATAAGACCTACCTACCTGCCAAATTTCATGATTCTAGATCAACGGGAAGTCTAGGTTTCTTGACAGACCGACAGACAGATAGACAGACAGACAGACAGACAGACAGACAGACAGACAGACAGACAGACAACAAAGTGATCCTATAAGGGTTCCGTTTTTCTTTTTGAGGTACGGAACCCTAAAAATTACATAAAAATAAACCGAAGAGTTATTGCAGCAGGCCTGGAAATAACTTTTGTTTTGTTGACAAAGGGGAAATCTTCTTAAGATACCCGATCTCGCCCCAACGAGATCGGAAGATTTCCCGTTATGTGGGGTGTCTACACACTTCTTTCCCTCGGTGGCCATCTTCAGCACATATTGAGAGGCTCCGGGCACTCTAAAGAACGTGCGCCGGTGCCTCTCTAGCGCGAACCAATGGAGATTCGACCCCCAAAACAATCGTAAGCGCGTCCACAGAGCGCGCCGATAAAATACCAACAATGTGTTAACAGATGTGACCTAGAGCGTAATAGCCTAGTGTTTAAGACGTCCATCTTCTGTTCGGAAAGTCAGGGATTCAATCCCAGACAAACGCACCTCTTCACGCTTGCCTTGAAGGTATATTTAGCTTATAGGTGGCAGGAATTATGGACGCCGGAAGGTTATTCCACACCTTAGCGGTTGGTATCACTTATCAAAAAGTTTGAGCAAATTAAACGTTTGTGCCTAGTCATGAGCAGTTTCATTCCCTAATTCAGTGATAATATTCATTTGATGAAACCCATCAAGCTCATTTGATATTCCGTTGAAGGTTTGCTATGACATGTTTATATCACTCATATAAGCAGCAATGTAGAACCAGCCAATATCAAATTAGTTCAATTGCTTTTATTTAAGTGATGATCACTGAGTTAGCGAACCACCCTGCATGTTCATTTTTGATTGACAAATGCATTTCACCAAAACTAAAATATAAATACAAAAACTTAGCAACTCTTCAATAATTCGATGAGTAGTATTCAAACGAATGTCATTTTCAGATAATCACTGTTTTCGCAGCGGTTTTCGGCAAGCCGATTACTTCCTCCGAGACCGCCTACAGTACTTAGCCACTTGTTCGTTGTTCTTAACGAGCAATGCCAGCCAACTTTGGCCTGTTCTCTCAATTAACACTGACAATTTGACTGGAGTATTGTCCCACAGAGACGTTATACTTGACAACCACTTTACAATGTTCGGGCCTTAAGCTTTTCTAAGTAGTCGAGTACAAACTGTAAGTACTCTTGAAAGTGTTCCGTATGTGAAATAATTACTTCATTCGCGAGGTGAAAGAAAATAATATTATTATTGTTAAGTAAAAGCTTTTTTGTAACGTAGCTAACGCGTAATACTTCAATTGCTTTCTCCAATTTTGTTATTCTTACGTACTTCATCATAATAAGTACCTACTTACTTCTCTTATTTTTAACCTTTATTGTTACCGTAACACCTATATTCTTACTAACTCATAAAATACTAGATGATGCCCGAGACTTTATCCACGTGGATTTAGGTTTTCAAAAATACCATCCTTTCCTACCTAGGTATGTACTACGTACCTACCTAGACACTCGTAATTTGAACGAAATTCTTGGGCGCATAAATAGAAAATGGATCAATGTCCTATTTTTAAAAAGGAACGAGTCGAAGCATGGACTTGATTTGCAGATGCACGAGTATTTTCAGTACCTAACAGGTTTCGAGAAGCCGATGAATACCTTTGAGACGTAGTTAGTAGGATAAGCACACTTCTACTGCTTACCTTTCATTATTCTTTTAACGAGCATTGCCAGCCAAGGTTAGTCTGCTTTCTTGAATAATATGATAATTTTACAAAGAATATATAGCTTAATTCGATATAATTCGCCAAAACAGACAAATCTGCATATAACGTGCAGCGTACGATTTGCACCACACGCCCTCCCACTACTAAAGAAGCAGAAAAAAAGCAAATCGCTCATTTTACACGATCGTCACTTTGCAATTGCGCATTGTGGAGTCTACATCTCCTAAAGATGCTCCTTTGACAGAGTGAAACATACGTTAAGTTTGTTCCAGAAAATTTGTGTGGTGGTGTGTATTACTTGTTTTTTCTGTTTCTTTAGTAGTGGGAGGGCAGGCGGTGCATATAGTATGCTGCATGTTGTACGGTACAGATTTGTCTGTTTTGGTGGATTATAGCGAATTAATTAATTTGTGTTCATTGTATATCCGCAAAGCAGCGCCTTCCTCTATCCAATATACGATAATAATATTACTGGTGTGTTATCCCACAGGATGTTATTACAAAGTTTGAGCCTAAAGATTTTGAGAGTGAGTGAACTTTGACGAGTTTTCCGTTGCTTAGGTAATAATTACCTAATTCAAGTTTGGAGACTTGAAACATATTAAGCAATGATTAAGTAACAACAACAAGTTTGTTTACAACTCTTATGTTATTCTCAATTTTGAACTTTGTTGTTATTTGCTAACTTTTTAATAATGTCTGAAGTTTTATAATATTTGATAAGTAATATTAAGTAGCCGTAGGTATGTTCTTGTTTTTGTATCGATAGTTATAATAAACATGACTGTAATAATATTATGTTAAGAACTAGCAAAACAACGCAAACTTTAAACACAATAGCAAGAGGTATTTACGTTGGTCTTACTGAGTTGATAGGTAGGTACATTTTCATAATTGTCATTTTCGAGGGAATATTATTTGCTTTCACGGCAAATTCGAAAAGCCTATTTTACTTGCTAGGAGTTTTACTGAGAGAGTGGAAATGCTACTTAAAGTAATCAGTCTTGTTCGTTGCTCTTAATGAGTACCTAATAGCCATAGCACAGTGACAGCAATCATTTATGTAGTAGATAATATTATACTTACGGCACAAGATCAGGGCATGGGGACTATAGTGGTCCTGCTAGACTATTTTAGAGCATTCGACTCCATTAATACAGGAAGTATTATATATACTCCTATCGAAACTATGCTATTATGGTTTCACTAACAACACTGTAAAGTGGTTTGACAGCTTTTTTTAAAATAGGGAACAGTTAGTCCAAATAAGTGAAACAAATGGCAACCTGTTAGTCTCTCCAACCTTGTCAGTCCGTAAGGAGTTCCTCAGGGGTCAATTTTAAGCCCCATACTGTTCGCATTGTACACTGCAGATATGATTCGCCGCCGTTGCCTTTTTGCCCCTGCATGTGGAATGAATGCACTCTGAGACAGGTGCCGGTGTTCTTTCATCTTCAACTTACTTATTATTCATGAGCCAGGCTAGCCATTTTAGTCCGTTTTCTCAATTAACACGGGCATTATGAGTGAAGTGTTGGTCCAGTGGGATGCTACTATACGCTTGACCATCGTTTTGCAATGCTCGAGGCTAGCGCTTGGCTAAGTATTAATTACTTGATATCTACCGTGCAGCACTTGTAAGTTATCTCTACACTATTGTTGACGGATCTTGTGTAGAGTTAATACTGAATAGGCATCTTCTAGGCAAGCACGCTCCATAGGCTGCATCAACACTTGCCCGCAGGTCTGATTGCAGCCAAGCGCTAATCTATACCTACCTACCTACCTAAATTAGAAAAAAAACACTACCGTGATATCCCAATTTGTACTGTTTAGGAAATTTATAAAATTTTGAAGTATTTCAAACCAAATTGTGTAGTGACTAGCTGATGCCTACGACTTCGTCTGCTTGGATTTACATTTTTAAAAATTAGATTTTTTTGATTCGGGATAAAAGATCTCTTTGATTTTTCGGGATAAAACGTAGTCTATATCACTCTCCAAGTCTTTAACTATCGGTAGTGATTAGTTTACCCTGCAGTTAAGAAAACTAAATTCTTAAGTAGATTAATTATAATTAAAATAAATTATAAAATAAACTAAAACTTCAATTAAAACTGAGTACTTATTTCCTGTATAGTGCTCACACCTAAGTAATGCGTAGTAATTAAGATAACATGCTTGTAATAACTTTGAGCTGATCTGATGATAGAAGAGCGACGTGGACAGTTGTTACGGTCGAGTTTGTCTGATTTGATTTCTCATCAGTCATCACTTTTCATTACAATGTACATGATAACGAGTCTGTCATTTATCAAATAAATTGCATCATCATTTACAATCAGATGACATCGTTCGTTATGCTTATGTGTAAGCCACATGAAGGCAGTAAATCTAAATATATAAAAGGAAAAGGTGACTGACTGACAGACTGACTGATTTATTAACGCACAGCTCAAACTACTGGACGGATCGGGCTAAAATTTGGCATGCAGATAGCTATTATGACGTAGGCATCCGCTAAGAAAGGATTTTTGAAAATTCAACCCCTAAGGCGGTGAAATAGTGGGTTGAAATTTGTGTAGTCCACGCGGACGAAGTCGCGAGCATAAGCTAGTTTCAAATAAATCAGTCGCTTACTTTTACCTTCTTTAATTAAAACTAGAAATACAAATGGTTTATAGCGCCCCAGAAAGCTCTGGGAAATTGTTTAGTGTTCAAACATAGAGCTTTATGAAACGGGCGAGTGAGCGGAGTTTTAAGTTTTCATTCGTGAAATGATTACTTCATTTAAGTTCTAGAGTGGAGACGAAAGTACCGAGAGATTAATGGTTAAACTGGTCTCATATGAGAGATGAGCATTATAGGTAGGTACTTGGAAATCTTTTTCATTTGGTGAAATTATTATTTTTCTCTACAGGTATTTTACGTGCTATAATTTCACGGAAGTAATTTTTCTTGCAGTGCGAAAATTGAAAAATAACTACGTTGCTAGAATAGAATCGTTTGCTACATTAATTTAACTAATGATCAAGGTTAATAGCGCTGTAATTTCACAAGTGGTTTCACGGAAAGTGAATTTTCACACTTAGGTATACGTTTACTTTATTGTAAGTGTGAAAATTCGTCTTTCCTGAAACGTAGCAAACGATTGCTTGCAACATTAATTTAACTAGATTCTTTTTAACACGCAGCGACGTGAGTGTACTCGCTTGCGCGCTCTTAGCTCAGCTCGATGGCTGTGCGCGCGCTATATCTACCTATTTAAATAAAAGAAAAAGCTGACTGACTGACTGACTGATCTATCAACGCACAGTTCAAACTAATGGACGGATCGGGCTGAAATTTGGCATGCAGATGGCTATGATGACGTAAACATCCTCTAAGAAACGATTTTTGAGAATTCTACTCCTAAGAGGGTAAAATAGGGTTTTGAAAGTATAGTTCACACGGACGACGTCTTGGGAATAAGCTAGTTTAAACAATAAAGCGGGATTAAAATATAAAATTTTGTGATATTTATTACTTCATGACTTTTCAAAGGCTTTTCTTTAATGGTAGCAAGTTTACATATGAAAGGCTTTTCACGTGATTTTTCACATTTTACTTGTGAAATGGTCCATCTCTGATTTATATGGTATTTATCTAGGGACTCGTACGTTATTGTTACTTCTTCATTGTGTTTTTGTTCAAACTTTTATATGTTGCGAAGATATAATCTTATGTTTTACGAGCATGTTTTACTTACAGGAGAAGCGGAGATTTGATCTTATTTGTTTATGAAATATGATCGGAAGAAACTTTTTTCGAGCCAAAACAAGCGATTGACTGCGGATCACACTCACAGAACGTGTCTAGCACGACTCCTGGAAGTTGTTATTATGAAAGGGACTAATATGAAGTCTTTCAAAGTCAAAGTCAAAGTCAAATGATTTATTCAAAATAGGAAATTTATAAATCTTTTTGATGGTCAGATGTTGGATTTCTAAGATATAGTGGTGATAATTATTACGCAAACTTAAAACTAAAGCTACGAGGGTTCCAAACGCGCCCAGGTCTCAGAAGAGCTCACAACAAACTCACACACACTCACACAAACTTTCACACTGAAAAGCACGAGTAGAAGTCCCACTGCTGAAGTCGCACGCTGCCTGTCACAGTCACGTTCTGCAGTGTGACGTGCTTTATCCAGTTTTTATTTTAAACTATCGGACCCGGCGAACTTCGTACCGCCTAACAGTCGATTCTTTAACTTTTTATTTTTTTAATACTTATGATTTTTTAAATTTTTCTCTCCGTAAGAACCATCCTCGTACTTCAAGGAATATTATAAAAAAGAATTAGCGAAATCAGCTGCACGCTGTTCTCGAGATTTGCGACCAGCACACATTTAGCGATTCATTTTTATATATAGTAGAGATTATATTTTAAATTTCAACTCAGTTCATAAGATACAGCCTGCTCAGCCGATTATCTGACCTAAACGGACGGACAGACGAATAGACAATGGATTTTTAGTAACAGGGTGCTGTTTGCCACCTTTCGGATACGAAACCCTGAAAACAATCGCTGTTTATTACAATAGAATTTGTAGGTTGCAACTTGTAGGCATGTATGGCAAGAGACCTGATGGATTGACGCTGGTTCCCTGGGAACGGGGACGGGCGCTAATGTGGGACGCAACTTGCGTTGACACATTGGCCCCGTGTCATATCAGGAAGACAGCATCAAGACCGGGAGCCGCAGCAGAAACAGCTGAAAACGGCAAGCGGCGCAAGTATGCCTCTCTTATAGAGAGTTACATTTTTGTGCCGTTTGCCGTGGAGACCCTGGGGCCATGGAGTCTTAGTGCTAAAAAATTTTTACGAGACATTTCACCGCGATTAATAGCCTCAACTGGTGACAGAAGGGCTGGCTCATTTTTGCGCAGCGGATCAGCCTGGCTGTCCAGCGCGGAAATGCAGCCAGTATTCTTGGCACCATTCCACGCGGTCATGATTTATATAGTAATTAGATAAGGCTAGCTTTAAGTTTTATTGTATTAAAAAAAAAAAAAAAACTATAAAAAAAAAAAAAAAAACTTGTAGGTATTCATTGCGCGAACTCGCAATCAGATAACCGGGCCACGACTTCATTCATACAAAAATTTGAAACTACAGATGTTGTTACAACTTTCTCCAGCCACCGCGGTCATCAGTGCGATTTGTAGACCTGTGCGGCCCCCGGGTCAATAGCCCCGGCCACGTGCGAACAACCGACACACCCGTTAACGGTACATACCGTTCGTAATTTCACATTTTCGACTATGTACGAATGGTGCCCATTCAAGTTTCACAGATTTTACGTTGAAATATTTCGACCGTCTGTCTGGCTTGAAAGTTGAAGGTTAACTTAACTGGCGTTGGAAGGTCTTCGGGTAAATCTAACTACAAATAGATCGGACGAAAGTAAAACAGACACTAGTTGACCCCTAGTAAAAAAGACGTTTATTTATACAATTGTGCCACACATCACAACTTAAAGCTAAGAGCTGGTTATTCCGGCACTAGTCAGTATTCCAAAGAAATGAACTACACTAAGTTATTAATTAAAGTAAATCCTAAATACCTACTACTTAAATAATGATGAATTCTTGAGTAGCTTTAAAATGTATGATTGTAAGCTTCTTTGGAATAAAATTAGATTTGTAATGAAAACATTAAAGACATTATTCGGGGTTACCTACCTATTCATTGGAGCGACACTGAACATCTATATATATTATAATAATAAATAAAATTGAAGTGTCTGTCTGTAATTTCGAAATAACTACCTCATATTAAGCTCATATGGTTATTTGAACTGTACCATAACTGAATCACACGTTTTTAAAATATTTGTCTGTCTGTCTGTTTGAACGGGCTAATCTTCGGAACGGCTGAACCTATTTTGACGGGACTTTCACAAACAATTAGAGGATTAACCAGGGAGTAACATAGACTACTTTTTTAACCAACTTTCAAAAAAGGAGGAGTTGTGTTTTTCCACCTATGTTTGGTATAGGGTCCGCTGTCCGCATTCCATCCTAAGTCCCGTCGTGACCACGAATGCAATCGTGTCGAAATATCGAAGATTCAAAATCATCATGTCAATCGTGGTATGTACCTACCCGTTATTTACCTTATAATAAGGTCCGCATCCCATCAAAAGTGAAACGAACGAACGCACGTGGCACCTCAATGGCTTGTCAGAGCATAATGTTTTCCATACGAATTACGAATGAATAAGACAGACTAAGTGTTGTCCCACGACACCTCTCGGTTTGTTTTAGTAGATATAGTATAGGGTATTCAATGCTGTCTAACAACAACTGTTAGACACAATAATATATTATGTTATTACTAGCTTATGCCCGCGACTTCGTCCGCGTGGACTCCTTAAATCACAAACCCATTTTACTTTAATTTTCAAAAATCCTTTCACTAAGAAAGGACTACACAAATTTCAATTCAAATTCCTATTTTACCCTTTTAAGAGTAGAATTTTCAAGAATCCTTTCTTAGCGGATGTCTACGTCATAATAATTATCTGTATGCCAAATTTCAGCCCGATACGTCCAGTCGTTTGAGCGTTGATAGGTCAGTCAGTCAGTCAGCTTTTCATTTTATATATTTAGATTTATCTAAAATAATTTTTAATACCGACTCTTATCTATCTAAAACAAACGTTTGCCTAATGTAATGGAAAATACCAAAGAGATATTTAAAATCTTTACAGCAACAGAGGACAGGGTGAAAAACGATCCGTCCGTCAAGGCGGCCCGCATCGAATTTCCCGCTTTTCCGATAGACTAACTTGTCGGGATAAGCTTCTATTTACAAGCATTGCCACTTTTATACGATTCCCACTTTCAAAATGAGATTTGATATAAATAAAACATTTGATGTTCAGTAAAAAGAGTGCTGGAAGGAGAGCCTATGTAGATCTAAAAGTTTTTTTAAAAGAAAAGCCATGTTCTCTCTGTTTATCAATAATGAATCTTTTGCACTCTAATTAAGCGTAAAGTTTGTGTTGGGAGTTGCTGTGGAAATATGAAACAGGTGGGGTTTGAACTTTCTTGCTTTGGAGCTTCTTTTGCAAGCATTGCAACTTTTATACGATTCCCACTTTGAAAGCTAAATCTATACTAATCTCTACCCATATTATAAATGCGAAAGTGTGTTTGTTCATTGGTTTGTTGGTTTCGCAACGGAGCAACGGATTAACGTGATTTTTTGTATACATATGGGTATAGTTTAAGACCTGGAGAGTGACATAGGCTACGTTTATCCCGGAAAATCAAAGAGTTCCCACGGGATTTTTAAAAACTTAAATCTACCCGTACGAAATCGCGGGCATCAGCTAGGACTTATTAGTAAATGTGAAAGTGTGTCTATCTGTCTGTCTGTTGGCTAGCTTTTCACGGTCCATCCGTTTAACCGATTTTGACGAAATTTAGTACAGATGTAGCTTACATACAGGGGGAAGGATATAGGGTACTTTTTATCCCGGAAAAATCAAAGAGTTCTGCGGGAGTTTTAAAACCTAAATCCCAACCAAAGATGCCTCCACTACTCTTGATTTGAAGGTACCTATATTAAAAGTAGAGGGGACTGACTGACTGACTGACTGAATGACTGACACTACTAACGCATAGCCTAAACTACTGGACGGATCGGGCTGAAATTTGGCATGTAAATAGCTATTATGACGTAGACGTCTGCTAAGAAAGGATTTTTGAAAATTCAACCCCTAAAGGAGTAAAATAGGGATTTGACATGTTTTGTCCACGCGGACAAAGTCACGGGAATAAGCTAGTATATACTAATATTATAAAGAGGTAATGTCGTTAAGTTTGTTTGTAGGGGGTCCTCTCTGGAACCACTGAACCGATTTTGAAAATTCTTTCACCAATCGAAAGCTAAATTATTCCTGAGTGACATAGGCTATTATATACACGCGGGCGAAGCCGCGGGGATCAGCTAGTTATTTATAAACCGCAGATCGCCCGTTCCTCGTGGCATGGCGCCTCGAAGTTCATCAGCCGACCGCGATCGGTTTTTAATATCGCTATTTATAGGAGAATTCAATAGGCACATATTGTTGTTGGCACATCGCACGAGTGATGCGAATGCCTTTTATTGCACTCGTTATAAGCTTGGTGTAATTTTAAATGTATTTGTGAAAGTGTACAATTTAGGTATATTTCCATCCAACTATCACTAGTTCATCCAACTGAATTGATGAGCCTAAGTTGAAACGAAATTGTTGTAAACCATATAATATGATATGAATATGATCGGTTGATGGGCGGCGGTAATCATTTAAGATCAGATGACCCGCCTGCTCGTTTGCTCGCTATTTTTATTTTATTTAGGTATAAAAAAATAATAATAATAAAATATTGAAAAAGAAACAATAATTAAAAAAATAAAATTAAAAAAATAGCAATAAGTCAGAATATTAACAAAAACGTGTAGGTACCTAAAAAACCTAATTTATGTTAGTTTACACCATAAAGAAATTCGTCATCACTGTTCAGTAATTTCCTTTACAGTCCTCTTGGAAATTGCTGGCGTGCGGTCAGTAAAGGCCCGATAACAGTCCTCTGCAATGAAATCCTTTCTTCAGTAAAGTAGCCGATTCCGAGCAAGTGGGAGAAAAGTTACTTTACTTAAATCTTAATTTTCCTACCTAGAGTGCTCTGTAAACCATGGTCACAAGTGAGGTTAAGCCTTTACATGTTGCAAAAGCAATCGCTTCTCTCGTGGTCAGTGGGAAACGTATACAGGAATAGTAATAGATATTTTATCCTTTTGAGTGCGGTCGACAGAACTATCTGATATGGAAGAATACTCGGTTCAAAGCAATTTCAATGCTTTTTCTCGCATCCTACACTAGTCTCTTATAAAGGAACCACTTTCTCTCTGTATCTATATTAGATCGCTTTATATTTTGTGTTCGCTGGAAAATACGAGATATTACTTATGAAGTACCCTATGCACTTAGTGGGCACTGAAGCGTCTATGAAACACGATTGAAACTAGCGACCTATGTATAGTGCGCGACATGTCGAGATGGCAATCGGCGTATGAGGCGGGGGGATGCCTCGCACACCCGCACGTCACCCGCGCTCGCCCGCACTGGGACTGTGCGGGTGGGCGTGGAGGTTCCCTCCCCGGCGTACTATACGTATAAGAACTGTGGTATAAGTATGTGTAGTTAATCTTTCTTAACGCTTTTGCACAACGATTTATTTGCACGCGGCAGCGTAACGCTTGACGCCTTTAAACGCATGCAGTAGGTAGGTGGTACCACATACCAAGTGCAAATTCGCTAATGTGCTAAATTTGTAAGGGCATGCACGATGCTTTCAATATCGCTAGAAGCTGCGATTGTAACTCCGAATATTGATTTGTCTGAGTAATCGTTAATCAATTCAATCATCAATGTAAAATTATGTTAAAATAATTCAAATTATATTTTTTAAATACCATGCATGGAAGTAGGAAGTCACTGCTGTGCTGTTAGTAAGTACTTAATAATAATGTCTATGCTACAATAAATGGATTATAAATGCTAAAAAGTGTAAAATAATTATATAGCTGCAAGAATATTACTTAGTTAAGTAGTAGCGCGATGTATTTTTAAATTTATTTCCGAAAATTAACATGTTACTTATTACCACGGTTACATACTTATATTTTGTAGCACACGAGTTCTAAATATTTCAGTAACATCAGCATCAAATTCCCTGGACTAAGTAGGTATGTTCCTCGATTAGATTTACTCGCCCTATGAAGCTCGCGTGTATCATGTATCTACTTACGGTATATCTAAACACTTTATTATTTAATATCGTACAGTTACGTTGAGGAGCAAAACCTTTTAACGCTGAAGTCTCGCCTTAATCACCGCTTATTCCCTCGTGACTTAGCGAGCTCTAAAACAATCTAGAAGACGCAGACACAACAAATACAAAACTGATCGAATTTCACTGCAGCTCTCTCGAACAATTGTTTAATTTACTTAAACGCTTCATTCATATAGTCCCTTGTGACTAAAATATTGTAAAAAATATATACTAAGTACATGTTTCTACAATAAAGCCGCGAGTGGTCGCTATAGTTGTAGACGTATTGAACCATGAAAAGATTTGGCAGCGTCATCGCTTTTCATTAGATGTGACTGCTGACTGCAGTTTTACCTGTCTAGAATTTTTATATAAGTAACATATGATTACTAAATAGCAGCAAAATATTACTATGCTTTAAGTATTGCACGCGTGCTTTTACTTATAGATGTTATATTCTGGTTAATAATTTTATGAAGAGCCTACCTAATATTGGAGATTTATAATGCTTGATTTAGAGACTAAATCAAGGCATCCGTATTAATTTTTTGAAAGTAGAGACATTAACCTATTTTATAACACACACTTGATTTTATAAACTTCTATATTATTATGAGTAAATTAAGTATGCGCATGGCATTTCCTGCAGAGTTGAATGAACGGTATTTTATTTGAAATACCTTGTCTTGTGTAATGTACCAATTAGTTAAGCATTTAAAAAGCAAACAAGTACTAAACTGAGTAGATGAGTGTTCGATACCGGTCTCGTTTGCTTCCGTTATTTGCAAGTTCTTGGCTTTCTTTATTGTAGTTTATTTTGGTAGCAAGATCCATTTTCTTATTATTAACCTATATTTGTTTTACTTTATAGCCTCCTTTGAGTTTACGCCTTGTGACGTCATTAATCGCCTTCTGTACAGTGTGACGTTAATAATTAATTATGTTAAAAATAAATAAAAGTCAGGATTTTTATTTAATTATTCTCTTTAATAATGAATTCTAGTCCCATAAACAACCGCTATACAAAACATTACATTATTTTATTTTATTACTACAGTCCAAGACCCTATTCTAGCACCCAACGGCACCCACTTTTGACTATGTTGGTTACCTACTCTGGTTCATCTACAGATCTTACTGATCTGATCATGTAGAGAAACTACAACCATTCCTAGCTCACTCCATCGTCGCCCGAGAGTGAATCTGAGCTTTTATATGAGGTCCATATAATTAGCCTCGGATCCATCTTATGTCATCATTGGAAACACGTGGCACTGGTCGAAGACTTTGGTCTTCAAGTATTAAAAAAAATTATATCAAAGTAATTTAATGTTAAAAAAAATACTTGACTCGGTGTAATGAATGAGCAGCAAATAAACAACTGCAAATAAGTACAATACATAAATTAAACTTGATTGCATGGTGATTGTATTCAAATAACATACCTAATGTGTTAGTTAAAATATTATGTTTAGTAATTAATGACATTTATTATTCCCTTGTGGTTTCCAGTTATCTCTTCTACATGTTCATAAAATGCTAAATAATAATTATTTATGAATGATTCATGAGTGCTAATAAATTTTGAGTTTTGATTATACTTAATATTTTTTAGAATAATTAGAATATTAGGTATTCTGCTGCATTTTGCACTAATTTTGAATATTATAGAACTAAAGTCTTTAAACGTGATACGACGAGTGGTTACGACGTCCGCCTCCTATTTGGGAGGTCGGGGATTTGATCCCGAGGCACGCACATCTAACTTTTCAGAGTTATGTGCGTTTTAAGAAATTAAAGTAACGCGAGGAAACCTGCAATCTGCATGCCTGAGAATTCTCTTCTCCATTATGTTTTCAAAGGTGTGTGAAGTCTACCAATCCGCACTTGGCCAGCATGGTGGACTATGGTCAAAACCCTTCTCATACTGAGAGGAGACCCGTGCTCTGTAGGGAGCCGGCTATGGTTTTTTTTTTAATTTTATTTATTTCCACAAAAAAAACTTACAATATTGGTTTCTTCGTGATCGTAAGCACTTGGCGGCTTGTCTGAGCACTGCACATTCCTCTGTCGTTAGTAGTCTAGTATTCTAGGATTGATCATGTCTTTAATAAAATCAAAAACCGGCCTTGTGCGTGTCTCACGAGCGCGACGAACGTCCGCTAGGGTACGTCTTCCTAAGGGACACTCGATGACTTAGGATGACGTTGGCCCCCGCGACCGTGGCATGAGCACATGAGTCCCATGACCGGGTGACGTAACAACTCGGGGATCTCTTCTTCTGCCGTACTGCCCTACATGATTATCGGATTGTCGGTCATGATTAAGACCATTGGGATCGTTAAGGACGTGCTTAGAGAGTCTTTTATCGGCGGGGTTACCTTCATATGTAGAGTTAACCGTCTGCTCGTCTGCCTGCAATAATCGCCATCTGAGTCCAGCAGCGGCTCTCTGCGACTCGTTTGATGTCGTCTCTCGACCTAGTAAAGAGTCTGCCAACGCTGTGCTTTCCGGTGCCAGTCGCCATTCCAGCACCTGGGGACCACAACGTCTAAGTAAATAGGTTCTTGTAAGTTGTATGCCCCGCCCATTGCCACTTCAGCTTCTCAACCTGGTGAAGGTACTATTTCGTTATTCTGATTGTTCTACTGATATTCTTAATTTTAATTTCCAATATCTATTAAAAATCGCTCAAGTGCGAGTCTGATTCACACAACGAAGGGAAAACCACCACTCAAGAAATAACAGTTTTTGATTTTTAATTTTCATGGCAGTCATTTTAATTTTTTTGTTATTTGTAGTTATACTTAGTGGCAATAGAAATACATTGTAAAAATTTCAACTCTCTACCTATAATGGATTACGAGATAAGTACAGCCCGCTGACAGACAGACGGACGGACGGACGGATGGACGGACGGACACGGGGCAGCGGAGGCTTAGTAATACGGAACCTTTTTATAGTTTCCAGAGGATAGCTATCTGTGTATTTTAATGTAAGTAATTTTTGTTGCGAACAATAAGGAAAACAAACACCTAAAAAACCAGATTCATTTCATTCGTCTTCTATGGGATGCAATTGCAGTTTGCCCTTAACCTTTACAGTGTGTGGGCGACGGGGTATGAGGCAGATGGAAGGGGTGAGGGGAAGGAGGGGGAGGGGGAGGTGAGGGGGGGGCTGCCCACGGCGATGTTACTAACGAGATCTCAGTAAATACGGTATTGTATCTCGCATTCAGTTTGTGCAATAGTTTACGTTGAAATTGTAAAGCTGAAAATTTAATCTTGAGCCGTCTTTACTATCGCTGGTAACTAGGTTTGCAAAAATCTTCTTAAAAGAGAAAGTTCTAAAACTTTTATGTACTTATATTTTATAGGTAAGCAAACAATTTTTGTTTTAATTATTAGAGTTACTTACGAGGTTAATGTTTGATATTTTTTAAATTATAAAAAAAATACTATATGTTACCCACTACCGAGGACAGGTCTACTCTTAGAATGTGAAGAGTTTAGGCCATACTCCACTGCGTGGGCCAAATGCGAACCGCCTAATTTTACACACCTGTTGAGAATATTATGGAGAACTCTCAGGCATTCCGGTTTCTCCTTGAAAAGTTAAAGACCAAAACCCAGGCTCCCTGAACAGGAGACAGACGTCTTAGCCAATAGGCTATCATTACTCAAAATTAAAAGTAGTCTTTATATACCTAACGATTTTTAATTTTTATTTTGAAAAAAATATATGCTAGCCGCCAATTAAATATAAAACATCTGTAACAATTAATAAAAACAAAAATCAGTAACTGTTATTATTCCGTGGCTTTTGCATCGTTGCAAAAAAAGCATCAAAAACATGACACGATAATTAGCTACAATTCATTGAGCAAGCTTGTTAAACACGGGTGGCAGCGTGCAATGGTAATCCACAGGTGGCGCCGAGGAGCGATAATGATAATCCGTGTAAAATAATTGCCTCCAGAACAGGGACAGTGCGGCATATCGCTGACACCGCAAACTGCTAATAAGGATTAATAAAATCAAAAAATATGTTCCGGTACGAAGTACGACTAGAAACAGAAATGACGCGTCTTTATTATACAGCTGATGCCCGCGACTTCGTCCGCATGGATTTAAATTTTTCAAAATCCTGCGGGAACTCTTTGATTTTCCGGGATAAAATGTGTTAATCCAGGGTATAATCTATCTCCATTCCAAATTTCAGCCAAATCCGTCCGGTAGTTTTTGCGTGATTGAGTAACAAACATCCAAACATCCACACTTTCACATTTATAATATTACTAGCGACCCGCCCAGGCTTCGCATGGGTGCAATGTAGATATTCCGACATTTTGTTCAAATATCGTCATATTTTATCAAATTAACACAAACTAATATTAAAGTATACCTATAAGCCTTCTTCATAAATCACTCTTTCTATTGGTGAAAACCGCATTAAAATCCGTTGCGTACCTACTTTAAAAGATCTACGCGTTCATACATACATACATACTTACATACAGACAGCGGGAAGCGACTTATTTTATACTATGTAGAGATATTAGGAATTAGGATTAGAATTAGGATCATCATCAACCGATAGACGTCCACTGCTGGACTTCCTTCTTGTAAGGACTTTCATACGCCACGGTTTTGCGCCGCCTGAATCCAGCGGCTCCCTGCGACCCATCTGATGTCATCCGTCCACCTAGTGGGCATGGAGTTATAATGGTAAATGACATAAATACGAGTACATGTAAAGCTCAAAGCTACAGCGGGAAGGGAAAACGGCACGTCTCGCTGAAATCAACCGCGAACCGCAGTTTTACCGACACGAACCGCTGTTAAACGGATAACGGTTAAATTATCAGAATTGTTCATGTACAATAAGGCTACGTACACACGGCGTTGTATTGCGCGGTTTTTCTGCAGTAAAAATATTCTCTATTTGCAAAAATGTTTAGTAGTTTGCGTTTTCTTTGTTGAGATCTATAAAGCGTACGTTGACTTTGATCAGATATTACTTAGAGAGAAAAGGAGGCAGAATTATGACTCTGACAAAACCCTGCTAATTTTAACTGTGCCTTTAGTCTTAATTGTCAAGTGCCTACGCTCTATAGACTTTAGCTTGAGTACCAAAACATAGCTCTGAAACATCGCCTGTTTAAAGTTGAACAAGTATTCTTATTTTCATTCACAATTATGTATATGTAAGTGCCAAAAACCAGCGTGTACCTATAGTAAATGGTTATCAATTACTGAATGGTCTTGTTAACCTAACCGAATGAACTTCATCCCTCACAGATGCCGATTTAAGATGATTGCTGTCAAATGCAGCTATTTCTTTTTTACACGAATGAATGTATGCTTCTCGTGTAAACATTGTTTTAACAGTTAAACGGTAGGTAAATAAGAGAAATTACGCATGAAATTTGGTCTAAAAACTTAGATTTTTTAATTTTCCTCAATTTTACTGATTTTTCTATGTTAAAACTCTTTTCTCTATAGCTGTAACACAATCAAATTAACATTCGATATCAGACGATGCGTAGACGGTTCAGGGACCTTTGTCACAATAGACAGCTGTAATTTCTCTCACAAGAATGTGTAATTTTAGCTGGCAGAACAGGGGGCCTTAAAACTTAATAAAATATCAAAAACGTGCGGTGTATGGCCGTGTATACGGAGCCTTATCTTCTTCACGCGAATTTCTCGTTTTAAAATGAACAATATTCTTTTAAACGAATAATAGTTTTCTGTATTTCAATAGTATAAAGCTTCTTTTTATACAATTTGTGCATTGAATTAAGTGTTCAAAAGTACCCATTTGAATTATTTCGGCCTTAAATCGTAGAATATATTATTTTGTATGCCAATACAACGATCTCTATGGCTATGGCATATTTATGGCTATGGCATATTTGCATTCTAAGTACCTACTTAATATCGTTTTTAGGTTCCGAATCAATTTTCTTTAACTTTTCAGAAATCATAAAGTTTTTAAACGAAACTAACGACAACCACTAGTCATAGAAACACATCGCTCGAGAAAATTGTCTTCCAGTTGGTACACATGAGAGTCAATAATGCTGTACGAGCATTTTATAGAACCAATTTCACCAGTCAATTTCAAATTCATCTTCCCGTCGGTCAATAGAGACATTCCAATTTACTTTTAGCATCAGAAGCAATGATATTTAAAAACTCTCCGGCTGTAATACGAGAAAATAAAATAAAGAGTACTTCTTAGACCCGATCTTCCTTCTGTGCTTTGATTGCGCCCCCTACCAATCTTACCATGGCTTTGGCTTTGTAGTTAAATAAAAGTTGGTTGGTAAAACGCCAGCATTGAAAAGAATGACTATAGTGAAATATTTACTTGTTCCCGCTGCTTTTTTTGGCTTATATTTAACCAAACAAATTAATGACGGAGTTTGTTTTGCTGTTTATCTACCCTATGCATAACTCATTATAATATGGGATTCAGGCTACAACAACCGCTCGCCTCTGGACAAATGACAGGATAGGCTGCTCTAGTGTGAAGAATAATACATTGATCGCTTTGATGAATAATATTTTAACGTGGTACTCAGTAGTCCTAGTTCGGGTAGTCATTTGGGTACCCAATACGAGCTAACGATTAAGTACGAGTAATTCCGCCTTAACTTCGTCGTGGTCTTTAGTTTCACTCAGTTGTGCCGTATTTTATCCATATCCATACTTATTACTTATTTTACTTGTTACTTATATACTTATTACTTATTTACTTATTAATGCGAAAGTGTGTGTCTGTCTGTGTGTCTGTCTGCTAGCTTTTCACGGCCCAACAGTTTTACTGATTTTGACGAAATTTGGTACAGGAAAAGGCTTTTCACGTGATTTTTCACATACTTGTGATCCATCTCAACAAAGTTTCGATTATGAAAGCTTTTAAGGTTCGCGCACACTGCTCCGTACATGTAAAACACAGTCACACGCTCGGTAAGCTCCCATAAATTTTGGCGCGGGGTTCTAGGTACATCGATTTGGAATCGCATAATCAAATACGAAGCATCGTGTTGTGTTGTATGTAATCGATTCCAATGAGTATTTTTTTGCATTGTGAAATGTAAACGATGAAGTGTATAGAGATTCATAGACGTTTCATCCATATTTACATAGATAAGTGTCTAATATTTTAAATGCAACAGTGTGTATGCCTGTCTGTCTATGGTCTGTAAGCTAACTTTTCACGGCCCGAATAGAGTACATCTCGGGGAAGGACATAGGCCAAACATTTTCAATAATAGTTAGGTATCTAATGTACCAACTATTTGGTGATTAGTCTCTACTTTTTGATTAGAAAATGCATAAATCAAAATATTGAAGCATACAGAGCGAGACCAATAATTAAGGACCTGGAGGTTGAACATTTGCTATTTTTAAACCAAGAAAATCAAAGTCTTTTCCCAAATTTTAAAAACTTAAATCCACGCGGACGCAGGTATTATCTAGTTATTAATCTATGTATTGAAGTATGTTTTGTTTACGCTATTCGATATTTATAAAGGAATGATGATAAAATAATATTTTCAAGTCCGAGAAAAATTCTACAACCAACACAGGTAGGCAATAGGCATACCCTTTTTAAGAAATAGGTGAGCATTCAAAATTTTTTTCTCCGAGTTAAACGTCGTTAATTTTCCCTAATGTATAGAATTGTTTTAGCGTTCAAACTATCGTGAGTGATATCTATTATATAAATAATATCTGTGCTGGCTTTACTCACGTGTTTAGTCGACGTTAGCCCGACTAGTTTCGAACCCACCCGGGGTCCTTTTTCGCGCACGCTAACGTCGGGCTAACGTCGACTAAACACGTGAGTAAAGCCGGGACAGATATTATACATTATAGAATTGTTGTTTAACAAAGCACGCCTACTACGCAGACTCTTTTATTCATCCGAATAGGGTACTGAATGATAGTCTGGTCATCGGCCTACCAGCCACCAGGGTCAAGGATCTGAGCCTCGTGTATGTTCTCTTTGTACTAAAGCCGTGATAAGCTTGATAAGGAATTAGTAATTCAACCGATGGATAACTGTCAAAGTGTAACTACAAAAAACACGCTTGCCTCTGTTTTTTTTAAACATAAATATGTGTATTATAATCTTTAAGTATAATACATTGATGACGATAATATTTTTCAAATTATTTGATGCTCTAGTACGTCTATCTGCTACCAATATTTAAATCCTCTAGGAGTTCAAGGAAAATTCGAACGCACTACAGGACGATCGCCGATGATATCGGTGGATCAAATTGAGACGAAAACTACAATGGACTGGCCACATAATTCCCTAATCTGTGGACCTGACAGAGATAACTAGAGCTGGATAGGCACAACTACGACAACCACGACTGTCTTGTCCACTAAATTTTTAGCACACATGCGACAATGCGACATGCTACAAATGGAAACATTCATTTTACGGCCGTAGCCACTTGCGGCAGTCGAATTTCATGCCGAGACAACATCGTGTTGGAATTATTACGGCATGACAGTCTTTTTTTTTGATATTTAAAAGCTATCTGCAATCAGTCATTGGATGGACTTTTATCAGATTTTTATGAGTGCATTAAAGGTTGAGAGAAGGTCTTTCCATCAAGAAACTCTTCTCATAATGCTTTCGCTGGCTTTAATGTGTACATGACAGTTCCTCTACTGTGACTCTTTTCAGCCAACTAACTCTGCTGCATGTGGTAAGTGACCCTGCCAGACTATTTGCATGGACTTCAAGCCTGGCCTTGTGGGCATGACAGTCTACCGACGATACTTACTACATTTTTAATTATTATCGTAGCATGGAGCTCTATGGCATTAAGTGCGATATGTGGCCGTATGGCAATGTGGCACTAGGTACCTACAGTGCGACAAGGCTCTCTCGGCACTTGAATGACAATGACAGGGGGCGCTGTTGGTGGACAAAGGCTTAAAATATTCAAACAAGAACAAAGGGGATACTTGACAGCAACGTTGGTTCCGATTTTCGTCACGCGCCAAGATAGCCTTGTCTCACTGTATATGTTATTCTTGCGTAAAATGGCCTTTTCAAAGACTTAAGATTTGTCGTTTGTTCTATAATAGGTAATTTTACAATGTTCCAACTTTAATGTGGAAGGCAGAAAAGATTTTATTATTTTCATTATAATGTTATTATTACCTACGTAAGTAGTTAGCAAGTATGTGTATGTCTGGTCAGCTTATTAGCAAGGTCAAGGTTTGCGAGCAGATTTGTTTAACTTTAGCTCGCAATCTTTACACGCGAGTTATTTTAAAACGGCCGCATGCATGTTGCTACTACAGACTACTTGGCAGAATTCATAATCAGTACCCTTATTATAAATGCGAAAGTGTGTTTGTTTGTTGGTTTGTCGTTCAATCACGGCGCAATGGAGCAACGGATTGACGTGATTTTTTGCATGGGTATAGTTAAAGACCGGGAGAGTGAGATACGCTACTTTTTATCGTATCTCACTCTCCCGGAGTCAAAGAATTCCCACGGGATTTTTAAAGATCTAACTCCACACGATTGGAGTCGCGGGCATCAGCTAGTTCATTGTAATTATCTTTTTAATAATGTAAAATATTATTTTCTCTTGTTTGAAGAAAAATTACGTACTTTGGCTAATTCTGTTGTACACGATCTCTAAACTGAACAAAAATTACAAGTCCAAATAATTGATTGGTAGGTATTGCTACAAATCACAATCCTCTCTGCAAAAAAGGTTAGCTCTAGATTTAGACCTGTTTTAGTGTCAATTTTGTTTATTTTTGCACCTAAATCTAAGCACAATTACCTACCTTAGCACACTTTCTAAGTTTTTCTGCCTAGTCCATATTAAATCTTTTCAAATGCGGCGGGCTGATTTCTACTGGCAGTTTTGTAATTTTTTTGGCACTTGGTCAGTCTGATGGGCTATGCTATGACCCTTCTCATTCTGCGAGGAGGCCTATGCTCAGCAGTAAGCCATCGTTGATGATGACAACGACGAATGTTTTAAAAGACATGTGCGAGCATATGTCTTGACCATCGGGGGATATTATTGTACAATATATTATCAGATAAGTATATTATTTTATACTTTAAAGTAAACATTTGACATTAGGTAATTTTTTTATAAACATTATAAAATGTAATAGGTAGGTAATTATAAAACTATAAAATATTTCAAAGTAGGTAATCTTGGTAGGGGCTGCTCCTCTTCATAGAATTGTCATATCCTATAACAACATATATAATTTGTAATGAAAATATTACAATTATACTTAAAGCTTGCCTTATCTAATTACTATACAAATCATGTGTCATGTGGAATACTAATTAACAATTTATGTTCAGAAAAGCTAATTTATTATTTCAACATTATTTAATTATTTTTTGTATACCGTTGGCTATCTATTAAATTAAATAAAATAAAATAAAAAAGTAAGTATATGGAATCAGTATTTATAAATATTTTCTTTAGCCTTTAGGATAAATAAGCTTCTAAGCTCTTGGGTCACCAGACATTATTTTACGAATATCTGCCTAAAATTACCTAGTCTGCAAAAAACAAAAGCATCAGCTAATGCTGTCTGGTCGGTGACCTACTCACACAGTTCAAGGATCGACGAGCGATGACTCTTCTAAATTTACCTCATTGTATGACGCACAGATTTACAGTATATCATACTTATAACTGCTTTATGTGATTTCCATTATATATAATATCTGTCCCGGCTTTACTCACGTGTTTAGTCGACGTCCGACTAGTTTCGAACCCATACGGGGTCCTTATGCCCTTAATATAATGCTTTATGTGAATAATTATTCCATCTAATATTATAAAGTATGCGAAAGAGTGTCTGTCTGTTACCTTTTCACAGCCCATCTGTTTAACAGATTTTAGAATAGTATAGAAATAGATTTATTTGCTGATACAACACATGTTAAGCACAATAAAAATTTACAAAAATAACGCCTAAAATCTAACCTAACAAAGTGTCTAAAATGTGTCGTGCCAACGAAAAGGCCCGACTCAGCTAAATGTTGTGGATACACATTGTATCTAACCACAACGCTGTTGTTCTGTTCGAGTCCAAACGAGGGAAGTCCAGCTAGGTGATTCTCTAACTCAGTGTCTAACACTAAATGATAGCCACGGAGGTTGGTTAGTACTACATTGCTGCTTCACTGGGTGATATTAAAATATTTTTTCGTAGAAAACCTTCAACGGATTAAAAATGAGCTCGGTGGCTATCATTTATTGTTAGAAACTGAGTTAGCGAATCACCCTGCTGGTCACCTGGTGTTAGTATCTATAGAAAGCTATTAAAATAAAACAATAAAACAATTGAAATTTCTGTTCTTTCTGTTGTTAAAGTAACTGTCTGAAAGTTTATGTAAAATAAAACATAGTTTTGTAGGTGTCCGTAGGTTATGTTGATCGGACTGCCACAAACTAGCTTATTAGCTTTTGAATTTTGACTAAATAAGCACGATATAATTATTATTTTTGAAAGCTTTGGAGCCAACGTTACAAAAAGGTGGGGGGATATCGTTCCGGCATTTCGTGCGAAATGCTGCAAACCTGTGGCGTGGCATCGCTAGTGGAGGCAACTGTCGTCCTAATCTAAAACTTGGCTCGCGCCCTACTAACTTTTTGTACAGATTTTAATGAAATTTGGCAAATTAGCTTGCATGCTGGGGACGGAGAAAGGTAGTTAGTAGTACTAGTTATCCCGGAAAATCAAAGAATTCCTACGGGGTATTTAAATGTTTTATTAGTATGAAAATAGCTGAGAAAGAGTTTCCCGGAAGAGAATAGGTAGGTTTACACCGACAACGAACGATATCAGGCGAGTCGCAGGGAGCTGCTGGATTCAGGTGGCGCAAGACCGTGGTGTGTGAAAGTCCCTACAAGAGACCTATGCCCTGCAGTGGACGTTTATCGGTTGTTGTTGTTGATCATGATAATGATAATATACATTGAAGATTAAGAATTAAATAAGAATTGTGGTAAACAGCGAGGAGTTGATGGGTTTCTACAGTAGGTACTCGGCAGAAAATAATGTACTTACTTCGACTTTTAAAATGAGATTTCGGGTTTGTAGAGCGCTGCCTCTATCACTCATATCTATGTGAAGTTTTGTCGGTCTCAACTACAGAGACAATGCTCTACAAAACCGCTATCTCGCTCTAAAGGTAGATGTACAATATTTTCTGCCGCGTACTGTACTTACTTCTTTTCATCGTTGTCGTGATTCAGTGTACTACAAGGTCACACAAGACGTATTGTGATAGTCTCCGAGATACTTAAGTCACCGAGTATCGTATATTTGCATCGCGTTGTTTACGAAGGTGGTAACTTATTTTTAGCACCGAACCCAGAACATATTGTTATTCGAAAAGCAGAATTGTGCAGAATATTGCTTTTCAGATAACATTTTTCACTTTTATCAAAATTACTTTTTGTCAGTCATTGCCACGTTCATGATTCAAATTATGAAAGAATCAGTAACATACTGGCGCATACTGATAACAATATCTGTAGTCCAAGCACAATCAACGCGACGACGCTTTTTCATCGACAATGCGTTGCAAAATGCAAAAGCCGATAATGTCGCACTGATTATGTTTGAACTGCAGCATACCTAGGTATCAATGACCTCTACTGATACAAATACGCTGGACCAGGGATTGCCGACATGTTTTTGAAGCAACTTGTTTTCGCCATTTTGGCGCTGATAACAGCAGTGAGCGTCATGTTAGCGTACTCGGAACTAAATGCTAATGATAAGGCATCTATCAACATATTGTCAATAAGAAAACCATTTGTGTCCATTTCAATTTCCGGTGCGTACTGTGGGGCGATTCACGTTGGCACAAAAAATATTAATTTTGTATGGCACAACTCTTCCAGCGCATTTGTACATATTATGTCCATTTCATACATGTTAACGTGCACAAAGAATTTGCTCGATGATTTCCGCAAATATTACGTAGGTAATAGTTATAGTATGCGGCAGGTCGAAATGGCAATCGGGGTGGGGACGCCCCGCACACCCGTACAGCCTCCACGCTAACCCGGTGTGTAGTGGGGCGGCGGTAATCAGACAAAGGTATTGTCTGAGCATTTAATATAGCCGCTGTTGCAGTTATGAAGTATAAACAAGGCTTAGCTACAGTAGCTGTGAAATACACACAATGATTTTGTTCGGACGGCTAGCCTCCTCTGAGCATCTTTAAGCCTAAGCAGCCAAAAAGTCGGCCACTCTTCTGATTATATAGGTATAAATACTAAATCAGATGACAGTTTTCAATTGGTTATATATGAAGCCTAAGTATAGTTTTCGTATATGTATATACTTAACTTCCGAAAAACTAAACATAAAATCTTCTCCAATCTTAAAAAGTTAAAATAGATTATTTTCTTAATTTATCATCCACCAAGGTATGATTTATAACATCTGTCATAAACACAAGCGGAGAGGGCTAAAATGTATACCAATAAATGTTCTAAAAATAAACGTTACCCTTTCATTAAAGCAATAGGATCGACGCTCTTAAACCTACGCGTACGACTCCCACATTTTTATCCTTAGTATAAGTTTACTCATCCCGACGCGACAACGGGGATAGATTTCGAGTATCGAAACACTAGCGTCATGAACTTACAAGTCGTTGTTTAAGCTTAAGGTATAAGTATGTCCGTCTGAGCATGGTATCAGTGTTTACGGGCCTAAGGCTTTGCCTCATAATGGGGGCTGTAACCCACGGCGAATATTCTCTAGATGTAAACCTATGATAAAAGCCTTTAATGTAAGTATCGTAAGTAAGTTAAATAGTATCGCTCTTTAATTTGGATAAATATCGATGAACTAATTACTGTCCCATCGCTGAGAGGAAGCGACTATAGCTATCGGTATCAACTATATTCTTTCTCAATAAATAAACAAATCGATGCATGATTCCGTGTTAATAAGAGAAATAGGAGAAAGAATAGATTAATCGCCGACTGTGCACACTCCTGGCGAGAATTCACTCTGCACTAATAATTTATCGTAGCGGTAAGAGCTATTAAAGAAAAACTCACTCAGCGACGCTCTTTTGGTGGTCAACACACTCACATGTTTTGCGCAGGGATTAAAATAATTATAGTGTGTGACGAGCGATTACACTCGCTTATAGCCCAGCTGCAAAACTATACCCAACTCGCTTTTCGTTGCTGGACAGCTGTTTCTCGATGATATTGTCGCAGTCGGATAGCTAAACTTTAAAACTAGGGTCAATTTAACTTTGATTATAATATTATGTTTTAAATATAACGACGTGCCAACTCGTACTAAGGATGTTATTTACTATCATCGTAACTTTCATGTCTCCAGGACATCATTGCGATAAAAGTCAATACTGGTTCTGGTAATCTGTATTTCATTTCGACGTTTGAAATTATGTTTTTATGCATCTAGGGCGAAAATCGCACGTTAAGCACGCACGCTGTTGCGTATGGTGAAATAAGGCGCATTAAATACATAAATAATTACAGAAGTAAGAATTGTATATAATTGAATATTATTGATTATTATGATCAGAAACATGTAACCTTCAACTAATAGTCCTCGGACCGATTGCAAATCACATTGAGAAAAGAAAAAAATATTAGCGTTGTGCTACAGAGTATGCTCAGATGGTTTAGAACAATTACGGCAATGCAGTTTCTGACCAAAAAATCGTTTTGAGCAAAACATTGTTATTTAGCGCGCTTTACACAATATTTGATGTAAGTATGTGTAGACCAACGAGTAGGTAGGGAGGCAGGCATAATACAATCCGCAAGAAAACTAAAAGGTTTTTTCTCCGCACTAGGGCGCCATTAAATTACAATTTGCTTTTCGGATCGCACTGATTCGCGGGCCGGGTTTATCTCGATGGAAACCGTTGATGGATTCTCGTTGTCAACCTACCTACGACTATTTAATTCGAGTTTGCGAGTTTTTGTGATTCTCCGCTCCAGTCTCCCCTGTTTAGGGTTACCAGACGTCAAAATATTCCCTGCTAGTTGCTAGGAATTTAATACTTGTGTCGAAAAAACCCTGTCATATTTCAAATAATTTCAAAATCTGACAATCATAGGTACTCTTTATGAAAAGTGGTGATAGCCACTAGGCTTTAGACGTCGGCCTTCTATTCGGGAGGTCGGGGATTCGATCCCGGGTGCGTATCTCCAACTTTTCGGAGTTATTGTGCGTTTCAATATCACTTGTTTTAACTAAGTACGAAGGAAAACATCGCGAGGAAACTTGTGTTCATGACCATGTCTTCTCCATAATGTTGCCAAATGTGTGTGAAGTCAGCCAATTCTGATTCTGAGAGAAGACCTGTGCTCAGTAGTGGGCTGACCATGGATTGACCATGATGATGATGAATGATGATGATGATAATGACTCTTTGTGACCTCAACAAAACATACTTGTTATACATACCTTCTTCCTTGATAATCAATACAATTAGTGGTGCACATACTCGCAGCTAGAAACTACGAATAACAATAAATGTTGTTATTCGTAAAGTAGAAATCAAGCTTTTCAATTTTACATGGTAACCCTACCCGTTTGATCCTGATCCGCAGTTTTCCCAGAGTTTTATGGACGCGTTCTATTTCAGGAATTTACATTTCGGTTTTTGCGAATATGAAAACTTTGCTCGTTTCTTAATATTTCGGTGGAAACTTCCGAAATGTAAATTCTTAAATTACAGAGGTTATTTTTAATTATTCGTTTGAAAAAAGAAAATCTAGAATTCTGGAATTGAATTGGAAACACTGGAGTTATAAATCTGTATTGTTACCCTGTATTCTGTATCATGAATGACCCTTATATAGTAATATTATCTACTCGCTGATGCCCGCGTTTTTGTCCGCATGGATTTAGATTTTTAAAAATGTCGTGGGAACTCTTTAATTTTCCGTGATAAAAAGTAGCCTATGTCACTCTCCAGGTCTTTTTAACCTACCCATGCAAAAAATCACGTCAATCCGTTGCTCCGTTATGACGTGATTGAAGGGCAAACCGGTCAAAAGTGTCATCAAATTTAGATGTTAAAAAATCAATCAATTATTAATCATCGTAGTATTTTACTACGATGATTAATAATAATTAATTAATTATGAATAATAATGGTTGGTATAGTGGTTATTTTAGTGTTAATTTATTAATCCAACATTTAGTTAGGTACTTACTTTGTAAATGTGAATAAGTAGGTACATACCTACAGCCAGTGGCGTGCAGGTCATAGAGGCATAGATGCACTGCTTACCCCAGTTGTAATAGCTCAATGCATATTTTTCATTATGACCTGCATGTAAACAGGTTTCTACCTAACTAATGCCTACCCTGGCTTCAAACCCTGTGCTCGCCACTGCCTACAGCTCACAAAAGTTGTAAACTCAAAAATTATGAACCAAATTACAGCAACTGCAGAAACCTCACTTGTTTCGTGTTATAAATCGCAACTTTTTCACTTTAAACGTAAACCGTCTACCTCAATGAGTAAAGAACTCGGTAGCGCTCCCTTTATTGGATTCCGCACTTGTTTAGTGCGGATTTGCGGCGCCACTAACGAAATTCCTCGCAACCTCCATCAGATACCTTGTAGCCTTTGTAGACGCGAAATACTTATTTGTTTTACAGTTTTATTTGATTTTTTATTGCAAGGCTAGCTGATCATCACGGCTTCGTTCGTGTAAATATAGGGTTTTTTTAAATCCCGTGTAAACTCTTTGATTTTCTATTACTTTTTTTAAAAAATAATGTTAGTGTACTTAAATATATTATATCTATCTAATTCGTTTTCCAAAATAAATGTAGCATTAGTTACTCCATAAAACATCACATCTCTTTATAATATTGGTGTAGATCATTGTTGTCTTAACGCTTTGTTCTTATATAGGCAGGAACTGACTATAAAGTCACTGTATAAGAAGAAGACACGGTAGTCCAACACGTCTTTGATTTCGTGGTAAATGAAAACCACGGCGACCCTTCAACACGTGCGGGTTTGCGGGGCGTGCCTCCGCCTCATATCCCGATTGCCATCTCGACCTGTGGCGGACCATACCTAGACCGATTTGGGTCGCTCCTTCTTCCCGTACTTACAACACGATTGCTCCGTCTAGACGGCTTCGTTGAACCTCTGTATGTAATACCATATTCCTTACTCTGTGATAAAGTCATACCTAGAAGGTCCTCACGTATCATAATGTCAGGAGCATTGATCTGCGCACGAACTACCGGCTGACCGATAAGCTATATTTATGCATTTTATCATTCCCACAATCAATGTGGCGTTAATATTTTTCCACAAAATAAGATAAACTCAAACAAAGGTGGATGGAAAATTGCACCATTATTATTATTTCCATTTAATTTACAGCGTACCATGACTTTAAAGATACTTTAGGGTCGTATAATAAGATAACCCCCGAGAGGCACAACAGCCGCAAGAGACACACGTAATGCATTTCCTCAACATACTGAAAAGCTTTTTTGCGCTGAAGTAACAACATGCGACAATGTGGCATGCTACAAATGAAAACAATAATTTTACAGACTTGTATATGAACAAGCACTTTAACTATAAGCAGCATGCGGCGATCAATTTTATGGCAAGACAAGATCGTGCTGTAGAATTTATTTTTGATCGAGGTAAATGACTCGAGCCCTGTAGCATCCCGCATGCTTGTTGCAATGTTGCACAATATTGCTCTGGTAAAATGAAGCTTAAGACGGCAGCAGCTAGATTCTATTCAAATGCCTTGAGCATGCAAAAAATGCTGTTGACTTCAGCAGAAAGTGGCGCTGACGTTACCTCTACGCACGCATTTAAAGGCGTGCCAGACACTATTGACGTCAAGTACACATTTTTCAGTACCGAAAGTTGCGACTCTTGCTGCTTTGCTCGCTTCTGTCCCCTGCGGGTGTCCGATCTCCTGAAAGCAAGTAGATTTTTTTAACTGGATCAGTGAGAGGTTATACAAATTAATCATCTTTAAGTCCAGCCCTACAGTGTAAGGTCTCTCTTTCTCTCTCTCTCTCTCTCTCTCTCTATCTCTCTCTCTCGGCCTTTGCATTGATTTTGTGATGAAAAAGCTGCCAAAAAGTTTGTTCGCGCCGATTTACTAGTAGCATAAACTGCTGTTTACTTGTATATCCTCACCTATAGGTATGGTCCTTAGCAGTCAAATATAAAGCCTGTTAAAGGTACAATAGCTTAGCTCTATACAAATTAGATTCACTTGTGGAAAAGACGATAATATAAGTATGTACCTACTTAATATTATGTAATTCAAAGCCATACCTTTGTATAACGCGAACTCGCCATCCTCACATAAACTTTAACAGTTTCTAGAGGATGGCGAACTGTTTATTTTAAAATGTATTATTGAAATTTACGTGATCAATAAAATAAAAAAAAATAAAAAAACTACACACAATTATTTTTACATGAAACACTAAAATAATATATGTATAAGTAAGTAACATAATAAATTCTCGTTCTTGCAATTGATAAACGTATCAAGAACATTAATGACGTCTTGACGAATAAAAATAACGCATATTTATAGACTCTATCTTATCACTCGTTTCCTTTGTTAAACTAATAATTACAAGCATTTGTTATAGTTACCTACTATCACGTGTAAGACTAGGTACTTACTTGAATTAGTTCAGTAACTTATTACTGAATCAATACGCACAACAAACTTTTTGCCTAATTATAATGACACAATACTTAAGTTCCACGTGTTCAATGGGCGACGACGACTTATAGAAGTCGTTTATACCTACGAGTATGTTACACTCATTAGCGGAACTAATAATTTATCTATGGTTACACTGCTTAATAAGGATTTTAACTAAACATAACTTAGGTAGAAGCTATAAGCTGATGAGCTAAGATTTAAAAACGGAGCAATCTGGTTATTAAAAAAACAGCCTAATAAAGAAAAATCTCGCGTACCGAAGGCAGTTAGGGGGTGTGACAAAAAATATCGCTAACCGGGATCAGCACCATTCAACATCCATCATCGGCCAGAGTGCCAAGCGCACTCCGCTGTCGACTATGACTCATTAAACAATCGATTTAGCGACGGAAAATGTTCCTCTTTTTAATAATTCTACTCGCAAAGTATGATTTATTAGATACTAGACGATGCCCGCGACTACATCCGCGTGGATTTCGGGTTTTAAAAATGGGAACTTTTTGATTTTCCGGAATAAAAAGTAGCCTATATGTCACTCTCCAGGTCTTTAATTATACCCATGCAAAAATCACGTCGATCCGTTGCTCCGTTGCGACTTGATTGAAGGACAAACCAACAAACCAATAAAGAAACAAACACACTTTCGCATTTATAAAATATGGGTAGTGACCAGCAATTGCTTGTGGTAAAACTTACGCGACAGATCCAATCTCCCTTATTATTATGAAGACACGCGTCTTCATAATAATAAGGGAGATTGGATCTGTCGCGTAAGTATACATACTATTATAGTAATTACTATACATAATTATTATGTCTGCGGTCGAAATTCGATCGTGATGAATTTATTGTTACTAAGTATACTAGCGAATACAATATATCGTTATAATATGAGGTATATGACATTTTATTAGTTATTTAAAAAAAAGCATTATTGCATTTAAATAAATAACATAACCTACTATTATTCATTTAAGCATTCGGTAGATTCTATGCGATTTTCAGATTGCGTACCTTGTTGCCTAGAATTGGGTAGGTACTCTAATAAATAAAGACTCTACTCTAATAAATAAATTGTTTAGAAAAATATACGTACCTAATTACTTGCCCTGTGCAAAGCTTTTATTATTAGGTACATGACTAAAAATAGCTGCATTAATGTGTAAAGGGGAAATGAAACGCTTTGTCCCTGAAAACAGTCTGAGAGCTGTTATTATTTATGTGACGCACGTTTACACACAATTGGTTCAAATGCCTGTCTCTTTGTTGAAGTATAATAATTTTTACACGTGTTAGGTAAAGATAACATCAATTTTACTGGTGTTAACGACATATTTAATTAACACCTATACCACAGATACGTTAGTATCATAATTCAATGACCACAGAGTAAGGATATGTGCTTATACTATAATCCATCCATACTAATATTATAAATGCGAATATGTGTCTGTCTGTCTATCTGCTAGCTTTTCACGGCCCATCCCTTCACCAGATTTTAATGAGATATCTTGCATCCCGGGGAAGGACATAGGCTAATTTTTACCCCTGAAAATCAAAGAGTTCACGCGGGATTTTAAAACCAAAACCCACGCGGACGAAGTCGTGGGCATCATCTCGTTTTAATACTAAGTATACTTTACAGTCTTTTCGTCAGATATTCTAAGAAAGAAGGAGGTTCTCTATTCGGTACGAACTTATGTCGGTATATTTTTTCTGTTTATGAAATATATTATATTCTGATTCAAGATTTCTGAACAGAATTTGCATGAGTTCTGTATTGATTAAAAAATACTCAATAGATAAAGCTCGTGAAGTGGTAATATTGATTAAAATTTTATTAATTGTGTGCTTCAATATTAATAATACTTAGGTATAATATTTTGAATAAAAAATAAAAAATTATGTCATTAACGTGTTATTATCAAATATAATATTACTTTGCTAGCTACCTACTTGCCTGCCTACTAATTTTAAAGTTTCAGAACAGTAATAGATCTCAATAGACTAAATTAGTTGCCCTTATTGTTTGTTATAAACTTATCAATATGTTCTAAGTGGGCTTTTCAAAGCGGCATCTCCCGCTTTCCCACAAGTAAACTGATCTGCCGGTTTAGGGCGTATTCGCACAAGCGATTAAAACAATCGGTGTAAAAAACCGGTCAAGGGCGAGTCGGACTTGCACACGAAGGGATACCATCGTACAAGAAACAACACTTTATTCTTTTAAAAAATTATGGCAGCCATTTTGAAATTTTTATTAAGTATTTGTTTTGGCCCGAGTTCACGCAGGTGAAGCTGAGTGCTAAAGCTTGATTAACGCTTATCTTGGCTATAAAAAGTAAATAAAGTATATATAAAGGCTAAAGCACAGAAGGCAATATTCTAATGTAGGTACCTATAGTGCGCGACTATAGTATAAAATTCTAATTAACTGAGTTATAAGAGAAATTTCTACCTAGCAGAAAAATATTGGCAAAGCGCTTACGAAGTAAAGAAAAACAAAATGCTTTCCTTTTGTTAACCTTTTACTTAATATTTTCATAGTAGTTGGATAAGTTTTGAAATAAAAGAATCACTAAATTGTTTATGTTAATCATTGGCATTTTAGGTGATGTATAAAGCGGTGATAGCCTGGTGGTTAAGATGACGGCCTCCTATTCGCGGAGTCGGGGATTTGATTCCGGTCCTGCACCTCTGACTTTTCGAAGTTATGTTCGTTTTAAGAAATAACTTTGCTTTAACGATGAAAGAAAAGATCGTGAAGAAACCTACATGCCTGAGAGTTCTCCATAATGTTTTCAAAGGTGTGTGAAATCTGCCAGTCCGCACTTGACCAGCGTTGTGGACAGTGGCCAAAACCCTACTCATTCTTAGAGAAGACCCGTGCTCAGTTGTGGGTGGGTGGCTATGGATTGAAGGTGATCTTGAATTAGTAATTAGTATGTAGTCAGCGGAGGTCGGTTGAAAACCAAAAAAATGTCTTGAGACGCTCTTGTCGAATATGTGTTAGGGGCCTGAAATATTGCTCGTTGGTTCAACGACATTCAGTCGACTCAAACTTGCGGCCCTCTGCCTACGCGTATCGAATTTCTGTTTATAAACGTGCTACTGATCTGTAATTAATACAGCGCCATTTGTATTTTGCTGATCTTAATTCATAAGTAATGTTTTCAAAACAAACTTAATTCACAGAAAATAAAACGTAAGTAAAATACGAGAGCATTGAGCTCGCTTCTACCTTCACCCATCTGATAACAATCAGATGAAACTTGAAAGATGATTTTATGAATCTTACGTGAGCAAACATGCCTCAAATGAGTACAAGCTCATCGATTCCTTCACCCATTTGATAATAACAAAACAAATCCTATACCAATCGAGAGCAGGAATCGTAAGGACCTTTCCTTTGGAAGGAGGAAAATTTCAGGAATGGCTACTTAGCCTGAAGAAAATCGGTCAAAGTTCAGGGGCTCAGGGCTGCCGAGCTTGAAAATGCGAGCTATATTTACACTCATCTACTAAGGGAGTGAAAATAACCAATCAAAAGTAGGTTCTTTGGAAGCACAAGGAACATAAGTACCCGTACTATTATGTATTCTGAGCCATAAGTGGGGTTGCTCAGTCAAGAGACAGCGTTGCTGCACTTTAACTTTTTTTTTCTGTACGGCTTGAGGAAGCCAGTACCACTTGATTTACTTTGACCTGCTATCAGTAAACGAGTTCTATATAAAAAGTGGTAATATAAGTATAGGTAATCATTAATTTTGGTTCACACATGGAGAGTTTTTTGGAAGTAGTACACTTATATCAAAAGTTTTTGTTTTTTGAAGTAGGTATATGAAAAGTTTTGTTAGCTTTTTCCTCGCATGCACTTTAAAGTTTCAAATTCAACCAACGTGTACCTATTATACTTTTCTGATAACACCAAACTAATAATTCAATACATAAGTTACACGGGCTTGATGAAATTAAAAATAAAATAAAAACGAAACACACTACACTTGCACTGCACTGTATCAAATGAATAGGCCTAGTTTGTGGCCGTCGATCCCCGGACCTCCTGAATAGATGGCCGACCCCAACCACTAGGCTATCAGTTTATTTTAAGTAGGTATAGTAGGGGCATCCAGTCATGCTTGGGAAATTCCCAATGACTTTATTATAATGAGATTAAAAAGCAAACTTGTCGCCACATCATGGGGGTGGGGCGTTCAAACTTAAGGAAGAAGCACTACTAAGTTTTCTAAAACCTTAAGTGCCTAACTCCTCATATGTTTGTAATTAGTAGCAAAATGACAATGAGAAGGGGAAATGAATAAACTTTTTATAAATTTACATGTAGGTATGTATTATATACCTAGGTACTTTATTGCACCACGAAACACAAATAACAGGTTACAAAACAGAAAACCTAAAATGTAGGTACAATAAGGTTAGGTAGGTAGGTATAATAAGTAAATTAGTAACTAGAAGAAAATATTTTACATAGACCAGAGAAACTTCCAATGCCATCAGTTTTAACTTTGTAGGGAAGATTCTGATAAACAAGTAATTTAATTTCAGGTCTTTCTACATTTTAAGTGTAGATATTTATTAGCCTTTTCAGTAAGTAGATATTCAAAGTTCAGGGTGCATACCAAAGGCGCGCTTCCGTTCCTTGCATTTCAAAGTATTAAAAAGGTTTTAGAAGTTCAATAGAGGTATGCGAGCGTAATTCCATTGAGGATTCAACTTCGGTTCTTAGTTCTTGAAACCTCCACGTAGTATCATGAAGGCATTGTCCCAAACACAATAGACCTTGTAAGTTGTATGTGTAGTCGAAGAGAATGGTCTGGCCGCAGCCAAGATATTTGTCTTGTACATCTTGATATAGCTTAGTACCTAAACGTGTCTGGAGTTTATCAGTTTGACTTGTCATGTCCAGGGTACTTATTAGAAATTTTCTTTCCAGAAATTAATTTTATTACATGATAAAAATTACTTACAATTGCCAATACCAACAACCAGTATAAAACTGCATACTGCATAACTGCATGAGAACTCACTCGCCATTTTAGCTTAATGTATTAACTGTTAAGTAAAAAGTACGGTTCAGCTTTAAAATAAGGACTAAAATCGTACTTTTGACATGACAGTTGACATATCACAGCTGAAAATCAGCGCCCTGCATCTTATGTGTCTTAACGCAATTACCCACCCAAGGCAAGGATGGCGAGTGACGTAACTGGAAACGCCATTTGGATTTACATCTGCTAAGAACATCATCAGACGTAAGCGGTGATTGAATCACTTCTAGTTCAGGAATGAATGAAATAGTAGTAGGTATAATCCTAATCAAGTCTCGACTGACTGTCAATTTTTTATTTTATTGTTACAGCTTTATAAATAATTTTGATTGATTGGAAAAATTGACCGGTAACAAGTTACGTTAACTTAATCGCATATGATGGAAGACATTATGCTGAGCTGTACACCCATTTGGGGTGGTGTCACACTCACAACTGTCACAGATGAAAATGTTACATTTGTACTTTGTTTTTATCTGTGACACCAACAACAAATAAATGCATTTTCTTTCTTTCTTTCTTTCTTTCTTTCTTTCTAAAGTTAAAATGGCGCATGAGAACTCATTTTGTGCGGACTATGTATCGATATTTGATACTTATGCAGTCCGCAACAGTTTGAGATGGCAATCAGGGTATGAAGCGGGCGGACGCTTCGCACACCCGCATGTCACCCGCGCTCGCCCGCACCGGGCGGCGGCTGCGAGGGTGTGCGGGGCGTTCCCTCCCAGATTGTCATTTCAATCTTTCGCTTATTATACTCACTGCCATACACAATATCCAATGCAACCATGGCGTACCGCGTCCGTCCGTTTATTGAAAAAGCATTAAAAATGTTTTAGAAGTCCAATAGAAGAAGTAGGTACGGGCGTGATCCTATTGAAGAATCAACTTCTGTTCCCAGTTCTTAGTTCTTGAATTCTTCACGTAGTATCATGGGCAGCATTGTCCCGCTCACAATAGATCTTGTGTGTATAGTTCAAGAGAATGGTCTGGCCGTAAGATATTTCTTGCCCACCACGTAGGGTTGTCGCTACTCCGATTTTCCTTTGTTCTTATTAATTCATGACCTCATTTGAGTTTTGGAATCAATTTGTATTTTTGGATTTGAAAGTCTGACTATACAAGAAAGCTAACTCATATTTCGAATACGCTTTAGGGTTCCTTAGGAGGCCTTGTGTAATGTGTTTCGTTCAGTCCATCCATCTGTACGTCAAAGTGATTTTATTTAAATAGGTAACTCTATTGATAACAAAATATTCGCAATTATTGTAAGAGAAATATGATAACATTACCAAAATTTGTAGGTAGATACGTGGCTCTTTTGAAAGGCGTTGTTCTTCTGTCAGATTTATCTTTTGTTTGATATCAAATAACAAATTGGCTTAGAAAATCATATTTGGACAAACCTTTATATACAAACATTCTCATTTTCTCATATTATCATAAAATATATTTTTAGAAATTTACACAGATTTTTGTACCAAAAACTAAACTTACTTGATTAAAATACAAACAGAGTAAAACTAAATACTTAGGAGAAGGATCGATTTAGAATTAATTAATCTGAGGATCGATTATATGCAACAATGAAAATGTAAAAAATATCCAGAAATTTTAAGGTACCTACTTGGATAAAAATTACAACCCTACATATAAAGCCTAGACTAGATCTGCCCCGCCGTAGTGTAAAGAGAACCCGGCATACATTATACGTGCATTCTTTCTTTTGAATGTGCACCAACTCAAATTATTTGCATTTCCCTCTTAGCGGATTTAAAATTTTTGTTACCACCCAACGTTATATTAAAATGTACGTTTTCATTTATACACATACATAAAACATTTTTAATATTATTATTAGTGAGAATAAATGCGATAATTGCATGTATAGCATGTCATACCTATTATAGTAGGTACGCGACAGGACAAGATGGCAATCAGGGTGAGGACGCCTCGCACGGGTAACCTAGCGGCGCGTAATAGTTCAACAAAGATATTTTAACTTTGACTTGCTAGAATTGGGTACCTACTACATAGTAGTACATAGGTACTTAACTAGGTACTAACCTAATGGAATTATTTGACTTACGAGTAAGATACCTGTGACCTTTCTGATATCAGTCTAGCTTGATACCCTCGATGTATTGAGGCTTGTAAATCTAGTTTCGCGCAGGCGATAGCAAACTGTTATTTATAGGTTTCTGAGGCAAAATTAGCGCCCAGGAATTTATCTTTCGCATCATACATAGTAACGTAACGACGCAGCTAGTTAGGCAAGACTCTGGGGAAGGCATTTAAAATATGGGTTTTCAACTACACCGGCTGGTACCGTCTTTTATAAACTTAACTGATAAAATTTTTCGTGGGAGAGACAGCTGACAAAAAACCTAGGTGATGAATGCAAAAAAAT
Source organism: Maniola hyperantus (assembly GCF_902806685.2). NCBI lineage: Eukaryota > Metazoa > Arthropoda > Insecta > Lepidoptera > Nymphalidae > Maniola > Maniola hyperantus. The sequence continues at coordinate 7,502,703 of NC_048550.1, forward strand.
TGGATGAAATTGTGAACCTCTTCTTAGGCGTTATGCAATAGCAGTAGGCAGGTGAAATACTAGTTGTTCACCGACATGATGACCACGACCTTTCTGCAAAGCAATAGATTAGAAAGTGTTTACGTTATGGTAATTCACTTCTTTAGAAAAATATTTAGACACATACCTAGTTATGGTTAAAATCAGAATTGTAAAATACCTTAGGTATTTATTATAAGGGGTTTCCGGTAATACATTTTATATTTCTTCTGTAACTATATGACGCACACGACTTCCGCGTCAGTTGCAGGTCTTTTATAAATCTTGTTCCGAGATAAAATCCTGTTCTGTTTTCAGAGATAAACGTTATTATACTATGTTCGTCCATATATAAGTGTGAGATATCTCTGTGTCTTTCGTCAAGATCGGTTCATAGCTTGAGCCGTTAAAAGTTAACAGGCAGAAAGACACTTTTGCATTTATAATATTAAGTATGGATTCTTACCTAGGTAACAAAGTATTATTCTAACTACGTTAGAGATAAATTTAACCAGAACTTAACTTAGAATTTAACTTAGGTACGTCTCAATAACCACACTAAGTATATCAAAGTACCTATGATAGTGAACTAATGAAGTTCTCCTTTAGAAAGGTTTTATATCCATTGCCTCCTACACTATTTGCACGCTTTCGAACAGGTCAGATAAGCCAAGAATGCAACTAGCTCAATAAATCAAGGAACGAAGCTATTAATGGCTTGTTTTAATTAATCCTCCTCAGTTGTCGTTCTCTTGTAAAAGTTGATTGGGACAATTAAGTGATTTATTTAGATTGAGAATAATATTTCTATTTACAATTATCCAGCGTGAAAAAAATTAAAGTATCCACTTACCTGTGATTTTGAAATGCCCAGTATAATTTTTTTTTACACATCTGTTTATCCGTACTAATTTTAAAACAGCTGAACCGATTTAGATAAGCCGGGCGGGATTGGCTAAGTAGATCAATATTTATTATGCAAGTCGTGATTCAAGCCTCTTATGATAGGAAAACAAAGACATTAAAGAAAATATTATCATCATCATCATCAACAACAAGATGTCCAATGCCGGTCTCTTGTAGGGACTTCCACACGCCACGGTCTTGCGCCGCCTAAATCCAGCGGCTTCCTGCGACTCGTCTGATGTCATCCGTCCACCTCGTGGGGGTCTTCCAATGCTGGGCCTTCCTGTGTGAGGTAGCCATTCCAGCACCTTGAGACCCCAGCGTCTATTGGTTTTCGGAACTATGTGGCATGCCCATTGCTACTTCAGCTTTTTTTTATTTAAAAAAAAAAGAATATTTGCCAAGCATGATGACTAATATTCCCCTTTTCTCTCCAACTAAGCGTTAAGCTTGTACTAGAAGTAGGTACGACAATAGTGCAATGGGTGGGGTTTGAACCGGCGACCTTTCGGATTGCAGTCAACTCCTTTACAGGTTGAGCTATTGAGGCTTCGCAACCTGTGAGCTATGTCGGTTGCAGTAACATCTCCGAGGACGAAGTTGCGGGTAAGAATCGAAAAATCGTAAACGTCAGGATGGGTAGGTACGTTTAAAGAGATGAATCAATCAATCAGCCTATTTGCGTCCACTGCTGGACATAGGCCTTCCCAAGAGCACGCCACCACACACGATCCTCCGCCTTCCTCATCCACCCTCTTCCCGCTATCTTCTTAAGGTCGTCAGTCCAGCGGGTTGGAGGTCGTCCCACACTGCGCTTGCTGATACGCGGTCTCCACTCCAGAACACGTCTGCCTCATCGGCCATCGGTTCTGCGGCAGACGTGGCCTGCCCACTGCCACTTCAGCTGGCTTATTCGTTGGGCTATATCGGTCACTCTGGTTCTTCTACGGATTTCCTCGTTACGGATTTTGTCCCTCAGAGAGATACCCAACATAGGCCGCTCCATAGCCCGCTGAGCGACTTTGAACTATTGTATTTTAATCACTCTCTAATAATAATGTAGCACTTTTTTTTTAGCGTTCAGTCTTCTGAACAGAAGATTGTGTTTACTGCAGTGTTATTAGTAGAATTTAACATAACTACATTAATAAAATGCATACGAGCACCTATCTAGTCAGGATCCAAGGTACTTAACACCGGGTCGTTTGAGTTTTCTTGGTAAAATCTTTAACAGTTACTTTGCTAAAATAGAAAAGTGTATTTACAAGTCTCTAAGTATCCGGTGCAACGTCTAGAGCTGATAAGTTAGATAAACGTGTAGATAGTGTAGCTAGAGCCGTGAGCGATCAAGGGTGCTCCAGACAAGCCTGCACCGGAGAGCGTCTATGGTTCAGCTTTGAAATTGCCCTACATAAACTCCTACCTGCTGAGAACCAACGCTATTGTTACTAGATAACTTTTGTATTAAAATTTTTATTTTTATTTTCAAGATGCTGCATTTTATTTGTAGTGTAAAAAATATGTTGGGCTGAAACACGTGAGTCTTAAGCTGAAAGTGTCCACTGGTTTTAACTTAGTGACAATCGAGTCTAAGATGGAAACAAGCTAGCCTGGAAGTGGTATAGCAGTTTTATTCATCTGAGCACGGATCATCGTCTTTTTTTTTGTACCAAATCATTTACAGTAAAGAGAAAAAGAGAGTAAAAGTGGACAGGGAAGCACTTATCTCTATGAGAGATCTCTATCGATGACCCTTGGCAGTACGAGAGGTTGTAAAGGGAGTAGAATAAGTACAAAATGAATCTTCTCTGAATGAAAAGGGTTACACTTGGCCAGCGTGTTGACCACTCTGGCCAACTACAGATTGGCAGTCTTCACTTACCTTTGAGAACATTATGAAGAACTCGCAGGTATGCAAGTTTCTTTACGATATTTTTGATAGTGATATTAAATTGATTAAAACGGGGTTCAAATCCCAGACCTACCGAATAGAAGGAAAGTATATCAGGAGCTACCTACTCTTAATTGGCTTTTTCGTACCAGAACGCTTAGCGGTAAGGATAAGTCGGTAGGGTGGTAACAAGACCCGCCCGAAGTTTACCACCAGAGAAATAAATCGTACTGAGCTGGCCCTGATAGAAACCTACTGATGGGACCTTCCAGTTATAGATCTACGACGCTTTGTCAAATTACTGTGTTGCAGTTATAAGAATTACAAGAGCACCTTTTTTGTTGCACTGAAAATAAATTAGTAAGTTTGTAGAGACTCTTAAACAAACTACTTAATTTAATTTCGTTAGATGCACATTGCACACCCATAAAAAAGTAGAGCACACTGTTCACTTTGCGGCTATGTAAAAATAATGAAAAAAGATGGTGTTTGTGTGCAAAAGTAATTTTAACAAGCAAATTTAAAATGCAATTTAAAGTTTCCCTTCAAACGAGTTGTTCGCATTCCCTCTAAAGTCGGAATCTTTTGCTTTACTTCTGTGGTTAGTCTGTTCAGACTTTCCTTCTTTGTTAGCTTTTAAAACTCTTAGAGCTAATTGGCTTCGAATGCTTAAGAATACGTAAATAAGAGTGAAAAATAAAACTCCTTTATAGCAAGCCCAAGCCCCCTTTACCAGCGCTTTGCTAAAGCAAATTTTTCAGTGTCCATGTCCATTTTAAATAGAACTCCATGTAACTGGATTTTATTCAATTCACTCACGGAAAATAGCCTTTATGCTACTTTTTTAAAGAAAAAAATTCATAAAACTTATTTAATATTGCTGTTTGATATGAAATTTGATAGCATGTTTATTATGCAACTAGCTGATGCCCGCGACTTCGTCGCCGTGGATTTAGGTTTTAATCCCGTGGGAATTCCTTGATTATCCGGGTAAAAAGTAGCTTATGCCATAGGTACTCTCCAGGACTTTAACTAGGTATTATATCCACGGAAAAAATGACGCCGATTCGTTGCTTCGTTGGTTGCGGCGTGATTGAAGGACACACTAACACACTAACAAACCAATAAACCAACAAACAAACACACTTTCAAATTTATGATTTGGGTAGTGTAATAGTGATACTATCTTGACTTGGTCCGCGGGACTTACTTATTCGAAGAAAAAAAGAAGTTTATTTAAATAAAAAATAATAAGACAGTCCATAAATCAAATAATATGATTGGATTCTCATTAACATTTGATGCACACTATTGACTTACATTCCAATAGAGCGTCATAAGTAGATACTCGTAGTAATGCTCGCGGAATGCCGTAGAGGTAGCAAAAAGCTTGCTTTAACGGTACTAAATAATATAGGTTTAGACCTCACGTCAAGAATAAGATCATTGGAGTTCAATCAACGTTGGATTGTCGTTAGTTTTTCGCTACAGTTTCTTAAACATTTGATTATTTGATATTATTATTTTTTGACTTGTGTGAAAAATAATTATCGAAAAACATCAACTTTTTAGGTTCAAAAAATTCCGTGGGCACTCTTTGGTTTTCTGGCCTAAAAAGTAGCTTATGCAGTATCCAGGTATAAAAAACTATACCCATGCACAAAATCATGTCAATACACTTTCAACACAACAAACACACTTTCAGGTTTATAATTTGGGTGGTGAATTGATAGACTACGACAATTTAATAAACTCATAAGAACCTACCTCATAGGCTCCTAATATCTACTCGTGTGCTCATAGTGTGGTGGACTCTCGAGCTAGGTTTTGAATTGGTCTGGTCTAGGCAATGCAAGTATGTGATCTAATTGTGGCATGCGGCTGACGTAACGGGTTGGAACGGTTGAGTGACCGCATAGACCAATCGGAATCCCAGACGGACGAAATCGACGTACTGAGACGAAATTCAATTAGACTTCCTAATAGGGTACGTGACTGTTGTAAAATGTGTACTTTTCGTTTATTCATATGAAATATTTTCTGAAAAAAAAAAACCTAAAATAATTTTATAGGGGTCCATACCCGAAGGGTGCCAACGTCGAGACTAAGGCCTCCGCTGCCCGTTAGTCTGTCGATTTGTCTTGCAGGCTGTATCGCATGAACGTAATAGGTAGAGAGGAGAGTTCTCTTTTGCGGTGTGATTGAATGACAGACCAATAAACCAATCAACAAACACTCTTTTGCATTTTACTTATCAGTAAAAAATTTAACTCCCTAAATTGAACTACAAAGCTATGGAAACGTTTAATTCATTTGAAAAGCTTTAATCTCGGTTTCCATTCTGGTTTTTTCCACAGGTGTGGTGTAAAGCTGATTAAAATTTGTGACCTTGTCGTAGCGCTGGGTTTATCTTAATGAACTTATGGTTGCACTTTGTCGTACCCTATTCCGGTTCCCTGTAGACTTGCGTGGTCATTTAACACGCGAAAATGCTCGGTATTTTTAGGGTTTTCTTTCAATTTTGTGACGCCATACTTAAATGTCGGTTACAGACTCAACAGGGGTTTTCCATAGGTTTGGTTTTAAGGCTGATTAAATTTGGAACCTGGTCGTACAAGAATGATATCTGAATGAAGTTATTTATATCAAACGAACACGTCAGAGTAATCAGAATAACAGGATGTAAAAAATATATAATTATAGAAATAAGCGCTCGAACATTAAAATTAAGGGGTCCGAAGAAATAACCTTTTGCGTCCCTTGGCCCGGTCGCCCATAGATTATGACCATTTTGGTTTAGCATCAAACTATTTGCAACTTTATAAAATAATAGCTGATGCCCGCGACTTCGTTTGTGTGGATATACTTAGTTTTTTAATCCCGTTGGAACTCTTCGAGTTTCCCGGGTTAAAAATGACACTCTACAGCTTTTCAACTATAACCATGCAAAAAATCCCGCCGATCCGTTTCTCCGTTGCAACGTGATTGAAGGACAAACCAATAAACCAACAAACAAGCACACTTTCGCATTTAAAATATGAGTAGTGATGCAGGTAGTAATCTATGTATCTAATGATTGCTATATTTTTTTTTTTTAAGTAAAGAATATTAGCCATGTTAAATGACTAACATTTAACCCTTTCCTCTCCAACTAAGCGTCAGGCTTGTGCTAGGAGTAGGTACGACAATAGTGCAACGGGCGGGGTTTGAACCGTCGACCTTTCGGTTTTCAGTCCACTCCTATACCGGTTGAGCTATTGAGGCTTTCATATAGAAATGATTTACTAGAACGCAGAAATGCAGTTAAAAAGAACTTAGGTAGGTGCATTAGTATAGTAGGTAAGACGTAACACATATGCATCAGAAGTGGCATTCCGTTCCAGTACCGCTAGATACGTGCAATAGTGGCAGGCTTCTTGGAAGTCCTGCCTCATTTACTTCGCCTTTCTTTTCACCTAGCTATGCCACTTGAAATTTACAGTTTGATTGTTGTTGCTTTGCCAGTATTATGGACACAAGGAATCTGACGAACCGTATATACGTATAACATTAAAAAAAAAATATTATACTGGTCTAAGCGTACCAACCCGTTTTTTATTTAACAACTAATCCAACATTGAGTAGCGACTTCGTCTTCACGGTTACAGAGCACGGGTCTCCCTCAGAGTGAGAAGGCCATAGTCTACATCGCTGACCATGTGCGGATTGGTAGACTTTACACATCAGTTAAGGCAAGTGATATTAATCACTCAAAACGCACATAACTCCGAAAAGTTAGAGGTGGAGGTTTCTTTTTACGAGTTTTTTTTTTTTTTTAAGAATATTAGCCATGTTAAATGACTAATATTCCCCTTTCCTCTCCAACTATGCGTCAGGCTTGTGCTAGGAGTAGGTACGACAATAGTGCAACGGGCGGGGTTTGAACCGTCGACCTTTCGGTTTTCAGTCCACTACTTTACCGGTTGAGCTATTGAGGCTCTAAGTTATTTAGTACCTAGTAGCAATTTTAGTTTTCTCAAGTAATATTTCAAACTATCATCTAAGTTGAGTTTAAGTTAAGTATATTTAATCTACTTAGCTATCCACTTGTAGTAATAACATAACTAAACTTGTGACATTAAAATCATAGTCGACACCAATCTACAAAGAGATTTTATCTACTTAGCGATAGTTGTGGTGTCGGAAACTATTCCCTGGGTAGATTGTTTTAAACGTGTCGTTGTGAGATTTTCATGAGATTATTCTAAATGGACGCCTAAGTTGAATATTTATATATATATATATATATATATATATATATGTATACCTACGGAATATTTTGATAAAATTATTAGCTTGCGTGATAGTAGTATAATGATAGTGAGTAGCAAAACGATCTGAATAAACAATGTTACATTTACAGCAAAAATTCCTAGGACGTGTCTACAAAATTACATTGATTGGTTAATATTCAAATGAGTGCCAAATTACATTTGTTTGTGATCTAGTTGTCCGCTTAAAGTAATAAAACAGCTAGTATCTAACCATAATTCAAGTAAAGTAGGTAAGTACCTAGCATTACAATTATTATAATTGACACCAATATACTAGAGATTTTATCTACCGAGCGATAGTTGTGGTGTCGGAAACTATTCCTTGGGTAGATTGTTTTAAATGTGACGTCGTGAGACGTAGCAGCTTAGATTTCCAGAGGATTATTCTAAACGGACGCCTTAATTGAATATTTAGGTTATAAATGGTATTGCATTTACAGCTAAAATTCCTAGGACGTGTCTACAAAATTAAATTGAGCTTGATTGGTTGATATTCAAATGAGAGCCAAATTACGTTTGTTTGTGATCCAGTTATCCGCTTGGAGTAATAAAACAGCCAGTTACCATAATTCGACTAAAGTAGGTACCTAAAATTACAACCATAGTTGACATCAATCCACTAGAGATTTTATATCTACTCAGCGGTAGTTGTAGTGTCTGAAACTATTCCTTGGGTAGATTGTTTTAAACGAGACGTCGCCTAAGTTGAATATTTTGGTAAGTACACGGAATATTTTAATCAAATTATTCGCTTGCGTGATAATAGTTTAAGGATACTTAGTTAGTAGCAAAGTGATCTGAATAAAGAATGTTTTCCTGCTAAAATTATGACTCGCGTAGACTATATTGGTTCGAACTTCGAAGGTTTTAGCTGACACTGAATATAGTTGGATTAATGATAAAAGGATCTTTTAGATCACTATACAACAGATAGAATATACAACAGACGGTGATACGTCCGATATATTGTTATCACCCTACCAGTGATGTTAAACCGCTAAATACCGCACAATGGTGTCTATATTAATTCGTAGACCAGACATTAGACATGCATATTAAATTGGTGAGATACTAGACAAGTGAAAACCTATCCTATCCCACTTAATCCATAAATTAAATTGTATAACCTCATAAGGGCTTATAGAGAGAGAGCCAGCGCGTGGCAGACCTTCGTTATTTTATAAAAGCTGAAAGTTTCTCTGCGTATTGTCCTCAACACTGGGAGGAACATTTGTTTGGATCATTGTGTCTTTGAGAGATAACAGGTAACCTAATAAAGGTGTCAAAAATCTTACGTCGAAGTATAAAGTCTATTTTTTTTGTATTTTCTTCGGATTAGTACCTATTAGATGTCACGTCATTCATTGCCAGATACTTAGTTTCGTGACAACCCCCTGCCAGACACCCTTAAACTTTTAAACTTTAAGGTTGTCTGGCATCGGGTTGCCATGATACTAAGTGTCTCGCAATGCATGACGTGATTTCTATCTCCCAAAGCCACCGTGATTCAAACAAACGTTCCTCCCAGTGTTGGGGACAATATGCAGAGAAACTTTCAGCTGTTATAAAATAACGAAGGCCTGGCACGCCCTGGCTCTTATCCAAGTCCATTATCCAAGATTATCGCTTCTCGTGGAGTCGGATACCTACTATCGATGTTGTTTCAACTTACATTAATACCTCTGAACAATCAAGATTAAAACGCTATATTATTCTGAAGTCGACGAACTGTCGGTCGACGATAAAATGGAATCATAATTTATCTCCTTTAATCATCTAAATTACTGTGATTACGAACGCTTCTTAGAAATAAAGGGTCAATAGTACGTACATTCTTTCATTTTTTTACGCCCACTCCTCGGTTTAATGAAAGATGATCAAATAACAAGGCGTCGGTGTCGGTGGGTGATTGTTTTTTAATATCACAAAAAAGCGGTGTTCCATTTTCATCATGATATTTTAATTCGAAAATATTAACTGTTTATTACCGGTACCTACTTATATTATATTATGAAGAGATAATACTTGATAGACAATTGGCATGATTATAATGTCTTTTTTATTCATACTCAATATAAATAAATTAATACATACAATAAAAGGTTTAGGATAACAAATGCTTAGATAGTATGTAGGTACGTTTACTTTCAGTGTTTAACTTTTTGTACATAATAATATTATAGTGAGATAATAATAAATGTGTACTGTAAATATTGTTCGTAACCACGGAGCTAGGAATCAGTTTATCTTAGTATTTGTAAAAGACTGCTAGAACCTAATTATAGGCCAATCCGCAATTGTCCAGCGTGATGGACTATGATCAAACCCTTCTCACCCTAAGACGGGATCCGTGCTCAGTAGTGAGCCGGCGATGGGTTGATCATGATGATAATGATGATCCTATGAAACTGCCTTACAGATTAAATCATTGTAAAGTCACATTGCCACGGTTAAGAGGATCTGAAAACTGAAAGAAAAATTGAAATTGCTTTCCGAACCGGTGGGTGGTAGTCTTGAAGTGTCGTTGACCTAGAACCATGAAATTTGGCAGGTAGGTAGGTCTTATAGCAGACATTAGAGGAAAAATCTGAAAACCGTCAATTTGTGGTTACATCACACAAAAAAAACTAAATTGTGGTCATGATCTAAAAATTAGCTTTTTCAATTTTCGAAGTAAGATAACTATATCAAGTAGGGTATCATATGAAAGGGTTTCACCTGTGGATTCTAAAACAGATTTTTATTTATTTTTATGAATCGTAGTTTTTAATTTATCGTGCAAAATGTCGAAAAAATACGACTGTGCTACGGAACCCTCAGTGTGCGAGCCTGACTCGCACTTGGCCGGTTTTTAATAATTCCTTCGCAGCTATACCGTAGATAATAATATTAACGTTTTTCCTAGCGTAGTAAAACATGACATCTGACAAATGGTTAAAATTTAGCGTAACGATTTCAATGATTCAAAACGCCATAGAATGGGTACAAGCCCTTACGTTTTATAGAGATTTACGAGGGCTATAATAAAGGTGATTTCATACGATAAGACCACTTGCAAGAGGTGAAAGAGTCGCAAGAGGCGCAGCGTTAAAATTCGGTTGCATTGAAAAATCGACTCTGAGACTCGCGCATTCTTACCATGAGTTTGCTTCAAAAAACTTTAAACATGTGAATGTTTGGCAGGTCGTCGTACGTGCCGAATCTAATTTAAACTTGTTGTGTTGAATTTCCGTTCGCACTGCGGAAAAACGGGTAAAATCTCTGACTGATTTCAAAATTTAATTGAAATGTCAAACAAGTTCCTCTTCATTTCAAATTATACAACAATGCAAACGCAGTTTGATACATAAACAGAAAACAGAGTTATAAATATGTTTTGTTAATGTTTCGTCAGTGCACTCACTGTTATCGCAAGCTTTAAATAGGTACGTCACTCGCCTCGCCTTTTCAGTTGTGAGACGATTCTAACAATGCTTTTTTTTGCGGCTCTTGCGGTCATGTGCGATCACCTTTATACAGATTTATGAGGGCTACGCTAAAGGTACATTTTGAGTATAACACACGGAGTGTACGATGGATGTGTTTGAATTCCAGGTTGGTAAATAATACTTCGACTTGACGTAGTAGAATAATAGAGTTAACTTATTCTGTAGAGTTCTAGATTGGACGTAGGACGTCGTACCTATAAGGGAGTAATAATTAACAAAAAAAATTGTAGATAATATTATTAATATTGTACTTAAATAGTACTTAATAAAAATATTTTATAAGTAGATATGACACGTTCATTAAAATTGTAAATAATTATGTTTTCGTAGTAAGTACTTAGATTTATAATTTACAAGGTGTGATAGCCTAGTGTTTAGGACGTCCGCCTCCTAATCACAGGTAGGGGGTTCGACTCCGGGCACACGCCTTTAAGTTTCCGGAGTTATGTGCGTTTTAAATATCACTTGCTTTAACGGTGAAGGAAAACATCGTGAGGAAACCTGCATGCCTGCGATTTCTTCAAAATGTTCGCAAAGGTGTATGAAGTCTGCCAATCCTCACTTGGCCAGCGTAGTAGACTATGCCTAAAACCCTTCTCACTCTGAGATCAGACCCGTTCTCTGTAGTGTGCCAGCGATTTGTTGATCATGATAATAATGATAAGTATAATTTACAGAGCTAAATTAAACAGAGGTGGTCAAATATAATATATCGGTCAAACTCGTAAAAAGTAGAGTTCCGGTAAAGTAATAACCATGAAACTATTTAGCGGCATCATACTTAGCGCGCGTTCACACATAACGCATTGTCAGCCGCCGACAGCGAGCGAGCGTTACGCTACGCAGGTTACTGCGTTTCCCATACATTATTCAAATTTTCGTTCACACCAAACGAGCAATAAGCTACTACGCCACTACTCGTCATGGACGCAGACTGGCTACGTAGCTACAGCGTATTGTCAGGATGGCGCGAACAAAAATGTCTGACTTCGCCACAAAATAGTTTAATTAATTATTCTTAACCGCCTTCCAAACTTTTTTTATTTATTTATATTCACCGATTTTTTCAAGGTTTCTGGACCGATTTGCAATTTTTTTTAATCAACAGAGGATGTTTCCGTGGTGGTCTCAAAAAAAATTATGGATCTAACTCTTCAATCTTGATGCTGCAGGGTACCTACTGAACCTAAGTCGTGTGGATTTGGGAAGTTTTGCTGGTGAATTGATATTTTAGGTACCAAGCAATAACTACTTACACTAAAAAGATTAAAAAATAAATAAAAAACCGACTTCGAAAACCACCACAAAGTAAAAAATCACTTTTGTTTCTACATGTGTATGTATGTTGAAGTCGGGCGGGCGCGGCGCTTTGATTTCTTGTTTCTTTTATTATGCTCGCCGAACTTCATAGTGTAGTGGTTTTGGAAGTCGATTTTTTAAATATTTTTGTGACTTCTCGTTCACTCTGGGGCTCGTAGTCGGCGGATGATTGCGTTGGGTGTGAACGCTCACTAAAATCGCTGCGTTATCTACTTATGATCTATGTTACTCTATAAAACTATCATAGTTTTTAGGGTTCCGTATCTCAAAAGAAAAAAAGTAACCCTTATAGGATCACTTCGTTGTCTGTCTGTCTGTCTGTTTGTCCGTCTGTTGTGTCTGTCAAGAAAACCTATGTAGGTATAGGGTACTTCCCGTTGACTTAGAATCATGAAATTTGGCAAGTAGGTAGATCTTATAGCATGACTCACGAGTAAAGGGAAAAATCCGAAAACCGTGGATTTGTGGTAACATAACAAAAAAAACAAAAAAGAATGTGTTCATGAACCACAATTAGTACCTATTTTCAATTTTTAAAGTAAGATTACTATACCAAGTGAGGCATCATATGAAAGAGATTTACTTGTAGATTCTAAAACAGATTCATATTTATTTTTACGCATGATAGTTTTTGATTTATTGTTTAAAATGTCGAAAAATTACGACTGCATTACGGTACCCTCGGTGCGCGAGTCTGACTCGCACTTGGCTGTTTTTTTAGGTTAGGTAACATGACTTAGGTTATCTTTCATCTTCAACTTTCAAGTAACATTAGAACGAAGTGATTTTCTGTTTTAGCGTGTCACTTGTCAGATAATATATCTTAGAATGCTTTATCACTTTCATAAGACATTGCAGCTAGGTTCATTATTTTAAATCAAGATGAAAACCTGCATACCTGAGAGTTCTCTACTATGTTCTCAAAGTTCTGTGAATTCTGAAGTCTACCGATCCACACTTAGCCAGCGTGGTAGACATACATAACTTAATGGAGATGCTAGTCAAGAGGAGTTAAATAAGTACACAACGAATGTTTGTTCTCATTCTGAGATGAGACTCGTGCTCGGTAGTGATCCGGCGACGGGTTGATAATGCTAATCAAAATTATACTGTACCTATCTACACCTGATTAGCAGCTAGTCCTAAGACTAAGCCCACATAAGATTTAACAATACCTACTACCTACTATGGTTTATTTTTAATCCCAGAGACCATAATGACAGCTAGAAATGTTAAACTTAAAAATAATGATACCAGCTTAACAAAAATAGTTGTGGTCCTCATGGTTTCTAAATGTGTAATTACGAGATTCAAAAGTAGCACTAATCACATATTATTTAAAAGACTTAAAGAATAATTGGTAACAAAAAATACAAAAATAATTCACCTAAAGAATTTTTTATAGGAAGTAGGTATTTAAAACTCATAAATTGAAATTCAGTAAATACTTATTTCAATTGAATTGGAATTATTTTCAACACATTTTGTTGTCTCATTACACATCTCACAAGGAAACCTATAAATATTATATCAGTAAGTGTCGATTGCACCACATCACTATTAAAGAGCCGTAAAAAAACAGGGCAACCACGAAATGTCATTTTGGTCTCCGGAATTAGTATGCTATAGACAGTATGCTAGATTCGTGCTAATCTTCTCGCAGTTGGGTAAAATAGAGAGTATCATCATTGCCTTCATCTTATGGGAATGAAGGCAAACCGCAGAGGCACGGACCGGACCGCGGCTGTCACGAGCAAGTACAACGGCCGCAGATAACATCGGCAAATCCAATTTCGCGGTTTTGTTATCGCCCCCAAAGAAAATTTAGATCATTTTTCTCTTGGCCGTAAGTTGTACCGGAACGAGCGACAAGCGTAACAGGGATTGATAACATTTTGCTAATTACAATTATGGATTTTCACGTTTCCGCCTTATCTAAATATATAAAAGGAAAAGGTGACTGACTGACTGACTGACTGATCTATCAACGCACAGCTCAAACTACTTTACGGAACGAGCTGTTTGGCATGCAAACACCTAAATTTGTGTAGTCGACGCGGACTCATCTAAGAAAGCCTCATCTCTGTATATTGTGTTTAAATTATATTATAGCAACTAGCTTATGCTCGCGACTTCATCTGCGTGGACTACACAAATTTCAAACCCCTATTTCACCCCCTTAGGGGATGAATTTTCAAAAATCTTTTCTTAGCGGATGTCTTCGCCATAATAGCTATCTGCATGCCAAATTTCAGCCCGATCCGTCCAGTAGTTTGAGCTGTGCGTTGATAGATCAGTCAGTCATTCAGTCAGACAGTCAGTCAGTCACCTTTTCCTTTTATATATTTAGATAGATTAATGTTTTCGTAGATATACCTAATGAGCTAGGTACGTACCTAGTTCCTTGAATATTCTACTGCATGAAAAATCTGCCCGTGTTCGGCAATAAGTACCGTGTAATGCTAATTAGAAGTCAGTACCGAGAGCTTAATTAGCTCCTCAGCTCCAGACTGTAAAATAGCACCGCTCATACTAATGAAAAACATGATAATTATCTTCTAACGAGCGTCCCAGCTATGTAGTATATATCATACTAAAATACATAACATAACTTTAAACTTGCTTTTAATGAACTGGACTCTGGAGTACCTACCTATCCGATTGCTGCTATAAATTCAAAATTTTCAATACACCATCTAGGTGTAGAAAATTTTGAATTTATGGTGGTGGAAATTTAACTTTTTTTATACCTACTAGCTGATTTTGTTTTATCCTAATCTGAAAAAATATAAGAAATACATAGCTAAATACAGCCGTATGTATACTTTATTCTTGAGAATCTTGACATATAACATACTAGATATGTGATGTAAATAGAGAAAACTCTAGATGTGCAATAATGCTCTTAATATTGAATATCACTACCAGAAGCTGTCGTATTGCCTATTAGGCACATTAGGTTACTATTTCAATTTGGTACTTTCATCTCCTAATTACTATTTTTAATAAAAAAAATAGCCTAGACAGAGAAGAATTCACTTTAACATAATTTAAACACGAAAATCCATTCATGTACGCTACAATTTAAATTAGAAATTTAAGGCTAAATTTCCCATGCAATATAGCACATAGCCGCCGTTCATGAAACATTATGCGGTACAAAGGCATTACATATTTAGCCAGCCATACGCTAGGCTACAAAGCCACTGCCATTCTTGCCAGGATTATATTATAGCCTTTTTTTTACAACAAAAAGGTTGCTATTGACTGTAATCTGTCTATAGTCTAAGATCATCATCGTAGCTCTACAGTCCTAAATGAGTGTTAGCTATGGGTACCTATCATACGCTGGGCTACAAAACTATTTCCATTCTTGTCAGGATTATAATTATAGCCTTCCTTTTACAACGAAAAGGTTACGCTTGACTTTGATCTGTCTATAGTCTTAGATCATCATCGTAGCTCTACAGTCCTAAGTGAGTGTTAGCCATAATAACGCTGGACTACAAAGCTACTGCCATTTTTGCCAGGAATTATAGCCTTCCTTTTACCTTCCTTTTAAAAGTTTGCGCTTGACTACGATCTCTCTAGTCTTAGATCATCATCGACACTCTACAACGCTAATTAGGTATGTGTTATCCTTCTGCTGGGCTACAAAGCTACTACTATTCTTGCCAGGATAATAATTATAGCCTTCCTTTTACAAAGAAAAGTTTGCGCTTGACTGCGATCTCTCAAGTCTCAGATCATCATCGAAACTCTACAACGCTAATTATTAGGTATGTGTTATCCTTCCGCTGGGCTACAAAGCTACTACCATTCTTGCCAGGATAATAATTATAGCCTGCCTTTTACAAAGAAAAGTTTGCGCTTGACTGCGATCTCTCGTTTCTTAGATCATCATTGAAGCTCTACAGCCATAAGTTAGACTTAAGCTTCGTCAAAACAATATGCATGCATCGACATCGGTGAATCCGTCAGAAGAGACTTCTTTCGGACTTCATACTCTCCGACCTTCCACTTTGCTGTCCATCACCTTTAAAAGTTTCTTGAATAGGTACTGTCATATGCACGCCTTTCGCAGTTCGCACAAAATAAATACCTTCAATGTTGGTTGGATGCACATGACGCACGCTCAGACCATCGCACTTTTGCATCTTGTGGATCATATAGCGTCTCGGTGGGAAATATGTTCCACCGTGGTTTTCATCATAACTCTTCATCAAGTATGATGGAAAACAAATGCTTGTCAAGTTGTAAAGAAATTAGAGAAAATTTTATTCAGAAATTGATGGTTAAATCGTCCATAGTGTATCGCACACAACCGTCCGCTCAAGGGACATTATGGTTCAAACTTCAAAGGCATTAGATATTTAGCCAGCAATACGCTGGTCTACAAAGCCACAGCCATTCTTGTCCGGATTATAATGACTTACTATGTCGTTACCTGCATGCAATGATGTCCTTTGTGTGGGCTTAGCTTTGTACTCGTCTTATGAAATTTTGTCTTAAGACACACGCAAAATTTGTTGTGTACCTACTAACGTTGGAGACGTGCATATTTTGATAAATTTCTTGTGTATGGCTTATAAATCACCAACTAAGCTAACAAAAAGTTTTCCACCTAACTTTAAGCTCTATATTTGTTACAACTTAAGTACCTTCTATCAAAAAAATCTTATCTACTATTCCTAATTCCTAAGTTATAATGCAGTAAGTAATATGCCTTATCCAGTAGTTAGATACATAGCTTCGTATTTGTGACGTGTAAAGGGAATGACTATCAATACTAATATTTGTAGGAGGTCTCGTACTTACATATTATATTTACTGTAGTAACAAATGCGACTACCATACTTTGTCGTCACTGGTTGCTTTCAAACAAATTATTCCACGAAGAGCTATTAAATGTAGCTGAAACCTTTTTTTGCGACAGTAAAACAATTGTTTTGATTTACAAATTAAGTGGCAATTTAAGCATTTTATATGCCAACATTCTAAATGAGAACGTCTTCGTTGGAAAATGACGTCATATCATAGTTTTTACGGCGCCATATCATTCTGTTACAATGTAGGTGCGGAATGTCATTTAAAATTAATGCTGTAAGTAGTATTTCACAAAGAAACATAATATAAGCAAGGAGCGTAACACGGGACGCTTTTTTGCAGCAATCTCTTGCTTGTCTTGTCGCAAATCTTTGTGTCTTATTAACACATTTTTTATCGACGACTGGTTTCGCTCTCGATCATCTCACCTGATGAAAACTTGATACTAAAATGATACTCGTAGGTACCTACTTAGGTACTTCTCCCACAGAGGAACTTAATTGAAATTTACCTAATTCGTTTGCTTTCGCGCTGAAAATTGTAGAGCTGTAGAGTACCTATAGGTATGGATTTTTTTGTTTATTAATTCTGCTTATCCGTGCAGTTATGTTCAATGAAACTTTTCCTTACTATTTTGTGATTATCCCTAAAACGATATCCTTAAATAATTTAGAAGTTATGTTATTTAAATACCCCTTCCAGGTTAGCCCGCTTCCATCTTAAACTGCATAATCACTTACCACCAGGTGAGGTTGCAGTTAGAGCACAGCTTGTAACTGAATAATATAAATAATAACTAGCCGTTTTTCCATCGGCAACTCGGGAACCATCCTACTTTTTTCAGAAGGAGTGTGCATTAAGAAAGAATTAAATGGGGGTTAAATAGGGGTTGAAAGTTCGTCTTTTTTGAAGTTAGAAATATATTTACTTAAAATTTTGAATAAACTTCAGTTGTAGGGATGTTCAACTTCATGTATCATATCATATCAACGTTTTTCAAATTTTAATAGGAATTTTATAGCAAATCGTTTTGCTATTAACGCAGAGAGGCCGATTCACGATATTTTGCAAAAGGATAAAAAAGGAAATAAAGTAACTTGTATGGCGAGTCGGTTGCAAGATGCAGAAATCTGTGCGAGCCATGGGCGTGGGTGAACCGGTCTAGAGGATGAACTTTAAGACACAAAATAAAATAAAGCGCAACTCCGCGACACCGACCCGGGCGGGACCTTAATGTCCAATTCTTTGCGAAGGTCTGTTATCATAAATCTCCATGCAACATATGTTACCCTATTATTATAAAAGATTGTAAAACCAAGTATTATAATGCAATAAAGGGGTTCGCCTCTGTATAAGGATTTTTTCTAGAGAATTTATTTTAAGTCATTAGGATTGGATTGGATTTTCCCAAATTGTTATTTAACCTTTTAATTTCAAGCGATTTTATTTTATTTCAAGTTATCTTAGACATCTCATTTGTCTAGTCTCTACATTCTGACTTTACAATGTTTATGGATTATTCTCAAATTGGAGTCCTGTAAGTAGCGTCCAAATTATTTTAGAAAGACTATAGAGCGAGTCAATTAAAATATAGCGTGAACTCCCGAGGGAAACCCTTTAATTTACCTTGAGTGGACACAATTGGAAGAAAACACAAGAGAGGGCGTCGCGCCGGATTAGATTAGCCGAGATAAGATTAGTGGCGTCGCGCGCCGGCCACCGCACAGCCACCGTGAACCGTCTGCCATGCGAACCTGCTAATTGCGAGCCGAGCGACGGCGACCGACCACTCGGAATTACCCGCATAGCGGCCAACTGCGACATTTCTCTATGCGCTCCAGATTGCAATCGCTACGAAATGTGTACCGCAGGTTTATCGGCCGCGCGACGTACGGCGCTGTCGTGGCGTACCTTGGCCCTCCATGAATATTCAGGCGGGTGAGGCGCGAGTTTTGCGGGCCGGACTCGGGCGGGGCTGCACCCTAATGCAATGATTCATATTATTCGGTTTGCGGGCGAGTTGAACGTCTTCCATTATTGTCATTCATCGGAGGAAGTGGGCGGCGAGGGGCGGCGCGGGTGCCGGCGGCGGCCCCCGCGCGGTCCGCCGGCACTCAGTCGCTCGCCGACACTCTCGCTGCCAGTACGCGAGAGCCGCGATGCTCGTTGTCTCCGCTTGACTCATTCGGTCCGTGTGTGTGTGCCCTCCGTGATCCCCAGGCCGGAGCCCGATCGAGTCGTGCAGTGCACCCGGATCCGCACCCGCGCCGATAGCCGGAGAGCTGTGCCGGACTAGCTAGCGCTAGCAGTGCCGTGCCGGTGACTCGTACGCCGCAGCCGACGGCTCAGCTGACCGGCGCGCCTACTGCCTGCGAGCGCACGGTGAGTGCGATCGATCACTGCATGCACGCGCTCGACATACGTTTCTATTTCGAGTCGCTCGCGAAAATCGGCACCCGATAGCCCATAAGCTTCTTGGATGTCAGTGCTTCACCTACGGTTGACGGATTCGAGGAAATGGCGTTGATTTTTCAATTGGCTACTTCATCGACTTTGTTGATAAACAGTGTCGGTTGACAGTTATGCGTTCGGTATCCTCGGAAAATCATGTTATGAATTGGGATTCATATCGTGAACCGCTGAAAGCAAAATATGACTGTGCAATATAGTGATAAATGAGCTACTTAGCATCAATTTATTTGAGTTCCCCTCCCGCACCGCTCGTATCGGATAGTGCAGCCAGCTGACTTCCCGTCGGTCGGCTGATACCTACTCTTGCGCAAAACGTCAGGCCCGCCGCGCCCGACGGCTCCCACCACTGCCGGCTGCCCTACTATCATAACGTGACGGCCGCAAATTGTTTAAATAACATCCTTTCCAATATTGCTACGTGTCAATAAATGTGAGACCTTTATACATCCGAATCTATCTGATCAATCTCGCAAAACATAAGCAGTTTTTATCATCATGATCAACCCATCACCAGCCACACTACTGAGCACAGGTCGTCTCTCAGAATGAGAAGGGTTTAGGCCATAGTCCGCTACGCTGTCCTAGTGTCAATTGGCAGACTTCACAAACCTTGAACATTAAGCAGTTTTTGTAAGTCTGTGACTAATCAGATTTTTTATGGCGTGCTATGTGTACCTACACGATTTATATATATATTCAAAATTATTTAAAATTGTATGATGCAGTGAGACAAACAAAAAAGATAAAGAAAATTGATTACTCTGCTACATACACGACCACATTCAAAATGATATTCGAAATTGAATGATGTAGTGCGATAAAAAAAGGTAAAGGACGTAGATTACGCTGGCAACGACCAAAGAGATTCGTTATCTCTTATCAACCTGCTCTTGTGAAGGTCACACTGATAGCGACGGTAACTGCTGGCCCAATGAAACTTTCTACATTTGACGTCATCAACCACTTGTAAGATTACTAGTAAATGAATGCTCATTGCGTGATGATGAAAGGCAATAATTACCTAAAACAAGTGATTGATGTTGTGTTGGAAGTTAGAACAACAAATCATTCTCTAAATTGACCTAAATCGGACGAAACTGTCAGGTTTACGGTCAACAAAATGAGGATTTTTATTCCTTCATAATTGATCATAAATTATTCTGAACCGGAAGAAGCCTCTTACCGTGTTCCGGTACAATCGCGTGCTCAAAGAATAAATGCATTTTAATACGTACAGCTACGGCTTATAAGCTAAGGCGCAATAATTTTTTTTTGGAGCAAATGACAATTATTGACTATTTATCATTCTGCTATCAATAAAATATGATATGGGCCTTGGAGAATAAAATAATTTCTGTAGCTATATGGGCATTTTGAGAATTTTAATTTTCATGAATTGATAAATAAACTTCGGAAGAAACTTTTCCGTTTATTTAAGTTGCTATTAGGAAGATGTCATGTTTTACCTATCTTGCAGCAAAATTTTTGGTAAGAATTGATCTCATTTTTGCTACAATTTGGTATTTATGTAGGTACCTACTTACTTCTATGCATTTATACGTTTTCAAAAGTTGTTCTGTTAGTTTGTGGCATTCAAACCTTGCATTTCAATTTGAAACTACATTATTATAAACTGACTTTGCGTTCAAAAACTTGGGCAGTCGGTAGAACTTCTAGAATCTGTGTATACCTGTCTACTGGGTTCAATAAAATGTTTGACTATATGTAATATTTTGCAAATACTAACTGCTCCTCCAGCGTATGAAATGGGCGAAGAGTTTTTGTTAAAAATTACACTCTGTAAAAAGGTACCTAATATTGACCAGATCACAGCTGGTCTTAAAATAACTTTTATAGTTTTTGAAGTGAAAACTTCTTTAGAAGCGTAGGGTGATTTTGAGATGAGTAAAAACTTCAAGACCGCGTCACCGAAATGCTAATGTTAATAGTGCTCGGAGAGCTGATAGATGTAGTTTTAATTTACAAATTTAAGTTTTGATTCCGAAATAAGTACCTACTACAATTAATTGAAAATCCAAAAAACCAGATAGTTTTCAATTTTCACTTCTAACGGCAGTCTCCACTCACTGCCAATTTTATTGTTATTATTAAAGAAATGACTATATGGTTAAATTATTTCAGCTTTAATTATAGTGCAAATGTTACAAACATTACCAGTTATCAGTTTCGACGTGTTGTTGAAAATATAATAAATTATGTAAGCGAACAACACAAACAGACTTAAATGACAAAGGTCAAAGTAGTATGTAAATTCATTAAAATGACTTATTATACTTAGGTAGGTACTAGCTAAACATTATAGATAGCATAATTTTCGTCGATAGGAATATTGTGATAATGTCGTTGCGGGAAATTGTACTTTTGGATAGAACTCTATAAATGTAGAGTCATTTGCATTTTAAATTCTGTTGATAATTTAAGTTAGTTTTGAAAATCGATATTTAATGTGACCCGTTCTTATAAGTAGATTATTATTCATTTTAATCTGTCATTTTTTATTATCTTTTATTTAAAAAAACCTTTTAAAATACTCGCATCTACCCACAATCTTACCACAACATTTTTCTCCTAACATTCCAAATCACGAGTAGCCTAATGGGTCAAACCATTGTGTGTACTTATTCAGAGGCGAAGAATGCGTCCGGCGCATTAGGCCAAATAGACTACCATATTATCTCCAATACAAAAGAGTATTGACACTGGAAGATAAGCATATCTCAATGTACATACACTAATGTAGATACACTAGGTATATTGTGCTTTACACTCATTGTTCCGTTATCGTATACGGTTAGCGTTTATGGGTCCGATAAGCAAATAAACGCGCTCTCGTCGACCATGTCTCGACCAGACATTTGCTATTTACATTTTTATTTATGTATGAATGCATTAGCGGAATCATACGATATTTAAAATGGGAATTTTAGAATTGGTGTCTCGGCTATTAGATTTGTATAAACACGTGTAAGTTTTGGCGGTATTTCACGTTGGTATGTTTGCGTTTAGAAATTATGTAAATATGTTAAATAGCTATGTAAATACAGCTAGTATTAATGATGAATATTAATTTAGCTTTTTATTTTCTTCGTTATATTACTTACCAGCTCTTTTCTTGTTGAAGTTTGGATTGTATTCCATTGGAATGATTCCAGAGCAAACTTAACAATGCACAGGCATTGTCAAAGTGCATGCGATTTTATCCAAGCGGCCAGTTCGTTCACTCAAGCTATATTTAGTGGATGTCGCGAGGAATGCAGCGCAGCCGACCGCCGCGCGGCGACCGCTCGAACGTCTCTGACCTACGGCAACATCATCAAGTACGTACTGTATACAGTTTCGCACGCGCAGCCTTCAATACAGGATCAACCTGCTCCAAATCTTCGTAGTGTCAATGATCTGACGTCTTTATGGGTAATCATCGGCTCGGCTTTATTACATCTTTTTTGTTACGTGGAACGTAACGTGTGTGGAGTCATTAAGCGAGCTGCCGCATTTTTAATAAAGTGATGCTTCAACCTTTTTTTGTAATTTTTTAAGGTTACAAATTATTGTAGAGTCGATTTTGATCATGAGCTTAATTATGATAACTAATTTTTGACACACGTTTTTATTACAAATACGTTTGTAAAATTATCTTATCTATCAAATAATATTTACGGTAAAATAAGCAATAGAATATTCAAGCAAAAAGTAATTTTATTCTATTGCACTAAGTTACCTAAGGATTTTGTGAAATATTTCTTATTTGGCTATTCATTTCTTAAACACGAAGCGATTTGCATCCACCGTTGTTACCGTCCGTTGAAAACCTACCACATCATTAGGTTACATAATATTATTATGTTAAAATATCAGTACTGCGACTAGCTATAATAGAACTACCCAGTTAAAAAACATGAAATCAAAACTTTGCCGGCAGAAAATCAAACCGTGCATCCAAATATTATACCTAGATTAAAGATAATGTACCTATTCGTGGTTTGTAAGGCAATTTGTTAAACCCATAGATTAATTATTGGTTTCGCTACGGCGGGTTGAACCGTTTTGCTAGAGATGAGACATGTCTTCAGAGCCTACAAGACAGTAAATTGACACGCATTTCTTGATTTATGGCTTCGGCATACACCTACTTTTCTTTCGGGAGTAATTCAATATACATCAATGAATAGAACGAAAATAAACAGTGCCCCTAGAGTTTATATCTAGTTCGCTAAGCCAATAAAGTCTGAAAACAAAGATTGACGCTGTCGCAAATTAATAAAAGCTAAAGAAAACTTTTAATTACACGTAGTTTTTAACACTTTCAAACTGGGCAATAAATTCTAAACTAAATGGCTCTACAACCGGTAGAGGTTGATTTAATTACTTAATTTATTAAAATTTATTAAAATGAAGTTATTAAATCAGGAGAATGGAAAATATATCTCAAACTCATTAACAAACTCATTTCATTTGCAACAAAAACTCTCGCAATCATCAAATTCACTTCTTGTATGCAATAAAACTTTATTAGATTACATAGGATCTAGCGTTTTGCAACCTACCTAATTAGATCTTCAACAATTGACCCTTGTCCCTCCATAGTGTAAATGTTAATAATTGGCCCTACGGTGGTGTGTAGTCCGTACAAAATGACTCCTCATGCGCCATTTTAATTCCATGGGTCAACTATCTTGTCAAAAGTACGGTTCACCTTTAAGATCAGGGCTAAAATCGTACTTTTGACAGGTTTGACACAAATACTTAAAATGGTGCGTGAGGAGTAAAATTTTACGCGTTATATAATAAAAAATATTGCCAGATCTTTTTCCGCAACATTTATTCATGCTCTTACATATTATGATGTTTTGTAGGTAATCGTAAATCTACGAGTAAATAGCTATTGTTGGTAATTACATATTTTTTAAACAAATACATAGTTACACAGTAGTACATTTAATCAGCATTTTCAACTTCAAGTAACATTATACCCTGACATTGTGTGGCGGTAACGTATCGTGACACATTTTGGTCCTTCTAGCCGGATATATCACATTATAGTCAATAGCAACGAAGTTCCACCGTTAGTAACATATGATGTGATATGGCTTCCCTAACAATAATATTATAGTTATTACCTAAAGCGTTATCCTATTTACCGTCGAATTATGTTTACCTAGTAATTTTTGTTTACGTGATGATAAACGATCGTGATGATTTTGCAGAGTTTTACAAGCATTTTAGTTAAACTATTTATGGCCCTAATTTTATTGTATTAGTGGACATAAAAGAAACCAGTATTTTATACTTGGACATAAAAAGAGCAATAAAGTTACTAAATGATCGTCTGATGAATGTTATGTCGGATATTTGTTTAGTTAATTTTTTTTAAATGTTATGTGTTAACTTGTTTCTTGAAATTCGCTTCTAATTCAGGTTATTGGTGACCTTAATGGGCTTGGGTTTGGTTTGATTTGGTCGAATAGGTACCTACCACGGCTGAGACTACTTATGTACCTAATTATTATACCTAGCTACCTATCACCAAATAGCCTGTAGAAAGATACTTGTGGCACAGCTAAGCCACACTATTAAGTGAGATTTCTTAGATTAGGCGATTTGTGTGTTTACAAATATCACATAGGTACTTATAGTCCGTACAAAATGACTCCTCCCGCACCATGTTAACTCTATAGGTCAACTGTTATACGCGTAAATTTTACTCGTAATAATACATCGAAGAGAGAGAGAGAGATTAATTTCTAGCGTATTCAATGTCCTATCTATCATGGCTAATACCAATGGTAATCCTTATCCTAAACCCACAGAAAGGGAGTCTTAACACTTTTTAAATACCTTATTGTCATCATCAAGAAACAAAATCTAAATAATATGGTACTACTGTACTGGTAGAAATGAGTAGGTACGTAAGTCGAGAGGTAAATAATGAACACTCAGACATCACTTCATATCAGATTAGATCCTGGTCACGCGCATACAACGACTGCTTAACACTTTACATGTATGTGATTGTGATCAAGTAGGTAGTTACGTAGAGAGTCGAAATATACTGCGCCTTCGTGTGCCCTCCTACAATAGAATGTTATGTGTTCCATTACTAATGCGTTATGACGTCGTAGTTAGTAACTATACCGCCATTTCACAAAGCGCTTTTCTATTTCCTTTTGAGTTGTAATTTCCTCACTTTTCCTCTATGTTCAGAGTATATAATTTATTTCTTTTCTCAGAAGCATGCTAACAAAGTTGATAAGGAAATGTACTTACCTAAGTGATCACGAAAAGGTGAAATTAAGCTCTAATCTACAACACAATGTTTTTATATGAAAAGTTAAGAATTACCTACTTTTAAGTGATGTGATTACAAAATCAAACTATGTAGTACTTTTCTTTTCAAAAAACATTCTAATAGAGACGAGTTCCTGTGACCATATTCCTGCTCCATTATCAGATCCTGGTTACCGTTTAAACTATTACCGGGGTATGAGGCGAGCACGCCCGCACGTCACCCATGCTCGCCCACACCGGGTTAGCGCGGGTGTGCGGGGCGTTCCCTCCCTGAATGCCATTTCAACCTGTCGCGTAATATAGGTAGATAGATAAAGCGGCCAAATTCGGGAGTAGGACGTAGTAAGAATTTAAAGTAAAACATTATCATCAAAAACGCCGAGAAATTCTGTTCTAAAAGATTCAGTATAAATTCGCAAATTTTTGTCCTCCAAGAAAGAATATTTGGAGCTTGAGTTTATAAATATGGAACGACCGCATACATTTTTCCTTTGATAAATATTTTCCTTAAAAATGGAAGACGACAAGTTCCGTGGACAAGACGTATTGGTTGACTAAAATCCTAGAATTCCGTCGCAGAACTGTGATGAGGCGAGGTGCGTCGGTCGCACTGGCGCCGGATCGGTCAGACATTGCTATTAGATGCCAGATTGATCGGTGCTTCGTCGCCATTCGCCTGCCGTATCGAATAGATGTCCTATTTTATCGCCTCTAACTTTCAACTAAGGATGTAACGAAATTTCGCATTCAACTCCAAAAACTTCACTGTCGTCCTCACTCTGTAGCTCCAAAACTTTTAGCAATCTCTCTTGTGCAATAGTGCACATGCCCGTTTCACTAACATGCTAACAAGGTATCCTATTTTAGAAACTTAGACAATGATCTTACCCAAATTGGCTAAGTTACCACTAAAAATATTGAAAGGAGAATTTTGATAAAACTTTCTTTGCAAGGTTAAATAAGTTATTCATCTTCGATCTGCCATCGATAAAAATCATAGAAAGCGACACTAATGATCTATGCGAAAGTGACCTGACTCCAGAATAGCCACAATGTAGAGTGAAAACTAAAAAAAACCCGCAAGTACAAAGCCTAAATGCGAACATAGAGCCAGCGGATGATAACAAATCAACAGTACCCACAGCATACCTTATCAATTGATAAATCAACATTGAAATTCCACAGTGACGTGGGCTCCTACTTGTTAGGTACATCACTAACATAAAGCGTGACGTCATCCCCACGCGTTCTATGTACAGCTTAGATTTTTATATAAGGCTTCCCGTCTGCCAAGCATAATTAAAGCCACGTTCGACCCTTATTTGTTATGGACGGCCGTCAACCCTGGCCTATATTATTTCGAAGTGTCTGTGTATGAAGGATACCTCAATCAATTGACGACGATAATAATAATAGATGGAATTTGAGCACCAAATAATTTGGCTTTATTGACCTTTACACGTCCCATAAAAACAAATAACCAAAGTGATAAATGAAGCATCATTACAATATGACGTCAAAGTGTGTATCCTCATAAGATTAAAGACATATAACGTTTCTCAACTACCTTTTATTTAAAAAACTCACCATGTACCCGATGGGATTTCCCATAATCCCCTATTTAACCCGTTCCCCTTGTCGTCTATCGGGCCCGGATTTTTATCGGAAGTTCCAATGGCAGAACATTTTTAACCGACTTCAAAAAAAGGAGGAGGTTCTCAATTCGTCGGAATCTTTTTTTATTTTTTTTATTTTTTATGTATGTTCCCCGATTACTCGAAAACGCCTAGACCGATTTTGAAAATTCTTTTTTTGTTTGAAAGGGTATACTTCAAAGTTGGTCCCATTTCAATTTGGTGAAGATCTGATGAACATGTTCGAAGATAGATACTGGAACTCCTCAACGGATAAGAGTAAATTGCTCGCGATCAGTGTAATAGCTTAGTAAACAGTAGACTTTTAACCAGTAATAGCATAATTCCATGGGGCCACTAAAAATTGTGAAATAAATTTTTTTTACAAAAAAAATAAAAACCGATTTCGTTACACAAACACTAAAAATTGAAAAATAATTTAATTTATTACCGAATATATTATGTATACAAGAGTTAATATAGTTCCATAATAATATTTTTTGGGGTCGGTGCCAATGAGGTGCCATGGTGGAGTCCCATAAAAATATGAAGTCTAGACGATTCGCGCAGCTAAAGCTAATTGGCACCGGCACCAAAAAGTATTATT
Source organism: Maniola hyperantus (assembly GCF_902806685.2). Taxonomy (NCBI): domain Eukaryota; kingdom Metazoa; phylum Arthropoda; class Insecta; order Lepidoptera; family Nymphalidae; genus Maniola; species Maniola hyperantus. Next base: position 7,530,485 of record NC_048550.1, read on the forward strand.
ATGGAACTATATTAACTCTTGTATACATAATATATTCGGTAATAAATTAAATTATTTTTCAATTTTTAGTGTTTGTGTAACGAAGTCGGTTTTTATTTTTTTTGTAAAAAATTTTTATATGAAGCTATTCACACTTGTCTGAAACCGATTTTGTGTCAAAATGTTCTGCCACTGGAACATCCGATAAAAATCCGGACCCGATAACCGACAAGTGGGAACGGGTAGTTAGGGGATGAATTTTCAAAAACTTTATAATATAAATATTATAATAAGGACCTCATGCTTCTAAATCCTATGCGTTGTCTGTCAGTCAGTCAGTGTTAGAGTCTTATTAACGTATTAGTCACGCATTCTCAATGGTAACATAGATTAGGAGGTATTCATGGTAAGTACCTACATCATAAGTGGCAGGGAACAGAAATGTTTTATGACGCTAACGTAATACTGTTATGATCTGTCAACTGGCTCACTTGTCAACACGAAAAAATTAGACGAATTGGCGGTCACCTAATTTACTTAGGTAGGTACTCGAATAGATAGTGTTTAAAATGTAAATAAAGATGACTTTATCACTACCCATATTATTATCAATACGAAAATGTGTAATGTTTGTTGTATGTCCTTCAATCACTTCGCAACGGAGCAACAGTTTGCGTGATTTTTTTGCATGGGTATTTAAAGATCTGCAGAGCGACATAGGCAATTTTTTTATCCTGTAAAATAGAAGTATTCCCACGGGATTTTTCAAAAACTAACCGTGGACGAAGTCGCGGGCAGCTAGTTAAAAGTACTTTTACTAAGGATGATAAAACCTGACAGGCCTGGAAGGGCTAGATTTATGGAACAGATCAAGAAGAAAGTTGACAGAGAGCCAGATGAGGATTTGAAAAGCTAATAGGTACCTCCTCAATAGCACAGATCAAACATCAACTCATCAACTATTGAAGAAGGAAAAGATGAGATCGTTTTCACGCATCATAGAAAAGTTTCAGTTATGTCCAGTGACGTCATAATTCAACGTACAGTACCTAACTCTTATTATTGGCCCTTATCGATATTACTTGTTGCGATTCCCGATAAGATAAGAGGTTCATTGTGAATCTTGCTGATAATACATACCTATAATCCGCGACAGGTCCAGACGGCAATCGGGATGGGGATGCCCCGCACACAGCCCTCGCTCTAACTCGGTGCGGGATAGCGCGGGTAACGTGCGGGTCGGCGGGAAGTCCCCCACCTTATATCCCGATTGGCATCTCGACCTGTCGCGTACTATACCTTTGTATCGGTTACTATAAGCCATTTCATTATGTGATGACAAGAAAAAAAACCGGCCAAGTGCGAGTTAGGCTCGCGCAATGAGGGTTCCGTATTACTGTCGTATTTATTCGATATTTTGCAGGATAATTCAAAAACTATGATACATAAAAATAAATAAAAATCTGTTTTAGAATGCACAGGTGAAGACCTTTCATAATATGATACCCAACTTGATATAGTTATCTTACTTAGAAAAATGAAAATACTAATAATTATAAGTTCATGACCACAATTTAATTTTTTTGTGTGATGTAACCACAAATTCGCGGTTTTCAGATTTTCCCCCAAATGTCAGCTATAAGATCTACCTACCTGCCTGATTTTCATGATTCTAGGTCAACGGGAAGTACCCTGTAGGTTTCTTGACAGACCGACAGACAGACAGACACAGACAGACGACAAAGTGATCCTATAAGGGTTCCGTTTTTCCTTTTGATGTATGGAACCCTAAAAATCATAAAAAATATTTACAGATTAGGTTTACTTACGGCTCTGCGATAAATTAATTAAATGAACTGGATTCCCAAGTGTCCGAATATTTGTCTTGGATCAAATCAACAATCATGACACATCAAATAAATATTAAGTTTCTACGACAATATTATATCAACAGTGACGAAAATGTTTTATTTAGATTAGTAAGAAAGATAACGCATTATTAACTACTATGTGATGGTCGCAACTTCGCCCGCGTGAAATTAGGTTTTTAAAAACCCCGTAAGAATAAAAAATAAAAAACCGACTTCCAAAACCACTACAATACAAAGTAAAAAATAACTTTTCTTTTTACACGTATGTTGAATGTTGAAGTCGGGCGAGCTTCACGCTTTGATTTCTAGTTTTTGTTATGCTGGTTTTGGAAGTCGGCTTTTTTTAAGCTTTATAGTGTAAGTAGGTTTTAATACGTGCTAATTGCTTGGTACCTAAAATATCAATTAACCCACAAAACTTTCCAAATCCACACGGCTTAAGAGTTCAGTACCTTGCAGCATCAGGATTGAAGAGTTGGAATTTGGAATTCAATAACAAAGCTCGGCAATTCAAAAAACAGTTCTTACAGCAATGGCGGCTATATAAATACACACTGTCACTGAAAATTTTGAATCTCTACCTATTACGGTCCATCCTGACAGACAGACAGACAGACAGACAAACAGACAGACGGACGGACAGTACAGACTTAGTAATACTGTCCAGTTGGCACCCTTCAGGCACAGAACCCTAAAAATTACCTTTGCCTTACTTAATTTTTTTAGATATTCGCTTTGATGTAGAATCGCATTGCGACTGACTTTATAGGTTAAGAGCGGTCGTGTGTTGCCACTTTACGGCCACTAAAATGCACTTTAATGTTCTTAGCGAGATTCAAGTCCTCCACTCAGCTCCTCTGCATTCAAATCTAGTACAATAGCACTAAACAGTTATATAATGCTGTAATGTTACCATTACATTACTGTATTTAAATGTATAGCCTCTTGATGTCTTTGTAAAAATTGTAAGAAAAGATCTTTAGTTCCTCAGGCGTTTTCTCCGTTGCAGTTTTCAGTTGGGGAGAGATTTTGTATTTCTTTCCTTTTTGAGAAGCTTTGAATCGTGCTCATTAAGCTTGAGTATAACGGATATAATCAAACTAGCAGTTGGTATACTTGCGTAATTTTGCTACAATGTTTTAACATGAAACGATTTTAAATTGTGTGAGTGGTGTGGTCTACTTGCGATTACGTGATTACGTATGATGTTATTGTGTAGCATCGTTATTGTAAAGAAATTCTTGACAGTTCTAAAAGCTTCTGAATAAAATAGCTGTGAGATCAGTACAGACTTATGGACAGACGTACAGGACGAAAATAACCCTGAAGGTCCTACCTAATGCTATTTTTCCGAAAATATTTACAAAAATGAATTGAATTGAACGCCAATAGAATCAAATTCTAAACTTCCTAACTCTATTCATGGCTTCCAGTTAGCTCGTAGTATCATCATCGTCAGCTGATAGACGTCCACTGCTGGACATTCGTCTCGTCACGTCTCTTGTAGGGACTTTCACACGCCATCTTGCGCCCCCTGAATCCATTGGCTCTCTGCGACTCGTTTGATGTCGTCTGTCCACCTAGTGGGGGTCGCCATTCCAGCATCATCAACCTGTACAGTATCGGTTTTTCGAACAATGTGCCCTGCCCATTGCCACTTCAGCTTTACACCTCGCTGAGCTAAGTCGGTTAGTTCTGCGGATCACGTTTAGAAACTCCAAGCATAGCGCTCTCCATCGCCCCTTGAATGATTCTGAGTTTACTAATAAGGCTCGTAGATAGCAACCAGTCTCGGACCTATTTTATATAGCTGAATGATTTGTATTTAAAATTTAAGACGAGAGTATAATTCTCAGACACATTAAAATTCTTTCTAAATCGATTCACGGCCTCCAGTGAGCCCGTAGTATAGATAAATGTTAATTATTTGCACTTTTCCATCGAAAGATCGTTGACTCCGAACCGGTAAGCAGATATCGACGATAAATATTATCATATTTGCTCTGAGCTTACGCGTTCGCATTTAATCACGGGATTGCATTAATCCAGGATTAAATTTGTATTATTTAACCTTCAATCGCCTTAATTCAATTTTAATTTCTCTGCTCTGATTTATCCATTCACAAGGATATAAAGTGTAAGATTAATTAATTTATCGTTGTGACTGAGTACATGAGTAGTAGCTTTTTATTGTTTGAGATGTTCTAACGGTACCTATCGTCAGCGGTTTTAGTGCATTTGTGCCCATATGCAATTTCATATCAGCATGACCGTATGGGAGGTGGCGTAAATACACGCGGACGAACTAACGCCAAAAATCCTAATGGAAGAGCTAAAATTGTTGTATTTCATATTAAATTCGGGTGAGTCCGACAGAGTTCTTACTTGTATTGGTTGAGCTTGAACAATCGCGATGTAGACTTGCATGAATTGACCTGAATTATATCTATAGAACTTTGTGATTTTCAATACAGTGCCTTTTAAATGGAAATGGCTACATCACTCCCCCTCGAACTGTCGAGGCCGATATCTAGTTAATATAGCTTCACACAAAATAAACTGCTACAAGTAAGAAATAACATTTTGTGAGCATTCGAGTTTGAAGAGTTATTATATATATAGCAACAAAATTGTGTAATAACTAATAACTATCTATTATCTTCGGAGCGTAGGATTCGTCATGCGGCGCGTGTATGATAACGGCCTCCAGTATTGCAGTGCTAAAGTACCTCATTTACTTAAGCGTTTAAACTATCGTGAGTGATATTAATTACAAATGGTTTACAGCGTGCTTGAAAAATCATATAACATTACTACTTAATAAACGTTCAAACGGTTTTGGTAGGTACATTTACGTTCTACACATTTGTCCTAACCTTAGCTTGCCGGGATGATACGGACATTATGTAAGACCTTTTATGCCTATGTGTGATGACTTAACCTACTTGTTTGAAGTTTGAACCCGTCCGGGGTCCTTATTCATGGGCCTCTGTACCTACTAATGTAGCTCATGTCACTCATGTCCAGCCTACCACACGTTTCAGTTTTTCCGTGACTTTCCGGTGCGACCAGTCTAGCCATGTGATGACGAACACGCCTGCCCAGCGCAGTCATTATGCATAAAAACTTGTAATAGGTAGGTGTTTAAATAAAACAAATTCGTTCAAGTACACTTAAAATATCCGAAGAAAATAACACAGTAGTTTTCTTACATATTGAGATTGTCATGATCGTGTTTTGTCACATATTCTTATTCACACACATTTCAAAATAAACCAACAGGGAATTAATAACACATGAATCATTTGCGAACTAATAAGCCAGATTGCATATCTTTTATAACATTATCTCTAATGAGTTGACATGTTGCAACTGTCGACGACGTGTGTGTATTGATAAAGACTACTGTTTATTTAACGAATAAAAGATGGTTTTACTTGTAACTCTACCTACGAGTATAGCGATTCTATAGTAACCTATACAAATAAGTAAAAGAATTTGAAGACTATTTCAACGTGTAGAGGCTTCATTAGTGCGCCATTTGGAACCAACATGCACGAGCTACGTATGTAAAACATAAAATGTGACAACAACAGTTTCTGTTTGGTAGGTACATTATTGGATGACAGCAACATCGATAGAATAAACACAATAAAAATTTCGCGTTCCCACCCCGATTGCCGTCTCGACCTAACGCATACCATCCTACTTATAATGTTATAATCAAGTAAAATATAGGTAGGTAGTTATATTTCTTGCTATGGATCATTATTTAGATACGAATGGATGCCTTTGCCTACGCAGATCAATGTTTTGAATAAACCAAATCATGCTGATTTTAATAAGAAAACAGGAAACTTCTGACAATATGTATACTTGTTTGTATCACTTTAATAAACGTGTTATTGTAAAAATAACATGGGATTTCCCGAAACAACTTCACCTACCACAATAAAATATCGATGTGATTTTCATAATGTGGTTTTCTTTATCATAACACACATACCTACCTATGTAATTTTTCTTGAAGCGAAAATTCGTTAGATCCGCTAGATAGACTTCATCCGCCCGTGGATTAAGGTTTTTAAAAATCCCGTGGAAACTTTGAATTTCCGGGTTGAAAAGTAGCCTAGGTATGTCACTCCCCATGCAAACAATCACATCGATCCGTTGCTTCGTTGCGATGTAATTGCAGGACAAACCAATTGGTAAACCAACAAACAGACTCACTTTCGCATTTATAATATGGGTGGTGATTAGCCCTGACTTCGTTCGGGCGGAATTTCTGAAAGTCCTTTCTTAGAGGAGGTCTTAATTTTAATGTAGAAATTTTTGACTTCATGAAAATTTCTAGGTTGTAAATATTACAACCCACTTACCACACACTTACCCACTCATTAAGAATTAATGGAACACTCAAGAAAAATCACATCTTGAACAATTTTAAAGGCTTGGTATATTTCTAGAAAGATGTGAAACTAGGAGAGCAGCGAGCGTGGGGAGGTAGCGTAATGGCCCAATCCGCGGCCCCGATAATTGAGCCCATTAGACTTCGCCTGCAGGTGCCTCAGCAGTGTCAACTTATTTACCATCGCGCTCCACGAGAAAATGACACTTTTCACACCTACATTCACTATATAACCTACTTTAATTAAAGGTTACTCAGAAATTTTAAAGTTGATATTTTTTGAATGGCATTATAAAGCACTAGCTGATGCCCGCGACTTCGTCCGCGTGGAATTAGGTTTTTAAAAATCCCTTGGGAACTCTTTGATTTTCCGGGATAAAAAGCCTATGTCAGTCTCCAGGTCCTTATCGATACCCATACAAAAAATCACGTCAATCCGTTACACCGTTGCGACGTGATTGAAGGACAGACCAACAAACCAATAAACCAACAAACCAACAAACAAACACACTTTCGCATTTATAATAAGGGTACTGATTTTATCAGGGGGCAGCGGTAGTGCCCCCGCTAAGACAAGTTACACTAAAGGATGGGGCACTACCACCCTTTTTTGGAAGTGTTGGAAGATGGAAAATCATTTCAATTTGCTATTAATTGTGTTTTATTTTCAGGTATGTACCTACTCGCGTCTCTTACCCGCCATCACCTCAGTTACTTGTGAGTAGGTATACTTAGCATAATATATTATGTCCTCATCAGCTGTTATTCTCAACTGCATTGGTAACTAAGAATCTTTTTATTTTTATTTTCAGAGTATTTTGAACTAGATGATGCCCGCGACTTCGTCCGCGTGGATTTAGGTTTTTAGAAATCCCGTGGGAACTCTTTGATTTTCTGGGATAAAAAGTAGCCTCTACTACTAAATAGCACATTAGGTATCTCTGTACTAAATTTCATCAAAATCTGTTGAACGGATGGGCCGTGAAAGGCTAGCAGACAGACAGAGACACACTTTCGCATTTATAATATTATTAGTATGGATTAATTATTTCGTTCATTGATCGAGAATTATTGATAGAAACTCTCCCTCTGAATGATATGAAACTTTGACTATGACTAATAAGTATTGATAGATTCGTAGTTCCCACCGACACACAGACAATGGTGTCAGAATATAGTGGACGTCGAACATGGAATCTTCAATTAAATCAGAGGGTTCATAACCGTTGTCAGCCACCGCCCGCATTATCCTGACACGAGAGCCAATCACGGGCCAGCTTAGGGAGACCGATGTAGGTAGGTACTTACTCAACATAAACGGTTTTAGGTGCTCACCCACACATAGTATGATAGTACAAACTATTTGATGAAATCATAGTTCAGCCACTACTGCGAGCTGTAAAATCAATGCCGTTATTGAACGATGGATATAGACATGATAGAAAACAATAAAAAACCGGCCAAGTGCGAGTCAGACTCGCGCACCGAGGGTTGCGTACAGCAGTCGTATTTTTTTGACATTTTACACGATAAATCAAAAACTATTATGCACAATAATAAAAAAATCTCTGTTTTAAGTTTGTAAAACTGTAATTCTGTAAGACCTACCTACCTGCCAACTTTCATGATTCTATATGAACGGGAAGTACCCTATAAGTTTCTTGACGGACAGACAGACAACGAAGTGATCCTATAAGGGTTCCTTTTTCCCTTTTGAGGTACGGAACCCTAAAAATATGAGTGTGCGCAGTTCACACGCGGTAAAAGTGAAACCTGAAACCTAAACTTCAAAAATGAGACGAATGTAGAGTATCAGGAGTAGGATAATTGTAGAGTTTATTTATTTATTAAAATATTGTTACCAAGAGAGGCTTTAAATTGTGAATTAATGGAAATAATAGGAAACCTTAGGAAAAACTGTATAATGTATTGTATCTCATTCTCTCGCAGTCTAAATCCTATAGATAGCATAGAATAGAATCTATAAGGAAAAGGTGACTGACTGACTGGCTGACTGAGTGATCTATCAACGCACAGCTCAAACTACTGAACGGATCGGGCTGATATTTGGCATGCAGATAGCAATTATGACTTAGGCCTCCGCTGAGAAAAGATTTTGGAAAATTCAACCCCTAAGGGGGTGTAATAGGGGTTCGAAATTTGTGTAGTCCACGCGGACGAAGTCACGAGCATAAGCTAGTGGAATAAATTTTTATTCAAGTAAACTTTTACAAGTGCTTTTGAATCGTCAACTAGTTTAATTAACCATTGTTCATATTTTGGTGAAACAATAAATTATTTATTTATTATGTCGGAATGTCGTTCCTACCGAGAAGAACTAGCAAGAAACTCAGCAGATGCTCTTTATAGATGTACCTATGCGTTTGTATCTTTGTAGTGTCGCTTTTCCATTTCATCGAGTATCAAATCACAACGGTTGGTAAGTACTAAAGAAGTTTCACTTCAAAAATTGAATTGCAAATACGGCTAGGACATTAACTGCGACTGCACCTTTAGATGGTCGGTAATAGCTAATTAGAGGTTTGAATTTTAGTCTCTTTTTAAACCTGAAAAAGCGGAATGTTAATTGGAGGCAGACGAGCCAGGTTTCAATCAGCAATTTGAACCTTTAAGTTCGCGTTTTTGTCGGAGTTTTTACGGAATCGAAGTTATTCTTGGCCTTTTTATTTCGTCCTCCCGATTCATAGTCATAAAGCGTCATTCATTCAATGATATTACTTTCAAAGCGAGTGTCGGAATGTTACAAATGAATAATAGCATTTGATATCGGCTCGTAATGTTTTCTTTAACGTTGGCCTCTGCGTCACTCGCTCCATACCAAAGTAGGTATTACTATACGCGACAGGTCTGTAGCAGAGACCACTCATAGCCAAGTGACCAATTGTCAATGTCGTATGTAGGTGTCACCTGTCATGTGTCAACGTCAATTGATAGACTTTCACTTGTAAGATTTGGCCAGAGCCGTGCACACTAAGCTCATTGTATTAATATTAATTACTAAGTTAATCCGAGTGGAAATATTAAAATAAACACAAATTACATGAAGAAACATTATTTTATTTAATACAACATTACATGGCGCAGCCGTTTTCGAACAAAACATCAGATTAAAACGGATTGTAAGTTTGGACTGAACATCAAGACAATGGCCGACGGGGCAACGACCACGATGCAAGGCGACATGTGTGGTGTCGAATTTAAGATGCCGCGAGGAATAGATCTGGAAGATTTGGATACGTGCTGGCAGCAGTGGCAAAAATTCAAGGATTCGTTTAAGATATTTATGCTGGCGGCGGGTTTTGAGAAGTTGTCTGAACCAAGAAAAGCAGCATTATTATTAAATTGCATTGGATCTTCAGCCCTGGAACTATACCTCAACGTATTAAAAAAAGAAGATAAACCGAAATTAGAGGAAGTTATCAAGTTATTCGACGAATATTTCAAGCCGAAAAGTAATGAAGTAATGGCAAGTTACAATTTTAATAGAAGAGTACAACAAGACGGAGAAAATTTTGACACATTTTACTCAGACTTAAGAAAACTGGCAGACAGCTGTAACTTTGGTCAACAAAAGGACAGGATGTTACGGGACAGACTCGTCATCGGCGTGAAACAGACACGAGTGCAACAAAAATTATTAGAAATTAAGGACCTCACACTGGACAAGGCACTGGACATATGTCGATCAGCGGAGCTGTCCAGTCAGCAACTTATGGTGCTACACAGCTCGGAGGTGAATGCGGTGGCAGCAGCAAGCACAACCCGGCAGCTGACTACCCCGGCGAGCAACAATAGCAAAGCTAAGTATAGTAGGCCCCATAATAATATTAATAATAAGAAAAATTGTCAAAATAATTATAAAAATAACTTGAATAAAAACAATTATCAGTGTAAAAAGTGTAATAAGGTACATGGTCCTAGGCAGTGTCCAGCCTTTGGAAAAACTTGTTTAAAATGTGGAAAATTAAATCATTTTAGTGTAGGATGTATGTCTAAGAATCAAAAGCTGGATAATATTAATAACATTCATGATTTATGACTAGTATACCCAATAGATTTTACTAAAAATGAATGGAATACGTTGTTGCAAGTTGAAAATAAGAGGGTCTGTTTTAAGTGTGACACGGGGGCCCAAATAAATGTTTTGAGTTTGCGGGACCTTAAAAAAAATTGTCGATGATGAGACAAAAATAAAAATGTCTGAGACAAAAACCTTAATAGAAGTCTTTGGTGGAGGAAAATTATTTCCTATAGGAAAGGTCACATTAAAAGTATATTCTAATAATAATATTAATAACAATGAGTGGTTCAACACTGAGTTTTTAATTATTAATGAACCGGTTAGACCGATCCTAGGGCTAAGCTCTTTGGTACAGCTTAGGCTCTTAAATATTAATAATAATATTAATACACTTACAAGTTGCACTAATACTAATATGAAAATGAGTAAAGACTCAATAGTTAATATGAATAACGAACTGTTTCAGGGAGTCGGGGAGTTTAAGAGCTCACTGCAGCTACGCATTCAACCTGGCGTGGAGCCTGTGGTGCGACCCCCACGGCGAGTGCCTAACGCACTGAAGGATCGCCTTGCGGACAAGTTGGAAGCTCTGGTGAAGCACAAAGTCATCGCGAAGGTCGATCACCCTAAAAGTTTTGTAAGCAACTTGGTTATTATAGAAAAGAAAGATGGTTCGCTTAGAATTTGTTTAGATCCTAAAGATCTTAATAAAGTATTATTAAGAGAACATCATTTGATTCCCACCATTGATGAAATTATAACTAAACTTTGTAATAAAAAGTATTTTTCAGTGCTAGATTTATCCGATGGTTTTTATAATATTAAACTTTCAGAAGATTCGAATGATTTATGTACATTTAATAGTCCATTTGGTTGTTATAAGTTCCTAAGAATGCCATTTGGTTTATCAGTAGCACCGGAAATTATCCAAAAATATAGTGAAACAGCCTTTGGAGATATTCCAGGCGTGATAGTGTACTGTGACGATTTGTTAATATGTGGTGAAACTGAACAAGAGCATGATGCAATATTAAAAAAGGTTTTTGAACGGGCTAGAGAACATAATGTTCGCTTTAATAAGAATAAATTTCAATATAAATTAAAAGAGGTGAAATATTTTGGCCATATTTTTTCTGAGAAAGGTATGCAAATAGACCCAGAGCGGGTAAGTGCAATTATTAATATGAAAAGTCCCAATAATAAAAAAGAGTTACAGATTTTCCTTGGCATGGTCAATTATTTAAGAAAATTTATACCTAACTTGGCTGATATTGCATCAACGCTTCAGTTATTATTAAAGAAAGATGTTGAGTGGTTATGGACGGAAGTTCATGAAAATGTTTATAATAATATTAAAATTAAATTAAGCCAAGCGCCCATTTTACAGAATTTTAACAGTAAATTGCCTATAACGATTCAGTGTGACGCATCAAAGAGTGGTCTCGGATGCTGTTTACTTCAAAATGGTAAACCAGTTTGCTTTGCTTCAAGAAGTTAAATCAGAATGTAACTCAACAGTTTAATGATGTACAAACTAGAAATATAAAAAATTATAATAAGACAAGTCGATTTAAAAGTAGGTTTACTGTAGGGCAAAAAGTTTGGTTCAAAAAAGAGCCAAGTAAGAATATTTGGTCAGAAGGCGAAATTGTTAGATATAATGGATATAGAGCATATGTAATAATAGACAAAAATAATGTACAATATAGTAGAACCTCGTTTCATATTCGACCGGCGGCGTAGACTTTGTGTTTCAATCAGACAGGCTGTCCATCGCTGGTTGAATGGGTAGTTTAAGAGTCAATAATTGTAGTAAATTTAAGAAGTGTGGCACAATAATATTATAAAATTAATTAAGTAATAATTATGTAAATTGTAAAATTAAAAGGGGATGATTAGTTATGTAAAATTAAAAGGGGATGATATATGTAAGTAATTTTTCAAAATTGTAACTGGATGATTATGTAGATATTTTTTTTAAAAAAATAAAAGGGGATGATGTAGCAGAGACCACTCATAGCCAAGTGACCAATTGTCAATGTCGTATGTAGGTGTCACCTGTCATGTGTCAACGTCAATTGATAGACTTTCACTTGTAAGATTTGGCCAGAGCCGTGCACACTAAGCTCATTGTATTAATATTAATTACTAAGTTAATCCGAGTGGAAATATTAAAATAAACACAAATTACATGAAGAAACATTATTTTATTTAATACAACATTACAAGGTCGAGATGGCAATCTGGGAGGGAAAACCCCGCAAACCCACACAGCCACCGCGCTAACCCGGTGTGAGCGAGCGCGGGTGACGTGCGACACTATTTTTAGGCTTCTGAAGTCTGAACCTTAAAATTGAAGAAACAGAAGCCTTGAAGGATCACTCTGTTGTTTATTCGCATGTTAGGTCCTTTTTTGGAAGGCCTTGAGGTATTAATATTGAGTACAAGTCTATATCATCTAATTTCTACAATAAGTTCGGAGAGTGTGTGTGGCGTCCCCCCGCCTCATACCCCGATTGCGATCTCAACCTGTCGCGGACTATAGTTTGATCCTCATTTGAATATTAACCAATCAAACTCGATGTAATTTTTTAGACTCGTCCTAGAAACTAAAATCTGTTTGGTTTGGCAGATTTCCGTAAGACGTCGCAAATATAATTAGTTTTACACGGATTTTAAGATTTGCAAGTTAATCCTTGAGAACATAGTAACTTTGAAACTGAATATTTTGCAGGAAATCTGGAAACCACGAACATTTAAATCCTAGAACGTATTTACAAAATTTCATTGAGTTTCATTGCTTAGTATTCAAATGAGAGCAAAACTACGTTTATATACGAATAAAATACTCTTCTTACCTACCTTAAATACACCGAATTAATATATTATTTGTGTACAAAATATGAATCACGAATAAGAGCTGTTTTGTTTTGATTAAGTAATAATATTGACCGGCGATAATATCGTCATGAGTCACTAGAGCTATTTTTCCGTAACAGAATTTCCCACTGCAATAAACATAAAATATACTTAATGTTTCTGCTAATAAAAATACAAGGTACCTACTCAATATAAACTTATTATCTACGGATAACATCATTTGTAAATTCTTCCTTTTTGACGTTTGTTCTGACTCTAATAATTGTAACTATTTATGTTACAATTTTTGTAACTATGTATCGTACATGTTAACGTTAATTTGTACGGAGATTATTATGTCTGCTAAAGCTAAAATGTATACTGTCAATTTATGAAATTTTCTCAAAAATTAATCTCCAAACTATAAATAACAATTTACTGACAGTAAACGTTAACTTTTGCTATTGAACTATTGAACGGCTTTGAATGTAATTTTTTTTACACTAGAGCCTCTGAACTTTAATTTAGTTATTTATTTTAGTCATCATCAATAATTACATTATAGCTTCATAGGCATGTTACGTTTGTATTACATGGTGCAAAAATCCTGCTTGATGATGATGAGTAAGACAGAGTGACAAAATTCACGAGAGTAAAAGAGTTCACAACACTTTACAAAATGTGATCTAAGCCAATGCCCATCTCTTTCTAGTTGTAGCAATCTTATTGTTACTCTGTGCAAACCTATACCTATACCTAACGTAATATCAACGTAAGTCAGCCATCTCGAGCTCGTGGATCGTATTTATATTGACCACAAAACACACCCCGCTCGATCTTATGACGTAAATATTTGCCAAGTAACCGATCACCGATCTTATTGACAGCTATAATATGATATCCTGCTTTATAAACTAAAGAAGGTACACGATACCCATTGAATAGTGTGCAGTCGAATGGACACAATTCTTTGATCCCTGAAAATCAATAGGCACGTGCCGACACGGTTGGTTTAGTCAACAAACTTCATACCTTCAAAGCAAGAGGAAATAGGCATATTTTAGACAAGCGCGCTCCTACCTAGACCTCATCTGTTGCTTCTTTAAACACGATTGTCGTCAAGCGCAAGCCTATCACGCAAAACAAAAAAAATTGTCTACTTTCAAAAATTTAGTTTTCATCACTATCATTTGGTTCATACTTTTAGTGATACTTAGTCATTTTTAGGGTTCCGTACCTCAAAAGGAAAAAGGAACCCTTATAGAATCACTTCGTTTTCTGTCTGTCGTGTCTGCCAAGAAACCTATGGGGTACCTACTTCCCGTTGACCTAGCATCATGGGCAGGTAGGTAGATCTTATAGTACGTGTAAAACAGATTTACACACGTAAGGGGAATAATCTCAATGTGAATTTGTGGTAACATCACAAAAAAAATTAAAATGTGTTCATAAACAAATAATTAGGTAGTATTTACAACTTTCAAAGTAAGATTAATATACGAAGTGGGATATCGTATGAAAGGGCTTTACCTGTACATTCTAAAACAGATTTTTATTTATTTCTATGCATAATAGTTTTTGATTTATCGCGCATAATGTTAAAAAAATACGACTGTAGTACGGAACCTTCGGTGCGCGAGTCATGTTTTATAAAAACCGGCCAACTCGCACTTGGCCGGTTTTTATAAAATTATCGTGCCGCGTCTATATGTTTGGAATAGCTAATTTTCTAATGTTTTTGTGGTATACCTACTTATCCAAGAATGTATATAGGTACCTATCTCTTCTTCTCGCGTCGGTTCCTCAGCTTTGAGGATCGTGACTCCCTCTCGAGATATCTCTTCAGGATCACGTTGTTGCGCCTTTTCTCTCTGTTGGATGCCATACGTAAAGGTGGTCTTATGTCAGACCAACATTTCGGGCTACATCCGCGGGGTTTTTTCCTCGGATATTTCCAGGGAATTGTGTAGTTTCAAAGTTTAACATGTTTAAAGATTTGTATGTAAATCTTTGAGCCCGTGTAACTTTAAAACTACTCAATTTACTGGAAAACTACACACATATATATATATAACTAGAACCTGTCTAGAAAAGTCGTGAAATCGTGAATACCTCGCCAGTTTATCTACTTACTTATTCTTGTATAGGTAGTTAATAGTTTAAATCGTTGCACTAAAAGGGTGTAGTGAAGAATATAGTACAGTCGAAAAGAGCAAAACATATGTCGTGGGGGGAACTGTCACTCGTGTGTGGTCCCCGCGCCCGCTAACCCAGCGCCCCTAACCCTAGGGCTGTCAACTTACAAGTTTTAAAAATAAAATATCTTTCTCTCATTAAAACATTGAATTTTTTTCACTCCCATATTTTTAGTAATTGTTATAGGAGGATTTTACAAATAATAATAAGGAGGATAAAAATCCTTAAATATCCGATCCGAGAAGTACCTCGGATCGGCTAACAACGGGGTAGGAGTTAGGACTGCCAGTGTACAGGAATTCAAAATGAGGAACTTGCTATGCGTGCCGTTACATTTCTGTACTCGTTCCAGCTAAGTGAAAGCTTATTCGGATATTGTTTTGGGCCTTAGAAGGTTTTGCTATATTTTATCCGTAATATATACTTATTACGTTTCTAGTTTCCTTTATACATTCAACTACCGTAGCAGCACGATATGCGTATTGTATAGGATATCATGACAATAATATAGTGTCGTGGCACCTGTGAGTGCTATTACAGCTACACTAACAACGTATGTTGATAGCAATTATTAGTCATGAATGACATAAAATTATTCAAAACTAGATGATGCCAGCGGTTTTGCTCGCGTGGATTAAAGGGTATTTTTAATTTCCAGGACATTAAGAAGTCTTCAAAATGCAAGCTATCTTTGTACCAAAGTTCAAAATAAGTTAAATGGATAGACCGTGAAAAGCTATCAGACAGACAGACACTATACACTTTCGCATTTGTAATATTAGTAGGATCATAATGTTGGCAGCCCTATCTAAAACCCTCCTCTAATTATTAAGAACTTCGCCGCCTGACGTAAATTAAAATGTCAGCAGATAAATTCTCGTCGTGAAATTGCAAGAACCATTTGTAATGATAATTTTCGAGCGCGATTGTACTTATTTATTTCCCTATAAATCCTTAGCAGACAGGTATTCGGTCTTTATAAAGGTTCATCGGCTCTTATTACATTTCAAGATTTGTGGCCGTGTTTTTAAATTAACCTGGCTGTACATACACTACGCGGCAGAAAGTAATACCATGTAAGCATCGGCCTTTAGAATGACATTTCAGCTTTGTAGAGGTTGTATCTGTCACTCATACCTATATGACGTTTTGTCG
This sequence comes from Maniola hyperantus, assembly GCF_902806685.2. Lineage (NCBI taxonomy): Eukaryota > Metazoa > Arthropoda > Insecta > Lepidoptera > Nymphalidae > Maniola > Maniola hyperantus. The sequence goes on from NC_048550.1 coordinate 7,546,995, forward strand.
GTCTCAACGACCGAGACAATGCTCGACAAATCCGCTATCTCCTTCTAAAGGTCGATGTACATTATTTTCTGCCGCGTACTATATGATACTATATTAATTGGGGTATTATATGAAAGGGCTTTATTTGTACATTCTGAAACAGATTTTTATTAATTTTTATGTTCTCGGTTTACCGTGCAAAATGTCGAAAAAAAATCTTGAGTCCGGAACCCTCGGTCAAGTCTGACTCGTACTTGGCTGGTTTTTATTAGGTGGGAGGAATGTTTATTTATCATAACTCATAATCTGAAAGAAAATATAACTAAAGCAGAAAAGAGTAAGTATACCTATTAAGTATTCATTCAATACCAGTATTTATTCGTAGCGTGGTAATAACCGACCCCACCGATACAACCGCTAAAGATTAGTTCCAAAGATTAACTTCGAGTAATTGAAAAGAAGATACATATCTGTATTTTTTTTAAGAGCTAATGTTTATTAATGGATAAAAGTGAATGAATCAGCATAAGGAACGGTTCTTAGACAGTCCGTGATCGACTCTACAATACTAGGCATTGGAAAGCTGGCGCCTGCTCATGCACGGAATCATGATGCACGATTACATACAAACAGTTACAACTTACAATATGTATAAAAGGAAAAGCTGACTGACTGACTGACTGTTCGACTGATCTATCAACGTACAGCTCAAACTACTAGACGCATCGGGCTGAAATTTGACGTGCAGATAGCTATTATAACGTAGACATCCGCTAAGAAAGGATTTTTGGAAATTCAATAATCTGTTTAACTAACTAGTCTAACTTCACTAAATCAGTCTGTTTTCTTGAATAATATGATAATTTTACAAAGAATGTAAAATGAAATAGGTAGCTAGCCTATGACCTCCAGAGGGATGGACTAGACGAAACTTATGGGTTCCTTGCTAACTACGAACTCTAAAAAACCAGTTGCAAACTGAGAAAAGCATATATACTTCAAATCGAGGGTCCAAAACTCAATCGTATAGTCCGTGTTCAACTTTAAAATAAAGTCTAAAATCGTACTTTTGACATGAAGTTAAAATGGCGCGTGAGAAGTTAAATTTTACGCCTTATGAGATCATAATAAAAGGCATCTACTTGGGAACGTCCATGCACGACATAGCGTGAATGACAAAACGTTGTAACTTGTATACTTTCAGACCAAATTTCTTTAACGTAAGACTAACAAAAAGGTACCTACAGCGCATTTCCTACCGTATAATATCCTATAAATGATAATATTATACAGAGAAGGAAGATAGCAAATCGAAATGTAGTGGATATTTTCCTTTAGAATGTAAAAGACCAAAGTGCTCTTAGCAAGGATTTGAGGGCCCCTCAAACACTTTGGGATTGATTTTCATTTTGACATTTGCATGGAAAAATTTAATCCCCGCCTTTATCAACTTCAATTTATAGTACGCGACAGGTCGAGATGGCAATCGGGGTATGAGGCGGGGGGACGCCCCGCATACCTGCACGTCACCCGCGCTATCCTGCACCAGTTTAGCGCTGGGGCTGTGAGGGTGTGCGGGGCGTCCCCACCCCGATTGCAATCTCAACCTGTCGCGTACTATACGAGCAAATGCCCTTAAAACAACTAATTAAACACGCGTTCAAGGGTTTTCCAAAATAACACCTAGAAGGGAGTGTTAAGGGGACTACAAAGTTGACTCTACTACGAGGACAACATCGCAAGTACAAACACAGTGGATAAATCTAAGCGATTCAGAGCTACTTGTTTATTAACCGTTTGCTAATGGCAGTCGTTGATTACGTAGAAACTTGACTGTCAAAATGCATTTACAGTAATAAACTGTACCCGAACTACGAGTTTAATAATATTTGAGTAGTATGTTGAAGTGCTTATTTTTACCACACGAAGTTTTACTTTTAGTTAGTAGATACGTGTAGTTGATATTTAGGGAAACTATGAAACTATGAACTAACTATGAAATTTTCACCTTTTCAAACTATAAGAACGTGTATTATGGGAACAGGCACCTCGTTGTCGTCATCAACTGATATGTGTTCACTGCTAGACAGAGGTCTCTTGTAGGGACACACGTCATGCTCTTGCGCTGCCTGAATTCAGCGGCTACGCAGACTCGTTTGGTATCGTCTGTCCACCTAGTAAGACTACGCCAACGCTGAGCTTTCCGGTGCGAAGTCGCCATTGCAACGTCTTGGGAGACCAAAGTCCATCGGATCTTCGAGCTATGTGCCCATTGCTACTTCAGTTTTGCAACACATTGAGCTATGTCGGTATTTTCTGGTTTTTGACGGATCTGCTCATTTCTGATTTGATCACGTAGAGTAGAATAGCTCTGCTTTAGTACTCCCAGTAGGTATATGAATAATAGTCTGAACACTCTCGAAGAAGAAGAATAACGGAAGAGAGTCGCTAGTAAAAAGCAAAATCGTCGATAAAAGTAATTACCTTAGGTAGCATCAAAATTTACTATTTCGTTATCGCTTTTTTATCCGTCAAAGCGCATTAGTAATCAGATTCCCCGCTGTGGTATTATCGGATCGAGGTCAACGCTACGGGGGAGGCTATATTAAAGTAGGCTATGTTGAAAGGGCGATAAAAAAGTTACTAACTGCCTGTTGATATAATATGCCACTTTAATTGGACTAAAGCCTGACATTGTTTTCGCTAAATTGAGCTATAATTTCGATGTTACAACATACATATCCTAGGGGCTTTGGGTTTAAATCGCAGCCATCTTCGAATTTTCAACGAAACTTACCTATTTAGCTAATTATGTTGTTACAGATAGGTAGGTAATAGTTATAGGAACAGGTTTTGGTATGTCCATAGAACAAGTAGATTTCTCCTACATCAATGGGTACGTCCAATCTTCTTATACCTATGTTGACAAACATTTTTTATCCGTTCATAAAATCTGCGGCTACATTCTCTACCTATTCAATACATTGAAAAAGTAGGAGGTAAGTTGGCACAAGTAACACAGGGCAAAAGTTGAATACTAAAGGATGAGTTACGAACATAGACCATAGTCTTTGGCAATTTATGACTCTGTGGCATTTCCCATTACCTATGCGGTTAGAGGAATGCAAGGCGCCGGTGATTCATCGAGGGCGGTGCGGAGGTCGCGCGCTTGACGGTGTCGTCATACGATCTCCGCATCGTGAAAATGTACTCAGCTCAGACGTCGATTTGAATACGCTTCAATAGGTAATGTTAATTTTGTACTTGCAAAGAACGACGACGCATAATCCTATCAATCCGAAAAGTTGAGGATAGATTCTAAAGCATAAAATGACATTTGCCTGGTTTTGTGATTCTATTTGTAATGGGTATTTCTATCAAAGGCATAAAGATTACTTAGCATAATGATGCAGTATTGTCAGACAGAAAGACAGACAGACGGACGGACATATTTTCGCATTTATATTATTAAGTAAGATTTTGAACTATTTTTATTATTTTAAATAGTAATTTTTAATAGTTCAAAATCTTAGAGTCGAGACTCGAGAGCACGAAAACGTTCCAACGAAAAAGGACCGTCTCAAAGTAATACGGATATAAATTGCTCCTTTATTTCATGCGAAATGTTATGGTGGGAATACCAGTGAAATAGCTTTTGTTCTAAAACTTTCGAAAATAAACGATAAAAATACAACCCTCATACTACAAAGACTACAAAGTAACTATTTCAGCGAACTCGCTGTGGAAACTTTTCCGCGAGTTAAAAACTATTTCAGTGATCGTTTTTTCGATTCGTTCTAAAACGTGTAACACGGCACGATAAAGGCTTTATATCACTATTATGACAGTGGATGGAAACCAATTCTGGTATTTGGCAGCCTTAGCCTACATTTCGCTCTCTTGTTCATACATACCTGTATAGTCCGCAACACGTTGAGGTGGCAATCGGGGTATGAGGCTGGGGAACACCCCGCACACCCGCACCGGGTTAGCACGGGGGCTGTGCGGGTTTGCGGGGCGTTCCCTCCCCAAATGCCATCTTGACATGTCGCGTACTATACGTTTGTGGCTCTATTTTATGATTTATTGTCTATCTCAATATCAAGTTTGTTTCCTGTTCATATAAGTATATTTTGATCCAAAGTCATATTTTTCATTTCTTTTCTGCCTTTTCCATTTCTGTTCTGAATATTGAATTTCTTTTCGTCATCTGTCGCAAAATTTAAATAGGTATTATTGGGTGTGATGTGTTGTATTATCTTTTCCTCGTTTGACATAATATCAAAACATTAACTTACGGTTCATTATAAGTAGGTGCCTATAGATAATATTTTTTTTAATTATCTATCATCATCAACCGATAGACGTCCACTGCTGGACATGGGTCTCTTGTAGGGACTTCCACACGCCACGGTCTTGCACCGCCTGAATCCAGCGGCTCCCTGCGACTCGTCTGATGTCGTCCGTTATTATCTATAGGCATCTACTTATAATAAAACCGTAACTGGTAAGTTGGTCACCCATCCATTTACTGACTTGAGTCAACACTGTTTATCCATAATCTGAGTATGCTAGTTATTTCAAAAATGTTATAGCTAATCTGTAGTTCAATATCGAACTTAAATCTAGACGCGCTAAACAATTATGCATACAAAACTGGCGGTTGAGCCAGACGCTTTATTTCATTCTCCGACATTTATTCAACTTTGTCCTTTACGCAATTGGGCATAGAGGTGTTGATGGCCTGACAAACCCTATAAGGTCGATATGTCGGGGTCGTTTATTGGCGTGAATTGGGCGCATCCCGGTTGTACGACCAAATCGCTATCCGTCCTACACTGTTGGTATTCGGAAGAAATGAATCAAAATTTGTGGGTTCCATTGTACATATCGTTGTCAAACAAAATGTTAGTGATGGTCTGGTGATTAAAGTGCAGATATCACAGGTTCAGAATTTATATGAACGCCTCTCACAATTCAATCCCTCATCCTATATGCCTCTACTGCTGGACATAGGCCTTTTTAAGAATGCGTCACCAAAACGGGTCCTTCGCTATCATCTTCGACCCGCTTTCTGCCATCTTCTTCAGGTGATTCAGTGAGCTGGAGGTTGTCCTTCACTGCACCAACCGCTACGTGGTCTCCACTCGAGAATACGTCTGCCCCATGGGCCGTCGGTTCTGCGATAGAAATGACCTGCCCATTGCCACTTCAGCTTGCTAATCCTTTGAGCTGTGTGAGTTGATTTTGTTCTTCTGCGAATTTCCTCTATCCGGATCACGTTACACAGGACGAACACCTTTATTTTCCTAACAAAATTAGTAACATAATATTATGAGAGAAAATCAACATACTAGAAGGAATTATGGTTGCAGATGGGATTGTAGAGAAATATTATGATCTCAAACAAAAGTATTTTTCTATTCAAGTCAAGTCAAAGCTTTCACAGTTTCTTGTTATATGAATGAATACTAATTTAAAACCAGACAGACAAAACAAATAAAAGTTAATAATGAACCACAATAAATAACAGACAAAAATTTATTGTTTATACTTAATAATGCTGGGGCACATTATTTCCGTAAGTATTCAACGTGTTCTGACGACTCATTCATCGCTGGCCATCTGGTAATGAACAGTCGAACACTCACAAGCTCCCGTACTGCCCTTATGCGTAGAAAGAACTGTCTGTGGCGAAGTAATAAATTAGAAATTCAATTTACGAAGACTGTCTTATATATTTCTTTGCTTCTTTCTTTCCTCACAGATTCTATCCAATTTGTCACTGTAGTTTGTGGAACGTGTGAAGCTTATTTGTCCTGAAAATTGTTGGATTTTTCTTCTTTTTATTGGAAAATTGTGAGATGTACTTGTCATTAACTCAACATTTCTCGTTTTGCTTTGAGTATGATGGAATGTTCAGAATTGAAATTATTGTAAGTACATGGCATACATAATACATATAACTTAATATAAAGTTTTGTGAGAAAATTTGTGTTACAAATGTTCAAGTGCAAACTGCAAGTGTTTTGAAGGAGCGTTTCATTTGCCGTCTTAAGTAATTCAATAAGCAATTGTCGGATGCTGCTGGTGTTCACTGTCACGTATTACGTATTATTTATGTTTGCGTGGTCTAAGAGCACGTCAGCATTGCCACTTACATGCCGGCCTCAATTGCTTCTTTGTGCTCTGCCGCATTCGGCTCGTCACTTCCTTACAACATTTATAAATAGCTTCACAGTAAATCTAAATGGATGAATTCGTTTATACAGAATGGCTTCTTAAATTTAACATGACATTTTGCTCGTAGTTCGAGACAAAGTTCAGTTCAAAACAACAGTATTTCAAAACTCGAATACAACTTTTCAAGTTACGGTGGCGTGCTCCAACTTTTGCGTACCTGAATTTTGAATATTTATATTTTGTCCTGTGTTATAATTTTCGGGTGATCGGGAACAAAACAATTTGATTTGTGTTGTTTCAGTTTTTCCTGTAAAACAAGGCGAACTTCTTATTTCAAAAATTATGAAAGTTTCTCACGATATGTCTATCCAGCCTTTCTTACTTTACTAAGTACTAAGTTTGCATGGTATTAAACGACTGTCGAGGTAGCAACGAGTCTTGAAATATAATGATATTTGAACATATTAAAGTTTTTCCATAATATAGAGAAGATAAATCGATAAAAAATAACAACTCACAATATATTACAGAAAGAATAATATTCTGTAAGACATTTATTTCATGGAAAAATATCCTCTTGTTTCTCACACTTGACAAAACATCGAATCTCTTTATACAAATCAATTGAAACAGAGTGTTTCGCATCGAGCTTTGTACTACGTACCTCTATAGAATAAATTTTTCATGCAACTCTAGTTCAATTGCTTCAGCGTAATCCTTTCTACGGAGCGATTGAGAGCAAATCGGATCGGCAGAATCGATACCTGCCTAGTGCCTCACAGACACAATATGTAAATGTTTATCGCTTGTACCGACCGCTTCCCAGATTAATTCAATCGGATGCGCTCGGCGGATATATCGACTCCAACTCGGACCTTTTGGGAAATCGGGTAATCATTGCTTCCCTTTGATCTGAAGACTAACCAATTAATTATTTCAAATATACGTTTCAATTTTCCTGGGCTATACCCAGGGGTAAAACTTTTGAGTATATAAATTCTTTAGGCAGTATGAAACTCAAGAACTATTTTTCTTCATATTCCGTTGCGGATCATTTTATTGTTACAGTTCAGACAATATATGTATCGATGGTTGCATAGTGCCTTACAGACACAATATGTAAATGTTTATCGCTTGTACCGAACGCTTCCCAGATTAATTCAACAGATGCGCTCATTGGATACATCGGTTCCAACTCGGACCTTTTGGGAAATGGTGTAATCATTGCTTCCCTTTGATCTTAAGATTGTCCAACTTAATATTTCAATATACTTCTTAACTTTCCTAAGCTAGTCCCAGGGGCTAAATTCTTGAATACATACATTCTTTAGACAGTATGGAACTCAAGAAACATTTTTCTATTCTGATTATATTCTTTTGCGGGTCATTAATAAAATCTTATGTTACCTATCAGTCAAGAGACTACCGGATCTACAGAGTCGATGGCTGCCTATAGTGCCTCGCAAACACAAAATGTAAATAAATGTTTATCGCTTGTACCTACCGACCACTTCCCAGATTAATTCAATCGGATGCGCTCGGCGGATACATCGGCTCCAACTCGGACCTTTTGGGAAATGGCGTAATCATTGCTTCCCTTTCGGATGACGATTGGTAACCTGATTTATGAGATTTGGTTTTTCCTATTTATTTTGCAACTGGGACTAAGAATTTTCAACCGATTTTGTAATTATTTACGAGAAATTCAGATATTTCTTTTCTTCTTACCTACTTATATTGCATAATCATATTAAAAACACAATCTGATTTTTAAGAGATTTATCGTTTACAGCATATTATCATAGAGTTAGAGACACCTCAAAAAGAAATGGACAAAGCATGGCTAACTACTGGGAATATTTTAACTCTACACAAAAAAAAATTTAATAGATTCTTTTGTATAGTTTTGTTTTTCATTTATTTTTGTAGGCAGCCAGACCATAGTGAGGTCACAAAAGTGTAATATGCCTAAAGTAAATTATTAATCTTCTCTTAAAAAAGGCATTCGCAAGCATTTGTGATAAACAGATTTCATTTTGCAAGCTGAATGGAGAGATTTGCGTCAGCAAATTTCATGTATTACACTGACTTATATAGATAAATCTTCGCCATCACTTTTAAAGTCTTTCGTTTCAAAGTAAGGAGATTTACTCGGTGTTATGATTCGGAGGAACATTTTCCCGGCGGGGCAGAGAGCCTCATTTCCTGGGTTCACGAGCCGGGCCAATGCGACGCTCCGAAATATTATTTTAAGCTTCCGCCAACATCTCTCATCGCACGACACCCGGTTAAGCTTTGTCCCTATTCAAATTTCCATCTCGCTTTGTGTTTCCCAATAACGTACTTACTGTTACAATGCCACGAGTTGAACAGACTCTTAATAAGTTTTTTGTTGTTTCTGTTTATATCGTTTGTAACATCATCCGTCTTCTTTACCACTAATACCTATCTAACTATTAAGCTATAGCCTTGTCTTCTGACAGGATTTATCAACGCCGTGCTATCAATTTGGCGCATTCGTTTTATGATACACGAATTCAAACCCAATAGGGGTGTCATTTTCACAAAAAAATGTTTTTTTAATACGTACCTATCTCATAAGCAGATATAGTAAGTGTTAGAGTGATCATTGAGAGTTGCAGGATAAACAAATAAGTAACAATATCATACCTTAGATTACGGATTGGTCTCCGCAGCGCTGTTGCAGGGTAGGAGAGACCCATCAAATCGAAGATTTATACTAAACTAATATTATGATAATTCATGCGAAAGTATATCTAGCTTCTAGCTTTTCACAGTCGATCCGTTTAACCGATTTTAATGTTTGGTACGGAAATGTCTTGCATCACCGAGAAGGAACATACTTTTGGTCTCCTAACATCAAAAATCCACGCGGACGAAGTCGTGGGCATTAGCTAGTTTTCTTATAAATAACAACGAAATCACGTGAAACGTTTCATTGTGGTAAATTGATACGGGATACCACTGAGACGAAAGTACCAGAAACCGTATTTATTTAGCTAGATGCCGAGGTATGGAAGTAGTTCAATTAAGGTTGGTATTTAAGGTTGCCATCGGCGAGCTCTGATTGCGCCAACCCCCTTCCTCTCTCCTGGGACTCCCCCTGCCTCTTTTAATTTTCAAATACAACAAATACTTTCGCTTCCCGAAGACGCCTTTACTTCCATTACGGTAGCGCGAAGGTGCGCGCAACAGTCTACGTCTGCCATTTTTATTTACGGGGCTAATTTTTATAGTTACTTTGTTCCCTTTAATTATGTCTATTACTTTTTCCTCGTTGTTTTTGGTAGTCGTGAATTTATTTGCGAGACCGAGCTACATTTTTGAAAACTGAATTATGACTGGCGAAATTTTATACCTACTGGTGTTAATGTTTAATTATAAATTCTATTAGAAAGCTGCTGTGGCCTTATTATTTTTGATTTGTCATCTTTGTAGATCAATTAATGGCACTACATGATTTATAAGTCTACAAAATTATGCGATTTTATGGGCGTATCTTGTGTATCTTCTAGCTAAGCTTTTGATGAATTAGCATTCGCACGGACCGCATATTCCGTTGTCTGAACACATTGTCTAGATGAAAAGGATTATTATGATAAAGAAGCTTGTCAATAAAATGTTTGAGTCTGAACGCCTCTTGGTATTTTTATTACAAACTCGAAGATTTTAGCTGAATTTTGTATGTCTTCTATCTAAGCTTTTGTTTTATAATTATTAATTAATAAATAGTTCATGAAGCAATACATGTTTATTATTTTTTCTTATTTTAGTTGTTTATTAAATACGAGTAACAATCCTAGTAGCAAAACAGTATACAGCCACAGACAGACCTATTAATACTCGATACAGCTGAATTTAATTTATCTACTTCATCAACTTAATTACTTTATCATCTACTATTGCAAATTATAAACAGCATAAGTTCAGTAAAACAGCAATTTTACTCAAAGTAAAACTCGATTGGAGAAATGGATTCAATGAACGCACGTGTATAATTTCATTTAGCACTCAAATCTTAAATGAATGTACCTACCTATTCAATGCAAACATTACAAACCATGTTTCTCTATTGGAATTATTCATACCAATTTGATTAGGCGTTTCCGTTGCCTACACATAGATTTCATAAATATATTGTACGAAGCAGATGCCTGCTTTTCAATTTTACTTTGTAATATTACTAGCTGTTTCGGAATAGTGCTACGAACGTATACTACGCGACAGGTCGGGATGGCATTCGGGGTATGAGATGGGGGGATGCCCCGCACACCCGCACGTCACCCGCGCTATCCCGCATCGGGTAAGCGCAGGGACTTTGTTAAAACAGAAAATAGTTCTTTAACAATAGATAACAGGAAAACCAATAAAAAGTCTATAGGTAGTCTTAATATTATGACATCGCAAATCTCTCAATATTGTGCATACAAACTTACATACTCATTGTACGGAACCCTATTCACGCGAGTTCAGTCCACGCTTGTTTTTTCTTACAAAAAAAATAATTTAATCAAAAACTGTTCACAATTACACCGCTCAACAATACTCAACACTTGCAAAGTGATTTTGAAATGTTTTCGAAAAAAGAATCTTTTTATGCAAAATAATTACAAGTTACTGTCCCATTATCACAATAATTATTTTCACGGGTACCGACAGTTGTAATGACAAAATGGCGGACGAGATAGATAGTGGATGGCGGACGGCGCGCGTGATATTCAAAACGTATAGTACGCGACAGGTCGAGATGGCCATCGGGGTATGAGGCGGGGGGACGCCCAGCACACCCGCACGTCCTCCACGCTCGTCCGCCCTACGGTACTAGGTACCTACATATACTCGTGTAATACGATCGCTATAGGCGAGTCTCATCTCCGGTTGTTTTACTAAGAGATATTCAACGGACACACTTCAATACCCACCGAAGGCAAGGATGGCGAGTGACGTAACTGGAAACGCCATTTGGATTTACATCTGCTAAGAACATCATCAGACGTAAGCGGTGATTGAATCACTTCTAGTTCAGGAATGAATGAAATAGTTGTAGGTATAATCCTAATCAAGTCTCGACTGACTGTCAATTTTTTTATTTTATTGTTACAGCTTTATAAATAATTTTGATTGATTGGAAAAATTGACCGGTAACAAGTTATGTTAACTTAATAATGCATAATGTTAATATTTACAAAAAGTTGCAAACTTAAAGCTTTTGCGTGAATTCAAAAATTGCGTGTAAGGGAACACGCAATTTTTTGTTGGAAGAAAGCAAGTGCGGCTGTCATCCAATAAATGAAAAAGTAGAGAGCCATTGCGATGAAACGTTTCGCAGAATTACTTGACAGATTACATTAAATAGAGTTCCCAACGAGCAGTGACAATGTTATAGCAGACAAAACAGAATATTGCATTTTTATACTTAAAGCTTTCTTGCTGTTTTCCGGTATTTAACCTAACTATTTGTCAAGATAAATTCTAATTTTGCACGTATTCCTAACTTTCGCCTTTTAAAAATAGAACATTTGCAATGTTCGCGATCTCCCGATTAGTAAGGAAAGGAAAATTAAAGATCATACATTCTTAAATATTATAATATTATAAATAAATAAATAAATGTTTTTGCAAAATTGTGGGCATAACAAGTTAACAATAACACAACAGTCCCTTACACAATCGACTGTCACCGACAGTGTGCAAATATTTAGCTTGAATTTAAATTATCATCCTTATTACCAATCCATCATGATTATGAATATTACAATTACGTAATTATTTACAATAAAAATCTTAGTTTATCAATATAAATTAGAATTATATTTTTTATTCATCAAAAGCTGATCCACGCGTCTGGTGACTCAAGAGCTGGTGCTTATTTCGCTCAACGGTTATGAGCCTTGCCGTTTAGCGAGGTAATAGCGCCAGTGTTTTGGGCACAATGCCCATAAATGACCATTTGGACGGCGTATATTTTTTGTAAATATAAATTTTTTAGTGATAATTTTTTTCTGTATGTATATACTACTATATATAGTTTTTTTTGTATTGACCTGAAAATTAAATAATTTTTTATTCTATTTTCTTTTTCGAGTTTATGGTCTAATTTCATCCCCTTTTTAACCGACTTCAAAAAAGGAGGAGGTTCTCAATTCGTCGGAATCTTTTTTTATTTTTTTTATTTTTATTTTTTATGTATGTTCCCCGATTACTCGAAGGCGCCTGGACCGATTTTGAAAATTCTTTTTTTGTTTGAAAGGGTATACTTCAAAGTTGGTCCCATTTAAATTTGGTGAAGATCTGATGAACATCTTCGAAGATATATACTGGAACTCCTCAACGGATAAGAGTAAATTGCTCGCGATCAGTGTAATAGCTTAGTAAACAGAAGATTTTTAACCAGTCATAGCATAATTCCATGGGGCCACTAAAAATTGTGAAATAAATTTTTTTTACAAAAAAAATAAAAACCGACTTCGATACACAAACACTAAAAATTGAAAAATAATTTAATTTATTACCGAATATATTATGTATACAAGAGTTAATATAGTTGGATAATAATATTTTTTGGGGTCGGTGCCAATGAGGTGCTATTGTGGAGTCTCATAAAAATATGAAATCTAGACGATTCGCGCAGCTAAAGCTAATTGGCACCGGCGCCAAAAAGTATTATTATGGAACTATATTAACTCTTGTATACATAATATATTCGGTAATAAATAAAATTATTTTTCAATTTTTAGTGTTTGTGTATCGAAGTCGGTTTTTATTTTTTTTGTAAAAAAAATTTTCGGTGTTGTACTTTATCGAAAGGCACACTGTATACGCAGTCCATTATGCATAGGTATTGTGTTTTTCAATTGTTCTCAAGCCGCCTCTTCCAGACAATCTGTAACTTTGCACTCAACGCTTGCCGCGCTCGGCAAGTCTAAACACGCGCTGCCGCCATTGCAGTTTACTCAGTCTCACTAAATCTTGCTATTAAGGCTGCACGTTCCGATATCAAGAAGTGTGCCACATTTTCAGAACTCCAACACACTGAATATATGAGTTAAAAAGCTATATATTAAGAATCTTTTAAGCTGGAGAAATAAGGTCCAGAGTCTAGACTTACTAGTGTATTATCAAGTGATATTACAGAAAAAACCCGTCAAGTGCGAGTCGGACTTGTCATATTGCCTTGCCATATGTTATGCTTTTTGTTATTATAGCAGCAATAGAAATTCAAACTCTGTGTGACAATTTCAATTCTTTACCTATTAGGGTTCATGAGATACCGCCTGCTGACAGAACGACGGACGGACACCGGAGGCTTAGTAAAAGGGTCCCGTTGGCAACCTTTGGGTATAGAACTCTAAAGAGCAGCCGACTCGCGACTACGATAGCGAAATTCGAATTAGGATCCAAGCGACCATTAGCTACATCTGGTTGAGTATCAATCTTTCTATCGGCCATAAAACTTATTTAAAAACAGACAGTGAAAATTGAATTTTATTGCAATTGTTTTAGAGTATTTTTTTGTGTAAAACTTAGCATGTCGTTGACGCGACCATGAAATTTTTACCAATTCCAAAATCGCGCAACGCGCCTAAAGAAGTTTTCACTTCAAAAAGAAAATCTACCAATGTTTTAAATAGTACAACCAATTTTTAGCTTACACGTAGAAAACCTTACTTCATACTTTGGATTAGTGTCGTACTTACCAGTGTTGTATTAGAATTTGGAATAGAAAAGATGATAATATTAGTCGTGTAAAAGAATATCTTTGTCATTTTCTTAAAGAATAGTTTGTTATATTTTTAAAAAACGGCGTGGAATCATTATAATGCAAAACAATAGAGGTACACGCTTTTATTCAGAATCGTCATTCACAGTTTCATTTACGACTGTCACAATGTTGACATCGAAGGATCGCGTTATATAACACGGTCCTAGTGATTCGCTGGTATGTTATTACTTGCTCGACAGTTCATTTCAGCTGTTAGAGAATTAAGGCTCCTTTTACTTGGAAATATATTGCGTTGTAAATTCGCTCGCCTCGCGAGTCGCGACGCGTCGGCGGCTCCGTAGCTCCGATGACTTGCAGTACGGGCTGGCTTTCAAACATTTCAGTACTTCAGTGGGGGACATTAATTAATTTCGCCGCACAGCTCGTGCGTTCAATTTGAGTGACTCTGTTCTTTAGCCCTTTTTTGTTTGAAAGTACGACGTAAGCTCTTTTTGCGAGCCGATTACACTTTTGTGTAAACTGTAAGGGGATGAGAAGAATAGTTGTTTTTCAGGTTTGCGGAAAAATATATTTACTTCAAAGGGATTTCTTCTATTATACTCGCCCTTTTCATGCTTTTATTATTGCATTTTATTTATGAATCTTACTCTGTAAAAAATAGGAGGACTTCTGTTAATTAATATCGCAAAAAGCATAGATAACTCTTTTGTCCTTCAGCGGTGAATGATTTGCAACAATTCAGCTCTATTCCAGTTCCTATTTACTTAAAGTTGTAATGAAACAATATGTCACTCTCTAGTGCGCAAATGGTAGTTGATTTTCCCTCCCCAATTTTCATATTATGCTTACTCATACGTGGGTGCTTAGTCCTCTAATATACCCTTCTCTAGTCTTTTGTGCTGAAATCCGAGTCATACGATTAAGCGTGACTTGCACTTCACTTTGTACCAAGTTGCTTAATTGTGTCCGTCCACGACCCACGTGCCTACACAAATACTTGTTCTACAAAACTTAAATTAACCATCCGGATTCCGGACCTGTTTTTTTCTGCAACAAAATTACGTACAATTTGTCTCTTCGGTTAATTTTATTACTTATAATTTGGTCGTTTCATGAGTATAAATATCTACTTACAATTTTTTGATGTTTTAAAGACCCGTTACCATTGACCAGTTGCCAGAAATCTGGAACGCATTGAAATACGGTGAACGGAGAAACTCGAACATCATACCTATTTTACTCGCGGATCATGCGATAGCGCAGGGCTGCAGGAGGCAGCTGCGTTTTACTCACTTGTTAACGATAAAAAGAGATGAGTAAAATCGCAAGGTTTGTTTTATTAAGAGTGCTCTCCATGTTCGCTATTGCAGTTAAAATTTACGGGCGGGACATACCTACCTACTCAAGAGCGATATCCGTGAACGTTTGGATTTACGTTTTTTTTTTTGCAAATTAATTAATTATTTTTTAAGAAACTAAATACATTAGAAATTATTATTAAGTTTATTATAAAACCAATAGTTTTGCAATTTTCTATTCTATTTACGGACGAGGTTGCTTTATAATCATATTTTGGCGTCTACTTATTGTTTTACGATAAGATAATGGAAAAATAAATCGATAATATCGATGCCGGCTCTTCTCAGTAAAATTTTCATTCCGAATCGACGGTAGAGTCACAGACATAGCATAAGAGGCACTACACTAGCGGCACGCTATGATGGCCGGTTTGACACATTACAATAGTGATGTGGAATGTCAATTTATTCTCGAACAAAAAACAATTAAGTTTTGTTTTTGTACCTGATTAAATAGGTTTAATAAAACAAAAATGTATATGTTTATTTAATTTATTTGAACGAACTGAATATTTGAACGAAAATGAATATACATACTTTATATGCACACAAGAAACATATGAATACAAAAGATACCGAAAAAGGTGCCACAAAAGGCCATAATTAATCAGATTCGTCCATACTACTATTTTCACTGTCGTCACTGCTATCATCACATACATTAATAATTATATGTTCGTTTTCTATAATATTATCTATTTTCACATCTCTTTCATAATCTTCCCTTATTAATTTAACAGTTCTATTCACAACCTTTTCCCAGTCTCCTTTAGTCACATGTTCACAAGCTTCTTCTAATAATTTTAGCATTTTTTTTGTGGTAAATGGGGGTTCTGTATTGTGTCTTGCAGCATATCCCTTAATTTGAGCCCACACCAACTCAATCGCATTATACTCACAATGGTAAGGCGGTAACCGTATAACTCTGTGCCCATGTTCTAATGCTATTTCGTCAATGACGTATCGGATCTTGGTTGGTTTGTTTTCTTTTAAAAGACGTACTAATTCCGCTTTTAACATATTCATGTTTGCATCTACGCCATTTTTACGAAGCCATGCGACGATATCAGCTTTCTTTTGGGATTGGGCAGGTGGCTTGTCAATTTGCATCGAGTGGTATGGGGCGTTGTCCATAATTATAATAGATGGTTCAGGGAGGCTACACAACATTGAGGTAAACCATTCAGTAAACTTTTCTCCATTCATGTCTTCATGATAGTCTCCAGTGGTTTTTGACGCAAAAGCCATGAGAGAACCTTCGACAAACCCGTTGATGGTTCCGGCGTGACAAATTATAAGTCGCGATCCTTTTCCTACAGGAACTTTGGAAGTAGATGCTGCTGTGTCATCGTTCCAAGAACGGCCTACAGTATGGTTAGCATTAAGCCATGTTTCATCCAAGAACACAACATTTTGCCAATTTTTGATTTCTTTCACTTGCCGTAAAAAAGTATACCTTGCCATCGCTATATCAAATCTTTCCATCAATATTTTGCGTTTGTTACATTTTTTGTATCGAAATCCAATGGTCTTCAAAATCTTCGTTAAAGAACTTTCCCCACCGAAGAATAATCCAGCTTCCTTCAGTGAATGCACCAACTTTTTTCTTGTTGGATACTCCTTCTGTAAATAGTAGCCGTAAACATGTCTTCGGATAGCATCGGCATCAAAGCTATCGATGCCTACGACTGGTTTTGCTCGTTTTCTCTTTTTTGGTGTGTGAAGTTTATTTTCTTCTGTGCCAGTCTCGCCATATTTTTTTTAGTTATCCGTCTAACAGTTCGTTGTCCAATATTAAGCGCATCAGCTACGCGTTCAACCACTGACGTTATAGGTAAAATTGGCCCTCCATTTTGAGCTTCACGATCGAAATAGTTACGAAGGCGTATTAGGAACTCACGTGTCTGACTATTTAGAACAGTTCTCTGCGTACGTTCGGTCATATCGACGAAATCCACAACAAAGGGCTTGAACAGAGTCCAAATTAACGAGCAAGGGTCAACAGTAATGCAGTATCAATATTTGAAATCCAAAGCCAGGTCAAAACTATATCACAATCGCATTGCACTGACAGTTTATACTTTTCGAAGCAACGTCAATTCGAAACTGCTTTGTTTTGCATTGAGCATTGACGCGAGTTTGCCGGAGGTAGTAGTTGTGCTAGCCAGCGATCCTATGTGACGATCGTATTAGATTCCATTTTTAAAAATTTATTGATATTTTTTTGCGATTTCAGAGGTTTGTCCACATAGTGAAAATTGTTCATATTCACAAGTACATTCACCCCTTAAATGGTGCAAACTGATTTTTCTACACTTGTATACATTTAAGAAATCAATTTAATAAATAAATTTTGAGTCCTAAACCTAAAACTACATTCGATAAAATTTATGAATCTCTGCACATCACTATCGTCAATAAAGTAATACAATTATTTCCTTCAAAGTCGTTATCAATTAATACGGAACTTCATGAGCGGACAAACGTCAAACCGGCCATCATAGCGTGCCGCTAGTTTAGTAATCATCCTATATGTACATGTTAACTTTGATTTTAATACGTTTGAATGGAGGAGGGCGTAAGAAGTGTAACCTTAATTCTCCGCACACTGCGCTACGGCAAAATGAAGCCGACCGCCATTTTTCTGCGGACGAGATTTAAATATGGAATTCCGGTGTGCGAGCGGGAGAGGCGCGTGCCATTGACCTTGCGCCAGGGCCGCGCACGCGCCGCCCGCCTGCGCCCGCGCCCTCGTGTCGCGTCGCGTCGCCCCGCGCCTCTACACTGCACTAAGCACGCCAGCGATATAAACGTTCCACTAGATGGGCTGCTTCATACTAACATAATAATTCCGCGGTCTTCCCACTAATAATAGATCACATTTGACATTTGTCCGTTACATAATATAAACAATAATGTGTGCGAGTGGGCACATTATATTATTTTATATGTAACTGACAGCTGATGTCAAATGCGATCTATTAAATTGGCCCTGCTTTAGATTTCAACATGGGATTATTCAAGGGGCGGATCAACGAAATCCTGAAGGGCCGGCAATGCATTGGTGGTTCCTCTGGTGCTGCAAATGTTCATGGGCGGCGATAATCACTTAACATTAGGTGACCCGCCTGCTCGTTTGCTCGCTATTTTCATTAAAAAACAACATGATCCAACCATAGGCTTAATAATGCTTCCAACGAACATCAGTGTTCGCACTCCTGTCAATCATAATCCGCTTTAGATGTAGTCTACGATACTTTGTAAAAATTTAACTTGCGCGATACGTAATTAAGTTATATTATTAGACTATGTAATAGGTAGCTTTGGTAGTTTAGTACCTATGCCTAGTCTGTTCTAACTTATCTATGTTCAAAGAAACGGACTGCGTCTAAAGCTGGTTAGGATTCACAGGATTGCGGACACCGTTGTTCGTTGGGCGTTGGGCGTTGGCACATGTTGTTATTATAAAGCGATCCATCTAGTGAAACATTTATATCGCTGAAGAACATCGCTGATATCGCTAATTAAAATGAATTATTTTTTACTGGAAGTTAATTTATTACATTTATCACTCTTTTTAACCGACTTCTATACTAATGAGTACCGTCATAAGAAATAGGTGGCCACATTGAAACACTTTTTTCATCATCATCTATCCCCCTTATCTACACATATACAGAATGTACTTATTTGAAGACATAAGCAAAATTTTCAGGAAACGTATTCATAATTTGAGTCAGTGGGTCACAAGTTGAAATTTAAAAAAAAACACCTCAAGCTGCCTTGCCAAAAATTTAATAAAAATAATAAAAAAACAATTTGAAAATGATACCTACCAAACAGCCGTAATTTTGAATTTTGTCAATAAATTTATAGCCAGTTACTTAGCATGATGTAAGGATACTAACGATACTCAATACATCCAAATCTGTTCAGGCATTTAGAAGTTATGGTGGGATAAAGATAATTACTATAATAAGATAAGATGTATTTTTATTTTGTCACATATTTTTGTAAATGTTGTGTTAACTTGTAAATGGCGACTACATTTTGTAAGTTATATTTTCAGAATAAGTTTTTTTTTGAAATGTATTAGTGTAAGTAGCCGAAAGTTAACCAAATAAATAAAATAAAAAAATAAAAATAAAATAAAATAAAATTACATACATGAACCCTGAAAGCATTACCTTTCCACTCGCGACTTCGTTCGCGTGGACTACACAAATTTCAAACTCACATTTCACCCCCTTAGGGTTGAATTTTCAAAAATCCTTTCTTAGCGGATGCCTACGTCATAATAGCCATCTGCATGCCAAATTTCAGACCGATCCGTCCAGTAGTTTGAGCAGTGCGTTGATAGATCAGTCAGTCAGTCAGTCAGTGAGTCACCTTTTCCTTTTATATATTTAGATTCTAAAAAGAAAAGTCCTGCCTACTCCAAAGACGTGTGGTAGTCCCACGCCGAGTTGTGCTGAAGTCTAAGGGATGATTTTTATGCTAACAAGTGGCGGGCGCGAGCCGTGCCACGTATGACGCGCAGACGAGGCATGGATTCAAACAATCACGAACATTTTATACGAATAATTTTATGCTTCACCGTGTTGTGTCCATGCACGTACGTGGCACGGTTCGCGCCCGCCACGTGTTAGCATAAATCATCCCTAATGTGCGCTTTCGCCGCTATACCGCTAGCGTCACGCACGCCGCAACGGTGAAATGTGTAGTGTCCTTCAGATGTAAACGTGTCTTAGCGGTGCCGCTCAGCTCAGGCCTATTATTTGTGTAACTACTTAACGCGCGTTCGTCATTTTTTTTATCTTTACACGAGTGCTAATTATGGTGAACGTGTTTTTTTTAATTTTTAGGGTTCCGTACCTCAAAAGGAAAACAGGAACACTTTGTTGTCTATCTCTCTGCCTGTCCGTCTGTCCGTCTGTATGTCGTGTCTGTCAAGAAAACCAACAGGGTACTTTCCGTTGACCTACAATCATGAAATTTGGCTGGTAGGGTCTTTTTTTATTTTATTTTATTGACACTTTATTGCACACAACACAAAGTAAACATTGAAAAAACACAATACAGGATCTTATTCTAATAGATGTAGCATGCAAAGGCGGCCTTATCGCTAAAGCGATCTCTTCCAGGCAACCTTTGACGAAAGGAATCACGAAAGCACGGGTTGGTGCGGCAGCCGAAAATGGCCCTAGTTATTATTATAAATTAGACTACATACACAGTACATTCAAATAATACACAAATAAATATAATTATATATACCCATATACATATCTCTATAATATACTACATAATTCTGTTTACATAGATAAATAATAGTTCTTCAAACGATTTTTGAAGGTGTTTAAGGATTTCGCCTGACGTATTTCAGCTGGGAGAGAATTCCAGAGCTTGACACTGTTAGTGGTCTTATAGCATAAGTAAAGGAAAAATCACGAATTTGTGGTTACACCACAAAAGATACCAATACAAATACAAATTTCTTTATTGCGAATCTGGGCAAACAGTGGAGATTTTACAAAAACAAAAAGGTACAGCCATAAAAAAATTAAAATATGTTCACGGAAAAATTAATTTACTAAATCATTCCGATACTTACTTACAGTGTTCTACATAAAAATGACAGGTATATCTTGCACGATTGATGGTACGGAATCCTTCGTATGCGAGTCCGACTCGCAGTTGACCGGTTTTTAGATTTTGACTTGTTTTCTTAGGAACCGCGGTCTACGACCTCACCTGCGGAGACTAGAGAATTACTTACCTATCACGGCTTAGCTGGAAATAAGATTAAGAATTTTCTGAAAAGATCTATACGTAACCATAGACCTCGTAACAAGATAAAGATAATTTTATGAAAAAGCAGCACATTTTTCAGTTCTGGAATATTTGGTTTAAACTATCGTAAGTGATATCCATTATCTTCAATTATATAAAAGGAATTAAATTAGCTGACTGACTGACTGATCTATCAACGCACAGCTCAAACTACTGGACGGATCGGGCTGGGAACGCAGATAGCTATTATGACGTAGACATCCACTAAGAAAGGATTTTTGAAAAATCAATCTCTAAAGGGGTAAAACAGGCGGCTGTACTCACGTGTTTAGTCGAAGTAAGCTCAACTAGTTTCAAACTTCTAATTCTACAATGTTAGTTTTAGTATACGCAAAACCTGAAAGTAGTTTGTTAAGAATCAGTAATAGAATCGTTTACAATCATTTTTACGACGGGTTATATTTTGATCAAAAGAGTACTTTAAAATCCTGCAAGTTTAACACCTAGTTGAATGACTGCATGCACCAGCTGATTCAAGCTGCGCGAGCGGGAGCGCGCACGATCGGCGCCAGCCGTCCCGTTCGCTCACAGCCGCTTGCTTGGGGTGACTATGTTTTTACGGGACAATGACTCAATACAAAGAGCTTATAACTTCGTAAGTTTTCCTTAATTCGTGTTAAGGTTTTTTGCGTATACTCTAACTAACGTTGTATAGAAAAAACTGGCCGTGACCGTGCCATGTTTGGTCGCAAATATATCGACCTCACAATATATTATATTCCGGTAATTTTTCAAATTGTGGTAAACCTAATTCGACTCGTTCACAGTAAACAGTTCATCACCTACACAAGATACATACTTAATTAGGGAAATGGCTCACTGTTTACATATCTGCCTAAACCGCTACCTAATGAACTATAGTGAATTGGGCTGACTGATGCACCGAACTATGGAATAATTGATACAAATTTTAGTTCCTACTTGTTCCCAAACAGAGAGTTGCCATATTATGACTAGAGACATGTTCGACGACCTCACTGGCGCAGTGCTAAGCTCTGTGGTCTTATAAGTGGGAGATCTTGGGTTCGATTCCCGGCAGGGGCAATTTAGGTATTTATAATTTCAACGTTGTCTCTGGTCTGGTCTAGTTACCACCCTACCGACAAAGCCATGCAACCAAGCGATTTAGCGTTCCGGTACGATGCCACGTAAAACCAGTCAGAGGTATGGGTTTTTAATGCAACTCTTCCAAATTAGCCTGTTTCTATCTTAGACTGCATCGTCATTCGTCAGTCATCACCAAAATAATAAAAAAAATTGCTTCAACTTGATAATGTATCTACAAGGGGGACCAGTCGTGTTTTTGTCATTCAGTGAAAGGCTAAACCTCTCTAGGCCTGTTCTTACTCTCTTATTGTCAATAAGAACACTTTCTTTATTTTTAAATACAACTTTTACCTTAACTAAACAGCAATAAATATACTTAATATTATGTTTAGTTAAATGTTTATTATTTCCAAACTTGCGTTTTTGTAATCACTTTTTAATTCCTGATGTGTGAGTGATAACCTCAAATGAGTGAGTGAACTTTGAAATTTTATCTACTTTTTTGGTAAGTTATTATGTAATAAGTATGTAAGATCTTTGGTAAGTTATATAATATATCGTGGATTCTATATTTCATCCGGAACACTAAAACCTAGTAGTAACTCATATACACGCGCAGTTATTCCATTACAGCACACACGAAGAGAATAAAACAAGTAAAAGTTCGCCTCGTCCGTGTTATACCTAATATTTCAGCTATCACGTCTAGACAGTATAAATTGTGCTTTCAAAGGGGCTAACAATCCGACTAACCGCTAGTAAGTCTACCGGCGCACCGACTCGCTTTAGAAAATAAATCATTGAACTGATTGAAGCTATTCTCTTTCCCCTACCTAGTGGTGCCTGTATGGCGAAACTTGATAGGGGAAAACCTTAAACTCTAGTAACCGTGGTACTTAATTGCATTAATTTTTTCCCCTTACTTCAGACTTTTAATTGCTTATTTTGTTGTGTAATTTTGTAAACTTCCTGCACGATGACACCACATCATCCTTCATAAAGTTCTGTACAAAATCGGATCATGCATTTCTTAAAAGTTAGCTCACTAATTTGCACAGAAGCCGACATACATGTGCATTTATGTGCATATTGTGTATTTATGTAAGTATATTAAGTAACAAGTTGTATGATTGAAAAAAAAAATACGGCTGCCCTGTCAAAAATGAACTGAAAAGTAAAAACAACCATAAAAACACAACACCTCATCTGGTTACAGAAGAGCTGGCTCATTTTTGCGCAACCTAGCTGTCCAGCGCGGAAATGCAGCCAGTTTTCTTGGCATCATTCCACGCGAGCATGATTTGTATAGTAATTAGATTTTGTTGTAATATTTTTACCATAAAAATAACATTTGAAAATGGCGCCATACAGCCACCATATTGTTTTATTTCTCAAAAACTCACTTGACACTCGGGACACTTGACACAGGTTTCTAAAGACACCGCCATACATCCGAATTTGTTCAGGCGTTTAGAAGCCAAAATGGAATAAAGAAACTCGCATACATACATGAACCCTGATAACGTTACACTCTAGTTCTATTGAGTAGTCGTGCAAAATAACCTGAACATCTTCCGTTACTCAAAATCTTCTCTCGTTTTTGATGTATCAATCAATGTTGTACCTGCTTGGCAATGCTATGTATGGCTGCTGTACTTCATGTTACAAAACCTCAGCGCGATACAAAATCAGAATTTGTTCCGGCGTGAAATACCAATGAACTTTATTGAGAATGCCAAGTTTCTTGGCAGCTGTTTTGGCTTTAGTCTCAGTGCATTTTTACTGCGAAAGGAATATCATAACGTATCAGATACTTTAACTTATCTGCCGATACCTATAAAGTAATGTCAGTCGTAAATCACACTACCTGATTTACTGTAGGAATAAAATTTCGAATATTATTGCTATCGTAGTGGAATTCACAGCGCCTTTCTGAGAAGCGGACCACCACAAAGAGTCCCATATTTGGTGTTCTCCCGCATATTTTGATATCCGAGATGGCGTCTAAAAGGAATCCGATTGCAATTAAAGTGCCGGCGAAATGAGAAATGGCAGAATCATTATTGTCATAACTTATAACATCAAGACAGTTCGCCTAATATAATAATTTCTGTGTAAGTAATAATTATGCCTGTGACATCGCTTGCATAAATCCACTTATCACAGAACAAAAAGACGAATCTAACAATAGGTACCTCCATTTAAGAATAGTCATTTGTTCAGCTTTAAAGAGTTATAATATCTGGACTTTTTCGGTGATTTTTTTAAATATTGAAGTGGAACTTTTCTTTTATACCTTTTATTTTATTCTGCATACTCTACTATTCTACTTTATGCGAAGTTATTGGGGATGAGGTACTTTAATTACTAACATATACTTAAGCACGTTTAAGGAGTAACAGCTAATTTAAACTTTAGTAATTAATAGTAGGTAACTTACAACTTTGGAGTTAAACTATGATGTGTTTATAGTTTATACATAGTGACGGTGATTCATTGTTAATATTTTTTTCATTTAGTGCAAGAAAGCTTGACATAGTTTTCATGCCAATCTAGAAATACCTAAATTCTTAGTCTGAAGCCGAGCTGGTAAAAAATGGAGTTTGAGCTTTGCACTAGGAATTTAAACTCTTCTAGACTGACCAGAAAACTCGTTAGGCAGAAACCGAAGTTTTGGCTTTGAACTAAAAGTCTGGACATTCGTAAGCATTGGCCAGACCAATCTCGATGTCCCAGTATTACGGGTTTGGATTATAACTGTTATAACATAATAAATTATTTACTTTCTAATTTGACAAGATTAAATCATTGATCTTTGATACCTTTACGCATCTCGTATCTTTGTTCGTCAAAGTTGCCGAAGATTGTTTATGAAGTCATACAGATTATGACATGAGATGAGAAGCAGTCAATAGGACACATCATATATTAAAATCTTCTAAGTATTATGGCAATAATGAGGGATAAGCCGAAAATTATACATTCCTAGATCACTAAATTGTTAAGCATAACCCTACCGACATAGCTTTGTTTATTTATTCTTATTTCACGTTACACTGTTGATGTCATTTATCTTGTGAGATCTGACTCATCTATAAAGTTGTCGTCCACTCTTTCGCCACACGATCCATAAACGGGAACCTTCACTTAATTAAAACAGCTTTTAGGGTAAACCCATTCTCGGGACACTGATAAGAATTATTTGGTCCTTTTACGACTATGTACCATGCCCTTAAGGGCAGCAATTTCGTGTGTTCCTTCCTAATTGGTTCCTTGGCTAGACCGTCCTTCATTTTTAATCCAATAAATAAATTAATATAAAAAGACTATTTTTATAGATTAAGTTTATTAGTAATAATAAAAAGGTCATCATTTCCTTTATTTCCTTTCGTGCCTATAATGTAATTTATTATTATTATTATGTTTATTTTTTTTTACTACTTAAATATTTTAAGTTTTATTACAATTTGTCTTTCTAATTTTTTTCTTCTTCATCTTTACTTTTCTTGCTAGTCTATAAGCAAAAAAATATTTCTCCTCCAGAATTTCATGTTCGCTGTTTTCACATATCATTTCTGTACCAAAAAAAACTCGGATGCCGTTACAATTTCAGTGTAATATATCAAGCAAAAACAACATTACCATTCGACATGGCATGATTCACCAAACCAATAAGCTTATGAATATCCCGGAGATGTTGTCGATTGACATTCCACGTATCGTTACTACCAATTATGGCCACTTACGATTAATCAAGACTTTTGTTGAATAATCTTTAATGGACAATGATTTTTCATACAGGGAGCACGGGTCATTTAAAAACGTATTGGACAGACATGGTACGTTTTTGTTATTCTGTTTATAACTAGCAGTTACTTCGTTTGATTAGTCGCTTTTTGTTTCGCCCGTGTAGTTTATTTCATCCATATCGCGTAGCTTGGAGTTACCAAGAAGGAATTTCATCGATTTATCCTTTTATTCCTCAATTTTCCAAATCTCATTTGTAATACTATAGGGATTTATAAATAAGCGACCAAATTAACTGATCTTCATAAAATATGAACCCGCGTATTTAACTAGGCCCAGCCTGCAACTAAATCGTTTAAGGATCTAGAACAACCCTTACAAGTCAGCTACTTTTCCGTGAAACTCACTTTGAAATCGGATCAGCCGTTTGAAAATTAACCCGGACAAACAAGCAAACGGACATGCTGTCAAACATACAGACAGGGGGACAAAATATGAATAGTGCGTTTCGGTTTAAACAACCAATATAAGCTGAATAAGTAGTTACTAAAATCACAGCCAGACGCTACAATTTTAATAATTTGTATAGATCTGTCCCCTTGCGCTACTCTGTACCCGGCCGCATCAATTCTCTCGCGCCCTGGTATACGGGCCCCATTATGGAGGAAGTGTGGCAATTAATAACACTGATTGAACACACCATTGTTGTCATATTCCCTCAATTACTCAATGTATCTTATGATTTAATAATATTATGGGATTTCATATAATATTATTTTATATGCATTATTATAATGTATAAGTCTTAATACTAAATACTACTATACTAAGTGCCTACTCTTAATGTATTTTTGCAAAAAAAATCACGCAATTGCGGTAGTGAAAAAATTATCAAAATCGGTTTATTGGCTATGAGATAATCGCGAACAGATATACATACACACTGATTTTACCTATATGCTACATCTATGCAATTCTCCTATTAATTATATGATTCCTAGAAATGTCGAAAAAGAAAAGGCTGGTGGATGTATTCTTAAAAAATGAATTTCATAATCTAGCAAACCATCAGACACAGATATTAGTTTCTATAACGGGTCTACAAAATCTCACTGAGTTTGATTGGTTAATCTTAAAAATATACAAGGAAAAGCTGACTGACTGATCTATCAATGCAAAACTCAAACTACTGGACGGATCGGGCTGAGACTTGGCATGCAGAGAGCTACGAGTATTATGGCGTAGACATCTTCTAGGAAAGGATTTTTGAAAATTCAATCCCTAAGAGGTTAAAATGGAGGTTTTAAATTTGTGTAATCCACGCGGACAAAGTCGCGGGAATAAGCTAGTATTCATATAAAACCAAACAGCGTTTGTATGGAGAGCTCTGTGGAGCGCGCTAGGGAGACCTCTCTTAACGCTTTCACAATGCAAAGTGTTTTCGTATTTCTTTTGTTTACATTATAATATGCGCCGAAATATATTGTTGATGTCACACATACTGATGCCAAGAGATCATTGGCATTTGAAATGTCAAACTAAACTGAGAACACGCCTTCGCCATTCGACACGTGTGAGTAAAAAGCGCGGATATCAACCTCTCGAGACGAGAACGTGATTACTGATTAGCATGAATTGATACATTACCGGTGTAAAAACTATAAAAAAACAATGCTGCTAACTTTTTATTTTCCGCACGTTCAATAATTACGATCGCTATCTCATTAATAAATTATTATTATACGCTTCTTGGAATTGTTTTGCATCGTAATGTGTTTGTATAAGGCCAATATCTCACTAGGACTCCAAGGCATCGCCACCGGTCGCGCCAACGTGTTTTCTTGAGGTATCAAACGAGAAACACCAGAGCAGATACTAGAATCGTGTCTCATAATGGACGACAAAGTATTAACACTGATTTTGCTATAAGTACGACATAAATAAAAAGAAAAATACCATCGACAATCACATTACAATCGCCTTACGTCAACAGTTTACACATGCACGCGGTCATGGTCACGCACCATAAGGTGGTAAGTGCGTGTGAGGGAAGGACGTCCCTGGTAGCGCAACTGGTGTTCAAGTGAGTGAGACGCCAAATAGCTCTATACATATTAGTCACTGCGCCACCCGTGGGTGATCCGGGCCGCCGCCACCAAATTGGTTGTGCAACCAAGCGGACACCAGGTGAGGTACCCTCCGTAGAGTACATTTTGTGGGTAGTGTGACTAGTTGCGTCGCCACTGGTGTCCTAGTGAGATAGTGCCCTAAGTCAGACGGATTGACAAGCGGAAAAGCACATTACCACGTTTAGTATCGTACAACGAGTTCTTCTATTCCAATGGGCGATGCAGGATAGAAGCGACAAGGTATAAAGTTACCGTATTAGGACAGGCGCGCCAAATGTAGGCTCGAGTTACGCCACGCGTCGGCGACGCAACGTACGGACGTGTGCCGTATACGACAGTTCCGGTGGATCGCCTCCGGGCCACAACCCGTTCGAGACTGATGACCGTAAGATAACGGAACGCAATACCACTAAAGCTTGCCCTACACGCACCTTGGGAACCACCATTCATATCGGCAATCTCACGCGCGTAAACACAAAAGTAACCCGGCTTTAGAGTCGTTAAATACATACAAAGTCACTTCTCCTTACCAACTCTTACCTACGAGAATCACGCTGAGAGAAATATAAGTGAAGATGCCATTAGGGCTCAGTAATAACTAATAAGTTATCCGTATACTTTACTAGTTGACCCGTTCCGGCTACGCTGGAATGATTTTTTTAAAATCAAGGGTGGAGTTTCCAAAAATCCTGGTAAACGTACCTCTTCAATTTTAACAAAAAACCCTAGCATATTAATGTTCATAGACTTGAAAAATAACTGACTTTCATGATACAAACTTTCATCCCCTATTTAACCCCTTTAAGGATGGAATTGCCAAAAATCCTTTCCTAGTGAGCGCTGACGTCATAAAAGGAACTTACTGTTAAAATTTCCTGTTCCTAACCCCAGCGGCTTATGATGTGCGTTGATAGATCAGTCAGTCAGTCAGGACAAGTATTATAACTAGCTTACGCTCGCGACTTCGTCAGCGTAGACTACACAAAATTTCGAACCCCATGGATTGAATTTTCAAATATCCTTTCTTATCGGATGTCTACGTTATAATAGCTATCTGCATACCGAACAGTCCGATTCGCCAGCTTTGATTATTACTTAGAAGATTATGTATCTACACATAGGATTGGAATCATACTACATACATAGTTCAGCTCGTTTTGTTGTGTTTACGACCCGTGGTTCTTCGTATCCGTCGCCGGTACCTGTTTACGTCAAGGCCGCTGGCTGAGTCCAATTCCACAAATCATGAGATCATTGAATTCACATATTAGCAGAGGTTTTATGTCTGGGAAGGATGTTATGAAAAAGTGCAAAACAAACAACGGATCCGCGTTAAGGTCGGAGACTATTCAGAAAAAATCGACAGCCGGTCGAATCTCATACGACAAGACACCTGCGAGCCAGACGGGCAAAAAACGCGTAAACTCATCATTTGCACGAGCGAATTGCGATTCGAACAGGAAAAAATACTTATACAAACTTTCATTACAGCAGCTACTGTGTAGCTAGCGTCTCGAGTAATACTATACAATCCAGTTTTACGACGCGCGACGCGAAGGTTAAACTCAGGAACGTATATAACATTATTTTTTCTGAACGTCTGTGCACGTTTTGAATGAATAGCATGCATACATAGGTCATGACATACACCAGTCTTCTGCTTCTATAAATAGAAAAGTAAAATCTTATCTGAATAGCTTCTTAAACCACTGAATCTTCTGCATGGCAATATTGTATCCACCACATTCATAACTAAAAATCTGCAATTTGAATGCAGAGTGCACCTGATGTATGTTGCTCGTGGCATACGCGCACATAATGCCCGCGTTCTTCGCTAAAGTGTAAGACTATTCACGAACAAATTGAAAACGCTCTGTCGTATTTACTTTCTTTTGTACAACGAAATCACATCATATCATATCCGGTGTAAGTCAGGGCTCTATCCTAGGACCCCTATTCTTTCCAATCATAATTAACATGTTCCAGAATGCATAAAACATTCAAAGTTTTTTTTATACGCTGATGATTTTGAACTAATTATATTTTCGAAATTACCTCTATCGAAGACTGCCTCAACAACATGACCTAACAGACATAATATAACTAGAGTAAAACTAACAAAATGGAAACTAAAAAAATTTTAAACCCATGAATTAAACTATCCTTTAATTCATGGGTTTAAAATGGGTGTCATTCCTGTCTCTGTGAAAGCAGTAAATAGATGAGAGATTAGGGCGTAATTTTTTGACACCAAACCTTCCGAGGCCACATTAATACGATTGCAGCCGACTCATTTCGAAGATTAGGATTTGTATTGCGCAGCTCTCGGAATATCCATAGTCCTTTAGTAATACGACTACTATAAGACGCTCTAGTCCAAAGCAATCTTGAAACAAGTTCCCACGTCTGAGACCCATATGAAAAAAAGTACGGGCTCATTTTAGAAAAAGTGCAAAAGCCCTTTCTGTTAGATAGCAACCTGTTGAACTTTTCTTATATCCAACTAAATTTCTTTTACGTTGCTAGGTTTCAACTTTCAACTCCTTAAAGGCCAGAAGAACTTGCGACCAACTAAAAACTACGTGCCGAATTTTACGTAGAGACGTCGATGCTCCAGATCTTTATGTCCAACTGTGTCATATTATACGAGCCCCAAAAATAAAAGTAATCGAAAAGGGTGATGAATTAAACATTATCATTTCAGATGCCACGTTTACAACTCCATATATTGACTTCAGTATGTCGAAAGTTGAATAATTTTTAATGGTACGATTGTTATGCTTGCGATGAAATTGATCATAACCAAACGTACCTGGTATTTATTCTTTTTACTACACGAAGTCGCTGATGTTTATCGTACGTAACTCGTATTATCGTATTTTTTATAAACTACCACTGTGAGATGGATTGACGAAACAATTTGCGTGACAAACAAGTTAGCTTGTGTGGGTACGGGCTCGTTAGCCGTACGTGAATACTGAATGACGTTAGAGTTTTTTGTGACAAAGATTATAATATTATTCAAGCTCAAGTATTGAGGAATCGAAAATGTGATTCAAAATGGAAAAAAAACTATTTGAATCTTAATATTTACCACACTGGGTACTTAAGTATAATTTAAAGAATTTTATGTAGCTATAATATTGTAAAACTTCTAGTTAAATATAGGGAAAAGTAGTCCTGCTCTAATTTTGTCGGAGCATGTGGGAACTCAATTTTCCGGTATAAAAATCAGCGTGCCACTCTTCAGGTCTTTAACTATATTATTCATACAAAAAATGACGCCAATCCTTTGCAGGTGAGGTAATTTTAAAGGATAAACCACAGGACCAATAAACCAACAAACAAACACACTTTCGCATTTATAGAAGGTATGGATTGCGAATAGAGTAAAGACGGAGCAAAATGGTAATTTTTCGCAGCCGGATACAGTGTTACTTTCAACTAGTAGGAATGCGGCCAGTGACCAGCTTCTCATGCGCCCGCGCCGCGCCCGTCTGCCTCGTGTCTGCCCCTCCCGCCGTCCCCCTGCGATCAAACAATGCATTAGCACTGTCAATACGACAATGACATTAAAATTTTAGTACAAACACACAAATGTGATAGCTTTATTTGTATAGTACATTTCTAATACTGGGCCCAAACCTATTTGTAATTAAGGGGAGTCGAGTCCTTCTGAGCGCGTTCCATACAAAAGAAGTTTGATTATTATATGAATATTGTGAATATTAAGCAATCAAATTCAATCAAATTCTGTAGACACATTCTACAAATTAGTATCTGTGTCTGTGGTACGTCAGATTTTCGCAAAAATATGCTGTATTACCACAAAAAAATAAAATACGTTTAACTGATGACCGTGCTGATGACTTAAGTTGACGTTTTAATCGTTTTTGTATCAAATCAGTCAGGCTTAAAATAAAAAAGCGTTCAACGCGTGTTTAATTTTTTTTGGACAAGGCCGATGTAGTTTTAAACTTATGCGGTCTGAAATATTTCATACAAATCTTTGAGCCCTTGTGACATTAGAACTACCTACAATTATATTGTAGGTATGGGGCGCGCTCGAAGGATACTCCTCGTAAGTACCCATGGCCTACAAGCAAATATTTCATTTTGAGAACATAATGACCTATCAAACATAATTGATTTAATAGACTTGTTATATCTTCATGCATATTTTGTCTGTAAAAAACATTTATTTCGGTCTTATAGTTCAATGATTCCAAACGGTGTTGCAAGCGATGACTATGAACCATTATAACTGGCACTAGAAGAGAAAAAACCGTTTGCAAGTTGTCTGAGCGTAAATTGCAGTTGGATGATGTCATCATTTAAGTCTATGATGTATTAAATCAACTCAGGTACCTACAGCTCAGCAAGCAGCAATCTGCTTCCGCATGGCTTCCGCCTGATTGTAAATAATAATAATTATTATAT
This sequence comes from Maniola hyperantus, assembly GCF_902806685.2. Classification (NCBI taxonomy): domain Eukaryota; kingdom Metazoa; phylum Arthropoda; class Insecta; order Lepidoptera; family Nymphalidae; genus Maniola; species Maniola hyperantus. Next base: position 7,579,475 of record NC_048550.1, read on the forward strand.
CGCTGCTTAGATGACATTGTATCATTATAATTTATTAAATAATCAGATCAGATAATGGTTCAAATAATCAGGTTTTTAAAAATTGTCTGAATCAAAATGTTAACCTAAAAACTTTTTCATGAAAACTTTGGGAAACTTGATAAGAACAAAAGGAAAACATTTCTAAGTGAGTAATCATTATCTGATTCAGCGAAGATGTTTAGATCCTGACGCTTGTTCGTAATTTTTTTAATAGAATAGAATATATTTTTATTCAAATAAACTTTTAGAGTGCTTTTAAATCTTCAAAATAAGTAACCGCTGTGGTGCGGAATGCCATTTCTACCGAGATACTTACGAGCATATTATGTGCCAGAAAAGATTCCAAAAAGAGCCAAAGTCCATCGCAAGGATGTCCATCCGATCTTACCTCGTCCGCCTACGTATATGTTATTATGCTTGCGAAGTAAACCTAATATCGCGGTGTGTTGACACGCCTGACGCTATTTCTGTGTACATAATACATATTGTGTCCAAAGTATCTTGAGTAGAGCTTTGAGTTGCGGTATTTTTTATTATTACGTTATTCTAATTTTTAAGGAATATCAAATAGGAAGCGGTCGGTATTGGTAGATAGGAAATCCAGAAATGAACAATACTCAGGTTTTGATAAGTAGATTTCAGCCCCAACGTCAGCTTTAAGACCCCACCACCCTTAGACTACAAGGAAGAACTATGGAAGCGTCCTAGAGTCGGTTCGGTGCGTGGTAAATTAATGTATTTATCGGAAGAACCATTTACTATAAATTGTACAAAACAGATTTTTAGAAGGTAAGGACTAAGGTAAATCTTATGCCCTTTTCTTACTGAAACAAAAAAAAACTTCTAAAATCTGGCTTAGTTCTGGTTCACCCTAAACGATGCTTTCCACTGCTTTTTTCAGAAGCCTGAAGAGCGCTAGATAAAGCAGCTTTATTCAAGCAAGTCGTACAAAAAAGTTGTAGGTACAATTTTCTTACTGGTTTTCAGGGTTCATGACGTGTGTATGTATATGAGTTTCTTTAGTCCACCATAACTTCTAAATACCTAAACAGATCTGAATGTGGGAAGTATCGTTGGAATTCTAACATCATCCCAAGTGACACCGGCTATAATTTTTTGAAAAAAAAAAATACCAATATAGCGCTTGTATACCACCACTTATATTACTTTTTAGTTCGTCGGGCAGTCGTGTTTTTTAACTTTTTTAATTACAACTTGTTTCAGACTGAAGACTTAAACGTGTTTCAGCGCAAGCTAAAACAGTTCAGACATTCAGGCAAGTCCGTAACGTGAAAATCGCATGGTCCTCGACGTTTTTAGGCTATTACATCGTACAGAACACCTAAACAGATTTGAATGTATGGAGTATTGTTGGAATTCTTACATCATCCCAAGTGACACCGGCTATAATTTTTTGAAAAAAAAAATACCAACATAGCGGTTGTATACCACCACTTATATTACTTTTTAGTTCGTCGGGCAGTCGTGTTTTTTAACTTTTTTAATAACAACTTGTTTCAGACTGAAGACTTTAACCTGTTTCAGCGCAAGCTAAAACAGTTCCATTCAGGCAAGTCCGTCACGCGAAAATCGCATGGTCCTCGATGTTTTGGCTATGAAATCGTTGATCGTACAGAGACAGACAACTTTCGACAGTCATTGAATGGGAAGTTCGATGACCGAGCACAGAAACGTTCGAATTTGCATGTGTCAATGACACGATGCAGCCGCTTGTTTTCGCGGCGGCCCATACTTTTCCTTTCAATCCTGAGAAGCACTTTTCGTGCCGGACTGGTGACCTCGTGACATAGCACGCCATTTTTTTAGTGCAAGTGAAATCGTATGACCTTCTGAGGCAGTTTGCGAAATAGTACAGTTGCATCCATACTTATATTATAAATGCGAAAGTGTGCCTGTCTGTCTGTCTGTCTGTCTGTCTGTCTGCTAGCTTTACACGGCCCAACAGTTTAACCGATTTTGATGAAACTTGGTACAGAATAAGCTTACATCCCAGAGAATATAGAAATACTTTTTATCCCAGAAAATAAAGGAGTTCCCACGGGATTATTAAAAGCCAATTTATATGAAAGGAGATGGACAAAAATTGTATGGACGCGTGCCCCAGAATGTACAGAGATGATAATATATGTGCCATTTAATAAATGTACAGAGATGATATAATATCTGCCATTTAATAGTAAAAATCTTCTATTTTAAGAAAATAAAAGTCGCATGTTGTTTTGCAGTCGTGGCAAAGTGCATGATAGGCATAGTTCAGTCTGGGGCAAATTTTGTCCATCTCGTTTAGTACAGAGGTAGCTTGCATCCCGGAAATTAACATAGGTAACTTTTTATCCCGGAAAATCAGAGTTTCCACGGGGTTTTTAAAAATCTAAATCCACGCGGACGAAGTCGCGGGCATCCTCTTCGTTGTAAATATTGTAAAGTAAAATGGGATTTTTAAACAACCTAAATCCACAAGATGTCACGGGTATCATCTATTAAAAAAAATATTATTGACTAGACATCATTTAATTTATTGCTGAATTATTGTTAACAGTGTGGCTAATTCCTTTGTACACAATCTCTAAACTAAACTAAAATATCACGTCTAAATCTATTGCTATCCCTTTCATAATGTTGCTTGCGGAAAAGGAAAGCACTAAATTTAGACCTGTTAATTTAGTTTAGTTTAGAGATTGTGTACTAGAGAATCGGCCCCAATGTTAATTTAAAACTAATGTTGAAATTACATAACTGGCTGTTTTTTAGAGAAATATATTATTTTGGTGAGAAAAGTACTTTAAAAATGGTATCGGTTTAACATTAGCCGGATATCTCGAAAGTCGTTCCAGCGGAGAATAGCCAGCAAAGAGTTCGACAAGAATCTTCCGGCCATCAGACACGTCGCCTTTGGAACGTGCGAAATCCAATAAAGAACTTGCAGCACCTGTAAGTTATTACATTCTTCTGGCGATTCCCGCCCTCTCCCTTCAAATTTATCATAACTTTCTATGCCAAAGTTGTTCAACTTTTACTTTGAAAATTCCTTCAATTAGTATCACGGAATGAAAGTTTGGTAGCGAAATGTTTATATAATCCGAATTCGATGTCGATTGGTATTCAAATGTGGTTGAATTCGGTGTCATTATGACTGTTAATGAACTCTCTATAATCAAATTTCAAATAATATTATCACTATACGTATAGTCCACGACAGGTCGAAATGGCAATCGGGGAGGGAACGTCCTGCACACCCTCGTCCAGCGGTGGATCTTTTGGTTGATGATGATGATGACGGTAACAGCTAATATTAAGTACAATAATTAAATACATATCTTCCAATAATAATATTCACCTTTCAAAACTTCAATGAAATCAATTAAATTCAAACAGCAAAATACTGTTGCGGAATTGATTGGCAAAGAATTGCATAACGAATTTGTATCAAAAGTACACCTACAATGGAAACTCATAGCTGAAACAACTATATATTATGTATAGTATATCTCATAGTTTCGCAGCAGACAATAGCGTCCCCAGTGGGCGTCAATCTTAATTGCAAATGCGATATTAACATATACGCTTTGTGTTCTTCAAAGGTGTGAGTCCAAGGCGACGAGTGATGTCCTTTGCAATAGACATAAAATTATATTATTACAGGACCAACTGTTCATTACGGTATTCATTTATAGTTTTAATACCTTACATACATATGTATATGTACATATTATATTGATGCTCCTCGGGAAGGCATATATATGTCCATTGTCCAGAAGTAAGTATACCTACGCAAACAGGCTGATTGATATTGATGCTACTTTTAGACCATTATTTGAAAACTTTAAATACAATGACTGATATTGGAATATGTGTCTCTGTCTACTAGTCAACCTGTCTAAAGAAAAAATAAAAAATACTAGTAAATTGCTTATTAGATAAACAACAAAGTAGACAACGACGAGTCAGGCTTGCGCACCGAAGGTTCCGTACTACAGTCGTATTTTTTCGAATAATTAAAAAACTATGATGCATAAAAATAAATAAAAAACTGTTTTAAAATGCACAGGTGAAGGCCTTTCATGTGATACCCCACTTGATATACTTATCTTACTTCGAAAATTGAAAATACTAATTTTTAATTCATGACCACAATTTAATTTTTTTTGTGTGATTTAGCCACAAATTCACGGTTTTCAGATTTTTCCCCTAATGTCTGCTATAAGACCTACCTACCTGCCAAAATTCATGATTCTAGGTCAACGGGAAGTACCTACCTTGTAGGTTTCTTGACAGACCGACCGACAAACAGACAGACAACAAAGTGATCCTATGAGGGTTCCTTTTTTCGTTTTGAGGTACGGAACCCTAAAAAAGACATACCTACATATTTGTAAACTAAGTAGGCATAGACGCTGACGTGTCCTTACATAAACATGTCGATGTTGATAGGCCACGATTATCAGCCGTTTATTTCATTGTTTCGCAAAAATTATTCACGACAGATTTTTATGCAAATGTAGAGACATCGTGACGTCCTACAGAGTGAATTGTAAGTTTGTCTCGTTGGAATAATAGTGACTGTTATTTTTTTGTGTTACGAGGTTATTACGTATAGTAACCTATGTCAGAAATTCTGAAAAAATCGGACAAATTCCCAGTTCCAACATTAAACAACATTTTTTTATATATTTGACTGTGTTAAGTTACATTTCTGTTAAAGAAAAAAAACCGTGTGCGAGTCAGGCTCGCGCAATGAGGGTTCCGTACTACAGTCGTATTTTTGCGTCATTTTGCACCATAATTCAAAAACTATGATGCATAAAAATAAATAAAAATCTGTTTTAGAATATACTGGTGAAGACCTTTCATATGATACCCCACTTGATATAGTCACTCACTTCGATAGTTGAAAATACTAATTAATAGTTCATGACCACAATTAAATTTTTTTTGTGTGATCTAACCCTAAATTCACGGTTTTCAGATTTTTCCCCAAATTTCAGCTATAAGATCTACCTACCTGCCAAATTTCATGATTCTAGGTCAACGGGAAGTGCCCTGTAGGTTTCTTGACAGACGGACAGACAGACAGACAGACAGACAGACAGACAACAAAGTGATCCTATAAGGGTTCCGTTTTTCCTTTTGAGGTACGGAACCCTAAAAATGCAGTTGTAATTGTAAACTATAAATTCAGATGTAAAGTTTATTTTGTACTAGACTTTGTCCGCTTGGATTTTAAAAATCCCGTAAGATATTTGATTTTTTTGAGGTAAATGTAGTCTACGTACCTACGTCCTGGAATGGTAGGTACCATTCGTCAAAATCAGTTAAATGGACGGGTCGTGAAATAATAGCAGGCAGAATAATATGGTGTCTATAATGGTCTATATTTATAAACAATACTACCCTATTACATAGATAATAATAGATATGTGTGTGCTGTCTGTCTAATTCTACGACTTTATTAATTTACTAATTAAAACAAAATTGAAAACTTATGTTAAAACTATGTTGCTACCAATATTAAAACAGCACCTCTTAATATTATAAACATCAAAGGAATAATCCTAATTAAGAAAATCACTTAATTTTATCTCAAGTTGGTGCCAAAGCACCAAATTAAGTAGGTGTAATCAAAACATGCAATTTTGCAATCAGAAGATGAGATGGTGAAACTTTTTGTTTCACTTGAACACACACAACGCGCGACGTGTTGGTAGCGAAGCGATGATAAGTGTCCGTGGTGGTAAGAAGTTGTCACTCCCTGTTTTACAGTTCTATAAGTTCTTAAGTATGGGTTACCTGGAGGAGATCACTGGTAGTGATAAGGTCGCTCTTTATTTTTAAGCATATCCTGTATTTTTTATCCTTTGTCATAGTATTAAGCAAAAAAGATGTTTAAAATTAAATTAAATTCATCAAGATTGTTAAAAACATTGTTAAACAAAATTGTAATCCTATATGGCCTTTACTCAGTAGCCTTAGTATAAGATTGATTGTACGTCTCAGCAACGTTAATAGAATTAGAGCGTTGAAAGACTTACACACGAGTGCCGAAATATATTAAAGTAAATTTTTTACAAAAAAAATAAAAACCGACTTCGATACACAAACACTAAAAATTGAAAAATAATTTAATTTATTACCGAATATATTATGTATACAAGATTTAATATAGTTCCATAATAATACTTTTTGGTGCCGGTGCCAATTAGCTTTAGCTGCGCGAATCGTTTAGACTTCATATTTTTATGAGACTCCACAATGGCACCTCATTGGCACCGACCCCAAAAAATATTATTATGGAACTATATTAACTCTTGTATACATAATATATTCGGTAATAAATTAAATTATTTTTCAATTTTTAGTGTTTGTGTATCGAAGTCGGTTTTTATTTTTTTTGTAAATTTTTTTTATTTCACAATTTTTAGTGGCCCCATGGAATTATGCTATGACTGGTTAAAAATCTACTGTTTACTAAGCTATTACACTGATCGCGAGCAATTTACTCTTATCCGTTGAGGAGTTCCAGTATCTATCTTCGAAGATGTTCATCAGATCTTCACCAAATTGAAATGGGACCAACTTTGAACTATACCCTTTCAAACAAAAAAAGAATTTTCAAAATCGGTCCAGGCGTCTTTGAGTAATCGGGGAACATACATAAAAAAAAAAAAAAAAAAAAAAAAAAAGATTCCGACGAATTGAGAACCTCCTCCTTTTTTTGAAGTCGGTTAAAAATGGACTTAGAGTAACGTTCAACTACCTCCAAACATCTACAGCCAGTGAAATTAAAATCGGTGGACTGAATTTTTGAATTTAAATCAATATTATAATGTCAATTTTACTCGTAAGTTGTTTGGACGCTTGAAGTGTATCAACATCGATGAAATGTAAAATCTCATACTAACTACACAGTTTCCTGTAATATGGTGTATCACAACTTGGTAAGTACTCTCCCGTGTGAATGCGTTTAGTCAGTGTGTAGTATGACGTCCCGACGTTTGTCTCTGACGTCGCGCTTTATGTGGGTCCCAGCCTTTACTTTATACGTTCTGACCAGCTGACCGTGTCGTAACGGGTTTTTTATGGAGTGCCGAAATAATATATTAACAATTAATTATTACAAGATTCACCGAAAGATCTTGACGCCTTATCGCATAACAATTAGTACGTTCTTATTTCGTTTCGCAAAAATATTTATAATGCGATTTAAGTGTTAATACGACATAATAATTAATATGTGGTAATTTTATTTTCATCGAAATAAAATTGCACTGTTTTGCTTCGTCTTCCTGAAGAACTATTCAATATGTTATACTACTACAGATATAGTAGGTATAACCAGAAAAGCTTCTGAATAAGAAGTCCAACGATAAGATTAGATAAGATATAGCTAATTTGCATAACACGTGATAACACTAGCTATAGCTACATAAACATAATATGACATTATGATAACACCTAAACTAAAGGTTTTTGCTGCATCGGAATGAAGTTTGTAATGTAGTATTTAAAATGTGTAAAATGTTTGTTTTAAATAAGTAAAAAACCGGCCAAGTGTGAGTCCGACTCGCGCACCGAGGGTTCCGTACTACAGTCGTATTTTTCAACATTTTGCACGATGAATCAAAAACTATTATGCATAAAAATAAATAAAAATCTGGTTTAGTTAAGTTTTAAGAAGTTTAAATTGGATCGGATTTGGCCAGCGTGGTGGACTATGGCCAAACCCTTCTCGTTCTGAGAGAAGACCCGTGCTCTGTAGTGAGGCGGCTATGGGTTGATCATGATGATGAAAGGTGTATATTATTCTACTAGATGATGCCCGCGGCTTCACCCACGTGGATTGAGGTTTTTTATAATACCCGTGGGAACACTTTGATTTTTCGGGATTCAAAGTCCTTCCCCGGGATGCAAACTATCCCTGTACCAAATTTCGTCAAAATCGATTGACGGATGGGCCGTGAAAAGCTGGCAGACAGACAGGCAGACAGACACACCTTCGCATTTATAATAATATTATTATGGATATGGAAGTCGGGATTAAAGTCAAGATAAAATAAAAACATCTTTGAGGTTTAACAATGATTACGAGTCGAGACGACCTAATTACCTACAAAATGTCATATTAAAAATATTTTCTCCGAGCCTCAGAATACTTTGACTCTTTGATTATATCCACCGGAGTGGCTTCGTGAAGATTACCCGATGTTGAGAGAATTCTCAATATTTTCAGCTCAAATATAATTATTCTAAAGATCTGCTAGTATCTACATACCAATGCGCTTTCTCAATATAGGTTTTTTTTACAATTTACTCTTACAATGCGCGGGACTGGAATTGATTATAGGTACATGGCATAATATTATAGGTGAACTGAATATTTGAAAAGAGTAACCGCCGAGTAAGAAACTCAGCGGTTGCTCTTTTCAACGAGTACGAGGTTTACACTTTAGGTAGTTAATTAGTTACCCGTCTGTTGCAAACTTAAATTTTCATAAGTTGTATACACTGCATCATCAATATTATCAACTGATAGACGTCCACAGCTGGAATTCAGTCCCTTGCAAGGACTTCCACACGCCACGGTCTACTAATTCTATACTTATCAATCAATGCGCCACGATATTGCGCCGCTTGAATCCAGTGGCTCCCGGCGACTCGTTTGATGCCGTCTGTTCACCTAGTGAGGGTCTTCCAATGATGCACTTTCCGGTGCGAGGTCGCCATTCTAGCACCTTGGGACCCCCTCTATCATTTTATCAAATTATGAATTCTGCCCATTGCTACTTCAGGTCCGCAACCCGTTTAGCTAGGTTACTCTGGTTCTCCAACGACTGACTGCATACCTAGTACTTATTTTAAAATAATATATTTTCAGAGCAAAGTTAACACTTGACGTATAATTATTATTGTATAATTAAACAGAGCAGATTACTCGCAGGTTCAGCTGTACAGTTACCTATATTTACATTACATACTTAATATAGTATATTATGTATTAATAAAACACTTCCATCGGCATGAAGTTTTAATTAATTGTTCCGGTTGTAATTTTAGCGCTAATAGACGAATTTACAGTTTGTGTAAATGTGTGCATGTCAAGTCATGTGTAATAATAATTTAATACACATATTTTCAGCTTGCGTTGCAGGTACCTGCCTGATTTTCATGTTCTGAAGGTACCTGTTCTGAAAAACCTTTTTTTGAAATTTACATAATATTTTCAGTGCAATTCAATACGAATTTCATTATCAATCAGGACGTGCGAACTATTAAGTTTCTATAGATTTACTATATACGTTTCTTTTTACACTTGCTGTTAGTTATGAATGGATAGACAGACGGACTGGACGAAACTAATAAGAGTTTCTTGTTTTACTACGAAATCCTAAAAACGGAAAAGTTATGAATAAGAAATAGCTGAAACAAGAGTTTTAAACCATACTTAATAATAAACCCAGATTTAAACTCTAAAATGTTACAAAACTTGTACCAAAATGTCACGGAGATGAAAATAGTTGTATGTTCCAGAAGTTCGCAGTAACAAAGAAAATCCATTAAAAGGTTTCCAACTTTCCTAGTTGGAAGTTCTAGGGAACTCTTTTCCGAGACCTAAGTCTCAGTCTTAGCCTAAGTTCTATTCCGGGATACAAACAAACTTTGTACAAAAATGCGTCAAAATTGATTGAACAGACGGGTTTTTTTTAATTCAGATACAAGTTAGCCCTTGACTGCAATCTCACCTGATGGTAAGTGATGATGCAGTCTAAGATGATAGCGGGCTAACCTGGAAGGGGTATGGCAGTTTTTATTAAACCCATACCCCTTTGGTTTCTACACGGCATCGTACCGGAACGCTAAATCGCTTGGCGGCACGGCTTTGCCGGTAGGGTGGCAACTAGCCACGGCCGAAGCCTCCCACCAGACCAGACCAGAAATTTAAAAATTATAAAATTCGAAACCCCTGCCAGGAATCGAACCCGGGACCTCCCACTAATAAGGCCACAGCGCTCACCACTGCGCCAGGGAGGTCGTCATTTTCGGGTTCGGCTCGGGTTGGGTTGTGAAAAGCTAGCCGACAGACACTCCTTATAATAATAACTAGCTTATGCTCGCGACTTTGTCCGCGTGGACTACAAAATTTCAAAACCCTATTTCACCCCCTTAGGAGTTGAATTTTCAAAAATCCTTTCTTAGCGGATGCCTAGTTCATAATAGCTATCTGCACGCCAAATTTCAGCCCGATCCGTCCAGTAGTTTGAGCTGTGCGTTGATAGATCAGTCAGTCAGTCAGTCAGTCAGTCATTCAGTCAGTCAGTCAGTCAGTCACCTTTTCCTTTTATATATATAGATATATATGTACGCAATATATGGATGGATTTCAGCTTTCTAGATCCAAGGGTTTGGGCTGAATATTGATGAATAAGTCACAGTGATTCAGTACTTTTCTTTTTACGACGACCTACAATTAAGAACTTGGTATTTACAAAGCAAATCGGCCAGAATTCATCTAAAATCCGTCTTAGCATAACAGCATCAGAACTTTGATTGAGCTTGCCAATCGTGAGAATGGCGTCGCTTATTCTGTAAAATAACACTGCGTAATTATTCTTGTGAACGTAAACGGCCCGAGACAATTATAAGAGTTGAGAGAATTTTCGTAAGAAACGGAAAATACTAACCGTTTACAAAATCCAATTAATACATGACATAGAATTTATCTAAAGGATTTTGAAAGTGATTTTTTAACGTTTTAACAATCCTGTACAACGTAGTGGTTACCTACTCTTTGAATCCTGTAACACTATGGAAAACGCCACTTGCTGTTTTATAACCTCCTAGATTTTTAATAATATTTTATCTGCTACTAGCTGCCCCGGCGAACTTCGTACCGCCTAACAGTCGATTCTTTTTAAGGATTTTTTGAAAAAAAAATCTCCATCCTCGTACTTCAAGGAATATTATGAAAAAAGAATTAGCGAAATCGGTTCAGCTGTTCTCGAGATTTGCGATCAGTAACACATTCAGCGATTCATTTTTGTATATAGAAAAAGATGTGAACCTTCATAGCAGGAAACAGGATGAATGCATAGAATTATGTATAGTCCGTACAAAATGACTCCTCACGCGTAATTTTAACTCTATGGGTCAACTGTCATGTCAAATGTATGGTTCACCTATAAAATAAGGACTAAAATCATATATTTTTTGGCATGAATTTGACAAAAAGTTAAAATGCGCATGATGAGTTAAATTTTACGCGTTTTAAAGTTGATATTTAAATATTTAAAAGAAAATATTATGTCAAATACGTATCTTGTATATTCCTATAATAAGGAATACACAAGTTTACATGACCTAAGTTTTTGCTGTTATATGTCCCTACCAGCTTCACTAGACGACTCTATAGTAATTAGTGTTGGTTTTTATGATAATTCATTCAGTAATAACACATGTTAATTAGGCTTTTACATAAAATGATCTAGACAATACAGCGATTAAAGTAATGCGAATATGTCTAGACGTCCAGAATAAAATATTGTGTGCCAAAAATATACATAAATAATACAATTTGCAAGAAAATAATGTTCTTTTTATAAATTTAATGATATTTACACGAGTGTATAACTGGAAGTTATAACTCGCATGTATATTGTCTACATGTAATTATTCGTGAGCCAAAGTATATATAATACGAGTATAATAAGCTGCTGTTACTTCCGCAGTTTTCACAAGATTTATGATCATACCACTAACCACTACCTTAATTGAAAGCAGCCGTGCGTACTCTCTCACTTCAACGTATCAAAGTACAAGTCAATTTAAACGAAGCTTATGGCAATTACTCCATTTAAATAAATAACTTTTAACTGTTACTCCAAGTTTATGTGCACTGTTTTGTATAATTATTAGGAATTAAATATGATAAATACGGTTTTAATGTTATTCCAGAACTCACTGATTAGGTGTTTATTTTAATTAAAATTGTCATGAAATTGAATTGAAAAGGATATTTTGTGAGTAAAAAGGGGATTCTCGACGTATTCGGATATATGTATAGGATATTAATTATTTTTGTTTTCTGTAGATAATAATTATAATCGTGCGGCATATCTACAGCCATTCGTGTGATAATTTTATTAGAATCAGATCAATACAAAATGATACTATAATAACTATATTTTTGTGCTTTTCGCACAGTACATTTCAACACAAAACGCAATACTCACTGTAAGAAATTCTTCACAAATTTTTATGTTTTATTTGTATAAAACGATTTTGTTACTATAGACAAATATACATTTATGAATTCAAAGAGCTTTTTGATGGAACTGAAATATTAATAACTTTTAGCATTCGAACAATGTTCGAGTGTGTTTTTGAGAATCAGGCCAATATACCTGCACTTTACCACAACATTTTCCTCGTATATTTTGCACACACCGTTGAACGTCGAAAAAATTGTTCTGCAAGACCTTAAGTCGGATTGCGACTGTAAAGTATTTCTTTTAAATCCTAAAGAAAAACAACGGGATTTAGAATTATTGCAACATTTTATAGCGCCATTGTGAACAAACATTAAATTTATAGGCGCTAACGTCTTCGGGCCTCGTAATAAACCGTTAACTTAGCTAGCGTTCGGTGGGAGTCGCGGGACTTTTCAATATTTTTTCTCAGGGGCCCTTTGAATTTGGTAGACGCAGACGCATCATATCGCAATTATGAGATACGCCTCATCAAATATTAAACTTGGTCGGTAGCAGTGCACGGGTCTAAGTACTTAGGTCACCATTAGCTCGGGGATTTTCAGGATCGTCATGAAGCACATTACTTTCTGAGGACCGATGAACGTTGGAGTCGAAAGGAAACCGCGTCTTGGTTTGTAGAGCATCCCGCAATTAGTCGTACAATGATATCGAGAAATTCCTATGACCGAGGATATTTTATAGAATGTTGGCTAAAATAGGCCTGTTATATTATGTATAACAGTGATTGTATATAAGCTGACAATGATGATAATTATATTACTTTCTACACCTAGGAGCTTTATTGTATTGGATAACAGACGGAACAATAAAGGTGTCCATTCAGAAAATCTTGTAGTGATATTTTTTGTGATCATCATGTAGGTACTAGTATTTATACGTTTGAGAATTTTGACAAAGGAGTTTTTTTTTCATTCACGCGGTGCTGACTTGGCATTTATCTCAGACACTGCTAAATGGATTTTCATACTGTTTTCACCAATGGACTGACGGATCACCAATGGACTGACGGATTCTTCAAAAAAGTTTGTTGTATAATAATTTATAACTTTACTACTGTCGAAAAGGTTGACGAAAATCTAAGTACTTAAGAGCTGTATAGAGAAAGCAGCTACTGAAATTGTTAGTTTTATACATAAACTGTGAAAATTTTCTTCTCAAACCACTATACTTAACCAAAAATATTAAAAAATGCAACTGAAAACCAATCGGAAAATCTAAAATATACCTAGGTATTTCAAAAGAGAATTTTCTTATGTGGCCACCATAGGGTAGGTCTGGGAGCAAATCCCACGACTCATTTAATATTTTACTCAAGACAGTCTGTGGTTTGTGTAAATGGAGTTTTCCCTGAGCCGGTGGTGATTTCAGTTTTGTTTTAGTAGGCATTCGTAAGCCATAGCGTCGATGTAAACTGATCCGTTTGGTAAATATTTGATGCCTTGACTGTTTAAGTGAACCCAGAGATTTCGAGCCGTATGTTTTATTAAACGATTTTCACATCTATTTTTATAAGGCTACGACAAAGCTGGTATATTATGGTAACAGGTATATTATGTTTCAACAGTATATGTAGATCATTATGTATTTTCCAAAATCAACAATCGCTTCTAGCGGCGAAATCAATTACAAAATAATGTTTAACAAACGTATACATTTTACATTTTCTGAGAAAACAGTTAATATTTTTGGCATTTGTTATGTTATTAGGTATGTTTGTAGTATTCAGTCACAGATAACTGTACAAAAACGAATTCTTGTAGTTTTGGTTTTCTTTATAATGTCGAAATTATATAAATCCACTAGCTGATGCCCGCAACTTCATCCGCGTGGATTTACGTTTTATCGGGATAAAAAGTAGCATATATGTTAATCCAAGATATAATCTATCGTCATTCCAAATTTCAGCTAAATCCGTCCTGTAGTTTTTGCGTGAAAGAGTAAAAACATACACACCAACATACACTGTGCGATTCCTTATCACTTTCAAGCAATCCACTAAGCAGATGTAAAAATTATTGTCACTGCCGACTAGCGAAATGTTTTCACGTAGGAAGCCAGGTTATTTATACGGCACTCTGAATTATGTAGATGGCGCTTAAAATTAATTTAGACGCTCGTACAAAGGAAGCATTCTAAACATAACACGAGACGCAAAATGTAGAGCAGAACAGAGAATACGCGTTAATGTGTGCGAACGCTGAAATGAATTGCGGAGTATTCTCTCGTGTAAAGAGAATTTTATAACGGCCAAACATTTTATCACGTTTCCCTACGCGGCGTGTTTTGTGACATCTATACGTATGCTAAGTGCAAAGGACATATTGTATTCTTTCAAATCAAAATCAAAATTTACTTATTTACGAGTATTTATAGGACAACTAGTGTCTCTTATGCTACGTGTGCGACCAGCGTTTCGGAATGCAGGTTCTACTGAGAAGAACTGCCAAGAAACGCAGCAGTTGCTGTTTTCAAATCATAAACAGTTACAATTTGTAACAATACAACTACACCATCTTGTGGGCAACTGAAAACTCAGCTGGTTGCTTCCCAATTTTGTCACTAAGGAATTCATCTAGCTTTAGCTTAAAAAGACTGTATGTTATTTATTACACAATTAAATTTGTTAAATTCTAAAAAAAAATTGGAATCATACTAAATACTCAGCCTCACAAAGGATTTCTGTACCTACCTTTTATTAGCTTTTCCTTAATCCACGATATAACTTTCCGAATTTCCACAAAACAGATGTACTCCGCAAATGTTTTCGAGAAGGAAACATGTGCATAATTCGGTTGTATGAATCATGTGGCTGGCGTTTATAATTAATTTAGACGGTATGTACAAAGGAAGCATTCTAAACACAAAACGAGACGCATAATATGGAGCGGAAAACTCGCTAATGTGTGCAAATGTTGATTGTTGAGCGCTCGCGCCTTGTATGGGAGTTGGGATATGCCAAGGTATTTTATAATACCGGAATATTATTTTAATTTATTCGAAATAATAATTCACACTAATATTATAAATGCGAAAGAGTGTTGGTCTATCTGCTAGATTTTCACGGTCTATCGACTATCCATTTAACCGATTATGACAAAAGGTACCTACAGAGATAGCTTGCATTCCGGAGATGGTGTCTTTGTCTGTATGTGGACAAAGGCCATTGTCTAATTATTTATAAATAAAAGACACCTCAAAGATTCAAAAACCTACTTACTTTTTCAGCTATATTATTTATTCAGTTATAATATTGATAAGTTTGTCAGTTGAAAAACTATAGTATTTAGACCATAGGTACCACTTCTTCTTCTTAACAATCCTAAAGATGAACTGTCTTACTTTCACATAGAATGATCCAATACATGAATTATATTGTGGCGGTTACCACAATAGAAACTATATGGCGCTGTTCAATCGATGACGTAGTCCCGAACAAATGTACCGTCGATAGTAATCGCACTAACGGAGTTTTCTGCAATCTGGACTATATATAGAAGTTTCAAGACATAACCGTCGGCCCAGCTGGCGCTACCGAGCACAACCAACCGCTCAGTGGGAGATCTCCCCTTTGGTACGGTCGAGCCTGAACACCGCTCCCGTACAATATAAATTCATCCTGATCAACCTATCGCCGGCTCACTACTGAGAACGGGTCTCCTCTCAGAAAGAGAATGGTTTGGTCATAGTCCACTACGCTGGCCAAGTGGCATAATATACTTAGTAATGTTTATTACGTTCTAGCCATGTTATAGCTATCCAGCGAATGTTTCCGAAACTGCGAAACTTCAGCAAAATCAGTTTGTGTAATCTTTAATGAATATTCATTTATACACTGACACTGATCGTCTTAAAGCGAGAATTTCACAAAAAGCCCCAGGAACCATAAATCTTCCGATGGGCGGTGTCTCCAGATATTATTAACATATTTACCTACCGCTCGACGCGCGTTTTTCATTGTTTACCAAATATACGACAATCTTTTAACCACGCTTGTTTCATATAAATTATACTAGAGTGAGCACCTTCCTTTTTTTCCGGGGCAAGTCCTTCGTGTTTTTCCATCTAAAGAATTACAGTACGCGGCAGAAAATGTTGTACATCGACCTTAAGAAAGAGATAGCGGTTTCGTAGAGCGTTGTCTCTATCGTTGAAGTGGTTGAAACCAACAAAACGTCACATAGGTATGAGTGCCAGAGACAACGCTCTACAAAGCCGAAATCTCATTCTAAAGGTCGATGTAAGTACAATATTTCTTACCGGCTACTGTAAATACTTCATATTGTTAAAGCAAAATTCTTCTTGTTACTAATACGCTTTTTTAACAATAGTTCTTACATGGAAGAATTACAATATCAAGAGACATACCTAATATGGAGAGCTTTCACACAGCTATCTATACTAATATTATAAAGCAAAGTTTGTAAGTTTGAATGCAGGACTTACATCTCCGAAACTACTTATCCGATTTCATAAATTATTTCACTAATATACTCCATTATCCCTGAGTGCTATATGAGGTTATAAATTTATATATCGCGGACGAAGTCGTGGGTCAAAGTTTAACAAATAAATAATCCAAGACGAAATCCAACATACCTTATTATGAACAAAATAACCGGAAAATCTGGTTTATAACGCTCGTTGTCATAAGTAACATTTTCCATACGGGCGCGTGTCTCCAGACATTATTATTACCATATTTATTGCTCTACACGCGTTTTTCATTGTTTACAAAATATACGGCAATCTTTTAACCACGCATATTATATATTATACTAGAGTAGAGCTTGCTTTTTTTTCGGAACAATTCTCTCTTATTTTTCCATAGGCAGAAACTACATATATTGCAATATTCTCCTTATTTCATATCGAATTGTTTTCAACAATAGATCTCATCAAACTCAACATACCATTTATATGATATAAAGAAAATATCCTGAAAACATTGCATATAAAAGAGCTTTATCTTGTAACAATTTCAATACAAATTGAATTTTCTCGTAAATTTCCCATCAAAGACCAAAATTTCATAGGCAATAACGCGGCACTGTTTGGAATTCCTGTGTCAATTGAATGCCTGTTTGTAAATACCGATGACAAGCGACGATCGATTTCACAGAATACGCTTACCGACCTTTGCTCCCACTGATGGTTGTTCGAGGTTCTTTGAAACGTGTTGGAAATAGACTCTTTCAAACGCTCGCTTAAGCCCCACGAAGCCTACTTACAAAACGTTCGCTTACCTTTTTCTGAATTAATACCTTTAATATCAAGCAGATTACTTTATGGTATTGATGAATAGGTAAAGTTTTGTTGAATTTTAAAAAAAATATTATTATTTCGAGCTTATAAAAATCGCTAATTGAAAGGGATGGATCATTTATATATTCGTTACGGTTCCATGGTAAATGGTTTCGTCCAGTTCGCCTGCTCATTTGTCTGTCTGTTAGTCATTTTAATTGCGGCTGCAAAGCTGAGATTTAGCACTATTAGAAACTTGTTGCCGCTACAAAGGAAAATATTCAGATGAAAAAAATCACGATACCTACCACCTGCATAATTTGCTATACTCATCGGGTGGGACCTCGTTTAATAGGTATGTACATATTTTATATTTTTCTTTATGAACTTTCTTAAATATGTATAATCAAATCACATTACTTAGTTTTACAACTATCTCATCTGGTAGTGGGGGTTATAAGTTTTAACACAGGTAAGTTTATCTAAATGTTATAATGTTATAATAGCCTATCATTATTTAATTTGCATTCCTTATGCGTTGCTTCTAAGGTATAGGTACTAGATACCTATTGCACGTATTATACACGCACTCTGCGGTACATATTGTGGTTGCGTATAAGATTATGCACCGCTGATACTAACTTCCGTGTTTGTCTTATTTATGCCGTAAATTATATCTTTATACTACAATATTGCTTTTAATCGGTAGCGCAGAAACAATTAGGTATGCAAATAACTTAGGTGCGTTTACACTAAACACTCTCTCATTGAAAATTCACAAAAATATACGATTAAGCCTATTAAAATTTAACAGTTGTTGTAAATGGTGTAGTTGTTTTTCTTTTTAATGGTTGAAAAAATTTGTAGCCCAAGTTGTTCCCGTAACAACAAAGGTATTATTAAATATTATTTCAGTTCTATACGTCTTCAACCTTTAACCTTCCTATATCCGCGTGAAAATTTATAACATATGTAATCGCGTCGGTCTGTGGGACCTAGTGCCTGTTTATTAATTAGATATGTTTTATTTTTATTATAAGACTAAAAAGTTTTAACATTAGCATATCTGTATATATGAAAAAGAAAAGCTAACTGACTGACTGACTGATCTATCAACGCACAGATCAAACTACTGGACTCATCGGGCTGAAAGGAGTAAGCCCATGGACAGTACTCTCACAAGAAGCATTGTACCTTAATTTTTTTTATTTATTTATTAAAGCTAAAATAAAAACATAATTTTTCAATAAGTTTCAGAAATATTTGTTTTAGGATTAAAAATCTGAAACTGACTGTTTTATTAAGTCTATAAAGACTTTTTTACTTTCTAGCTGAACCTAACCTCACATAATTGACATTTTTATGGTTAATATTTCTGAAATGCGGAAACCGTTTTCGTTAACTTTTTCTACAAATATTCTGATGATGTCATTGAACAGATAGAATTTGATTTGATGGTGACACAAAAATCTTGAAGACAGTACATTTGTTCATACTTGAATGGGCATTGTCTTTTCGCTACATCCGCTAAGCAAGGATTTTTGAAAATTGGACCCCTAAAGGGGTAAAATAGGGGTATGAAATTTGTGTAGTCCACGCGGACGAAGTCGTGGGCATAAGCTAGTTTGTAGATAAAATATATTGTTAGAAATAAATGACCACAAACATTTGCGTGTCGCAACCCTGAAGGGAAAACCCAGTTTCCGGATTCCGGACACTCTACCAATATACCGCGGATGCTTGAGTAATTTGTGCCTGTCCCTCGTTAATTGGGGGAAATGGGCAGATTAATTGTTTTCCTTCCAACTGATTTGTTCTTTTTAAATCAAATAAGCTCAATCGTATCCTCTTATTAAGGAAAAGCGACTCTTATAGAGTAGATAGAAGTTGATAAATTTGTGATTTGTGTGTACCATAAAAGGATAGAGCATCGATATAAATGACAAGATATGCCCAAGCGAACAAAATTTTTCACGGTTTTGGAACCAAATAAATTACCTCTTAGATACTAATGAACGACCCGTTTGAAATCCAGACGTCACTGAGGTTGCATTGGTGCTAAAGCACCACTGAGTCGGTGCCATTTTGTTTGTTCAATGGCCCTGTC
This sequence comes from Maniola hyperantus, assembly GCF_902806685.2. Classification (NCBI taxonomy): domain Eukaryota; kingdom Metazoa; phylum Arthropoda; class Insecta; order Lepidoptera; family Nymphalidae; genus Maniola; species Maniola hyperantus. The sequence goes on from NC_048550.1 coordinate 7,599,128, forward strand.
CATACCAAGTAATATATAAGTCAATGGGAATGAGTGATTTTTCTGGTGACCTAAGGCTTTGCGGCTCAGAGTGAAAATTTCAACTCTCCACTTATTAAGTAATTGAATGTCCCTTGATAATCACAGGAAATGGCGGTGAAATTGTTGTTTCCTTATGTTCATTGTTAATTTTCATTCTAAAGTAAGATTAAATCTATATAGTATATATGTGTGTGTGTAAAAGGAAAAGCTGACTGACTGATCTATCAACGCACAGCTCAAACTACTGGACGGAGCGGGCTGAATAGCTATTATGACGTAAATATCCGCTAAGAAACGATTTTTCTAAATTCAATCCCTAACAGGGGTTTGAAATTTGTGTAGTCCACGTGGACGAAGTCGGGGTGATAAGCTATCTTTAACATAAATTCGTCGAAAAGTTACCTGATGCGTTTCACGCTAGCCTTACACGACCAAGTTACGAGCGTAGGCTAGTTAAATCTAAAGAAATTGTATTTAAAACCACCAGGTGAGATTGCAGTCAAGGGCTAACTTGTATCTGAATTAAAAAAAATCAATACTTTAATACATTAAAATAAATTATGTCAATATGAGCTAAATATATCCGCCGCCGCGCCATCGTCGCTTTCGAGGCGTGTAGAATAAGATAATAATAAAATAATAATAAAAAGTATGGTCCTTGTAAACACATAATTGACGTCCATGAATTAATTACATTATGTATCTAGCGTCATTACATTACGGCATTTGTTTTTATTAAAGGATGTGCTTCCTACCGTGCAAAGTACAATGACATTTGGTAGACCGATATCTTTATCTAATGTTTACGTCATACCTACTTAAAGAGTGGTGACTAAAGTATGTTCAACTTGTCAATTGATGAAGGATATATTGTAATGTAAAATACCTAACAATTTAACTTTATAAACTTAATCTACACTAATAAATGTGAAAGTGCCTGTCTGTCTGCTAGCTTTTCACGGCCCATCTATTTAACCGTTTAGGATGAACTTTGCATCTCATGGAAGGACATAAGCTAGTTTCGTCCCGGAAAGTTAAAGTGTTCCCAGGGAAAATAAAACCTAAATTTACGTGATTTGTGTCCGCGTCGTAGAAGGAGGTAAGTCATAGCTTTGAAAATATGTTGCAGAGTGCATTTGTCCCGTGAATTTATTTATAGGGGGGCGGCCGAGGGCGGCGCGGGCGACGACCGGCGCCAGCGCAAGGCCGCGCGGCGCGCCCCAAACTGAGATAGCTCTTTTTGCATTTGTGCGACGGGTAATGGAACGTGCTTGTAGACTTTTTTGCTATCTTATTACATTGACGTAGTCGTACATTAAACAGTCTGTAGGTACCTCGTAGGTACAGTTTATATTGACATTACTTTTGTAGCATTTACAGCTACATTTTTATTTATTCAGATACAAGTTAGCCCTTGACTGCAATCTCTAAGATGGAAGCCTAGTCTGAGATGGAAGTGGGCTAACTGGATGGGGTATGGCAGTTTTTTTTAAACCCATGCCCCTTAGGTTTCTACACAACATCGTACCGGAACGCTAAATCGCTTGGCGGCAAGGCTTTGCCGGTAGGGTGGTAACTAGCCACGGCCGAAGCCTCCCACCAGACCAGACCAGAAATTTATAAATTATAAAATTCCAAACCCCCCCTGCCAGGAATCGAACCCGGGGGACCTTCCACTAATACCATATAACATAGACCACAGCGCTTACCACTGCGCCAGGGAGGTCGCCTAGAGGTATATACAAGAGTTCTAGAAGGCAGTAGACCGTACTTTGTCATTGCTCTGACTACAGAATCCAGCCTACGTGTAGCATTGTAACTATCATGTATTTTAGCGTACCTATAGGTATTATTGACATCTGCCCGTTCATACGTACTACATGACAGGGCTAATGTACATAAGCCCTGAGTTCCCTACACTATAGAACCATACGACTTTTATCCGAAGTAAATATTATATTTTAGTCGTGAATCATAAAAATAGGTATTATAATAAAAGGTAAAAGATTTTGCAAATAGTGATCTAGGCTACTATCCCGAACTAAGGTTTCTGGATAGTTTTACTTTAGACTCTAAAGCAGAGGAGTTATATATATATGTTTTTTTAATTACCAACATAAAGAATGTTTAACAAATCCAATTTAGACACAGCAAAAAACCACGAAGGTTTAAAAAGTGTGTCATTCCGTCTACTTCTTAATACATAATATAGAAGCACTTATTACATTACATTTAATACAAAAATGGGGATCGTTACAATTTGTTAATGTAATAGGATTTTAGCTTATATTTTAAATTAAATCTAGTTAGTTCAGTTCTAATTTTGTTATCTAAATGAAGTCGCAGTCCACTGAGTAGGTAGGTAGGTATAAAATAAAATTGTGCATACATGATAGAGCTCATGGGAAAAATTTATTGGCTAATTAAAACTACCTGGCTTTTAAATTGTCTGCCGCGCACACTGAGAGACGATTTTAATCGTCTATAAAACTTTTTTACGCAGAATTTTTTTAAATATCATTAATGTCACTGTTGTCGCTAAGTAAATCAATTTTAAAATTTATGTCGCAATTTCCGACCTCTTATGTGCTTTTGAAATTTAATTAAGACACGATATGTTTGTGAATGTATTAAGCTTATATGCTTTATTAGCTTTTTATGTTGCTAAAAACTTTTAATCAATTTTATATGTACAGAAAAAATGGCAAAAGAGAGGCCGCCCGCTTAGCTATCGATCTGTCTTAGCTAATATTACATTTTACAATTATTCCACTACATTATTTTCGTGTAATTTTAAATATTTACCTACGCAGCGTACGCCAAGAAAGCTCTCAGATGGGACGATTTTTTCCGACTTAATATACAATTCATACCGGTGGCTTATTTTTGGCTTTATTTTTATTAACAGGAATATAAAGTATATTAGTCATGTTTTAAAAACAAGCTCAAAAACAAGAGCCCACCATTATCCGCTTTGCTATATCCCAAGCCTCTCATACACCGACACTTGTGTTCAGTTACACCAATGAGATTAGCGAATAACATCTCGAAACCAACGGAGAATGTAACCGGATTATTTGCATGTTACAAGTGCTCATGTGGTAGTGTTTTGGTCTACATTATAAAAGTTTACTGAGTAATATTATAACTGCGGAAGTGTCTGTCTGTATATTACGTACCTTTTCACCCGCTTACTAATACCAATACATCCGTTTAACCAATCGACAAAATTGGTTAAACGGATTGTATCGCTGTAGATATAGATTGCTACTTTTTATTCCAGAAAATTTAAAAACTTGGCACTGAGTTTTTAAAGCCCTTTGCGGTTTACCGATTTTGACGTGGTACAGAGACAATACAGAGATAGCTTGCATCACGGAGACGGACGTAGACTAAGGCTACTTAGCTTTTGCTCAAACTTAAGACACTGTTGAAACGAGACAAAGTTATATCTCTGACATAAATCTGTCTCGTTTTAGTCTGAGCAAAGTCAAAGTACTTACGTTCTATAGATCTCAACCATAGTAAGTTTTCAAGTCAACAAACTTAGCATCGGCGAGCAAGTAAATCTGTCATTTTCATCATGCGAGAACACCATACCTTCGCAAATGTATACGCAAAGTCTATAGTTTTGTTTCGTTTTTTATTTTGAAAAGTTACTTACCTGCTCAGTAAAATTATAATTTGCTAAAATATTTGCAACAAATGAACTAAGAGTAGAAACCGAGTAATGAACAACAGCGACTGGCTTTATTTATAAAAGTACTTTTAGCTTATTAGCCTGTTTCCCTCCGCTGTGATTCTAATTAAATGACAGACGGTTAACAGGCGGGGAGGTATATTGAGCTGTGAAATTAAATTCAGCACGAAATAATGTTCTTTATTACGTACATTTTAAGTCACATTTGTTCTTGATTTGTAAGTACGAGTAGGTATATTGTCACTCCGTCGAAATTGGTTACTGGTTTTTCGGCTATCTACTTCAAATTGGCCGATAACAGATTGAGTTAATATTTTGGAGACACATGTGGTTTGGATGACAATAGATGATTATAATACCATTCTGTGTCTCTATTTATGAAGGCGCAAGGTGGATATTAAAATTTTCGCGAAAAATACCCATAAAAACCTGCAATAAATATTTTAAAGTCACGCAATCGTAACATTACGATAAAATGTTGCCATCCCTATAAAATACGTCATTTTCGGTGTTATTTTATTATGACTGTAGCAACTTTAATTAGGAACTGATTATAAATTTTTAAAAACTAACAATGATTGGTATAAATCAGCAACAAAATCAGCTTTAAATTCAGTAGACCTAAATATAGCTCTGTTATCCATTAAATTTAAACCACAACTGAGAGGAACAAGCTTAAAATTTAAATATGCTTACACTAACTTATAACAACTCTACCTTAATCTTAAGAGTACGGGTTAAAATTAGACTAATATTTAAGTTCAGAGCAATTTGTTCTTACCCAACATCGGGAAGGCTATGCGTTTAGTGGTTGATGTAAATATATAATGTGTGTGTGCGTGTGTGTGTGTGTGTGTGTTCCTTTGTTCAAAGTTTCCCTTATACTTAACTGCCAAACCATTCATTAGGTTTTGATAAATAGGGTGTTGGCTTCGTCATAGCATTCCGTGTGACCTAGGCTCTATATTATGACCATAGCAAATTCAATATGGCTGATCAAATAATATTTAACATTTTCATGTGTGTGACGTCAGTGGCGTGCAGGTCATAGAGGCATAAATGCACTGCTTACCCCAGTTGTAATAGCTCAATGCAAATTTTACAATATGACCTGCCAGTAAACAGGTTCCTACCTAACTAATGCCTACCCTGGCTTCAAACCCTGTGCACGCCACTGTGTGACGTAGCTGTAATCGTGTTTCTGTACGTTCTTTATTTTTATGCCCTTCAATTAACTATTCAATAAAATATAAAAAATAATTAAACAACTAGCTGATGCCCGCGACTTCGTACGCGTGGATTTAGGTTTTTAAAAATCCTGTGGGAACTCTTAAATTTTCCGGGATAAAAAGTAGCCTATGTCCTTCCCCAGGTTGCAAGCTACCTCTGTACTAAATTTCGTCAAAATTGGTAGAACGGTTGAGCCGTGAAAAGCTAGCAGACAGACAAACAGACAGACAGACAGACACACTTTCGCATTTATTATATTAGTATGGATTAATAATTAATATGTATTTATTTGTGTTTTATGTCACTTTGATAATAATTATAAGGAATGGCTGCAAAAGTAGACTTTTTTTCTTTTCGTTGCAGGTGCGAACATCACAATTATTTGCGGTAAATTCTTCACCTCCTGTATTCACAGCAAGCAGATTACCGGTAAAACAATTTAAGCTATAAATGTGGAAATTTAATACGCATGGATATATGTAAATCGAGCATACTTTTTTTTAAAGCATACTGATGTGATTAGGTAGATAGCAGGACAATTAATTTTTTTGAAGTTTAATTTGAAGATAATGCCATCCTAGGCATCTTCTCATATTTTTAATACATATTACAGACGGATTTACTGACTGATCTTTCAACGCACAACCTAAATCTTGAAACTTTAATTAATACTTAGACATGATTTTTGGAAATATAGTGGATGAACATTTATATGAATGGCCGTCATTTTTCAAGTTATATCCGAAAAAATTAGTTAAAATGAAGGAATACGTGCTTAAGGATTTTGGAAAGTGTCATCCCTGCCCAATTAAAAAAAAATCACTTGAAAGAAGCCGGGGCGGGTTTGCTAGTAAATGAACGAGTAGGTAATAGGTATATTTAGATAAACTTCGACACAAAAAGAGGGGTGTGATAATTTTGAGGCCATCGCTCGACGTCATTACTTCAGAGCGATTGGATCGGTTTGGCCATTGACGAGTATACTTGTTAGATGCTCAGCCTCCCTTACATTAACAATTGCTAATTTTAGACACAAAGTTGTTCATCATCATCATCATCATGATCAACCCATTACCGAGCCACTACAGAGCCCGGGTCTTCTCTCAAAGTGGGAAGGGGAGGAGCCATAGTCTGCCACGCTGACCCAATGCAAATTGGCAGCCTTCACACACCTTTGAGAACATGAAGAACTCTCAGGTATGCATGTTTTCTCACGATGTCTTCCTTCACCGTTAAAGCATGTGATAACTGTTTTAAAAAGGCACATAACTCCGAAAAGTTAGAGGTGCGTGCCGGGAATTGAACCCCCGACCTCCCGAAAAAAGGCGTTTTAACCACTAGGCAATCACCGCTTTTGTTTGTTGGTATTGTGTCTTAGCAATTGTTAACAAACTTACTAACTTTGATGGTTTAAATTTCGTAAGCAACTCGTAATTAAAAATCCAAACCAACCAAGTGGATTATTTTTGCTGAGATTTGGACGTAAAAATGTACTTGTTCAACGAAGATATTTTCTCATTGAGATTACATCTCTCAGTGAGCTAGAAAAAAATATTTGCACATTGGATACTATTTCAATTAATTATTTTCAATTAATTTGCTGAATTTCAATATAGCATCGTCAATTGCTCGGAAGTAATAGATGAAAGACGGATTAATTAGAACAATATCGTTGGCTTCGTGGAGATACAGAATATTGCAATCTAGACATTTGTTTGTACATTGTATACTAGATCAACGAATTGAGATATTTGCATTTCAAATTATTTAGTCTAGCGATCGTAGTAAGCGATTAGATTATGGATAACGGAATACATTGAAAGGAGCTTATTCCTAACAAAATAAGATTGTCTACGTAAAAATCTAAAGAACATCTTATGAATTCCTATTTATTCGTTACGATTTTTCACACAGCGAACAAACTTGTACGACTTCGGTATTAGCTGTTAAACTCCCTCAAACTAGGTAAAGTTATATCGTTCAAAATTCCAAACTTGCTCAACGATTTAAACGCTTATACGAAGGAGCAAGTTTTATTTAAAAGGCAAGATAGGTATATTATGACGTGTCTTATCGTGAACGCGTACGCGATCGAGTCTTTCATTTTGATTTAAAACTCGTCTGGAGGTTAAACGTACCGCGTAAAACGATTAAGAGACTCCATTCCGTACTCCGTTTTTGCTTTATTTGCGTTCAGTTGGGTTTCCTCCGCTTATAGTCGCTTGGTAAACGAACTCCAAAATTCTGAATCAGACTTGATTGAATCGCAGCCATGCCCGCCGGGAGGCGGGTTATTTTCCAACCTATTTCATGCCACGTCTACGGGCGACACATCGTATACCTTGCTGCCGCTCGTCGTGTTTGTGCCCTCGAGAAATTCTTTCCACTTCATTTATTTGTTTGGATACTGTTGTTTTCTTTCAGTCCATAATTGTGCTTGTTTCGGGTTCGATAGTTTCTGTTTTTTCGTTTGTTTTATTAGTAATATTTGCTGGGATTCTATTAGTGATATTTCGGTCACTTTGGCGAATGGGTTTCATTTTTACAATAGTATTCGTAACTGCTTTTCTTTTGCAATACCTATCTGATTATCACTTTTTTCTATATTTCAGCACACTATACTTGACTCTGACATTATTTCTTTTGTTTTCTTTTAATTAGTGACGAATTAAACTCTTTTTATTGCTTATCTAATATTATTTACAAAGTTGAGATACCAAATGATTAGGATAAAAAATTTAAAGTTTGTTCACTTTTAAGTATTATACACTTCAAACACTGACAATTATTATTTAACTTAGTTGGTTTACACATCTATGTAAACAGTTTATGCGAACTCTGCATAGTCGCCATTTGCTTTGCTGCTAATTTGTGACTGGTAAGTATACAAAGGTTTCGAGATTGAACAATTATAAATTCACACCAGCAATATGAGATTTGAACAGACTATAGAAAGCAAACACATTACCAAATCAAATCTGTGCGTATTATCATCGTCGAATTCATCGAATTAAAAAAACTAATGAATTAACTAACTAAAAACTAACTTAACACTCAACAATTGGAATAAGTTTTTATTCAAATTGAAATGTTAAGTCATTCTTCTGAAAGTTAAAAATAACTAAATTAAATAAGTATAATATTTCTCTACTCATTAAACAATACGATTTAGCTACGGTAGCTCTACGCGTAGATATATTTTTTGCCTTGTTTGTTTTTAGTAGATTTTAGCAAGCGTATAATAATAAAGTAAGCTTATGATCGTAGAAATATTAGTTTTCTACAATAGTACAAATATTTCGCTCACATCTTAACTCAAGTAGAAGGACTAATTACTGATATGATCCGCGAGTTTTCGACTTGCCATTGTGTGGAATCAGAACATATTTGCCGTGCCGTATCCAGGAAATGTTAATCCAGGAATCCCTTGCGAGATAATCATCATAATAAAAGAGCTCGTTCTGTCCGTCCAGTTGTTTCGTTCGTCGGACAATGGCGAGTACGCACAAAGCGCCCCACGTCATCAATCAAACCACCTCCACCCTCGCCCTGTCTATATCCCTGAAGGTAGGTCTACTAGCTGCTTTTAGAACATCGCGTTTTGCATTCGCGTTGTAGACTTGCAGGGTTATAAATGCATTACTAAGTTTTAGTCTTAGGGTTGAAATGGGTACATTAATATTATGAGCAGTAATGGCTTAGTTGTTAGGGTGCGTCGATCACTATCAGGTCATCGGAAATACGAATAATGTGTATCACATGTGTATCATGTGTATGACAGAATTTTTAGAATATATATTACGTAGGTATACTATCGGTCGTCATTCAAGCACCACGTATTTATTTACATTTATATTTTGTCTTATTTTAACTAAGTCCGAGTAAAGTCAAAATACAACCTCCAGTCTCAGCCTGAGACGTGAATTTTTTCTACACCATCGCATCGATGTATTAAACTGATGCCGGTGGCGTACATCAGAGCCTGCAACAGCGTACAGTACGCGGCAGAAAATAATGTACATCAGCCTTTAGAAGGAGATAGCGGATTTGTAGAGCCTTGTCTCTGTCGTTGAGACCGACAAAACGTCATATGAGTCACAGAGACAACGCTCTACAAAGCCGAAATGTCATTCTAAAGACCGATGTACATTACTTTCTGCCGCGTACTATGTTATTGAGCACCACTTTGTAACACTGCGAAGCCTGATAGGTTCACAGTACGAATAGATATTAGATAGTATGTACCGACATAGCTACATGACGGACATCAGCGTAGGAGGAATTCAGGCCGATCCCTCCCTCAAATAAGAGAGAAGGCCGTTTCCCTAGAGGAATATTTGCCTACTTACATTATTAATGTTTTAGTTACATCATTTGATGTAACTAATAGAGCCATATTTTATACAAATATTAGCTACAAACGTGTTCAACTCTCTAGGCATTTTATCATAATAAAGTTAGTTATACGACCTTTCTAATAGTTTACTTAAGTACTTACTTCATTATCATGAATATTATTATCGTCCCCAATTAGCTATCTATTAATTGTGGTATAATTATACCTAGGCAGAATATTTAATTTTATATTTAGGTACCTATCTAATAAATAAATAAATAAATCTTTATTTTCAGATATAAATCCAGCAAGTTATACATTATACATTATAATAAAATACCTACTAAATAAAGAAATTAATATAAATTAAAATTAAAATTAAAATTAAAAATAAGATTGTAAAAAGTCACATACATATTATGCACTAACTCAAAACTAAGTACGTAAATAAATCGGATGAACTTCATTGAAATGAAATTTAGTTTTATTAGGGTTCCGTACCTCAAAAGGAAAAACGGAACCCTTATAGGATCACTTTTTTGTCTGTCTGTCGGTCTGTCAAGAAACCTACACGGTACTTCCCGTTGACCTAGAATCATGAAATTTTGCAGGTATGTAGGTCTTATAGCAGACATTAGGGAAAAAATCTGAAAATCGTGAATTTGTGGTTACATCACACAAAAAAAATTAAATTGTGGTCATGAACTAAAAATTAGTATTTTCAATTTTCGAAGTAAGATAATAGATCAAGTAGGATATTATATTATGAAAAGGCTTCATCTGTGCATTCTAAAAAAGTTTTCTATTTATTTTTATGCGCAGTGATGTGGTTATTCATAACTCTATGGTTATGCGTTATAGTTTTTGAATTATCGTGCAAAATGTCGAAAAAATACGACTGTAGTACGGAACCCTCGTTGCGCGAGCCTGACTTGCACTTGGCTGGTTTTTTGTTTGTAAGGTGACTTGATCGAGAGTATTCAGGTTCTGAAGATCATCAGCTATTTTTAATTATTTCGGTTTTTGTTCATTAGATAATAAATAATAGTTATGGATATATTAAACAATATGGTTATTTTATCAGAATGTAATGAAAAAAGGTTTCCTATTTCAATTTTCAGCTTATCTTATTGGTACACGCCCCCGTCTGATGTTTCAGCTGGCAATTAACTTCTGATAAAACTTATCTATAATTAGTGAAATATATATATATATTATATAATACTAAATTATGCCTGCGTTCTCGTCCGCGTGGATTGTTTTTTTAATCCCGTGGAAACTCTTTGATTTTCCGTATTAAGTCGTTTTGTATTTTCAAACTTAGATAAATATTTGATATTCTCTTACTTTTGCTATATACTTATACATATACACCTATTCGTTCGACGGTTCAAAGTCTCAGTAGATCATTTAAATAACGCGTTAACGAAGCCGTTGTGGTTAACTTAACATCAAAATAACATTATAATACGCAAGAACGACATTGTAATACGCAGTTTTATTGATGTCGACTGTAGGCAGAGAGTTGCTACACACTAGAGAGAGATAAATATATCTTAAATTATTAAAAAAAGTTTAATCCATCATCATCATCTCAACCCATCGCCAACCCATGGTTCGTTAGGCCATGGTCCACTACGCGCGGATTGGCAGACTACACACACCACTTTGAAAACATTATGATCTAAGGAGAACTCTCCGGCGTGCAGGTATCCTCTCGATGTTATCCTTCACTGTTAAAGCAAGTGATATTCAATTGCTTAAAACGCATTTACCGAAAAGTTAGATGTGCGTTCGGGGAACCTCCGTGTTCCCTGGAATTAGTTTACTATTACATCTCTGTTATTGATATAAAGGAGGCCTTTAGACGCTTGATATAGACTGTGGGTACACATTTTCTCCCTTCGTCTACATTTGTTTTGAAACAGGGCTGTGCATCGCGTGACGCGTCGAGCGGGACCTCAACCCCGCCTTTAGTAACCTACAATGCAATACATAAATAATAGGTACATTATCCATACTAATATTATAAATGGGAAAGAGTGTCTGTATGTCTGCTTACTTTCCACGGCCCGTCCGTTTAAGCGATTTTGAAGAAATTTGAAATAGCTTGCATGATGCATTCTGGGGTTAGAAAAAGGTTATTTTTGTCCCGGGAAATCCAAGAATTTCTTCGAGATTTTAAAAACCTGTAAGTTGGTTGTGAGTTATTTTCTGCACTTCTTCACTTAATTTGAGATAAATAAGAGATTGGTTCGTCTATCGGTTAGCGTTTAATTAATATTTACCAAAAGAGACACGACACACAGTTTTACAACAGTTCGCACTACAGAATGGAACAGAGAGCGCCCACAGACGACTCGAGCTGTCAAAGCGAGAGCGGTGGACGATGCACGTTCGGATACACGTTACAAACCCTAATTCCCTGTAAACAAAGTCGTGAGCATTATCTATTTGGCATTAAGACAGCTTACATCTGTAGGATCCCGGAAAACCTATGAGTTCCTTCGGGATTCTTAAAAAACCTTTATTCCACATGGTCCACGAAATCGCGGGCGTCAACTAGTTATTGATATCTATTTATTTTCACTCAGCTGATTCTTAATTTAGATAACTTTGAAACTAATGCGACGTGATTTTATGGTAATAAGTACCTTTTATCGGATTTAATAATAGCTACGTTCAATTGGTGACCGCCCAAAATGTAAAACCAGTATATATGTATAGGTAATTTAGTAGGTACTTAATTCCAATGTAATATTATTTAGATAGATTGTAATCTTTTATTATTTCAAAAACTAAGCAATTGTTTCTCTAAAAGTAAAAATAGATTAAACAGTGCAATTGAGTTTAGTTCACAATTAGTTAGTTAATTTCAATGGTAGATTCGATAATAATTGACTACGGCGAGATCAAACATATCTACACGCATAATATACGACTAACAACTAAACATACTTAAAAATACTATGGGCTGATTTGTTATGAATTATTTTAATACTGTAAATTGCTGCCGGTGGAAAGTTAAGTAAGATTAGCAATCCTTAATTAAAAATACTCTAGTATGTAACATTTTATTATATAAAAAGCGGAACAGTAATCAACGTAAATTACCAAATTAAAAGAAGTTACCGTTATTTAATCAAACTCAACACAATCTACTTATTTCCGTGCTTGGCGCTAGCCCCCAGGGTTTTTCACAATGATTTTATTCTACAAAAAAATCATAGCTCAAACTAACGATAATTCAAAAACTATGATGCATAAAAATAAATAAAAATGTTTTAGAATGCACTGGTGAAGACCTTTCATATGATACCCCACTTGATATAGTTATCTTACTTCGAAAATTGAAAATACTAATTTTTAGTTCATGACCACAATTGAATTTATTTTGTGTGATGTAACCACAAATTTACGGTTTTCAGATTTTTCTCCGAAGGTCTGCTATAAGACCTACCTAGCTGCCAAATTTCATGATTCTAGGTCAACAAGAAGTACTCTGTAGGTTTCTTGACAGACCGACAGACAGACAACAAGTGATCCTATAAGGGTTCCGTTTTTCCTTTTGAGGTACGGAATCATAAAAACAAGTAACCTACCCAAAGGTTACTTCAGTAGGCAATTGCCAACAAAGTACTGAAGTAATTCTCGTCACGCGCTATCTAATTGAAGAAATTTTCAAGTAAACGCTCTAAGTACCTCAACGGCAACCATTAGACTGTTTAACAAACATTGCTGAACAAATTGTAAGTCAAACCCTAAATACAAATTATCTATGAAAACTAATGATTAACATCATTAGTTAGTTAGTTAAGTATTTCAGTTTTTGTACGAAACTTAAAACTATTTATGCTTCGTCGTTTGTAGCAATAGACATCTACTGCCATGTAGAAATCTGGACCTTGTAGAAGACGGTGCGGATTCCTACACGGTCTCTTGTGCCCCTAATATCCAGGCGGCTGCCAGTAACTCGCTTGAATGGGTGATAAGGAATTGCACCTCCAGATTGCCCTGCTGCCCGAGGTAGCCTCTGCTGAACAATGGCCATTGGTCAGCTTTAGCAAAATTTTATTGCAATTTGTTTGAAATTGTCTGAATATACTCGCCGTACAGCAGAGGCCGTTGTTGGGATAGAAGCGACATCGGTATGATCAGTAGTACAGACTGCGATGACCAACTTACATGCCAAGCGTGGGTAATATGATTGGCATAACTTTCCTGGATACAAAAACTTCCGGATTTAGTCTCTCTCTCTCCTCTTTCTCTCTCTTTCTCTCCCCCCTCTTTCTCTCTCTCTCTCTGCGTCGTATTCCTCATTGGACCCAAAGGGACCTCTTGATTAATCACATAGTTAGAGTTTTCTTGGGATAATAATGCGGTGGGTTCCCAGATACTTTCGGATTAAGTCTACTGATAAGAGTTTGGACTACACGAACCCACAAAGCCTCGACATTTTACTTATCGACGCTGAAATATAATTGAACGTCTGGCATAGATAAATTGGCGCAGAAGCCATTTAACATCAACAAACAGCCAAGATTTATGTTAGCACGATCCATTACAAAATATAACATAAAAGAAGTTCCGTAGTTATTAACTGTATGAGAAGTAATTTCACAGAGGCCATGTATTTTCTACATGCAATAAAGACGTCGCCTGCAACCGCAGCCAAAAATGTTTTCGCTCTGCAAATGTCTGCAGTGTACTTAGGCGGACAAAAATGGCATATTATCATTCTTTATTGCCTTCTCTGAATTAAAACGAATATATTTGTAGGGATGTCCAGTATGTCTTGCCAAATTAAACTAGAAAAGCTCTATCGTCACAACGGTAGTAGACTAGACAAATCTAATGACTGTTCTTTAGATCATGATAGGAGTACAGTACCCGGCAGGAAATATTGTACCTTTATAAAGAGACAGCGGTTGCGTAGAGTTGGTAGGTTCTTTGTCGTTGGGACCGACAAAACGTCACATAGGTATGAGTGACAGAGACAACGCTTTACAAAGCCGAAATCTCATTCTAAAGGTCCATGTACAATATTTCTTGCTGGCTACTGTACACAATATTATTATCAGCATAAACCATGTAAAGTTACAATAGTTAGAAAACAATGTGACACGAGAATCGTCGGACGTTTGACGCGGGGGCGTTTGATTAGAAATCGATAACAAATGCGTCATTACAGCTTACATTTTATAGGGTTGCCATTCCCAAATTTTTAAAAACAGGACGCTCATATCATATTATTATAATTATTATCATCATCATCGTGTATTACAATGTAGATAACGGCTACATACATTAATTTGATTATTTTGATTTGTCGATATTTCGACCCGTCCCGTCGTGACCTATTCGTGCAACTGGATATGGGTCGTGGTATGTACCCGTTATTTACTTACATTATTATGTCGTTAAACCACGAAATAATCTTGAAATCATTAATTATCATCATGATCAACCCATCGCCGGATCACTAGTCACTACTGAGCACATATACACCGCTGCATTTGAGTAGTACCTACGTGTTCCGGTGCCTCGTCATTCTCCATGCATGCTTTGAGTAGAAGGCTATGGGTGATAGGTACCAAGAACGGGGAGAGCAGTTTGTTTGACGAACAGTGTCCTATTTTCGTGCCACAACTGTCCTACGTTTGTAAGGGTGAGATCTATAGAGCGCACTTTGACTTTGCTCAGACTTAAGTTTGAGTTAAAACGAGACAAAATGTGAGAGATACACATTATACATCTGTCTCGCTTTAACTCTGTCTTAAGTCTAAGCAAAGAGTACGCTCTATAGATTTCACCCTAAGTCAGGCTTGTCAAAATATTCTCAGAACTCTTTAAAAATCAGAACGTGTCCTAGAAAAACAGGACGGTTGTGAGTCCTAATAGCTCACGCCGAAATATTGTTTCTCCGTCCATTGTGATGTGACCCTATCTTTTGTAGCATTTTACATTCGGTTTGTCCGTAATCCCAATTGCTGGGGATTACAAACGTTTCCTCTTTGTCACAGACCTTTATCAATAGTTTTTGTTAAAACAACAATAGCTCGAAATGGACTTTGACAAATAACAGTTTCCACTGAAATAATAGCGAGTCGACAAAAAAGAGATAAGTAATTATTCATATCACGACGCCATTTTAAAGTAAAAATATAATTAGGCATAATTAGAAACTAGATTTTGGTATTTTTTGCGGCTTTTTTTGCATACAAAGTTCGATGCCCTACCTTAAAAGAGGTCAAGGTATTAGACTCAGCTTCTGATCTGATTGTCCTCAACATCTCTTAAAATACAAGTATACCTACCTAAGTATATAAAGATAGTACCTATAAAATTACAGATTTTAGCGTGGGGTTCACGCACCTTTTGACATCTTCAACCCTAACGAGCCGCCATTTTATCAAGTAGATTTTATTTATTTATTCACATACAAGTTAGCCTTTGACTACAATCTCACCTGGTAGAAAGTGATGTGATGATGCAGATAAGATATACTTGTTCGAATTTTAGATATGTATCAAGTTCCTAAATACATTTTATAAAGTTGTGATAAAAAATTCCAACGTTTCGTTATTACCTTAATCAACTCTTAGGTTCATTCTACTTCTTCAGAAATGTTTGGATTCATGTTTTATTATAACGGAGCAATATTTTATTTTTATTCTCGTCATAAGGAAAAGAGTAGAGTTTTACTACAAAGGTCTCCGCCGTACTCCAATAATCTGCCGTCTAGACTCGGTTTACAATATTCACCGATTCAAAAATTCGTGGAGAGTAGGTACAGTCAACAGACACAGCTTCGTAAAAAAAAAATAGACAGAAATTTTTATCGAAGCCCCTTTTTAAAAACGGGAATTATTATTAATCATTCTTAATATTTTAAGGTTTGCTTTAAATAACCACTACCCATATTATATATGCGAAAGTGTGTGTTGTTGTTTTGTCCTTCAATAACGCTGTAACGGATCAAGATTGACGTGATTTTTTTGCATGAATATAGTTAAAGACCTAGAGAACGACATTGTAGGCTACGTTTATCTCGAAAAATCAAAAAGTTCGATGCGGATTTTTAAAACCCTAAATCCTCGTGGACGAAGTCTTGGGCCTAAAATCCTTAATCCACGTGGAGGAAGTCGTGGCCATCAGCTAGTAATAAGTATCTACTTTCCTTGTGTCTTGTACCTTCCTATCGAAGAACTTAGTGTTGTCTCGTCGAGTTGTTTTGATTTTTAAAGCAAGTTAAGAAATTGAAACAAAACCGCGTCGGTATTATTTTTCCTTGAAATAGTTTTACAATATAAACATCATTAGAAGTCTGGCGTCTAGACAAAGCTGCACTTGACACTGCAGTCTGCAATATAATATTAGTTCGGAAATTCACCTCAAGGAACGTACAGTCAACCTCAAAAGTTTCCTTCAATTTGTTAAGAAATTAATAGATCAACTTTTTAATGCAAGTTTTTTTATTTAAAAACTAGCTGACGCCCGCGGCTTCGCCCGCGTGGTTTTAGATTTTTAAATATCCCGTGGGAACTTTTGGTTTTCCAGGACAAAAAGTAGCCTATCCGTAGTAACCCTTCCCTGATATGTAAGTAAAATTTCATGATTCTAGGTCAACGGGAAGTTCCCTATAGGTTTTCTGAACAGACACAACAGACGGACAGACAACAAAGAGATCCTATGAGGATTATTTTCCTTTTGAGGTACGGAAGCCTAAAAATCTAAAAGACTAAGTATTATTTGTTGACGGTATCTTCCTCGCTTTACCTACTCTTTGTGCCTTTGTCCTGGGTATATTCACCTGTGGAGTCAACACCCATAACAAGCGTTTATCGATCATAAAAGTATTTCACTAACAAACTGACTAATGTATGATTCACGATGCACATGCACTTGTGCGAAACGAATAATAATAATTAATATTATCTCATGTTTCTTATTATTGCATGAGTAAGTATTGTACAGGGTTGCGCAAAAATGGATACACCTACCTATTTAGTTACAAAATATGGACAATGTACATACTTATTTATTTTGTGATTCATTAATTGTAAGTATAGGTACCTACTATATATAGTCATCATCATTATCGTCAATCGATAGACGTCCACTGCTGGATATAGCTCTCTTGTAGGGACTTCCACGTGCCACGGTCTTGTCTATGCTTGTGCCACCTCTAAATCCAGCGAGCGGTTCCCTGCGACTTGTTATGTCCACCTAGTAAGGGGTCTGCCAATGCGCTTTCCGGTCCGAGGCATTCTAGGCGCTTGGGTCTATGTTTTTTGTTGTGTTTTGTACTGTGTACTGTGTTTACGCTCTGGTCCCAAATAAATGAGTATTTATTTATTCATTTGTCCTTCAGTCACGCCGCAACGGAGCAACGGATTTTTGCATAGATATACCTACTTACCTAAAGGCCTGGAGAGTGACATAGTAATAGGTGGTCCACTTATAGATTACTTTTATACAGAAAAATCAAAGAGTTCCCACGGATTTTTTAAAACCTAAATCCACGCGAAGTCATGGGCATCAGCTAGTAACGTATAAATAACAGTTCGTATGTTTATTTTAGTATGTTGATTAAGAGCTTATTACCTACCATTTACAATAAGTATCATTTTTGTTGCAATTAGTTCCACTTCAAGGCGTTTTGTCGCTCATTTCCACTGTAATTTTGAAAGTTTATAATATGGCCGCTAGCAGAGCCACAGTGTATAAATCTTTGTATTCAATTTACAATGTTCTACACGTATAACCACATTACTGCCTTAATAGTTCGCACGAACTATGGTAATGACTGATAGCGTGATAGAGCATGAAATATGCAACGCGTAAGTACATGTAGGTATTTAGCAGGATGCAATGCCTAAATTCTTGGATAGTTCATAAAATATCAGTTTTTTGTTGAAGACAAGTTTTTTTTAGCATAATTTCTCCTGTACTTTTATAATTTTTATAGTGTTTTACCTACATTTCAAGGAAATTTCTAAATAATTTTAAATGTATATCAAAAATTGCGGACCGGCAGGAAACGAACCCGCGTCTCCTGGGATCGCACGCTTCCTGCCAGTACTGTACTGAAGCGACTGCTTATGCCATCTACATAGTACCGACACTTTTTGATACGACAGGTCGAGATGGCAAGGGGAGAGGAACGCCCCGCACACCTGCACAACCACACGCTGACGCGGTGACGTGTGGGTGTGTGGGGCGTCCCTCCGCCACATACCCGATTGCCACCTCAACCTGTCGCGGACTATACTTATGTCCAAAGAGCACTCGGAATCCGTCCAGATTGGATCTTAACTCTTAATATTTTGAATGGTAATGATGGCAATAACTTGGTAGAGTATAAAATATGCATCGCCATTACGTCCACTTAACAGCGCATAACGCGTGGTACATTGTCCGTGTAATGTCCGTCAATTACGGACCGCGTCACTTGAAAAACGTTATTGACGCAATTCAGCTATTATCCTGCGAAATCGAAAATAAAATCAGAAAAAACAAATGCAAATAAAGGAAAAGTACTTGTGTAAGATATTAAATTACCTATACAAATTAAAGTAGGTAGTTGTTCGTTAAGTAAAACATGATACATAATATCTAATGCCCACGCACATGTAAACTATGGAATCGGCGGTGTTCCCACTAGATTACAACATGGGGTTATTCAAGGGGCGGACCAACATATTCCTTCAAAACAGGCCGGCAACGTCTGGTGCTGCAAATGTTCATGGACGGCGGTAATCACTTAACAGCCTCCTCGTTTGCTCTCTATTTAAAAAAAATGTAATGTATAGCGGATAAGTACGTAATGTGATGATCTTAAATTATCCACATTTCGATTTAGTTGCATGGATTGTGGTCACAAGCACAACGGGACAACGCGCGGTTCTACGAGATGATAGCTTTAAAATAGCAAGTAGAATCCAGATGCAGAATCGTGCAAACCGGGACAACGCCTTAGGAGATCCAAAGTAAATCGTGACTAGCCTAAAATCATTAGTAAAACATGACGAATCGTTCAGGCACTCCTAGAATTGACTAAAATTTCGTTGATCAAAGGAACCTTGACATCTTTCCATAATCGTCGTCAAAAATTGCCTAGTCAAACATAGCGTCGGAGCTTCGGGAATTGACTAAATAAGACCTATTTTTCATAAGATTAATTCAAGATACGAGGCTAGTGTGTCAAAAAATGTTCTAATAAGACAAATTCTAATAAGAACGGAACGCACTGGCATTTCACTACACATAAATCGTTCAATTCTGCTCAAAGTTGTCAAAATCTAAAGTTTTGTTAAACTTTACTTAGGTTAATAGTATAATAATATTATTACTGTATATATAAAAGGCCCTGTTAGTTTACAAGAAGTATTGTAATGACCCTAATAGTGTATATTACGGAGTATAGAGCATAAGTATAAAAGTATGCTGCAGCTCATATACATACGTGCACTAAACAGCGGTAATGCACTACATTGTTCGTGTAATGTATCATCCGTCGCCAGTGCAGCCGTCACATGTAAAAAAGTTATTGGCGCACAATGTAGCTATTGTGTTGCAAAAACGGGAATGATGCCAGGAAAATCAGGAAAAAAAATTAAGAAACGCCTTAAATGACGAGAGTCTGCATTTCATGTTTATTTTTGGCTACACTTTGGTACGCGGTGTTCAGCGCGAGAAAGACCATAAGCGCATAATTATTTTAAGCGAATAACGAAACCAATAGCTAAATTTTGCCGCATTTCTAAGGCGCCTCTACCTCAATATACCTACTTACCTGTGAAACTGAAAACCAAAATCGCTGCGTTGGAAAAACCCCCGCTCTGTGGACAGACGACATCAAACGAGTAGCAGGAAACCGTTGTATTCAGGCGGCGCAAGATCGTGGCTTGTGGAAGTCCCTGCAAGAGACCAACGTCCAGCAAGTGGACGTCTATCGGTTGACAATGGTGATGGTGATAATGAATAAAGCATAAAGCTCAGGCGAAGAATTTTTATAAACGCAAGTACCTACTTGCGTATAGAGTGTAACATACGCTTTTCCTGCCATAGATAGGAAGCTTAGGAAGACATTGCGGCGTTCCTCACTCGGATGCTTAATAAATCTCCCTTTAAACTGCAATGAATTTTGTATGCACAGACGGTTCTGTAAGCACACTGCGCAGTCTGCGCGAGATTGCAAAGTTTATTGACCCTAGCCTCGAGATTGATAAAACAAAGCTTTAATCGTTTTTTACTTAACACAATAATTCATGCAGAAAGTTCTGCAAGCACCCGCCTTGCAAGAGTTAAGTTTACTGAGTTTTCATTTTATTTCTGGTAAAGTCAGATCAAAGAACTAGAGAAAGTTGCTACTTCATACGATTTAATTCTCGACATCAATACATCAATAAATACATTAAATTCATATTTTTTAAATGCAGCGTTTACGCGATGGTCCCAAAAGAGAGCGCTGCGTTATTGCTTGTAACTCCCGTTCTGTTTCCAAAACAAAAGCGAAAACCCAATGCAATTCTGACAACAGGCCGTACACATTGAAGGAGTGAACTGATCGGCTCTGCCAATGCCATAAAGCCAAATGTTGATATCAAAATGATAAATTGGGAAGCTATAAAACGTCTGTCTGCGTCTGGTCGGATAGCAGTCTCGTGCTTGTGTGCAAATGAACCGGCGCGGCGTATGCCGAAGGACGCGGCCGCATTCCGCACCCACCACCACAGCCGAGATGACACACATACCGACGTGCGCCGCTCTGTGTGAGTGCAGCGTGCGACGCATTCACGCTAAACTCGAGGTACATAAGGCATTTTTGCACTGAGCCGGAGTTACTGACGTTAGTGCACCACTATTATGAAATTCCTTATTACCGAGCAACACATATTCGTTGCTCTAGAGCAGTTATGAGTGGTTAGTGGCATGCGACTTTACCGTTAGCAGCTCTGTGCGTGTTTCAATTTAAAATTTAATCTCGCTGTGATGAAACCTAAAATAAACGTAGATTGAGCGAATATTTCCGTAGACGGCGAACGGGGTAACTGTACGTAATAACTCAAACGCTGAAATTGTTTAATTACGCAGCGGGTAGGTGGGTGCTGGGTACAGGCACTAATCTCGCGGGCAGCCACCGACGAAGCGAATCGCATACAAATGTGCCGCCCGCTCGAGCAAAAACTGCTGAATAATAACCCCACTGTTCTAGCACTCGTACAGGCTTTATGCCGCACAAATGATAAAGTCATGACACGCTATGCGCTTTTCACAGGCGAATGTAGAGCGCCTATTGTACAGTGCGTAGCTGTCATGAAATTACTTTACAAGCACATGCACATAATACTTATACGTAATAGGAATAAGTATAAGTCATCATAAGCAGAGTGAACAAGAGTGTGGGAACACTCGGGATCCTGAATCGACGATATGTCAAAATTAGGCTATGGTGACGTAAAATCAAGCATGAAATCATAGAAAAATATGGCTACCATAAGGCATACATTTGACGCAGGTAGCGTCAAATGTATTAACATTACGAAGCCTCGACCACAGCCTCGACGTTTTGTTAGAAGTTCCCTAACTGTCGTGAACTGTGTCATAAGTAAAATACACAACAACTTGTAAGCGAACAACAAACGATTATATGTTTGGCATGTGCCAAATGCGTCACAGTAGCCGATAGTGACATCATACATACCTACCGCGCCTGCAAAAGAAACGTTACTTATGCCGATACCAAATACCTACCCATTCAGAATTCCGATAATATTTTTTATCGCTTACAGGTTTGCGTTTGACTACAGTCTACAATCACCAAACCAAGATCACACAGACAAATTTAAATTCATTTCCACTTCGGAATCCGGAATAGCTTCCGGATATTCCATCACTTTTATTATACTTATGGCCGTGGGTGATTTATTGGATTAATCACACCTGATGTGAATCAGATTTCTGCTAACAAACATACAAGAGTGAATAGACAATATATTCTAGGTAAACGCGCTTCAATTTAGGTAGACCTCATCATTGCTTTCCATAAGGCATGATTGTTGTCAAGCGCAAGGGTATCCTGTAAATAATAATAAAATATCTATACGCAAACGATTACAGACCGTTCGTATTGATATAACGATTTTTTTTAATTGTTGAGGCGTAAATAAAATATCAATTAGACCCCACTGTGCACTTGAATGCAGTAATTGGCTCACGTATTCGAATCGCATGAAAGTCGCGGGCCTCAGTTCATACCGATCAATTAATTGTTCACGCGTGTATCATTCGTTATAAAAACAGATACTTGCACACGAAGAGCTTCATAATGAATTGTGCATTCAATTTGTTTTGTTTTGTGTTAAATACATTTTATTATGATAAAAACAAGCAGCAGACAGACAATGTATGGATTTTTTGATTTTGCTACATTGAAAATTATAATATTTTGCAAAGAAAAGTAGAAAATATGATAAAACTCTCAATTTTGATTCTACTTTTAATAAAACCATTCAAAGAGTTGGCTAGAAGAGGCCCATTAACGGACAGAAACTTTACCACAAAAAAGATTTCAAGCTCGAGTATCATTTTAAAACCGTCCTGAAATCTTCAAAAACCATTGAATCAATTTCAAAGAGATAAATGCCTAAAGAGCACTAACCAAGAAACCGTAATAAGTAGCTACGTTTAAATCAAAAGGATTCAGTTAAAATTATTTCAGTTTCTAGAAGCTCAAATATCGGGAATTTTATTTTGTAGAGAGGCATTAATTTAGGTTAATATTTAGCTAGCTGATGCCCGCGACTCGTCTGCGTAGATTTTGATTATTGTAAATTCCGTGGGAACTTTTTGATCTTCCGAAATAAAATGTCACTCTCCAGACTTGTACCCATGCAAAAATCACGTCGATCCGTTACCTACTTGCCGTCCATCTTGTCCGTTGCGATGGGATTGACAGTATCAAACCAATAAACCAACAAATAAACACATTTTCGTATTTATAATATTATGGCTAGTCATTTTGAAGTCGGGTAATAAACGACGTTTATTTCAAATTTATAAATCGTTTTCATCTGGTGAAATTTTTTATTTCCCGTGTTACTACATACAACTCTCTACTACCTCTACAACTGCAGTAGTATTAAAAGTAGCCATATTACTACTAGTAGTAGGATTGGTAGTATCATGGGCAATAAACGATAAACGATACAAATTACTTACATCGTTGACGGAGTAACTAATATTTTGTGGGCGGTATTCAGAATTTGGGGAAGACAACTGGTGCTCGTCATCTCATACCGGCTTTGTTTGCGGCTATGAATTAGGTAATCAATAGGGGCCCGTATGATTAGAGATGGGCATTACTGCTACTCATTTTCATTTGTTAAAATTGTTATTTTTCTTGATTTTCTAGTGATTTTCTCGATTTTCGCACTTGCAATCGTTAGCTACATAAATTATTTAACAAGGAAATAAGATAAATAACGCTAATATTTCACGGAAACGGAATTTTCATACTTAGGATTGAAAATTTGCTTAAGCTACTTCTGTACCAAGTAGTCGATGCCCGCGACTTTGTCCAGGTGATTTAGGACTTTCAAAATCCCGTGGAAACTCTTTGATTTACCTAGACAAAAAGTAACTTCTGTGGGATGCAAGTTATCTCTGTACGAAATTTCGTCAAAATCGGTTAAGAGGATGGGCCGTGAAATCAAGCAGACAGACAGACACACTTTCAAATTTATAACATAGGTACTAGCTTATGATCGCGACTTCGCCCGCGTGGACTACAAAAATTTTAAGCCTCTATTTCAACCCCCTAGGGGTTACATTTTCAAAAATCGTTTTCAAAAATACGTCATAATAACTATCTGCATACCAAATTTCAGCCCGATCCGTCCAGTAGTTAGAGCTGTGCGTTGATAGATCATTCAGTCAGTCACCTTTTCCTTTTATATATTTAGATTAGGTTATATTATATGTATGGATTGATGATTGCAAGGATTATGATAAACTTCTAAATATTTCCTTATCAGAAGACGTTATAGATTGCACATTGTATTGTTCTCAGATAACGTTAGCCATGGATAAGATAACGGGGTCTATAGTTGTCAGATAATCAATATCAAGTGGCCAGTATCCATTTAGCAACAGGGCCCAGGCGTAATCACACAAAAGTACATAACCGAGAGTCAGCCACATGCGATTAAAGGCAAGCAAGCAAGAATAAATGGGATACGGTAGACAACTTGTTAAACTGCCGGATTGGTCGCATTAGCGACTTTATGTGTGCAATTTTAAAGACTAAAAGGAGAAATAGCTCTGTGGCATGTGGTCATGGGTACTCAACTACTCAACTATATAAGACGCATCGTCGTGGCCTATTCAAGCCTGATTACTGTTAAAATTTAAACCCAGAGCACACGATCAAAAAGTTTCTTACTTATAGCAAAGAATACTAACTATTACCACAGTATAAAGAGAGACAGTAGTTCGACGCCTTTGATTTCGTGATAAATCACGACCATGACGACTGTGACCCACCAACATAGGGCCCTAACTACGTAGGCCAGTTCGAGTCGCTCCTTTGTCCCGCACTTACCGCACGAATACTCTGCCTAGACGGACTTCGTCGAACGTCTAAGTATATGTCTCTATACTATATCAAACCCCCCACCCCCCCTCTCCCACGTCTTCAACGTAAGTTCCAGTACTTACCAGGCATTATTGAATGTGTATTAATAGATAGCTATACCAAAGTGCTGAAGGTACCGATAGACGTTCCTACCTATCGTATTTTATGCCTACGTATAGCTACGCACACACTATATACTTTTTGTTACATTACATATTCAATGCCATAGCGCCAATAATAAATACCTATGCGGTAAACCTAGGTACCTCTACTTGGATCAGCGTCACGTATTGAAAATTATGCTATCTACGTCAAGCATAGATAAGAACCACTGTCATTTTCCATTACTATTCAGTTAAGTATAAATATAAATTAGTACATTTTTATTTTAACTTTCAACTGTGTAGACTGCACTGCTCTTAAGATCCGGCTATATGTAGCCTTTGAGACAGTTTTTATTGCCTCCCACTGACTGCCCGTTAAAGTGTTCACTAATATCGTTAGACGGTTGGAGAGCTGTTATTGGTTTCACTTTCTTTCATTTTATTTCATATAGCTTTTGCCTTCAATTTGCAGTTCAATCCTGTTCTCGACGAAGTTTTTTAATAATCTAACTTCAAGAAAGAAACAGTTAATCGTCAAGGACTTTTATTCAAAATGGTATGGGTACTACTGTAACATTACTATAACTTTTGGATAGGTACCTAGTCAATTGTTGAATATTTAATGACATGAAATTCTTATAAGTTGTTGATATACCTACATATTATCAGCGCGGGTTATAGTGTGTATTTTTGTAAATGTAGAATATGTAGAATATGTTTGAAAATATCATAACTAGCCTTATATAATTACTGTACAAATCATGCCCGCGTGGAATGTTGCGAAGAATACTGGCTTCATTTCCGTGTTGGACAGCCGGGCTGATCCTTTGCGTAAATAATGGCAAAAAGTAAAGTAAGGACATTACAACCTATTGTAAGTGTACTTTAATAAAATATAAATAAAATAAAGCTACGAGACTCTCAAACGTGCTCTGGTCTGAAACGACGACACATCAAACTCAGTCATATTCTTTCCGAGGCTCTACGATCTTTTTTGAAAATTTTGTAGGTAGGTACTCTACAATCTACATTGGTCACATTAAATGCAGGTACCTGTGAGTGTTTCATTTGCATAACACTCTTTTTCATTCTCTTATCCTCAGTTCAAATCCTTTCTAGTTAAGTCCTAAGTCCTTGGAAAATGAAGCATCTTTAGGCGCGTCGTCGAGACAGAGTCGCGACCTACCGACGCCAATCTTCCCACTCGACATATAAAACTAAATCTACGCCGAGGACACGCTATATTCCTATTTCCTTACCACTAGATGACAAGCGCCTTTGCGATCTCACTAGTTCCATAATATATTTCCTATTTCTCCCCACGAATTATGGTTACACAAAAAACTGCTGAAATAGATAAAGTTATAATAAACTTATATATTACCAACATCGTTTTCTATTACGTTATACTGTGGATTTTTTAAACCATAACAAAATATAACATTACCCGTTTCACCCGTAGGTACCTATTTATTTTTGAGGCTAGTTCTAGAAGTTAGGTTATCTAGCTAGGTACTGCTGCTACTAGCGACCCGCCTCGGCTTCGCACGGTTAGCTTATTACAATTTTTGTAGGGATCTACTTATATACTTTTTTGAAAATAAAATGCAGCCTATGTCACTCAGGAATAATGTAGCTTTCTACTAATGAAAAGATTTTCAAAATAGGTTCAGTAGTTCCAGAGATTACCCCCTACGAATAAACTTTATCTCTTTATAATATTAGTATAGATTTGTAGGATCGCATTTTAAATTATTTTGTACGTAAGAGAAAGCCAAAATTACTTTTTGGTGCTATTTCATAAACTAAGAAAATATACCCTCATGAATGTTATACGAGTAGTTACAATTAGATATAATTAGATTAATCATCGTGACCGCGTTAGCGAATTAGTAACACACCAGGCATTCACTTTTATAAATGTTACAGTTGAAAGAGGAAAAACTAGTGAAATATTCCGATCTAGTTATCGTTGCTTTAGCTGAATTCAACCCTCGATACCTCAATGGTAAAAAGCGGACTGATATCGATATGTCGATAAAAGCCAAAAGGTGCTGTTTTGAAGCATTCATACCGTTGGAAGTCAGACGAACGACTTTGTTCTATTCAAAAGTTAAACGTTTCCTTAGCTCAGTAATTATGGAGACAAAAGAGTATATAGGAACTTAATACTGAATAAATTCTTTGTATTACTGTCCTCTGTGGTATTACCACAGCCTGCTACGCGGAGGATGATGCTAGCCGAAGGCGATACATTCGAGGAGACTACAAGGCTCGTAGAGGTCGGTCTGGTGTACGTTGTAGCTAAAGCCCCTAAACTAGGACGTCAGGTTAACGCCTCACAAAACGGACGCACTATGAAGAGAAGAGGAACGCACCACAACGCACTTGAAAGAAAGAAAACTGCGAAACGCATTTAATTTTTTTTAATTGTGAGATAGGCAATGATGAGGTCCAGGTTGGAGCACGCTTGCTTTTTATATTAGTTAAAAACGAAAACAAGAATATCATATTTAAGAATTAAAGCTATCCAATCGATCTGTGGGGGCTGCGAGCCCCAAGAAACATAAAGTAGGTTGTATGTATGTAGGTGGTATGAGGATCTATATTTTACTCTAATTCCTTAGAGCACACGGCCACGCACTCTAAGCGGATTGTCGGCTTATCGTCTGACATTCTACTCACCCATTTTTTGAACTAGCGAAAAAAAACCAGTCATGGTCGCGTCGGTTTCATACTAATGTGTTCAGTAACAGGACTATTCGAAAATAACTACGAATATCTATGGTAAGTTGTAGTAAGTTAATCTTATTGTAAGGCATAATGTAAAATATTTAATTAAAGTCCACTTTTACTTTCTTTTTCTCTTTATTGTACATGTGTCTGGTACAAATAAATGAAAAATTAAAGACTACTACAATTAGGTAAACCTACCAAAAATTGCGAATACAGTACAATTGCAGCCTTCACTACTAAATTGTCTCTGGCTGCAAAGACAGCCTGATACGTTCAGATTGAAATAATTACTATGCTATGCTAAGCTTTCTGGCAATATACTCTGACGTTTAATAACCTCTAGTTAGCTCTATGGTTTTTTAAGTGGCAGGTCCCGAGTTCGATTTCTGGCAGGGTCAAGTAAAAAATTAATAGTTTTTTAATTGTCTCTGGTCTTGTGGGAGGCTATGGCCGTGGTTAGTTACACTCTACTAGCGACGACGTACCGCTAAGTGTTTTAACGTTCCGGCACCAAGCCTCGTAGAAAACGATATGGGATATGCTAAAGGCAATTAGCCTTTACCGTATCACATGTCGTTTCCAAGCAAGCCTACTTCCATCTTAGATTGCATCATTACTTACCACCAGATAAGGGTAGTGCCTAAGGGCTAAATTAATCATTGAATAAAAAAATCTTCCAGATTTAAATTATTAAATTAGGTTTTTTTAGTTAATAAGTATGTAGTTATTTTATTGATTATCTTTTTTTTTAATTTAAAAAGTTAAATAAATTAGATTAGGTTAAAAATATTTAAACAAAAATATAGAAATAACAAACTGATCTGACCTCACTTGCGTTTTTATTCTTTTGTACGGAACCCCAAAAATAAGTTATAAAGAATGAGGGCGCTATTTAGGCACTCGAAAAAAATAACAAAGCTGTGATCCCACAGGTTTCCCGGACGGTTTTTGGAATTCCGTGACTCAAATAATTAAGTCCCAAGATGGGGTCGCCCGGCCGAAATTATACATTGTTATTGCCACTATAAATCTCATTTTCGGTGAACGCACTCGACCGGAATAACAAACACCACGTACACTACTGATATAAACGCTGTAATCCATATTTCTCGCCTTCTTGGTACATTGTTAGGAAATGTATAAAATCATAAATAGGTAATCACGATTCCAATCCGTGCCGTGCAAAAACAAACTGTGATAGTGGTTGCGACGTCGACGGGGGTTCGATCCCGGGCACGCACCTCTAACTTTTCGGAGTTATTTGCGTTTTAGTAAAATTAAATATCACTCGCTGTAACGGTGAAGGAAAACATCGTTAGGAAACCTGCATCAGGCGAGAGTTCTCCATAATGTCCCCAAAGGTTTGGGAAGTTTGCAAATCCGCACTTGGCCAGCGTGGTGGACTATGGCCAAACCCTTCTCACACTGAAAGGAGACCCGTGCTCTGTAGTGAGTGAGTAATCAGTCACCTTTTCACGGCTCTAAACGAGGCACAGAGGTAGTATCTTGTTGGGCATACTAAGATACTTTTTATCCCAGAAAATCAGTTCCCTTGGGATTTTTAAAAACCTCCCTCGCGAACATAGTCATCAAGATGCCATCCAATCTCTACCAGTCACATGTTTACGTCAAATATGACTGTGTATGACGTAACGCCAGAGGAAAAAGAAAAATCGTATTACATTAATCTGAAATTACATCGAAAAGAAAATAATTTAACCTATATATAACTATTTTTATATTAGTATAATATACGTATGTTCTAATAAAGGGAAACCGTAGGTAGGTATTGTGTAAGCAAAAATTGCATATTAAATGTATTTTTATAATAATAAGGCGACTGACAGCCGCACACAGACAAACTTAGTCAAAACCTCCGAAACTTTGAAGCTCAAGCAAACTCCGAAACAAGCTAATGTCCTGTCCACCGTTATCTTTGCTGAGGGCGAAGGCCGTGAGCTGGAAGCCAAGACCTAGCCATACTACTCTCTGGGCCACGGGCCAACCCTAAAAATGAGCTTAAATAACAAACAACTAAAAAAAGAAATTGAAAGCGTACATTAATTTCTAAAGAATATAAAATTAACAAAGTGTAAGTAAGTTAAAGTTAAATTAACTCTTAATTTATTGTCAGCATTGATGGTAAGAATTCCAAAATGGTTTAAATGTGTTAGGCGCTATAGTGCTTTCTTTAGTATCTGTGAAGTTAACAGATCCTTTTAAAACGTCGTACAAGTTAAAGCTCTTTCTGAAGATATATTTTTTACTCTCCACATACTGTTTGCTTCTATCTTGGTATTTGATTTTACTTACCGCAATGTTTTAGTAAAATTACATTTTAAGATACCGTTGAGCCCTTGCTGCTAAAGCATACCCATTGTCAATAAATATACAAAGGTAGTAATCGGTAATACCCACCGATTGATGTTGGTTATCTCAGCCGTTTACTGACGTTCCATTTTTGAATAGCAGTTAATCATAAGTTTCGTTTATTACATAAGTTTTGCGTACCGTATACGCGATGAAAATTCCACCGAGGCCTGG
Source organism: Maniola hyperantus (assembly GCF_902806685.2). Taxonomy (NCBI): domain Eukaryota; kingdom Metazoa; phylum Arthropoda; class Insecta; order Lepidoptera; family Nymphalidae; genus Maniola; species Maniola hyperantus. The sequence goes on from NC_048550.1 coordinate 7,629,439, forward strand.
GTAGAAATAGGCGTAATTCTTCTTTAATCAATATTTTTTTAAACAGTACCAACCAACTGTTACTTTCTTAATTGCAGATAATATAAACTTATTGGTTTACAAGTAAGAATAAAATCTTTTGTATTCTAACTTTTAAAAAAACCAGAAGAAATAAGTACAGCACTAATTATTTTTTTAAATGTTAAGTTGCAATTTTTCAAGTGGGTCTACAAATAATATAACGTTCATTAAATTTGTACGCCTTTCTAATCTAGATTAGTTTCACTCCAGCATCCTGGTTACGGTCTGAAAATGACAAGTAGTTTTTATACGCGAACACAAGACGTGCTTATCGTGAGATAGCTCTTTCTCAGTCCATTCAATTTGGATTTCCAACTAATCGGTTAGGATAGGATTTTGACAACCGCCGTGGGAGTATTTGAGACATTATTTTTTTTATGATCGTTTTTGAACCCACCTACATCCAAATTGTTAGGTAGGTTACTATGTTATTTTACAGATATTTTTAATGCTAAAGCAATAGGTTATTCAAACTTTGACTAAAATACATCGAAGCTTTACTTATATTGTAGAACTGCTTCTTTAACTGGAAAACACAAAGAACTTAGACCATGCTTCACCAGTCAAATGTGCTACGCATCATATTCATCTATCATTTAATCCATTGCAATGTATGGAAAACTGTGTTTAAAAACTAAGCGTTTGTGATCTTTTTTCTGTATGTTTCTGTTTTTCCTACTGGGTAGGGTGTGTTTGTACTATGGTCCCAAATAAAAGAATATTTATTTATTTATTTATCAATGTATTCATTCGTGAAGAAATTTTTTCCCGGTACGTTTTATGAGGGTATAAGTTCCCCCGCAATTTTTCCTTTACGTTCCTTGAGTAGCTAGTACCTTTCTAGTACGTAATTTCGCTTTTTGGTATAGAAAAGAAATGATTAGAAAATTGAGGTTTATTTTACTCATCAATAGACTCTTGACAAGAGACTCATGGGGTCTATCCGCATTTTTAAAAAATTCATATACTTAGTACTTAACTTGCCTATTCTTTACCTTCCAGCAAGTTATACTACATCTGAAAATGATGTTATGTCTACTTACCTGCGAGTGACATTAAAATTCGAGTTAATCCCTCAAAAGAACCTGAAGGTTTCGGAGATTAACCGGATCAAATCTATATCCAGCCAGATTGTGTTTAACGGCTTTAGGAGCTTATATTAGAGACCAACAGACCAGACCACCCATGACCTTTTTTCATAGTGTCTAAAAAATGCTGAAATAAATTACCATTAAGTTCATAAATCTATATGTAAAACGAAAAGCTGACTGACTGATCTATCAACGCACAGCTCAAACTACTGGTGGATCGGGCTGAAATTTGGCATGCAGATTGCTATTATGACGTAGACATCCGCTAAGAAAGGATTTTTTGAAAATTCAAACCCTAAGGGGGTAAAATAGGGGTTAAAATTTTCGTAGTCCACGCGGACAAAGTCACGAGCATAAGCTAGTTATGTATAAGATTAGGTCGAATGTGTCCCAAAACGAAATCTGAACACCCCCGACTTTAAGCAGTTTAGTCTGTCATTTATCACGTCCAGTCAGTATTAGGTAACCTACCTTACTAATGCCTGTTCTGGTTAATAAGCTTGTGCGTTCCACTGCTCCCACCCCGAGCGTGTTTTCGTAAAACGTGAAGCCAACTGCCAAGGTCTATACTAATTGATGTTATTTTCTTTGGTTCCAGAGCAGCGGCGGTTGTCGTTCAGCGAGCGGCGCAGGCGGCGCAGTGACGGTCGCGAGCGCGGGCGCGGGCGCGTGCGCGGCGCGCATGGCGAGCGCGGGCGCGCAGTTCCGCGGCGGCACGCAGCAGTGGGCCGCGGCCTACGCGCCGCCGCCCTGCCGCTACCCGCCGCCGCAGCCGCAGCCTTACGCGGCGGCACCTAGCCCATACATGCCACACCAAGTAAGATTCAATCCAATCTTCATAATAGAGATTCCTCGTTTCTAATTCTAGGATATGGAATGGACGGAATAACGCTAGGATATGGAATGCCTTCCTGGCTTTCTAATTCGAACCGCTAGGATATGGAATGCCCTCCCGGCTTTCTAATTCGAGCCGCTAGGATATATGTGTAATGCCCTGCTGGCTTAACAAAATTTAATACATTCCATTGACAAATTAAGTTCTAAATTCCTAGATTAAGTATTTATACAGGTGTAACTGAAAAACGTTTTTTTTTTTCAAATACAATTTTACCCATTATTTTTTATACATCTTGTATATTGGGCGAGATTTACAAAATTATTACTAATAAATTATAATGAGATATATTTTTGTATAACTAAATTATTTTATTTGTATTTGTATGGCTTTCGAGTTCGAACCTCTAGAATATGGGATGCCCTCCTGGCTTTCTAATTCGAACCGCTGGAATATGGAATTCCCTCCCAGCTCTCTAATTCGAACCGCTAGGATATGGAATACCTCCCAGCCTCAATTTTCCCCTCCACTTTTAATGTAGGTGCTTTCAAGGCAAGAGTGAATAAGCATCTTCTAGGCAAGCGCGCTCCATCTTAGGCTACACCATCACTTGCCATCAGGCCCTGACTATAGCCAAGTGCTAGTCTAAATTAAAACCAAAAATGTCCCGTATCCCCATATTGGTTTCTGCAAAAAAACATTTTCTATGTAGGTACCTTTAGCAAATGTATACGCCATCATGAGTTCACGTGAGAAATCGTGCAAAAATTCTAAGACTTAATGACTAAGAGCGAAAACCAGCACTCCACTACACATACTTAATTGCACTACGAGCTACCTACGTGACATAGTCACCAGGCATTACTTCCACGTATTTAGTCTTAGCACGTTACTCATTACGCTAAATAAATGCTAGTTTGACGGATGCAAGGCCCGGAGCTTTTGCCACAGCTTTTACTAACATCCTTCCAGGTCTAACATTTCCACGATGGAACATGGACATATCTACGACAATAATGTTTAGCGCTAAGATTTGACAATAATAAGTATATATATATTATTTCGAAGTTATTATGAAGCTGTGGCCACTGTGCTGTTTAGAGAGATAGAGACCTGTTTAATAACTAAATGGTCGAAGTAACTTAGGCAATAAACTATGCGAGTAACTATGTTAGTTTATAGGCAGCCGCAATGAATGCCCAACGTGGCGTGAACTCTATTGTCCAACGTTATTATGCAACGATTCACCAATATATGCATTTAATAACTAAATATACAAAAGGAAAAGATGACTGACTGACTGACTGATCTATCAACGCACAGCTCAAACTACTGGATGGATCGGACTGAAATTTGGCATGCAGATAGCTTTATATTATGACGTAGACATCAGCTAAGAAAGGATTTTTGAAAATTGAACCCTTAAGGAGGTGAAAAAGGGGTTTGAAATTTGTGTAGTCTACGCGGACGAAGTCGCGGGAATAAGCTGGTTTCATAATTATAAAACTGTCTTAAAATATAAACATTAATTCCTTGCATTAAATGTTGGCAGTACCTAATATTATAACGATATTTCCAGCACAAAAATCGTTAGAAGATAAGTATAGCTTTAACGATCTTCATGGCGCCGTGGTATGCACTGCAGTGTTATAAATTAGGGATGCGGGGTTTGATTATCACCTAGGTCAATTTGTACTGGTAAACCGTTCGCTGATTTAACATTTCGTACGAAGCCACGGAGTAAAGATAGTGTTAGTTGTGTAGCAACCGTAAGGGGTTATGAGTTTAACAAAACTGCCACATCCCGTCTAGGTTCATTATCATCTTAGTCATCCTATGGACGTCCACCGTTGGACACATGCCATTTGCCATTTGAACCGGAGACACCTATGCAATGCTGTATATCTCCATAATTGATAGATGTAATAGTACTAAGCAGTATTGTTAATTGTAACCTATTTTTAACTATACCTATGAATGTTACTACAATTTATCGTCGGCATATCAATTTTTTTTATTAAAAAAATGACTTACCTAATGAGCGCCACCACACCCGGTCTTCTACTTTTCTCACTCTGCCACCCTCTTTGATATATTATCGTCAGTCCATCGTGCTGTAGGGCACTGCACACGGCACACTACGCTTACTTGTTCGCGGTCAGCAATCTAGGACCTTTCGGCTCCAACAGCCTTCGTCCCATCGACATTCGACAAGCATGGCTTGCTCACTGCCACTTGAGCTTCTTAATTGGCCCACTTTAATCTTAAATTGCATCGTTACTTCCCACCACGTAAGATTACATTCAAGAGGTAACTTAGTCATTTATCAATCTTTATGCACACATTTTATCATCGAATGAAAAAAGAAGTTTAAAGCATATTCGATGTTGTTCAGTTTCAAGAATGTCTTTTTGCATCGAAACTAGCCACTAGAGTTGTGGTATAATCGGCAAGAAATTATACATGGACCTTTAGAATGAGGTTTCGGCTTTGTAGAGCGTTGTCTCTGTCACTCATACCTACCTATATGACGTTTTTATCGCAACGCTCTACGAAACCGTTATCTCTCTCTAAAGGTCGATGTATAATATTCCCTGTCGGGTATTGTAATAAATTCGGGCACCCAAACATATTAACAGATTAACGCAAACTCCAGTGGCGATTTAGTTAACTCACTCAAACTTGCACCAAAGTGAGTGTTATTTACATAACACGTTTCTAAACTGCAATAGCGAATACAAGTAGTTTAATTAAGTCTGACTTAGTGTAAGGCATAATTAAGCACGAAGTTAGATCATCAATTTAGCGAACCGCGTCTAGAGCACACAACACAATAACAATATAACATGATTAATGTTTCTTCGTGCGCCTACCTAATCAGCAGTGCAAGGATCAGTAGGTTATAACTTATACCCTGTGTAAAACTGGACTTTAAATATAGGAAAAGAGTTATACTTCTACTTACCATAGGTACTTTAATAGTGATGGCTTTTCTTGATATATCTACCGATGTCCGCATCGCAGATTGACATCGCACAAGCAGATACGACATGTCTTGAAAGAAGTGACTTCCTGCTCGAAAAGTGGACCCTGGTCCCTGGACCCTGGCGTAAGCTGGGACAAACGTTAGGAAGGTTTTTTCAAGCAGCATTGTGTCAAGCAAGCAGTGTGTCATCATCATCATCATGACCATCGCCGGCTCACTACAGAACACGGGTCTCCTCTCAGAGTGAGAAGGGTTGGTAGACTTCACACACCTTTGTGAACATTACGGAGAACTGTCAGGCATGCAGGTTTCCTCACGATGTTTTCCTTCACCGTTAAAGCAAGTGATATTTAATAACTTAAAACGCACATAACGCGCAAAGTTAGAGATGCGTGCCCGGGATCGAACCCCCGACCTCCAATTAGAAGGCGGACATCCTAACCACTAGGCTATCACAGCAGCAAACAGCTGGTTTCTGTTTCCAGATACAAAAATAAAGCTGAAGAAAAGCAAATTTGTGAAGCCGCTCGTAGGTGCCACAATGTAGCTTACTTTTTAGCAGCAGCTGGCAAGCATGCGGTTAAAGCAAGCAAACGGTATAAGTAATTAATAATGATTATTAGCAATGTAGCTTTCGGTTGTTTCCTACCATACCAGTTGAAAAAAAAACATTGTTTCACAGAGTAACATGTGTCAGGCAAGTTCAAGCAGCCAACAATATTATAACAGTCCCCTGTTTTGGTTGGTTTCTAACATGCAAGATAGAAAAATAAAATATTTATATACCTACGCTGTGCATGTTGTAAAAATTGCTAGTAAACCTTTAAAACAAAATAATAAAGAATTTAGAATACCATATTTAGCGTTTTTCGCAAAACATCATTTGTCACTGAAAATTAACTTGCATGAATCGTGCCTACCTAATTGGGCAAGTGGGTATGTAACTTGTAATATAACATGATTAATGTTTCTTTGGGCTCTCAATCATTGTTTATGCCGTGATTTGCATAAAACTTGTTAATGCACAAGTTTGAGTTAATAAACTCCGAATAGGAGAACACTTAGTGTCAACGGAGAAGTTCCAGAGAACGTGTGAGGAAAGGGATTGAACTCTGACAATTAAAGTTTTCCAAAAGCGCAAGTTAACCCTTAACTCAGTTGTGTTCTAGTGCTGTATGCTTTTATACATAGTAGTAGTGTTTTATTTGAATAATTTTGTATACGAATTAGCAGCTTAAATTTTTAAAAAAATGTAGTTTTTTAATTTAGTTTTTTGGCATGCAGTTAGTTATTATGATGTAGATATCCATTCGCTAAGACAGAGTTTTTGAAAATTCACCCCTTAGGGCGTTTGTGCACTCATCCTTGAAATCATGGATTCCGTAAAAATTTGAATCGAATGAGTACGTATTTGTATGACGGCCACTTCGAAAAATCACGGATACGAACCCAATACGGATGAGTGCACAAACGCCCTAAGGAGGTAAAATAGGTGTTTGAAATTTTTGTAGTCCACGCAACGATAAGCTAGTTAAGTATATAAAACCAATTAAAAAGAGGCAAGCATCCGCAATTTGCAGTCTTCTGCATCATGAAAAGATATGAATAAGTGATACGTAGTCAGACTTGTTATCCGTGTTAACTCGAAAATATATCTTTCAACGATGGGATGAATTTTTTTTCATAACACCCTTGTTTACACATTATACACAACCCTATTCGGGTTAAGTGGGAACAGGAAGGCAACAAGCGTTATTACTAGCTACTTCAGTGCCGGGCTCTGATGGGCAATCCCCTATAAACGGTAATGCTGGCTAGTAGCCTACGGACCGTGAACGCTTTTAGAGAGCGTGATTCTACGCTTTGAATCACATCTGTACCTTTTTCGTGGGAGGAAAATGTTTATGAGAATATACTGTAGACTTACCTATTTTATTCGTACGGCAATGTTATACTTCATCAACGTTCTACTTTTAGAGATTTCGAAAACATGTTAATCCTTGTAATACCTGATCAACTTATAGGTAGGTACTTTCGAATAAGAAAAGTGAGACAGAAAAGCAGGGCATTATAAGTTATTTTTGGATTGGTTATTGGACTGTCCTCTCCTTTAAACTTGCGCGCAGACATTGGTCACACGCGCAGAACTTACCGAGAGGTTTACTCTTTATACTAACCTAACTAAAATATTAACCTGATCAGGGCACAAAATTACTACTACAACCAATCAATTAAAATGACCTAAACGCAAAGCATTTAATAGTCGAATGAATCTGCGTCTGAACGCAGACTGGCTTTTTAACTATCAACCACGCGTTTTTATACTTTCGACACAAGATGTTGACGCAATGGATCACGTGACTTCTGTCAGAGATAATAAATTATAAAGTGCGATAACAATCTTCCATCTTTTATTTTATTTTTATTTAATTTTTTTATTTATTCGGATCAACAAACAGTAGCACGCAGTGCTTGGATAAAAAACAGTAATAAAATAACATAGTAATAATATACGTGCTACCCACTACGTCAACCACATAGTTATTATTATTAATTAATATATTTACATGTGTAAAAATATATAAATGTAGTATAAAATATAAATAAAGAATATATTAGTACCATACCATCTATCTAAATTCTAATTATCTTACAGGCTTAGTGTAATATAGCAATATTATTCCTAAGATAATTCATGACCAGCTTCTTGAAAGAGCCCACTCGAGAGGAAAAAATGACAATATTTCCGAAGCATGCATTGTATGACTGTGTCATTCTGTATAGTGGTGATCTCTCACCAGAATTTGTACGGCATCTTGAAGTAGCAAAAAGTTTGTGTGTTAGAGTGCTGCGTACATGACTTCTGGCAGGAATTCTATAACAAAGTTTACGAGTCAAAGGAATACAATCATATTTATTATGACACAGATCATACAATAGCATAAAAATCTGGCATAGAATCACTACCATTTCACTACCCATCACTAAACCATATTATAAATGCCAAAGTGTGTTTGTTTATTATTGGTTTGTCCTTCAATCACGTCACAACGGAGCAACGGGCCTACGTGATTTTTCGCATGGGTATAATTAAAAACCTGGAGAGTGACATAGGCCACTTTTTATCCCGGAAAATTAAAGAGTTTCCATGGGATATTTTATAAACCTAAATATCCCATGGAAGTCGCGGGTATCAGCTAGTAAAGCATAAACAGATAAATAACGAGACACGAGGTCGGACAGAAGGGACCGTACATCACGCGTGATTAAAATACACCGAGCTTTCGTTAACATAATATATCTGTGGTGAGTAATTATAGTACATTGATCATTGTCACGGTGCATCGAACGTTTTGAGCGCCGAGATGGGGTCGACAGGCGCCCGCCTTCTCCGAGTTTACGAACCAACGTCGACATAAACCAGATGTCGCGCGGGTCGTGTACTGCACCCCTACCTCCTCTCTAGAGATGGACAATTTCACAGATAGTATGTGAAAAATCACGTGAAAAGCCTTTTCATTAACACTTGCTAAATTATTTAAACTAGCCTGTGAATATTCACGACGCAAAATCTCACAAAGTTCGAAAATTTATTAAATTTAATCCTGCTTTATTGTATAAATTCGCGCCCACACGGTCGTTGACCTGAGCCAAAGATCGCGCGAGCGAGAACACTCACATCCCTGCGTGTTAGAAAGGCCAAACATCTAGTTTAATGTAGTAAACAAAAGTGAATTTTCTCACTTACAACCATAAGTGCGAAAATCCACTTTCCGTGAAAATCAACCTGCGAAATATCAGCGCTATTAATCTTGATGATAATTCCTAGTTAAAGTATTATTTAGTAAGTGAGAAAATTGAAAAATCACGCCGTGAAAAATCGCCTGTGAAATCGCTGTGAAGAAAAACAATGATTTCACCAAATAAAAATGATTTAAAATTAGCAATCATGCCCATCGCTACTCCCCTCCGCAAGAATCTCGTAAAAGGAATTTCTCGCGTCCTTATCGCTTTCAGAAATAAAATGTAGCGCTCCGCGTCGTACGTGTTTTATTACGAGCCGTCTCCTTCAGGATTTATCTCATGGCCGCGTTGCTGAACTCTTTTCTTACAGTTCCGTGCTAAGCTACTTTATCCGGAAGTTGCTTTGTGTTTTATTTTAAGGATGTGAACGGCTTTACACTTCCTCAGGCCTTAGCTCTTGATTTTTCTTAAACCGGCTCTTAGTCTTATGTATTAACGTTAGAAGTTATAGTTGATCTTCTTAGATCCTTTAAAAACATAGAAAAGCTTCTACACTTCTATTATTGTTGATTGTTTTAACTTCTTGAAACTAGATTGATGCCTGATCGAAAGATGCTATGCCTGTTAATGACCTAAGACCCAGCGCGTTAACGTAAGATTTTTTCACCTTTATTACCTTTTATCTCCCAAAGGCCACCATGATCCAAACAAAAGTCCCTCCCCAGTGTCGGGGACAACTTTCAGCTTTTATAAAGTAACGAAGATCTGGCACGCGCTGGCTCTCTCCCTATAAGGTTTATGACAATAATAAATAGTACTTGTAAAAGACTTTCAACTCTAAGAACATATAAACAACCACTCGTTGCCTTATGTTGTTGCGTTGTGAATAAAACTTCATTAGGCTTTTTAGATAGCCGTTTTAATCATTTAAAAATTAATTTAGTTCATTATTATTATACTGCACTATCATTTATAGAAATATTCGTTTTAGATTAAAATGTCACAGATCCGAGCACATCGCTATAAAATCAACCTTATCTCAAATATTATTTAGGTACCTACAGCCTACTTATTATTGTTTTCTTCTGATACTAGTATAATAAAAATGAATTTTTAATGAATGTTTGCAATCTTCATAGCTGGTATCAACTCCATCAAATCTGCAACAAAAACATATTTGTTAATTCAATTCTAGTACTTAAACACGTGGTAGGGCAATAAAGTTAGTCATAGAAAACTTCGATGATCCTAGTCGGTCGTAAAATGATAAACCGAAGAAGGCTTGGGCAATCAATTTTAGTTGTTTGTTTTATTTAGTTTTTGTGTACGTTGGTCTGTTCATGTTAAGCAGCGTAAAGAGCTTTTAGTAAACATTTCAAACTGTATTTTAAACGTTCGGGCTTCCTATTTTTAGTGACAAGTTTTAAAATACATTATTACCAATGTCTATTATGAAGCTTCTTCCGGATAAAGAAACTTAACTACTAAAAGAAACACTAACACTGTAGATTGTATATGTTTTAGTCGATGAAGACAAGACGGTCGTGATTGGCAGAAACATTTATTTTCTTAAGCATACAGTACATAAACTTTACTAAGTATTTACGACGTATTTTCGCGGAAATTAAGAGCCTCTCGGAGCTTTCAGAAGCCCCTGTCCCAGCAAGTGTGTATGCAGGGTGTTCGTGCCACTTATAATTTAGTCACTGGGGCAACTCACTTTTTTACTGGTAATTATAATGTTTGTAAAAATATGGACTCAGTCTGAAATAAAACATTATTTATTTATTTTTAAATTTATTTACACCATCAACTTCCATACAAGTATGACTATAAAATATACAAATTCACTGCAGTATGGTTGTCCATTACAGGTGCACTTTTGAGAGAAAATATCCTAACATGCACAAACTTAAAACTTTCAACATTGTCCTACTGGGTGGATGCAAAATAATTTACCTCTCGTTTCCCGTACCGAGGTAAGGATACCGTTCCCAAACATTACTAGACCCATATATGTACCTAATATAGTATATTTTGACCATTCGTTGCCTCATACCGCGAGCTAATGTACCTATACCCTAGTTTTCGGGTCGGCGTACTAAGCTCGGTGTTATAACCTAATAATATATTGCGGTATCAGAAAAAGTTGTACCTATATACCTTATATTGTATAGGTGAAGCCTTATATTGCACTATGTGCACTAGTTCCGAATTTTGTCGGCTTAGGAAAACGACATCCGGATCTTGTGCGCAACCCTTCTAGGTACTAATACTACGGCTATTTTAGATCGAGAATTCTCGGATTCGGATCGGATGCACCGCGTCAAGAGCCTTGAGTAAGTATATTAAACTGATTCAAGTGTAGATATTCTAGCACAACGATAAAAAATGCAAAGTAGTTAGTAGGACGTTGTAGGTAGCGTTATACATACCAAGTTTCTTCTAATCAATTCCAATCAAAGGCTGTACACGTCGTTCTTTGAAACAATAATTCCTTTTTCAACAAGTATCGCTGCCCGATTACTTAACCTAGTTTTTGTAAGTGAACCGGTAACGGCTCAGTTGGAAGGGCCACATCGGAAATAGAAATGAAGCTAAACGCTAAAGGTTGGCGTACATTGGCCGATAGGATATGGGCCAACATTTTTTCTAGGCAATAGTTTATTTACCGTCCATTCATAAATCTTTTCACAGACCACAGCTTTCTTTAAATGGTGATTTTCGGCATCGACTTGTTAGGAAAATTTGTTCCTTCCTATAGTAGGCACCTAAAAAGGCTTCGGCTAGCCGTGCTAGTTACCACCTTACCGGCCAAAAACTGCCATACCCCTTGCAGGTTAGCTCGCTTCCATTTTAGACTGCATCATCACTTACCACCAGGTGAGATGAGATGAGATCAATGATAAATGTGATGATGAGAGCAGTCAAGGGCTAACTTGTATCTGGAAAAAAGTCAAATATTTTTTTCAAAATAAGTACATAATAAATTACACTTTTTGATGGTCGGTTGTTGGATTTGGATCAAAACAAATATTCAACTACATATTTCTGAACGATAAGGAGTCTGATTGGGACGGACAGTGTAGTCGCTAAAGACCTATCTTTGACCAGTTGATTAATGGCTGCTATACGTCAAATGTCACAACGTGCAGCATATTCGATTCATCGCGCCCTCTTCCAAGCGTGGCAGCCAATGGAGGGTAGGTACGTCTTTGGTGAAAGGAATTGGTGTTTTTTTGTAGTAAAATACGATATGGGTACCTACCATGAACGCATATTATCTATTAAGACTATGATAGTGTTAGGTTAGACACATACACAGACTGCTAAATGATAATCCTTCCTTTTGGATTTGTCGAAGTCAGGTTAAAAGAATTTAAGAGGAATATTACGTGCTTACGAATCAACGTAGTACGTAACTAATAATGCATCATTTGTTTCCCCGCCATGCCACACATTTAACCCTCAAGCCTCAACATTTACAAAAATAACAATAATAGACTGCTAAAATCATAACCCTTCCTTTTTGATTTGTCGTAGTTGGGTAAAACGAATTTAAGAGGAATATTACGTGCTTACGAATCAACGTAGTACCTAACTAATAATGCATTAGCTGTTCACATCACATCCAAGCAAGGAACCAATCATTTATTTCCCCGCCATTCGCCGGAATTGTCTCGCGCCCACGGCCCACACACTTAACCCTCCTCAGCTCATTTTCACGCACGCCGTATCCACAAAGAATATGCTGATATATTTAAATTAATACGACACGCTCTCCAAATTTTTCTGAATGAAATTACCTTTATTCCCGGGACCGTTTTAAGGATCCACTTTTTATATTAAATGTTACGCAAAAGTATATAGTAATTTCATATTACTTTGAAATCTTTCACAAAACGGGGATAGCCTAATGGTTAAGACGTCGATCTCATAGTCGGGGATCCAGGGTTCGATCCCGGGCACGCACCTCTAACTTTTCAGAATTATTTGTGCGTTCGTTGTAGCAACGTTGTTGTAGCTATTAAATATCGTCGTGATCAAACTTGTATGGCTAAGAATTACAAAACCATATTGTTATTATAATTAATAAGATCCTTCAGAAAACATTTCAGACGTATTATCTTATCGCGTGCAAAAGATGTTATTTTCGGCTTTATTATAAGTACATATTAATTTTATCTTCGCGTTACGGAGTTATCGTAAAACTATTTTTCGACCAGGAAATTATCCCGTAACAAGCTCTCATACGTTTATCGACTTGAGTGAAGATAATAGTTTATTTTAGTACACTGAGGGAAGCGAGCGCGTCCCATATGTGCGACCCTCCAACCGCGGGTGAAAGTATAAATAAATAAGGCTTGCTGATATCTGTCATCCAAAGAATTAGATTTATTTCCGCCATAGCGGAAGGTGAAGGACCCTGTCCCCCTCGAGAGCGACAACTCACGAAACATTCTTCGCTTAATGTTTTGTGGGAGAATTTTACACTAAATTTAATGTGACTGTTTTACAGTGACGCACAATTTGCTAACTTGTTACTTTTTAGTGAAAGCGACACCTGTTTAAAAATAAAATCATGTAGCTAATAATAATTCATATTTTTACTAATATTATAAATGCGAAAGTGTGTATGTCTGTCCGTCTGTTAGCTTTTCACGGTTCATCCGATTTTGATGGAATTTGGTACAGAGACAGCTTGCAACCCAGATATGGATATAAGCTACTTTTTATCTCAGAAAATCAAAGAGTTCCCACGGGAGTTTTCAAAACCAAATCTTACGCGGACAAAATTACAGGTAAGTATAATCTAGTAAAAAAACTTTTTATTTATTTAGGAAAAACAAAGCTTCTCGCAACTTTAACGAATCTGAACGATGATCCTACAGGAGTTTATACAACTAACTCTCCAAACTAAGATTCGTAGAACTAACATGATATAAGAAAATATACTCCCTTAAACATACTCATATCTCATGAATACATAGCATGACAAGAAAACAAAGAATAAAATCCGATAGGCGAAAATAGTTTATGGTGGTGTGAGCGACCTTGTGAAATAGCAGGGAAAAGAAAAGTAGAATCAGAAAAAATTGTTAAGGTTGAGAAATGTATGTACGTATTCCTAATATGTGCATTAGTTGGGTTTACGATAAAAAATTATACGTGAAATATTTGTGTTTTACGTTTTACTTTAACAGTTTCAATTTTCAAATGATATTGATAAAATATACTTACCACAGCAATAGTTTTAAATTATTCATACTATCCGAAGTACGTAAAGTCTCAAGTAACACCTCTATTGTGTTGCTAATTTAGAAACATGGAATTGGTAATTTGTCTTTAAGCATGTTATAAATTCTGAACATGTATTAAATTATTATTTTAAGTTTATTTCGTAAAATGAAATATTTTCTTTCCGATTTCATAAATTCTAAATCTAAAATTAATTTCATGTCAGGATAACTATAGTACGCGACAGGTCGAGCTGGCAATTGGGGTATGAGGCGGAGGGACGCCCCGCACACCCGCACGTCACCAGCGCTGGCCCGGACCGGGTTAGCGCGGGGGCTGTGCGTGTGTGCGGGGCGTTCCCAACCCGATTGCTAACTCGATCTGTTGCGCATTATAGGATAACTAGTATCTCATAAATGCTACGTCTGTGACTCTACCACCGGTTCTATAAGAAGAGACGGCAAGAAATTCAGCAGTTGCTCCTTTGAATTCGGCATATTATACTCTTTTTATAAATAGACATTATACAAAATATTGAACGTTTTTTAGTGGCATTCGTCCTCCTAGCCTATTATAATATTCCCTTAAGAAAATGTCGGATACATGAAAAGGCAACAGTATCCTCAAAACTTGTTCAATATTGTGGATCGCGGGTCGGGTCAAATCGCACTAAAAAAGGGTTTTTGTACGAAGGGCAAGTGTTTTTTGTTAAATTATGATAATGGCAGAGTGACGTAGGCTCTACCAGCTGTCGACATTTAAATTCGGGAGATTACCGATGTATGATTTTTTGGAAGGCTTTCATTTTACACGTATATGTGTGTTCAAAATAGAAAGATCTTAACTTTTAAAGAATAAAGAAAAGCACACTAAGTACATATTTTTATTCTTAAATCGATTTATTTTTAGCCATTACAACGTCACAATATCATACAGAAAACTATACCCACTCTCGTATCCATCATAATTACTTAAGCTTATTATAAAAAAGTGGGTCTGAAAATGAAAATGGGATAGGAAAAAATACGAGGCTTAACTCCCGAGGTAGTCAACACTGAATAGATTTACCGATACGGAGATTGAATGGACGATAAAACAAATGGAGCGCTCAATTTAAATAGATTGAATGGGATTTTTGTTTCATTTCATCAGGCTTCTCTTAAATCGTAGACAAAGTCTCATATTATTCGTAAATTTCATGCATCTCGTTGAAGGGCAGCAGCTGGTTCGCTCCGATTCTGTTCTCCTAATTAAATTGGAACGAAATGGTCATTTTGAGCGCACATACGGATGGGTTTTATGCATCGCGGTTTGCGTGACGGACGTGTGAGGTTGTCCTTATTTGACGTTACATCTTGGATTGTCCCGTTACTATAGGTTATGTTTCGCCATAATTCTTTGCTAAAGAAGCCCTAATAGTTACCGAATATACTCTACAGCAAAAAGTTATTTAAAGCACACCCATAGAGCGTTAAAAGGTGGTCCCAACATCGATGAGCACAACATAAAATTATGACTGTCATATTTTTGTAGTGTTGTTTATCCCGTGTAATCAGGGAAGCGTGTAATTTCCTTTGGTAAGTGCTTATTCCTTGCAAAACCTTATATTTCTATGATATTATAGCTACCTTACCTTATATTCTATTCTACCTTATATTCTATACCTTATATTCTATTTTTTTATTGTAGCCAATACTGAAAAGATTGTATTTTGTATCGTTTAAATAATAAATAAATTTATTTCCGCTAATATTATTGCTCTATGTTTCTGATTCGAAGCATACGGCGTGGAATGCCCTTCCGGGTCCGTAGTTCCTGCCACGTATAACCTAAATACCTTCAAGGAAGAGTGAGAAAGCATCTTCTAGGCAAGCACATTTCAACCTAGACCTCATCATGACCTTTTATTAGGATTTAGGATTGATTGTCGTCAAGCGCAAGCCATCTTGCAATATAAAAAAAACTTGAAAAGAAATCTTGTAAGAAAAATATATTTGGTCACACTAGTGACGGCCATGTGACGTTGTCCGTAGCACGCACGCGCTGCGCTATCGAGCCGGGACCAACTGTTGAGTGCCATTCGCCCCCTCTACTCCCCCACCCACCCATGTACGTGACGTCATCGCATCTTTAACGTGTGTGCGACCGCACGACGTCATCACCACAGCTGTCGATGTGTGCACAATGAATGTGCATGATTGGAACGAGGATAAGGCTTATCCATGGGAAGTCATCGTTGGATGTTCAACTCATTATTACAAAAATAAATAACATTTACATGACATGATATCGGACGGCCGGGCCGTGTGATGTAATGATTACCTACATTAAATAATGTTATCCAAAAGTACAATAATACAAAAAAGTATATTTTATACCGTTCATAACAGGTGGTAGAATGAAAAAGAAATATAAAATCCTCTAAACAAAGTCACTTAGATAGTAAACTACACTTCATTTGCCGGCACTCTCTCTGTGCAAACTGCGATAATGTCCTTGTAATGCGGCAAGGGTCCTCTACTAACCCTCGTGTAGCTGAAAGCCCTAGCTATCCTGTCGCCCTGTACTCAACAATAAACTACGTTTGTGACGACTCTCAAATTTTCACTTGTTTGCAAAGGCGTGTCAACAAGTAGACAGTAACTTAAAACGGCGAAAAAGCCTTGACGAGATTGTCTTTAGACTAAAAAGGCTTACTTAACATCGCACTTTGAAAATAAAAATGGCACTACGCTCATCAGCTGTATTTTTGCGGGCAAAACAAGTCCTTTGTAAAGATCACCGTCTAGATTTGACTTCTATGATATATAACGTCACTAGTATTACTTTATACTTTGTCGTTTTAATAACGGAACGTTTTCAATGGCACTATTGAAAATCGGCATTTTTTTTTGGTAAAGAATATTTGCCATATTAAATGACTAATATTCCAATATTCCCCTTTCCTCTCCAATTAAGCGTCAGAGGTGTGCTAGGAGTAGGTACGACAATAGTGCAACGGGCGGGATTTGAACCGTCGACCTTTGGGTTTTCAGTTCACTCCTATACCGGTTGAGCTATTGAGGCTCAAATTTTGGATAGCGACACTATTGTTTTTAATATGCAATGTGTTAATAATTCTTCCAATCCATCCAATCACCCATACAAATTCTGCTAGAAGCAGGTGGATATATTCATATGAGTAAGGACCTCAAATATATAATATAATGATAATTGAAACTGTCCGTGTATCCTACCAAACTACCGCGTGTCCTACTACTGACAACGAGCTCACGTACCTATAGGTAAATTTTTAACCCAATGAACAAAGTGACTTGCGCTGTAAATTACTTTTCATTTTGCCAGCATTCTCCCTACATAAACTGCGATAATGTCCTTGTGAAACGCAAGGGTCCTCTACTAACCCTCGTCTAGCTGCAAGCCCTAGCTATCCTGACGCCTGTACTCAACAATACACTACGCTGGCTACAACGACTCTTAAATTTTCACCTGTTTTCAAAGGCGTGTCAACAAGTCGCGAGTTACTTGAAACACCGAAAAGGCCCGTTCAGGAAATTTTATCTCTGGTTAAGTGAAGTTGTGTGATGTTACCTGCAATATCATTATCTTTATCTTTAGTATATCTAAATACGCTTGTTAATGTTAATAGGAAATGTTTTAACTGGTTGATAAGACTATGGAATCAATATGAGTTAAATGACTTAATGATATCAGTACTTAAGGTAGCAAATCGACGCAATGGTTTTAACTTTTAGTTGTTTACTTATTCAGCCTTAACATGCAACCCATAACAACTCCAAAATTTAATTCTTATGAAAAAACTCTTGATCCTTCAGAAAGATATTCAAATAGGTAGATACTTAATTTCCATTCTTATAGCAGAAAGCTCTATTCAATTATAGCTTTTGTACGGACTACGGACATGAATTTGAATTTAAATGAAAACTTCATACGAATTTTAATACTAGTAAAGATTTTAAGTTTTCTATAGGTTTAAAGTATTTCTTTTCATTATCTGTGAAACTTATACTTTAATAAATTTTATTATTATTGCTTCCTCAAAAAATAAACTCGTTTCATTAGCCTTTATCTAACAACCGTTCTGCGGTTTAATACGTTATTTTTATTATTTCTTATGGTTGGTTTCAACAACGTACGATAGGAGGCAATAATGGGTAAGCTTGTATTAGCAAAGTTTTTAGCAGACGTTTTATTTTCAAATCAGGTAAGATTGCCTACCCGTAAATGAATTCCAAAAGTTAAAAAGCGAAAATTTTCCTCAAATACCTATTTCTTGAAAACTTGTCCTCATAAGCCGAGGCGAAATAAATTAAAGAATATTTCTGAGAAGCTCCGCGTACCTACCTACCAATATTCTTTGAATGTGCCCTGTCAAAAGTTTGCGACGCATTTACGAAGTAATGATTGGTTCTCATCAGGCATGTCAATCCCTCCCTCCGGTTCACCAAAAACCTGTCGAGTCGAAGGTACGAAATGGCATCACATCTAAATATATAAAAGGAAAAGGTGATTAACTGACTAATCTATCAACGCACAGCACAAACTACTGGACGGATTGGGCTGAAATTTGGCATGCAGATAGCTATTATGACGTAGCGCGTAGGCATCCGCTAAGAAAGGAATTCATACTTATTCTACATAAAAAAATATCTTCCGTGAAAGAATTGGAAGTTGCATCTTCTCGAAACAGCACAGTACAATTAATTCTAATCAAGATTAATATTATATAACTGAAATTCTGAGACTTTTACTTCCACTTTCCCATAAGATATAACTTTTAAACTCAATTGCGAGAAAGCAGTTTGAGTCAAATAAAACTATTCTATTGTCAAATTGTAACCTAATCTTTAGTAAAAGTTCTAGTAAGAAAACTAACTCAGAAGTTAACCAAAGTGTCGTGGGTGTACAATGTACATGATTCACGTAAAAACTGGTCAGGAATTCCAAGTAGTTCACAAACTTAAATTGACTAAATTGTGCAGGTGAGTGACATAATGCCGTTCCACAGCTCGTACCTACTACATTAAGTATTTACCACGTTAAGTATTTTTTGTCCATAGGTATCTAGTACTAAAAAAAAAGAAAACCTACACCCATTTATAAACATGACATTTTTGCGAAATACCATTGTACATATGTTTAAGATCGCAGGTTTAAAATTTAATAAAAATAGACATCAAAGATGATGTGATCAATGATCATACATGCTTGCAATATTCACGACAAACGTACTGAATATAGGTACATGCGACAATGCGTAAGTTCAAAGTAGTCGTAGCTATTGCGAATTTGCTTACACGCGCTACCTTACGCCTCGTTGTATAGGCGACACCACATCTTATAAACATATCTTTGCGAAATAACATCGTATGTTTAAAATTTAATAAAAGTAGACATCAAAGACACATTGATGTGATCATTCGCTCTCGCAATATTCACAACAAACGTACTGAATATAGGTACAAGTGACAATGCGTAAGTTCAAAGTAGGTACTCGTCGCTATTGCGAATTTGCTTACACGCGCTATCTCACGCCTCGTTGTACAGGCGACACCACATTTTATGGATTTAATATGTTAACTTAATGCAAATAACTACAACACGTAGATTTGTAGTCCTCTTTAGACACTAATGGTGCGCATAAATTTCCTTTCACAATACGTTTCGCAGTTATCCCTTTTAGCGATCGATGCTGACTCCTAAGCTTGAATATATAAGATCCTTAAATGCTATTTTCTTTCTTTAAATGTAGGTACACTAAATATGTTTGAATTCAATTTGAAAAGTTCTTTCTTTTATAAAGTCCTTTGATCAAAGGTAGTTTGTTGGTCCTAGGATTCTACTGAGCTCTGAATTGTGTTGTACTACTACCAAAAAAAACGCTGCGCTGAGGACGCTCGGTGTTTTATATAAATTAACTATATATTTCATTTGGTTTGTTATTTCTATTTTGCTTGACCTTCCTATAAAGTAGGTACTAAAATGTTTATCTATCGTATTGAGGTTTTGAAAAATATTTAATTTGAAAAAAAAACCGGCCAAGTGCGCGTCAGATTCGCACATCAAGGGTTCCGTAGTACAATCGTATTTTTTCGTCATTTTGCACGATAAATCAAAAAGTATCATGCATAAAAATCTGTTTTTGAATGTATAGGTAAAGCCCTTTCATATGATACCCCACTTGGTATATTTTATCTTACTTTGAAAGTTGAAAATACTAATTATTTGTTCATGAATGCAATTTAATTATTTTTTGTGATGTAACCACAAATTCACGGCGTTCAGATTTTTCCTTTTAAGTGTGCTATAAGACCTACCTACCTGTCAAATTTCATAATTCTAGGTTAACGGGAAGTACCCTGTAGGTTTGTTGACAGACACGACAGACAGACAGACAACGAAGTAATCCTATAAGGGTTTCTTTTTTCTTTTGAAGCACGAAACTCCAAAAATATCTAGTTTGAGTTAAAAATACGGCCATGTCACATTTTCCGGCCTAAAACTCTTTCTCTGTT
The DNA here is from genome assembly GCF_902806685.2 of Maniola hyperantus. NCBI lineage: Eukaryota > Metazoa > Arthropoda > Insecta > Lepidoptera > Nymphalidae > Maniola > Maniola hyperantus. The sequence goes on from NC_048550.1 coordinate 7,649,929, forward strand.
ATTTGAAGGATTAGGACAAATCTTCCGACACCTTCATCACTCAATCCGTCAAGCCGAAATCCGAAAATTAGCGAGTATTTGACTATGATATTGTTCCAAAATAATTTTCAGATTTGCCATTATGACAAAATATTGTGTAAAAACCAAGCGAACAAAATTTTTCATGGTTTTGGAACCAAATAAATCAGCGTCACCTCTTAGATACTAATGAATGACTCGTTTGAAATCCAGACGTTGCATAATGCATTGGTGCTAAATAAACATTTTAGGACCAATGAGTCGGTGCCATTTTGCTTGTTCAATGGCCCTGTCCTTACGAAGTAATATATAAGTCAATGGTAAAAACACACTTGTTAAGGCCATTGATGAATTCCTTAATAACAAAGTTGTGTAGAAGAAACCGGCTAAGCTTTAATTTGCCCACTAGATGGTGTAGTGTTTTGCTACATATTGTAATTTTTTATGATTTGATAAGAGAAACAGAAACTGTTAACTTTCTTGTCGGCTCTTTTCAGCAATATCTTCATTCCGAACCGATGGAGTCACAGCGTAGCATATAACTATAATATTATGTCTGTCACTAGTTGACCTACCTACATGAAATACCCAAATTTTCTGTTTTTAAAGAATTCAATTTATCTTTAAATTTCCATAGTATGAATTTAACTACGCAAGTACATCTTTGTCTTCTACTACACGTTAGTACTATTATATATTCTGTGCTTCTACATTCTTTGTGGCAATCAAGAACGTGGCTTCTTGATTTCCACAGTACTTCCTGCATTGCGGATAGAATGTCGACTAGCTAAGCCTGTGTAACTGTTTGCCCGTAAACGTGTGTTGCACCCACGTGCAATCCATACTGTAAACCGTTGGCACAGTGTAAAGAGAGACACAGTAGTCCGACGCGTTTGATCTCGTCACCTCGTGGTAAGTGACGTCCACGACGCGGACCGACCCGTCAACATAGACCCCTAGGCCGTAACTACTTTAGGTCAATTCGGTTCGCTCCTTTGTCCTGCACTAAATCTCTCCGTCATCTCCACGGACGAGATAATCGCAACGAGTCCGTCCTAATTCGTACTATCAACGGATAATCTCCAACGATAATTCCGCCAGTCGTCGCAACTCGCAACGAAACGCCACGAGACCGCAACGGATCGCCGCGTGACATGACCGCAACGCCTCATTGTACCTCTCAACTGTGACGTAACGTGGCGGTATCGCCGCGAGACTCGATGGTATCGTCGCGAGACTCAGTGGTATTGCCGCGAGATGCGACGAGTCCGTGACGTTATACTTGTATTGCCTTGTAGAGATTTCTCCTTAGAGGTTATATCGAATTTTGTCACACGGCGAGACTATCGCAGCAATTCTCGTCCTTGGAGATACCGCACGATGGTTCTGTCTAGAGTCTTGACGGTTTCGTCGAACCTCTGTATGTATTATCCTTTCTCTGTGCCGCTGGTGTCGCCCGGCTTGCCCGTATCGTACGGCGTGCGAGTCGATTAAGGACGCGTGCTCGGAATCGGCATGCGTTCATTACCCGTCCCTATTCATTACCTGCCAGCTAAATAACTAATGACATGATCCTTTGCACGTCTCTACCATGGCAGTTACTATTTTTCAATACCTAGTAACATTTGTTGTTGATTTATTAAACTCGTGTGTGAGCATTGGCCTTAATATAAAAAACTTAAGTCTTTTAAGTCTTACAGATTTTTTAGGCAATATTAATTTATTATTATTAATTAAATAGGTACTTGTTTAATTATTTATTTTGTGAGGAGATCGTCTTTGTGTTATACGTTATTTATCAGCAAGAACCACTAACTCTGGCTAAGTGTAATAATGATGAAACCCGTACGCATTCATCATCATCATTGGCAACCGATAGATGTACATTGCGGAACATAGGTATCTTGTAAAAACTTCCACACACCAGTCTTACTCCGCCAGAATCCTGCAAGGTGTTTGATGTCAACCTGGGAGCCTACCAACGCTGCGCTTTCCGGTGCGAGGTCGCCATTCTAACACCTTGGGACCCCAACGTCTATATCGGTTTTTCGAACTATGTATTAGGCCCATTGCCACTTCAGCTTCGCAACTCGTTAAGCTATGTCGGTTACTCAGGTTCTTCTACAGATTTGATCACACAGAGAACGTACCTACGCATTAATTATTATTACTAAGTAATATATTGACATTGATCCTAGCGAACACGTGACGTATAGCGTAATGTAGGCCTTAATTTTACAGTACACTGGTGCGACCATGGGCGGCGGTTGCGGCGCGACCGGGACGCGGGTGCCTACCGCCGCGTCGCCGGCGAACACGGCCTCTAGCTCTTCCTCCAACTCTGCAGGCGGCACCCGGTCCACCAGCCTGAGCACCGCGCCGCCCCCGCCCGCGTCGTCGGCTTCCACCACGGGCGCGTCCGGCGAACAGCTCAGTCGCACCAATCTATACATACGTGGCCTCAGCCAGAACACCACCGATAAGGACCTCGTTCAAATGTGCCAGATGTAAGTTTTATCTATAGCACATTATACACTTACCTATAATGTTTTCTGTTATTTTTGGAGTGACCGATTCTAACATTTTTTCTTTTTCAGGTATGGCAACATTATTTCAACAAAAGCAATATTGGATAAAAATACAAATAAATGTAAAGGTAATCCACATTCATTCGCTCTTATTATCTACACTAGGTACCATAGATTTCTTCCAAAATCTCCAACATACCTACCTACTTCTACAAATATTTTTACTGTGCCTAGATATTCACGTATGTATCTAAATATTACGTTATCTATTTATTTACTGAGATGTATTTATCATTGAGGAAAATATTTGTAACTGAATTTATATTAATATTTTCTAGAATACCATATACCTTCATTAAACTAATTCATCTATGGTGAGACTTTTTCCAATATATGCACGAACACTAGTTTCGAATTAAATATGATTTACAACCACTTCATATTTAAAATACTTATGTACCGTACCATACGTATTGATTTTCTTAGTTTATCATTGTTCAATATCACCATTATTGCACTACGGCACGGAAGAATTTCAACTATTATATTTTTTGGAAAAGAACGCACGTAATATCTTTCACAACGTTATTCTTTTCTCACCTATCATTGCTATTTTGTAAGCTAAATCATTAGCGAAACATATCGAATTTGTCTTCTGTTAGTTGTTTTTACATTGAGATTTTTAGACCTTTGTATTAAGCATGAATCATTGATTTTGTAAGCCAATTTAAGTTTCTCTCTAGTTCGCCCCTTGACCCCCATTACTATACACCTGTTTTGTTTTTGTATCCACAGGTTACGGTTTTGTAGATTTCGAAACAATCGCGTCAGCGGAGGCTGCTGTTAAAGGATTACAAGCCAAAGGTGTTCAGGCCCAGATGGCTAAAGTGGGTATCTGGTTCCTGCGTAGACTGAACCGTGTACGTTGTGCATGCAAGTAATACTATTATGACTAACCGCCTGCTCCCTATCCGCTCATCCAATATCACTGTTAAGATCGACGGTAATTGGCCCATTATATCATGTATTGAAATCAGTAACAAGATTACTTCCTCTATCCTGTTATTACTCCTCATTTAAATTCTTTTCGAGTGCAATAACTGACTGCATCTATTTAGTGTATCGACCTAACTACATAATAATATATTTAGTGACTCGTTTATATATGTATACCGATTTGATGTAAAATTTCCAAGTATTTAGTTGAATTAGCTGAATCTAAACTACTTCTTAAAGAAAAATATTAATCTGTAGAAGCTAATCCAACATCAATTATAAAGTTATCGTTTTGTGCCGGATTAGAGTGACCCAAAGACCCGTCCCGGTCCAGTCCTATAATCCGCCTACCCTTACTTATAGCTTTAGTATTTACCCCATTTACCAAAGAAATGCTATAATATCTAACTGAGCATTATAAAGTAAAGTCGTGTTCTCTAATTACTGTAAATGTTTTGCTAGATTTGAATTACCTATGCATACAGTAGCGTCAGCATCCTGTTCCACATTTGGAATCCAATATTTAGAGACCGTGTAAGTCACATATTGACGATAGATGTTTGGATCCTTTTATTAGCTTAACGTAGGTCCAGAGTTCAGATCATTGACATTATATGGGCGATTAATCAGACGAGGAAGTTGGTATTTAAAAAGTATGTAATCATTAATTTGTCAGTTTAATTTGGGGAGCATCACAAGGTAGTTTGGTATCTGCCTAAACTCAAACAGAATGTGTGACACTAGCGTTGTAAGTATTTACGATCCCTATCAATGGTACGCCAACTCAGTGCAAATAACGCTTACTTACTTCAAACATTGTTTCATCCTATTAATTCTATACTATTATCGTTTGCTTCAGCGTTATAACAATGTATTTCGCTACTGGGCTCTGGGTATTTCTATGCTTTCAATATTAAATTAGTGTGTATGCGACTTTAACAAGCTTCATAAACTCTTATGCTGATGTATATGCCCATGTCGTTGATAACACCTACATAATAATAATATTATAGCATATTAGATTCAATCCGCTGATTTACGTCACAGCTGGCTTCAGTGTCTAGATAATCTACGCTAGCTTCAAGCTAATATCAGTTCACTCTGAATTAACCTTGGGTTTCTTGAGAAATACTAATAGAATAATTGATGCAGTAGTGTTTTCAATTAAACATTTCAATCTAATTTCAAGATAAAATACTTTGGTTTTCAAAATTGTTTGTTGTTCATATATGTTTTTATTACTACATATCTATCAAAGAATTACAAAGACATTGAAAATTCATGATTTATCCTAGTCTCAAAGATTTCTTAAAAATCGCTGTCTTAATGAAAATGAAATACTGATAATGAAATGATAAATGAAATATTCTTATTAAATATAATTTTTTGAGTACAAAGTTTCTGTACAGAGAGAAAAGAGAAAATTTTCAAGATAAAATATTATACTGATGCATAAATAGTTACATCTGGAAAGTAAGCTTGAACAGTTTGTTGGTTTGCAGCAACAGGAACAAGACCCGACTAACCTGTACATGGCCAACTTACCACCGCACTTCAAGGAGAACGACGTGGACCAATTGTTGGCCAAGTTCGGCCAGGTCGTGTCTACGAGGATCCTGCGAGATACCCATGGACACAGCAAAGGAGTTGGCTTCGCGAGAATGGAGTCTAGAGAGAAATGCGAGCAGATTATCCAGGTACGGGTACCATTGTCTATAAGAATATCTACCTACCTACTTTGCCTATAATTATGTTCTGAATACTTGAGAGTATATATTCGTTCAAGTATTCAGAACATATAGGCAAAGTTATAACTTCTTCGGCTTCACATCGTTGCATAGAAGTTACCTACTTAATTGTAAAGCTACTTTCTGTAAGTTCTGTAAGCACACGTATAGTACGCGACAGGTCGAGATTGCCATGGTATGTTTAATACGTGCCTCCATGCTATTGGGAAAAGGCTCAGTGACTCATGCTCGTATTGCGGTGCAGAAGACACGCCAGAGCACGCAATATTTCAGTGTATGGTATTCGAGGACAAAAGAAAAGAAGCCCAGAGACAAGGCGAACCAATAACGCCTATGAATCTTATTCCTCATATGCTTTCAAGCGAATCACAGTTATTATGGATAGAAGAATCAACGACGAATGGGATTTTTTTTGGGAAGTTTTAAATATATAACAAAACTTTCCATTTCGTTTCCAGATGTTCAATGGGAATCCGATACCGGGGGCTAAAGAGCCACTGCTAGTGAAGTTCGCCGACGGAGGCAACAAGAAAAAGGCTCTGTATAATAAGCAGAACGACAACAACGGCCGAGCGTGGCGGGACAACAATGAATCAATCACTCAGGTAAAGGATCACCACCATCCATACTTAATTATATGAATAGATGAAATTTGGTCCACTTTGGTGGATAGCTTGCATCCCGGGACGGCATAGCCTTTTTGACCCGAAAAATCAAAGAGTTCCCACAGGGTTTTTAATGATTCCGCGTGGACAAAGTAGTGCATCATCTATTTCGTACAAAGGTAGCTTGCATCTAGTATACAGATACAGTTTACTTTTATCCCGGAAAATCGACAAGTTTCCTTGAAAAAATATTGGCAATATCCAGTTTCCATAGTTATGAAAACCTATTAATTTCCAGGCCATGAGTGTCACCGGCGTGTACACGTCCGGGGTGGCTGGCGCGGGCGCCGGCGGCGAGTGCGCGGGCGTGTACCGCGGCAGCGGCGTGTACGGCGTGGCGGCCTTCCACCCGCAGCTGCACCACCACCACCACGCCGCGCACCCCGCCGCCTGGCTGGCGCCCTACGCCGCGCTGCTGCCGCCGCACCACGCGCCGCACGCCGCGCACCCCGCACACCCCGCCACGATACCCATCGACACCGTGCCAAGTCAATATGTAAGTCTTTTCGCGTCGTATTCCTCATTGCTGAGTGTCGTGAGTCGTGACCTCATCCCATTAATCATGTTAGTAGGAGTCTCTTTGGGATGTTAATACGGTGGGTTCCCAGATCTTTCACCACACAAGTAGAGAACGAGATTTTGACTTCTTAGTTTTTACAATTATTATCAGACGCTAGTGATCGTTCACCCCACACACCCCGCCACGAGATATACTTAATTACCATTATTATCGACACCGTGCCAAGTCAATGTGTAAGTCGCATTATTCACCTATCACATTAGTTTTTTTGGGATAATAATGCAGAGGGGTCCCAGATCCCTCCGCACCCGACTAGAGTACGAGGACAAAATTCGACTCTTAGTTTGTACAGTTATTATCAGATGTTAGTCATTCCTTACCCCACACACTTCGCCACTGTACCCATGGACACCGTGCCAAGTCAATATGTAAGTTGAATTTCATTTTCTTTTTGCCCTCCGACGCGCGGAACGAAAATACCAAATTAGGACCTCCAAAGTCGGTTACCCAGTTACCAACTGAGGTCAACGTTGGTTAACAATCGCAAAATGGCATGCGATGTCACAATAGCTAGCCCACGCGTCACTCACGAAGCCACACATCATATATTACCTGCTATTAACTTCTTGATACATATAACCAAACCTAACCTTTCCACAAGTGAAAAAGTTTTCAAACAAAATTCGAAATCCCCAAAGAAGAGCGGAAGACGTCACCAGCACGCATCTCAATTTTTTCACTAACAAATGCGGTTCATAGAGTTCAATCCGCTTAAGGGAAGAAAAAGGGATTTACAAACAACCCCTTGAATCATAGATCTGTCTATTCCAAAAAAAATCAACGAGTAGATATCCGAAGCCGCAAAATCTCAATAAAATCTCGATCTTATAAAACAAATGTTTTATTCTTTAGAAACTTGCGTATATCCCATGGCCGACTGAGTAAATGGCGTTGCTCACGTTGCGCACGTTTACCAAAACAATTGAGGGGATATCTGTGTAGGCCAAAGTATATATTCACAACCAGAACATCCTAATCCTCACAGTTTAGGAGGGCAGTACCGACAGTAATGTATGCGTACACGTAAAATTTAACTCTTCACTTGTCATTTTAACTTTTTGTGTCAAATTTCATGTCAAAATTGCGATTGCCTTATTTTAAAGGTAAACCGTACTTTTTGACAGTCGAACCATAGAGTTAAAATGGCGCGTGAGGACTCATTTTTTACGGACTATGTCTAAGAACCTCCTCTAAGGTTGATACCTGAAAGAAGGCCCATTAACAAGTAGTGAGCCAGCGATGAGTTGATATTATGACGACTATGTTGATGATGAGTAACCTCAAATAAGTCAAATCAAAAATACAACTTTAACAACCCGAGGTTTTTCTGTTTTCCAGGTAAACTGGGACAGCTTAAGGCCGGAAAATGAGCTATACGTGAGTGTAAATTAATTGTTAACGCTCGCTCTAAAAATACACTGCTTTTGCGAACGTTTGTCACACTCAACATTTACTGCTCCTAAATTATTTGGAAAATTGAAATCTTTTAATTGTTTTGTATAAACGCAACTCACAGTGAACGTACTGCTTTTTAGGGATAAAAATATTATATTACACACTTATTCTGTGACTAATTTTGTTGTACACAATCTCTAAATCTAGTGCTATCCTTTACCGCAAAGAAAATTATGAAACGGATAGCAATATATTTAGACCTTTCATTTTAATTTAGTTCAGAGATTGTGTACAATAAAATAAGCCACGTAGTGCAGCAAATAAATCTGTCAACATACGCCCAACCCATGTCCTGTATATCCTTTTATGTGAGAACGAGTACATGAAGAGATAAATAATTAATCTATTGAATGGATTATCTCTTAACGCTCACGTTCTCTCTTCTCGTTGGTTCTCACTGTGCTTTAATTGTAAGCTTTATCGTGAGAGAAGTGCATTATCCGTCCCCGTGTTCGTTGCAGTACTTCACGTCGCACCCGTACCAGTACTTCGCGGGGCCCACTCAGCCGATCATCCAGATGCCGATGGAGAGCGAGCACGCATCCACGGCGGCGTCGCCCGACGAGGCCTACCAGCCGTACCCGCCTCCCAAGTAGACCATAAGCCACGCTACAAAAATTCATGCTGTACACGAGCCAAAAATCAAAGCAACTGTGACTTTTACGATGTTAATTTGTTTTAGATTTAATTTGCGGCCGTTTTAGACTTCATCGAAAGCTACGGCCCATGTAGAGCCTTACGTTTAGTTGGCGCCCGTTGCCTCGACTGTTTGTTTTCTCGATGGGCTTGTCTCCGATCCTCTTGGCTTTACGCTGAACGTGTTTGCGTGCGCGTGATTCGCTGTGATGTTTTGATGAGGTCTTTTGACGGTTCGAGGAGAGGATTTGATGTATAGATTATAGCTGCAATTTTAAATGTGTTTTTACATTATAATTTTATTTTTTGTTTATGAAAATTTTAATGTAAGATTTTAGGCGCGGTTTTTAACATGTTGACACGATTATTTAAGATAGTTAGGTATTTATTTTAGCATAGTTTAATTTCAATGAATTTAAAATTTTATTTTTGAAAAGATTTTTATCACAAAATTATTATTTAAATTGCCGACTAAATAATTATATAAAATCGAACAAACGATGTGCAATCTGGATTATTCAAATCGTTGTTAGTATATTGAAGTAGAGAGTATAATATAATTTCTTTGTAACGAAAACATAATTTTCCTGGTTAAGATCGATTAGAGAAGGAAAGCAATATCTTCGCGGTTAGAGTAGAAATGTAGAGGAAATGGTCATATCATGTGGAAACAAATATATGTATATGCCACCAAATTGTAAAGTATGTGAAGGACTTATGTGTTATGATAGGAAAGGTTTATCACAGTTTAGACGTCGTGCAAATAAATCATTATGGCGAAGATTGAAAATCTTTCGTGAAATTTGGTATTTTTAAAATACAAGACTTACCGTTACATTATATGAACGGAACAGACCGCAAATAAAATATTTTAACCTTTCGATAAGATATTTAATAGTTGGAGTAGGTATTTTTGACCACCACGTGGGACTATGGTCGTGATTAATGTATGTAGGTATATGTTCAAAATGTGTTTGGCATGGTGCTTTAGTCGTTTTTATTTGGAAAATGATACTATACATATAACTATACAGTATTATCTACATTATTCATTCATACTGGTGCAGTCTTCCAAGAACCGCAAGTACCTATTTTTAAAGCACTTTATTAATATTGTATCAGTTTAGAATTTCTGTTGGATATCACATCACAATTTTTCATGGACTACTCAGAGCGCAATAAGCTTCACAGCATCACAAACTTATTTCATCCTACCCGTTCTTAAGTATACATCGATAACACTGGTCGCCATCATTTTCACGTTTCTATCAAATTTCATTAAGAAAGCGGCTTAAATTTTTTTGAATACTTGTTAATTTTGAAACACATCATAATCGAAAACGTCGTTGCCAAACCCAACCACAGACTGAATTTATGTATACCGTAAACTTCCAGATAGTTATTTCTTGATCCATGTTTTGAGTCATAACAATGCAAAGCAACCAGAGGAGCGCAATAGTCGCGTCCCGCCGCCCGACGCGTGCACTGCGCGTCGCGCGTTGCGCCCGCGTGCGATGGACGGACGAGGACGCGAGCGACTGCGAGTCGCGAGGGCAACATTAGCAATAAGCAGTTGTAAAGTCTATTTATACATTTTACGAGTCTATACAAATTTTTGTACGTTAAACTCATATTCGAAATACGTGAATAATGATGTGATCCTTTTTTGAGAATCATGTACTAAATCAACCGTAGTTGTTATGTTTAGGCGGTCGGCACATTCCACTAGGAGACATCAAACAAAAATTCCACGATTGATTTCCACATTATAAAATGTAACGGATTCCAAATCCAAAGTATGAACGCCGTTTTGGTGTAAATGAGCACGTTTTGTACCAGCGCGTAGGTTTTGGGTACACTTTATGACTTTATATAAAATTTGATATTTTTATATTAAATATATATAAATTATACATGGATATGTATACATGTATATACATTGTTGATGGGTACGAGTAAAAGCCTACTATATCGCAACTGTTTAATTCTATTTTGGCACGTCGAGAGTTTCATCAGAACCAAAGTATACAAATCATTAAAATCGCGTAAGACGTAGGGAAATATTTATACAATCCAGGGACTGAAGACTAGCTAAATGTTTGATATATTAACTGTATTTTACCTGACGATTAAGCGATAACTTCTTTGTTCAAAACCTGTGAGCCGACTTTATTAATAAATAAATCAATACAGGAACTGAATTAGATGAAGACAGGTTTTGAATGAACGACGTAGACATTGAACGAATTAGTAGATTTATTTTTGTTTCACATAAATCAGGAATAGACTGAGATTTGAATAATCAACTAACAAATAATAAAATAAGTTTTCTGAAATTAAGAAACAACGTAGCTTCTGAAATTAACAATCATAATAGTAAATTTTATTTATTGTAGAGACGAACAGTGTAGGTACCTATTTGCTGTTATTAGTGGTTTCAATGGCAGAATGAAAACAACTTGGCTGACAGTCTACCCGTAGGCCGCAATTACACCAGTATATTTTACTCATATAAGTGGCGTACATAATTACTAATGTAAATGTACTTATAAGAGTGATTATACATTAGCAAATTTATCGTAAGTCAATCATGTAAGCTACTTACGTGAGTAAAACTTACAGGTGTATCCGCAGCCGTAGATTTGCGTTCAGGCTATGGTTTTTGTGTAGATGAACAATACTGCTCTACAGAATAGGCCTCGTTGCAAAGGGTAATGAAAGTGAGATTTTTACTAATGTAACTTTGCACTGAACGTATTTTAACTCCGTAGATCAGTTTTATAATTTCTGATCGAGCCAAATGTTTCGAACTGATAAATACCGCCTTTAAATCTTGAACTTAAAAGACCCATTAAGTGCGATGTATTACCGCTATCGCGTGGTACTTAGGTAAGTTAATCGATTGTCTAGTGTTCGAAGTACACTGTGGCTTCCTATAAAGCAGTCTTCCGATAGATATTTCCGCTGTGCATTTAAATAGTCGACTCGATGTTTAAATTCTTTTGATTTTCTATATTTTCGTTCCTTATTGTGTTTAGTCAGAAAGATGGCTGTTAAAAATTTCCCACCCATTTTGATGTCCAATTTTCAAAGGCTTTATTAATTTCATTCCACAGTGCAGATTGATGTTCCCCAAATATAGTAAGGTAATGCAAATTAGAATCACAGAGTTTAATTGAATCGTAGCGTAGTGGGCTGTGTGGCACGACAGACGAATCGTAGCGTGCTGTGTGGCACGACTGACGAATCGTAGTGTGCTGTGTGGCATGACTAACGAGTCTTAATGTGCTGTGTGGCACGACAGACGAGTCGTAGCGTGCTGTGTGGCACGACTGACGAGTCGTAGTATGCTGTGTGGCACGACAGACGAGTCGTAGCGTGCGCGTGTAGCTGAACAGCTAAACACCGTCAGAAGCAAATGAATTATTTTTCAAATGCTTTCCTTCCATATTGAGCAATAAACTTGATTTGATGGTAGTGCCTTCAGCTTCGTTTAAAGCAATGAACAAAAAACGATACAATATAGCAGTTGCATGTGCTTTACACGATATTTTTACAGGTAAAGAGGACTTACCGTTTTCATGAACGTAGTAGTAATATTAAACTGTGGTTTAAAGTATTTTATATTAACTGAAACGTAATAATGTGGCTGTCTAATCGTTGCATTTTTCACGCATGATGTAAAAATTGAATTGGAAGGTAAAATCTTAGATGTTCCTAGTTACGCACTTCGATATTCTTGACATGTGTGATCAATATACGTTACAATGAGATTATTGAGGATTTGTTATATTGTATAGTGAGAGCTACTCAAACTAAAAGCACAAAAATGCATATTGAGGAACCAATTCCTAAATACCAAAACTGCGATACAATTGAAAAAATCATGTCGATGAATAGAAGTGTTAAGTTAATGTTTTTTTTAAATAAGTCATTTAGGTTAAGAGAATGTTGATACGTTTTGCGACGGGGAAGACAAGCTGACGGAGCGAAGACGACTTGAAGGCTAGCTTTAGAGTTAGGCTTAACTATAGATAGGTTAGAATAGCAAAAAAAATGTTTTGACGCTAAGATAGATAGATTAGAGCCCTAGAATATTCCGGAGGGCGCGGCGCGCGGGCCTGGGCGGCTCTAGGGTAGTTTCCTTTGTTAGTTTATTACATAATTTAATTTGAATGGACTGAGGCCGGGGCGGGGCCGCGCGCCCTCCCGCTGTAGCGTAAGAGAACTAAGAGAATTAGTGAACACATTTCGGGATAAGTTTCAGTTGAAGAGTTTGCTTTCATCTCTTTTGTTACGTAGTTGACTAAGTGTAAAAAAGAAAACTAAATGAAAAAAACAGTCAGTGGGAAGTGTCGATACGAATGTATTTGTCCAATGTGTATTAAGTATAGTGTGGTGTTCTACCCGGCAGACTAGTCTAGATAGTAGAATAGTTTAGATAAAAATTTAGTTAGGTAGCCTAGAATACGAAATGCAAAAAATAAAAACTTCATAAAATGTAAAAAAAAGATGAAATTGTTGGTAAGAAAGAATATTTTTAAGGGACATGTTGCTTCGTTGTGTTATGGTGTGAGATTTGGCATAACTATGATAATAGTGTAAGGGCATTTCTCGCAGAGAAACACATAGAGGAAAGTTATGTATCTATTTTGTTACAAAGTGTTTGCAAGTTTCTATATTGTGCTATGAGCATTTTATGTGACGCGCATTATTTATAGTTATGCTGAATGGAGACTAAAATAATATATAAATAAAAACAAAATGGTACTAAGAAGCATGTTTTATTGTGACGAGTCATGTTCCTTTGCATTGAACATATTTTGTAAGAGCAAATGATTGAAATAAAACAAGCAAAACCAACGCTGTTAAATTATTTAAGAATTCCCCCAACCCCTCTAATACATCAAAAACCATGTAAGTATAGACTGGTGATTTGCTCAAACAAGTGCTAGTCACGTTATCGCCCTGTGCAGTAGTTTGATTTAGTGACTCTGGCAGTCTGTGCCTGTACTGGGCAGGCTTGCCCCGTGATTCGCCAGGACCCAGGAGGATTTACTCAGATTGCATAGATTAAACGATTGTTGCTAGATATGTTACGTCAGTCGTGAGTGATGGAGTAGAGAATTAACCAGTAATTTGTCACGCAAACATCAGATTACTGATTTGAAACTTTATTACTGAAATTGTTTCGGCCTTGATTTCGTACACATTACGGCCGAAACAATTTTATCATAAGACGCGGCTTATAGGTATTTGGACAATACTAATGCACTGAACTGTGCACACTGTCGGACGTAACTTTAAGTGCTCGGACGTCCGAAACATATCTCTCATGTCTGTGTACACCAATCAATCGCGACTAGCTGTCGGCTGAGGCTTACGGACGCGTCGCATAGTTTGTTTCCTTTAAGCACGCTTTATAAACGATCGATTCCCAGTACTTTACTACCTACCACTTTCATAAGATAGGCTGAAGTACCTGTGCAGAAATCTTATTTTTTTGTCTTAATTTGTGCTCAAAATCTTAACGTCATTATGTCGCAATAAGGTTTGTATTTCATTGGAGTATATACTGTGTATACCCCTTCCACGTTACCCCGTTACCATCCTTAGGCGGAGATCTATAGAGCGCAATTCTACTTTGCTTAGACTTAAGATTGAGTTAAAACGAGACAAATTTATGTAAGAGATATACATCTGTCTCGTTTTAACACTGTCTTAACTCTAAGCAAAGTCAGAGTGCGCTTTACAGATTGCACCCTTAGACAGCATCATCAAAGTAACACCAGATGAGATCGCACCTTGTAAGTTGAGAGAAGTTGTTGAGTCCTAACTTGTAATGGAATAAAAAAACGGATGTGTAGTTAAATTTTTGACCTAACTTTATTAGAAATTCATTTGACTATGTCCACATAATAAACCATACCATAGAATTCACACACACGCAGCACCACATATACACATAATTCGCACAGTAGAATTGGTCTTAATATAATAAACCTAGTATTTAGATTTACTACAAAGTTTCGAAATGGTTCTATTATATATTTATATATTTGTCACAATATTGGCCCTCTTCATCACATATATAGTTCGCGACGGGTCGAGGTGGCGAACGGCGTATGAGGCGGGGGGACGCACCGGGTTAGCGCGGGGCTGTGTGGGTGTGCGGGGCGTCGCCACCCCGATTGCCTGTCGCGTACTAAACCTACGTTATTTTTCACTCAATTAAATTCAATTCAATTTCAATTTCAAAGAAATACAAAGAATACAAACAGATCATAAATGCAAATTTTAATACATCAATATTGTATAATTTTATAATGTAGTTATTGCATATTGTTTGTCGAAGAATTGGGCCAACATTGGAACAAATATTTACAGCCAACGTTATAATTTAAAATATTTAAAACTAACCATTTCACGCGTTGGTAGTAGCGTGTTTGGCTTTGAATATCCTCAGTGTGTTGTCGCAAGAGCCGCTGACCAGCAGCGCTGGGTTCGTCCAGTCACAGCACAGCACTTTGTCTTCGTGGCCGCTTAAATCGTACAGCGGGGTTTTCGGACTAGAAACAAAATATATCGAATTTGACAACTCCACTAACATAAAGTAAAATATATATAAAGTCCTGCAAATTGCTGTTGCGCTGGAACCATGTCTCATTAACATCGATATGACGTCATTTTTACGTCAGCCGAAATAAAAATATACCATCAGCTCGAAACTTCAGTCTAGTGCTGACGTCACTAAAATGGCGGCCACGCGCCTTAGCAATTTTCGCTTTATATAAACGTATCTGAACGTAGATCGACCGTTAAGAGCAGAAATTAAATGAGGGCGTCACGTTCTAATGTACTGCAACCAAAACGGTATTAATATTTGGTATTTTTTTAATTGTTAAAACCCATCTAAATCCACAAAATATTTTTTATCTTTGACAGCACTAACATTAATTTGGAAGTAACTCTATATAAAACATTTTAGTTCCTTAAATATTTAATTTCTACTCTAAACGGTCAGACTGTACTTTACTTTACCCCAGTTATCATTTTCATAAAATCCTGATTATGAATTCAAAATCAGTTCCTTAGTGTCCTTAGTTTTATTCACGTACATCACTACCAATATTATAATTTTGCGAAAGTGTGTCTGCTGGTTGATCCTTCAATCACGTTGCAACGTGCAACAAACTGACGTGATTTTTGCATGGATATAGTTAAAGACCTGCAGAGTAGTATTAGCTACTTTTTAATTTTTATCCCGGAAAACCAAACGGTTACCCTCGTAGCTTTAGTTTTAAGTTTGCGTAATAATTATCACCACTATATCTTACAAATCTAATACCAGACCATCAATAGAGTAATTTATTACCTATTTTGAATAAATCATTTGACTTGACTTGACTTGTTACCACGTGATTTCAAAAAACTAAATCCATGCGGACGAAACCGCGGGCACCATCTATTTAGAAAAAAAAACTATGCATCACCTTCTCGTCTCCCATAGCTTGACTTGTCCGTCATAGCCCGCTGAGAGAAAAAGGGTATCTCTTGTTTTGGACCAACGCACAGACTGGACCCAACCGGTGTGTGACGTATATGTTGTTTTCACAATACTATCTGAAATTTAAAATATACTTAGTAAGTAAAAGTAGATAGCTATAAAGGCAATCAGGAGCGCGAGCGCAATTTTTTTTAAACAGATTTTTTTTAAAGAAATGTGCTCAGCCATGAAACATTTTTAAATCACCACAATCATTTTTAAACCATCACAAGTTTTAAATCACCTTTTAAATGAGAAAAGTACGAGATGAAATCCCTATCTTCTTCTATCTTCTAATCTTCTAATTTTAAAAATGCGAAAGTGTGTATCGGTCTGTTTACTATTACCTTCTTAACCAAAATTTGGTACTATTCAGAGATTGCTTGCATCACGGAAACGAACACAAGCTTTTTATCTCGGAAGAATCAAATAGCTTCAATGCAAAAATTTTGAATTTACAAAAAAAATATTGGTAAATTCAAGAACTAGTACGCATTTTATAAATTATTTTCCTTTGTTTGGGATTTCGTCTGGTCTGGTCTGAACCGGCCATGGAATCTAGTCTCTAAGGCGCCATCTCTACGTACAAGAGAATCGCAACGAGTCTGTTCCTACTATCGTCCGATAATCGCTAATTCAGCCAGCGTGTCGTCGCAACTCGCAACGAAACGCCACAAGACTGCAACGGATCGCTGCGTGACGTGACCGCAACGCCTCATTGTACCTCTCATGGGGCGTAACGTTGGCGGTATCGCCGCGAGTCTCGCCGGTATCGTTGCGAGACTCAATGGTATCGTCGCGAGACGTGACGAGTCCGTGACGTTATATTCATCCAGAGTCACTCGTCGTTTCGCCGCGATAGTATCGCCCAGGAGATTGGGCCATAGAATTTGTATCGAATTTGATGGCACGGCGAGACTGTCGCCGCGATCTTCTCGGTGGAGATGGCGCCGTAGCCTACTCTTAAGTAAGTGTGTTAGTTTACCTGTCGATCTGGGATCGTAGAGTCGTACATGTCTATCAGCTGATGCTGTTATTAAGCTGTTGCTCAGTGGTGACCAGTCCACATCAAAAAATGCTTTGTTACCTGTAACCAAAACAATTTCCTTACACATCTAATGGTCGCAACGTACTTGAGCTGCGCTATATTTATTATTTATTTATTTTATTTTTATTTTATTTCGACTTAATGAATTACACACCACTTTTAGACCAAAGCACTAGATAAAAACCGAGACTGGTGTTTGCAATTTGCAGCCCAAATAGACCGTGGTCTGTGCTAGGGCTGACAAAGATCTTTGACCTCACATGATTTACATATATATTTTTAGGTAGGTACCTACTTATTAGGTGTTTAACCTTTCATACAAAAACATTTATGCAAAACATTCATACTTACTAGCATTCATACAAACCTGTACCTTTTTATTTTATTTTAAATTACCATTTATGTACTTTCTTCAAATTATCAAACTACTGGTGGCTAGACTAGTCTATTCTAAAGCTCAGAGTCCAAAAATTAAAAGATCATTACCCGCAATCTCCTGTTTCAGACCGCCGAGTTCACAATCCCATATCTTGAGCAAATGGTCCCACCCACTAGACACTACTGTGTTGTAATCCATCCACTGCACCCCTGACACAGCCTCTCTGTGCCCTTTTAGGGTTGTTAAAGGTTCCTACAAGATAAAAACAAACCAAAGTTATAACCTAAAAGTATTTCTATAGTCCGTACAAAATGAATCCTCACGCGCTGTTTTAACTCTATGGGTCAACTGTCATTTCAAAAGTATGGTTCACCTTTAAAATAAGGTCTAAAAGTTCTAAAACCGTAATTTTGACACTTAAGGTTAAAATAGCGCGTGAGTCCTTAGTCTACGACCTGTGCAATCTGGCATATTACAACAACAGACTGGACTATTTGTTTTGTGTGGACTATACTATTTTAACTTACTCTAATATTCCCCTGTTCTGGTTTACTTTTCTTTTTTACTGGCACATTATCTTCATCAGAAAGACCTGAAAGGTAAAAAAATGAAATTCATAGTAAAAAATGGATTTCAAATGACAAGAAATTCGTTTTCATGAATACTTTTCAAAAAATACTATGACTAGACCTAGATGATGGAGAAGGTGCGCACTGGAACTCCCTAATGGCATATCATCATATAGTGATGTTTGGACATATATCATGTTTCATAAATTTATTTCAATTCTATTTAGTACAATAAAGGACGCTTTGACTTTAAAACTTTTTATTTACTCTTAACTTATTTATGTAATATGTTTAGCCTAGTGGATTAGACGTCGGCCTTCTTTTCATGAGGTCGGGGGTTCGATATAGAGCATGCACCTCTAACTTTTCCCAGTCGAACAGTTTAGATGTTTTAGCATCGTAAGGAAACTTGCAAGCCTGAGAATTTTCTATAATGTTCTCAAAGGTGTGTGAAGTCTACCAACCGACAACAGTGGGCCAGCGTGGCAAACTATAGCCTAACTCTTTTCATTTTTAGAAGAGACCCATGCTCAATAGTGGCTTTAGAATGATTTTCCGGCTTTACAGATCGTTGTCTGTGTCACCCATTGTATATGATGTTTTGTCTGTCTCAATGACAGTGACAACACTCTACAAATCTGATATCTCCTTCTAAATGTTGATGTACATTACTTTCTGCCGCGTACTGTACTCACTTGTACTCCAAAGGCAGACATTATTATCCCAGCTGCCAGTGGCAAAGCGGTTAGCATCGGCTGACACAGAGAGGCACTCCACACCCTTATCATGACCCCTGCATGTCACCACACAGTCTACGGAATTGCCCGACACATTCCAGACCCATAGCATTGCAGATTGGTCATGGGAACCACTATATAAAAATAATTAAACAATGTTAGTTCTTAAAGTGTTTTTAAAGTAAATTCAATTATTTAGGAATTTGTAGATGTAACAACTAACTCAACTATCAAAATAATTGGGAGGTCCAGGGGTTCAATCCCAGACAAGCACTGAACACTTGAAAAGAGCAACCGCAGAGTTTCTTGCTGGTTGTTCTCGTTAGGAACTGCATTCCGAACCAGTGCTAACATACTATTTGACGATTCAATAGCACTTGTAAAAGTTTACTTGAATAAAATAATATATTCTATTTTTGCTTTAACAGCGGTTACACATTCATCTGACTCGGACTGAACTCAGTTATTGCTTACGCACTAATCCGATCTCTGATCCGAATCCAAGCTATTCAGTGCACATCTTAGACCAAACTACTTCATATGTCCGATTTTAATCCAATGCACATCCCAGATATTCTCACGGATAACGGTGACAACTCGGATGACGGAAGTGCAGTGCGTAATCGCTCTAACAGTGAAGGTAAGCACTGAGGTGCATGCCTGAGAATTGTCCATTATGTTCTCAAAGAAATGTAAAAGTTTGGCTATACACATTTGACCTTCGCATTCTGTGAGGAGGGTGGAGACCCATGCTCAGTAGAGCCAGCAATGAGTGGATTGTAATCAATGTCCAAAGGGCTGAATAGCTTAATGCAGTAATGACTAATGTGAGCATCTGGATTGAGGAATTAGAAAAAATTTTGCCAGTCAGTCCAGAAAATTTGTGTAACATACATAGAAAAAAAATGCACAGAATTGAGATCCTCCTTCTTTTTGGAAGTTGGTCAAAAAGGTACAGTAATAAGAAAATAGTGATGCAAATTACTGAAAATCATTCCACACCTTACGAAAACTGCTTGATTGCCATTAAATGATACCCATGAAACGGCCTTAACAGGTGATGTGTGTCCAGGTATTGCAAGCTTGTGTTGGCCCTTTGTGTTCCAAATATGAACACTGTTATCATAACTCCCAGATAGGATCCTGAAACCATTAAGTAATTAAAAATAATAACTACAAACTTCCGAAGGCCAGCCACATATTATCAGATATTAATGTTGATATAATTTTTTTTTCAAAAGGATGAGGAAAATGAATTTTAAATTGGAGACTCTAAATTTGAGCCCTACTCTACAAATTTAAACACTATCAAGACTGGCACCTGAAGTCACAGGGTTTGGCAGTATTAAAGTAAATTTAGTTTTCTGTTCTTTTCTTATTATTATTACATTTGTAAGAAAAAGATGCAAATACTCAAAAATGTAATTGCCATCAGAATCAGTACCATTGTCTGTCAAAACTTTCTGTCCCACTCACTCTGAAAACATCAGAAGTGTTCATTCAATCCAGTTCTACACAAACATTCAAACATTCTAACAGTCTGTGGGAATTTTCAAAAACTAATGTTTTAGAAAGGAAGGAAGGAAAGGATGAAGAGGACCAAGGTTAACAAACATTCATTTTTAGACTGCATCAAGAATGTCCTCTGTGAGATCATATTGCTAAATTGTTATAGAAATAAAAACTAACCAATTCCCATGTGTATGTACAGCGGAAACCCAGTCATCATGCATCAAGCAATCCTGAGGACTTGGTGCAGGGAATCTCTCCAAATATTCTATCTCTAATGTGTCTTCAGTCGACAAACCCTTCTCCTGCAAGTGTTCTGCGACTGTCGACACTAACAACTCTCCACATATTAGAAAATCGAATTCTACCGCCTTTTCTAAGGACACGTTACTTTCCTTCAATAATGCATTTACTAGCGCATTCAACTCTGCTGACTGAATGTTACTTTGAATTGCATACGGACTGTGCGAAACTGCATATCTGAAATACAATTAACATTAAAACATGAGTAATTTCTAAAAAGCATGCCAAAATTATAAAATTGATACATACTGTTCTTGTTTGGTTATAAATCGGACTTGCAACTGTGCTTCGCCTGCTTCACTAGCCATATTTGAGTGTAAAACAAACTTTACGATTTCTATTTAATCAAAATAATTCGTTGTACCTAGTTATTTTATTATAATGAAATAAACAAAAAATAAAAATGTATTTTCATGTGACCTTCAAAATTGAAATTAGGATTTTTTAAACTGGTTTTACGGCTCTGGGTTCTAGCCCTTTTGAGCCTTTTGAAATTAGGTTTGGTCGTAGAGCGTAGATAGAGTAATAAAGATAGATAAAGGAACGTTTGCTTTCTCATTCTCACTAAAAAGAGAGCACAGACAAAGTTACTAATGTGATAAACAGAGACGCAGCTAACCTATTTTTGTCCCTTATCGTGTAACTGGTTTTTTTCAAGAATACATACAAGGAATGCAACTTTAGTTGCAAAACAAACTTTGAGAATTCGTGGCGTAATTGTATTTCTCATTAGTTATTTACTTGTTTTCACATAAAAAACGTTTAATAAAATAAAAAAATAAAAAATCATTTTATTTCAGGTCTGGGACCCATATAAAAACATTTAATACTAATATTGTTGATCGGTCAATACAAATATTGACTACTAAATAATGGTAATAATTGTCGTGTTATTCATCGTTTCGTCGTGCTATCGCTATCTCATACGCGGTTACACAGTACTTTAATCTACCTTTATTACTCTATCTACGTCATAGAGAGAGTTTGTTTGGTACAGTCAAAGAAAGAAATTTTTACACCAACACAGACTACTACACCACTATTACTCTCCATCCAAGTACAACCATTGCAACACGCCTCTCTGTCAATGTCATATACATTGACAGAGAGGCGTGTCATACATGTGCCAAAAGAGCCTTGTCGTACTCATAGATAACACACTACTGTGAATTGAGGTTAGATTTAGAGTACTTTGTTAATATTATATGAAAGGTTAGGTCATGTGGTTTAATGTGTGTTTTGGCTTGGAAATATAAACAAAATCAACTTACTCAACCAATGTGATTGCTAAAAATGGGTGTCAAGACATTAAATGATGAAACGACGCCAACCAAATACGTGTTTAACAGGAAAGCTGGCAGAAGTTTAATAGAACGTCGTCCTGTATTTTCGCCTGATGGAGAGTATGTGTCCAGCTATTTTATTAATATTACCAGCTGATGCCCGCGGCTTCGCCCGCGTGGATTTAGGTTTTTAAAAATGCCGTGGGAACTTTTGATTTCCCAGGACAAAAAGAAGCCTATCTATCCGTAGTAGCCCGTCCCTGGGATGCAAGGTAACTCAGACCAAATTTCGTTAAAACATTTAAAGTGTGATTCTTTAAAAATCCTGTGGGATCACCACGATTTAGGAATGCAATTCTTTACAGCATCAGGGCTGAGGAGTTGGGTTCTCAAGTTCAAAAAGTCTTTACTTAGTAGGTACCTCCAATATCAATTTATAATTTTGTCGGTTATAACCGACATCCAATTTTTTTATGGGACCGATTATGTAGTACACAATCTCTAAATTAACAGGTCTAAATCTAGTGCTATCCTTTTCCGCAAGCAACATTATGAAAGGGATAGCAATACATTTAGACTTATCATTTTAGTTAGTTTAGAGATTGTGTACAGCTGAATTGGCCACACTGTGGCTAACTGTGGCTAATTTCTCTAAGTGTCGCTAAGTTTCTCTATTGATAAAAAAAAATTACTTACGCAAATCGGTCGATTTTGGTGTATACAGGTAGAAAAACAACCTCCTTTTTTGAAAGTCCAGAAGAAGACACTCCAAAGAAACACTTCTTCGCGACTTGACGGGTAGTAAGTACTTACCTGGTTAGAGAAATTTTATGCGAGTGAAATTTTTTCCGTTATAACAAAAATTTAAAGCAAGAGAAACAAATCTGACCATAACGACGTTTTATGTTCTGAAACACCTCTTAAAAGAGAAAAGTAGAGTGAGAGAAATCCTCATCTGTACCTTCCGACTAATATTAAAAATGCAAATTGCGAAAGTGTATATCTAAAGTATCTGTTACCTATCTATACAGCCTATCTTCTTAACCAAAATTTGGTATTACTCAGAGAGTTTGCACTTGGAAAGGACTTTTTATCCAGGAATATTAAAGAGGTCCCACAAGATTTTCAAAAACTAAATCCATGTGGACAAAGTTGCAAGCATTAACCAATTTAAAATAAAAGAGAGAGCGAAGCGTGTGTGAAATTTTTGATATATTTATGAAATAATCTGTAGATATTATCAATATTATTATACTAATATTTTGAATGTGAAAGTGTGTCTGTCTATCTATCTGTTATCTTTTCACAGCCTATCTTTTTAACCAGGTACAACCAGGTACCACTTACCAGGTAGGTTCAGGGATAGCTTGCATCCTGGAAACAGACATAGGCTTTTTATCTCGGGAAATCAAAAAGTTCCTGTGGGACTTCTGAAAACCTAAACTTTTTCCAGACATAGTTGCGAGCAGGCATAAACTAATACACAACAAACGCGCGAACGAAGCGAGCGCGTAATTTTTGATATATAAACAAAAAATTGGTAAATTCAAGAACTGGTATATTATCCATTTTAAAAATAATTTCCTTTTGTATGTGATTTCGAGGTCCAAACCTTCCCCGCCCCTGGCTACGGCCATGACTACAAGAATATTGAATAAGGTTGTATCAGATTAAGATGATAAATATATATTTATACTTGTTTGTGATACAAATATGTAAATATTTTTTTTAGATCTATCCTTATAATTGTTGAAAATGTGGTGCGAGTATACAACATTCAAACAGGAGATTGCATACGCACACTCGAAACTGAGGAATTAATTCATGAGCTAGTAGCTGTCCAGTTTCTGGAGGATGAAGATTATAATTTATATGGTTGCTCTGATTCTGGTCTAATCACAACATGGACTTGGGAGCATGGGGCTGTGCTTCGGGAAGTTGTGAGTTATTTGCATGTTTTTCAATCAACATTTATTTATCTAGGCTAGATTTCTCAACTTAATTGTATTTAAAAAATCTGTTTTTTATATTTCTGAACTTCCATGAGACTAATATTTTTCTGCTAAAAGTTTATCATAATCTTGTAACCAGCATGCAAGATAGCTATGATGGATTAAAATTGGCTTAGAAGCTTTACTATTAACAAGTACATCAAGATTTGATCAATGATCAGTTATTTGAGATCATAGAGCAGCTTTGAACTTCCACAGGATTTGAAATTGTGAATTTTTTTTACCAAGCCAAGCTGTATAATATGGGCTCTTATATTAGTTAACATTGCAACCTGTTTCCATGCTGGTATACTTTTTAATGGCTGACAAGTTAGCCCTTGATCTTACCTAAAGGTAAGTAATAATACAGTCTAAGATGATGGTAGGGGTATGACATTTTACTAAGCTTATAGGTTATCAAAGTCAAAGTCAAATGTTTTATTCAAAATAGGTAATAAATTACACTTTTTGATTGTCGGTTGTTGCCTTTGTAAGATGGTGATAATTTTTACGCGAACTTAAAACTAAAGCTACGAGGGTTCTAAACACGCTGGTCTGAGAAAAGCCCACAACAAACTCAGAGAAATCCTTCACAGAGCCTGGTTTATCATCATACACAAACATATCCTTTTATTGGTGACAACTTTTCAGTAGGGTGGTATCTAGCGACGGCTAATACTAGACCTATAATTGCACCTGCCAGGAATTGTACCTGGGACTTCATACTTCTACTAGTTGACCACAGCAACTCGCCATTGTGTCAAGACAGTTATCACTGGTTGTTTTGTAATTATGTATTTCTAAAGTATACTTACTTCTTTGTTGCAGCAACTCCACATACCAAATTTTGTAAAAGTATGCACATTCAACTTAATAAATAGCAATGAGTGTTTTATCACCAGCCTTAACGTGGCAACACTTAAAGTTCACCTTGCAAGACATTCTATCAAAAATGGGAGCTTAGGATGTCACTACATTAACACTAACGTACCATACTTTGAGGTTATGTCTGTGGCTTTAGGTTGGTGCTTTGGTGACAGATTTGTGGCCATCACAAATGGGACAAAAACCCTCTACATACAGAATCTTTATCAACCACATTTGAGAACAGAGTAAGCTAAACACTTAATCTTTGAATGTTTTTAGGGTTCCGTACCTCAAAAGGAAAAACGGAACCCTTATAGGATCACTTTGTTGTCTATCTGTCTGTCTGTCTGTCAAGAAACCTACAGGGTACTTCCCGTTGACCTAGAATCATGAAATTTGGCAGGTAGGTAGGTCTTCTAGCAGACATTCGGGGAAAAATCTGAAAACCGTGAATTTGTGGTTACATCACACAAAAAAAATTAATTGTGGTCCTGAACTAATAGTTAGTATTTTCAATTTTCGAAGTAAAATAACTATATCAAGTGGGGTATCATATGAAAGGGCTTCACCTGTGCATTCTAAAACAGTTTTATATTTATTTTTATCCATCATAGTTTTTGAATTATCGTGCAAAATGTCGAAAAAATGCGACTGTAGTACGGAACCCTCGTGGCGCGAGGCTGACTCGCACCTGGCCGGTTTTTTTATATTTGTTGTAGACTAGATGATGCCCATAAACTATAGTAACATGAACAAGAATACTCACAAAATAAGTCTAATAACCTTAATTCTATCAAATTCTTGCATATATATAATGTATACATATAATGTATATATTTTTTGTAGAATACACAACCACAATCAATTCAGAATATTATCAGTAGCAGCTCACCATAGAGAAAATATGATTGCTATAACTGACACGTTAGGCCGGGTGACAATCTTCCGTGGGAACCTGTACGACTACAGACAAATCGCCAGAGAAGTATTACACTGGCATGCCTTGCCCCCATTCGCTTCATGTTTCTCTACACAAGGTAAATAAATAATTAATTAATACAAAATCCTAAATACTGATTACAATAACAAATCAAGCATCTGAACTAAACATATTCAAGTATGCTGGAAAAGTTGTCCCAAACAAAATGACAGTTATTTTTGAGTGTACTGGAAATTAAGTGTCAAATGTTCCGAGTACGCTCACATGACAAATCAAGTTGCTTCACAAACAAATCGACAATCGCAAGTCCAGCGTATAGTACGCGACAGGTCGAGATGGCAATCGGGGAGAGACCCCCCCCCCTCATACTCCGATTGTCTCGACCTGTCACCATATTTTTACTATAGTAAAGGTCAGTGTCATTTTGCTATTTGCTCTTTTGCCATTCCACATGCATGTCGTTTTAAAATGACAATTCAGTATTTATTTGATCAACAGGTAGCTACCTGATTACTGGTGGTTTGGAAAAGGTGTTAGTCAAGTGGACCTTGGGTAACTTGGCCCAAAAAGCACATGAGAAGAATTTCATTCCTCGACTGCCGGCATTCGTCAGATATATTACAGCCAACGATACCCACATTGCTGTGACACTTTCAAATAACTGTAAGTGCCTTTACACATTACTATATTTTCACGTGCTTAATGCGCGTTTTACTAGACTACGCTCATGGTCCGAGAAATATGCCTACTGTTTGCGGCCGAAAGTAATGTACGTCGGCCTTTAGCCTGACATTTCGGCTTTGTAGAGCGTTGTCTCCGTCACTCATACCTATATGACGTTTTGTCGGTCTCAACGACAGAGACAATGCTCTACAAATCTCCTTTTAAAGGTCGATGTTCATTCTGCCGCGTACTTTCCATCGAGGCGACCCTTGACGGCACTTCTTTCTTATGAGAGAGAGAAAGATAAGATAGTTTATGCGATAGAAAGAGAGGATGTTCATTAAATTTTAGACCGCAGCACTGAGCGAGTTAGATAGTACTTTATTGCATTGCAACAAGAGTCACTATTTATTTAAACGTCTTTGCCGAGTAATCCTTCTGTACATGTAAGGTACTAATGATTTATAGCTTACTAGCTTATGCTCGCGACTTTGTCCGCGTGGACTACACAAATTTCAAACCCCTATTTCACGCCCTTAGGGGTTGAATTTTCAAAAATCCTTTCTTAGCGGATGCCTACGTTATAATAGCTATCTGCATCCTAAATTTCTGCCCGATCCGTACAGTAGTTTGAGCTGTACGTTGATATATCAGTCAGTCAGTCAGTCAGTCACCTTTTTCTTTTATATATTTACCATACCACGATTTCGATGATTTCATTTGTTGATATTGCATTGGTCGTGGTTGCCACTCAACTGCAGTGCTGCGCTGCGAAAGATGAAGTTTGAGCTATCATGGGCACTCGAACTATCCTTTTTCTTGTTCTTGACCCATGCAATCGGGTCGAAATATCGACAAATAAAATCATCAAATTAATTGAAATAAAAAAAAAATATTTTCAGCCGTAATTATAGCGAGCTCGCTTATGTATGTGGAAACGACAATCCTGGAATGTGGAGGGCTGTCGCCCGTCTGCAGAGCGCTCGGCGCGTCCCTCGTCTACCACCGACCCATGTCTGCGCTGCTCATGCCGGGCAGGACTGGATACTTGCAACTGTACTCGACTGTTACAAACAAAGTTCTTTACAATGTAAGTGTTCATAATACATACATACATACACATACATATACATAGTAAATACTAGCTCATTCCCGCGACTTCCTTTGCGTTGACTACACATTTCAAACCTATATTTTACCGCTTTAGGAGTTGTATTTCAAAAATGCTTTCTTAGCGGATGTCTACGTCATAATAGCTATCTGCATGCAAAATTTCACCCCAATCCGTCCAGTAGTTTGAGCTGTGCGTTAATAGATCAGTCATTCAGTCAGCTTTTCCTTTTATATATAAAGACTATACCTTATCCGCGGGATGAAGTTAGTATAGCGCTCACTCTGTTACATAATCCCATACAAAAATCTCAGTGGGCGCTAACCATTTTGAGTTACCAATCACTAAACGTACGACGGAACCGTAGCTTTGCATATATTTTCATCTGCTGCCTGTTGCATTGTCTTTATCTTGTGCTCTATCTCCATCGTTCATTATGGATGCACTGACCAATAATGTGTTTCACCACGTTCGTGACGTTTCACTATGCGTCCATCCCAAAAGTACGTCAAGAATATCATAATTATTTTGTCAGTTGTAGGTATATTTCAGTTACTCTTTATCAATTTCTCAGATCGATATAACACAAGTAAACAGTCTTACTTCTGAAAGACATAACCTAGTACCGCTGGAGTTGGAAGTGACATGTGCGGCGATATCCGCCGACGGGTCATGGCTTGTGACGTCAGAGTACAGGAACGACGGCGTTAACTATCCCGAAGAAAAATTGAAGTTCTTCGCTGCAAAGGCAAAAAAAGATCAGCCATTTAGACTGAGTACCTGTGTCGAACTGTCACACGGAGGATGCCGAGTGGTCGCTATAGCTCTTAACAATAAAGGCGAATTTTGCGTGTCGTCGGGCGCCGATCAAAAATTCAGGATATGGAAACGCGATACAACGCAACAGTACAAACAAAAAAAGCAAACCGGTTGGTATTGTTTAACCGCCTGTTACTACTCGTCAGGGATAGCATATTACCTCGGAAATCCGGTGCATAACAGATTCAAAGTAGGAGAAAATCTCCACGCTAACGAAGTCATAAACTATCCGTATATGAAGGAAATTACGTATGACGATGCTATAAAGACCATTTTTAACATACACAAGAATGTCGGACAAAACCTCGCGGACAAAAGAGTCGTTGAAAGAAAAGGTCTGAATGAGTTTTCGATGGGCGGTGTGGCGATATCGCAGGACGGCTCGCTGATCGCCGCGTGGTTCGGCTGCAAGCTTACTCTGTGGGACTCGCACCTGTGCAACTTACGGACGACTCTATCGCATCCCGCATTACGGCCGAAAGGCGTGCAAGTCCAGTTTGGAAATAATGACGCTGCACATTACGTAAGTAGTTTTTTTTCATGTACAAGTGAACCTTTGACCGCAATCACACCTGGTGAAGTGATTATGCAGTTTAAGATGGAAACCGGCTAACCTGGAAGGGACTATGGCAGTTTTTATTACTCCCATACAACTTTGGTTTCTATACAGCATCGTACCGGACTTCCAACGCTGCGCTTTCCGGTGCGAAGTTGCCATTCCAGCACCTTGGGACCCCAATGTCTATCAGTTTTCAAAACTCCGCGGAACTTCATGTATAAAAATTACCCCGAGTATAAGCTATCGCCATTCCAAATTTCAGATAAGTGGTTCAGTCATTGTGGCATTAAGGAGTAACAAACATCCAAACTTTCACATTTATAATATTACTAGTTGACACCCGCGAATGCATCATCACTTGCCACCAGGTCTGATTGCAGCCGAGCGCTAGTCTATAAATAAATAAAAAAGACTTCGTCCATGTGATGTCACTTATAGCATAAAAACTATTACAATTTAAAGCAACAGCCAATAATAATGGACGTTATATTTTGTTTCCAGCTAGTTTGTACAACAAGCAATTGTTTGGCTGTGTGGAGTCTTCTGTCCCTCACCATAAAATGGATGGTCCAAATTGAAACAACTTGTCTGGTATCCGATCCTTATACCAACAAAATGGCTATGCTCACCACAAATAATGATGGTAAGAAGAACTAATTTACTAAAAAAATCAAGCCATGTTTTGAAACTTGTGAAAATATGGACTTTATTTTTTGACCAAACTTTAGCCAAGAAAAACAATTTTTTTAGACTTTATTGACAATGTAACTCTGTAGAGCACACAGATATGGGCATATTATACAAGTACGCTTGATGAGCCCCACCTTTAAAATAAGGACTAAAATCGTACTTTTGAAATGTTTTGAAATTTGACACAAAAAGTTAAAACGGCGCGTGAGGAGTTAAATTTTACGTGTTATGCTGAAAATTAAAATTGACACTATGTCAAAATAATGGTCTTCGTGTTGATACTATGTTGACAGATATCTCATCACTAACATTTATGTATTTGTTATTATTTGTCATAGTATTAAGTCGCCATTTTCGCCATCGACATAAGACGGCAGTGCTGTGTAACTATTTGAAACTTAACTTAATTATTTTTTTCAGTTTACGTGTTTAGCCCGCACAGTTCTACTCCAATATTGGTACAAAAGGGTCTGTTGAACCCTGCGACGGGGATCTTCAATTATTGCGCGTTTGGCTCGTCATCTCCCGATACCGTGAGACTGTATGTCATGAGAAATAATTCTGTAAGTAGGCTTGTAACCTTTCAAAAGCTATAATTCTATATCTAAATATATAAAAGGAAAAGGTGACTGACTGACTGATCTATCAACGCAAGCTCAAACTACTGGACTGAAATTTGGCATGCAGATAGCTGTTATGACGTAGACATCCGCTAAGAAATGATTTTTGAAAATTCAACCCCTAAGGAGATACAAGTTTCCAGGGTAAAAAGTAGCCATGTCTTTTCTCTGGGATGCAGGCTATCTGTAACAATTTTTCCTTAAAAATGGTTAAACAGATTAATTAATGGTTGAGCAGGCAGACACACTTTGTTATTATAATATTAGTATGGATATTGGATATATAAAAAATAACTACTTCTCCAAATAAGTCTTCGAGGTCTACGAGAATTTAGGGCTTTTGTGGACTTGTATTGACACTCCAAATGCAACTCAAGAAAATACGATCCAAAATCGCTGTCGTACTTAACAACCGTATATTCTGGATCGGACCAGACCATCAATATTCAAGAAGCGGTGCTAACCTAGTGGTTAAGACGTCGGCTTTCCAGTCGGGGGTCCGGGGTTCGATAGGAATACATCTCTGAATTACAACTTTTCTGAATTATTGTGCGTTTTAAGCTAGACGTTTTGTTACAAGTTTAATAAATGTTGTGAACTGTGCCCATGTTCAGTAGTGAGTCAGCGATGGGTTGATTCATTCTATTTCATTTATAGGAGATCTACTGCCTAGAACCAGAGAGGTCAGAGGAAGGTCGTCTAGAAGTGCTATCGCGGAGGAACCTCCCCTCTTCCGCGTTCAGCGCTCTAATGGCCGAACAGACTCTCTATGATGTGAAGTCCTTTACCAACACTACGACACAAGAATTGAATAAGGCTGCGCTGGCAAACACAGCTATCGCACAGGTAAATTACACAAATTCAATATATTATATATTTTCTTATTCTGTTACAAGCTAGGTCTTTACTGCGATATCATCTGGTAAGTGATGATGCCGTCTAAGATGAAAGCGGGCTAACTTGAAAGAAATATGACAGGCTTATTAAACCCATCCTCCTTATCGATTTCTACGCGGCATCGTACCGTAACATTAAATCGCTTTTCGGCGCGGTAGGGTGGTAACCAGTCACGACAGAAGCCTCCCACCAGGCCAGACTAGAAACAATTTAGAAATTATAAATTCTCAAATTGCCCGTGCCGGGAATCAAACCCGGGATCTTGTTCCTTTTTTGGTGAATAAATATTTTTTAATTTTTTCAGTTTCTATCAGCCGCGCCTCACATGGTGCCTCCGGTGAGCATGCTGTGCCCACTGTTCCTGCAACACATATCCGGATATAAAGAAGTCGAGCTATCTGATGACGAGGAACCCCCCATGGAACTCAACCCTCCGACCAGCGACGACGAAGATCTGCCAGCTAAGTCCACTCACACACCTAAACCAGTCCAGCTGTGGGCGCCGAGTTACGAACAACTGAAGGAAAAGCGCTTAGGAAAAATGCTTAGAGACCCCCTTTTAGACTTAGATTTGACATCATCAGTGTTTGGTCTATAATTTAACAATAAATTATAATTTTAAAATTTTTAAGTAACTTGTTTAATTCTTGAGTTCAGACAAAAAATTCATTAGTATAGGTACGGGACGGTTTCTCTTTTCACTAAAGCGAGACGCGCACGGGACAGTTAAAAACCGGCATTTAAATAGCCGCCTCGATACATAATATACAACACATGCGGGAATTTTCTCGTAGCGGTTTTTAATCACTCTTTTATATTTCTTACTTCGTTGTAGATGTTCGCGGAATAATTGTTTATGTCGTCCATTGTGGCAATATTTTTATATAAATTGTAGAGATAGAAAACCGTATTTGTTTGTATGACACAAAATGCAAGGAATACTGCGGTAAAAATCTTATAATTAACGAATGGGGTGCAAAAATAATTCCGAACTGGTTCTAACCTTTTTCTTTTCTATAAGTCTTGACAAAAGTGCAGCCGTTGCTACTATTTCTAGTAGCATTTAGTTAGAGACTGCTTTAAAACTCAATTAATTGACCTCATCAGTCTGGTGGTGTTTAATTTTAGGAAAAAAATATAATTTTCATTAATATTAAATATTTACTCTTTTGTCTTCATCCTTGAGGATTGACATACAATTTGAAGGTAGAAGGTATATTACTGATAAAATCGAGTAGCTAGCTGTGGATCATCTTAATGACTGATTCGAAAAATCTATGTAGACGAAAATATAGGTAATACTTAGTATTTTCACGCTTGATCACATTTTATTAATATCTATCTATATAATATATAAAATTCAAAGTCCTGACTGACTGACTGACATAGATATCAACGCACAGCCTAAACCGCTGGTCTTAAAGACATGAAATTTGGAGGGTCTATTCTTTGTGAAGAGCAGGTATCCACTAAGAAAGGATTTTTCGAAATTCCACCCCTAAGTGGGTTAAATGGGAGATGGAAGTTTGTATGAAAGTCGGTCATTTTTCAAGTTATTTGCATGAAAATTGGTATTTGGGGTTTCGGTCACAAATGAAGAAATACGTGTTTCAGGATTTTTGGAAAATTTGCCCATAAGGGTGGTAAAATAGGGGTCTATTCTTTATACAGAGTAGGTATCCACTAAGAAAGGATTTTTTGAAATTTCACCCCTAAGTGGGTTAAATGAGGGATGGAAGTTTGTATGAAAATCGGTCATTTTTCAAGTTATTTGCATGAAAATTGGTATTTGGGTTTTCGGTTATAAATGAAGAAATACGTGTTTCAGGATTTTTGGAAAATTTGCCCATAAGGGTGGTAAAATAGGGATGAAAGATTGTATGGGAAAGTTTTAATTATTGTTGATATTATAATTGACTTGACATTTGGAAAGTAGGTTTTTTCTTGAGGTTAGGCGTCAGCTAAGAAACGACTATGAGAAAATCCCCCCCTAAAGGAGTGAAATGGGGGTTGGAAGGTTATATGTGTTATTCGGTGCTGTTCAGAGTGCGCGTCCTGATATTATAATGTTTGTTTCTGAAAAAAAATGCCATTTGTTTCCTGTAGGCCACGCGGGCGAAGCCGCGGGCAGAAGCTAGTCTTGTATATTAAGGTCTTATGAAGAACTAGATGATGCCCGCGACTTCGTCCGCGTGGATTAAGGTTTTTGAAAATCCCGTGGGAACTTTTTAATTTTCCGGGATAAAAAGTAGCCTATGTCCTTCCCCGGGATGCAAGCTATCTCTGTACCAAATTTTGTCAAAATCGGTTGAACAGTTGAGCCGTGAAAAGTTAGCAGACAGACAGACACACTTTCGCATTTATAATATTAGTATGGATGTATTGTTGTTTGGTTATAAATTATTGTACTTAGCGTCTCGCTATTTATATTTCTACACAGTTTTATTGGTAAAGATAACTCGAAATAACATAAATATTGAGTAAATGTAATATTTATGTAGGCTAACAAGATACAAAGAACCATTTACACGAAGCTCGTAAAGCAAAATGGAACTTCTTAGTGACGAAGATATAAAATCAATTTTAGAACAATGTGGAACATCAAAAATAAATCTTTTAAATTGGTATATCAGGGATTATTCGAATAGTCTTGTAGGCTATTTGGGAGAACATTTAAGTTTGATCGTCGACACTGAATCAGGAAGTAGAACATTTTTCATAAAATGTGTGCCGCGATTTGACGAATGGAAGGCAAATTATTTACGAAAGACATCCTTCTTTAACAAGGAGTATGTCATGTTAAGTAAATTATTCCAAAACTTTCGTGATAACAAAGGTGAGTGTGGAGAATTTATTAACAAACTAGCTGATGCCCGCGACTTCGTACGCGTGGATTTAGGTTTTTAAAACTCCTGTGGGAACTCTTAAATTTTCCGGGATAAAAAGTAGCCTATGTCCTTCCCCGGGTTGCAAGCTACCTCTGTACCAAATTTCGTCAAAATCGGTTGAACGGTTGAGCCGTAAAAAGCTAGCAGACAGACAGACAGACAGACAGACACACTTTCGCATTTATAATATTAGTATGGATAATTTCTGCTGTTTACTGACTGCTCTGCTGAATCGTATTCACTTTTAACAACAGTAACAACAAATCGTATCTAATTATCGATTATTTTAATAAATGTTTAATACGAACAAAGAACCTTAGTACTATAATAATACTCAGTGAGAAAGTCAATTTTTTTTAAAGGATTAAGAACGTGGCGTCCAAAATTATTACATATTAAAGAAGACTTGTTTGTGTTTGAAGATGTTACTCAGACAGGTTACACAATGCCCAGTAATCTCAGTACGTTATCGTACGATGACATTATGGCAACAGTAGCTGCTTTAGCAAGATTTCACGCTCAATCATTCGTTTACGAAGAGGAACAAAGCAAATTATTGAATAGACCTTACAGATTGTGGGAGGACTACGCCGATTCTCTCTCTGAGCCCACAAACGGTATGGCTTGGCGTGATACGGGAATGCGAGCAGCCATTGACTTTCTAAAAGTTTATTCAGAATTCCGATCAAAACAAAATTTTGTAAAATTAATTGGAGAAAAGATTCCTAAACTGTTTAGTCGTGCTTGGGATCTTATGGAACCTAGTACGAAATACAGAAATGCGGTAGTACATCGCGATGTCTGGTCGAATAATATTTTTCTCAAAAAATTGGATAATGACAAGATGCATGCGCTTCTAGTCGACTATCAAACAGTGTTGTACTGTGCGCCTGCGCTTGACTTATCCTCCATGATATATATGAATACTACAAAAGATTTTAGGCTTAAAAATACGAAAAGAATGATTGATTATTATTATGGAGTGCTAAGCAATGAATTGGAATTAGAAAATATAGATATAACATCAATCATTAAGAAATCTAACTTTGTCGAATCATATACGAAGAGCCTCATATTTGGGATGACTCAAGCTGCCTTGATAGTTCCTATAATAGCTATGACTGCAGATAAAAGACAAGAACTTTTTCAAAATCCTGAAAACTGTGCCAGAGTAAACGAAGTTTCTCGAAGTCAGGAATTCATAGACATTGCTGAAGAAAACAAAAAATATAGAAATCGAGTAGTTGAACTTCTAGATGATTTAGTAGAAACATTTTGTACCCAGCTATGAACGATGTTGATTTTAAGACAATAATTCCAGAACATCCAACTGTTCTAATACTATTTATTCATATGGTCTTTATCGTAATTATCTTATCATATAAGTTAAATACTAGTAGTCTGATTATTATAAATCATTTCCAAATAAGAGTTGTTTTCTTAACTTAAGAAAACGAAGATGGTGACAATGGTATTTGTACTGCCATGTTCTTATCATGTTCAAAACATTAACAGCTATTTAAATGTTCCTCCATTAGAAATATTATGTAAGTAAGGAATAGTTGGTTAATTTCCTGCTGCAATCTTTAGAAACAAGTAATAATGTAATTTTACTTTGAAGTATCACAGTCAAAAGTTTGGCAAGGCAATACTTTCAACAAACATAATTTCTGTAAAATGAGTGACAATAGTGAACCATCTATACTATCGAAGCAAGATGCTATTACAATCTTTATGAAATGTAAAGAAGTTAATGAAGATACTGTTTTCAAAAGTTATAGCCTGCATAGGGCTAGCGAGAAGATGTTAGGATTCCTGTCAGATTATTGGAAACTCGAAATACAATTTACTGGCAACAAACAAATTCAGTCCAATAGTTTTTTCATAAAATCAATATCTCAATCCAATGCATCCAAAGCTAAAATGGTAAAAGAGATGAAACTTTTTGACAAAGAATTAAAATTTTACGTTTTCATCAGAGATAAAATTAATTTAGCTGGTAAGTTTCCAATATTTACATTTTCTATACAAGTTCTATATTACTGATAATATGTTTAACATAAAATATACCACATAAGATGCCTTATGCTTAGTAATAAACTTCAGGACTTGCGCTGTGGAAACACTTGCAGCAAGTCAATTTGGCAAATTTTTGTTTTACTTTGCTTTATGTTTTAGACTTAGCTCCGTGGAGTGCTAACCTTGTGATGACTCTCAATGAAGCAATGGTTTTTGAGGACTTAAATTTTCTTCAATACAGAACACGAAATAAACACGAAACGTTTGACCAACAACATACCTTGCTAGCTTTACAAGCCTTAGCTCGATTCCACGCTGGATCATTAGTTTATGAAGAGAAGAAACGAAAGCAGTTAAAAAAACACTTCATTATATATGACGAACATAAAGAAGATCTTAACAGAGGTGGTTACATAAAGTCCGATCCATGGTTTATACAATGCATGAATGGTGCATTAGAAGCTATTAAATCCTTCTCTAAATATAATAACAATTTACATATTCTTAAAGAGATAGAAAGTAGATGGACTGATGTTTGGGACTTAGCACTCGACCTTAGTCATTTCTCTTTTGAATATCGTAATGTGATTTGCCATCGTGATTTATGGAATAATAATATTCTATTTAGTTATAAAGAAGTTAATGAAAGACTCGCACCTGACAATTGCGTGCTGGTTGATTTCCAGGCTGTTACATGTCAACCGCCTGCAGGGGATGTCATGTTACTTCTACATTGCAACTTAGATCCTGTATTCCGTGAAGAGAATATGACAACATTCTTAAAGTACTATTATCGAAAATTGCAAGATGTCCTCAGTTCTAACGACGTAATAATCACAGATATTTTGTCACTAGAACAATTTCAGAGTTCCTGTGAAAAGTATAAACTATGGGGCCTTGTTGCAACTGCATGCCTAGTACCACAGTTTTGGGTAGACGACGATCTTACAATAAAATATTTTAGCGATACCGATAGCTTTGGAGAAATACTCACCAAAGATAAAGGATCATTTATTAAGAAAATGATGAGAACTAATGATGATTATAAAAATAAAGTTATGCAGGTATTTGAAGAGATTGTCGATAGTTATTGTCTGGATAATAAAGTGCTGTAACAAATTCGCTTATTCATTTTATGCTGTTAGTTTTAGAGGATATTAAAAAATCAAAATGTTATCTAATTTGATTTTATTGCTTGATCAAAAATTACAATGCAATGGTCCGAAAAAGTGTATAGTACGCGACAGGCGTGGGGACGCCCTACACACCCACAAGTCACCCGCGCTCGCCCGCAGCGGGTTAGCGCGGGGGATGTGCGGGTTGCGGGACGTCCCCATCCCTATTGCCGTCTCGACCTGTCCCCTACTATATGTCTTAATTTTTAGTAATTTGAAGAATTTATTTCGAAATCTTCTCCAAGACAATATTACGATTCAATGCAAACTTGTTATCCTGAATGCGTCTAGTACCAAACTTTCTATGCCAGGGATCATCGTGCCGTTGGTTGTAGACATCGCAGAACGGTCTTATTAGAAGAATGTATAGTAATTCGACAAAACTCAAAATGCTTGCACCCAAAAAAAGACCGCCCGTTCCTCCTGTAGATACTAAAAAGAGAAAAAAATAACAATCACTAGCGTTATTTCATACAGTTTAGTACGAAAAAGAGTTCTAAGGTAAAACCTGCGCAGTGGATGATTTATGGATCTATTTGGTATCACGAAGTGAGACGCGACGGTTTGTCTATTCCGAAGCGCGATTCGTTTGTCAATCAACCTTTCGAATCGCGCAGTTTCTTCTGCTCTTTTTACCTGACATCCACTGTAAATTAATTGGCTTCGGGCTCTTCTCAGACCTGGGCGTGTTGGGAACCCTCGTAGCTTTTAATTTTACGTAATTTATTATATCACCGTTACATCATTATCTTACAAATTCAAAAATTTATAGTCAAAAAGTGTACAATGGTACCCAACTTAAATAAATAATTTGACTTTGACATGATTTTAACTTTATCGCTACGGATATGCGAGGATGCTTAGCGAGAGATAATGTAAAACCCACGGAACAGAAAAAACAGTTTCTGTTCCGTGGTAAAACCCATCAACATGACCGCTTTATTTTAGTGGAGGGTAGGTGAGTATTAGTGAAAAAGAATTCAATGAGCTGAGCGAGAGTTGTACCTAATAAAAATGAAGTTCACAGTGAGTTATAGACACATCCCTCGCTAATCATATTCGCTCATCTATGGTGGACAGGCAGCCTTCTTGCTTACCAACTAAATCCAGTATTCCACGTACAACATTCCTTCTGTACCTCTCACTAGGCAATGAAGAGAGCTCAATTTGAACTGTTGAATATTTCTGAACATTGGGCTCCTTAATATCTTTCACGACTGATATCTCAGCCTCTGTGCACGACGGGAGACAGTCGCAGTACAGTCCCTTGTGGTTAGACCAACTAGCCCTTAATACCTAAAGATGAATATAGTCTATAGTATAGTATAGTATATTCATCTTTAGTATAGTAGTGTAGTATAGAATAGTATAGTATAGTCTATAGTATAGTATTTATAATTAATATAGTCCATACAAAATGACTCCTCAGGCGCCATTTTAACTATGGGTCATGTCAAAAGTACGGTTCACCTTTAAAATAAGGACTAAACTCGTACTTTTGACATGAAAAGAGATTTCAAAAACATGAAATTTTACGCGTTATACAGTGATTTTCGACTAGAATGAGGAAACGTTAGAATAGAATGTTTTTTATTCATGTAAACTTTTTACAAGTCTTTATGAATAGTCAGGTAGTTTTAATTTACCACTGGTTCGGAATGCCGTTCCTACCGAGAAGAACCAGCAAGAAACTCGGCGGTTGCTCTTTTTAATTTTTTTAATTATACATCTGTGTAGCGGCAAAACTGTGTTTCTATCTCAACTTTATAGACAGACGGGTGGACTGTATGGAACTATACGCTACAATGTGCAATAATGTTCGTTATTCTACCATGCAGCTCTATGGCGTATCGACTATGAACTTGCAATTAGTAATCTCAGTTTTGAGAACTTTGCAAGATGAAGGATTTTTTAGGGTTCCGTACCTCAAAAGGCAAAACGGAACCCTTATAGGATCACTTTGTTGTCTGTCCGTCTGTCTGTCAAAAAACCTACAGGGTACTTCCCGTTGACCTAGAATCATGAAATTTGGCAGGTAGGTAGATCTTATAGCTGACATTTGGGGAAAACCCGGAAAACCGTAAATTTAGGGTTAGATCACACAAAAAAAAATTAAATTGTGGTCATGAACTAATAATTAGTATTTTCAACTTTCGAAGTGAGATAACTATATCAAGTGGGGTATCATATGAAAGGTCTTCACCTGTACATTCTAAAACAGATTTTTATTTATTTTTATGCATCATAGTTTTTGAATTGTCGTGCAAAATGTCGAAAAAATACGACTGTAGTACGGAACCCTCATTGCGCGAGCCTGACTCGCACTTGGCCGGGTTTTTTTAAATAGGACCGGTTACAGTTGTTGCCAGTTTACAGTCGATGTGCCGTATAATGTTGCTCTGGCGTAATTGAAGCGTTACACACTGTTATATGATCGGAGTGTTGATTCATACAAATAACCCCGCTGATGTTGCACTTTTCTTCTTCTGGTGTGTTCGGCATGAAGAAATTGGAACAATTACACAGACGCATCTGGGCATCCTTTCTGCATTGCACCGTGCACGCCGAGTATGAGTAGTACGGATACACTTGCAAGGTATTCTCGTTTATGTAACGACATTTTCTCTTCTCTGGGGCAATCAATCTTGCATCGGCATCGTTTTCGATATTTCTCACGGTTATGAGGCGCCTGAAAATAATCATTAGGTACCTACATATTTTAAACCTGTAACATTTAACTTTTCAGCATTTGCTGTGTTTGCAATTAAACAAAAGTGTTAAACAATTTTATTTTAATTAGTTATTAACAATAGAATAGAATAGAATGTTTTTTTATTCATGTAAACTTTTTACAAGTACTTATATAGAATAGTCAGGTAGTTTTAATTTATCATTGGTTCGGAATGCCACTGCTATAAAATACTTTGAAAAACTAGCGTTTTCCTGCAATAATGACCGTGTGCAATCTAAGATGAAAGCGGGCTAAAATATAGCACGCGACAGGTCGAGATGGCATTTGGGGAGGAAACGCCCCGCACATCTGTACAGCCCCCACGCTAACCCGGTACGGGCGAGCGCAGGTGAGGGGGGTGTCCCTCCGCCTCATACCCTGATTGCCATCTCAACCTGTCGCGGACTATTGAAGTGTATGGCAGTTTGCTACAGCAGCACGCATGTCACGCATGCAATTTTCGAACCTCCGGATTCCGACTTCCCGTCTTATCCACTGGGATATCACGGCTCCTCTTTTTATTCCTAGATTTATTTAGGTAGTGCCTAGTGGTTACAAACCTATGATTCAAATCAAGCGTTACAGGCAGGACATCTGAACCGAGAGAGGTTAAGGAAGGGACCTCTTCCTCATTTATAATGAACACTTTCACTGGTATCGTCACGTGAAACCGTATCATTCCCAGCCTAGACGTTCTGTTGCTAGTCATTTCATATTTAGGTGGATTCTTTTCGCTGTAATTATAGAACGTGTGCTAGGTATAAATTATATTCGCAAAATATTCGAAACGAGCTGTTGCCCGCCACTTCGTCCGCGTCCCGGGAACTGTCATTTCCCGTGGATTTTCCAAAAAAAAAATTTTATACAAACCTTGTCCTGACAATTATAAAAGAATTAACCAATTTGGTGCAGTCATTTGGAAGTTATGCGCGTTCATACATTTTGGCGATTCATTTCTAGGTATACTCGTAGATAGGTATGAGTCGCCACATTAATATAGTAGCGTGCACTTCATACATCGTCAACCGATAGATGTCCAAAGTAGAGACTTCCACACACCGCAGTCTTGCGTCGCCTGGATCCAGCGGCTCCCTGCGACTCGTTTGATGTGTCTTTGAGTTGGTTTTTGGCCTGATTTTCTCTGAATCTTCTATGGAGAAGTAAATGCACACCTATTAATATTTCTGTGTGCTTTAGACGTCATTTATAAAATGTAACGGCGATAATAAATTACGTGTAGACACCTCACCTGCCTTGTATAGTGTTTATAGCAAAACAAATGCCAAATTCAGTTTCCATAGGTCGGAAGTAAGTGCAACAGTCAAAACTTTTGTCGTTCCATGAACAGTTAGACATGACTTCTGAACATGAACTTCGAAGCTGAAATGCAGGAATCTTACTTATAGGTAAAATATTGGCTTTTAATCTATAAAGCTCATAAATATAGGTAGCCGGCAGGTATATGGCCCGTCTTAATAAATAGTAGAGACTAAACAATTATTTATTGGTAAATAACGTGTGAAAGATAACGTCTTTCCCATTTTATTTGCAAATCCTCGTTACAATTTAATTGTGTAACAACTAAGCTTATGTATTTTATTTTGCTATTCCGAGCAGCTACAAGACTTACCAAATTGGCGTAGTAAGTTAAATTATTAGTAAAACATTCTTCAGAGGGATTGTCACCACCACAGTACTCGGAAATATAGTATGTTATTCCCTTGAAATATGATATCTCCTTCAGAACCTCTTCCATATCAAACTCGTGATCCGGACCCCACAAACTATAAATCACATTCATCATCATCATCATTATGATCAACCCATCACCGGCTCACTACAGAGCACGGGTCTCCTCTCAGAGTGAGAAGGGTTTTGGCCATAGTCTACCACGCTGGCCATGTGCGGATTGGCAGACTTCACACACCTTTGAGAACATTATGGAGAACTCTCAGGCATGCAGGTTTCCTCACGATGTTTTCCTTCACCGTTAAAGCAAGTGATATTTAATTTATTAAAACGCACATAACTCCGAAAAGTAGAGGTGCGTGCCCGGGATCGAACCCCCGACCTCCGATTAGAAGGCGGACGTCCTAACCACTAGGCTATCACAGCTTAAATCACATTAGACCTTTATAACGTACCTGTAGAATGTAGATCTCACGTGTGTAGACTCAAAAATGTTTAAATGGCTTGTAAGGAAAGTTATGACTCTTATGACGTTTTGTTAACCGCGCCCAGTTTGAAAAGCAGCTTCATACTTAGGTAGATGAGCCAGTAAGATAGACTGCAAGCCGCTTGTAAAATTGCAGTTTGGTGTTATTGCAAATAGCACCGGCTGGGCGACTGTAGGTAGGTACAGTGCAGATCGGGCTGCAGTCTGCAGTACCTACTTACTCATTGCATGCCGCCGCGCTGTTATAACTGCACTACCGACTGAGTGGGCTTAACGGCTTAACCACATCCAGACTGCTATTTTGCAGTCGGCTTGTTATCCAAATGCAAAGTTTCATTTTTAAAAATATTATATACTAGCGTAGCTTATGACAATTTTCGTATGGATCTCTAATTTAAAAAAATTGCCTATCGGCCGCACTCAGAGTCGCTTAATCGTTACTTAAGTTTAGTTAAAACGAGACAGAGCTATATCTCTCACATAAATCTGTCTCGTTTTAACTCAATCTTAAGTAACGATTAGCGTCTCTGAGTGCGGCTGTATGTCACTCGGGAACTTGAGTTTGAGTTGTTTTTGACTTTATTCGTTACAAACATACAAAAATACAAATCTTTCCTCTTTATAATATTAGTGTAGATTTTATTTACCTGTCCGAAACATTTGCACCCTTTACTGAGTTGTCGTTTTCACACACGGCAATAGATGGGAACTGCGTGTTCCAGTCTTTGTATGTTGTCTCCACGACGAACGATATCGGGTTATTTTGGAAGGCTCGGTACTGAGCCTCTATCAGAAGTGACGACCCATACCAAGAAAGGATGACAAAGCAGAGCCAAAATAACCTAAAGTAAATCTGTGGCATTAGCTTCATAGTTCGTATAATCGACTATAGTGTGGAGTGTGACACAAATGTCTTCACTGCTTATTTACGTACCTACTAAATTTTAGAACTTAAAGCCAGGTAGTACTAACAATGTAGCTAATTCTGTTACATACATTCTCTTAACTAACCGGTGTGTTGCTATGCTTTTCATAGGTACCTAATGCACTCAGCACTACTTAGATTTAAATCAGTAAATTTTTAGAGATTGTCTACAAAGAATTATTATGCCATATTGGCTACTACCATATATACTATGCCTGAGTTTAGCCGCTATAGCACCCTGTACGTCTAAAGAAACTAAACATTCTCTTCAGTAGTTGCTTAGGTGATGTACCTAAGAAAAAATTTCATATTTTGTCCTCACCTTTCAATCCAATGTCTTTTCACATCTCCAATGAATCTAAACCCATGTATTGATGTAGTTTCTGGCAAACTTTTTATACCTTGCCACCATATTTCGAAATAACGATTGCTATGTTCTAGATTCTTCATTTAGATATTTAAAATTCGGAAAAA
Source organism: Maniola hyperantus (assembly GCF_902806685.2). Taxonomy (NCBI): domain Eukaryota; kingdom Metazoa; phylum Arthropoda; class Insecta; order Lepidoptera; family Nymphalidae; genus Maniola; species Maniola hyperantus. The sequence goes on from NC_048550.1 coordinate 7,693,474, forward strand.
TATCTGTGGACTATAATGGGTAAGTACCTACCTATACCTATTTTTTCCAAAAACTAAATAAGAGTGAGCTTTTCACCAATTTCACTGGGTTTTATATGCCTATTTTATCTGATAAAATCATTATATGCCCATAAAAACATCATATCACATGCTTAACAATAATATACGTAGATTTTTGGACATTTATATCGTGACATAATATCGTGGTACTATCACAGGTGTTCGTTTTCATGGTTTTGTTCGCCACTAATTCGTATTTTATCAGATTTTGTATATTTTAGGAATCAAATAAAAGTTTATTGTGTTGGGGCATACCTAATTGGTAATACCTATTTAATTATTTATTGCTTGATAGAAACACGCAATTTTGTTACGACTACGAATTACGATATGTCCAGATAGATACCTAACATCGATCTTTCTGTCTAACTTTTATCTTAACCGGCCTAAAGAAATCCACATGCCTAATAATATAGATTCACCTTAGGCGCCATCTCCACGGGCGAGGGAATCGCAACGAGTCCGACCTACTATCACATGAGTAGATGCTACTATCGTCGGCGATAGTATAGCCCTGTAAGATTGGTCCGGTTGTACCGAATTTGGTGGCACGGCGAGACTATCGCCGCGATTTTCTCGTCCATATAGATGGCACCTGAGACGTAAAAAACAATTTTTTACTTCAAGAAAAAATGGGTACGTCTAAACGACTATCATATTTTCCTCAAACAATCTTGTGACAAGCAAACTAAGAAGATGAACAATCACAGCGGTAATATACCGTACTGTACTAAGTACATATTATATCACACAGGTAGGTATGGTAGGTAAGTCAATGCATTTGTCAGAAACACAGGGTTAATACGCAGTTCCTTGTCTCCATTGAGTAGAACCTCCAAGCTCATTCCAATAGATTGGCCGGTACCGGCTAACGTGTTCAAGGTTTCCTGAAGATGTGACACTGTCTATGCGCCTCGCTTGCTGGCGCCGACTCTTGATCTCTCGAAAAAGTTTCACAGTGTAAAAGTAGACGAACTCCAGGACGGATACAAAACTGAACCCCGTGACAAATCCACACGTTGAACCGATATTACCTGAAGAAATTTTATGAATTAATTAGGTATCTTCCTTTTGCTTGAATTTTAAAGTTTCGATATTCGTACTGATCTCGTGATTCGTACTGATTGTAATTCGTTCAAAGGACGAACTCCAGTAGGATTAATCAAAATAGCTGTGCCTATGGCCAAATTCCTTCTCACTCTGAGAGGAGACCCGTGCTTGTGAGCTGGCGATGGGATGATCATGATGATGATGAAAGTCTAAACTATCAAACCATCCCAAGCAGGGTTGTAGAGTAACAATGGCTCTTCCAGGTTACACGTGTGTTGAGTGTTTGTTTGCTATGTTGAAAAAATTCAATTATAAACTTACTGATCAAGTCGAACCATTTCATTATGATGTTCTGCCCGTAGCGATCCGCAACTTCTCTGGCATACTTCACGTGAACAATGGATGTTCCGGTGAAATTCGCGCCTTGTCTGTAACAACATAGCAAACAACATTTCATTTGTGAATGCTATTCCTATACTTTCATTGAAAGCAACCAACGCGACGGCCTGTTTACTGACACATAACCGAGTTGGGATTTAATTTTTAAAAGTACCTACCTAGCTACCTAGGTACCTATAGTGCGCGCAAAACAAGTATCCAATCTGAACACAGGTGTATGACTGCGCATTGTACAAAAACATAGTCAAAATCAAAGTCAAATATTTTATTCAAAATATAGGTAATAAATTACACTTTTTGATGGGTTGTTGGATTATCTCAGTTTTAAGTATAATTATTATACCTAATACCGATACGGTGGAATGGTATAACAAAAACTGCCATACCACTTCCAAGTTAGCCCGCTTCCACCTTAGACTGCACCATCAGTCATGACTTACCACCAGGTGAAATCGCAGTCAAGAGCTAACTTGTAATAGAATAAAAAAATTAAAAACTAGATCAATTTAATGAAGTCCATAGAAACTAAATACCTACTTACAAAGAGTATATAATCACTATTGTTGTCCCTAACAACGTATCAACAGCTGAATTTTATCAAAATGAAAATAAAATCAGCCTTACAAAGTCCCAAATACTGTCCAAAAGTGTCCAAAATATTTTTTGTCTGAAATAATCTAGAAATAATGATCAATGGCTATGAATAAGAGGGCCGGTTTAACAACTACTGATTTTGAAGTATTTGGAAAAGTGCAGGGTGTTTTTTTTCGGAAACACACTCATAGGAAAGCTACCGAGCTCGCCCTCAAAGGATGGGTGATGAATACAGCACAAGGCACTGTTATTGGGCAACTGCAAGGCCAGCTGGGTGCCATCGAAGACATGAAGCTGTGGCTGCAAAAAGTTGGAAGCCCCAAGTCGAAAATCGAAAAAGCAGCCTTTAGAAACGAGGGACCGATTAACAGTTGTGCCTTTAGAACCTTCGAAATTCGACGATAAAAATGTAGCAGTAATTTTGATATTTCTATTTACCTATAATTAATGGTTTAATAAAACAATTTTGGTTTTATTTTACTAGCTTCAGCGCATTTATTTACGCCTTAGCTTACGTAAAGTATAGTCCGTACAAAATTAGTTCTCACGCGCCATTTAGGTCAACTTAAATGTCAAAAGTACGGTTCACCCATTCGTGGATTCTTAAAATAAGCACTATAAAATAGTACTTTTGACATGACTTATTGACACAAAGTTAAAGCGGCGCGTGAGAACTCATTTTGTACGCAATATACTTAGTCGAAATTCCACGGAACACGTAGGTACGCAGCGATTTGCTTCCTCGTTTCTAATTCGAACAGCTAGTAGAATATGGAACGCCCTTTCGGCATCAGCTTTCCCCTCCACTTTTAATATTATATTTTCAAGTCAAAAGTGAATAGGCGTCTTCCAAGCAAGCGCGCTCCCATCTTAGGCTGGCTCATCCCTCAACAGCAGGTCTGATTGCAGCCAAGCGCTAGTCTATAAATTTAAAAAAAGCCGAACCGGCCAAGTGCGAGTTGGACTCGCGTCCCGAGGGTTCCGTACTCGGGTATTTTTTTCGTCATTTTGCACGATAAATCAAAAATTATTTGCATCAAAATAAATAAAAATATTTTTTAGAATGTACAGGTAAAGCCCTTTTATTTGATATAATTATCTTACTTTAAAAATTGAAAATATTAATTATTTGTTCATGAACACATTTTAACATTTTTTTTTGTGATGTAACCACCAATTCACGGTTTTCGGATTTTTCCTTTTCTTGTACTATAAGATCTACCTACCTGCCAAATTTCATGCTTCTAGATCAACGGGAAGTACCAAATAGGTTTTCTTGACAAACAGACAGACAGACAACGAAGTGATCCTATAAAGGTTCCTTTTTTCCTTTTGAGGTACGGAACCCTAAAAACAGATTAATCCATATCTCATGATTTTATTTATTTAGGTACCTATACTTATCAAAGTTTTGGAACACTTATTGGACTATATAGATTTATATTAATTATACTTTCGAACTGCGAAAGCTTCGTCTCTATCGGTCAAGTGGTTTTTGCGTAACGCGTGCACAGACAACTATTACAGTGTCATAATAAATGTAAGTAGTTGGAAACATAGCAAAATATATATTCAAGTCAGAGAGTCTCTTTGTAGGGTTCCGTACCTCAAAAGGAAAAACCGGCCAAGTGCGTGGCGGGCCACGCGCAGTGTAGGATTCCGTAGTCACAATAATCGAAAAACAGATATAACTCCTTAACCTGTGAACTTTACATAGCCCTGATAGTTTTCCTTTAAAATTGATTATATATACTACTGCTGTGAATTTTTTCACGCTCCTATATACTACCATTTGGCTGATACAAGGGACACTTGACTCTAATAAAAATTAGCACTTTAAAACATCATATTTTACAAACGAATCTAGAAATCGAAAAATGATGTTCCCACACCCACAGTGTTTTTAAAAGACATATTCAACGATACCCCACACTATGGGATAGACGAGAAAAAAAATCATCCCCACTTTACATGTAGGGGAGCTACCCTAAAAAAAATATTTATCAAAATTTTATTTCACCACTTTGTCGGCATGATTAATGTTTATACCCATGCCAAATTACAGATTTCTAGCACTAATAGTCTCTGAGATTAACCGAGGACGGACGGACGGACAGACAGACAGACGGACGGACATGGCGAAACTATAAGGGTACCTTGTTTACTACGGAACCCTAAAAAGGAATCTTTATAGGATCACTGTGTTATCTATACTAATAAATAAAATTGAAGTTTTATATTATTGAACGGGCTAATCTTCAGAACGGCTGAACCTATTTCGATGGGACTTTCAAAGATAAGTAGATAATTAACCAAGGAGTAACTTAGGCTACTTTTTTAACCGACTTTCAAAAAAGGAGGAGTCGTGTTTTTCTACATATGTACACAGAAATCTCCAAGATTTCTGAACCGATTTGCGTAATTTTTATTTTAATCGATAGAGAGAATTTGCGACATTATCCCATAAAAAAATTTGGACTCCAACTCAATCCTGACGCTGTCCAGGACCTGACCACCAAAACTGATGGGATTTAGAAACTGTCGGTTATAAATTGATATTAGGGGTACCTACCTACCAAGTACCTAGTAAAGACTTTTTGAACTCAGGATGTAACTCCTCAGCGCTGACCTGATGCTGTTAAGAATTGCATTCCTGAATCGTGGTGATCCCATGGTGTTTTTAAAGAATCATGCGTTTGTATGTTTTTACGAAATTTGGAACTGCGATACCTTGCATCCCGCGGACAGGCATCTACGGATAGACTACTTTTTGTCCTGGAAAACCAAAAGTTCCCACGGGATTTATAAAAGCCTAAATGGACGCGGGCGAAGCCGCGGGCAATCATGTCAATCCGTTGCACCGTTGCGACGTGATTGATGGACAAACCAATAAACCAACAAACAAATACACTTTCGCATTTATAATAAGGGTACTGATGGTAGAGTGTAAACGAGCGGCCCAGTCCGCGTCATGAATGAGGCATCTCAGCATCCCGGGTATTACATGCGCCTATAAGACGAGATGGACGTATATACCTACCTAAGGTGCATACTTACAACCATTGCACTCTGTCGTTAGACGGAATAGAGTTGAGGTATTCGGGATAAATTTTGACATTGGTAAAATCATAATTGTAAGCCGTCTTAGAACAGCTAGGATAACACATTGGGCACGGAATCCCTCCTCCAACCATATCAAGTTCCAACTCCGGTGGTATCGGGTCTACATCTGGTCTTACTGTTGAAGATTGTGCTGTAACCAAGAAACCACTAGTGTTCTAGTAAGCTTGATAAGAGCATAACATCAGTTGGGCTGCCCATTCACCAAGTATCTATGTGCAAGGATGTGTAGTGAACATACCTTTTATGTATGCCAACATCGATAGTATGTCATCATCAAAGTGTGTGAATCCCACGGGTTATTCTATTTATCCACCCTAAAACAGCCACCCTTAGGGTGTACTGTATACCTTCTCAAAACCATGTGACCATTTATCCACCTTATACTAATGGAATTTGTAAATTCTTTTTTAGTCGGGGGTTATAGATATACAGACACGTTTCCGAGAATACATCCTAGGATTGCCGTTTTAGGGTGGATAAACGGAATAAGCGAATTCCTATTCAACCGTTTTTTTACCATAGCTACAATAAGCTAATCAATGAAATTAAGGTCATCCTAAGTATAGTACCTACGCGACAGATCGTGATGGCTATCGGGGTGGGGGCGCCCCGCATTCCCGCACAGCCCCTATCAGCGCGGGTGATGTGCGAGTGAGCGGGGCGTCCCCCTGCCTCATACCCCATTTGCCATCTCGAGCTGTCGCGAATTAAACCTATCGGACGTCGGACGCACATACATCCTTGAATGAAAGGCAGCCTTAGGTAATAGGTACCTGTAGATGAAACTTCTTACCATTATACATCCTCAAGCACGGTATATCGCGCATGTCGCAAGTTCTCTTATCAACCATCTTGGGCATGTTAAACGGAGTACATTTACACTTGGCTAATAGGAACAGCATTCTGCATTTCAACAAACAGTCGCTGTGGGTATAAAACGGCAGATAGGATGACTCGTCGTAGAACAAACATCGTCTGACCTTTGCAGGAACGTGCTGGATGTCACGAGAAGCTTCTGTAAAGCTTGCGGTGACTAGTACGGTCATCTATAGAAATGAAATCAAATGGGTTATGGGTACATAGGTTCCGCTTCGACATAACATACGAGAAATCGAAATCAGGTGCGATTTAGATAGACATACAGGATGGAAAGTGGAAACGCTTAGGTATTAGATACGTGGCTGCAGATTCTTTTCTGAACCTCAGGAATAGTCAGACTTAATACTAATACTGAAACTACTTATATTATCATCTGGTACCTAAAAATAGATAAAATGAAGTGAGTAAAATTAAAATAAAGTTAAACATAAATATCTGGTCTAATTGTTTGAACATGTAAGCTCGGCACTGCCGCCGTTTTCATAGTCTAAATCACATCTCCATATTCCTGGCTAACTTCTAAACCGTGTCTTAGGTAAGTTGTACCTACATACCTGCACATTCAGGCTTATAATTTGCATAGAAAAACTTCCACTTGGCGCATCTGGAAAATCGTAAGCGTCGGAGAATTGTAACTGAAACACAATACAAACTCAATAATATCATTTTCATCTTACAAACCTTTTCCATTCTACTTAGCGTTAGCTAAAGGAATTATGTCGCTTCGGAAGTGCGAGTTAGACTTGCCCACCGAGTTTTCCGGACGGACAGACAAATTCGCACCAGAAAGAGCAATATCATGTATAATAACAAGAACATGGTAACATCGGAAAATATCTCGAACCTACCTGTGCTCCTTGAATTGGCATGTTGTAGTAAAAGTCGTCACTTTCGTTGAGTTTCATCAAAACTTTTAGACCTTGATCGAAATCAAAATTGGATTTATTACCGTATTTATACATATCCATGCTGCGAGATCCATTATCTTTACTAAAATAAATAAATAATTAAATAAATTAAAGAGGTAACACTTACCTAATGCATGAGTGGTAGATGCATCCGACTATTCGTAAGTACGTGTAAAAGTTTATTCGAATAAAAAAGATTTTTATTTTATTTATTTTTATTCAAAACCTAAAGCTTATTTTACGCGTGACTTAAGAATACAGACTCGATTGCAATGAGCTTCTTAATAGGTAGGTGGGCCGTTTAGCCTTTGACTTTTAAATCAGGAAGAGAGGCTTCTAGCTAAACATGCTGGCAAACGTCTATAAATTGCATAACAGCTGTGAAAATAGCTTTGAAGCTTAGATAATAATCCGAGATGCTGACTATTTCGTGGAGAAGGTAGTTCAAACCAAAAAACTGTAAACTAAACAATTCTTACTCTTCAAAAGTAATATCAGACTGTCGCAAATAGTTAAAAGTGCAGCAATAGCCATTCATAGTAAGCCGGAAGTCAAATAGGTGGGAACAATTCATAGTCTTTTCGTTCCAGGCACATCTCATCAGCAAGTCCTCACATCTTGGTGTCAACTGGTGAATACAATTTATTATTAAACGCTATTGAGGCTTGCTTTTAGCTTATTCCGTTTATCCACCCTAAAACAGCCACCCTAGGAGAGGGCTCGTCTCTGAGTAAGTATACTCAGAAACGAGAGTCTGTCTATCCGCCCCGAACGGGGCGGGGTGGTAAACGAGATTTGTATATTAATATTTTTAGTCCAGGGTGGATAAACGGACACACGTTTCCGAGAATCCACTCCAGGGTAGATGTTTTAGAGTGGATAAATGGAATAATCCATTTGATCTATATCCTCTATTTCGCAGCATTATGCATTGTAACGTTCATTGGATATCATTGGCAACTATTTCTTAATAATAATAATTCAAGAAATAATTACCGATAGCAGAAATCTCGGCGTGGAATTTGCATATTGCCAAATAATTGCAAGACATCATAATCCTAGCGCAGAGCTATTTCATAAGATTGTTCGATTTATAGCTTGTCGATTACTGCTTGTATAACTGTAAAAACCGGCCAAATGCGAGTCAGACTCGCGCACCGAGGGTTCCGTACTGCAGTCCTATTTTTTCGTCATTTTGCACGATAAATCAAAAACTATTATGCATAAAAATAAATAATCTGTTTGAGAATGTAGGTACAGGTAAAGCCCTTTCATATGATTCCCCACTTGGTATAGTTATCTTACTTTGAAATTGAAAATACTAAATATTTGTTCATGAACACATTCACGGTTTTCGGATTTTACCCGTTACGTGTGCTATTAGATCTGCGTACCTGCAGATCATTATTCTAGGTTTCATTATTCTAGGTCATCGAGAAGTAGGTACCCTATAGATTTCTTGACAGACATGACAGACGGACTGACAGACAGACAGACAACGAAGTGATCCTATAAGGGTTTCTTTTTTCCTTTCGAGAGTTACGGAACCCTAAAAAGAGTAAGAAGGAAATCATTTATCTTTATTTTATTGATTTTATGATACCACCTACATTCCTCATAAGCTCGTTGACGTCATAATCGCCCAACGCATGGTGTAGTTTCATTGGTTGTATCTGCTTCTTATCCATTGGTTGCTGATTGTACAACAAACCGAGACCAAGGAGCAAAGAGAGCATCTCTTTTTCCGTGTAGTTTTTATTTCTGTCCTCTTGCAACCTATGGAAGGAAACAACTTAATTAAACTATAATTTGATCTCAATTATTTGGATGTTTAATTAAGCATAGGACACTGCTAGTTCCAAACTCTAGGTAAGTATATATTGAGATTCGAGACATGTTAGGCAGGAGTTAGGAGGACTGTTCACCAGATTTAAAGATGAATATTTGAAAAACGGAACCCTTATAGGATCACTTTGTTGTCTGTCTGTCTGTCTGTCTGTCTGTCCGTCTGTCTGTCAAGAAACCTACAGGGTACTTCCCGTTGACCTGAATCATGAAATTTGGCAGGTAGGTAGATCTTATAGCTGACATTTGGGGAAAAATCTGAAAACCGTGAATTTAGGGTTAGATCACACAAAACAAATTAAATTGTGGTCATGAACTAATAATTAGTATTTTCAACTTTCGAAATGAGTGACTATATCAAGTGGGGTGTCATATGAAAGGTCTTCACCTGTACATTCTAAAACAGATTTTTATTTATTTTTATGCATCATAGTTTTTGAATTATCGTGAAAAATGTCGAAAAAATACGACTGTAGTACGGAACCCTCATTGCGCGAGTCTGACTCGCACTTGGCCGGTTTTTTATCATTCCATCGAAATTGATAATAACGGATTTTTCGCTTACTTCCAACTTTCCGATTGATTTGAAAATTGGCAGACGCCAAACACGTGTATTTAGGACAATAGATGATTATGGTAGCATTTGAGTCTCTGATGAATGATGGTGGAAATGGATATTGGAACTCTGCGATAGAATATGGCAGGACCATAGGACAGTCGAATTTAGACTTAGATATACCTACCTACTTATATTTTGTTTTCCTAAGTAAGTTTTAATTCTTTTTAGATTTAGGTTTAAAGACGTTTATTCTCATAAAGACAAAGTCACTTACATGAGAACTTAATTCTAAGAATAAAGTTTACAAATATTCGCCATTTAGGTACTCATTCAATGCATTTGTCGAAGTGATTCGCATTACTCATAATGTGAGCAGCTAATTCAGTTAGTAGGTACAATCAAAAAGCTTTTACTTTAACAAAGCTTTTTCACTTTAAACTTATTCTATTTTACTAAGGTATATAAATCCAAATATCGCACTATGAAATGGAAACTTACAGTTTTCGAGCAAGGTCTACCGTAGCTCTTTTGCTGATCCTGTTGTTTGTGCAAATGCCCACAGCGGGAAAGATTATGTTGCTGACAGAAACTCCTTCGGGCATCTGTGTGGTGACCAGTGGAGCTAGGTAGTACCGCCGGAAAGTTATCCAGACCAGGGACACGGAGCATATCAATGCACTTATCATTGTTACTATCCAAATTACTCTGGCAACATTTTTAATTGCATTCAATTAACCGACTTCAAAAAAAGGAGGAGGTTCTCAATTCGTCTGAATCTTTTTTTTTTTACTATTCGATATCCAAAACATTGAGGTAACTGAGTGCATGCCTAGATTGTCCCGTCTCAAACTTCCGTAATATGCAGTAATGTAGCTTAGAAATATGGAACAAATTGTATACCTACCTACTATCGAAATAATAAACATTAGTCTTCAGTCTTCAGTCTAAATATATGTCGGAGAACAGGAGGATGGCCGATAATTATTATTCATCTTTAGCCGACATCAGAAGGTAGTAATTAATAAGTAGGTACTTTAATCCATGTTCTTTACAAATAGTTCTCAGTAACGTATCGCACATGGAAACCATCAACGTAACACAACCAGATCACCCTAACCTAACCCTACCTATGGTCGCCTCCAACCACCCCTCACAGCGACCCCTCACCTCACTCTAAACTAGCTAACCTAAGCTAAACACTACATCGTGTGATTAGGGCGCAATTGCTATTGCAACCTCTCAATCAAGTCACGACCTACTCCGTTATCTAATCATCTCAAGGTAATCAATCACAACTTCATGAACGCTCTTAAAAGGATCATTGCATCGACTCTCTTACGATCTAAACCAGATCTTATAATTGACTTCTCATTACTAATTCAGAATATCGCAATAGCTCTACCTTCTCCACTCTGTGCACATCTGCATACAGAACACCATAGCATCGTGCGCCACACGCGCCACGACTACTATCCACCCAAATAAGCGATCACATCAGAAACCAGGTAGAATGTAAGCTATTCGATCTCATGGGCAACTCATTGTCTAATCCATTTCAACATTACACGAGAGTCATCAATGATTCTTTACCGACCGGGTTATACGATTCTAAAGCGGGTACCTACTATCAAAGTTAACTTCAAGTTACTATCACACTAAACTATCACTTCAAACTAATCATTATCTCAACTGCCGGTATATCTCCAATTACACTCTAAATCACTAGCGTCTGCAGAAATAACCTTAACGGATGTCATTATAATAACCTATCCACTGAGCTAAACGTTAACTCACGAATTACTCTAATATTCACCAATCATTGATATTCCATATTCGTCAAACAACTACGCGAACATTATTAATAGTGCTTTGCAGACAAAGTCACCGGATGGCACTAGATGTTACGATTTAACACAATGTACATTAGCATCGAACAATTACTGTTCTAACTATATCACAATCACCGAATTAAATATCACGATTAAGAAACTACCTACCTATCTCAAAGAATAATAATTAGCTAAGCTATAATCTGATACTTAATTAATTTAACGCGAGAGAAAATTGTGAACCACAACAAATGCGTGCGTGTCAAAGTCCAACTCTGACAACTAAAATAAAGATGGCTACCTTCCGTAGAGTAAAGCTCATACGTTTCTTTTCACGGTGTCTACAGACAGTAAGAACTCTTTCAATATCGACCCTCCAATACGGCCATTCTGACATGCGACCGTCCTCGGGCGCTAGTATGTATCAAGCACAAACATTTTATAAACGTCAGAACATCCGCTCGTTCATCCTGACAATCAGCACAAGCACACAAACCACATATTCTAAAGCATGCATATCACAACCATTACAAATAAAACAAGCATGACACAACCAAAGCATAGCCCAACTTTATCCATAGTAGCAACTTCTAAAACACACTGCACCATTTGCCATAATAGACTCACCGCTCATAATTATGTCTCATAAAACCCGAACTCCAGCAGTACCCCGCTACTGATCCTATCACCTGTTTCAAATACCCACCACACTATACACCAAGCTAACTCCCCTCAGCTGAAACGGCCACGCCGCCGTCCATCCATTATCGGAACAGCCACCTCGCCGTTTATCATCTAAATGGCCACCTCGCCTTTTAGACAACTCCCTTTTTTTCAAAACAGCCACCTCGCCGTTTATCATCTAAATGGCCACCTCGCCTTTTAGATAACCCCCTTTTTTTTTCAAAACAGCCACCTCGCCGTTTATCATCTAAATGGCCACCTCGCCTTTTAGACAACCCCCTTTTTTTTTTCAAAACAGCCACCTCGCCGTTAATCATCTAAATGGCCACCTCGCCGTTTAGACAACCCATTTTTATAAATCAAATATTCTTTAACGTCGCAATAGCACTTTTCCAAAAGCAATTCACTAAGCTCTTCCTTATACACATCCAAACTCATCTTTTTGAGGTCAATTGGCAGCTTATTGTTCATTTTTTTTTTACGGCCATAGCGCAAACGCTTTTAATGCATGTACCACTGTGACATTCTGAAATGCATAGCTCGTGCGTGCATCCAACCGACCCACTCATCCTTACCTCATAATCTCGTTGGAAATATTTTTGACATCTCCTAATAAATACGCCCATATCCTCTATGCTCATACATCACAGTGGAAGGAGTCCACGCATACACAAATTCGTCCAATTCAGCACACACACCTAATGTGCACCCTCAAATTAGAGTTCTTGTCGCAAATTATTCCCAAAAACTTTAAATCATCAACCCTCTCCATCGTCGCATGATCATGAACTGCATCATTTTAGTTTTATTTAAGCGCACTTCCAAGTCATTATTACTAATTCAATTAATTATCCTCCAAAGCGCCGTTCAATTCCCATTCCTACGTTCCTTCAACATTATTCTATCATCTGCAAACAATACACAACGAACAATGGTCGCTATCGTAATGTCACCAATACAAGTTACAAAAAGAAAACAAATATTCCGGCGAATTTAAAAACCTCCTTCGTTTTTGAAGTCAGTTCAAACGGAAGGATTCTAATACACCACACATACCATACACTCTGAGGTACCCCCCGCTTATCACATTCCAGTGGAGATTCGTACACCCTTTGGTATTATTTTTCATTCTAGCAATCCCAGCGCACATTTTCAGTCCATTCAAATACGACTCTATCCATTCATAAGCTCTTCTTGCAACACCATATCCATCTAATTTATCCAATAATATTTTATGATTCACAAAGTCAAAAGCCTTAGTCACATCCAGAAAAATAATAGCAATAGGCACCCTGTCATTCAGGCTATCATTATCTATTCCACTTAAACAGAAACAATCCTCGACAGTGGAGCTGTCATTGTAAAAACCAAATCGTTCATCCACGAGCACACCATTGGCATTGAATTTTTTTTTGAGACGTTTCACCATTACCTTTCCAATCATTCCCGCTAATATTGGCACCAATGTTATAGGACGGTGCCACATCAATCGCCTTTTTTTTTTGAACACGGGCTACAGGAATGGTAACTATAGAAATTTTTAAGTTGCTAGGGAAAACCCCTTATTCAAACGACTGATTCACTATGTCTGCAAATACACTGCATAGGCGAATAGCGCACTCCTCTACAGAGCCAGTCCTCATCTCATCTTAGCCCAGCTTCAGTGTCACTCCGTGACTCTATTATACCAAAAATCCCTTCAGTCAACCATACCGTTTTATTATTACAATTATCCATTTTCACCTTCTTAGAGGGTAAACACAGCACATAGAAAAGTTATACAACATCATGAAAGGAATCAAATGCCTCGCCGACGCTTTCCGAATATTCGAAAATGTAAGGGACAAGATAAATTTCATGAATAAAATTATTTCGTATTAACCCCGTTGTAGTCCCTCCCACATTAAGACCATGCAGACCTATATCGCACTTTTTTTTCAACCCTTACTGCCAATGCCCAAGTAGCATCATGATCTGAGAGTGCTAGATAGTCAATCTCAGCAGCTGAAAACATCAGACCACTAGCTATTAAATTAGATGACTACCGTGCTGGGACATCACACTCCCAATGCTATAACCATTTAGTAAGGAAACCAAGTAGTTTGGAACCCTCGTAGCCTTAGCTCCAAGCTTACGCAATTCACCATCACCACCATACCACATAACTCCTACAACTGACAGTCAAAATTGTAAATTAACTAAACTTAACTATTTTGAATAAATGATTCGAGTTTGAGTTTAACTCCATTAAATCACGGCCACTTTCACCACTCCTTAGCGCATCTCTACACAAAATAATCCTTTTTTCTTTCTCTTTTTATTCAAAACACACAAAAGTAAATCAAGCTTTTCAAGAAAGACCACGTATGGGTATTAAAATTGAAAACATGTCTTGCACAAATAAATAAAAAAAAAAAAAAATCTTGTAACTTTTTTTTTTTTTTAAACAAAGCTAGTGTTGCAATGATTTTCGAAAATGTGGGCATAAATCGTGTATCCCACTTCTGATGTCGGAGAACAGGAGGATGGCCGATAATTATTATTCATCTTTAGCCGACATCAGAAGGTAGTAATTAATAAGTAGGTACTTTAATCCATGTTCTTTACAAATAGTTCTCAGTAACGTATCGCACATGGAAACCATCAACGTAACACAACCAGATCACCCTAACCTAACCCTACCTATGGTCGCCTCCAACCACCCCTCACAGCGACCCCTCACCTCACTCTAAACTAGCTAACCTAAGCTAAACACTACATCGTGTGATTAGGGCGCAATTGCTATTGCAACCTCTCAATCAAGTCACGACCTACTCCGTTATCTAATCATCTCAAGGTAATCAATCACAACTTCATGAACGCTCTTAAAAGGATCATTGCATCGACTCTCTTACGATCTAAACCAGATCTTATAATTGACTTCTCATTACTAATTCAGAATATCGCAATAGCTCTACCTTCTCCACTCTGTGCACATCTGCATACAGAACACCATAGCATCGTGCGCCACACGCGCCACGACTACTATCCACCCAAATAAGCGATCACATCAGAAACCAGGTAGAATGTAAGCTATTCGATCTCATGGGCAACTCATTGTCTAATCCATTTCAACATTACACGAGAGTCATCAATGATTCTTTACCGACCGGGTTATACGATTCTAAAGCGGGTACCTACTATCAAAGTTAACTTCAAGTTACTATCACACTAAACTATCACTTCAAACTAATCATTATCTCAACTGCCGGTATATCTCCAATTACACTCTAAATCACTAGCGTCTGCAGAAATAACCTTAACGGATGTCATTATAATAACCTATCCACTGAGCTAAACGTTAACTCACGAATTACTCTAATATTCACCAATCATTGATATTCCATATTCGTCAAACAACTACGCGAACATTATTAATAGTGCTTTGCAGACAAAGTCACCGGATGGCACTAGATGTTACGATTTAACACAATGTACATTAGCATCGAACAATTACTGTTCTAACTATATCACAATCACCGAATTAAATATCACGATTAAGAAACTACCTACCTATCTCAAAGAATAATAATTAGCTAAGCTATAATCTGATACTTAATTAATTTAACGCGAGAGAAAATTGTGAACCACAACAAATGCGTGCGTGTCAAAGTCCAACTCTGACAACTAAAATAAAGATGGCTACCTTCCGTAGAGTAAAGCTCATACGTTTCTTTTCACGGTGTCTACAGACAGTAAGAACTCTTTCAATATCGACCCTCCAATATATATAAAACTAGCTGATCCCCGCGGCTTCGCCCGCGTTTATATAATATAGCCTATGTCACTCAGGAATAATGTAGCTTTCTATTGATGAAAGAATTTTCAAAATCGGATCAGTAGTTCCAGAGATTACCCCCTACAAACAAACTTAACGACATTATCTCTTTATAATATTAGTATGGATAAAGACTGGCTGATCTATCAACGCACAGTTCAAACTACTGGACCCATGGATTGGGTTGGTCTGTTTGGCATGCAGATAACTATTATGACGTTGGCATCTGCTAAGAAAGGATTTTTGAGAATTAAAATACTAAGGGGGTAACATAGGAGTTTTATGTGGTACACGCCGACGAAGTCGCGGGCATAAGCTAGTAACAGATAAACTAATTTCTCGTGAGACGAAATACCTTTTCGATTTGCAAGTGCAAGTTGGGTAATAATGAGAGAAATTGTCATTAGTAGGAAAATATATTCTTAAAACAATTTTGTATTTCAAAATCATCTCATAGATTTCGTGACGTAAACAACGTCTGTTTTAAGTAAGTAGGCGTTATATAATAATAAAACTGATCTACAGATCATCGGGACTTGCCTCTAAACAAGCCTGAGCAACATCGATCTAAACGAGTTCAAGTTAACCTGCTATCCAGTAGTACTTTCACAAATAAGTATTATACCGTTCACACCATGATGTATCTTCAACCAGATGCTTAAGGCCACAAATTGATGACTCTGCGCAATATTCTTTGCTAACCGTCTTGACACTTTGCTTCAATGTTCCAATTTTACTTAATTTCGAAATTTTACGTTGTAGGCGACGACGATATGCGTGGACATATGGAGAATGGTGAGAACTGGACTCCATTGTTCGATATGGTTTAAACAATAAATGAAACCATTTCCAGTGACCTTTTAACCAGTAATGTGGTTTTATATTTGATTTTTCTGAAATCTTTATTAAACAGTGGCAGGTACTTAAACGTCGCTTGTTAAATATTCTATTATATGATAAGATCGAACGTTGATGAAAGGTTAAATACTGTGATTGATGGATTCTCC
This sequence comes from Maniola hyperantus, assembly GCF_902806685.2. NCBI lineage: Eukaryota > Metazoa > Arthropoda > Insecta > Lepidoptera > Nymphalidae > Maniola > Maniola hyperantus. The sequence goes on from NC_048550.1 coordinate 7,710,228, forward strand.
GTATGTATTGTATCCGATCTATTGATTTGAAAAGCAAATAATAAGTAGGTACTTCATTTTATACTTTACTAGCTGATGCCCGGGATTGGATGCATTGCAGCGTGGATTTAATAATCCCAGGGGAACTCCTTAATTTTCCGGGATGAAAGTACCTACTTATGTCACTCTTCAAGTCTTTAACGATGCCCATGCAAAAAATCACGTCGATCCGTTGTGAAGTGATTGAAAGACAAACCAACATATCAACGAACCAATGAACCAACAAACAAACACTTTCGCATTTATAATATGGGCAATAATGTTGATGACACTTTCAACCATTGTTATAGGAGGAACATTTGTATTTATTTATATGTGTGTTCACATCACGCTTAATTTATCGGAACTAAGTAATTAGGGCGTCTAGTAATTCTAGAGTTGTAATTGTTATAGAGATCTACCTACACTAATCTAAAAATAACAAAAAGTTACACCGATTTTTTAAACATGAGTAGATACGCAGAAACAGGTATTTTTTTAAACATGAGTATTTGGTAATAACAAATCAAAGTTGCAACAGAGACAGTTATTTTACAAATGGTAGAGAATCGTAAAAACAAATCACGTGAGCCGGCATCCAACCAAACGGCTTGCGAAACTTGTTGCCAAACAATCTACTCCTCTGCTTAGCATTCACTTGATGAGTTTTACATACAGTTCACATTATATTATACAGTTTACATTATAATATACTTACTTTGATCGATGTGTTATTTTAGTTGACATAAAACATTCTTCAAAAAATGGGTCTAGTATAACTAGATCATCATCAACCCATGCATCGCCGCGCCGACGCACTGCTGAACACGGGTCTCTTCTCACTAGAATAGAGAGAGGGGTTTGACCACAATCCACCTCGCTGGCCAAGTGCGAATTGACAGACTTCGCACGCCTTCCAGAACATTATGGAGATCTCTCAGGCATGCAGGTTTCCTCACGTTATGCTTCACCGTTAAAGCAAGTGATATTTACCGAACTGCTTAAAACAAACGAAACTCCGAATAGTTAGAGGTGCGTGCCCGGGATCGAACACCCGTCTTAACCACACGTTTAAGTAATCACCGCTTTTTAGGGTTCCGTACGTTAAAATTAAAAAAGGAACCCTTATAGGATCACTTCGTTGTCTGTCTGTCCGTCTGTGGTGTCTGTCAAGAAAGCCTATAGGGTACCTACTTCCCGTTGACCTAGAATCATGAAGGCAAAAATGCGAAAACCGTGAATTTATGGTTATTACAAAGTTTACCTCTTTATAATATCAGTATAGATTAGGTGCTATCCAAATAAAAATAAAACAGCACGATTCGTGAATCGCAGACAGCCTAAAAAATTTGCATATGCAGTTAAGTACAGTTACAGTTGAATAGCTAAAATTATTGTCCATTTCCGCGTAGTAGGTAAGGTAAGTATCAGATTATCTCGAGACTTCGTATGCGTTACCTTACCTTTCTCCACTGACGCCGATCACGATGTTTTATGCAATTGTATGTAAGTAATCTTCTGATGTAAAGAATGTGGTTTTGTATTTAAGCCTCGTAATAATTAATATTGTAAGGCTTTTGAGTTTTGCTAGTCAGTTCCAAAACTGGATGTGACTTTATTCATCATAATAATGGAAGGAGCATTAGGTAGGTATACCTTTACCTATAGAATGGGACAGGTTGAGATGGCAATCGGGGAGGGAAAGCCCCGCACACCCGCACAGCCACCGCGCTAACCCGGTGCGGGTGACGTGTGGGTGTGCGGGGCGTCGTCCCCCCGTGTCATACCCCGATTGCCATCTCAACCTGTCGCGGACTATACAGAATACATGGCTTTTTCGACCTTGACAGATTTTCATCATTGTGCACGAAAACACTTAAGTGTGTACTGATTTACTTTATAAAAGTTTTTGCCGTGTTGTAATCTAGAGCATTTTTTTACGAAATGCCACCCGACGGACTGGTGTGCACTGCGCAGGTTATTATGGGGTGTGGGAGGAGTGCAAAGGCCGAGTTATTCAATATACCTACCTAATAACAACTTTAAAGCAGCCCCGAGGCGAAATTGTAATAAAGATCGATCGAACCATTTCATCTTGATTGCATAAACCTTATTCCTGATAAGTTTCTTTATCTAATCGATACAGCTTACAGGGCCTACCGGTTGATTAGGAAGTATTATTACTTATAGGTAGGTAATTAAAAAACATGGCTGCCTGGTGCCCTGTCATATTGAATTTTTTTTTTAATATAGCCAGTGTTTACTTGTGGTTTAAAGATTCTAACGATAGTCGATACCCCATACATCCAAATCTGTTCAATTCGATTCGATTTCAACACATCTTATTGAAAGGTAGATCCTATAGACCTATCGATTGCACCACACATAATGTCGTTTTTATCTCCGAGACAACAGACTGGTTATTTATTATTTGCATCGCAGCTAGCCGCCAAAGATATCGTAAAAAATGCAATACAAAATGCAAAATAATAATTATAATAAATTTCATTCGATATCACAACTTCACAAGTGTAGTAATAAAAAACCGGGCAAGTGCGAGTCGGACTCGCGCACCGAGGGTTCCGTATTACAGAAAAAGTAAAACGGTAAGAATCACTTTTGTGAACGAACCGCAAAACTAACTTTGTTTGTACTTGTAGAGGTTTATGGTTAATAACCTATGCTAGTTAGAGCATTGGTTTTACTTTTCAATAATATGATACCCCACTCGGTATAGTTCAAATCCCCAATTTTCCCCCGTTTTTATAATTGCACTAAAATAGTTTTCGATTTTTTTTATTCCAATGATATTAGGTCACTATTATAATATGTATACAACTCCTTCAAATTTCATGTTGATAGCTTAAAAATATGGTTACCGAAATAATTGACTGTGACAGACGGACGGAGAAAGTCGCACCATGAGGGTTCCATTTTTACCATTTTGGTACAGAACCCTAAAAACCACATTCCTCACTTATCTATATTAGTCGCTATATTAAAACTTGCGTATGTTTTATAATTATGTGAATTAAATTAAGAAAAAACAATGATGTAACTTTTGTGACATCGGATACTGGGTTATTAGACTAATGGCAGTCATGTGATTTTACTGGCTAGTAGATAATGCCGTCATAACCCGTTTTTAGATATGTCATATTATTGTAACACCTACCCAGATATATTTTTTCTAGTTGCGACAGCGATTGCGCTTTTTAAGCAACGCTGACCTAAGTCAGTTACCGGATGGGTCGATTTAGTTAGTGGAACCTTCCCATTTTCACCTCAAACATATCTACGCTGTTAGCTGTTCATCATAATAACCGGCTCACTACTAAACACGGGTCTCCTCTCAAGATAAGAAGAGCATACGAGTAGATTTACGACAGGTCATTAAGTCTGTCACGCTGACTCAGTGCGGATTGGCATATCTACTTCACATACCTGCCATGATACCCCTTCCAAGTTAGCTCACTTCCAACTTAGACTGCTTCGTCACTTACCACCAAGTGAGATTGCAGTCAAGGGCTAACTCGTAATGGAATAAAAACAAGTGATATTCAATTATTTAAAACGAACAAACCGGAAACGAACTCCTGACCATCTGAATAGAAGGCGGATGTCCTTTCCGCTACCGTTCGCTGTTAGTTATTTTATTTTATAATCATCATCATCATCAACTCATCGCCGCCGGCTCACTACAGAGCACGGGTCTGCTCTCACAGTGAGAAGGGTTTTGGCCATAGTCTACCACGCTGGTCATGTAGGTACGAATTGGTAGACTTCACACACCTTTGAGAACATTATGGAGAACTCTGAGGCATGCAGGTTTCTTTACGATGTTTTCACCGTTAAAGCAAGTGATATTCAATTAAGTACTTAAAAATGCACATAACTGTGAAATGTTAGAGGTGCGTGCTGGTGATCGAACCCCTGACCTCCGATTAGAAGGCGGACGTCCTAACCACTAGGCTATCACAGCTTTATCTTATCAATAAGTAGGATTTAATCACTAACTATCTATCAGATACTTGCAACACAGAGTAATATTTACTCGTGTGCTTGCAAGATATTTTTTTACATTAAAAATCTCATCATTATCATCATGATCAAGCTAACGCCTGGCTTCCTACTGAGCACGGGTTTCCTTTCAGAATCTGGTTTACCAATCCGCTCTTGGCTAGACCAAGATAATGGCCAAACACTTCTCATTCTGAGAGGAGAGTGAACTGTATACCTACAACTACATAAAAGGTATACTTATAAGAACATTTTTTTTCTCCGTCTATGATTAGGTAAGGTACCATATTAAGATATCGATATTACAAGCTACCTTATCATACTATGACACAACACATGGTAGTAGGTATATTACCTACAAGAATAATTTAATGATTCTTCAACAAGGAAACTGCTGAGTGGCCAAAATGTATGTTGCACTTGCATGTACTTACCAAGATTGGCTATAGGTACATATTACCTATTTGACTGATTAAAAACTTTCGAACTCCGAAATCAGTGTTTCACGTATGTAATAGGTACTTAGAGGTACATTGCCCTTAATGTTTATTTGATTTATAGAGGAGGTCAAGATCTTTGGAACATCACTTTGGAAGGTTCTTGGCTCATGTTACATCAATAGTTCGGTGGGAGGGTGTACCCACTCTCTTGGCACAGGTTACTTGCCGTTGACCATTTGCTGGCCGTGTCTCGATCGGACTGTTGAACTACATACAAAAATAGTGGTCCAATTTTAATTTAATGTGCTGTGTTTGTGTCGGGTGAAAAACAGTAGTGTGCATTTAACGGATTGTTAAACTTAAAAGTGGTAAGTTCATTTCAAGTTAATATCATGTTCATTCAAGTAAATAGCTATCTAGGAATCTATCAAATAAGTATCTAAGGTGAATCAAATATGTTAAAATGAGAAAATGTATGTTCAGTTGTTTAGATTCAGAATTCAAATCATCACATTTTAATGATTTTAATCCGCGTACCTAGCTGTAGAGTAGAATAGAATTTAAATATTTTTTATTGAAATAAACTTTTACAAGTACCTACTTTTGAATCGTTTACATCTACCACTGGTTCGGAATGCCTTTCCTCACGAGAAGAACCAGCAAGAAATTCGGTGGTTGCCCTTTTCAAAGATTCGATTTGCAATAATAGTATAAAAGTAATCGCAATCCCGGGCATTGCTGTTGTAATTAGATATAGGTACCTATACTACCTATACCTACAGCTAATTGTTTTCGTTATTTCTATAAAAACCTAAGTAAATTGACCATCTAAGGATTCTATCGTAAAAATATTTTTTCACTTCTAGTAGGTATAACTACCTATTCCTAGAAAATTAGGAATTTTCTTTCTAGTGCATATTCCTATTTATGAGTAAGTAGGTATTTTAATTGTAACATACTAAATGAAAGGATTTTTAAAATCAGAATTGAGGACATAAGTGTGGACATATTTTTTGTTATCGCTTCGTCAATCATCTGCATGCCACAATCTAAATTGTCGTGATTGGCTGAAATTATAGTATTCTTCCTGCAACAGTGTAAATATTTTGGCCAAATAATGAAATAGTATTACCACATCAATCAGAGATTGTTCCACTGTAGCTGTCATTTTATCGCAATCTACCTCCTGATGGTATTGAACGAAGTCATGAATGCCATAATGTCAAGATCATCAGATATTATGATAAAATCTGCTCGCCGCTTGCCGGATTTGACCTAAATAATTAGCTAATAATCTATACTTATGAAAAATAAAAGCATCTAGAATTAAGTGGATAAATACTAAGTATGGCTTAAAACGCAAAGAGAGTATAGTTACCTTGCGCAAAGTATAATAGCTAGCGACAATAACCTTGACAATAATATGTGCACATTCATATTTTATAAGTAGAAAACCAAATAAATGAATACTTATTTAAGTTTAATCTGTCAATTGGGGCCGATTCTCTTATACACAATCTCTAAACTAAACTAAATTAACAAGTCTAAATCTAGTGCTATCCTTTTCCGCAAGCAACATTATGAAAGGGATAGCAATAGATTTAGACGTGCCATTTTAGTTTAGTTTGGAGATTGTGTACAACGGAATTAGCCACTATATAAGGATATAAATTAAACCTTAATTTAATTATTCGTTAAGATATTAGGTAGGTATATGTAGGTAGGTACTTAGTTTAAATTATTAACGCCCGACCCAAAAAGAGGGGTGTTATAAGTTTGATGTGTGTATTTGTGTGTCCGTGTGTTCTATTTGTGTATCTGTGGCATAGTAGCACCTAAACGTTGATTTAATTTTTATTGTTATTTTAATAAATTCTTAAATTTTAAGGGTGTCTGGCAGAGGAATGCCACGATACTAAGTATCTGACTATGCATGACGTGATTTCTAATACTGTTTCGAATAAAATATTAAAAAATTGCACTTCATACTTTAACATAAAATTATAACACCTTTGTTACCTGTTATCTCCCAAAGCCACTATGATCCAAACTACACAGTCACTGATCTGAGTGTTGGGGACAATACGCAAATAAACTTTCAGCTTTTATAAAATTACGAAGATCTGGCCCTCCCGGACTCTCTATTTATACCTACCTATCTACCTACCTTTTAAAACCCCATTTTAATTTCTACTTGCGTATGTTTCTACCCATATCTTGCGTTATTACAGACAATATGAAGCACAGGATACCCATTTTCATAATCCTTGCAAGCGCAGCAGCTGTGATCTGTATTCCACCTCCACACCCTGCTGTTGTGGCCGTCCGTCATGCAGAGGATCTTCTTCCGCCAGAACAAAGAAGCCCTGCTCTACGCAACCCACATCTGCTCCATGCTTTACAATTAACCAGTCTTCTTCATCACGGAGAAAGCCCGGTAAGTCATCCTGAGGAGTCTAATCTAATTTTCAACGTGTATTAAAGAAGGCCGGCTCGAAGGGGTGCAAGAGCCTGGCAGAGCACTCTTTAAAAGATAGGCATTTAATTTTTAGGCCGCAGCGCTGTGCAAGTTAAATTGCACGTTATTATTTAGTAACAAGAGTCGCTATTTATTTTAAAACGTTTTTGGGGAGTGATCTTTCTGTATCTGAATTCTGAAAGATGCTAAGTAGTATTCTCTAAATTAAATTGCCTATAGGTATTAAATTACAGATGACTTTCAATATTTAAGTTGTGCAAGGAAAACCGAAAATCGTGCACCTACTATCCTCGATAACTTTTGTCCTCAAGAACAGCTCCAAATTATTCTATGGTATTAATTAACCGATGGTTACATACGTAGGTAGGTATATCTTTTGAAAGTGGTGATGCATTTTTTTAAATCTTTATTTAGACAGCTTGGTCGCTTATGCGGCTACGTTGCTCTATAAAGGTTACAAAGCTTACGTACTATATTATTATTGCTTCCTTTGAAATTTGAATGTGATATTTTAAAATAATTACTTAGTTATCTAAATTATTTAATTTTACTAGCGATAAATGATTTTTTTTACTAAGTAGGTACCTATTTGCTTTTCATTTCATGATACTTAATTTGTATTTTCTTATAGCTTACGAATATTTTTCAAGGTATTTGAACGTGAGGCAGACAGCGTGCCTCGACGAGAGATTTACAATATCCTGACGCACGCTGGCTTCATCGGGCGCCAGCACCTTAGGAATCAATTGCCGCCCAAACATCCACTCAGTCCACACGAATATCCTCCCAGTCACGACTCGCCTTTTGTATTTAATTCGGACGCTTTACAGTACTTGTGAAATGAAAAGTAAAATTGTAACATATAATACAGTACGCGGCCGAAAGTAACGTATATCGATATTTAGATAGCAGATTTGTAGAGCGTAGTCACTGTCATTGAGACTGACAAAACGTCATATAGGTATGAGTGACAGAGACAAGCTATACAAAGCTGAAATGTATTTCTAAAGGCTGATGTACATTACTTTCTGCCACGTACTGTACCTATTACATAGGGTCAGCTGCACTTCAGGTGGTTAAATTTACAAATATGAAACCGCTGACGTTAAAGAACTTGAAAACCAGTCAAGTGCGAGTCGTACTCGTACACGAAGGCTTCCGTACCATCGTACAAGAAATAACACTTTTTTTTAATTTTCATGGCGGCCATTTTGTAATTATTATTATTTGTTGTTATATCGGCAATAGAAATATACATTGACTAAGAAAATTTCAAGTCTCTATAGTCTATATTTTACTGTTCATACATGATACAGGCCACTGACAGACAGACAGACGTACGTACTGACAAGGGAAGCTTAGTAAACAGTAATAAGGTCCCGTTGGAACCCTTTGGGTACGGAATCCTTAAAAAACATATTGGTATACCTACACAAATAATTTGTACCTACCTTCATGCTTGATGTAACCCTGTTAACGGTTAGGTAATGCAACTGACCCTTAGTGGTACCACAGACTGACAGTGGACTACCTACCAGAAGTTCAACGAAGCCGTCTAGACAGAGCAATCGTGCTGTAATCGGTAACGAGCGTCCCGGGATCTCCGTAGTAATGCTGGAATATAATACCACAAGATCAAATGCGTCGGACTACTGTGTCTCCCTATACTGTGGTGGTAAATAGGAATTGTATCATAAAAATTATTTGTATAAAAATGTTTTGTAAATATTAGTTAGATACAAGTTATACATACCTTGATATAGTGCTATAATTATGGATTGTTTTATTTTATTTCATTGTGATCTCTACCACCATTAGTGATATTTCATATCACCGGATCGGACTGGATTTGTAGATAGATATGTAGCGGGCTATGTTTATGACCGTGTCATGTGTCCGAGGGTCTTTTTACCCGACTACGGCAAAGCCAAAAGTTATGATTTTAGCAGTCTATGTATTGTATGTTATGTATGTAGGTTGTATTTATGTGTGTTCCACCATGGCGCCTAAACTACTTAGCCGATTTTGGTGAATGACGTAAGTATTATAGTCCGGGTGACGTAGGCTACATTTTGAATGAACAAAATCAAAATGTTGCACCCAAAAAAGTGGGGATCTCAAAAAAAAAATTGCTATAGGGTAGAGTAAATTTTGATTTCATAAATATCTACAGCATTAAAATATACTAAGCGACAGGAAAACAATTTTACTATAATATTTCAGCGTTTATTAAGACGATCGTAATGGGGTTTTAGTTTTCAACTTTACCTTGTTCGGTAAATAACTTATCGACAGACAATTCAGATAATTATTATTTATTATTTATTTCGTCCGTTAGTTGCATACCTTGGAAGCAAGGTCAATAGCAGGCAGCAGGACACATATTTTACACGAAAGTACCTAACTACGAAGCTAATTACATAATTGCTTTTAAATTTTTTAAACGATAATGATAACAGAAAACATTAAATGCTAATTACTCACGATTGTACCTACTATTGCCTAATGGTACAATTATCTCATTAAATATGAAAAGTGCTTGCACAATACCTCCAATTATGTTGCACGTCAATGCATTTATTTGTAGGTAGGTACATATTATTACTAATTCCTTTGGTTTTAGCTCGTGTTGTCTAATGGTTATTAATGTTGAAAAGAGCTGAACGATAAAAATGCCTTCTAAATTTTCATGTATAGGTCACGTAAAAGATTATTGCGCCACGTGTACCTTTGCCGGGGTACGTTTCATTGCTGACGACACCAAACACTGGATCGAAAGGTAGGATCATCATCATCATTATCAACCAGCTGGACATAGGTCTCTTGTGGTCCACACGCTATGGGCTTGCGCCGCCTGGAGTCTGAACCCAGCGACTCCCTGCGATTCGTTTGATGTCTTGACAAAGGGCTAAACAATGGCGACCGCAGCTTTGGAAGGCCTCCACTAGGTAGGCAGAATGGTACGATACTTTGAATTAAAAAAAAAAAACGACAAGAGCAAATTGAACTCGCGTAGAGAGGGTTCCGTACGATGAATATGTACGTTTGTGTACGCCACATTGACAGATTTACCATGTTATTTTAAGATCATAGACTTCTTGGAGGTTTTGCTGTAAACTTTAAGTAAACAACTATTGTGTATTTTTTCAAAATTTATTTTAGTTCAAGTAGTTTCGGAGATAAGGGGGGATGGTCAATCTTCATTTATTTTCTTAAATAACTTTAGAACAAAGTATTCCAAAATTAATTTAAAAAATTATTTGAGACCCTTCCAACAAGCCCTTTCATTTGATACCTATGGCTATGTCACAACTCAATAGTAATTAGGTACCTACCTACCTACGGTTTGCAAAACTTTTTTATAATTTTTGTAAATTGCCCTCAAAAGTGGCTCCCATATTCAATATTCTTTTATTTCCGTTACCACTTTATACTTCTAGTCATTTTTTATCCAACCAACCTTTGTAATGTTTGTTCTATATTTTAATCATTTTTAAGTAGGTAATATCAATATCAATAATAATCAATAATCAATAAATAGGTATCTATCTTTATATTCGAGCAGATTATTATGGGCAGTTCTTGTAATTCTCTCGTGGTTTGGCTCGGCTCTCCTTATAAGCTCAGCCTGGGAGGCATTCGTCAAGAGTCCCATCAGCTTTGGCGTGGAAACAACTTACCTGGACTGGGAGACCAGAGTTCCAGCCGTTGCCGTTTGCAATGTGGTAGCCAAAACCAATAAATACCAAATTTATAATATTGGAAACAAGTAAGTACCTACCTAATAAAGTAAAATTTAATATTAAGTATTTAATATGTAGGTATAGTACGCGACAGATCGAGATGGCATTCAAGGAGGGAACGCCCCGCACAACCGCACAGCCTCCGCGCTAACCCGGTGCGGGCGAGCGCGGGTGACGCGCGGGTGTGTGGGGCGTCCCCCCCGTCTCATATCCCAATTGCGATCCTGACCTGTCGCGTACTGTAGGTAGATATTTTATTTTATGCTTGGATTTCTATACATGATCAAATCAGAAATGAAGAGATCAGTAGGATAAGCAGAGTAACCGACATTGCTCAGCGGGTTACGAAACTACTAAAGTGGTACTGGGCAGTAATTCGAAAAAACCGGCCAAGTGCGAGTCAGACTCGCACACTGAGGGTTCCGTACTATAATCGAATTTTATCGACATTTTGCACGATAAATCAAAAACTATTATGCCTAAAATTAAATAAAGATCTGTTTTAGAATGTATAAGTAAAGCCCTTTCATATGATACCTACCCCATTTGATATAGCAATCTTACTTTGAAAGTTGAAAATAGCAATATTTGTTCATGAACACATTTTAATTTTTTTCTTGTGATGTATAACCACAAATTCACGGTTTTCAGAATTTTGTCAAATTTCATGATTCTAGGTCAACGGGAAGTACCCTGTAGGTTTCTTGACAGACCGACAGACAGACAACAAAGTGATCCTATAAGGGTTCCGTTTTTCCTTTTGAGGTACGGAACCCTAAAAACGATAGACGTTGGGGGCCCAAGGTGCTAGAATGGCGACCTCACTGACTAACTATTAGCTGCCAGCTATTAGATCCCCAGTTGACTCGATAACCCTTTATGAATGAGCCCCCGGACCCGCGCCCCCAAAGTCTCCACGCCAAAAAGCACAAAACGAAGCTCCCACTAAGGAATTCATATTTGCCCCTCTTGGCCCGTTCGGCGCAGGTAACCGCTGTCTATAGAAGAGGTCGCCTGAATAAAATTAATAGTAGCAGCTAAATAATGCACATTCATCTTGTATCCATTTGTTCCAGAATCTTTAATAGCTTCAAGTTTGATGACGAAATTAAAGAAATCATCTATTTTCGCGGCCGAGCTTTTAATCTTGTCAAAAATTGTCTCCCAGAAAATCGCGATCCGCAGTGCCCTCTCTCAAACTACAGCTACTATGCCTCTTTCATACTCAGCCCTTGTTCTGAGGTTTTAGCAAACTGTTCTTACAACAACAAAAAATTTGATTGTTGTGAATATTTTCAACCAATAGAAACTGATATCGGAGTGTGCTACATCATCAATTCTATACAAACTAAGTAAGTCGTGGTAGCCCTATTCAGAACTAGCTGATGCCCGCGACTTTGTTAGCATTGTTATAGGTTCCGGCGGAAATTCTTTGATTTACCGGGAAGAAAAGTAGCCTATATAGCCTGATAATCTTCAGATCTTTAACTATACCTACTATATCCATGCAAAAAATGACGTCGATCCGTTGTTCCGGCGCGATATTATAGGTACAAGTACAAGCTAATAGGTACACTTTTGCATTTATATTACGAGTAAGTATTTAGATACGATGCTTTTACTATTTATATTTCTTTGAAAGTTTAAAGAACATCATTCTTTGTTCTTCTTCTAGAAATCCAAAAACATATCCGATGGTAAACAATGTCATACACAAACGTGGAGTTCTACGATTCAAATTATTGCGTGCGTCAATGGTAAAGTATGTTTTTGTGCGTTTTTAGTAGGTAATTAAATGTCACATTAACGGTGAAGAAAAGCATCGTGAGGAAACCTGCATGCCTGAGGGTTCTCCATAATCAAAGGTGTGTGAAGTCTGCCATTCCGCACTTGGCCAGCGGGACTATGCTATGGGACTGGTTTTAGGCATCAGTCCGAAAGGGTATGGGTTCGCATCCCACCGCTGTCACATGTAGTAAAACGACCAGCTGCTCGATAATGACTGCTTTATTACTTGAATTTCTAAACTACCTACATGCAATAGAATATCGTATACTAAGTAGGTAACTAACTGCGTATACAACAGGACAAACCCTTCTTATTATGAGAGTAGATCCTTGCTCAGTAGTGAGCCGGTGATGGATTGATGATGATGATTATTCATTTATCTCTGTATAAACTAATAGTCACGTCGATACCTATTCGTAACTTACATTGGGGTATATTTAAGATATACACATTGGGAGAAGACGAGATTCCAAACATCGCGACTTTGCTATCGTCAACCCTACAAGTATTGTTGGGGAAACTATACCGGTAAGTGTTAACTAAGTATTCTATATTATGTTACAGACTCGTTTTGGACTCTATATCGATAAAAAATCATGCTTGCTCCTATTAAAATTTTAAAAATTATTACTGGACTATCCAGTTTACGTACAGCTATTTTATTATAAGTTACAATTACAAGAATAGGTGTCTACTAGGTAAACGCGTCCCAGCTAAGGCCACATCATCACTTTCCATCAGGTGTGATTATGGACAAGCGTTTGCCTAGATAATGAATTTCAAAAATTAGCTATATAGTATACTTAGATTTATTATTTTATTATCAAAAATACCTGGCTAAAGAAAATGTGCTCACTTTCAGTCGAGAAGTAATAGTGAAAAACATTGAGAACCACCCTCTAGTAGAACAGACGACTCTGGAGCAGCGTGTCTGCCGGTTCCACCATGAGAACGAAGATGGCCTTTACCCCCAATACTCCTACAGCGCCTGCATTATTCGCTGCCGAAAACTGGCCCAGCTGAAAACCTGCCAATGCAATGACCACTTTATGGTCGGAGCTAGTAATAATTTAAATTTACCTACTTTTTACCCACTAAGCCAAACACTTCGACGTCTTTCCACCCAGAACTTATATAATAGTAAAAGGTAATAGAGAAAGGAATAAGCTATTATATGGAACAGAGTCCTCAGAGAACACATCCCATGGCGAAATGCAGCCTAGAACCTATACACGGCATTGTGCTGTCGTCCAATACAATAAGTTTTGGCATCTCATTTGTGTGGAAAAATTACTGAATACCATTTCAACGAACATTGGCCTAAAAATTAATCAATCCATTTTTTAGTTAGAACTTGACTGCAATCTCACCTGATGGTAAGTGACGATGCAGTCTAAGGTGGGAGCGGGCTAACCTGGAAGGAGTATGGCAGTTTTTATTAAACCCATACACCTTTGGTTTCTACACGGCATCGTACCGGAACTCTAAATCGCTTGGCGGCACGGCTTTGCCGGTAGGGTGGTAACTAGCCACGGCCGAGGCCTCCCATCAGACCAGACCAGAAATTTAGAAATTATAAAATTCCAAATCCCTGCCAGGAATCGAACCCGTGACCTCCCACTAACAAGACCACAGCGCTTACCACTGCGCCAGGGAGATCGTCAAATTTCTCTTAGAATTGCCTAAAATCCTGCAAAACCCTATTTCTTTATTTTTAATCGAATATCCAAATACCAGTTTTCACAGTTAAACCTAATAAGCTTGAGAAGTTATGGAGTTTCATACTAACTTTCGTCCCCCATTTAACCTGCAGGGTGAATTTCCGAAAATCGTGAAACACGTAGTTACCTGTAGGTAATTCCTTCATTTTCAATCGAAACCTAAATACCAATTTTTATGGATACGTATAGCTTTAAAACTGACAAATTTTCATTTCAAATTACAAGCCCCTATTTTACCCCCTTAGGGGTTGAACTTTCCAAAAATTTTTTTATAGCGGATGCTTACGACGACGATACGATAGTGAGCTACTATACCAATTTCAGCATTTTAGCTAATTATTATGACGTCATAATACAAATTTCAGCCCGTTCCTTTCAGCAGTGGTTTGAGTTGTGCGTTAATAGATCAGTCAATCGGTCAACTTTTTCTTTTAAATAATATATAGATTGCGGAATTCAAGCATAGGTAACAATTAATATACTCGTACCCACCTTTTCAGCTGAAGAGGAACATTGCAACATAACAGGCATGGCGTGTCTTCACGACAACTTCGCCTATCTCACCGCCCTCAAGCCTCCGTGGGCACAACGGCCAGGCCTTGTGTGCGACTGTCTGCCGTCTTGTAACGAAACTGAGATTAATGTTATCGAAGATATGGCCTTGCCGTACGTATGAGTGTTTTATTTTAGCTTCGAGTCAGTAAGTAAATCCAAAAAGACACTACCTGTAAGTATTGTCTGGTGGGACGCTTCGGCCGTAGTTAGTTACCGCCCTACCGGCAAATCCGTGCCCGCCAAGCGATTTAGCGTTCCGTCGTGTTGAAACTTGAAACCAAAGGGGTGTGGGTTTAATAAAAAACTGCCATACCAATTCCAGGTTAGCCCGGTTCCATCTTAGATTGCATCATCACTTACCACCAGGTGAGATTGCAGTCAAGGGCTAACTTGTATCTGAATTAATTACCTAGGCAATGTGTCGCAGCACTCGTAAGAGACGTTTTCTTTCAAAGAGGAAATCAATATAATGGCGTAGTAATATCAAAAGTAAGTAGGTATGTCAAACATGCATACGGTAGGGTTCCGTAGTCTATAAAGTAATTTAGTATTGAATTAACCCTTGGTTTTCGTACCTATATTTTAGACTACATACAGAAAATTCAAAGGAAGCACACGTTGAAATTATACTTGCATACTTACCGACTGAAAGATTCAAGAGAAACGTAGTCAGAAGTCGTCTTGATTTGGTTGGTAAGTACCTAGTTTGGAATTATTATAAAAACAAGACTTACATCAAATAACAAAAATTATAATACTAGATAATGCCCACGAGTTCGTCCACGTAGATTCTTAATACTGTGGGAATTCTTTCAAGGATGCAAGCTATCTCTTTACTAAATTTCATAAAATCGGTCAACGGATCGGTTTTCAATAAATCCTGTGGGAACGGATTTTCCGGCACAAAAAGTACCTATAGCCTATTTTCGTCCCTGGGATATAAAAGCTAACTCCACTGTACCAAACGTCAAAATCGGTTAAACGGAGGAGTCGTGAAAAGCTAGCAGACAGAGACACTCGCATCTATAATATCAATAAGTAGGTATTTTGTTAGTAGGTAAGTATATTAGTCGACGTAAGTCCGACTAGTTTCGAACCTATCTGGGGTCCTTTTTCACAGGGACTCACGATATTAAATCAATCAGTACGCGACAGGTCGAGATGGCAATCGGGGAGAGAACGCCCCACATACACGCACAGTCCGCGCGCTAACCCGGTGTGGGCGAGCGCGGGTGACCTGTGGGTTCCCCCCGCCTCATACGCCGATTGCCATCTCAACCTGTCGCGGACTATACTTAGGTACTACATACCTATACTTATTATTTTTTATTAATGGATATAATCTTTTGCCGAAAGAATTTCGATCAAAGTTGCCGATGAAACAAAAGGCTCTCATATTTCCTACCTTAATAAGTTTTATTTTTACTGTATTTCAGTATCACTGGGTGGTACGGCTGGTTTGTTTGTCGGAGCCAGTTTGCTCAGCTTTGTTGAATTAATTTTCTTTTTCACCGTCCGCCTTATCAACAACGTCTGGATCGAAAAGCGTAAACAGAACAACAATGTGCACCGAAATAGATACTGAAACGTAAACAGATAAACCAAAAGCAAAGTCATGGTTTTTTTCTTTTTAGGGTTCCGTAGAAGAGGTACACGACACCGTAAAAAGAATATAAAATTAATTGGTAGATCTCTGTTCCCGAGACGCGGCGCGTTGCGCGGCACCTGGTGCGTCGCGTCGCGCTGTTTACTCAAATATATTATGGCCAAGTATGAGAGCGATTATGCAGAAGCGTTTGCTTGTTATATGGCATACTTAGTAAGTGCGACTGTATGCGGGTTATGAGTACAACGCGCGACGCAACGCATCACGCGACGCGCAATGCGCGACGTCTCCAGACTCAAAAAGAGCCCGGATATTACGTCGCCGATCTTCCGCGGCGGAACGCTGACCTACATTTTATTTCATACTAGCTGATGCCCGCGACTTCGTCCGCGTAGATTTGGATTTTTAAACATCTCATGGGAACTCTTGGATTTTCCGGGATAAAAGTAGCCTATGTCACTCTTCAGGTCTTTAACTGTATCAAAACAAAAAATCACCTTGATCACCCTCGCGCCTTTCTACCCGCATTCTCCACTCCTGGCAAGTACCTAACATATGAAAAACCCCAATGCAAATAGGAATGTTAGGAGGATTTGGAAGCAAGCAGCATCGCGTCGTCGGATTAGTCATTCCTAAATCACCACGATTTAGGAATGGAATTCCTTACAGCATCAGGGTTGAGAAGTTGGGTCCTCGAGTTCAACGATAAAGTCTTTACTTGGTAGGTACCTCCAATATCAATTTATAGCCGACAGTTTCTAAATTCCATCAGTTTCGGTGGTTAAGTCCCGTACAGCAACAGGAGTTGGAATCCAAATTTTCTATGGGATTATGTCGCAATATATACCTACCTACTGTTGACTAACTGACTGTACTTACCAGTTTTCTCACGCCTCTGATCGTGCACTACTAGGTATGTAGGTAGACTTAGATACTTATGTATAATCTGAATTAAACTTTAGTTCAGAATCCAGTAAACTCTGGAAGTGTCCCAGTTTGCCACAGGAAGTCAACAGTTGCCCCTTGAATCAATGTCCTACATCTCAACAGTCGCTAATGCGTAGATCCCGTCTTCAAGGGACTCATTGATGGGCACATTATCCAATTCCATAGACGGCATATTTCTTTACATCAGTTCATCTAGGCATCTCTACAGTCAATCGAACCAATAATTTAGTTTCATTGCAAGCATTAAATAAAACATTGCTTCATAGTATAACGGCCTTTTATTTAAAATGTGTTTCCACGTCTGAATACAAATTACAATTTAATTATAAACAAGGATCTGTTTACTATAACATGATAAGTACATCCGAACTAGTAATTACCTAACTCCCACTTCAGCATCATCCTCATGATGCGGGTCATGAAAATGACCATCGCCAGCTCACTACTGAAGCAAGGAGCTCCACTCAACTCAATAAAAAGGGTTTGGCCATAGTCTACCACGCTAGCCCAAGTACCGACTGGCAGACTTCTCACCATAGCATACAATTTTCTTCACATACCTTTTATTCATTAAATATCCTCCTCTATAACCTCACATACATTATGGAGAACTCTCAGATATGCAGTTTCTCACGAAGTTTTCCTTTACCGTTAAAACAAGTGATATTAACGCACGTAGGTAACTCTGAAAAGTTAGAGGTGAGGTGCGTGCCCGGGATCGAACCCGGGACTAGGCCGACGTCTTAACCACTACCCGTTTATTTAAATGCAACTTTGTTATAAACCTTATCTTTAGTTATACCTACCTAGTACTATATTATATATTCTGTGCCTACAGTAGGTACGCGACAGGTCGAGATGTCATGAGGCGGGGAACGACCCGCACGTCACTCCCGCTATTCAACACCGGCTTACTGGGGGGGGGGGGGGGGGGTTGTGTGGATGTACGGGGCGTCCTCACCCCGATTGCCATCTCAACCTGTTGCATATTAGAGTTCTACATAATATAGTTTACCTACAAAACGAAAAATTACCTAATAAATACATTTGTACCGGCCAAAACATACAGGAAGTGCGACAGCAGCAGCATAGCAAAACGTCACACTGACTTACTGAACGCGTATAGTCATATAATCATCATCATCATGATCAACCCATCGCCGCCTCACTACAGAGCTCGGGTCTCCTCTCAGAGTGAGAAGGGTTTTGGCCATAGTCTACCACGCTGGCCTGGTGCGAATTGGCTAACTTCACACAGCTTTGAGTAATGAGTACAAGAGTCATATAATATGCCGCCTTTCATAAATCATACAGTTCAGTTTCTTCTATTATGTATGTCCAAACCTTTAATAAAATATATTCGCCAGCCAAAAACATTATGATAGGATTTCACTTATAATAAGTACGAGAAAGAAGTGTGATTTCCTGTATTTTCACTGCACATATTTCCGTTTCTCTGAACATCATATTCTCCTCATCAACCACCGCCGACTGCAAGGGCTGTGCAGTTGGAACCGGCGGTACCTCATGCAGTGCCACTGTGGAATCTGCCTCATTTGACGCAGGGCTTCTAACTGCAATAGATTGAAAACTAAATGAATTTATCTGATATAAAAAAATATCTAGGCCTAGGAGAGACAAAGCGCGACTCAACTAGGCAGACTTGATTGGTAGATCATACGTCTTCAGATGTGGCATCTCATTGGTATCGGCTCCAAAAAAAATTATTTTAGAACTACATTAACATACATAATAATAAATTCGGTAATAAACACCTTATCACCACAAATTCAGAAGAGAATGTGATCTTATAAAATACTTAGGTACTAGAAAGAATAAATAGAAAGGAATATTAAATTATGATCTTTATGATATCTTATGGTCAAGGTACATATATTATGTCTATAGTACGCGAGATGGCAACCGGGGTATGAGGCGGGGGAACGCCCCGCACACCCGCCTGTCACCCGCCCTACCCCGCAGCCGCACCGGGTTCTCACGGGGTGGAACAGGTGTGCGCCCTCACCCTGACTGCCATCTCGACCTGTACTATACATTAATATTTTAAAGAGGTAAAGTTTGTAAGTTTTAATTGAGGAGGTAAGCTCCAAAACTATTCATCTGATTTCTTTCACTTTCAAAATTCTTTCACTGATTCCGAAGCCTACGATTCGTCCGCGTGGACTACATACATTTCAAATCCCTGTTTTACCCTGGGGTTAAATTTTCAAAAATCCTTTCTTAGCGGATGTCTACGTCATAATAGCTTAACAGCCCGATCCTTCCAGTTGTTTAGGGTGTGCGTTGATCAGTCAGTCAGCTTTTCCTTATATACAGTAACTATTTATTAATTTATTAGATAAATATGTAATATTTAAGTAAGCCTTAAATAGGTACTCACATAATCGATGTTGCCATTTCTGAATGGGTAAGCATCCGAAGTAATTACCAAACACATAACAACAAAAAGCAAAAGCCACGTATTAATAAACTTCATTATTTTTAGTAGGTATCACTTCATATCTGCTTGACGACTTTTAATTTAAATTAAACACTTTTCATTTAAATTATCTAAGTCACTGTGCTCGGTATGAAGTTATTAAGAGCAATGGCTGGTTGTTGTATTCCCACCGTATATAAGGGAGCACAGTACACCCACACACTTTTTTCCCGGTATAGCACATGGTGCTAACTGCTAAGTAAAGCGTTTTCAAAAGTATACAAACAGGTATTATTATGCTTAGGTACTTATTTACTCAAATTATTAATAAACAAGCCTCAATATCTCAACGGTTGAGGACCGGACTGAATTCCGAAAGGTCGGCGGTTCAAACCCCACCCGTTGCACTTGATTTACGCTTAGTTGGAGGGGAAAGGGGAATATTAGTCCTGATTAGCATGGCTAATATTCTTTTTTAAAAAACTATACAATATTATAAAACTAACTGGACGATATCTGTAAGTAAGTACCTACCTACATTAAAATAAAATTTGAAAATTTTATTTGGTGTTAGCATTATTATCGATATGGAGCCCAAAACAGTATTAGGTATATTTCTGTCTGTCTGTCTGTCTGCACACGCTTCATGCTGAAACCACTGAACGAATTTAAATGAAACTTCCATCCATCCATCCATCCATCAGCCTGTTTGCGTCCACTGCTGGACATAGGCCTTTCCAAGAGCGCGCCACCAAACACGGTCCTCCGCCTTCCTCATCCAACCGCTCCCCACCACCTTCTTCAGGTCATCGGTCCAGCGGGCGGGGGGTCGTCCTACACTGCGCTTACCGGTACGCGGTCTCCACTCCAGAACACGTCTGCCCCATCGGCCATCGGTTCTGCGACAGACATGGCCTGCCCATTTCCACTTCAGCGCGCTAATCCTTTGAGCTATGTCGGCCGCTTTTCTTCTTCTGCGAATTTCCTCGTTCCGGATTTTATCCCTGAGAGTGATACCCAAATGAAACTTAGCATTAGCATATTTGATCCTACCTATAATAGCTAATATTCCGGGTTAGGATAGTTTGATCCCGAAAAAGAATAGGGTTCGCTCGGGATAGGGAAATGAATTTTTTGCTGATGTTAGGTATTCCACAACTCCAGCAAATCTTAATCGATTTTGCCTGGATTTTGCCAATTATTTTTTCTTTACTTTGTAATGTCAGGTAAATTTCAAGTTCATGTAAAGGAGAAAACCTTATGAATAGTTTCGGAGATGCAGGATGGGGGGCATTGGTCTCCTTCTGTGAAAGGAGGCCGGCCTTTGAGCGGGATCGTGAGCGAGCCGATCCTGCTCGGAGGCAAAGACATCAGGGCGGCGCTGATCAACTACCCGATCCGCCCATCCAGTAGTCCCGGGTGCTGGGACTGGGTCGCTAGTGGCTGGAGCGGAGCTCTGGCTGGCTACCCTGGAAGGACGACAACTTGCTGTGCCACAAGTTGTCATGCCTACATGCAAAGAGCATGAGGCTAGAGTAGTGCATCCTCCAGCATGAGCCGTAAGAGTTCCCGGAGCCTCGAAGATGGCTAACGAGGGGGTTTTAGTGGATAGAAATCCCACATAACCCGATCTTTCCTCAAAGAGATCGGGTATCTTGAGATTTCCCCTCGTCAACAAAAAAAAGGATGGGACTCCTCAACGGGTAACAGCAAATCAATGGCGATACGTGTACTGTATAGCTTAGTAAAAAAAAGACTTTTAACCATAATTCACACTTACAAATTAGTAAGTAGGTAATAGGTATAATATCAAAGCAATTCAATAAGTAGGGACCTATGGGTTTCATTATTATCATTCAGAATAAGATTCATTTATATTCTTTTCTTTTTTATTCTTCCCGAATAGTAACAGGTTCGATTTTGTAATAATTTTGTAAGTAGGTAATAAGATTCCGTTGGCACCCGTCGGGTACGGAACCCTAAAAATTACAGAAAAATTAATTACCGTTTCCGATTAAAACTTAAAAATCTAGATAGGTATTGTAGTATTTATTATACCTACTTATTTGGATCAGTTTTCGGATTTTATTCTATCGAAGAAATTAATTTCATGCCGAATTTAGAATAAAACAAAATACATTGAAATATCAACGTTATTTTGTACTAAAGTGTTCAAATAAAAAGCTTACAAAAGTCCCATATGGGCCCTGCATTAATCCTGAATTTAAATTGGACCAATTAAGGGTCCATATGAAAAATATATTGGTCAGCCTTAAAAATTGAACCAATTGAATGTTTTCCTGTTCAGTTAAAACTGCATAGAACGACTGGGGATTGGTCATAGTGTCCAGCCAGTGAACCCGTAATTCTTCCGCGAACCGCAATATAGAGCATCGAGGCAAAAGTTAATTAGATAAGCCGTTATGTTTCACTCATGAGATCCAATTACGTATTCTCACAATCATGCCTACAAAGATACAGAATGTTCTAGAATCTGCATATAGAAATGACTCAAATCTGAAAAATAATTATGTGAACTCATCTCATGACTCAGGTCTGGATGTTTGCTGTGGCCCGTAAGCCCAGCGTAATCGTAATCTATCGTAAGCCTATTTATGTGGTACTTAAATCTCAATTTCTCCTATTTTACAACCTTTGTACTTTTCCTAATTAATTTTAAAAACAACCATTTGTATGGGAAGGCACTGGCCCCTATAATACGGGTTCTCCTAGTTTACAAGGGACTCCATGAAACTTATGTATGTAACAAATTTTAATTAAATATTCATTTCATTTCAAACATGTATTATTTTCATTTTATTTCAAACTAGCTTCGGCCCGCGGCTTCGCCCGCGTAGCCTACAGGAAACAAATGGCATTTTTTTTCAGAAACAAACAATATAACATCAAGACGCGCACCCTGCACCAGCAAAACCTTCCAACCCCCAAACCCCCATTTCATCCCTTTGGGGTTCTCATAGTCGTTTCTTAACTGACACCTAACCTCAAGAAAAAACCTACTTGCCAAATTTCAAGTTAATAATATCAATAATTAAAACTTTCCCATACAAACTTTCATCCCCTATTTTACCACCCTTATGGGCAAATTTTCCAAAAATCCTGAAACACGTATTTCTTCATTTGTGACCGAAAACCCAAATACCAATTTTCATGCAAATAACTTGAAAAATGACGGACTTTTATACAAACTTGCATCCCCCATTTAACCCACTTAGGGGCGGAATTTCGAAAAATCCTTTCTTAGTGGATACCTACTCATTTCAAAGAACAGACCCTCCAAATTTCATGTCTTTAGGACCAGCGGTTTAGGCTGTGCGTTGATATATATGTCAGTCAGTCAGTCAGTCAGGACTTTGAATTTTATAAATATAGATATTATCAACGGTAGTGACTAGTGAGTGAAGCTACGGTTTTCCAAGAGTAGTGTCGCCACATAGCAGCCGTAATAATATTATGACGGACGTGAAAGGGCGGACTTAAAACAGTCGCATAACTGTGCAGATAACACATGAAATTTGGTCCATCACCGCTACCGTAGCTTGACTGCCGCGTTTTAACTATTTAAGGCTTTTTTTATTTAAACTGGGTATTCCAATTTTTACTTATTTCATATCTCATTTTCAACAAACGAAACAAACGTTCGAAAACTGTTCAGCAAGGTTCAGCACCTTAAAGACAGCCTGCATGGAAATGGCTGCACTTGAGTCAAACTTCTCTACCTACTAAGAAACCATGCCATCTTGTTAGTTGTTTCTATAGTCAACGTTTCAGTAACATCGCTTCTTCCGCAGCGCTAAGCTACTAGAAAACCGTAGGTAGCTTTTATACTTACCTATGTACCTATATTTTGTATTGTTTGGCTCAGAGATGGCATGCTCACTTTACGATCAAAACCCTTTAAAAAATATGATTAAAAGTAAAAACTGTTGATAATTTAATAGCTTTTACTTAATCTATTAAATTATATAGTTTTTCAAATTAAAGTTCGAAGCATATTAATAAATTATCGATGTGAAAAAAACACTTCAATGAGAATTATAAATCATAATTAACGCCTCAATAGGGCTCAAATGCCCTTAAATGCTGCTGAAAATAAATAGACTAGTGATGTCACGAATGTTCGCATTCGCAGTCGCGGATATTCGCATATTCGCATTCGCATTCCGCAAAATTACTACGAATGTTTTGCGAATATAATTTTTTAATGCACCTAATAGTTGGATAATAAAACAAAATCCATTAATTTCTTATGTTTTAAAAAGTAACTAAACCTCGTAATCACATTATCAGTCTTCTCTTTATCATTTGGTAACGGGACTGCCGCCAAGGTTAAGGCCAATTTAAACAAAAACAGAATATTCGCATTCGAATTCGTGAAAATTGGCAGCAGATATTCACATTCGCATCCGCGAATGTTCAAAATATGGCATTCGTTACATCACTAAAATAGACTAAGTACCTACCTACAGGTACTGGTTGAACCGAACAATGTATTAGAGGCCAAACAAAATAATCCATAAGTTCACCATAATTTTCGTAGTGCCGGGATATAAACCTTTGGCAGTAGGTACTCGAATCTGCAAAACTCTATACCACATAGAGAAAACGCAAACTGTGTTAAAAATTAAAATCAAGCCACCAGGGATGTTGACAGTTTTACTAAATTTTAACGTTAAAACTGCCAAAAGATTTCGTTATGTTACATTAAAAAGTAACATTAATATTAGCGGTATAAGGATTGCTACTTTCACCGCTATTGATGATATTAGGTATATCTATAGGACGCAAAAGGTCGGGATGGCAACGCCCGCACAGCCTCCGCGCTAACCCAGTGCAAGATAGCGCGGGTGACGTGCGGGTGTGCTGGGCGTCCCCCGCCTCATATCCCGATTGCCATCTCGACTTGCTGCGAAATATAGATAACGTTATGGATGTGTGGGTATCGTTATTTTATCGTTAACATGTCGGTACTTTGGTATTGCTGCCAATAAATAAATACCGGTAATTCAGTCCCTCCAAGCCTAGTGCAAAGTTCTCAAGGAAAGATGATGATTCAGTAAAAAATAGAAGATTTACGAAAATGGCTATAACTATAAGTACTTATATACTTGAAGTTACATACACCTACACTTATTTTTTGGGCAGACGTGTAAAAAGCAATCTTCTTAAAACAATCATATTTATTCCGATGAAAGTGGTCACCCCAGCGGCGTACGGTATCGATTGGTATAACAACACAAACGGGACGTCGATATAGCGTCCATCTCCTCATGTTTGTCGCATAAAATGAAAAAAAACAACCTTTATACCTACCCGTGATCGCTAATTCCCCAATTTCTTATCAAAACAATTTCCCGTTAGTGATTCGGTGCTAAAGATACGTAGTGCAAAATGTAGGCATACCTAAATCTTCAAGGGAAGACTGAAACCTGCAATCTTTGAACAGAAAATTACAGTGATCATGGTAAGCTCTTATTATGTGTTCAGAATGTCCTCTCCTATAAGTTTATTTATGTTAAGGATTTACCCCCTTAATAAACCTACGTAAATAAACCTACCTACCTACCTAAGACAGGATTTTAGGGTATTAGTAGATACCTACCTGTCAATGGGTTTTTGTTTTGTTTAAGTATTCAGGAAATAGTCTGATACTTATCACTACCCATATTATAAACACCAAAGTGTGTGTGTGCATTTTGCATGGTTTCACCACCATAGCTTGAAGGATGCTACGATCCTTCAAGCACGTCGCAACGAAGCAACGGATCGACGTGATTTTTTTGCATGAATATAGTTAAAGACCTGGAGAGTAACAAAGGCTACTTTTTATCCCGAAAAATGAAAGAGATCACACGATATTTCATAAGCCTAAATCCACGCGGTCAAAGTCGCGGGCATCAACTTTATTTTGTTTTATTAGTTGAACCTACAGGAACCATTTTTGTAGCTTGATGCTTACCTATTCACTTCATCGTAAATTGAGCATGAGCATTTTAATTAGCAATTGTAATTATTTTTTAACAAAATTGGCCGTGAACATAATATTTCTACGTTATTCCCGTCAGTCCTTCTAAATAAAATATGACTGAGGTCAAATTAGTTGATTGTGAATTTACGGAAGCTTTATTAAAATCAATTTAGCTAATTAACACGAAAAGAGGACATTTTTATCACGCGCTTTTCGATAAAGGAGTCCTGCATAGTTAAGTTACGTATTTCAAAAGAATTTCTGTATTATCTACCTATACCTATAGTAGTCGAGATGGAAATCGGGGTGGGGACGCCCCGCACACCCGCACAGCCCCTGCGCTAACCGTAGTGCGGGATAACGCGGGTGCTGTGCCGGGCCCGCACCGGAATTATTAATTTTCCGGGATAAAAACTAGCCTATGTCACTCACCAGGTTTTTGACTATACCCATGCAAAAAATCACGTCGATCCGTTGCTCCGTTGTGACGTGATTGAAGGACAAACCAACAAGCCAAGAAATACACTTTCGCATTTATAATAGGGGTAGTGAAATGAAATAGGGGTAGTGACGCTAAGTATTAGACAAAACTAAGAAACTCAAGACTGAAAGCTGTAATTGCTGAAACACTGAATTTTTTAAAGATTTTCAAAAATGCAAAGTGAACAAGAGACCGGTGCGATGAGCAAGCTCAGCCTGTTAGGTGGAGGGGAAGGTTGCGGTGCAAGATGGACCCTTGGAGCGCTACTCCTTGCGCCCCTGGCCGCCGCAAACTCCAGCTATTGCGCTGTGCCTGCTGTGCTTTTGCTTTCTGCCTTCATTACTTTGGCAAGTAAGTATACCAAGAATTTGTTTCCCATAAAAGTTATTGACACGTGAAGTGGCATGGGTACTGCAAAGTCTATGCAAAACCATGTCCTCTACTTTCCACTTCTACATAAATTGCGATATTATGGAACTCTTTACCACCAAATTTTGTATGAAAACTTAATCTTTCAAACGTACCTTTGATATTGTATTTAAATAGCCTTAGCATGTTCTGCCAGTTATTGTAGTCCACAAACCGGAGATAGCTTGCTCTCAAGAGCTGTTCTTACTCAATGCACGGACGAATTTTCTCATGAACATCCGTCGCGTTGCTTTGAAAACTCATGGAAGTAGTCATTTTAGACCAAAAGCGAAAGCGTATCATTACAATATTTGACATTGCGTAATAAATTCAGCTAAGTACTTATTGTATTTTTAGCACTTACAGGTCGAGATCTAAAGAAGTTGTCAGAACTACTGCCACCCTCAAAAACAGCAAGAGGCCGACGGGAAAGAAACCTGCGCTCGTTTGCTGAGTTCATGGTAATGTGGATGTGTTTCCTCTCGCATTTGGTTGCTGTCGCCGTGTGTGCCAGGATCCTGAGTGCTACAGCCGATCATGTCACTGGTGGAAGAACTAGGAGGTGGCTGTTTGGTTATGAGACGCGGTCTCTGGGAGAACCTTGGCCTGACGTATTAGGTGTTACGGTTGTTATGGTGGTATGCGCCATGTTTATGTGCGGGCTGGAGGTACGTAACATAATCCTTTCAATTATTATTTCTTTGCTTCATGAAAATATTAGGTACTTACTACAGATTTTTTGCAATTTTTTCAGGAAAGCATGATGTTTACATTCATGTTGCTGGTTGTTTTGTACATATTTAGCCAATGTTTTGCTATATTTGGCTTGATAAATTTAGACATCGAAAATATTAAGATACCAATCCCGATAACACTTTACGAGGTAAGAGAATTTTGCATCTTCTTCCTTTTTATTAGTTTCGTACCTCCAGAAAAAAAAGGAACCCTCACTCGTTGTTAGGATCACTTCGTTGTCTGTCTAAGACAGATAGCAATATCATAAGCACACGCTGCACAAGTAAAGGGAATAATCCGAAGACCATGAATTTGTGGTTACATCATAAAAAATTAAAAAGTTATTTCTTGTACGATGGTAGGATGGTACCAACTTTTCTTGTGTGAGTCCGACTTGCACTTGACCAGGTTTTTTGTCTGTTTGCTTGATTGTTGCGACTCATCTGTGTTGTAAAACTCGATACCTGGTGGTTGCAATTTTTGAATATTTCCTTTCCAGATATTTGCAGCAGGAGCGCCAATATCCTATGCGTTTAGTGTAGTTTCACCACCGAAAGACAACGAGACTATGAAAAAGAAAATGATCGTTATGATTGTTGTACCGACTGTAGTCCTAAGCAGTTTATGTTTTCTCTACACTAACATGTTAAAAGGGTATGTAATATCATGTATCTATTTAAATATTTTCTCCAAATCCGACTGTCTTTTATAAAATATCTTCCAATACCAAGTTAGATCGGCTCACCAAACGAACAATACTTAATTTTTTTTGTTTCGTATTCCTTATAGCTGAGGGTCGTGACCTCTTTCCATTAAATTTTCTTGGGATAATAATGCGGTGGGTTCCCAGAAACTAAGAAATCGCGATTTCGACTCGGTTATCACAGTTATTATCAGATGTTTGTGAAGGAACGAAAAGGACAAATTCGGATCTCTTAACGGCGACACTACGCACTCATCCGGTCCGAGTCCGTGAAAATACGTTCCTTTTTGTTTTGTATGGGAGCTTATGACATAATATTATGTCGTAGATAATCGCTGGTATTCTCACGGATGACGGATAGAGAAGGGCAGTGCGTAAACGCCGTTAGTCTGTCAGCTATCCAGTTCTTGACTTGAGTCAACGTCGTTTAAAATCGCAATCGAATGATATGCTTTGTCACAACTAGGCCACACATCCTTCAGTTTCAATTTTATCTCAGCAAAAACTTAAAACACTTTTTCACAACCTCTAAATGCTTTTACAAAATTTCTACTTTTATTACAGGACAAGCATCGATGCAGCATTGCCCGTGACTACTCTGTTGGAAGCTAGAACAGCAGAATGGGTTTATCCAGTTATAGCTGCCATTACTGTCGCCGGGATATGCCTCGCCTTGACAGAGTTGTGTCCGATACTCTTCTCTATACTGGTAGCCTTAGCTTCTCCAGAATGGAAAGTACTAACAAGGTCCATGACATACGAGAGCAGTACTACTGGCAGCCCTGTTCTGGCCGTCTTTACTGCAGGTTGTTTAAAATCTCTTCTATCTGATTACCTAGCTTCTTATCTACCACTACCAAAAGTAGGAGTTTCTATAATTTTCGAAAACAAAAACCTATATCGAGTCCCTCCATAGGGCTGAATTTCAATATACAGTGCCCGGAAAACTTTTAGCAAAAAGCGGCGAAGTGGAGGGAAGTTGGCGCATGATAGGAAACAAGGGGCGACTAATCAAGCAACTTCGAGTTCCCGCGCGGAAGAAAATGAAACCTCGAAATAAATAATAAGTTCTGATTTAAGGCACATGTGTTCCTTATGCTCTTAGAAGTATATCCACAATAATCCCCACCCGTAAAAAGCAAAAAAAAAAGAGAAGCCAGAAAATAAATACTGCGCATTTGCTCAAGTTGTTTGCAAAATATGTTTAAAGCGTCAGTATAGTACCTACAGATTTAACTTTATGTAACTTTAGTATCGCTAAAATATTTAAATTTCACAAAAGCAATTGAGACGTGCTAACTTTAAATTTCACAAAATCAATTGAGACGTGCTAACTTTAAATTTAACGAAAGCAATTGAGACGTGCTAACTCGTACGTAACTGTAGGATACCTGCTGACTAAACTTGAGCTTATTATTTTTAGGAAGTCTTGCAGCAATCCTCGCCTTCGCATGTCCTCTGTCACACATGATAACATTAATGAACGCAAGTCATCTACTAAGCATTTCCATACAAGCGTTTAATTTCATCATCTTGCGATGTGTGCCGACAGCTGAACAGATGGAAGCTGGAGGTACTTAAATGCTACAAAACTAATATATAGCCTATTTTCCAAACTAAAATTCCTGTTAATATTTATACTAATCATTTTCAGATGTAGAATATAAACGTCTTGGCAATGAAAATACGCGTTCAGCAAAGTCCTCAGAGAAAAAGGCCAAACGTGGCTTATGGTTTATTCCATCAGCACTGCGTCATACTAAAACTTTGGAAAGCATCAAGTCGAAAGTTACCAAAGGTACCTTCACAAGTTTCTAATACATCTTTCTATCTTCTAATATTTTTGGATACTTGTGACCGGGATCTGCATCTTTGAATTCCCGAAAATCATCATCATCCGACGTGTTATAATTACGCGACAGGTCGTCATGGCAATCGGGGTATAAGGCGGGGGAACGCCCCACATATCGCCCAAGCTCGCCCACACCGGATTAGTTCGGGAGCTGTGCGGGTGTGCGGCGATTGCCGTCTCGACGTGTCGCGTACTATAGGTGATGTCGCGATGAATTAAATAATATATTCCAACTAACTGAACCGGCTCTCCTGAAGAAGCGTAAAACAGTAATTTTTGAGAATAATGTAGGCCACAAAGACCTTAAGTATACCAATCATAGAACAGTTCAAGATAATATGTTATTAGATTTCATATTTTGGTAAAATAAAACTTTATTTAGCAGCTTTCATAAATGATATTTTTTTCATAGCAGATACTGAAGACCGCGAATGTCTACTTCTTGACGAATATGCTAACTGTCCGTCGGAAGAAATAGATCAAGTAACTAGCGGCAGCAGTGGTACAAAAGCTTTAACATTAGCTGAAGAAGAGGATGTCCAATCAGATATTGATGTCAGTGAGGCGGAAATATCCTCGGGGGATGATTCCACTGATATTGACGCAGTAGTCAAAGAATATAGAGATCGAATACAGGTATTTAATATAATTTTTGAAGTTGCCTTCAATGTTATTTATTACCTTGAAAGTTTTAGAATTTTTGTGACTACTTTTTGGAAGAACATCGTAGAAAATGATGTAAAATAGTAAAAATAATAGCACTAAGTTAGAACATAGAATACGTACCTAAATACTTGTTACTACTTACATATAAAAAGTAATTAACAGCCTATTATGGAGTTCTAGTCCTAAAAAATTCTTACTAGACACTTCACTACGGTTTATCATCGTCTGGTGACAAAGGGACTGGTTCACTTAGGCAATCAGAGAGTAGATAGGTAATATTATACAGACGTAGTTACAGTACGCAGCAGAAAGTAATGTAGGTACATCGGCTTTTATAATGACATTTCGGCTTTGTAGAGCATTGTCTCTGTTACTCATACCCTCAGATTAATTATTTTCCACGCGGGTATAATTATTTATAGATTAGTAGTAAGAATTTTTCTTAGTAGGTAATAAGCTGATTCCCAATTCACGTTTCCAATAAAAAACCATTTTATGATAAGATGAAATACTATGAGCCCCAGCTGGTATACTTCTATTTCATGAAATAGTTTCAATTGCTACCAAACTCTAGCTGCTATTAGTTGACATCATAACAAAGCAGCTGTTTCATCGTTGGACAATCACGTTACTTGACATGGCACTCACATAACTTTCGGTTAACAAAATGGTTATACTTACCAATTACCTATAGGTGGTGACCGCGATGCCAGTATCCAGCCTGCCAACGCCACCATGTATGCGTGGAGCGCGCTGGTCGGCAGTTGGAGCAGTTTTTCAAGTTCTGGCCGATGCTTTCATTGCTGTTGCCTTTTGCAAAGAGACTTTGCGAGTGCCGATGTTTGCTACTGGAATACCGTGTAAGTTTTAATTAAATCATTTTTTTTAATGAATACAAGTATTGCTTGGGGTATAGTATAAATCATAGAATAGAATAGACACGTATATAACGTTTAGTAATTCTATTCAACCCACTAGGTATCTAACCAAGTTGCGAGAAGAATTCTCCGTAGCCCCAATATTCCAGAATTCTTTTACTTCCATTCAGGATTTGATCTCTGGCACGAACCAATAACTTTTGGGAGCTATTTGTACCTACTATTAAATATTCTGTAACTCTGTGCGTTCTAAGCAATTAAATATCACTTGCTTTCAAAAATCAAAATCAAAATACTTATTTAAACTTTAACAAGTACTTTAACAATGAAGGAAAATATCGCAAGAAGTCAACCTGCATGCCTGAGAATGAGTGGCATCTCATAGTGTGTGAAGTCTGCCAATCCGCACATAGCCAGCGCGCTATAGCCTAAACCTTTTTATACTGAGTAGGTAGGTACCTCAGTAGTACCTAAATGATTCTCAGTAGGGAGTAGGCCGGCTTGAGGTGATAATGATGATGAAGATGATGATAATCTACTTTGTCATTTTCAGTATGGCTATGCGGCACCTTCTTTAGCACTTGGCAACCGGCACACGATATCGGCTTGAAGAGACTGCAGAAGTTTCAGGGTCCAGTGACATTGACAATATCTTCGTTGCTACTCACGCCGCTTCTCGTCACCTCGTGGCCTGCGATTATACTCTTCGCTGGAGCTGGTAAGAACCCAACTGCCCAAACCGAAAGAACCAAGCTGAAAATGAAGACCAATCACAATGGTCTCCATTTTTAACCTACCTTTGTGGCAGAAGAATATCTTACTCTTAAATTAATTGTTCACGGTTTCACCCTTTAATTTTATGGGGAATATATAATGTTTAGAAAGTTTGTTGGATTCCTACCGGCGAAGTCCAGACTTAGCTTCTATTGGAAAACTCCAGGATCTCGGGAGTTGACAATCCCAACTAGGTTCAGCCCACGCAACTTATTGCATATGCGTACAAACTCAGCCCAAAGGCTCTTTAACTAGTAATAGTAGTGCTATCCTTTTTTAGTCTGTTAGTTTCTAGTTTTTTCTAGTCTTGTCATATTTAGTTTGGAAATTTGTAGACAAATAATTTAGCACTTTGTTAATAATGTCCTTTGGACTTACTAGATTAACTATTAACTAGATTAACTATTAAATACCTATGATATTTCCTTCCCCAGGAGTAGTAATTTACGCCCGTTGCGAACGTTGGTGCGGAGACCTGGCAGTGCAGCAAGCTCGAAGCACGCTCGAGAAGCGCAAGCTGCGCCATGTCGCCTCTGCCACTCCGCTCACCGGCGCGCGACTGACTCACGTCGACACCGTGTATATTGCCAGGTACATACTGCTTCCTTCAAAGAGTAGCCAACATATTTTAATCTCAACTTTCAAACCATCACTAAACTGATATAAAAATTACAGATGACAAGAAGACGACTCGGATACGAGTCTGGATAACCTGATAGATGAAGAGGAAAACGGAGATGCTGACACCGAATGACACGTAGCGAACACGGTAATCATCATTGCCGACTAGAGAGTGCACTACATTAATATACATATTATATTAGGTACTTTCCTGTATAGACAACTACTGTATTGTGCTTTGTGATGCATAATACAACTGGATACAACAGAAAGCGATATGTACGTATATTTTATTTGAAGACGAACACATAATTTATTATCTATCACTGACATTCGAGTCACACCAAAATGCATTGCAACACACTACAAGCACAATACAGTAGTTTGTCTGCTCCTTAAACATTCATGCTGTTAAGGCTGCCTTTCCATCAATGATGAGCACGGAGGTGAAGCAAAGGATCGCTTCATTTCCATATTTTAGCGCATCATTTTTATCATAACTAAGATGAAGCATAAGCAATGTAGTGGTCGAATTAAATCATAGAGGGACTGCAGGCCGACTGCAAAATTGCAGTTAGCATGCAGTTTGATTCGCTCATGATCAGTTTACCGTTCTCAGTTCACCAGATTTGCGACAACAATTGCCGATCGACTGCGCAGTCTGCATGCAATATACGGGTGTCGGGGGTACAGCTGTGTCAATTGCCATTAATCCCAACGGCAATTTTGCAGTTGTTTTGCCATCCAAATGCAATCCCTCTGTCTAGGCCCATACCCTCACATATTTCTGGTGGAATCGACACGATCATCAACATTAACGTAGATGGAGCAGAAGCATTAAGAATAAAGTTAGAGTTAAGAAATTAAGGAGCTCGCACACGGCCGCCAGAGCCGGTATTATTAGTAACAAAACTTCGAATGACGTCAACAGTATCATGCGTGACGTAAAACTGTGTGGATGTTCACGTCACTGTCGAGCTCTGCAGCTGGTCATCTGCATTTCTTCTTACGTCCCCTGTGACAATTGTAGGTCGTCTCTTGTTACGTGATCACCTTTGTATTAGTTGAATGTTGAAAAATTGTATTACTAAAAATAAGGAGTGCTAATGTCAATTGGAAGTAGCGTATTAATCTGTGTACTTATTATGATGAACAAAT
The DNA here is from genome assembly GCF_902806685.2 of Maniola hyperantus. Classification (NCBI taxonomy): domain Eukaryota; kingdom Metazoa; phylum Arthropoda; class Insecta; order Lepidoptera; family Nymphalidae; genus Maniola; species Maniola hyperantus. The sequence goes on from NC_048550.1 coordinate 7,744,251, forward strand.
GACTGCTTAGGTATGAAAGTAAGTAGGTATATTATTACTAATGCATTTAATAAGTCACGTGTGCAAAAGATTGGCGTATAAGAGATGTTATCTTTTCATCTCGGCTAGTCAAAATCTATAAAACTGATTTGCTGAGATCAGATCAGAATAGGTTCATAATTAATCAGTTGATAAATACCATATTCATATGCAGCCCTCTAAGCAGGGGAGTTTTGAGTTCAATCCGCTCAATCTGGAATTATTGTTAAAATGTGCCTATACACTTGTTCTTGAATATTCCAAAAATTTCGAGTTCGGTTAGAAAATTGGCCCTGATAAGCTCTTTGTCCGAAATCATGCAGCCATGCAACTGGCGAGGTTTGGTGCGTCATGCTCACCACTCACAACTTTGTTATATTGTTTAATGTTACCAACATTGGGAGGCGTCAAGTCGTGTTACCATTTTAATAGGGTACCTAATACCTTGAAGGAACCACGTGAAAAAAGTTGATACCACTGTTAAAACAGAAGAGCAACATAAAAAGTACAGTATCTGGCAGGCAAGATTGCTCATCGATACTTAGAAATAGTTTTCAGCTTCGTAGAGTCCTCTCTGTCACTCATACCTGGACGTTTTGTCGGTCTCTACGACAGAGACAACGCTTTACGATACCGAAACCTTTTTAAAGTTCTTTCCTGCAGGGTACTGTATAGGACCTCTCTACATTTTCCGTCCATGACATAAAGCCTTTAATTTGGTTGTTTTTAATCCAAAAGGTAGTAATATTATGGTTGTTCTTCGTCCTTAACGTACCTATATCAAACCTTCTATTTTCAATTCATGCTCATTTATCAGAGTCTTTCAACTTTTCAAATTAACGTTAACCGTGCCTAAATCTATCATTTAGTTTATACGAAAAGGGACAGAAAACATTGTAATTTGATTATAAATGACAGTTTTATGTTAACTTGATGAAAAGTTACATTACAGTGCGCGAGGTCACGTTTGAGACTATTAAGTGCCTAGCAAGTAGCAAAACATTTAATGAGTCATGATAATTTTTTCATTAACTACATAGGTATCTTAAGTCTAGAAACTTTAATATTTTCTGTCTTAGGTATGGCTGGTCAGAGTTAAATAATTGCCTTTATTATAACGGAAACTAGAAATTAAGGATAAGATTTATTGAGACTAGATGTAACCTTAGTATGAGAGATAATTATTACGAATTTGTAAATTGCTTGCCAGCTTTAAAAATTAAATGAGTGCTCGTCAAATTGTGTAAATATTCGTACTTTTCTACGAGCACACTAAAAATGCCTTATAAATTATTGTAATTTTGTAGAAAATCTGTCATAAATAGTCGTCTGTTATGTTATGCCTACTTCAACGTAAAGTAGAATTTTATTTTGGAAAACGAGCACATTATCTGATGTGGTAAGAAAAAAATATATGATTGAATTAGAAAAAAAAGTAAAACAATAGTAATAAATATTTTTATAATTAGATATTTCGCGTTTACAGTATTATTTCTGCATTAACTATTGAAATAAGCAACTGACGCTTTTGGCCTAAATACTTTAAGAATAATTTAATGTAAGATATTATAAATGTACAATTCTCAAAATTTATCAGTTGCTCTATATGTATCTAAGAGGACAGGCCGGCCTGATTAAAAAAAAGAAAGATCAGAAGTGTAATCATATCATTTTGTTCACCAGCTTCTCACTTGTTTCCAGCCTTTATATATTTATTTGCAAATCTATCTTAAGGGTAACCTCAATGTAACTTAGTAATTATTCAGATCAGCAATTAAAAACCTGCTAAATATCACATCTTTTATTTTAAAATCTCAATGTCAAATGTTTAAGTGCTACTTTTCTAATAAATACATGCTATAAATAGTCTCCGCTTCCTTACTGTCGAATGTAGGGTTGAATTTGACTTGAATTACCTCTTTGAATCCCTCTTTCACAGTCGGTTCAACGAATTTGTTTCTGCAACAAATATATTATGTATCACTGTAAATCTAATTCTATGCATAAGAAGACTTATTTAACTGTCTCTACACACACTCACACTCTCTCTCACACTATTCTACCATCCTTTAAGTTAATGTATTGATAAGCTAGGGGACACATTACTACGCAAGAATATTGAAACGTTTAGTTTTATAGGGCTAGTTTAGTCAAATATGTCTGTGTAGCCGGTAACAGATTTGTTTAACTATTTTTAGGGTTACGATCTCTTTGTTTTAAAGAAAAGAGGTTAATTTGATTCAATGCATTTTAATACCCGGCAGTAAGCATTACACATCGAGCTTATGAAAGAGATAATCGGCAGTTTCGGTTTCGTAGAGCGTCGTCTCTATCGTTGAAACTGACAAGTGCAGCGATAAAACGTATGAGTGATAAAGACGACGCTCTACGAACCCTAGAGCTTTAAAAGAGATAGATATCGTCGGTTTCTATCTCTTTTTAAAGCTCGGCATGCAATGTTTACTGCAGTGCTCTATCTATAAAAATACTAGCTGATGCCTGTGACTTCGTCCTCGTGGATTTAGATTTTTAGAAATCCCGTGGGAACTCTTTGATTTTCCGGGATAAAAGTAGCCTATGTCCAGGTCTTTAACTCATGCAAAAATCACGTTGATCCGTTGATTCGTTGAGACGTTATTAAAGGACAACTATCCAACAAACTAACAAACAAACAAACATTTGCATTTATAATATGGTATAATAATACTGACTTGTAAGTGTGGAACACAATGTCGTTGACGGGCGCGTGGTGGGCGCGCATGATCTCGCGGAACTTGTTGTTGTGCTGCGCGTGCGCAAGGCTCGTGCGCACGTGCGCGCAGCGGCACGCTACGTGCTCGTCCGCCGCGAGCGACGTCCAGCGCGCTCGTGACTCCGTGTCAGGGTTTGTACTGTCCACTATTACACTTTTACCTTGCTGGAAATATTATTAAACATCTATTGAAGAGCTTCCGAGACGGTCAAGTAGCTTGACGTCAAGAATTTTGAACGCTAGCAAATTTTGCTTGATACTTGACTCTTGAGTCAAGCATACTTGTGCTTGACGCGTGATTGATGCGATTTTGCGCTGCTTTGTTCCAAACTAGATAACTGTAGTGAACTGCAGTGTCAGCATAGTGTCAGAGTATGAAATAGTAGTGAAATCGTCAATTTGAGATAGAACATGTTGCCAGTTTATACAATCGAATTGCTGTATGAAATCAGCCATTGAGGCCCAAATTAAAAGACACATAGCTAGCCCCTTAGGCGGGACGGGATGAACAGGGAGTGCTGTGAAGACAAAATGTATGGAACGAAACGAGCACACGGCGACTTCTAAAAAATTTAAAGTGTAAAACTACAAGTTACCTTTAACAATTTAGATGCTTCTGCTGCACATTTTTGCCAAGTGCCAAGAACATCTCTGCATACTGTCACATATTTGTTTCCTGATTTCTTTTCAATTTGTTTAGCCAGGGTTGATTTACCGCTACCTGGGAATCCTACTAAAACCAGCAACTGAAAATACAGGTAGGTATAGATATTTTAGGTCTTAGTCTAATATTGACAAATCAGTACACAATATGCGGTTGCAATAATACATGACAAGACTATAGATCAAATCTCAATATTTAATTGATAAAAGTTAAGTTTCTATACCTATTGTATGATTCTGAAAATATAAATTCATACTTAGTATTATAAATCTGCTAGCTTTTCATGGTTTACTTATTTAAACAATTTTGATAGATACAGAGCTTAGCTAGAAAGCTAGAGAGCTTAGCTTAGGAATAGAGATAGCTTGCACCCAGGCAACTGTATAGGCTAATTTTTATTCTGTAAAAATCAAAGAGTTCCCACAGGATTGTTTAACACCTAAATCCAAGTGGACAAAATCCCAGTTCCCATGTCTAGTTATGAAATACATTAAGACATCAATATTCTTACCTCTTTTTCTGTACTAATTAAATTTTCATTAAAAGGCTCAGGTTTTAACTCCTTAGGAACAAACTCTGGTTTATTCATTGGCACATTAGCAATGGAATGACCAAGGAAAAACTGCTCCGGTGTATAGAACTTGATGCCAAGGTTCTCAGCTAGCAGAACGTCAGCCATGGAGTGGTCTTTCTTCCTGCCGGGCGCCCAATTCGCCATTCTGCCAGCCGCATCTCCACAATAAAAGCTATTGTCAATGTCTATATTTATATTGTCATTTTTCTGAAAGAAAATACACCTATATTAAGAAACTAAATAATAAAATTAAATAGAGAGGAAAATCAGTACCTCAGCACCCTTATTATAAATGCGAAAGTGTTTGTTTGTTGGTTTGTCCTTCAATCACGTCGCAACGGTGCAACGGATTGACGTGATTTTTGCATGGGTGGTAACATGATAAAGACCTGGAGAGTGACATAGGCTACTTTTTAACCCGGAAAATCAAAGAGTTCCCACAGGATTTTTAGTCTATTAATATGTGATCTAAAATTTGCTATCAACTAAATTTCTGACACCAGATTACTTTAGCGTTTAGATCAAGTTGAAGCAAACAACGTTCAGTTTTTTTTTTTATAAAACACACTAGATCATTTAAACTTTATGATATGGTATAGAAACTATTTTAGAAGAAAATAGTAACTAGGCCCTACAGGCCTAACTAAACTTGGGAGTACAATTGAATGGTCTGTACTAAGAATGGGGCTTCCAACATCAATGGTCTGTACATTGCATGAAATTACTAACAACTTCTAGCAACTGATAACAGGCCATCATATTTTGAACCATGCTTGTAGGTGATGTTTAACTCAAAGGTACACTAACTCAAAGTTATATAAACATTGCACCAAAAACAATATGATATGTGCTGCAACATTCATGTGTGATACACACACATTCATACAAAACTGTCTTCAACTCTTCAATTTAAAATACAATTTTATATCTTTCAAAATTACTAAATCCACATAAAACGGGATCAACTTGAAATTGTTTCTCTCACCTTTTCTGCCAAAAATTTCCACATGCCTGGTGCAGGCTTTCTGTAAAATCCTTTTCCAGTCGCCAAATAAACTTGTACAGGAATATTCAACTTTTCAACTATACCCTCAATTTTCTTTTTGAAATCCTCAATTTTAACTCTACCCTTTCCAATTGGTGACTGATTACTTAATATAACGATTTTGTAACCATCATTTAGTTTCTCCAAAAGCTTCTTTGATATTATCTGAGGGAAAGCTATTTGCCAGTCATTTGTATCTACAGGGTGAACTTTACCAGACTTTGTTTTAATAAGTGTACCATCCATATCAAAGGCAGCTATTTTACTGCTAGATTTGACATCTTTCGATGTAAATACATACACTTCCCCACCATCAATCTTTTCCCATACATTTTCCATGGCTTCTTTTACATCAGTTAGTGCCTCTGGTTCTACTTTACACTTTTTTCTAGGTGATGTTTCTTGGTCATTTTCTTCAAGCTTTCTCTTATTCTGTTTTGGTGCCTCATAATCATCAGGAGGTGGGTCAAACTCAACAATGTGAATGTAGTTATTTAGTAGTATTTCAATTCTGTTACCATGCAACACCTTGTACTCCCCATGCCTCTTCAATGCAAATCCATCTAAACCACTTGGATTGATTCCCAAAGGTTTCAATTCCACCTCACATTGTTCACAGTCGGCTTTTAAGCTAACTATAAAAAACCAAAAGTTAATTTTGTTACTATTATATCAATTGATCAATTTTAACATAATTTGTATTAAGCATGATTGTCGTGAAGCACAAGCACGGACGGATGGACAGACAGCGGAGTCTTAGCAATAGGGACCCCTATAAAGAACGGGCTTAAGAAATCTAGAAATTGATTGAATAGTCTTTTAGTTGAATGACAGTTCATTATGTTACATTATATTCTAACATCATGAAAGAATAGTTATAATAATTATATCCTGAGCATCACCGCTGGTATTCATTGTAGATGTAGTTTTATTTTATTTCAACATACTAATCCATACTTATGAATTATGAATGTGAAAGTATGAGTATTTTCTGTTCTTTCCACTGCCCATTTGTTTAACCGACTTTGTTGAGATTTAACACAAATATACGAAATATACCTTGCATCCTGATGTCTGACATACTATTTTTATCCAGGTAAATTCTCTGTTATTTTAGGCAAAGATTTTCTCTAGCTCTCTATTGAACCATTCTAATTAATCCATATTAAGTTGCTTACTTTGTTGACGAGAACAAGACTGATCCGTAATTTTGGTTATTTTACTGCGTCCTACAAATATTTCCACATTATGTGGAAGCTTAATGGGCGCATGCGAATCCAATAAACATCGAAGAAAACATTGTCGAATCATAATAGATAATTATATAGGTAACACTGGTTTCTGATACTCCAAATCTATTCAATTTTCTAAATTTTCAGGAATAGGTAAACGAAAACACTGAAAATGTGAAGTTGTATCTTGAATTTTGATTCTCGAAGGATCAGGACCTATGATCAGGACTTGAACCCAGCAAGGCCAATAGGTATCAATCATAGACTTATATTCCTTGATATCGATGTACTCAATTATTCAATTATAGACCGTACAAGGTTTTTTGTAGGTACTCATGGTTTTTATTTTGATTTTTTAGGTTAGGATTTGGGCGATTTCGTAAAACAAAACCTGTGAACAAAACCACAAAACCGTGGTAAACAAAGAGTATATAAATAAACACTACGAAACAGTACTCTGTGCACTACGGTCAAACTCAACGGTGGTAAAACAAAACCTACTAGTCATAGATTAATAGGGATCTACTAGTGCTATAGTACCTACCTATCTGGTCCTTTTTAGGGTTCTGTACCTCAAAAGGAAAAATGGAACCCATAAAGGATCACTTTGTTGTCTGCCTGTCTGTCTGTCCGTCTGTCTGTCAAGAAACCTACAGGGTACTTCCCGTTGACCTAGAATCATGCAATTTGGCAGGTAGGTAGATCTTATAGCTGACATTTGTGGAAAAATCTGAAAACCGTGAATTTAGGGTTACATCATACAAAAAAAATTGTGGTCATGAACTAATAATTAGTAGTTTCAATTTTCTAAGTAAGATAACTATATTAAGTGGGGAATCATATGAAAGGTCATCACAAAACAGATTTTTATGTATCATAGTTTTTGAATTATCCTGCAAAATGTCGAAAGAATACGACTGTAGTACGGAACCCTCATTGTGCGAGCCTGACTCGCACTTAGCTTGGCCGGTTTTTTTTTAATTTTTTTCTGGTTGGTGCTAGGCAAAGAATTTCTAAGTACTACTTCGTAGTACATAGAGTTTGTATTCCTATGTCGATGGTGCTAGGTTATTTGGGCAATTGACAATAACAGTGCCACAAGGCTATCTTGGCGCGTGGCGAAAATAGGAACTATCGTTGCAACTTGCAGTCAAGTCATATTTTAATTTTTAACCGTAGATAGAATTATAGGTAGATGTAAGTACTGTGTAACCGCGTATATAAGATAGCGATAGCACGACGTAACGATGAAAAACACGACAATTATTACCACCAGTCAATATTTGTATTATCCGCTCAACAATATTTGTATTAAACGTTTTTTATGTGAAAACAAGTAATGTTTAGCCTCGCAGGAGGTGGATGGAAAAAAAACTAGTCGGCGATAATATCCTTATAATAATTATATTCAAAGTTACATTTAAATGAAAAGACTAAAAACTAGTGCTTATCTCTAAGGATGAGAATATTCTAACTTAATATTACGATTCCCACATCGCGCGGGTTCTGATATTACGCCGCGTCAGCTATACGGGTCGTATTCGTACGTGGGAATGGGAATGCATGTTGCGCTGGCTCACTATGTATCAGCCGCTGGCTTCGCCTGCGTAACACCTCCCCCATCAGATCGGCGCTTATGGAACACCTTGGCTGTGAATTGCGCCGGGAGGTCATCGGATGAAGAACTCTGAATTTCGGCTGTGCTTCTTATCTGCAATGTCTTCGTGCGCTGTATTTTACGATAAACTATGATGATTATACTCAGTCCGCAGGTTCCAACCAATATGGTGTATATGGGTATGGTTGTGTGGTAAATACTTCCGTGGTCCGAACTCGGAGATAAAGTGATAGGTGTTTGAGATGAAACCTTTGCACTTGCATGATGTAGGTGATCCAGTTTTGTGGACTTCAATTCATAATGCGGAGATGGTCTTGAGTCAGAGGGTTCTTCTTTAGGTAAATCCATAACTTGAATTGCTTGGCCTTTTATGCGATCGTTTCTATTGAGAATCATAAACTCTGGCGTTTTCAAAAAGCAATTTTGTGGAATTACTGCCAAGTAGCTGCCTCGAAGTGTCCGGTACAGGTCGTGGCCACACGATAGGTGAACTTTCGTGGGCAGCGGAAAACTCATTGTATAGTGACGTTCGTCAAGTTGCTCGAACGCTGGTTTTTCCAAAGTTACTTTCACTGGATGGCAAAACCTACTTCTATTTTGGGCGGTTATAAGTTGTTGGATACAATCTGGTTGATTTGAAGTGTCACGCTGTAAGCTTCTAATATCGGCACATAGATAACCCTTGCTGGTCTTCGGGCATTCAGCCTCTATGTACCTGTACTCGTTCAAGCTTATTGCCAGGAATGGATGATAAGGAATTAGGATCTCATGATTCTTGTTGGGTACAATGGATAATTTATACATATCATATACTTGGGTTAAAATTATAGGAAATTTATAAACTATGAATATTTCGTTTCTTACATAATACGAACCTAATCCTATAATATCATAATACTCTCTATCATCTAAAGATATAATTTTACCAGTACCATAAAGACTGGTTAACCTACTAACTAAATATTTAATTGTACTTAAGCTTATAACTGAATGATGTGCAACCGAAACCTTGATAAAACCTAATACATTTTGTAATTTCACAACTTCTTGAGAAATTGAATCTACATTGTCACTAAGAATGAGAAGAACTTGTGCTAAATGTGCATATTTTATTAAATCAGAATCTCTTTCTGAATTGCTCTGACTTATTCGACTTACTAAGGCTGTTAATCGATTTTGATTTTCTACAATACTATCTACGACCTTTGCATACTGCGTCATCCAGCCTTTGGATATACTAACATGACTATTATATTCGGCCACTAATTTATTGTCATTTTCTTCCAATGATTTTATAATGCTATCATAATGTAAGGCATCAGTATAATCGAGGTTACCAGTAATACTTTTAACGACAGATCCGAGACCATCTATGAGTCCTCTTTTTACTCGAGTTGTTTCGAAACTCTGAAGCTGCTCAAGCACACTCAGGAGTTTTTTCTTTAAATAGTTTAAATGAGGTTCAAATAAGTTCTTTGTTTTATTATTTAAATCAGGAGTGACGCTATCTAGTTGGACATTTATGGAGCTGATTTTCTCTTGCAATTCCGAAAGATTAATACATTGTACAAATGAATGGTAATGGGAAATAATAAAGGTACTTCCTAATTTAAAAGGTAGCAGGCCGGGTCCATCGCTGAGATTTTCAAGTTGGATCTCCTGCATTACCACTGGCTGCAGAAGTAGATTGATTATAAGGAGGATCCTGCAACAATTGGGCTGTGTTAGGAACTCTCTTTAGTCTTGACTTCGCGATTGGGCCTCGTTTTTTTCTAGTGTAAATGTGGATTGGGAGATTTGCCACAACTACATCCTGAGTATAGCGGGGAGCTGCCTTTTGACGAGAGGCAACAGGGTTTCTAACAAAAACTTGTTGCTCTGGGGAATAATTTGCTTCGGGCTCTCTAGTTCTATTACGACTATTAGTTAAATCTCTGCGTAGACTACTACAGGATTCGTGGATAAGGTTATATGTAATTTTCATTCTATTTTTATGATCCTGTATGTACTGCTGTAAGACATGTGTCGTGAGGTCTATGTCGAGTGGGTCGCGTGGGTCAAAATGTCCAGTTACTATTTCGATTGGTCTGCATTTTGTGAAACTATGAATACTGCTATTGTAAGCTAGAAGAGCATAAGGTATCAGGTTCCTTACTGATTCATCCTTTTGACTGATTCTAAAGATACGAAGGTGTTCTAAGAGTGTTAAGTGAAATCTTTCAACGATACCATTTTCGTTAGGAGTATGTGGTGCGACCTTATGATGCTGGATTTTATGAAGTTTGAAGAACTCAGATATAAGTTGATTGCTAAATTCCGGACCGTTGTCAGTAACTACAGTTAAAGGATTTCCATGATGCGTACTAAATTTAAGTAATGCTTGAACTACACTGACTGCCGTGCTGTCTCCTAAGAAATATGCTTGAGCATATTTGGAGAAAGAGTCGACTATTGTCAGAAACTTACAGCTTTCTACACTTAAAAGGTCTAAGTGCACAAGCTCAAAAGGTTTACTGGGTGGTGGAACTACTTGAAATTGCTGTCGGATTGGATTACGGTCATACTTAGCCTGTCCGCATATTTCACAGTCGTTGATAAATTTTGAAATATGCTCTCGCATTTTTGGCCAGTAAAATTTTCGAGATAAAGCAAGAAAGCATTCATTGATACCACGGTGGTTTGTCTTGCCATCATGGTACTTATCTATAATTTGTTGCTGCCTTAAATATTCTCGAACATTTTCTACTTCTGTTTTAGCTAAATTGAGTATCATTGACGAATTTTTAAAGGTTTTCTGTATTATTGGAATTATCTTATACATAGCCAATGGTGGATTGATTAATAAACCAGTTTTAATTTTAGGTTGAACAAATTCTTTAATAGCATTGATGACATCTATTTCTAAATTTGATTCAGATAATTGAACAGTCGTACGCTTATGGTTTTCAAAGGGGTTTGTAGTGACTGGTTTGGTTTTAATATCACCTACAACGTTAAAAACGATTTGCTTAGTAAATTTATTCAACGGATGTTCTGTAATCGGGATTTCCAAGATGGGGCTTTCGTCATCAGTATGGACAGTTGCTGTTCTAGAACCATCTTCAGCCTCCGGAGCTGAGAGAGTTCCAGAGTCATCTAAAGAGGGAGCTCCGTCCGATAGATTCACAGCAACCGAACTTAGCTCTTCCATATGAACCTCAATGCGCGATAACGCGTCCGCGTTGGTATTAGACTTTCCTTGCTTATACAACACCGTAAAATCGAACTCGCTGAGTTTTAAACGCCATCTTGTAAGTCTCGAATTAGGTTCCTTAAGACTCATTACCCACTGCAGGGGCTTATGATCTGTAATAATTTTAAATTTACGTCCAAAAAGGTAAGGCCTGAAATACTTGGTGGCCCAGACGATTGCTAAGAGTTCTTTTTCTATCGTACTATAGTTCAATTCGCTAGAATTAAGAGTTCTAGATGCATATGCGATCGGTTTATCAGACCCTACTGGGCCCTGTGATAAAACGGCACCTACTGCGACATTAGAAGCATCAGTTGTTAGCAAAAATTCTTTAGTAAAATCCGGATACTGTAAAATGGGATCATTGGTAAGCAGTTGCTTACAGTGCTCGAAACACCTTATGTATTCGTCATCGAGTATTATTTTAGAATTTTTCTTCAGGCATTGAGTAAGGGGCTTTGTTAGACGTGCAAAATCAGGGATGAATTTTCTGTAATATCCTAGCAATCCGAGAAAACGTTTGATCTGTGTCGTAGTCTTTGGTAATGGATATTTACTTATGGCTGCTATTTTATTGGGGTTTGGTTTTACACCATCTTTAGAAATTATGTGACCTAAAAATTCGGTTTCTAACTTCAAGAATTCAGACTTATCCATCTGTATCTTGAAGTTTGACTCACGCAATCTCTGAAATATCTTTTCCAAATTAACTATGTGCTCTTGAAGACTTGTGCTAAAGCAAATTATGTCATCAAGATATACTAGACAAACTTTGTTCTGTAGATCTTTGAGAACATTATCCATGACTCGCTGAAAAGTCGATGGAGCATTTTTCAACCCCATGGGCATCCTTAAAAACTCATAGTGCCCATTCTCTACATTAAATGCAGTCTTGTGAATATCAGCAGGGTCCATTTCAACCTGGTAAAAGCCACTAGCTAAATCTAGGGTAGTGAAGTAATGACATTTCCCTAATTTGTCTAGAACATCGGTGATGTTGGGAATAGGGTACTTATCATCAATCGTTTTCTCGTTTACTTTTCTGAAGTCCACGACAAGACGCCATTTACGACGACCAGAAGCATCTGCCTTTTTGGGAACCACCCAAATAGGAGAGCTCCAGGCGGAGTCAGAAGGTCTTATAATATTTTGTTCAAGCATTTTACTGATCTGATCTCTGATTTCTTGTCGGTGGACATAAGGATATCTGTAACTTTTTGTATGTACAGGAATTTCATCGCTGGTCTTAATTTTATGTTTAATCTTATTATTGAACGTTAAAGGTTCACCTTCAAGATAGAACACGTCGGCATACTTTGCACACAGTGCTTTCAAATTAGCTGCTTCTTCTGGATTTAAATGTCCAGTGCGAAGACGAGAAAAAACTTCTTTAGCACGATTCGAAGAAACATTGGTTTGCTCACATTCAAAATTATAAAGTTCTGCTGATATGGGTTTGTCTATGGAAAAAACTATATCATTCGGGGAATCATTAGTAATTTCAACATATCCTTTCTTATTTTTAACGCGTGTTATACAATCGGAAATAAAACAGTTGCATATAGTTTGAGATGGAATCAAGACATCACCGTCCTGCGAATTAATAGGCAATGCAAATAGCTTTGAAGAATGAGCAGGAATAATTTCTTCGAACAAATTAACGTTACGCGAATCATACATTTTTATTGGAATCTCAGCGTTACGCGTTACTAATTTTCTGTCTTTAAGATTAATAGTGGACTCCAATTTTTCAAGTAAATCTAGGCCTAAAAGACCGTCAAAGTATTCGTGAAAATTATATACGTAAAAAGTAATGTCACCATCTTCGTTAAATTCGGAAAACCAAGGTAATGTAATGGAATAGTCATTTTTAGTTGTTGCGTGCACGTTGGTTACTTCAAAGGGTTCATAGTTAAGTGGCATATTACTAAAATACATTTGTACTGCTTTAGGACTGATAAAAGATTGATTCGCCCCGGTATCGATAAGAAATCTGAGAGGTGGACTACTAATCTGTACATAACCAAGTTGCCGCTGGACATAAAAATTGACATCTATCCTGGTTTTTCGGATTCGCTGACTATCTGAAAATTTTCTTTCTTAAAACTGACTTCCTGTTTCTGATCAACTTCTTCTGTTATTGGACTTGGTTCAACGTTCGAGGAGCTTTCCTCATAGTTATTATAGCATTCATTCGTGAATTGTTCGTAATTGTCATAGTCATAATCGTAGTCATAGTCATAGTCATAATCATAATCATAGTCATAGTTAAGTTCATTAAAATTGACGTCGCGTGATTTCATATAGTTAGTTGGTGGTGGATTACCAAATTTACGCCAATCATGTCCCGATGGTGGTAAATGTCTAGGGGTGAAATGACTCACACCGCTCATGGGACGTGGGAAATTAGAATTGTTAGGCGATTGGTGTCGATTTGGAAATTTGAAAACGTTGCTCTTCGGGTTATAATTCGGTGGAGGAGCGCGAAACATTAATTGGGTACGACTAGGACCACGCATATGCATTTGAGGGTTAGGTTTCCAACCAGGTCTAAAATGCATAGGTTGCTGACTCTGAGGTGGTCTAAAATGTATGGGCTGCTGCCAAGATGGCCCAGGCATAGCGAAACCTTGTGACCTTGAAGGACCTGTGTAATTTGATACGGAAAATTTATGTCCAAAATTTTTCTGAGAAAACCCGCCTTCATTTCGTTGTTGTATATATAGGGTGTTAAGTTCCTCTTGTACAAATTCGAGGGCTTTTTCCATTGACACTGGCCGCATGCACCGTATCCTTGAGCCTAGCGGGTCTTTTAGACCACGTAAATAACACTGCAAGGTTAACTTTTGGTAAAGTTGCCGTTTAGCCTCTATTGTGGTAGGTACGGATTCATGTAGGGAAATGTAGGTCATAATTGTGCTAAACAGGTTTTGGCACTTTTCGTAAAATTCTTGTGGGGTGCTAGAGCCTTGTGTCTGTAGAGACAAATCATTGTATAAAGCGGTCTCATCGCGATGGTCTGCGAAATTATTAATAAGGGCATTTCGTATGCCATTCCAACTATCTGGGATACCGTTTGCATTAATTAACCTAGCCGCGGAACCTGTCACTTTATTTAATATTCCACTAATTAATGCCGAATTTTGTAACTCATGTCCCGGACTAATGTCAAAATGGGCAATCACTAATTGGTCACACAAATTTATAAACCGTGTTAACACATGAGGATTTCCGTCAAATTCGGGTAAAAATCTAATAGATTTATAGATAGTATCTAAATCGTTTGATGATCTTCTAAGTTCCTAGATTCGTCTACGGCTCTTGACCTATTAGCCGAACCTACGAAACTACGCCCTGACCTTGGATAAAAAATCTTGACGAATAAAAATTAAACTAACACACACAAAAAATACACTCAAAAAACTTTTTAAAAAAACACTCAATAAAAAAATTAATTCCCTAAAGTTCACGTAAAATTATATTAAATAGGTCTATAGATTTTGTATAAACCTAGATTATAAAATTTTAGGAATAAGGACGATATATAAATGAGGATTCAATAAACGTACGATTAAAAAAAATCAATTAAAAAAAAATTAAACACAATACCTCTTTTTCTTGTTAGTCGGAAAAGGATAGGTAAAAGGAACTTGAACGATTCAAGTACTTACCGCATCGCCGATCTATTTCTTTCCACGAATCGAAGTTTAGATTCTCCACTACACTGCGGCCTCCGAATGGTAGGTTCTTAGGATAAGTTGTTCTCCGTCACAGTTGTCCGATACAGCTACAGGTACAGCTTATCCTACCCCGTCACTGCGCCAGTAATGTTTAGCCTCGCAGGAGGTGGATGGAAAAAAAACTAGTCGGCGATAATATCCTTATAATAATTATATTCAAAGTTACATTTAAATGAAAAGACTAAAAACTAGTGCTTATCTCTAAGGATGAGAATATTCTAACTTAATATTACGATTCCCACATCGCGCGGGTTCTGATATTACGCCGCGTCAGCTATACGGGTCGTATTCGTACGTGGGAATGGGAATGCATGTTGCGCTGGCTCACTATGTATCAGCCGCTGGCTTCGCCTGCGTAACAAACAAGTAAATAACTCATGAGAAATACAATTACGCCACGAATTCTCAAAGTTCGTTTTGCAACTTCTTGTATGTATTCTTGAAAATACCAGTTACACAATAAGGGACAAAAATAGGTTAGCTGCGTCTCTGTTTATCACATTAGTAACTTTATCTGTGCTCTCTTTATAGTGCGAATGAAAAAGCAAACGTTCCTGCATGTACCTTTATTACTCTATCTACGTTTTTAACCGACTTTCAAAAAGCAGCCCGTTTTTTTCGCCCCTTTTTTTAAATTTTACCAAAGAAACATAGTCAATTTTATTTTTACGTTGACGTTTGACGTTTGACGTTTTGACGTGTGGTGGTTTGATTGACGGCTCATGATTTATTTTCATTGGCAATGGCATGGCATTTGGCATGTTTGACGTGGTTAAATGTGGTTTGTGGGGTTTGTGTGGTGCTTTTATAAAATTACTAAATAATGGACTCATAAAATAGGCGATAGTTTTTAAAGAATTACTAAAACGTGTATTTTTACAATAAGTAAATCCCATCTACATTTCAATTTCCTGCTGCAGCTCGCTAGAAACAGCGAAAATTAAGGTAGTTAACTGTGAAAGTTCTCTTTCTGACCTCTTATTCATGATTATTAATTGCAAATTAATGGCATGTGGACCACATAATAATAAATTTCTAATTTTCTTATTAGTCTCTACAAGCCGCTATAATGTCGCTGACTAAAAGGAAACGTTCTCTTGATAAAGAACAGTTGCTAGAAAATGGAGACCCATCAAACGCCAGCCAAAGTAATATCAAAGGGGATGAAATTAATATAGCAGTATTATTATTTTTATATACACTCCAAGGTATTCCTTTAGGGCTTGCAGGTGCAATCCCAATGTTACTACAGAACCGTGGTATAACATACACACAACAGGTACAGAAAATATTTATGTCATATTTATTAATATTTTAAATTAAAACAGCACTGAATAGCGAAGGACAAACTGGATTATATATTCAACAAGCTTAAATAATAATAGATTGAATCTCTAACCATATAATAAATGCAAGTGTTTGTTTAGTTTTTAGAAGTGATTTGTTTGATTGCATGGGTATAGTAGTCCTGGAAAGTGTCATGGGCAAATTTTTATTCAGAGTTTTCATGAGGTTTTCAAAAACCCAAAATCCACATGGAGGAGGTCATGGGCATCAGCTAGTTACATTATATCTATAATATAAAAATGAATCACCAAATGCAAAATGGTTGTTGCAAATCTCGAGAACTGCTGAACCGATTTCGCTAATTCTTTTTTATAATATTCCTTGAAGTACGAGGAAGGTTCTTATGGAGAGAAGAATTTAATTCAACCTCCCCCTCAATTTTCTAAACCACCTGAGCGAAGCGGGGGCGGTTCAGCTAGTTGAATAATATTAATTAAATTATGATCATTAATTAATTTTTTTGGCTTACAGGCTGAATTTAGTTTTGTGAATTGGCCATTCAGTGTAAAGTTGCTATGGGCGCCTATAGTAGATGCAATCTTTTGGCCAGAATTTGGTAGACGGAAGACTTGGCTTGTTCCAGTGCAATATTTGATTGGAATTGGCATGATTATCATGTCTCATAGTGTGTCAAGTTGGCTTGGTTCGGAGAGTGAGCCTCCATCTATGATGATTCTTACCATGTCATTTCTGATGCTTAATTTTCTCGCTGCCACACAAGACATTGCAGTTGACGGATGGGCACTGACTATGTTGAAGAGGTACTATAGATTTTAATGTTAAATGCAAAATATTGAATGCAAACACCTAATTAGTATAATATTATAAGGCTGGAGCAGAATTTGATTTGCACAGACTTTTACTTACAGTAAAAACAAGACAGATTTACGTGAGAGCCATAACACTTTTGTTTTAACTGTCTTAATTCTGAGCAATATCAAAGAATGCTCAATAGATCTCAGCATAAATGTGAAAGTTTGGATGTTTGTTACTGCTTAACAATGACTGAACAGATTAGCTAAAATCTATACGTATAAAAGGAAAAGCTGACTGACTGACTGATCTATCAACGCACAGGACAGATCAGGCTGAAATTTGGCATGAAGATATTATGACAGAGGCATCCGCTAAGAAAGGATTTTTGAAAATTCAACCCCTAAGGGGGTAAAATAGGGGTTTGAAATTTGTGTAGTCCACGCGAACGAAGTCGCGAGCATAAGCTAGTTTCCAATAAAGATAGCTTAAACTGTAAACTAACAATAGGTTACATATTTATATCCTGAAAAATCATAGAATTGAAACAAGATTTTCATCTAATGTTATATGAAAACTTTGAACAGATTTTGTGATTAAATAAATTTTGTGCAATGAATTGAATCAACTTTCAGGTGTAATGTAGGGCATGCATCTACATGCAACACAGTGGGACAAACAGCTGGATTTTTCCTAGGATATGTGCTGTTTTTAGCCCTAGAATCTCCCTATTTTTGTAATAAATACCTAAGGACTGTACCTGAAGACACAGGCCTAGTGACACTGTCGAGTTTCCTTTTATTCTGGGGTTGGGTGTTTATTGTAACTACCACTATAATTGCTATATTCAAGCATGAAGCAAATGATACAGTTCGTTCCAATGAGAGTCAAGTGAAGGGGATGAAGGATATTGTAAATGCATACAAACAACTCTACACTATTGTGAAGCTTCCAGCAGTTCGGACGCTGGCTTTGGTGCTGTTTACAGCCAAGGTAAAATATTATACCCATAGTTATATTATTATAAATATGTTTTTTTTTTTTAATAGATATAGCGAGCAAACGAGCAGGCGGGTCACCTGATGTTAAGTGATTACCGCCGCCCATGAACATTTGCAGCACCAGAAGAGCCGCCGATGCGTTGCCGGCCTTTTAGGAATTTGTATATTGTATATTGCCCCTTGAATAACCCCATGTTATAATCTAGTGGAAACACCGCCGATGGGAGTTGGTTCCACAGTTTGCACGTGCGTGGAAAGAAGGATCTGGAGTTTCAGAAGGAATTCTTTTTTCTACCTTTTCACTGCCCATTCTTTTAACCGATTTTAATGGGTACAGAGATATCTTGAATCCTGGAGATGTACACAGGTTTTATCATAGAAAATCAAAGAGTTCTCATGATATTTCAAAAAACCTTAATTCACATGGCTGAAATAAATCCCCAGGCAGCAATCCTGATTCCTAAGAACAACTTCAAAAGCCCTAAATAGAAACTCTAATAACAGTATTACGGAACAAGAGACGCTATTTATTTAAACGGTTGCTTAGTGAGCCTTCTGTATCTATAAAGTACTATTAAGTAGTCTGTGATACTAGTCTTGATTCACATATTATGTACATTTTATTGTCCTCAGCTTGGATTCTGCGCAAGTGATGCAGTTTCTGGTTTAAAACTTGTGGAAGCTGGAGTTCCACGGGAAGATTTGGCACTTTTAGCTGTCCCTTTGGTGCCTGTTCAAATCATCATGCCAATTGTATGTATTATTTCATGAAATATTTCGGAAATCCATAATGCAAACTTATAAAATTACCGATTACAGTACAGTGTACACTCTATATAGCGAAATTTTACCAGACTGGGTATTTTTATGTTATAAAGAGTTTTCGTTAAACGGAAAGTAAAAGAAAACAATATAATTTTATGAATAACTGGTTAACAATAAAACAAAAGTAGGTAGTACAGTAAGTAAACATGTGCTACGCCTAGCATATGTTCACTTACTGACTGCTCATTTGTTTGTTGTAATCGCCATTACAACAAATGCGGACATTTCTAAGAATTATATTGAGCATACAAAAGATTTATGACTATATCAGTATGGTGTTTAAGATCAGTGAAATTGATGTTTATTACGGTCTAAATAATGACGTATTGTTTCGCTATTGAGAGTGGTTGCTACACTATATACAATGTTTCAATATAAGGATAACAATGTAAGCCAAACGAACCTTAGAAATTTCTACGTTTTAAGAAGTTGTTCGTTAACTAGAAGTTCGCAATAAAGGGTTTACACTGTATTCATTTGTTATCAAAGATTTAAAAAATATTGCTGTCCATAATTTCTTTTTCTTCAGTGCCTCTAACTTTCAGCAGATAGGTATTTATTTTATTTTACAAAATTATTCAGAATACAATTTAACCATTCTGCATCTTATTTGTACATCTCATAGTTTCATAAACTCATTAATTTTTAAAATAGTTGTTTTCAATCACAGATCTCATTCATTCAAGTTTGTAGTTAAAAGTAAAACTTAAATATTCTTTACAGACATTTCTTTATTTGACATAATATATAATAAGTATTAAACAATAAAGATAATTAGTTTTTTATAAAAACCTTGCAGATCCTTGCGAAACATACAACGGGCCCAGCACCTCTATCATTATGGTTACGCGCGTTCCCACTAAGGCTTTTAGTTGGTCCACTGGCAGCTGCACTCGTGGCCATAACTCCAACTTTATTAGGAGATTCAGGACCCTCCTATTTCTACCTCTTCATTCTTATGTTACTTTACGTCTTCCATCAGGTGAGATGTTCTAACATTTTAATTATCCTAAGATAAATTCTGTATGAAACTAGAATTAAAAATATATTTGTAGCTAAATAATGCCCGCGACTACGTTCGTGTGGATTTTTGTTTAAAAGATCCTGTAGGAACTCCTTGATGTTCTGGAGTAAAAACTGCCTGTATCATCAAAACTTACTAAAACATAGGCTACTTTTTTTATTCCAGACAGTTTTCACAAAAAATTAATGTATAATAAAATTATGTTGTGTATAATATAATCATTTTATGTGACGCACGCGATTTGAATCCCGTGATTACTGTATGATCCTTTTGTATGGGTTTGACAAGCGTCATCTAATGTCAACATGTGGCGACCGCCACAATCCCTTAAAATAATTATTAAATATCGCACAATAGCTTCTAAAATAAAGATTACGTACTTTATAGTATTCTGAATTCTTAAAATTACTTATTGTATAATTTCGTAATTCCAGACTTGCTTGTACTGTATGTTCGTGGCGGTGATGGCTTTCTTCGCGAAAGTGTCGGACCCGGCCGTGGGAGGCACCTACATGACGTTGCTCAACACAGTATCCAACCTGGGCACTAACTGGCCCAACACGCTCGCGCTCTGGGCCATCGACCATTTGACTTACAAGACTTGCAGTGCGCCAGAATTGACTGATAATACGTGTGCCACACAGCTAGAAGCTGAGGTAAGTCTGGGACTCCTGGTAGAAATATCTTCTCTGGGCTCCTTACCCGAAGGGTGCCTATTACTAAGACTCCGCTGTCCGTCTGTCAGTGGGCTGTATCTCGTGAACCGTAATAAGTAGTGAGTTGAAATTTTCACAGAATGTGTATTCCTATTGCCGCTATAACAACAAACAATGAACATTTCAAAATTAACGGCATAAAAATTAAAAAGTGTTAACCATTTTATTGTTCGCATTTTTGTTTTGTTATTTATAAAGCATATTTTATTCATTCATCGAACCCAGTACAAACGAGATTTCTGAAACTGATTTTAAAAATATTTTTTCAGGTATGTAAACAGAGTGGAGGCACGTGCAATATAAAGATCGACGGGTTCTATATAGAAGTGGTGCTTTGCCTCGTGGCGGGCTTCGCTTGGCTGCAGTGGGGCCGCCCCACCATCCGCCGGCTGCAGCGTCTGCCGGCCTCCGCCTGGCAGATAGGCCGCAACAGATAAGACTGAACACTATTCTATTAATTACTTTAGGCTTATTTCGTGGTTAAAGAATTGGTACAATTCTATTGTACACAATCTCTAAATTAAATAAATTTATTATTTTTATTAATAAGGTTCGCTAGCGATTTTTACATAAGATAATTGTAAATTACATAAAGTTATAGATAGGTGTATATACGATGTATGTAAAATCATCTAAAAGCAAGTGCAAGTGCACTATATGCAAATAAACTACATGGTAAATTAACAGGTCTAAACCTATCCTTTTCTGCTGGGTGGGAGTATTGGGAAAGGAATAGCAATATATTTAGACCTGTCGTTAATTTAGTTCAAAGATTGTGTACAACAGAATTAGCCACAATATAATGTAAATTGATAGTAAATGTAATAAATTATAATAGTGGAAATAGCGCGTACGTTTCATTAAAATACAAACGACTTCTATTGACTAGAAACGGGCCACTATATTTTGAAGCATGGTTCTGGATGTTATTTTACCCAAATATGTGTAATCTTCAAAATAGATACGAATGTATGGGCTCTACCTAGCTGGAGTTACAACATCCTTGTATTATAATAAATCTTATGATAGCTATATAATTCATCTTAATAGGCTACTTGACTCATATCTAATTTCGTCCAATAAATGATTATTTATTATAGTATTTTGCTTAAGACAACGAAATATATCAATAACAATTTTTAAAAACGCAGGATGGATATATAAAACCAATTTAAAAAAATACAGTTTTTATTTTTATTTGAAACGCAGAAAACGCTGTCAGCCATGATGTGATGTCATTAAATATGTAAACAAAGAAATGTCATCCCTATGTCACGCGGGGACTAACGTAGTATCGATATATATAAAATTTAGAGTCCTGACTAACTTATATATCAACGCACAGCCTAAACATCTAAACAGCTGGTCCTAGATACATGAAATTTGGTGGGTGTGTTCTTTGTAGGTAAAGAGAAGGTATCCACTAGGAAAGGATTTTTTGAAATTCCACCCCTGAGTGGGTTAAATGGGGGTTTGAAATTTATGAAGTCCACGCGGGCGAAGTCACGAGCATAAGCTAGTTTTTATATATTTCTAAAAACTCATAGTAAACGTAAAAAAATATCGTTTTCTCTTTATAAATTGAATAAGTTATTAAGTAAGACTTACAACAAACTGATCTTTGCAAAAATAAATTTGGGTTGAAGTCTTTGTCATATAGGATCCCTTTAAGCAAGTCTTCGCGTGTTACGTATATTTATTTCACTGGGCACTCTAATCCACAACTTTCCTGTGGTCTTTATCGATGCGTTTTTTACATTCTCGGATGATACAATAACGATACTTACTATATTTTTCATGTAAACTAGTATAGAAGTCATGTTTATTAAACTTTGGGAGGTTATGCTGTTGTTTACAAATGCATGACGGCAGAGCACAGATAATCTATGGGCCAAACATGGCCGACAGTGTTTTCACCTGTCTAAGAAAAAAATATTTTTAAATTAAAGTTTTACGGTTTTTAGGGCGCAAAAAAATATAGTGTTAATTTTTTTGATCTAATAGGACAAATATTAACCATTTAAGACCAACTTAAAAAAAGTGTCAACTAGCCTATTATGATCATAAAAAAGTTTCAACAGCACTATCGTAGTTGGTGCACAAATGTTGGCCTATATTCTGGCCTGCAGTGACCATGTTCATTTCAGTTCCACACCAAAGGAAGCCCAGCAAATAACAGCGTACGGTCACCATGCCATTCCTATCGGTGTATTTTACCGAGTTTGAGTACTTATGACGCACAGATATGGACGTATACAAGAGCGCTAGATAAGGCGTGATGTACAAAATGACAGTTACTTTTCGTGCCGATTCAAAGCGCCCCACCGAGGGTACCAGGAATGAAAATTGTTACTTTATGTTAATATATTATGGTCTTGTGTTGACACTATGTTGACACAATTCTTAGGCTAACATTTAGATCCGACTACGCTAACATGATGCTGTGCCAAATAGCGATGATCGCTTCAAAAACCGGTCGGCAATAGCAAGTCCCGCATACTTATTAGTTTTGATTGCAATATATAGATAGCAATGCTGGATCCAGCAATCCAGCTGGATTTAGCACGTTTTTGTGCTTGCTGGATGCAGCATTTGGCGCTGGATCTGAGTAGACTTATATTAGCAAAGGTCCTAGTTATTATGTCAGTTTGGTTGGTCACCGAAATTGACCAATAAAAATTTTGGACTACAGTTATTTATTGGACAGCTCCCGTCGTGTACAACTAACCAATGAAGCCACTGAGATACGGAATATGTCTGCTGGTGCAGTCAAAGTGACGCGATTCTATCTATATTTTCTAAGAGATTACTGAATTTTATCTCCACTATAATTGCAATGTACGAAAAATCTCTCCGCAATATGTGGCGAAAAATCTTTCCGCAACCAAGTAAACTTAGAAAATGAGCTTTTTTTCAGTTAAATCGATAATTTAAAATGCTTAACTTAAAACTAACAGCGGACGTGGATTTTATGAATTTTTGGAGACCTTTTTTTTAATAGTTTCTAAGAAATAATTTATTTTTGACATAGCCATCATTCCAAGTGTGCTTGTGCACTTGTTTGAACCGAATCTAATCTCGGGTCACGTTAAGTTTAATGTCAATGCCCAATAACACCATAATTATTGCGATAATTCCGCCGATAATCAACGCGTTAAACTGATTCGCCACACTTCAACGGTTAACGTCTAATGCCAATTGAATTGGCGTTAAAATCGTCTAACGCCAAACGACAACGTGAATGCCGTCGCCAAATTATTGTGTTAGGTCGTGGCTACACCTACGGTTAACGGCCATTAACGCGTTGAACGGCGTTTGGTTAATGTAGTCGGCACATAAGAAAATATGCTCTTAAATAGCCAGACTAAATTTATTATTTCGAATTATTATTATTATTTATTCTTCCCTTACTCCTTGCCTTATTTTTTCGAATTGAGATCGGATTAGTAGTGATAATACATTTAGTCATTACTGTAAAAGAGCACAAATTGTGATACTTACTTGAAAGCATAATTTTTTGACATTAATCATTCTATTGATCCTGTGACTCATTCCATTTATACTACACTATAGCTATAATTATAATATGTAATAAATTATATGTAATATATATATAATTGTATAATTATTTTATATGGGAACCATCTCACACGTCCAAAATCAAAACAATGGTATGAGATTTACCATAACTTCACCTACTTATCCTTGACGAGATGAGACGAAATGTTAGTTTTTAAAAATATTTTATATTCAAGTTTATATTATGCCATAAATTCATAATATTAAAGAATGATAGCCGAATACACATTTCTGTATTGGACCGTATTAGGTACACTTATTTTTTCATTCATTAAATCCACTTTAAGGATAAAATCCTTCACTCACAGGTGTGATTTTTGTTGAGTGAAAACCTAAAAAAAATATTTAGAATCTAGGCAAATGATGTTGTGATAGTTAAATAAGTTCATTATAGATTATAATTTTATCATATTATTACCTATCTCTATTAAAAGTACAAAATACATTTATCTCCATTTTATTTGTATTTAATAATTTTGTTAGTATTTTGATTGTGGTCAATATATTCATACAGGGAATTAAAACACCATTTTCTGTAATTTCTTTATATACACATCAACATTTTCTTAAAATATACAGTTTACACTTATAGATGTAACAATAAATTTGACAACATTTTTATGCGATTGATAAAACAGGTAATATTAATCGATAGGTAAACATAAATCAGAATTCATAAGACAACATTCCTATAATAATTTAATGTAAATGCTCAATTGCTTAAACAATTAGGGGTAGAACAATTGTATTGTTACAATATTTTATGTATTACCAAAAACAAAATGATGAATCAAGTCATAAGCATATTAATAGATATACAAACTATCTAATATTTTTATTTAACATTTCTCTTTTTTATATATGTATATAGATAATTAAAGCTACTCGTTACATATAATTTTATTTCAAAAGTTGTAAGCATGCCACATTTAATATGGCTTGAAAGAACATCTATGTAAGTGATCATTCAAAACAGAATATTTGGTAATTAAAAATAGTATCAGGAGCTGGATTTCCTTCTAAACATGAAGTAATCAAAAAAATCCTGTTTATGTACAGAAAGTGATGAAAAAATCTTACCCCATCGAGTGAAACCTTTTCTTTTTGTAGTTTTACGATTTAACATAAAATAAAAATAATAATTACCTATTAATGAAAAAATGTGCGTGCCCCACAAGCACTTTAGTTTTTTGTGCGTTTACCTACATTTTTGCAAAAATAACTAACACCTAAACAATAAGTTCTTGTTAACTCTTGTAAATAATAGGTATTTTGTTTTATTATTTACTGTGTATTAATTGTATTATTACTGTGTTAAATTTTAAGAAAATTCGGAATAAGTAATCACGTTGATAATATTATAATAATGACTATTATTTTATGGACTGTCAACAGACAGTGCACATACGGTTTTGTTGAAATAAACAAAAATTCAAAATTTACTGGCGTTTTTTATTTATGGCATCTTAAAATAATTAAATAATTAGTAGGTATCTAATTTTCTTTGTCTAGTTTTACGTCGGCCTATTTGTTAGCTAGATACATTTTTTAATGTACGCTCATGAAATTCAAGTGCTATTAAAATGAAATCTAAATAAATAGAACTATCCTAATGAACTTAAAAATAACCTACTTTTAAGAGATGAGTTTATGGCATTATTTTAATAGAAAATATACAAAATTAGCTATAAAGTTGAACACAACCCTAAAAAATACCTATGTGCTTTTGTTATATTATTCTGTCAACACATCCTTCCAAACAGAAGCAATATCACAATTTGTTATAAGCTTATTTTTCAGTTATATGAAGAGGGCATACCCCTCTTCATATAACTGAAAAATAGGTTTTCTATTTTCGCTGAGAAACAAGTAGGTACAAGTGAATGTACAAGTTATGATTCTATTTATTTTATAATACGTGGTTCCAGCTAGTTCCAGCATAATTCATTTTATAAATGTTTGGTTTAAGTACCTACTTGTTTTGTTATCAGCTTAGTTTTATATTTATGTTAACGAAGGAAACACATTTTAATTTTGTTGCTCAGTAATGAATGTGGTTACTCAATTCATGTCTTCTTTTAGCAATAGTATATTAGTAAGCAGCAACACAATGTTTTTTGGTTTAGTTACTAAAATAAAAGGAATTTAATGAGACTTCATCATTGTCAAGTAAATTAAAGTTCTTACTTCAACGTTGAGAAATGAGATCTAAAGCAAAATAATCATTTGCTAAACATTTAGTTACCTAAATCAAGAACTAAGTAATAATTATTTTTGATTAGACTAGATTTCGTAGCCCTATTTTTTGTAATTTTTTTTTACTATAATTAGACGATTTTCTACTCCACTATAAATTACAAATCTTTATTTTCATTTATCTTCCATTGCCGAGTCATTGTTACACATAATCTTTCTCTGAGTGCGATTAATTGGGCCATAACTTTTTTTTTAATTTACCTATATAAATTATGTAACTCGTCAAATCCTAATCCATACTTAGATATAAACGGGAAAGTGAGTCTGGCCATCTGTCTGTCTGCTAACTTTTTTCTTTTCATTACTTATGTGGGACAGAAGGAAGCTTACACCCCGGGGCAGGACATAAGCTACTTTTATCCCGGAAAATCAAAGAGTTCCCATGGGGTTTTTAGAAACCTAAATCCACGTGAACGAAGTTACGAGCCTACTTGGTACAGAAATAGCTGACATCCTGGAGACGGACATATTAGACTACTGTGTATGCCGGTAAATCAAAGATTCATAAAAAACTTAATCCACGAGGACGAAGTTGCGGGCATCATCTAGTTCGATATAGCTTAAAGTCAGAAATTATTACCGATCATTTAAAATCAAGGACGGGCAAGTTCGTCGTCGCATATGATAGGTTTGCGGTCATCGCTCTTGCAGCCCCGGCCCAGGCGGCCAACGCGCCTCGCGAGCGAGCTGGTCTTATCCACTGCGCCCCAACTGTGGGCCGTGCCACTGCCCGAGCGGCACAGCAAGCCCGTCACACCCTCGCCCAATTTGCTATGGTGGATCCCGTAGAGGAAATACAGCAGAAATCCTGAAATGTGAGATTTAAAAAAAAATAATTAAAGATCTTTTTTTAATTTAATTAAAGACATCTGTCTGTATCGGGTATGAGGTGGGCGGACGCCTCGCACACACGCACGTCACCGCGGTATGCCGCACCAGGCTAGCGCGGGGGCTATCGCTGACTATAGGCAGGTAGCATATAGGTACTATATATATTATATACAGTACGCGACCGAAAGTGATGTTCGATCGATCGATGTTCATCACTTTTGGCCACGTACTGTAGGTACTTATTTATTTTTCACAAGAAATATTAGAAGTGCAAAACGATGAATTAATATAGAAATCCGTAGGGATTTCCATATTAATAGTACGCGAATTGTGGAAGAGACCTATGTACAACACATAAAATAATCTGAATTATTCTGATAGTAGCTTAGCTTGGCAATTTAAATTAGAAAATTTCGCTTAGGTAAGGTTTTGTTGAGCCCTTGACCGAACTACTATACCATTTCAAGTCAATTGATGACATCTAACAAAACCTGCTGGAAAACCATAATTTTTAAATATCTCCGGTAACTAAATAGCCGCGACTGAAGATTAGACTTATCTGCAGTGTCTAATAAAACACTTCTCTTAAACCTATCGAACCCAGTACCTCTTCCGAGGTGAAGAGACTTTTTACGTTGAGCCGAAATGATGACCAGTGACCACCAACAAACAACATCTATTGTTGGCTAAACAACTTCGCTAAATCTACAATAATGTCAAATCTGTACTAACCAATAGTCATCCAAATAGCGAATCTTGCCCAAGTGAGCGCGTTGAGATTAACCATCAGCTCTACGTTTAGCATGACACTGGCGGCTGGCAGAAATGGCACCCAGGGCACTCGGAACGGCAAACGTAACGGACTTTGCTGATGAGCCCATATTATCACCAAACCTAGCAATGATATAATCATTTAGTAATCTAATAGCAATGATTAGATCACATGGTTGTACAGTACAGATATTATAGGATACTTACAAGCAATAATAATAAATATCAGCACAAAGTCAGGCAACAGCGCCCAGAGACCAGCATGCTCTGCTAGGAAGTGGTTGTGTGCGCATAACGCAGCGGCTGCAGCTGTGAAGGTATAGACACAACTGGATACAGCGCTGCCAGGTGCTCGGCCACCAGCCAGCGGTTCCAGCCATGCATACTGCGGACGTAGTCTACCCACGGTGAGTGCTTCAAACATCTGTAAAATAGTATTAAACTAGGCAGTTCTTCACAAAAATTCTACCTTTAAAAAGCCCAAGTGAATTATTACCTCCGAAGAAGAAGATCCGCCATCAGTTCCGGGGGTCCCAGTAGCAGAACTATCCTCTCTATCAATAGGTGAATCTAGCTGGGGTGGACCAAAGCCCTTTTCTTCAGGTGGTGCAGGACGATATCGCAAAATAATCACAGCAGCACTTACAATCGTATAAGCTAACAATGTCCCAATTGACATAAATTCCACGAGCTTCTCCAAATCGAATAAAAGAGCTATCAAAGCTGACGAAAAACCAGATATAATCAGATTGGATATGGGTATTTGAGATTTGTTGCTAATATCACTTAGGAAACCGAACAAGAGACCATCAGCTGACATAGCATACAAACAACGAGGCAGTGAGAATAAGGATCCTAACAGAGTTGTGGTCATCCCACACACGGCACCGACGGCAACCGCATACTTAGCCCAGTCTGCGTGCACCGCGCCCAGGGCAGCCGGTAAGGCAGCTTCAGGGTTTATACTTTTATAAGGTACCATTAAAGTTAAAGCTATCGCTACAAGAATGTAACCGAAAGCTACCATGGCCATTGATAAAATAGTTGCGATTGGAATAGAGCGTGAAGGATCCTTCGCTTCCTCACTTGACGCAGATATGCTGTCAAAACCGACGAAGGCATAAAAACATGTCGCTGCACCAGCTAATACGCCACTGAAACCATAAGGCATAAAACCACCATTCTTTTCGGACCAATTACTTATGTCAGCATAGTAAAAACCTAAGAAAATAACTAGGGAGATTACCGTAAGATTTAGAATTGTAAGCCCGTTATTGATATAGGCGGAAGTCTTTACACCCACGGCTAGGACTAAAGATGCCAAAATGCATATAAGAAACGCTAGAACGTCAGGGTATTTACTGAGAAGAGTTTCATGTAGCTCGCCGGTAACAGATATTGTAGCATTACTAATTGCGCCGTCTAACATTGCGTCTAAATATCCTGACCATGCTCTTGCGACTGAAGCTGCACCTGGAATTATAAAAACCCAATAAGAAAATCATATTCTAAATGTTTGTTTTAGGGATCCATTCTCCCACTTTAAAAAATAACCTTACCTATCATATATTCCAGTACGATATTCCACCCAATTATAAAGGCCCAAAACTCTCCAATACTGACGTATGTGTAGGCATATGCACTCCCGGCCCTGGGTATTCTCGTACCAAATTCAGCATAACACAGTGCAGCTAGAGTAGATGTGATTCCGGCAAGTAAGAAACTGAGAGCAGTCGCTGGACCAGCCATACTGTGTGCCACAGCTCCCGTAAGGACGTAAATACCGGCTCCGACCATATGACCCACACCTGAAAATCATAATAATTTTTTGGGGATAGATGGGCGAAATATTCTTTCAGCTTGTATTTTAGAGATTTCAAAAAGTGCTAATTTAAATGCGAAAGTGTGTTTGTTTGTTGTTTTGTCCTTCAATCACGTCGCAACCAAGCAACGGGTAGACGTGATTATTTGCATGGGCATGGGTAAAGACCTGGGGAGTGACTAGTGACAGGCTACTTTTAAAAAAAAACACTCGGAAAATCAATAAATTCCCACGGGTATCAGCTAGTAAGTAGGTACCTATACTTATAATATTTTAAAAATCTATGTAGACCTAGGTACATGCCAGTAGAGTCATCTTATAACAATTTGTTCAGTCACTTTAATTTTTAGATAGGTAGATACATACAGAACAATTTTTAAGTCTTGCTGAATCACATAATAATTTTACATAGGTAGACTTACCAAGTAAAGTTATATCAAAAGTAGTAAGGCAGCGATTGAGTGGAGTATCCAAGGAGTCACCATAAATAGGTTTACGTCTGTTCATTTTGTGGCAAAATCCTGAGAGGACATGCCCAAGAATTTTATGCCTGGCTCCCGGCATGATGGCTATAAAAAATTACAAGTATTTTAAGACACAGTCGTCACTAGGTAAATAAGAGACTTTAGAACACTTTCATGATGGAAAAGAAATCTCATAGGTAAACACGGTCGCTGCAATTAATACCAAGCACTTAACATTATTTAAACAGGTATTAGATAACTTTTAATTAAGCTGTACTTATCTTCAAATGAATTACCTCTTTAATATGTGGCCAGCTGGCGATATTTGCAATGTCCCAGAGATAGGCGCTGAAAAAGTCGGCGCGCGCATCGGATCGATTTTTCAGGGATGATGAAAACATTATTTACCAACGTTGTATGTGGGTACCTAATGCATTCTGAAAATACTTCAGGGACTTTTTCATTACCTAAGCATACACCTACTATAAATAAATAAATAATACAGAATACTAGATGATGCCCGCGACTTCGTCCGCTTTAGGTTTTTAAACATCCCATGGGAATTCTTTGATTTTCCGGGATAGAAAGTTGCCTATGTGAATTTCCAGGACGCAAGGTACCTCTGTAATTGGTTAAATGGGTGGTAACTCTTTGATTTTTGAAAAAGTACCTAGCGTAGACGTATGTCCGTCCCTGGGATGTAAGCTAACTCTGTACCTTGTCAAAATCGGTTAAACTGTTGGGCCGTGAAAAGCTAGCAGACAGACAGACACACCTTCGCATTTATAATATTATAAGTATAAATTAAGTAGGCGCCTACCTACCTACATGTGACCAGTGGCAACTGGCATGCATGGCAAGGTCAAGTGTTATGAACTGAAGAAGCTCCTTAATAAAATAAGAAAATTAGCGAAATTCGTCTGCGTGGATTTAGCTTTTTAAAAATCTCAGAAACCGTTTGTTTCTCCGGAATAAGAAATAGTCCAAATGGCATGCAAATCGCCCATCAAAATCGATGCAGCTGTTTCGAAAATTAGCCCTTACAGACGGACCGACAGTAACCAGAACGCTAGCAAAAACTAAGACAGGTGATACTGGTGATTACTGATATGATAACACCAAAATAACGCTAAATTTTTGTATATAAAATCCTATATTTTGTGAAAGTTCACGATATATTGCAAATAAAACATCAACGAACGTTGCATAAGTAGGCCATTCGGAGTCAATGCCAAGTCGCGTAGGCGGGGCATTGACCCGAGTTTTGCACGCTATAATACATTACGGGGTTGAAAAATACTAAATCACTAAAACTACAAAATGAGGCAAATGGTTATTGGTATTGGATTGTGTTTAGGTAGTATAACAATAAGGCTAAGTTTTTGCTAGCTTTCTGGTCACACCCTGTATAATGACTGCCAAAGTTTTGACTACGGTAGCCTACGCATTTTCTAATACGCACTTGACCAGTTATTGCGTGTATAGACCATAAAGAGTTACTCTTCACGCGCCATTTTTAACCGACTTCAAAAAAGGAGGAGGTTATGAATTCGACTGCTGTACTGTACTGTATGCTTTTTTTTTTGTATGTTTGTTACGCGATTACTCCGTCAATTATGAACCGATTTTGATGATTCTTTTTTTGTTTTGTAGGACATACTTCCGAGGTGGTCCCATTTTAATTTGGTAAAGATCTGATGAATATCTTCGGAGATGGAGAACGGAACTCCTCAATTAATAAGAGTAAATTGCTCGCGATCAGTGTAATAGCTTTGTAAACAGTAGGGTTTTAACCAGGCATAGCATATTTTTAACCGACTTGAAAAAAGGAGGAGTTTCTCAATTCGAATGTATGTCTTTTTGTATGTTTGTTACGCGATTTCTTCGCCAAATATGAACCGATTTATAATGATTCTTTGAAACAGTAGGTTTTTAACCAGGCATATCATATTTTAGTACGATGGGGCCACTAAAAATTGTGAAATAAAAAAAATTCAAAAATAATAAAAACGACTTTAATAACCACCAACACTAAAAAGTAAAAAATAATTTAATTTATTACCCAATATATTATGTATACAAGAGTTATTATATTATTTATTTTGATTTTTTTTATAACGGGTCAACTGCCATGTCAAAAGTACGGTTCACCTAAAATTGACACAAAGTTAAAATAACGCGTGAGGAGTTAAATTTTACGCGTTATATGGATGTAGACCGCTAATTTTATTATTGATCTATCAAAGACCTTTATTACAGTAGTAGGTAGTTACAGCAAATTAATTTATAACGAACGGAACTATTTTGCCTCAAAGTAATTAGTAAACGTCGCGTCGACGTTCGTTTGAATATTCATACAACCTGCCGCGCTTATCCTAAGTACCTACCTGTTGCTTTAGTTAACCGACCTAAATAGTCTAATGAGTTGAGAAAATAATATGTAGGTAGGTATAGTATGCGACAAGTCGAGATGGCAATCGGGGTGGGGCAATGATATTAGAAGAAAATATTTTCTTCTAATATCATTGGGGTGGGGACGCCCCGCACAGCCCCCTCGCCAACTTGGTGCGGGTGACGTGCAGGTGTGCGGGGCATCAATCAATCACCTTTTCGATACCCGCGGTAAAGAAAAGGACATAGGTACCTACCTATCTGTGCGAAAAAACATCCTTTATCGTCCACAGCTCTTTTTATCTAAATGTAGGTACCTACGTATCTTTCCATTTCAAAAAAAAATTATACTCATTATTCCATATTATTGGATGAACCAGCTATCCCGAACAAAAATGGTGTCCTGAAGGCTGTCAAAATTAGTAGTAGGTACGCGGCAGAAAATAATGTACAATCGGCCTTTAGAATGACATTCCGGCTTTGTAGAGCGTTGTCTCTGTCACTCATACCTATATGACGTTTTGTCGGTCTCAACGACTGAGTCAATGCTCTACAAATCCGCTATCTCCTTCTAAAGGTCGATGTACATTATTTTCTGCCGCGTAGGTAGGTACCTACTGTATATTTTAGTGTATTTAAATGAGTTGCAGCCCGCTAAATTTTTTGTTTGTAATGACCAAGTTTAGTGCATAGTAGGTAGGTACTACATACATAGAGGCAGAGGTCGTTGATAATGTCATTAATCCGCCTTAAATTAGTTGGCACAAGAAAACAAGGTATATGTACTTCCAAACAAGTTTAATGTTTTTCTACGCTAGTCACTGTTTTATTGTGTACAAACATAAACAAATATTTTTACATTTTATATAAATAATTATAAACATGTAGACGCTGGCTAAGAAATAACTTGTTATTTGTAACAATCCGTAGTAAATGCATAATCTATCCTGTGTTGTGGTGCCATGATTAGGCAGCTCCTTGACAAATCGTCTCTTACAGTCCCTTCACATTATAAATAGGTACTTATGTACCTATCTAATTCTTCTAATAAATCAATAGGTAATTAAACTAGAAGACACTAGTCTACTATGGAAAGATAATAATGTGAAGGTTTTTAGTCCGTACACGAGTGATGTCTTATAGTTTTTTTATAGTGTAAAGGCGCTTTTACCTTTATCATGTTAGTCAAGTAGCGACCTTTTTGAGCTAATCTGATTTCTATTTAGACTAATGTGCAGTTAGGTATCATCCACTAATCTGTGTTCTAAATTCTTCGGTAACAACTAATTTTTATCCATATAAAATTGAGAAATTTTTGGCATGAGATATTTACAATTAGACTGTTGGTAGATTTTCATCGACTCATATTATATTGAAGCATTTGTTTTAGTTAAGTAATACCTAATAATTTCTTTCCTAAAAAACCGTAAATAGGTACCTACCTGTTTATTGTGATAAATCATATTTAAATACTTAATTTAGAATGAAATGGACTAAGTATTATTAATTTAGACTGAAGATACCTACATCGAAAAATTGTAAACGATTATTATTATGTACCTACCTATAGTCCGTACAAAATGACTTCTCACGCGCCATTTTAACTCTACGGGTCAACATCATGTCAAAAGTATTGTTCACCTTTAAAATGAGGACTAAAATCGTACTTTTGACATGAAATTTGAGACAAAAAGTTAAAATGGCGCGTGAGGCGTTAAATTTTACGCGTTATACTTATTACACTTTTGTTTAATGACTAAAACATGATTTTTATAGACCCTTCACGTCAGATAAATAAATTATTATTAATCTTCATATTTTATCAATCCCAAGCCTCCGTCTCTACTCTCTTATAATATGCTAGTTGCTACCTACTACCTACTAGGTTCAGGTTGAGATATTATGTAGAGCGCACCTTAAAGACACACTCAGACTTAAAGAGGTTCCGAGACGGTCAAGCGGCTTGACGTCAAGCACGTAGATTTTTGCTTGAGTCAAGCATTTGACTGTTTACAATTTCTGCTTGATGCTTGAGTCAAGCATTTACGTGCTTGACGCGTGATCGATGTGATTTTATATTTTTTGTATGACGCGACGTTCGCTTCGGCTTGCTCAAGCATAGCTTATTTACGCGTCAACTGTCAGACATGGCGGACGACGACGCTTTGTTATACAACAGCAGCGAAAATTATAGTAGCGAACAATGGAGAGAATCAAAAGAGTTTTTATTATTAGGTATTCATTTCACTATACCGAGACGCCCCAAAACGCTGGAAAATAAAATTTATTGTATTTTGATAAAAATCACTTTGTTCGACCACCTCTGGACTAGGTACTCTATGTACGACAATCACGTACAAAATGAGAAAAGTGCCCCTTGCTGTTTGACGGGCGCATCAAGCAGCTTGATCAAGTAAAACAAATCTAGGTGCTTGACCGTGTCGGAAGCTCTCTGGCAATACACGTTAGGTTTTTTCATCAGGTACGGTCAGGTCAGGCTACCTGGAGGCGTGTGAGCCATACATTTGTTTAAATGTACAATACACGTCCGGTCAGGTAACCTGATGACTCATCAGGGCGGTAAGCTGCCGCCCTGGTAATCAGGTTTTATTGCCGATTCGGTTCCCACTCTGCGTACTTCACGTATGAGACGCAATACACGTCAGGTTTTTCCCTCAAGTTTGCCAGTTCGCATCTAGCGTTGGCTCTGAGTAGACGTATAGTTGTGATTCAGATAATGGAAAAATTATGATATTGAATCGCTTATTGTAACTTTTTGATTGAATTTCAATAAATACATAGCTAAATGCCATTTTTATTAATTAGATAATTATTATGAAGGCTATTCGGGCAGATAAACACATAAAATAATAATAAATAAAAATGTTTTTTATTCAACTAAACTTTCACTAGTAGTAACTCTTAAATCGTCAAATGCATTTACTACCTACTGGTTCGGAAAGCCTTTCCTACCGAGAAGAACCAGCAAGAAACTCAGCGGTTTCCATGTCCAAAAAGATCCATCTCCGCCATCTTAGATTTGAAAATAAATGTAATCATCAAATTCAGCATCCTCGAAAACCCAACACGACTAGATATGCAATAAGTAACAGTAACGCATCTTTTCTTTTTGCTCCGTACGAACAAACAGCAAAACAAACGGTACGATAGCTCGGGAACGACTGAGTTCAGAAAAAACCTGACGAAAGAATCGGACGAGTATTGCCGTGCCTTCGTAACCTGACCGTATCGGACCTGATGAAAAAAAGCTGACGTGTATTGCCAGCCTACATAAAAATTAACACTTGTGTTTGTTTTCTATACGTTCGTGCGTCGTACAACAGGTGGCGCGCGAATGGTTTAAACGAATTTGAAAAACGGAATAAACAGTTGTTATTCAAAGATTTGGCAATCGAGTAAACACCTATATGACACTTGATGTATAAGGCCAAAGAAGATTAGGCGACGTAATCTACATACATGCTAGGTCAAACTCATATAAGTAAAATTAATTAGTCGTAGTTAAGTATACCTACATTACATACCTACCTTATTAAATTAGTACATTCTTAGGTACCTATGTATACTTATGTATTTTAAAAACATTTGGTAAGTACCTACTTAGTGAATTGTGATGTAACTGATCAATAGGTAGGTATGAAAATAACTTATTAAATGGAAAGTTTTGTGAGTTCATTTATTGAGTATAAATTAGCATAAGTTGACTATTTACATTTAAAATTAATTAATATAAGGGTCGAAACAGTTGGACAGTATTTTTCTGTCTAGTCCATGTAATGCCCACAGCATGTTTTATTTATTTATTTAAAAAATCTCATTTACAAAAACCCCGTATGGCATCTCCTTGAGTTACGTAGTCATGAATAATCTTAGCCTAATTTGCACTATAATCTTAACCTGCATTACCTGTTAACTTTAGCTTTTTTTAAGGTCTCTACACAAAAAATTTAAATATAATTTTTAGTAAAAAATTAACGTTTAAACGAAAGTAATAAAACCCTTAAGACTTAATACTATTAATGTTAATGACACAGTTTAATATAATATTATTATTATATTTCACGCACATTACTTGTACCAGAAAAAACAGTAGGTAAGTACAATTTTTTATATTATATAAAATGTCGGTAAATTGGGAGATGCATCAATCTTAGTTATTTCCACCAAATTCAGCTTAATTATGAACCTACCTACATAAAAGAGTTGAAGTTTCCAATATCAACCAATAAGGTCAAAATAAAATAGGTAGTTCTATATATTACACTTAGAAAATATTAACTTAAATAAGTTTAGTTGAAAAGAAGACAAGTTCAATTAAAAATTAACAAATGGGCGGATGAAAATGGACGAAGTTTATAGGTTTAGAGAGACAGCTTGAATAAGATTAGTTAGGTAGGTACTTATGCAAAAAAATGTAAGTACATAGTTAAAAAAACGGAAGCTGCTGTGAAAAAGCGGTATAAAAAATAGTAAACTTTCAGCTAAATGATATGTTTCAGGTTTTCAGTCTTTAGAAAGTGTTGCATTTTAACACTGAAAGATAAAAAAAATACTTATTTATCGATGGTTTTAATCCAAAACGTGTACCTAACCTTTTAAATACTTAACTCAATATTTTTAAAGTATATATAGATACAGGTAGGTAAATATCTAGTTTTTGTAGACTTTGTAAAGATATTGAGTAAGTAGAATACGCTTTGGTTTAAAAGCGACAATATTATGCAAAACTGTTACATTTCTGACATAGTCTCGATCGCGAAAATGCTAAACAATTATCTAACAAATTTAGGTAAATACAATATTTACATGCTTATTGCTTTAATTTTATCAACATTAAATTGTAGATATTTATTAATATAACATGGCTGTATTAAACCCTTTAGGTAATGAGAATCTTATATTTAAATATAATATAAATAGTAGGTATATG
The DNA here is from genome assembly GCF_902806685.2 of Maniola hyperantus. NCBI lineage: Eukaryota > Metazoa > Arthropoda > Insecta > Lepidoptera > Nymphalidae > Maniola > Maniola hyperantus. Next base: position 7,781,857 of record NC_048550.1, read on the forward strand.
CCGGACACAGTAACTATGGGGATTAGTATGTATTTATCTTTGTGCGCTTGTATGTATTTTTTTATAATTTTATTTCATTTTAAAGAAGCAACATTTATTTTGCAAAGATTCATATTTTTAGAAAGTACAATAGAACATATTAATGTTATAATTATATTTTCATGGTCCCGGATTCAAAAATTATTGCAAATGCCATCAAATTATGTATTGAAATACATAAATAATTTATTTAGTATTCAACGCAATAAGAGTTCATAGCTCGAAGCTTCTATCATACCAAATGTTATCTGCCTGTTACCTCTCCTGACAATGTGTAAACTTTTAAATTCAGCCCATTTATTAAAATTTACAATTTTCATTGCTTATCATGACTAAAACAGGTTGAATGCTCGAATGTATTTCGACTGCCAGGCACTGAAGCATAATTACTTCAATGGTGCCAAGTTTAAATTAAATATTAATTGCTATTTTTTAAACAGTGGTTTTTTGATAGTCTAGTCATTATAGGTAGTTCATTTCAAAAACCGATTTTTGTGACCTTTGACCTTGAAATTTAATAGGTACGCAACTATTAAATTTCAAGGTAAAAAAATCGGTTTTTTGCGCTTTTTTTGTAAATATCTCATTTCCTATGGGTTTTTGCTATTTGTATTTATTAACAATATTGTAGAATACAAAATTCTCTACAAATTTTGTTCAAAAAAGTTTTTTATACGGTGAACCGTTTTCGAGATAGAGGGCGGAGAGCGCGCGGTCATTTTAGCACTTTAAAGTGTCTCTCGCGCAAACTATTCAGTTTAGAAAAAAATATTAGAAACTTCAATATCATTTTTGAATACCTATCCATTGATATGGGTTTGATATTTATATCCCCACACATATGAGTTTGATGAAAAAAAAATTATTGAGTCTCAGTTCTAAGTATGGGGAACCCAGAAATTTATTGTTTTTTTTTCTATTTTTGTGTAAAAATCTTAATGCGGTTCACAGAATACATCTACCTACCAAGTTTCAACAGTATAGCTCTTATAGTTTCGGAAGAGTTAGAATTTTTATCAACTATTATATTATATTTTAGCTATAGAAACTATAAGATATCTAGCGTAGAAACAGAAAAAATTAGAAAAAAAAAACTAGAAAAGAAATAGAAAAAAATTAGAAAAGAAATAGAAAAAAAAAACAATAAATTTTGGGGTGCCCCATACTTAGAACTGAAACTCAAAATTTTTTTTTCATCAAACCCATGTGTGGTGTATCTATGGATAGGTATTCAAAAATGATATTGAAGTTTCTAATATATTTTTTTTCAAAACTGAATAGTTTGCGCGAGAGACACTTCCAAAGTGGTGAAATGTGACCGCGCGCTCTCCGCCCTCTATCGCGAAAACGGTTAACCGTATAATTTTTTTTTAAACAAAATTTGTAGAGAATTTTGTATTCTACAATATTGATAATAAATACAATTAGCAAAATGCCATAGGAAATGAGATATCTACAAAAAAAGCGCAAAAAACCGATTTTTTTGACCTTTGACCTTGAAATTTAATAGTTGCGTACACCCTACCATAGTAGGTTTTGAGACAACTTTTAGGGTGTCAATATACAAGTATTTACAGACTTTCTAGCTGGGTATCTCGAATTCGGAAATTCTTACCTAATTTAAGCTTAAATGACTGGACTATGACTAAAATGCTGAAGGCTTATTTTGTAGGTAGTGAAAAAGTGTGTTGTGGTTAGTTCTTTAACATTTTTTCATTTAATATTTGAAATAGGTCGAGAGGAAAATCCCGGAATAGGTCGAGCAGCACTTCTATAATCGGCGTTAGATTTTAAGAAGCTCCAAGCGTAAGTGGTTATTTCATATTTGATTTTGTTCTAAGCTTGACTTGATTCCAAACAATGAATGAAAATGTAAAACGAAAAATGAATTTGACACACTAGATTTATATTTAGACACCTATATTTTTGTTCTTTGCATATTATTAAAAAAAATGACTCATTAAAATAGACCTATCTTCAAATCGTAACATACCTACACGTGATTTAATAGACTACACAATACAGAATACGAAATACTTGAAGATGATTCCTCACTTTGTGATAATATCTTGTGACTACAGTGTATCGTACCAATGTACTTTCGTGCTATTAATAAATACATAAATGACACCTAGTTATCCTATAATACGCTAGTTTTATATATAATCATAAATACTGAAAGATCTAATTCATTATGTACGAGTAACTACGATGTGCAATGCGCCCGATCCGAACCTAAAAAAGCAGGTTTCAGGAGAACTCACGGGATTAATCTTACATTCGGAAGTTTGCTTTTAGCTAATACAATTCCATTTATAAATTTAAAAAAATATGTTTGGGTTCGTTCGTTCGTTACCTTTGCGTTCCCACAAAATTTCAACTTATTAATCGGATGACGATTATGTTGAAATTTTGTACAAAGTTTGTTGATACTTGCGTGAATATTTCTAACATAGTACCATCAAATTGCAATTAATGGCGAGCAAGTCGCATTGCAACGCATGCTGGGTATCAGCTCGTGTTGATTTAACAACCACCTCAAGCCACCCTAGGTGTATAATCAGAAACGTAAGTCCGTCTATCCGACATGGACTAAAATATACAAATTCACCGTCTGGGGTGGACAGACGGACACATGTTTCAGAGTGTACGTACACTCTAGGGTGGCTGTTTTAGTGGGAATAAACGGAATAAGCCGATTAGTCGAATAACATTGACTTTCAACTTAACTATACTTAGTTATGACGCGGACGTTCTAAATTATTAATGCGCGCTCCATTCCTAATTTTCACAATAATATAAATAATGTTAAGGGCACTTTGGTTGGTGAAAATTAGAACCGCATACATAGAAATTCAGAATCAACGCATTGCGCAAATGTACTATCCACAAAGTGAAATAAAAGGTGTCCAGCGGGAATTTTTCAACTTTAAATTATTGTAACTCCTGTGTTATCGGGGCTAGCGGGGCGTGGGAGGTAGCTATTGTTGCGTGGACTTTACGGATTAGTCAGTAAAATTGAGTCATTGGTCGGTGCGCATTGCGCGTTTGCGGTAGAACAGTATTTGAAGTGAAGTGAATCGTTGATTCGAGCACGTCGTGTATTCAGTTCCCACTTTCACATTCGGTGATTAAGCGATGGTCCAAGCACGCAGCTGCTTATCTGGTCTTGGGTGCGGTCCCGGAGGAGGCCTATTAACCACTGTTCTTTCTTGACGGAATCTCTTCACCCACGACCAGATAAGCTGCGTGCTTGGACCATCGCTTAATCGCCGAATGTGAAAGTGGGAACAGAATACACGACGTTCTCGAACCAACGATTCACCACACTTCAAATACTGTTCTACCGCAAACGCGCGATGCGCACCCGACCAATGACTCATCTTTACTAACTAATCCGCAAAGTCCACGCAACAAATGCTACCTCCCACGCCCCGCTAGCCCCGCTAACACAGGAGTCACAATAATTTAAAGTTGAAAAATTCCCGCTGGACACCATTTATGATAAAAACGTGAACTACCCGACATATTTATTTTTGTGTTGTTAAGAAAAGTAAAAATAAATTTATTTATTATTAATATTTTGCATTAATACTAAATAAATTTATTTCAAATTACCATTACTTACAACAGCTACAAATTATACTAAAAAATAAAAGTAATACAATCACTAATACGATAAAATCAATAATATTATTACGCCATTATTTATTCATGCTAATTAAATTCCCCATTGGGATCAATATTTAAAACATCTAGAATTATTTATTATTACCTATAATATATTATATTATAATATAATAATATTATAATAAGTACATCTGAATTTCGACCCTCATTTAGCCGTTTATAAATGCATAATAAATTACAATAAAAAATAAATAGTTTATAGCATTCTGCATTTAATTCTAAAGAAATTATATATTTTGCCTGCCCGCTTTACCGATTTTGACAAAATTGGTAGAGATAGTTTGCATATATCTAATAAACTATATTTTTTCCCATCAGATTTTTTAAAAACCTAGCCCTTCAGACGAAGTCGCAGGCATCATCTAGTCATTGTATATTTCTAGAAATATAATATTTTCAAGGCAATAATTTAACTACTACTCATAGTAGGCATAAATAAATTAAAAAGAATTGTGATGTACTAAAAATAATATAAAAACATATATAAGTATCGAATACATACAAAGTAGGAACTAAGAGCAGAGCAGAGCAAATATATTACACTAGCGGCACGCTATGATGGCCGGTTTGACACATTACAATAGTGATGTGGAATGTCAATTTATTCTCGAACAAAAAACAATTAAGTTTTGTTTTTGTACCTGATTAAATAGGTTTAATAAAACAAAAATGTATATGTTTATTTAATTTATTTGAACGAACTGAATATTTGAACGAAAATGAATATACATACTTTATATGCACACAAGAAACATATGAATACAAAAGATACCGAAAAAGGTGCCACAAAAGGCCATAATTAATCAGATTCGTCCATACTACTATTTTCACTGTCGTCACTGCTATCATCACATACATTAATAATTATATGTTCGTTTTCTATAATATTATCTATTTTCACATCTCTTTCATAATCTTCCCTTATTAATTTAACAGTTCTATTCACAACCTTTTCCCAGTCTCCTTTAGTCACATGTTCACAAGCTTCTTCTAATAATTTTAGCATTTTTTTTGTGGTAAATGGGGGTTCTGTATTGTGTCTTGCAGCATATCCCTTAATTTGAGCCCACACCAACTCAATCGCATTATACTCACAATGGTAAGGCGGTAACCGTATAACTCTGTGCCCATGTTCTAATGCTATTTCGTCAATGACGTATCGGATCTTGGTTGGTTTGTTTTCTTTTAAAAGACGTACTAATTCCGCTTTTAACATATTCATGTTTGCATCTACGCCATTTTTACGAAGCCATGCGACGATATCAGCTTTCTTTTGGGATTGGGCAGGTGGCTTGTCAATTTGCATCGAGTGGTATGGGGCGTTGTCCATAATTATAATAGATGGTTCAGGGAGGCTACACAACATTGAGGTAAACCATTCAGTAAACTTTTCTCCATTCATGTCTTCATGATAGTCTCCAGTGGTTTTTGACGCAAAAGCCATGAGAGAACCTTCGACAAACCCGTTGATGGTTCCGGCGTGACAAATTATAAGTCGCGATCCTTTTCCTACAGGAACTTTGGAAGTAGATGCTGCTGTGTCATCGTTCCAAGAACGGCCTACAGTATGGTTAGCATTAAGCCATGTTTCATCCAAGAACACAACATTTTGCCAATTTTTGATTTCTTTCACTTGCCGTAAAAAAGTATACCTTGCCATCGCTATATCAAATCTTTCCATCAATATTTTGCGTTTGTTACATTTTTTGTATCGAAATCCAATGGTCTTCAAAATCTTCGTTAAAGAACTTTCCCCACCGAAGAATAATCCAGCTTCCTTCAGTGAATGCACCAACTTTTTTCTTGTTGGATACTCCTTCTGTAAATAGTAGCCGTAAACATGTCTTCGGATAGCATCGGCATCAAAGCTATCGATGCCTACGACTGGTTTTGCTCGTTTTCTCTTTTTTGGTGTGTGAAGTTTATTTTCTTCTGTGCCAGTCTCGCCATATTTTTTTTTAGTTATCCGTCTAACAGTTCGTTGTCCAATATTAAGCGCATCAGCTACGCGTTCAACCACTGACGTTATAGGTAAAATTGGCCCTCCATTTTGAGCTTCACGATCGAAATAGTTACGAAGGCGTATTAGGAACTCACGTGTCTGACTATTTAGAACAGTTCTCTGCGTACGTTCGGTCATATCGACGAAATCCACAACAAAGGGCTTGAACAGAGTCCAAATTAACGAGCAAGGGTCAACAGTAATGCAGTATCAATATTTGAAATCCAAAGCCAGGTCAAAACTATATCACAATCGCATTGCACTGACAGTTTATACTTTTCGAAGCAACGTCAATTCGAAACTGCTTTGTTTTGCATTGAGCATTGACGCGAGTTTGCCGGAGGTAGTAGTTGTGCTAGCCAGCGATCCTATGTGACGATCGTATTAGATTCCATTTTTAAAAATTTATTGATATTTTTTTGCGATTTCAGAGGTTTGTCCACATAGTGAAAATTGTTCATATTCACAAGTACATTCACCCCTTAAATGGTGCAAACTGATTTTTCTACACTTGTATACATTTAAGAAATCAATTTAATAAATAAATTTTGAGTCCTAAACCTAAAACTACATTCGATAAAATTTATGAATCTCTGCACATCACTATCGTCAATAAAGTAATACAATTATTTCCTTCAAAGTCGTTATCAATTAATACGGAACTTCATGAGCGGACAAACGTCAAACCGGCCATCATAGCGTGCCGCTAGTTTAGGTATCTAGTTTTACTGCTGCTTGAAATATTTTTGATCCATATAGGAACTTCAGCACCTAAACCAAGCATAAAAAGGAAAGTAATAATAGAGAGCAATCATTAAGCATAATTATTTCAATATAACGAATCTATAATAATATAAGACTTGTAAGAACAATCTTAGAATTATTTATATCATCACACTCAAGAAAGAGAATAAAAAAATATGTTACTTTTCAATACATAGACGTCTCTGTTTTACTCTTATAATTTATTTAATAACTGTCCAGAAAAATCAAAATTTGTGAATATGTGTACTGTGATACACACACGACTAATATTAAATCATTGATTAAAAATATATTATTTCCAATAAGACATTGACAATTTGATATTTCTGGACATTTATTAACAATACCTAAATGAAACAACATAGTTGTTACATAATTGTACTTCAAAGTACCTACAAGATTTTCTATTGCCTCCCATAAAATTTATTTAATGCTTTCGTTTTGCTGAAACTTCTTTCAATAGCCCCTCGGAAAACATTCCAGTGATCCACTTTAGCACCTTAAAAATTATCTTAAGTTCAACAGTATGATATCACATTTAAATTGCACATCCAGAAAACAGTTGCCAACAGGACAAATTTATGTTCGTAAAAAAAGTTAATAATATTAAACAGTTTATAAAACTTATCTATTGTCCAAATGACCATTATCCTCCAGTACCATTAAAATATTGAGCATGTTTTGTATATGGAGCTGCAATATGATAAGGAGGAGGCTGTCCCCTCCTATACATTGTCTCTGACAGACCACTAGGACTATGCCGATGACTTACCACACTTGGAGCATTAGATGAGGCTGGTATAGCATCATATATATCATACATATTTTGACTAGGAATAGAAGGTATATGAGTAAAGCTGCCGTCGTCTGATACCAGAGGTGTGTTTGTCATGCGATATGGGTTTGTTGCATTAGTGTGGCCTGTTGGTGAGTATAGTTCTGGTGATTGTGAAGGAACATAAGTTGGGCTTGCAGTGGACATTTCATAAAGGTTACAATTAGGGGATGATGTTTGATGCATTGCAGGTGCGTAATGATGAGCATCCATATTAGCAGGAGCATACATATTATTATAATTACATAAATTTGGCATAGTGGTGGAACTAACTATTTGGCTTACTGTGTTCACTCTTGGACTTGGCATATCTCGGGCAGCATGAGGGTGATAGTTAAAAACATCATATTTCCTTTGTGCATAAATTTTTTCTGTACCACAAGGATAACTTTCAGTACCATATGCATCACCATGATATTTTGCATCTGAATGGCATGTCATTTCTTTTCTAGGATAAGCAGGCTCAAAAGAAGGTAAGTTGTCAACTCTGCACCTTACAGAATAAGGATTTTCATTCAATTGAGGTGATAGTATAGTTTCTTCAGTAGGATGTCTTTCTTGAGAACTGGCACTTAATCTCTGTATCTGGTAACCATCCTCAGTGCAATTATGATAACTGTGATCATTTGCTGCAGGATAATTTTTAGTCTCTATTGTGCGTCCTCTATAATTATTGGATGGCACAGAGTTGTTGGATCTAGTATCTTGTCTTGGTGAATATCTATCATTCTGCTTAACTATATAATGTGATGGTGCTAATCCACATGAGTCCATATTTTCACTTTTGTACACTTCAGTGCCAGTATTATTGTCAACATAGAGAGCATGATCCACACTCTTGTAGGTTTTGTCTTGTTCATAGTTAAGATCTAAAGGCTTGTCATATGCATTTTCTATAGGTAGATTATCATAAACTGATGTTGTCATAGAATCTTGCTGGACCCCCTCAGAGTTGTCATTGCAAGTATTGCCACTATCAACTTTGTTATCTGATGCAAATCTTTGTTGCAGAGTAGGAGTTATTTTGGCTGCTTTTATGTGAACTGCATTTTGCATAGGGGGAGATACATCCTGTGTACCCTCTTTGTGGATGTTTCTTGCATGTTTTGCCATAGCTCTCAATTCTTTTGGATATGGAGTAGGTGCTCTGCGTAATTGCCCTGGCTTTTCTATAGTCTTTATGGCAGGTTTCATATCAACAAAACTAATATGACGAGGTGCACTTGGTGCTTCTGTATTCTCTGGCTTCACATTATCTGATTTAACCTCAATGGGAGTCAAAGGCACTTGGGGAAAGAGAAAACAAGTAAGGACTTGCTCATAAGTATTAGGATCTACTTCAGAATGCATAGGCACTAAAGGTTTGCTTTGATTTTCAGAGAGCCAGAGGGCAACTAAATTATCACAATTTAATAAGGACTGGGGTAGACAACTCAATGAATTTCTTACTAGGTTTAAAACTCTTAGAGAAGTCAAATGTCCAATTTCTGGTGGAACTTTTGTCAACTTGTTTGCACGGAGTGATAGGACCGATAGGTTTGAACAACTGCCAATTTCTGGTGGGATCACTCTTAGCATATTTTCATCAACATTAAGATATTTTAGATTTCTCAACAGACCAATCGAAGATGGTATTTTATCTATGTAGTTACACATTAGCATTAATTCTTCCAGGTTTTTTAACTGACCTATACTATCTGGTATAGAATACAGCCTGTTATTATCCAACTTTAGAGCTGTCAAATTGCTCAGTTGTCCAATGCTTTCGGGGAGCTGTGTCAAACTATTTATTGACAAGGTGAGATCTTCCAATCGAGTACAATAACCAATTTCTGGGGCTAGCTCTTCAATCAAATTATTACTAGCTTCTAAATGAATGAGGTTTTCTAGAGGCTTTATTATTGCAGGAATACATGTAAAACTATTACTGTCAATCCACAATTCTTTTAGCTTCAAAAATCTTCCAATGACTTCAGGAAATTGTTGAAATTCATTTTGTCCTATATCTAACCTTAAGAGCTCAGTGGAACGTGACAGAGATTTAGGTAGAATCATCAAATAGTTATCTCTTAATTCAAGAATATGTAAATTAGCTAAACGGCCAAAATTTCCAGGTAGATACTCCAGGTATGTGTCATTAAGATATAAATCTTGTAGAGCGATGAGGTTAGTGATTGTTTCAGGTAATTTTTCTAATGGATTCACGCTAAGATCTAAGAACATTAAATTCTTTAGTGCTTTCATGTTATCTGGTATGGATGCTAGAGTGTTTCTACTAATGTTTAAATGCTGCAGATTTACCAATGATGATATGGCTGTGGGGATCGCCTGAAGCTCGTTGTCACTAAGATCTAAGTATTTCAAGCCATGACACATGAAGAGCTGCCGCGGCAGCTCTGTTATGCGATTACTCTGGCATAACAGGGTTTCAAGGGTTCTCTCGTACACGAACACTTCCGTTGGCACATCCGTTAGTGAATGGTGAGAATAATCTAGCTCTACTATGTCTTCCACACCAGGTCTTACACAGCATAGAAAATCGAATGGCATTTTGGAGCTTCAACACTTCCAGCCGACGACAAAGTACAAACACTGAACAGCTACGTGAAACACACACATCAGGCATCCTTTATTGTTTTTGAGCTTATCATCATTGTAGTTGCTTAGTGTCTTATAGACTTTATTTCATATATTACGTATAAGGTCACAAATAAAATAATTCTTTTAAAATAACAATTAATACTAAGGAATGAATCATACTCATAACTGATTCACGTTTGACATTACCTATAATGTGAAAACTGAAATGACAGCTGTGAATTGACGTCACAAATTCATTCTACTGTCTATGGACTCTATGGCCACTAAAAATTATAAAAAAACACTAATTTTTAAGATAATGGCGTTCTTCGTTTAATACAGATCAATGGTTTATTTTATTCATTAAACAAAATAAATAAAAATATTAGTTATCACAATAAAAATACTAACAGTTTAGGCACAGATATGTCCGGATTTGCAACTAGCGTGGCCCCCTCAGTCCCTCTCGCTCAAGCAGATTTTCTTACTTGTGAAATGTCATTTCTCCTATACTTCACGTTGTTTGCCAACTACTCACGTACAAATACATTTTGGCAAACAAAAAAAAGTGGCCACGGTGATAAGGACAAAACATAATCATTTTGTCACTTTCTAATAAAGCGCCGTATTCACCATCCATCCCGGCTGTACTTCAGCTCAAGGCCGCGGTGCTGGATGTAGCATACACACCATCGTGCACGCATCAAGCAAAAGAGTATTTAAACGAGAGAGAGAGAGGGCACTCACGTTACGAAACTACCTCTAAATGGTAAAATCCATGGTGATACATCCTCATCCTGATCCTGTACAGCAAGTCTATTCACCATCAAGCATGCATGACGCAGGATGACTCTGCTGTACGTCCGCGCTATTCACTGTCCATCTGCACGACGCGGGCGGTGGTGGGGGCGCTCGCTGGATGCAAAATTCATCCAGCACATACAGCAAACAATTAATAATAATTATAGCTGTACAGCAAGCCTATTCACAATAAGAGATTAAATGCATTTAACTATCTCGCTCTAACAGTAAGAGTAACAAATGGGCTACTTCTACAGGTGTTTATTCTGGGGTTATTGATGTTGTCAAATGTCAACTGTCAATTTGATTTTGAAAAGATTATGTTTCAAAATCGACAAACAAAATCAATTTGTGATCAAATCAATTTTTCCGGTCGGTGAAATAAACATTGATTTGGTACCTACATGTTTGGAACCATTGAAAAAATGTGTAACTTTTTCTAATAAAAACAAAATAAAGTGAAGAAATGGTTTATAAGACATTTCACAAAGGAAAATACTTCATAACTTTTAAGAGAGGATTTGAAGAATCTAAAAAGGATTTAACTTTAACAGTGGATAAACTGTTTGAAAATGATAGTTTGGTTCGTTAAAAGTATATATTTTAATTTATTATTTGAAGTTTAAACAAATTAGTTACCTATTTTCAAATGGAAATTTACAGAGGATCACTTTAGCGGACGATGAAGACCCAACATTTTTATGCAGGATCAATTTGACGCGATGTGACTACGAAGATCTGAAAAAGCAACAAGGACTTCTTATAGACTTCGATAGTTTTCCTTCACAAGTTGTGAGGCTGTTGCAGCAATGTGCTTCGAATAATATGTAAGATACAAACAGCTTATTTGTATTTATGCAGTACTATGTTCCTATTATGCTGCATACAGTATTAGCCTGTACAGATGTAGTGGACTTATGTTTTACTTGTAATATTCTTTCAATTTTTTTTGCAGGTTTCTGATTGTACACCAAATCAGTCCAATCCAGTACAATTTTGAAGTAGTGGAACACAATGAGTTTAGACGTCTCATCCATTTATCTTTGAAGACTGGGCCTGCTTGCGATAGTGATGTGAAACAGCACATGTCAGAAACTATTGGAGAATTGAAGGTATATATTCATAATAACCATGATATCCTAATGCCTTTCTTCTTTGATTTATTAAAAGCTTGATGGGGTAAATTTTCATGGTAATACCATAGGTTAAAAAAAAACAATTTCTTTATATTCTGCCTCAACAGAAAGAATGCAAAAATAAAATATTACTACAGCTAAATATTATACTCAATACTGTCACTAATCTAAGATGTTCTCCACTTTGGAAATTTAATACTTTATTGGACAATTTGGATGCTTTTGTTAAAAATATTCTCACTAGTATTCTAAATTGTCCAATAAGTAATCAAGCATGGTCCCAGGCTTCTCTTCCAATCAGGTATGGACGTCTGGGAATTCGCAAAATTTCTAGTGTTTCGCTGCCAGCATTTCTTTCCTCTGTTTACAGTACACACACTCTCTATGGCAAGATTATATCCAATTCTTTGGGTTCCATAGAGGTGTCTGGCTTAACAGAGGCAAGAAATGAATGGTCCATGCATAGTCCCAGCCAAGTGCCGGTTTCTCTTTCTTCCCAGAGACAGTGGGACGAAATTATTTGCAAAACGACATTTGACACTTTACTAGCAAATGCAAATTCTAAAAAAGACCTTTGTCTTTGACAGCTGTCTCTGCAAAAGAGTCCGGCTACTGGCTACATGCTCTTCCCTCTGCCAACCTGGGCACTATGTTAGACCATACGACACTTTCTGTTCTTATTGGTCTTAGGCTTGGCGCCACAATAAACCAGCCTCACCGTTGCCACTGCGGTGACTGCGTTGACGCCTTCGGCCACCATGGGCTCTCCTGTTCGAGAAGCGCTGGACGCTTCTCCCGCCATAGTACCTTTAACGACATCATCCGGAGGTTCCTTGCCACCGCCCATGTGCCAGCTGTACTAGAACCTATTGGTTTGGCACGTAGCGATGGCAAGAGACCTGATGGTATGACGCTCGTACCGTGGAAGATGGGTAGGTCGCTTGTTTGGGATGCAACTTGTGTAGACACTTTAGCTGCATCCCACATTCAGGCGACCTCCTCTATGGCGGGTGCAGCGGCCAACAGCGCCGAACAGGCCAAGAGGCGCAAATATGAAAACCTCGATGGGAGCTTCGTATTCGTGCCTTTTGGTGTGGAGAGCTTGGGGCCGTGGGGCCCGGGGGCTCGAGCTCTTTTTGAAGAAATTGCGAAAAGAGTTATGGAGTCAACCGGGGACCCGAGAGCTGGCAGCTACCTTGGTCAAAGAATTAGTTTGGCCATCCAAAAGGGTAATGCTGCCAGCATCTTGGGTACAATGCCTCGCTGCGGTGGTCTCGATGAGGTTTTAGATTTAATTTAATTTATTTTAGTTTTAATTAAAGTTGTTGTTTTTTAGATTTAAGTTTATTAATAGTTTATTTAATAAATATTAAATTAGGTCGAATTATAAAAAAATATATATACTGTCACTAAAATTCAAATCATGTACATACAAAAACACAAAATCATGTAGCATCAATGTTTTGTAATTTACAGTCTTGGGTATTAAGACATTTATTATTCCATAAAGAAATTTCCACTTACATGGAACTTACAGGCTATTAAAAAGTGGGTTACAAAATTTCATCTTTAAGCGCACAGTGAATACATATTAGGTACCTAATTAAAATAGGTTAAGTAGGTAATCATAGATTATATACATTTCTAATTTCTAGTAGGTACATGTTAAGTATGATATTATTTTATAATAATTAGTATAATAATTATACTAGTAGGTAGTTTTAAAATTTTAAAGCACCATCATAACAAATATATACCGACGCATCGCGGGTCGATCGACGAACGACGCGAGCCACGGCTGATTCACTGCAAAGATTACATAGATTCATACACAACTAGTTACTAGATGTGACAACAAAAAAAAAATGTTTCTACATGATAAGTTAACAATTAATTTCATAAGATAACTATTTATGTTTAAGTTTTACTGCTAAAATGGGCCTAAAGTAGTTTTTTAAAAATGTTTACACTTTTGCAAGCTTTAATATTTTTAGGAAGTTTATTATACAATTGAGCACTTTCAAAAGTAATATTTCGTTTACCATAATTAGTCCTTGGTGGGCGTAAGATTATATTGTTGGCACTTCTTAATCGTTGTAATTGAGGATATTTATTTTTAATTGTGAAGGTTATATTTGAATGTATTTCTTTTGATAGTAGCTTTCGGATTAAGATACAAGTGTAATATTTGTAAGTATTAGTTGGGCCTTTCTCTACTAACAGGAAAATCATTGTCCTAGCATTTTTTTTACTTTGGCTATATTAATGCATAGTTTTATTTATTAAAACACACAATATATAACCTGTTATTTAAGGAGCCAAGCTTAATCAATATTTAGAATCATTATCATTTAATAAATTCGGTCTAAAAGCCATTAAAAACAGTCCTCTGTTATGTCCTAATTCCAGATCGAGTATGATTCGGTTCGGTTTTTATTAGTTGTGTTTAAAAATGTAAAATCTTATAACTCTATAAACATAAAGAATATTGAATGCATGTGAACAAAAAACAATTATAATTTTAGATAATTTTTTAGTACTAAAAACTAGTGTTCGAATTTTGTCCATACATTTTTGAACAGTCCTCTGAACAATTTGAATATATCGCGCCACAAAAATATTAAACACTATTGTGGTTACATTTCCCTTGAAACCGAACGTTAACAGTGTGAAGTTTGCTCGGTCGCCATGCTAAACAAGTCGCCGCCATTTTGCGCAGTGACAACTCCGCGTCTGTGTGGGGGCCACGTTTCTGTAGTGTCGAGTGAACATTCCTCTGGTAAGTCTATTTTACGGTGTTTTATGTGTTGTAATTATATTTATTTAACAAAATAATTGCTCAGTGTGATAATTTATAGCTGTTTCTGTGTTATGAAGTAATATTTAAACTGATACGTGGTATGACATTTTTTACGTAAAAATAACAGTCCTCTGTGCAACAGTCTTCTGGAAATTTATAACACAGAGGACTGTTCAATGTGACAGAGGACTGTTTTATTTGACGTCCGTGTTTATTATTAATATTCTTTATAGTCTGCGCTAACCTACTGCTTGTCGATAGCCTCTTTCTTTCTTACCAATATTGTCACGCTAATTCAGGTCTTTTGTTTTCTATTATTATGGATTTTGGAATATAAAATAATAGTAATTAGTAACGTAAAGTTAACGTAACATACGTGTTTTTAAACCTGTACGTTTTTTTTTAAATATTGAAAGTATGTTTTATTGTTTTAGTATTGCCGCAATGCCACCAAAGAAGAAACCTAAAACCAAAGAAGAAATAAAAGAGCAGAAACGAATTGCAGAAAGATTAAGATATCAACGGCTAAAAAATGACCCTGTAAAAAGAGAGCAATTGAAGGAAAAAGAACGACGAAACTACCAGAGAAAGAAGGACAAAGGTACAAGAAAGCCAGTTAAAGATATGAGTCGACGTGAACACAAAGCTGTGACTAAAGAATGGAGAAAGCACTGTGCTACCTATCGCGCAAAAAAAAAAAAGCTTTGAAAGAAATTACAAACAATTTTGTACGACAAAATACCCCCGAATCCGAGGGTTCACCTCCTCAAAGTTCTGTCTCTCCATCAATACTAACTATGACCATTCCACGAAGTGATGCAAGTAATGCGAGAAAGCGTAATGCTAGAAAGAAACGTGACAAAATTATAAAGGATAAAGACAAAAAGATCGAGTATTACAAAAAAAAATCAGAGAAGTATAGGAAGAGATTAGAACGTTTGGAAAAAGCTAAGACAAAGGAAAATGTAGACACACCTAACACTAAACTTACCAAAATGTGTGATTCGCCAGAAACTCGCAGAGAACTAGTCAAAAAGGCGCTATTCGGTGAAGTGTTGAATGCACAGCTGAAAGAAAACTACGCTAATTTAAAAACCTGCAAAGAAAAACAAATATTCGGAAAAGTCGTGTCCGGTCAACTAATACACAAGTACAAGTTATGGCGAAGCAAAGATAGTGCTATATCTTATAAAACAATTCAGAAGTCAGCGCGTCAATCAGTTTCAGTACCCAAGCTTCGGACTCGTAAAGACAAAATTTCATCTGATTGCATAAATACTGTACAAACCTTCTATGAAAATGATGACAACAGCAGACTTGGCGCAGGAAAACGAGAATGCCTGACCAGAAAAGGGGTTAAAAAACAGAAAAGATATCTATCGGATAGCATCGCAAATTTATACAAGAAGTTTCAAGCTGAACATTTTAAAATAAGCTACACAACGTTTTGTCGTCTACGTCCTTTCTGGGTCATAACACCAAATGTAAACGAACGTGACACGTGCCTCTGCATAAAGCACGCGAACATCGATCTGAAACTGACAGCATTGCACAGGCGAAGAATTTTGACTTACAATAGTCACACTGCACTGCTTGAAAAAACATGTTGTAATCGCTATGACGAGCTATGTTTGTCACGAACCTGCCAACGCTGTATCGACAAGAATCCTGACTACAGGGAGTTTGATGACAGCAAGCCTATTGAATTTAAAAAATGGATATCCGAGAAACAAACTTACAACGACCCCAAGACCAAGAATGCTCGAACAGTTACCAAATACCTAAAGAAAACGTTCACGGTTCGCCCTCGAGAACTAATAGAAGAGCTGCACGAGGATTTGCAAGCCTATTATCAACACGAGAGAAACATTACCCATCAATACAATGCTATCAAGAAATACAAACAAAACCTTACTGGCGAAGACGCTATCATACATATGGATTTTTCAGAAAATTATTGTTCCAAATACGGTCAAGAAATACAAGCATTTCATTTTGGAGGGTCGAGACTTCAGCTAAGTCTTCATACTGTGGTGGTGTATACCAAAAACTCTATCAAGTCTTATTGTACCGTTTCCAAAAATCTCACACATTCACCAGCTGCTATATGGGCACATTTGCGGCCAATCTTTAAAACTCTCACACCTAACATAAAGAGCATCCACTTCGTCAGCGATGGACCCGTAACTCAATACAGAAACAAAACGATGTTTTACATCCTGGCATCAAGGCTTCAACAAGAGGTTTTTAATGTGAAGAAGTTTACGTGGAACTATTCTGAGAGTGGCCATGGCAAAGGGGCCCCTGATGGCATTGGAGCAACCTGCAAGAGGACCGCTGATGCCGTCGTCGCTACAGGAGGTGATATTGATAGCTTGGAATCATTTGTAGAGGCTATTCAACGAAGATGTTCCGCAATTACCTTGTTCACAATCAACGATAAAGCCATCCAAGAATTGACAGACGACCTTCAAAATGAAACAGTTAATTTAAAAAGCTTTAGTGGCACTCTAAAAATACATCAAGTAAAGGCTGAAATATTAAGAAGTCCTCTGGAATCAGCTCCAATTGCCGCTAAACTCATAATGAAAAGTTTAAGTTGCCCTTGTGAAGACGAGTGCCAGCATTTCAATTTAGGAGTGTTACAGTACAAAAACAAGACAAAACTTAACGTAGATGATATTTACACAGACTCTGCAAGTGAAAACATGGACTACTCACAGGATTCCACAATGGAGACCGACGACGACGCTGCACTGGCTGGACCTAGTTCAATCAACCAACAGAATTACACCATCGGTGATTACGTCTTGGTTAAATTTCTAGTAAGAAACACTGAATATTGTTATGCTGCAGTAATCAATAAGATAGACATGGAAGAAGGCGAACTAACAGTAACCTTCTTAAAAATTTGTGATGACAAAGGACACACATTCAGAGTCGATGAAAATGATGTTTCTGATGTGTCCTTTGACCAAGTATTAAAGAAGTTGCCAAACCCAGACATTGCCCTAAAAGGGAAACGAATATTTTATTATTTTAATATACCTGTACCTGTTTTTGAGAAATAAGTCTGCATTGATAAGTAAACAAGGCTGATTCTTAGTACCTAAGCTTAATTTTGATTATAATTATTTTAATTCGTTACTTAGAGAGCTAAACTCGGAATTTGTTCCTGATAATTAGAAGTATTTAATTTCTGTATGTGATACAGTATTCAATAAAGAAGAGAATTTATTTGATTACATTTAATAATTAATATTGTGTTTTTCTTCATATTAACATTGACATAAACTGTTCTCTGGGGTGGAAAAAACAGTCCTCTGGGTGGCGAAACAGTCCTCTGCCGCATTTTTTACAAAATTGCCTATAATTCGAAAAATAAGGAAAAATTACAATGGTTTCTTGTTTATATGTATTTATATTATAACTATCTATCGACTTAACATATTATTTTTTTAATTTTCTAGAAAAATAGGGTTGGGACAACTGTCAATAGACAAGTTTCCAGTTAGTAGAGAAAGGCCCAGTTATATTCATTAATTTAGTTTCTTTATATATTTTCTCTGTTGATGTTGAGAAATCATAATTAAATAAAACTTTAATCAATTTATTTTGTGCCGTTTGTAGTACTTTAAGATTAGTAATAGCGGCTGAACCCCAGACTTGGATTAGATAATCTAAGTGTGGTTTTATAAAGGAGTTATAGATTAAATAACGAACTTTATGGGGTAAGCAGTGTACAATACCACAAAGGGCTCCAGTTAGAGATATTAATTTTGTTTTAATATTTACTAGTGTCAGCATCAAGAAAGTCAAAAAATCCTATTCACACATTAATAAAAAAGTCCCCCTTTTATAAGAGTAAATTGAGCATATATTCTCAAATATAACTGCTATTAAAAAGTTTTTGATGTGAATCTATATATATATGTATATATGTAATCGTGTGTGACAGATCGAGATGGCAATCGGGGTATGAGGCCGAAGACGCTCTGAACACCTGCGCTCGCCCTCACTGGGTTAGTGCAGGGGCTGTGTGGGTGTGCAGGGTGTTCTTTCCTCGACTGCCATCTCAACCTGTGGCGTACTATACCGTTACTTTTAATCATTATGATTTACTAATTTGTCTGATAAAAAGTCCTGTTTCATGCTTCATTTTCCAGAGGTAGAATGTGTTCTATTACTGTCTCCAGATGTACAGTACGCGGCAGAAAGTAATCTACCTCAGCCTTTAGTATGACATTTTGGCTTTGTAGAGTGTTATCTCTGTCACTCATACCTAAATGAAGTTTTGTTAGCCACAATGACAGAGACAATGCTACAAATCTGCTATCTCCTTCTAAAGGTTGATGTACCTTATTGTCTGCTGCATACTGTATAAGCATTATACCTTTCCATAAGTCAAAGAAATAACAGAATTTTGGATTTATTATAGTATGGAATTATTTATGCCTAGTCTATTAAATAAGTATAATATATTACAATGCATAGAATGACATAATATTCATAAACGTTTTGATTGTGCTGCTATCCTGTGCCTCTTGTAGGGTACTAAATGAAAAGATTCCATGTTAGTGTTTATATATTTACTTTAGAATTTATTTTAATAGAAGGTGTTGGCAGCTCTAAAAAGTCAGGCATCAAGCAATGAAATGTTGTGGCATGATAAGCGCTTGAAGATGGAGGCAAAGATTCACGACTTGACACTCACTGTGTCCAAAATGGAAGAAGATAAACTGAGGCATGAGAAGGAGTATCAAGATGCCCTAAAAGTGGAAAAGGATCGTTTAGCACAGGTAAATATTGTACTAGTCTGTTCTCGTGACTTTTCCCGCATGGATTCGTGTTTTTTGAAGGTCCTGTTAGAATTTTAGATCCTGTTAGGACTAACTAGATATTTATTACTTATTTGATTGTAAAGTTGTACATGTAATATTTATTATTCTTTATAGCTAGCTAGCTATATTGTACTCGAAATGTGTTCACAGGAAAAACTACAATTACAAAAAAGTGCAGAGATAAACTCCAACAACCTGCTTGCAGTGTCTCAGGAAAATTTGAGCAAAAAAGACAAAGAGATAGAAGAACTGATGCATAATAACAAGCAGCTACGAGATAACATCACACAGCTGGAATACCAGATTAGGTAATCCATACTTTCCATACTAATATTATAAAGTTAAAATTATGACATTGCATAAGCAATATATTTTTGAAAATTTATTGTACGTCCATAAAAATTAAAAAAAAAGTGACTGTCATAATGTAAATACTAGAAATAAAAATAAGCTTGTAACACTCACCTCTAGGCTAAGTTAGCTATTCATTTGTTCGTAATTCTATACGTTTTTATAATAAACTTCCAGAAAACATATTGGAGATGTCTCTCAACAAGTTCAAAGTTTTCATAAAACGTAAACTTATTGAAAAATCCTATTACAATGTAAAGGATTATTTAAATGATAAGAAACCTTGGGAATAAGTTACTTAACAGACTTGGGCGCGTTTGGAACCCGTAGCTTTAGTTTTAAGTTCGCGTAATAATTATCACCACTATAATATCTTACAAATCCAACAACCGACTATCAAAAAATAGTAGCTTATAACCTATTTTGAAAAAAATATTTGAATTTGAATTTAAAGGTGAAAGTGTGTCTGTCTGTATGCTAGCTTTTCACGGCCCATCCGTTTAACCGATTTCAATGTTTGGTACAGAGATAGCTTTCGCATTTGTAATATTCTATAAGTCCCGCAAATTGCTATTACGCTGGAACCATGTCTCATTAAAATCGAAATGACGTCATTATGACGTCAGCCGACATAAAAATATACCATCAGCTCGAAACTTCCGTCTATTGCTGACGTCACTAAAATGGCCACGAGCATTAGCAATTTGCGGGACTTATAGTATGGATTTTTTTTTAATTAATTAGGTATAGTATGCGACAGGTCGAGATGGCAATCGGGGTATGAGGCGGGGGACGCCCCGCACACTCGAACGTCGCCCGGGCTAGCGCGGGGGGTGTGCAGGGCGTACCCACCCCGATTGCCATCTCTACCTGTCGCGTATACGCTATACTTTTTATCTTCGGTAAGGTTAAATAGTCTTTTATGAATTTATATTTATTAAGCTTTACTTTTTCTAGTGTGTACCTATTAGAAATATATATTTAATTGACAATTTTTAGTGATAAAGCACAAAGAACAAATTTATTAGAAAAGGAAGTACAAAAGACTCATATTGAAGTGGCGACTTTGAAAGCTAAAAATGCAGCATTAGAAAGAGATATTTCAGAGAAGGAAAAGCATATTAATCAGCTTAATTCAAAATGTGCATATTTGGAAAAGGTATGAACTTATTTAACTTCTTCATCATCATAGTGCGTATTAGAAACGAGGAAGCAAATCGCTTCGTACGAGTCCGTGGAATTTCGAATACACAGACCTTAGGGATGCATCGGGGTTCGCTAGTAAAAAGGCGAGAGGGGGGACTACGTCGAACAGATCCTTAGCATGTCTAGAATCTGAAATTTCTCATGCATGTATGACGTGATCTCCATAAAGCAAAAAAAGGGTTTTAAAAATTCCATCCATCAAAGCTAGGGAGGGTCAGAAAAATATAGTTTTCTTTTATATTACTTATTAATTTTCATTTTATGTAATTTTAGGCAGTGAAAGACAGTTCAGACAATATAAAAGAGCTGAATGATAACATACAGACCCTCAAGATGGAAAAGGTTTGTTCTATTTTTTTTATTATTACGTCTTTGCACGTTACGGCGATAGAATGCACACCTAGCAGTACATAGCACACTTGCATCTTAACTGATTGTGACTTGGAGTGGGGCGCGTCGATGTAGATTGAACTATCTATACCCAACTAAAGGACGATGAGCAAAGTATGAAATCAAGACCAACAGAAATGCGTCAGGTGTTAGGAGACTCGATGGTAAAATGAACTATTAAAACGAAATTTTTTTTTAGGCGTTGGTCGATTTTGGGGTAGGTAAATAAAAACTTCAAGGTAGCTTCATCAACATGCCATGTTTATTAGCTTTTAAAACTTGTCCCTATTAAGACTCAAATTTGAATCGTTAAGTTTGAGCCTGATTTTAAAGAATCAACTTTCAATGAATAATTGTTTTTCTTGCATTCTTTCTTTCTATTTCAATTATGTCTAGGATGCTTTCCGTAAGCGCAGTACTTTCTAACAGTTCCTATTTTTTCATAGTTTTAAGTTTTCTTTATACAAGTTAGAACTGTAACAAATGTTGTATTAATATATAATTTTGAATTTTAGACAAGCCTCGAAAGGCGTTTGACTCTAAGTGAATCCTTGGCCAATAAGAACAGTGAAGCTGCCCACTCCACGACCGAGCAACTGCTGAAAGCTAACCAAATTATATCTAAGCAAAGCAACGAGCTCATAGAAATGAAGGAAAAGGTATTCTTAAATTTTTACACGACTTCGTCCGCGCAGATTTATATTTTTAAAATCCCTTGTGAACTCTTTAAGTTTCCGGGATAAAAGTAGTCTATGCCCATCTCCAGAATACAAATTAATCTCTTTACCAAGTAAATGATGTACACAATGTTGTCCATGTGAATTCACAATTTTTTTTAATCCCATGGGAACTCTTTGACTTTCTGAGACCAAAAGTAGCCTGTGTCCTTCCCCGGAATGCAAGCTATCTCTTTACGAAACGTCGAAATCGGTCAAACGGTTGGGCCATGAAAAGCTAGCAGATACATACATACAGACACTAAAATATGTATTTACTATTACTATACTAGTAGTATAGTAATAGTAAATTAATGTTTTAATTAATGATTAATCAAGTCATACATCTACAAGCTTTGGACGAGACGCCAACAGCTGGACGTTTAGCTGTCATCAACTGGACGCTTAGCTGACGTCAACTGGATGTTAGCTAACGTCAACTGTACGTTTGACTGACGCCAACTGGACGGTTAGCTGACGCCAACTCTACATGTAGCTGACGCCAACTGGACGTTTAGCTAACGCCATCTGTATGAAAGCATTCACAGTGCGGAGTTGTTCGTATCTGTACTATTTCTTCTTTTTAGGGTTCCGTACCTCAATCCTTATAGGATCACTTTGTTGTCTGTCTGTCAAGAAACCTACAGGGTAGTTCCCGTTGACCTAGAGTCATGAAATTTGGCAGGAAGGTGGGTCTATAACTGGCATTAGGGGGAAAATCTGAAAACCGTGAATTTGTGGTTACATCACACAAAAAATATTAAATTGTGGTCATAAACTAATACATTTTCAATTTTCGAAGTAAGATAACTATATGAAGTGGGGTATCATATGACGGTTGAATTACGGAACCCTCGTTGCGCGAGCCTGAATCGCACTTGGCCGGTTTTTTAATACCGACAATTTCTTCTAGTTGCTGTGCAGAACCGCTATAGCTTTAGAGCAGGAAAAAGTTATAGACCGCAACTCGAAAGAGATAGAAGATCTAAAATCAGCAATAAATACAACGAAAGATTGTATGGAGAAACTTAGGTGCGAGCTTGAGACGCTAAAGGAAAAGTATGAAAGCAATGAACAGGCGCTCAGAGATCGTGATGAAACTATTAAGAACAACCATATGGGTGGGTAATGGGTATATACTCGTACTTAGTTATTTTTTGTCAGACTGTTAAAGCTGAAGATTGAAAACGAAAGCCTTAGCGTATCGTCAATTTTAGTAGTACATACAAAAGAAGATTGATGAGGCATCACCTTAGACCGCACCATGAACTACTTCACTATATTGGGTATATTGTTCAAAAAAAGATTTTTTATATATTTTTGTGCTGATTCATTATTAAAAAGTCGTTTATACGACGCATTCCGAATACTCATGGGATTGCCGAGGTATTGCAGTGCTTCTACTATGTTTGCCGAAGCGGGGGTGGCCCGACTTCTATTGTATTGTTAGAACTCGCGTAGCACCCTTTTGGGAAAGACTTCGGAGCTCTAACAATGCAATACTCAAGGTCGTTTGTGAAGGGATGCCCAGCCCTATTTTTAGTTATTGGCTATCTGTACACCATGATAAGAACAGAAAGTAATACCTGTGACCTGTGACATCTGAAATGAGTTTTTTAACCATTTCAGTTAGTTGTAAGATATCGTGTAATGTAAATTTTATTTTATTGTAATTTTTAAATGTGTAAGTATATGGGGTTTTTTATGCCTGAAAAAAAAAACTATTATTATTATTATTGACTACAAGATGATGCCTGCGACTTTGTCAGCGATTTAGGTTTTTCTAATCTCTGGTTTTGCGTTATAAAAAAGTATCCTACGTCCTCCAAGGTCCAAGCTCTCTCTGTACCAAAAAGTTCTCGATTCATTTGATTGAGCCGTGAAATGGTTAAAGACAGACAACTTTCGCATTTGTTATATTTCTAGATGATGCCCGTGACTTCGTCAGTGTCGGATTGGGTTTTTTAAATCCTGTGGGAACTCTGCTTTTCTGGAATAAAAAGTATATGTCTGTCTTCGGGATCCATGTTATCTCTGTAGCATGTCCTTCCCCAGGATGTAAGCTAACTCTGTACCAAATTTCATTAAAATCGGTTGAACTGTTGGGCAGTGAAAAGCTAGCAGACAGACACTTTCGCATTTACATATAGTATGGATTAGTATTAGTATGGATGTGTTGGATCAGCAAATAACACTAATAATTCTATTTTATATCTTACTATTTTGTATAGTAATCCAGTGGCTTCGTAAGAAAATGGATGAAAATGAAGCCACCAAAGATTATTATATCCAAACCAAATGCAAAACGGCTCTTCAGTCGGCGACCAGCTCCACGCCTTACCTCTTGGGGAAAAATGTCCAGAACGACTCGTCACAAGACACCGACGAAACTATCAACTTCTATGCTACTTCTAAACTGTACGTAATATTCTTTTTTTTATTTCGTGACTAGCTGATGCTCGCTACTTAGTCCGTCTGGATTTCGGTTTCCAAAAATCCTGTTGGTACTCTTTGATCTTCCGGGATAATAAATAGCTTATGTCTCTCTCCAAGTCTTCAATTATATCCGTCAAAAATCACATTGACTGTTGCTCCTTCGCGGCGTGATTGAAGGACAAATCACCAAACAAACACACTTTTGCATTATAATATGGGTAGTGATTATTTTTTGACTGTTTTATTTTGTATCTTGTTATGATTTAAATTTTAAAGTATATAAATGGCCAACTTGTGACTAGAGACTGTCACCAAAGCTCGGTCGGGAAGACATCATTACAGTAGCAGGAAAGAAATATTGTTCATCATCCTTTAGAATCAGATTTCGAGAGATGCTTTGTAGAGCGTTCTTTTGTCGGTCTCAGCGATAGAGACAACACTCTACGTAACCGCTATCTCTTTCTAAAGGTCAATCTACAATATTTCCTGCCAGACACTACAAAAAACGAGCCGAATTGAGAACTTTCTCCACATTATTCTTTTTGACCTCCAGATCAAGTATAGAGGAAAGCCCGCAACTTTCGGTCCCGAGTAAAACTGGTTTGGATCCGAAGTACCTCCAACCAGCGCTTGACGATAACCAAGCGTGCAGAAAAGGTAAATTCCATTAGGATCCAATAGGATATTATTCATCCATTTTCACGTCATATTAATGAACTTTGCATGGGTGTACAGTGTACCTACACTGTACAGTACCACCACTTTTAGAAGTTACGCCAATGAACCTGCACAAAAATCTTATTTTTGAATGGCGTGAAAATATCTCAGCGAATCCATCCGCTATCTACCGGACTAACATGGAGTTTTTTTTTCTCGCGCACCGAGGGTAATACAGTCGTATTTTTCGTCATTTTGCATGATAAATCAAAAACTATTAGGCATAAAAATAATTAAATAAATAAATACTCTTTTATTTGAGACCATAGCGCACAGTTTACAGATACAAAACAACAACACCAAACAAACGTACAGAAAAAAAAACATGAAGACGAAAATGTCACAAATACTAACTAATATGTATGGCTTTCCACGTATTTCAACCCAGAAAACCTGTTTTAAAATTGAGGTAAAGGACGATACCCCACTTGGTTATAGTATCTTACTTTGAAAGTTGAAAACACCAATATTTGTCATGAACACATTTTTTTGTGATGTAATCACAAATTCACGGTTTTCGGATTTTTTCCTTTACTTGTGGTATAAGACCTATCTACCTGTCAAATTTCATGATTCTAGGTCAATGGGAAGTACCCTATAGTTTTCTTAACAGTCACGACGAACAGACAGACAGACGGACAGATGGACAGACAGACATACGCATAACGTCCTATAAGGGTTCCTTTTTCCTTTTGAGGTACGGGTCCCTAAAAAAAGAAAAAGCCATGTCAAAGAATCGAAATCGCCTATGATTGGCTGACACTCGCTCACTATTGGATACAATGGATCCTGCAACGTTTTTTCAATAAGAACGAGGCACGTTGCTCGCGGACTGCGCAACTTATATCGGTATCGGTCGGCAGTTATATCAACTGCAGTTTTGCAGCCGTCTTGCAGTCCATATTTATATGCTTCCATCTTTGTTATGACGTCAAACGTTCTTTGATTTCTGCAGGATTTTCTATCATTGGGAAAAAATATTGCCTGCAACTTATCTCGTGATTTGTTTTCAAATATTCTAATATTCAAGGCCTAATTTAAATATTTTGTTCTTGTTACAGAAGTGTTAAGATCTTCGTCAGCAAATACCCAAAGCAAGGGAAAAGAGAACAAGGTGGCTGATTTGCCGAAAGTCGACTACAGAGAGAAGAAGTCTTCCAGACCATCGACGTATCGGGCCACGCCAGTATCTGCTTACTTTCCGTGAATTTCTTTACTAGGCAAATGATTAGGGGAAGGCAGTGGAATGATGATATATATACAACGTTTTCATTGTTTGTATATTGTAGTTTTTATTGTAGGTATATTTAGACTAACCATTTATATGAAAATAGTGTAAATAAATTTTTTGAATTTTCTTAAAGTATTTTTAATGTTAAATCTAGAATCTTTTGTAAGTGGATGCAGTACCGTTAGCTATCACTTACAGTTTTGGCGTAAGATGACGGTACCTAACGTAGCAGTGCTGGTTGCAGAGTGCCGCATCAATATAGAAAATGCAGTGCTGTTACGCGATAGCAGCGGCATAGATAAGGCTCTTCGCAGAAATAAATCATTACATTCGTAAAAATAATACATAGAATTAGGTTAAATGTGGTCCAGATTTCCAAAACGAAATCTAAGCACCCCGACCGTACGTAGTCTGTTTTGTCCTACGTTTAAATGAATATAACTGGTCATAACTCATATTAAGTCATAACCCGTCTGATTTGACTTTGCAATATAAAATATTCCTGAAGACGAAGAGTTCCATTAATAAAGTTACTCCAAAGTGAGTAACATTGTTAAAGAACAAAAGCTCTTTTCGTCCAAGAACGAGTTAACTCGCACATGAAAGTGTCCATAATATCATCGTGAACAAGAAAGAACACTTTAATTTTTTATGATGTACCACCTAAAAACAAATAGTGGGTTTTCAGATTTTTCCCTTTACTTGTGCTATAGGAATAGCATAGGTCTATGTTAAGTTCCTTCCCTCGACTTGACTCTTGACGGACACAAGACTATAGTGATCCTGTAAGGGTTTCTTTTGAAGCAAATAATCCTAAAAAACTACGGCTATTTATATTTTTTGGGGTGGTTTTCTTAGTAACATCTAATTCCACAAAATATTATGACGACATTTAAGGTACGCAAAACTTTTGGCACACAAGCCATTGGTATAGTATGCCAATGTTACCCGTTCCAGGGGGCTATCAACATCAATGGTTCCTACCACAGATTTCCTACTACACATACCTATGATACAAACCAAAAATGATATGGTCTCTATGGTCATAATTTTCCATAGGCCACGAACACGCGAATTATATTTTAAAACTGTATCTTTCTCACAACAAAATTTAGCTAAGCCAGAGCGTTTTTCCCTTTTTTCCAATCAACTATTTTATAATAAAACACTAATAAAAGGACATAAGGGCAACTCTCCTTTACTCAATGAAAATAATCAATCCGTGCCAAAAACCCAGAATTTGTAGTTACATCACAAAAAAAAATATTAAAATGTCTTCATGGACAGAGGCCTTTACCTGTACAATCTTGAAAAGGATTTTTATTTAATTTTATGCCAAACGAATAGTTTTTGATTTATTGTGCAAAATGTCAAAAAAATACCCGAGTACAGAACCCTCGGTGCGCTAGTCTTTTCGATTTCTGTATCGGACATCTTCACGTTGGCTCTGACGGATAGGACTGTATTATAGCCAACATGTGGTCGTCTTAAGAAAATAATCGACCAACGTTGGTACGAGCGTTGGGGCCATCGTGTTGAGTCGGTAGGTATTACTCTATGTAATTTTCCCGCTTCAGTTTCCCGCCATTAATTTGACGTTCACTGACGTATATAATATAATGCACTCTGTGGACCATATCAACTGCACAGAGTAGGTACTTTTAACATATGGATCAACTGGCAAAGACTATCTTGGGAAAAAGGGCGGGAAACTTCGTACTTGGCGGACGTGAAATTTTCGTGCTTTGTTTTTATTAATTTGTAAATTCAATTTGGAAAAGGATTGGTGTTGTTTTATAGTGTTAATATTGTAGATTTAGTGACATTTTCATAGTAGTTAGCTGTATATATAGGTAAGTTTTTAAATTTAGTATAGTTTACATTTCAAACTTATGGAGACTCGGCCTCCCGATCCCGGGGGGTCGGATCCCCTGGGATCGTTGAATATTACATCAAAAATGGACGTATTAATTGCGGCGGTCGAGTCGTCAATGGACACTGACGTGTCCGTTGTGTCCAATGCCGACCAACCGTTGAAAAGAAAAATATTTTCACGCATTTGTATGACCTGTAACAAAAGAAAAAGGAAAACAAAAGGTCGAGATGGAAAAGAAAGGTACAGTTGTGAATGCAAGTGTGAACCTGACAATAATAAAGTTCAGAATGCCCCTTACCCAAATCCACAAACTGAATCCTCAAATCCCACCGATAATAGTAATCAATCTTCACTGCCAAAGCGTGTGCCAATTGGTCGTGCTTATTATCAACAATCCGACAATGCCCCATACGTAATACATGTCCAAAAAGAAATTGAAAAAAGTGATAGCTCAACAACTCTACACCCAATAACTTTTGGTAGATTTTTAAAAAACAACAAGTTTAGTGGTGTTGTAAACGGAAGTGTAAAACGTGTGGGTAGAAATCGCATCAGTATGGCATTTTCTACCTACTTGGATGCGAACAATTTTTTAACAAACCCAATACTTGAACCCGCAAAATACAGGGCGTTTATACCCACATTTAATGTTACTCGAATGGGTGTGGTAAAAGGTGTCCCTAATGATTGGTCCGAAGAGGAAGTCTTACTTAACATGAGTGTTCCACTTGGCTGCGGACCAATCATTAAAATCAGGAGGATGAAAAGAAAAATTGTAGTGAATGATGTAAACCAATTCATTAACACGGGGACGGTAATAGTTACTTTCGATGGGCAAATACTGCCTACCCGGGTATATATGTGCTACACTGCTTTACCTGTAGAGTTATACATTTACCCCACTGTGCAATGCTACCAGTGTTGCCGTTTCGGACATGTCAAAAATCAGTGCCGGTCAGTGCCAAAGTGTTATAAATGTAGCCAAGGGCATTCTGGCGACACTTGTCAGGTAGAGGAAGAGTATTACCGGTGTTGCCTATGCAAAGGTTCCCATCAAGCCATAAATAAAAAATGCTTAGAGCATAACAGACAGAGAGCAATAAAAGAAACCATGAGCAAAAGTTGTATTTCGTATATGGAAGCAATTAAAATACATCCACCAGTTTCAAACATGTCATATGCCGAAGCTTTAGTTTCAACGCCTGTGCCATCCTATTCACCACAGGATATACATGGTCCCCAAAAATCTAAACTTCCATCTACTTCAAATTCAATGCCGAATTCGTATAAAAAAACAGTCTTTATAAAGCCAAGATCACCCTCAAAGCATAGCAAAGGCTATGACCGCTCTGCCCACTCAGAAATAATAAGAGATCCTGTTTTACCTAAACAAAAGTTTAATTTTAATAATTATAGTTCTGAAAATAACATGAACATGGCAGACATTATTAAAATATTAATTCAATTATTATCACAATCAAATATAGTTACACCGTCCCACGTTGCCACAGTAATTGAAGCCTTATATCAAATCTCTAATAATAATGGATCACAGAGCCAGAGTGATTCAGTGGAATTGCCTGAGCCTCAACAGTAGAAAACATGACTTAATATATCTTATTAATAAACATGATCCCTTTCTTATCTGTCTCCAAGAGACATGGTTGAGAAGGGAATTTTTGTTCAAAATGCCGGGGTATGTTTGTCTCAGAGAAGACAGACCTGATGGGTATGGTGGAGTGGCCATACTCATCAAAAATACTCTGACATTTACACCTATCACTCTACCTGTACATAGCGATAACTTATCTGTTATTGCAGTTATTGTAAATAGTATATGTTATGTATCTATATATTTCTCTCGTCCTAATAATGAAATATTTAATGAAATAAATGAAATTTTTAATTTTTTACCGAAACCATTTTTATGTTTAGGGGATTTTAACTCTCATCACGAATTATGGGGATGTTCCACATCAACCTTCTATGGAGAAAAGTTGTTAGATTTAATAAGCTCCCATAACTTGTGCATTCTTAATACTGGGTCTCCAACACGGTTGGCACGGACACCTAGTGCTCCAGATTTGTCCATTTGCACTCCTGATCTAGCTTCATCTCTCACCTGGTCAACCGCTGAATCTACTGGTGGTAGTGATCACTACCCTCTAATTATTACTTTCCCTTTTAAAAAACCTCTAAAACATGTAAGACAGCCACGTTTAAAACATAAACTGACAGATGCAAAATGGAGTTTGTATAGTGCAGCCGTTGAAAAGAAAATCAATAATTTACCTGAAATTAGTCATTTGAATATATTAGAATCCTCACAAGCTTTATCTGCAGCTTTAATTGAAGCTGCAGATGAAACTTTTCCAGTAAAAAGGGGTGAGTGCATGGAATTTATTCCATCTCCACCGTGGTGGGATGTAGAGTGCACTAATGCTGTTAAAGAAAGGAAAGAAGCAGAAAAACAATTTTGTCAAAATATGACGGATGAAAATTTTGATAATTACTTAAAAATTGCCAATACCACTAAGGAGCTACTTAGGGTAAAGAAATATGAAGGATGGCACAGGTTTTGTAAATCCTTGAATCCTAATGTTTCACCTTCAATTGTTTGGCAAAATATAAGAAGGTTTAGATCTGCATTTAAAGATTCACAACAGAATAAAATATCCCCAGCTCTAGCAGAGCAAATCATGGATCGTTTGGGTCCTCCTTATGTACCTGAATGTCCCATGGCCTTAACGCCCCTAATAGTATCTAATGATAATTATAATAATGTAGATTTGAATTCGCCATTTACACTTAACGAATTGAAAGGCGTACTGTCATCGACTAAGGATTCTGCACCAGGGGAAGACGGGATTCCTTATTCCTTCTTATCGAATCTTGACGACAATATCCTCAGGTACTACCTTTCTTTGATCAACAACGTTATGATGGTGGGTATCGTCCCCGAATCCTGGAGGTCCCAAACTTTGATCTTATTACAGAAGCCGAATAAATCGAGTTCAGATCCAACATCGTATAGGCCAATAGCATTATCGTCGGTATTAGCTAAAACTGCTGAACACCTCATTAAAATCAGGCTGGAATGGTTTTTAGAACATAATACATTATTATCAAGAAACCAGTTTGGTTTTAGGAAAGGTAAATGTACCCTTGACAGCTTGAGCGTTCTTACCACAGACATAAGACTAAGTTTCTCTAAAAATGAGTCTTTGGTTGCTGCCATAGATTATCTACTATATACTAGAGATAGATGTGCGACTCTAGATTTCTTTTTCAAAGTTACGCGTGTGCTCACATCTAGAGGGCACTAAAAGCGCGCTAGGCGTGCGAGAGCGCGAAAATTTAAATGCTATTTAAATGTACTTTACTAGAATATTTTATATTTTTGAACATGTTTTAAAAAAACATCAATAATTCCATTAACGTTTGTTTAAAACATGTTTAAAAATATATATTACAAGACTGACTCTTTAAGATACTAAATTATAAAACACTATAGAAATAAAAAGGTTTTAAGGTTTTGTAAAATATTTTATTTTCATAAATTCGTAACTAGGTACATAAAATACATACCCAAATTCAAGACCCACGAGATTGTGAAATAGGTAACGCTCAAATCCAAAATTTTTGGTTATTTACTTTTCATAACTTTCATATTACTACCACAACTGGTGTATTTCAACGATCTTGAAACTGGTGATTGCAAATTTGATAATTCGTAACTATATATTATTTCATTATCAGTCTTGCTTTCTAAATGTTGTCCTACTATCTCTTTTCATTGTTTAAATGGTTTCAAAGAGAGGAGTAGCCAGGTTTTGGAAAGCCATGCAAACATCTGAAAAAGTACCAATAACATAAAATATGCATTAGTCTATACTTACTTATTGTACTTAATTAGTTGATAGCTGATACCTATAATATAAAAATAACTTAGTCAATAAAGTTCAAAACAAGTGTTGTAAGTACACTTAATTACAAAACAAAAAATTTACAGAATTAGTAGTTAATAATCGATAGCAATATGATAAATGCAAAAGTGTGTCAACCTGTCTGTATGCTAGCTTTTTACAGTAAATTTGTGTAACCGTTTATGATGAAAGTTAGTACAGAGATAACTTGCATCCAGGTAAGGACATAGGCTTCTTTTGTCACGGAAAACTCAAACAGTTCCCATGGGATTCCCAAAAACCCTAAATCCACGTAGACAAAGTGGTGGTCATCATCTGTTTGGTACAGAGATAGCTTGCATCAGACGGTTGTAACTTGTAGGCCACATTTATCCCGGAAAATTGGACTTCTCACGGGATTTCTAAAATAGTTTTTTCGAGCGGACGAAATCGCAGGAACTATATACCTAGTATCATGATAAAATACCTAATGTGCTAATGGTGCCTTAATGGTGCATAGAGTTTGACTCATTGAAGTAATTTTGAGTTAGATTACGAGTAAGCTGATTTTATACTTACCGAATTAGTCACATCCAGACACACATCGAGATCTCCGTGGCATTTTTCTGCACAAATATATTCACAGAAAAATCATTTCACAAAGCAAAAACAAGTCCGTAATCCGTAGCCGTGGTCAATCGTTCAGGCATGAATCGAGTCACTAAATCAATCCTTAGAATATAGTTATCGAGGTGGTGAAAGGAAATACAGACTACAGAGTCCTGTTATTAAAGCAGGGTCAGATAAATTTAACAGAAATATAAATATTTACTACAGCACACGAAAACATGAAAACTTGGTTATAATTTATTAATGTCATTAAAATTACACCAATGTGCCCGCCATCTATTGACGTCTTTTGTAAACTGTTCTCTATTTGTTTAGCCGTGCTCGCGCTTAGATGGCACCACAAGCGATTTTCAATTTGCGATTTTTTAATGTTCTAGAGTTGCACCCCTATGGTTGCTGCCTTCCTAGACATAAATGCCGCCTATGATAATGTTAATATCTCGATTTTAAAAAATAAATTGCTAGCCCTGAATATTCCTAATTTATTAATTAATTTTATTGTAAATATGTTGTACGAAAGATATATAAAGTATTCGTTAGATTCGTCTGAAAATGAAATTATATATAGAACTGTGTGGAAGGGTTTGCCACAAGGCTCTGTTTTGAGCCCTATATTATATAACATTTATACTTACGATTTGGACATTTCTATTAACAGATATGCAAATGTGCTTCAATATGCAGATGATTTGCTTTTATATGTTGCTGGGCCATCTTTGGATAATATTAGTGAATTGTTAACTTTAGCGTTAAATGCTTTAAAGTGTTGGTTATATAATAATGGGCTAGATTTGTCACCATCTAAAAGTTCTGTTGTAGTATTTTCTCGAAAGCGAAATCTCCCATCTCTTCATATTAATTACAATGGTATTCCGCTAGCAGTTAAAGATAAGGCAAAATTTTTAGGCGTAATATTAGATTCTAAACTTACTGGAGTTCCTCATTTTGAATATGTTTCATTAAGGTGTGAGCGAAATTTGAATATTCTAAGGTGCCTTACAGGAGTATGGTGGGGTGCACACCCTTTTACAATGAGATTGTTATATAATGCTTTAATAAGAAGTGTTTTAGACTATGGAACATTCTTATTACACCCTGGTAATACAACTGCAGCTAAAAAGCTGGATATGATCCAGTCGAAGGCTTTGAGGTTAGTTACAGGTGCGATGAAATCGGCTCCGACAAATTGTCTTCAGGTAGAATGTTGTGATCCGCCCTTATATATGAGAAGACAATTCCTCTGTGATAAATACTTTTTTCGTACATTACAGCTAAGTTCCCATCCGTTATTTTCAAAAGTACGACAACTTGCATATCAGGTTGATACCTGCAATTACTGGACCCATAAAGACTCTCCATGTCTTGTAAAAAGTCTTAGAAAATATGAAAGTTTGGGAGCTCCCACCCATCGAAGTATTACTCTTCCTCTATACCAGCATAACTACAAAAGCCTTATTGCTGTCCCGCAAATTAAATTCGATATAGGATTAAAATTAAAAGATAACCTTAATTCAAAACAGGAATTTACTAACATCGTCAATAATAAATGGCCCGACAGGCACTATGTGTTCACAGATGCTTCTAAGCATGAGGATAGGAGTTGTGTTGGGGTTGGGGTATATCATTCACAATATAAAGGTATACAACAAATTAAACTTCCACCTGAAACTTCCGTTTACACCGGTGAATGTTATGGTTTACTTAAAGCTTTAGAATATGTTTTAATTTTAAAGATACCGAAAACCATAATATTTTCTGATTCCCGCAGTGTTTTAGAAGCTATTAAAAGATTTCCATTCAAATCCCATAAACAGTCTCCAATTGTTTTTGGGATTAGAGATCTTTTATATAAATGTTCACAGAGAAATTGCGATGTTGTCCTAG
Source organism: Maniola hyperantus (assembly GCF_902806685.2). Taxonomy (NCBI): domain Eukaryota; kingdom Metazoa; phylum Arthropoda; class Insecta; order Lepidoptera; family Nymphalidae; genus Maniola; species Maniola hyperantus. Next base: position 7,816,688 of record NC_048550.1, read on the forward strand.
CTTGGGTACCAAGCCATGTGGGCATTCTCGGAAATGAAAGAGCTGATCAATTGGCAAATGAGGCTATACGCATTGGAGATACTGTCCCATACACCAATTATTGTTCTGACCTGATAAATTTATCCAAAGTATATTTGTATGAAACCTGGGATGGGGTATGGAATAACGATAGTTCAGTAGGTAAACATTATAGAAAAATTCAGACGTCCATTCCGAGAAAACCATGGTTCAGTCGATTAGTTTTCTCCAAAACTGTCACCTCTGTTCTGTGTAGAATACGCTTGGGTCATGTTTGTACACCAGCCCATTTGTACAAGATGAAAATTGTTCCCGATCCTTACTGTTCCTGTGGGGAGTATGGGGACTTGAATCATATTTTCTTTGCATGCACTTTGTATGATCGGTCTGCCTTTCTTGCTCATCTCGAATCATTGCATATACCATTTCCTACATCTATAGTTTGTTTATTATATACTAATTCTTCAAATATTTATAAAGTTCTAGCTTTGTTCCTAGAAAAAAATGATATCAAGTTATAGTATATATGTGGGTATATTATTATTAGATTAGTGAAAACCTTATCCTTTTCCTTTCAAATTCCAAATCCCGATTTTTCAATTTTATCCATAGTTTCCCTAACTTTAATAAATAACAAACCTGACATTGGCTAATCTGTGTAAAGCCAAACAAAAAAAAAAAAAAAAAAAGACTATCTTGAGGAGATCTTGAGAGTTGTTAAAATATATTTTACTGTGTAAATTAACTTTTAAAATTAAATTCTATAACCTTTATTACAAACTATGTGCTGCTAAAAGGCGTAGAATATTCAGATCAGATTTATTTAACCCTCATAAAAATGTGGAATGGTAAGTTTTTACTACAATACTGATCTAACGATTCAGTTAAAAACAGCGATTTTTTTCAAATTATAGTTTATTACGATATCATTTTAGATCAATCAGTTGCGGGGGGTGGATTTTTCAATACACAAAATCAATTTGGAAATGTTAACACTCCAAACCAAGCTCAAAAATCGGTATGTTTCTCTATGGAGTAGGTAGGTACCTATTTAGTACTAATTAATAAGAAATAGGTACCTAGCCTCTTAGAGCTGTTTTACTTACTAAGCTTTTCAAGTATGGTTCATCTTTTAGTTTGAATCACTTGCGAACTGTTCGTAAATATTTCATAATAATTATTAAGTTTATCTAGTATGCCTTAATGTAAATAATAAATATTCATATTTTAGGGAAGAAGAGCTTCTCGAACTGCACCTATTGTGATAAAACAGGCTTTGCATTGTGGAGACGATGGGGTGAAGATTTGGGGAACAGAAATCCAAATTGTATCAATAGTGGCCCGAATAAGGAATATAAGAGTACAAAGTACCAAAATAACATATACTATACAAGATATCACCGGGAGAATGAGAGCAGTGCTGTGGCTGGATATGGAAGCAATGGATGAAGATGTAAGATAAAACAAACTACAAAATTATAATAAGTTAGTTTTAATTTTTGCTCAACAAAATCCATACTTATGTGCAAATGTCTGCCTGCTGGCTTTCCATGACCCATCTGTGAAACCAATTTTGACGAAATTTGGTATTGAGATAGCTTGTATCGCGGTGAAAGATAAAGTCTATTATAATTAGGTATAATTTTATAGGACACAACAGTTTTTCGAAACTGTGCCATGCCCATTATTTCAGCTGACCCACTGAACTATGTCAGTTACTGTCATTCTTCTATGGATCTCCTCATTTCTGCTTTGATGAGGTAGAGATTTCCAAGCATAGCTCTCCTAATTATATCATTGTAAAGTGAGGTTTAAATTAGCAACAAAACTTGCAGAAGTTGACTTCCGCAAGCTATTTCTACCGTATAAACAATCACGTCAAGCTCACTTCTGCAAGTTTTGTAACTTGCTGGACTTGCCGCAAGTCACAAATGCATGTACATGTACAATATTGCTCGTAGTGTAAACAATTCTACAAGTACTTGCGGAATAACTTGCAAGAAATTCTTGCTAGTCTAAACCTCGCTTTATAGTTACACTCTACTAAAACAAATGTTTTGAAATTTTCAGGATAAATCTGCTCCAAAAGTGCATGTTAATGATTACATACAGGTATACGGAAATGTGAAAACTAATAAAGGTAAAAAAGTTCTTATGGCATTCAAAATAATGCCAATAACCGATATTAATGCCATAACATTCCACTATTTCCAATGCATCAATAACAAACTGAAGATGGAAGCAGATTCTAAGAAGGTACCTACATAATATAATTGAGATTTTCACAATATGTATATTATTGCAAAAATACCATATTTTTAGGGTTCCATACCTCAAAAGGAAATAAGCAACCCTTATAGGATCACTTTATGTCTGTCTGTCTGTCTGTCTATTGTGTCTGTTAAGAAAACCTATAGGGTACTTCCTGTTGTCCTAGAATCATGAAATTTGGCAGGTAGGTAGGTCCTTATAGCAGTAAAGAAATAAATCCGAAAACCGTGAATTTGTGTTACATCACAAAAAAAATTAAATGTCTATGAAAAAATAATTATTATTTTCAACTTTCAAAGTAAGATTACTATACCAAGTGCGGTATCATAATATGAAAGGCCTTTTCTTGTAGATTCTAAAACACATTTTTATTTATTTTTATGTATAATGGTTTTTAATTTATTATGAAAATTGTCGAAAAAATACAACTGTAGTACAGAACCCTTGGTGCGCGAGTCTGACTTGCACTTAGCCGGTTTTTGACTCGCACTTAGCCGGTTTTTTACTAAGTCGATTGTGTTTTACAAAATATAATAGGTACTATCTAGACCATAGAGCAGAAACAAAGAGGAGATGTTGTATTAAGATTTCCCTATGAAATATCGAGTGACATTTTGCGGGGTGAGGGGTCGTGGAACGCCGCCCACTTCTCAATTTTCCATCTGCGGGTTAGTAGCAAAACTACTCGCTTAGCGACCTAACATCGATATATTGATGTCACTACATAGTTCAGCTATCTCACACTAGATGTCAATAAGTGTAGAAATTACGTATAAAATTACTTACAAATGAAATGTGATACCATTCATAGCATCAGAACGTCTGTCTGAATAACTTTGATACGATAAAACACAACACTTCATCCTTTTGTTCTTAAAAACGCGAAAACACACCGATAATACGAGTCTCAATATATTATGTGAACCTGACGAACGCAGACAGCATACTAAGGCCCCGCCCACAGTGATGACGTCAGGACCTAGTTGAAAATCACAGTGCACAGTTGCTTAGGCCAACTCCTCTTCGTTTCTGCTCTGTGATCTAGACAGACTCAATGTTAAAGTTGGTTAGTTAATTTAACTATGTATTTTTTGTATATTGGCAAGAAAACATAATTTCTTCCCTCCCTTTTCACAAAAAATCTTTCCTCTTTATTTATAATATTTTCATGGCTATCGCAATCGTCAAGAATTCGGCCCTTTGATTGGGTGTGAAAAAATGTAAACAGCGAATCAACCAATCAAATGGCAGAATTTCTTGACGATTGCGATAGCCATGAAATGGTTATTCTTACACAATTGGGGGGCGCATTTTAATAATTCTTCCACCAATAGATACTTTATCCAGAAGTAGATATATAAATTACATATTATGTACTGTGAACTGTCACAGGCAAAAGCTAGTACAGATTTGTTAAGTTAGTGATAAAATTACCATTTCAGGCAAAAACTGAAAAATCAAATGCTACATTCACAAGTGGTTTGCCAGCTAATTCCATGGTTGGTATGAACGATAACACCTCAGTGAACGGATTAAATCCCAGACAAATGATGGTCTACAACATTATTAGAGCATCCACTCTTGAGCAAGGCATAAGTAAACAGGACATGTTTGCAAGTCTGAAAGACAAGATGTCCCATGTTGAATTTGAGTGAGTATTCTTTATAGTATAACCAAACACGCGGTTTTTGACGACCTCCCTGGCGCAGTGGTCTTATAAGTGGAAATTTATAATTTCTAAAATTGTCTCTGGTCTGGTGTGGTGGGAGGCTTCGACCGTGGTTAGTTACCATCCTACCGACAAAAATGTGCCGCGATGCGATTTAGCGCTCCGATACAATGCCGCGTAGAAACAGATCAGGGGTATTGGTTTAATGAAACTGCCATACCACTAAGATGGAAGCAGGCTAACTTGAAAGGGCATACTTGCTGTAATATGGCAGTTTGTATCGTAATAAAAAATACATTAATTTTCATACAGATTGTTACAGTGACCAGCAAGCAACTTTTTTTAGCAAAAACTGCGCAGTAGGGGTAGTTGAGCTTTATTTGTTCCCCACTATAAAATTCGCTGCATGAGGCTGTCTGCCAAACTACCTAAAAATCAATTACTGAGCATTTTTCGAGACCTTTGCCGGTCACTGTAACCTTAAAAATATCTGATAATAATATTATTTATAGACAGGATTCTTATCAGTGTTTATTTAGTAAACAAATTCTCATTGCACATTATGAAAGTATGATCAATTTCGCACATTATTATTCTCTTCTACATTGAAATTGTGGATGTTTTACTTTTAGTTACATTGCAATTGGTGCCTCAAAAGTTAAATATGGAATGGTATACTGCAATATCTAGAAACTGTGATACAGTTGATATTTTAAAACTAATCTACAAATTGTATCATGAATAATAACTATGCAATAATCTATACTAATAAATAAAAGTGTATGTCTGTAATTTCGAAATAATTACCTCATATTAAGCTCATATGCGTATTTGAACTGTACCGTAACTGAATCACACGTTTAAAAAAATCAGTTTAAATAGGGACTAAATCGTAAATTTGACACAAAAAGTTAAAATGACGCGTGAGAAGTTTAATTTAACGCGTTATACATTTCTAAGATTAGTTTTAGTAGATTGTACATTGAAAAGATTAGTTTGAGAAAAATTAAGACCATTAAATCATAGATTAAATTAATATTTGATGAATAACAAGAATTTAACAAATATATAATATCTGTCCCGGCTTTAATCACGTGTTTAGCCGTTAGCCCGACTAGTTTCTTTAACAAATTATATTATTTTTTCTAGAAATACCCTGGAATGGATGTGTGGTGAGGGGCACATATACTCCACTATTGATGAAGAACATTTCCGCGCTACAGATGCCTAATGAAACAAAAGTATTTGATTAGAGTTGATTTTTGTATCTTTTTAAATAAATGAATAAGTGCATAATCCAGCTATATGGGTTTTTCTTTATTTTAAAAAATAACTTTTACAGTGAAATTATAATTACATATGTACAATTTGTTAAAATACAGTCTTACTCAGTATGGAATTCTATGTAAGAAAATAGACAAAATAATATAATAAATATCCATTAAAATACAAAATGTGCACATGTCCCAAATGTACAATAAAATTTGACTGTAAGGCCTATTGTCCACAGAGGTATGTCATTACTATTATATTATTCTGTGACAGAGTATAATAATAGTTGTTTGTCGTCTTTTACTTTAGTTTTTCCCCGTACTATTAATCTGTCTGTCTATGCGATACAATTCTTAAGTGATCAATTATGTCCTCTGTGGACAATAGTCCACAGTCTGCGCAGGCCATAACTGAAGTAACTTTTCTTCAATTTCAAAAATGATGAGCGCTGCAGTCTTATAAGTAGGAGGTGGCAGGCTTGATTCACGGCAGGAACAATTTGGTGATTTATAATTTCTAAGTCTCTGGTCTGGTCTGGTGGAGGCCATAACTGGCTAGTTACCACCCTACCAGCAAAGCAGTGCCGCCAAGCCATTTAACACTCCAGTACGATGCTGTGTAGAAACCGAAAAGGGGGTTTCATAAAACTGCCCTACCCATTCCAAATTAGCCCGCTTCCATCTTGGACTGCATCATCACTAACCACTGGGTGAGATTTCAGTTAAGGGCTAACTTATAATGGAATAAAAAATATCTCTCAGTCAGATAAGTTGAGGCAAAAAATGTTAACAGACAGTTACTTTCGCATTTATTAGTATGGATGCAGATTATAATATAAGTTCGCATTTTCAGATCTATAATTCATCCCTAACAGCCTTATTTTTAACATCCGGGTTCTTTCCTTGGTATGTCTGGCTTTCCAACTGAACATCCTTCAATTCGTCTTGTTCTAAAAGGTACTCTTTAGCAGTCCAAGCTTGCGAACCATCCTTGAACATGAATATGGCTCTATCATCATCTATTAAATACCTGTAAGATATAGCAAATAATATAATTAATCACAGCAGAGCCAATGTGCATTATCAATAATAGTTACTTTATTAAGATGGTGAAAAAAAGGATAAGAGGAAACGACAAAATGAAACAGCAATTAAATTTATCATGTTAGCTAACCATATTATACTATGACTGGAGCAGTGATGAGGGCTGCGGTCTTATAATTGGTCTGAGATTCGATTTTGGAATTTATAATGTCTACGTTGTTTCTGGTCTGGTCTGGTAGGAGGCTTTGTTGTGGCTAGTTACCACCTTACCAGCAAAGCCATGCCACTAAGCAATTTAGCATTCTGGTATGATACTGTGTAGAAACCAATGAGAGTTATGGGTTTAATAAAACTGCTATACATCTTCGAAGTTAGCTTGCTTCCATCTAGACTACATCATCACTACCAGGTGAGACTGCAGTCAAGGGCTAACTTGTAAAGAAATAAAAAATATATAGATACCTTTCAGCTTGTATGTGGTTACTCCAAAGACCAGTTTGCCATATCTTTGTCAATTCCTCTGAACGAGCTCTCGAAGGCTTGTTAGCCACAGTCACAAACATCATCAAAGTTTGTCCTTTCTTGGTCGCCTGTAGAACTGATTCTGGATTAGACATATCAAGTTTACTAAAATCTACAGTGGGAGGCTTCCGCATATATTCTGGCTGCTCATCTTCAGGTAGAGGCTCCTCGTCTTCTTCCCATTGATCATAGAGACTAAAAATAACGTTACATTAGAGGACACCAGCGACTTGTCTGCATGGATTTGGGATTTTTTAAAAATCCTGTAGGAACTCAACTTTCCAGAAGAAAAGTAGTTCATATCTTTCCATGGAATGCAAACTATTTTTGTACCAAATTTCATCAAAATTGGATAGGGAGTTGAGCCATGAAAAACTAGCAGACATTCGGTCGCAGTTATAATGTTAGTAGGTATGGGTTTTATTTAGTACCTACTAACTTATGCCTGCAAATACGTCTGCATGAACTACACAATTTTTTCCCTAAGGGGTAGAATTTTCAAAAATTCTTTCTTAGCAGATGTTTACGTCATAATAGGACCTGCATACCAAATTTCGGCCGGATCCGTCCAGTAGTTTAAGATCTATTTCCTAATGAATTCAGTTAATCAGAGTTGGTACAGTATCAACGTACTTAAAAAGTTTGGCAGTCTGTATGTATTTGGGTTCTCAAAGTTTTCCGTGATATACGTATTATAGATAGGTGATATACTTACCACACAGACATTACAATTTCATACCTAATGGTAGTCTACCATTACCATTGGCAGAGAATTAAAGAAGAAAAAGAGTTGGATTGCAAACTATAATACACATTACATAGGTCGTAGGTATCATAATAAGATAGTTCGTAAGAATTTACCGTTCCATATCAGCATCACTGAAGTCCCGAATATCTTTTTTAGCCCACGTCGGCTTTTCTTCATCATTGTATTTTTTACTAAAAGTGCTACTTACACAAAGTAAAATTACAAAATATAAGCACTTGGCCATTTCTGTGTGTCCAAAACAACGAAAACAAGAAAATAATTCAAATAGGCAGCGTAGCTTTATTTTTCAAAAACTTTAGTTTGATTTTCGTAATACGACTCAACGAAACGAGGCGATACCTACGGTCCACGGTTAGTTTAATTTTTTCAATTAAAAAGTAACAAACTGCAAAGCATCTTCCAAGTTTTCTCAATTTCACGTATATAATTCCAATATCTTATCATCAACCGACCGGTCCGGAAAAAGCATGAACCACAGAGTACATTGAATATAGGCATGAACATCCATACTCTATGATGAACATGAAACCCCCCCTTCCCCTATATTCAATGTACTCGCATATGAAACGAAAAACTACGGATTACTGGTCTGTGACGAAAAAGAAAAAGAGAAAAGTTCCAAATTCTATTTGTCGTGAATTTGACAATGACACTGACATAAATTTGACATTGATGGACACAGACTATTGATGGACTAGTGATGCTCGATTACGTAGGTACAATTTTAGCACCGGTACGTATTTACAGGTAAGTTTTTCGAAAAAATCGGATTCTTAGGTATTTTCTAATGCTTTTTAGAAAATGTTATAAAACTGGCCAAGTGCGAGTCAGAGTCCCGTACTGAGTGTTTCGTTACTTGAAATTTTTCATTATTTCTGAAAAACGGTTTTGTAAATTGAAAACGTATATCTACTTAGTTACTCCACTATCTCCTCCACTCCACTTTGACAGTATCAACCCCTAAAGCAACCTTTCAACTATCAGTTCTTGCACGGTTCCTATGTAAGAAACCACCGGTATTTATCGGTTTTGTGAAACCTTTTAGAAGTTCTGCTTCCATCACTAGTCGCATGGTGTCACGTCGAGTGTCGACTGTCGTGAGTCGTGAGTCGTGACTCGTCCGCTTTTTTTTCTGGTCGAAGGTGGTCCGTTCGTTAGTTAATACGGTCGTATTGTTGTAATTTTATTTTCTGGTTCAAATAAAATTACTGGTCCAGGAACTAATTTTTTGATAATATGCATAATTGTAGCCGTAGTTATTACATAATATTCTAATTTCTGTAAACCCGCAGTGTTGTGCTTAAATTTAAAGTCGGCAAGTTCGATACGGTCAAGTGGAGGTGCTGTTAAAATCTTTGAACAATTTTTTGGGTGGGGTGGGCATAATGGACCAAAGTAGCATTACTCCAAACACATCAAACCAGCAATTGGTAATAAATGGTGACAATGATTCGGCAACGGCGCTGTTGCACGAGAAGCAATCCCGGAGACGAGATACTCTGAGCGATGTCACCTTCAAAGAATACATGACTGTTGGCATACTGTGTTTCGTTAACCTCATCAACTATATGGACAGGTTCACCCTGGCTGGTAAGTAATTTAACTCTTCTACCCAATTACATAAAGTGCTTTATGTTCGTGACTTCCCGCCGTTGCCCGCTCGTATCCCTGACATTAAGCTAGGTCTAGGATGCAAGCTATCTTAAGTTCAAGTTGTATCAAGATTAATTCACCAATTACTACACCAAAAACTTATAGGCCGAAGAACCGTCAATATTTTTAATAATATTAGGAATTAAGTGCTCAGTAATGGTATCTGGTATCGTATCAGTCGGAGCCTCTTACATCTTGGGTTAGCAACTGTTCTTTAAATAGAAAGGATTCTGTACACTTATCGCGCCTTCGTTCCGGACACATCCCACTGAATAAATTTGGTTTCTTAATGAAAAAAGTTCTATTCCCTAATTGTCCCGATTGTGATAGACCGGAGGACGTACACCACTTATTAATGGAATGTGTTCATAACGAGGTGGAGAGATGGGAGGCATTTACTCGATTTCCTATGCTTTGCCAGATTGGCGGCTGTAACAGCACCCTATCATAACCTATGTCGGATCAGGCTGGGGCTCTGTTACAGTTTATAAGAAGGCATTACGTAAGTAAGTAATTAATATATGTGAGGCCTTACGGAGTGGCATATTCCAATAGGAAAAAACTCCAGAAATTAAAGATAATAAAAAAAAAACATAAATAATCTTATATTAAGGTACATATAAACTTTATTCGAAACCCGAGCTACTTGCTAATCCTTAATTGGCTACAGTTAGGTCAGCTGATGGTAATAGGTACCCACTACATTTGAAAACTTGTAGCCTATCAAATCAGCTTAAATAATAATAAACCGGATCCTAGCAGAAAGTTAGAAACATATTATGTATATATGCTAGAACGAAGAAGTATGGGGGTTGCTATAGAAAGCGTCACCACTATTTTGATAAAAGGGGGGATGGAGGGAAATAGGGAAGGTGCTCCTGAAACTGTAGTTAAAATTTCAGAGTTAGGAAACCATTTTTTTTCCTAGTTCACCTCTCTTACACTCTAGTAAAAGTCGGGTTCAAACTTAGTATCCCTTAGCACAAGGGGGGGCGGGGGGTGACACCTGGAAAAAAGAAGCTCCACAAAGTGGAGCTCCATCAACGGGGGCCTGATCAACGAGAAGAGACCACCCACTTTGGTGTGGGGGTCTTTTCCCTCTCCCCTTCCATAAATGAGGTTCATGATATCAAAAAAATATACAAAAACAATTTCAAAATGAGATTTTTAAAAATTCATAGAAAAAAAAGAAGTGAACTAGGAAACAAAATGGTTTCCTAACTCTGAAATTTTGACTAGAGTTTCAGGAGCACCTCCCCTACCTCCCTCCATCCCCCTTTTATCAAAATAGTGGTGATGCTTTCTATAGTGGTGCCGAACTATGTAATTGGGCATACTCTGACAAACAACAACAAAAAAATTCTGCCATTTTGTGATGTTTCAGCTAGAAGTATATTTTGATTCAATATATTTTTAGTATCTGCTTATATTTTTAATTGATTTTGTATAAAAAAATCAAAATGTCATTTCTAGTTAAGATGTGACAACATGGTGGAAACACTTCCTTTTGATTAGTTCTTAAGCATTATACCTACCATTCAGGTAAAGTAGAGCGGTTTCATAATTAGGTCACGAAAACCCTTCCATTACATCACGTTTGTAATGTAACGCTGTTTCCCAATTTCTTAATCCCTATTTCGTGTGAAGATAATTCCTTAAACTACTGGGATTATACAGATTACCGAAAACTGTTATCTAAAGATGTGACGTTATTACGCTCGTAAACGAATAAAGTTACAAAATGTTTGCTAACTTTTTTGGATCTAGTGACAAAATAAACCTGTATGAATCACAAACTAAAAATGTGATGCTTTCAAAATTACTTAGGTATTGACTTGAACGTAATAAGAACCTTATAGAATAGATAACAACGTTTTTATGCTCTTTCAAAAATTCATTTTAAACATTATAACAGAGTTTTTATCGTCGTATTTTATTTTATGGGTCGATATTAATAAAAATAATATTAAGTATTACTTACTTATATTGGTACATCAATCTACTACAATATAATATAATACTACAATATAATATATTATTTAAGTAATATTGCATTTGCTATAGAAAAAGCTTAAACAACAAAATCTAATAAACAATGTTTGTGAATGTTATTATTTACTTAAAAATATTTAAATCTACATAGTATAAAGCAAAGTCGCTTCCCGCTGTCTGTCCCTATGTACCTACGCTTAGATCTTTTAAATTATGCAACGGATTTTAATGCGATTTTCATCACAATATAGAATGATTCAATAGGAAGGTTTATATGTCATAGTTTAGTATTGTTTTGTGTTAAAATATAACGATAATTGTTCAAGATGTCGGCAGAAATCAAGCCGACTGAGAGCTTTCATCAAAAATACTGTCTTATTATTTTGAAATATATAACAATACTAGCTTATGCTCGCGACTTCGTCCGCGTGGACTACACAAATTTCAAACCCCTATTTCACCCCCTTAGGGGTCGAATTTTCAAAAATACTTTTTTAGCGGATGCCTATGTCATAATAGCTATCTGCATGCCAAATTTCAACCCGATCCGTCTAGTAGTTTGAGCTGTGCGTTGTTAGATCAGTCAGTCAGTCACCTTTTCCTTTTATATGTTTAGATGACACTGACACCACATTAGGATCTACATTGAACCCGTGTGAAGCCGGAGCCGAATTTTAGGGAATCCTACTTTATGTACACCTACCTTTTACATATTTAAAAGGACATTATAATATGGTGTACATTCGGTGAAAGGGAGGCCCACGCACGTGATTCGACACTAGAGATTAGTTTCCTGGATACGTGACATCGACCCTTCATGGGTGTTCGAAAATTTGGTGGTAGGTACCTACTTAAATATAGGCATAAATATAGGCTGCAGATACACCTGTAAGTTTTACTCACGTAAGTAGCTTATTTGATTAACTTCATCAAAGTTACTAATGTAAACGCTCTTACCTACATTTAATTACGTAAGCTACTTACGTGAGTAAAACTTACAGGTGTAATCGAAGATAGATTTAGACACCATAATGCACAAATTGTGCGTTGTGGTCTTGTCTACATCTCCTATCATGGACTTCCGCAAAGTAGGTACCATAACGCAACGCCTGCTTCTATCTGACATCTTATTGAAACGTTAGAAAAACTCGTACTTTCTTCATAGTAGGTAGGTTAGATAAACAGAATTTTGACTACCTACTGTCCATATACTTCGGATGAAAGAAGGGAATCGTGTTTAAAGTGTTAAGCAAATACGCGATGCGAGATCGTTAGATTGCACAGAGGTTGATGGCCAATATTTGCATAGGGCGGATGATTTCCCCGGGGCACAATCAACACTCTGTTTACACATGGCTGCGGTAGAGACGGTCCTTGAATTAGTGTTATCTAGATTAAAATCTTGCATGTGAAATTAGTGAAGCAGATGTAGGTATGAGGGTGGTATATTAATCGAATACATGCGTATTTCAGAGATTGAATTCTCTGTGCTACCCGTGTACCTAATTTTAAGATCGACGTGTTTTTTTACATGACTTTTATCCCGGAAAATCAAAGAGTCCACGGGATTTTAAAAAACCAAAATAGGTATACGCGGACGAAGTCGCGGGCATCAGCTAGTATTCAGATTAAAGAACGCAAAAACGCAAGTGATAACGATGAAGCATCACTGGGCACAGATAATGTGGATCTGTGATTGTTTACTATTGTGCTACAATCACCCTCATTATCGTGAATCATAAATGATATGTCGCATAGGTCAAGGACTATGAATCACTTGTTACATCACGGAACACGAAATAATGCGAGACAATACTAATAAATGTCGCGAACGAAGCAGTTTTAATGATTATTTGTTTTTAAATGACGTTGTGGTACAGGTTTTACTAGCCTAGATTTGGGTATTTACATAAAGCGACGTCGTGTACTCATGTGTAAGCAAATAATATACTTAAGTAAATAGAGCCTGTGTTCAAGTTTGTTACGACTTTGGACTTTAAGGTTAAGTTCGTTTATTTTTTTAAACATCTTTATTGCTTAATAATATGACAAAGTATAAAAAATACAGGATAGATTAAAAACAAAGGGCGACTTTATCACCACAGTGATTTTATTTAGATTTTCGACCCTCTTGTTCAAGTATGTACTATTAATAATATTCTGACTGTAACACAAATAATAACAAATACCTATACTAAGTGCCTAGCAAGGACCTACAAAACGCAGCATCATGCATCTTTCTACGGACGTGACTTTTATTTTTCAAAACTGTTCTGTTGTTTCGATCACGTCCTATATCTAGTACCTACTACAATTTATTGTGCCTGGTAGGTAGATAGCTACATTATTTTTGTTCGAGAGCAGAAACATGAATTCTTCTGTTTTTACTTTTTGGTAACGCTCGAACTTCGTCTGCACTGCAGATCTAGGTAATACCTACGTAGTATTTGAACTATTTGAAGCTTTGTTACAATTTTGACCTTGGCCTTATTTTCTTAAGTTTTTTATGTAAAACACTCGAGAGTCGTGACGATATCCGATTTCAGTTTCTCTTATAACTATTATTTCCGTAGCTACACTCTACAATGATAAATAAATAAATAAATAAATATAAATAATAAATGTCGAGAGGTCCAACAAGTCTATTCTCGAAGAACTAGGCATCAAGCAGCGTCTATCCTCCATCGTACATGCTCGCATTCTCACTTCCTTTGGTTACGTATCAAGACGCGACGACGTTTCAATTAAACGAATAGCGGTTCAAGGCAAATTAGACGGCACAAAAGCAAGTGTCAGATCTCTCTTGAGATGGACAGATCAAGTGAGGGCTGCGGTAGATGTTCCTTTACACGAGGAAGGCAGCTGTTAGGGAAGAGTGAAGATGCAAAATCAAGCGTGCCACATAGTGACGACCACGACCGCTTTGACCGAAATGATTGAGAAGAATTCCAGAGAAAAACAATTTTGGGCAATACTGTGAAGGTTTTCAAACATGCCTAGTGTTGTTTAAAATTAATCTAGATAACATTTAGATTTTAGACGCGAAATTAGTAGGTACTGTTAATTTTTAGGGTTCCGTACCTCAAAAGGAAAAAGGGAACCCTTATAGGATCACTTTGTTGTCTGTCTGTCTGTCAAGAAACCTACAGGGTAGTTCCCGTTGACCTAGAATCATGAAATTTAGCAGGTAGGTAGATCTTATAGCTGACATTTGGGTAAAAATCTAAAAACCGTGAATTTAGGGCTAGATCACACAAAAAAAAAATTGTGGTCATGAACTAATAGTTAGTATTTTCAACTTTCGATGTGAGTGACTATATTATCAAGTGGGGTATCATATGAAAGGTCTTCACCTGTACATTCTAAAACAGATTTTTATTTGGTTTTATGCATCATAGTTTTTGAATTATCGTGCAAAATGTCGAAAAAATACGACTGTAGTACGGAACCCTCATTGCGCGAGTCTGACTCGCACTTGGCCGGTTTTTTATTTTATTTTATCTGAAACAATAAAATATATTCGGCTACACGTTTAGTAAAAGACGTTTTTATGGTTTCCAGGGGTTTATTGCTAAGCTATGGTTTCATAAGTTTTTGCTGCACAGTTCTAGATTATGTCAATGGACTCGGTCTAAAATGTTATGAAAACATTCCATAAAGACGACATAACTTTGTGTTTGCATTTGATGAATGTCCTTCATATTTTTGTGGGACAGTTTTTGAAAGACTGATTTTATCTTAAAATAAGTGTCTTATTTGAGTTGCAGTAAAGTAGAATACCGACAATATACAAATATATTATATTGTAAATATAATATAATACTTAAATTGAATTTTACGCAACACGTTGTAAATAGTTTGTACAACATTCCTCTAATAATAATCGTTATCAATCTCTATGCCCATAATTGCCTTATAATTACCAGCATAAAGACTTTGTATTCTTATGTAACTAAGTAATAACCATACCTAAATAATATGTTTTAACAATTATAAAATGAAATAGACTTACTTACATTGCTCAATTATTCTTAGTCCATGAAATATTCTAAACAAATGAATGCTCAATTATTCTTGGTCCATAAAATATTCTAAACAAATGAAGTAACTTTTATATTATAAGTAGGTACGAAATTTTTCATCTCTCAATCATATTAAAATTATAAAATTGCTGTTATTTTATTTAGTAAACTAGCTTAACTCAATTTAAGCTAAATTTTGGCCTAACACGAATTCTAGCCTCAAGGTACGTAAGAAAAATGCATGGCTCTGACCAGCCTTCTATTGAAGTAAATGGGTAATACATGTATAGGTAGGATAAAATGGAAAGTATTGGATCCCAACTACGTCGACAGTTCGACACCCTCATGAATGGAAAGTATTGATTAATATTATTAATATTTATTAAAGCGACTATGATTAATAGCCATAAATATTGCTCCCATCATATATTTTCATTTGTAAAAGCAATAAAAAACTTCTAGTTTGTATTGTAACTATTATATTGTGTAATCAAAGGGGATCCCGCTGTTCCCGTTTGTTACATTATGATGGGGTGCGGGTGCGTAAACATCGTTTAATAAATGAAATATGTGAACGCTCGGTCGAGTAGGTGCTGGCTGTGCCCAGTGAGGGGTTCAAAATGCGTTAAGGTGCTATTGATTAAAATGTTGGGTATAGTATGGTTTGTTTAGGAAGTTTATTTTTATGGATGGTCTTTTAAGACTCATGGCCATATTTTACGAATCTATCTTGTACTAGATGATGTCAGCGATTTCGTCCGCGTGGATATAGGTTTTTTTAAATCCCGTTGGAACTATTTTCCGGGATAAATCGTAGCCTAAGCCTGTTAAGTCACGTTATACTCAGCTATCTCCATTTCTTTCAGCTAAATCGGTTCAGTCACTGTGGCGTAAAGGAGTAACAAACACACATACAAACTATCGCCTTTATAATATTACTGTGATTAATCTATATATATATATATATATATATATATTTCCGCTTTTCCCTTTATATATATATATATATATAAAGGGAAAAGCTGATTGACTGACTGACTGACTGTTCTATCACCGTATGTATAGCTAAAACTACTGCTGCTCGCGGTAAAATAACAGCTACAATATCACGATCGCAATCACCTTTGATTGGTTGATTCTCGTTCTCTATTGGCTATAATGCATTGTTGCAACAAGAATCGCACAAATTCAGCCAATAATAACAATTGAGATTGTAATCATCGATGTATAATAAATAATAATGATTGATGCAGGTTTTACGAAATCAACCTACTGGGATGGATCGGCCTGAAATTCGGCATGCAGATAGCTATTAAGATGTAGACATCTGCTAAGAAAGGATTTTTGAAAATTCAACCCATAAGGGTGTAAAATAGGGTTTGTTATTTGTGTAGTCCACGTGGACAAAGTCGCGGGCATAAGCTATTTGTTAATAGGACTGGTAAAGTAGGTATGATTTCAATTATGGTGTGGTGTGGTAGGTCCTATTCTTGTTTATTGAGCAACAAAATTTTTAACGGCTATCGTAGACTACAACAATGATAGCTGTGATCTCAACTGCAGTTCATTAAAGAAAATCGTAAAATCTATTGAGGCAACACTATTCGCCGAAACGCGAGCCCTTTGCTCGCTGGTATCGTAAAAGTTGCGCAAGTTTATTGCAACCATTTCTTTTACGAGCATGTAGGTAGGTGTTAACGAGATAGGCCTACCGCAAAGCCTTGTGGTGGTCAGGCGGCACGATTCCCAGTCTATAACTTGTCGCGCATGGTAGAGTCGTTTTAGCATCCCCTAAGGCTGAGATCTATAGAGCGCACTTTGACTTTGCTCAGACTTGAGTTAAAACGAGACAGATTTATGTGAGAGATATTATAGATAGCTCTGTCTCGTTTTAACTATCGCTTAAGTCTAAGCTAATTCAGATTGCGCTTTATATAGATCTCACCCTAAATGTAGAAGTCGACTGACTGATCTATCAACGCTCACTACTGGACAGATCGAACTGAAATGCAGATAGTTATTATGACGAAGACATCCGCTAAGAAAAGATTTTATAAAATTCAACCCCTAAGAGGGTAAATTAGTGTTTTGAAATTTATGTAGTCCATGCGGACGAATTTGCGGGAATAAACTAGTATTTAATAAATAGCAACGAATAGGTACCGTTAAGGATCTCTACTTACTGAATAGAGATCATGTAGAGTAGAGAGAGTAATCTCCTATTTATTTCAATTGATATCAATTCATAATGAAGATAATCTGAAGGTATAGTTACTTGTTCTACTACACCTGTTGTGACAGTATAGAATGAAGATGATACTAGATACCTAGTAGCGCCCACACATTCGATACAAAAGTCATATTGTTGTTTAATGCGCTTTGATATGAAGCAAAGGCAATAAAAACTCAGATAAAACTTTAAAAACACAACACAAGACTTGACAATTACAATGTAAATGCTAAAGATCAGGAATTTTGATAAAGGATCACCGGAACGATGCATGTATGTGGTCTGGAGTTTAAATCTTTTATTACCACGACCAGTTCGACCGGTTCCTTATGTTAAATGTGTAGGTATATGTATTAGATAATACACGTTGTATCAAAGTTATTTATGGTTTCGGGGACGTCTGTCAGGAAGCCTTTCTTTTTATCTATTTCTTTGTATCTAAACAACGGTAACCATACGTAAATGCGTTCCCAGTGCACTTGAACGTTGTGTTATCTCTATGACGGATTACAAGTGTGACTCGACAGGGTTCTTAAATTATTATCATTTGAACTGGTGCGTTTTCAACTTGCGTATATGCTTGCCTCAAGTTCGCTGGCAATAGCGCATGACGACCTCCCTGGCGCAGTGGTAATCGCTGTTGTCTTACTAGTGGGAGATCCCGGGTGCGATTCCCGGCAGGAATTTTATATTTTCTAAATTTCTGATCTGGTCTGGTGGGAGGCTTCAGCCGTGGGTAGTTACCACCCTACCGGCAAAGCCGTGCCGGTACGATGCCGTGTAGAAACGAAAGGGGTGTGTGGTTTAATAAAAAAATCTGTCATACCCCTTCCAGGTTAGCCCGCTTCCATCTTAGACTGCATCATCACTTACCACCACATGAGATTGCAGTCAAGGGCTAACTTGTATCTGAATAAAAAAAAAATGCATCAAACCTCATGGTCAGTGGTGCACGCAATAACACCCGCACTCTCTTGTGTTCTCTCAAAATTATGGCTAATTATAAGTCTGCAGATTCACTTGCATTATTAAGGTACTTGATAACACACACGACGTCAGCACGTGCGTAACCGCATGCGCTATTGCATGCATTGCTTCGGCATACGGCAGCTTACAAGACGCATGTCTCTATGCAAGAACAATAGTTAGTTTAAGGCCGGCTCCACACGCTCCTAAAACGTTGGTTGGTTATTTTCGAGAGGAATCCACATGTTGGCTATTAAAAAATTTCTGTCCCGTCAGAGCCAACGTGAAGATGTCCGATACAGAAATCGAAATTTGTATTTGTTTAATGAAACAAAAGGGAAATGCCACGTCAAATAAGATGGAAGACATACGTACTCGATGTGTATTGCAACAAGACTGCCGTTGGCGGCAACGTGTGGATGGATCGCGAACGTTGGCTCAGATTCCTTTGAAAAAAAACCGACACAAAACGGCCAACTCCCAACGCTAGTGTTGGGGCCAATGATAATTTCCCGTTGGACGAAGAGTGTTGGGGCCAGCGTTGGGGTCAACGTGTAGAGCCGGCGTAATAATTGACTATTTTATGCAACAATCTTTCCGTAATAGCAGCACACGGGTTTTTATACAAAAATATAGTCACGTAGATATGCGTACAATTAAGAAATTTACATTTTACATAACTTTCTATTATGGTATGCCACAAAATCACTTTGTCGGTGAGAGTAAACCATGATAATTGCTTTCATGTATGTACCTAATTCGTCTTAGCAATGAAACAATAGAATTATCATTTATCATAAAGGTTTAATTATAACGATCGATCTATCTGTCTGTAATCTGTGAGTGACTGTGATTTAATATTCTTAACGTGTGGATCTAGGACTTGATCGTCCTAGGTCCTACCTAAACATTACAGAGCTTTTAAAGAGTGTTTGTCATTAATATGTACCTAAAATAATGTATAAATCCTGTGCATAAATCCATATACAGAGTCGATATGGATCGATATATCCACAGGATTATCCACTGGATTCCAGACAAATATTAAAAACCGACTTCGTTACATAAACACTAAAAATTGAAAAATAATTTAATTTATTACCGAATATATTATGTATACAAGAGTTAATATAGTTCCATAATAATACTTTTTGGTGCCGGTGCCAATTAGCTTTAGCTGCGCGAATCGTCTAGACTTCATATTTTTATGGGACTCCACAATGGCACCTCATTGGCACCGACCCCAAAAAATATTATTATGGAACTATATTAACTCTTGTATACATAATATATTCGGTAATAAATTAAATTATTTTTCAATTTTTAGTGTTTATGTAACGAAGTCGGTTTTTATTTTTTTTGTAAAAAATTTTTATTTCACAATTTTTAGTGGCCCCAAGGAATTATGCTATGACTGGTTAAAAATCTACTGTTTACTAAGCTATTACACTGATCGCGAGCAATTTACTCTTATCCGTTGAGGAGTTCCAGTATCTATCTTCGAAGATGTTCATCAGATCTTCACCAAATTGAAATGGGACCAACTTTGAAGTATACCCTTTCAAACAAAAAAAGAATTTTCAAAATCGGTCCAGGCGTTTTTGAGTAATCGGGGAACATAAAAAAAAAAAAAAAAAAAAAAAAAAAAGATTCCGACGAATTGAGAACCTCCTCCTTTTTTTGAAGTCGGTTAATAATGGATATAAGCATGGAAAAGGTAACACTTTTCCATCGAACCGATTTGTACAAAGATAGCTTGCATCCCAGTGGTTACTTTTATTCTGGAAGCTCAAAGAGTTCCTACAGGATTTTAAAAACGCGGATGAAGTCGCGGGCATCATCGAGTAATAATATAGGTAATTTATCACGAATGTCACGGTTCATTGGACATGTTGGTTTATTTTCACGGTTCTGTGAATTAGATGCTCTCATACTGCTAATGTAGGTAATGCAGTGTACAGAATCTACAGATCTAACCACGACGATAAAAAACATCGTTTATAATATGTTAATATTATTGTATGTACCTACTTAGATATTTAGGTGGCCTTTGACGAACCCTTGTTTCTTTATTTTTGAACATAAAAAAGAACAAAGTAAATATATTTGTACTCCATTCTAGCCCTACATAATGTCACTTCATGTAGGTACCAGAATAAGAAAAAAAAAATCCCCTTGAAAAATCATGTAAGTAGGTAGGTACCTGATTGAAATTCAATAAGTATTCGGTTTTGAGTTAGCATTTTACACCAAATATTCAAATTTTTGGTCTGCGAGCTACGAGCATTCCGTCTTCGAGCTAGAGATCCGTGACATTCCTACAGACGGACAGACAAACATACATTAATAGGTTTCTGTTTAGCTACGGCACAGTACTCTTAAAATTGAAAAATGTAGATATCTTTTATTTAGGTACATTAATTTTCCTAGCTGAAATTATATTGCTTATCAGTACTCTTATTATAAATGCGAAAGTGTGTTTGTTTGTTGGTTTGTCCTTCAATCACGTCGCAACGGATTAACGTGATTTTTGGCATGGGTATAGTTAAAGACCTGGAGAGTGATAGGCTACTATTTATCCCGGAAAATGAAAGAGTTCCCAAGGGATTATTAAAACCTAAATCCACGCGAACGAAGTCGCGGGCATCATCTAGTATTGTTATAATATTATAGTAGTTGGTGTAGGCATGTACATTGTACATTGTGCAAACTTTCATGATCATGAATTGATTAAATGATTTATAAATTATAGTGGCTAGGCATGTACACACCTCATATTATGACCAAACTAATTAGGTGCACACTTTATTAATGTCATTCATTACTCTTTATGTTGTTCACTTCTTTTTTGCGAAGATAATAATTTAATTTACTGAATCTAAACAGGCTCATTTTGTCACGATACCTTTATGATTGTACTAGCTTATGCTCGCGACTTCGTCCGCGTGGACTACACAAATTTCAAACCCCTATTTCACCCAGTTACGACTTGAATTTTCATAAATCCTTTCTTAGCGGATGCCTACGTCATAATAGCTATTTGCATGCCAAATTTTAGCCTGATCCGTCCAGTAGTTTGAGCTGTGCGTTGATAGATCAGTCAGTCAGTCAGTCACCCTTTTCCTTTTATATATTTAGATTACGGTTTTAATTAAACAACTAACCAACAATGCACAGCTTATGTGAGGTCCGCTTTAGAAGCAAGATATTTTGACAATGGATTCTTTTAATATATAATATTATTATAACTTAAATATGTGACCACTACGAACGGATTTTTGAAAATTCACACTTCCTAAAAACTGGTCAAATGTATATCAGAACTCAGAACACGCATTAGTTAGTGTTCTGCGTTCTGTTGGTCATGCTAGGGGACATAGAGATCAAGATGCTGTGTAAAATTTTATATATTTTCGCTTCCATTCGCTGCCAATATGAATCAATCTTAATAGGGGATGATAAGAAGTCTGGCACATGGCTAGTTGTACAATAAATATCTAGATGAGCTATTTTAAATAGGTACATACTTACTTATTATATATATATGTATTGTGTAATCCATACATAATGAGAACTCACGCGCCATTTTAGCTCTATGGGTCAACTATCAATATAATATTCACCTTTATAATAATGACTAAAATGGAACTTTTGACAGTACAGTTGGCACAAAAAGTTAAAATGGCGCGTGAGAACTTAAAATATATGCATTATACATATTATATTTTTATTTTATTTATATTGAATGGTTTACTAGCGATTTTAACATAAAACTTAGTAACTATAATAAATACATAGATTTTTCTATCATGCACAACTATGTTAAATCATTTAAAAGTAAACACTGCATGCAAATTCCGTACAGATATCAGAGTTACAAAGGGGATAACAATTTAAGTAAAGATTCCATACAGTATGTCTGTAGGTATGGTTAAAAAGTAAACAGTAGGTAAACGTTCTATTGTAAAATGAATAAACATGTTAAACATGTTAAAATTTATTAATAATATATTATACTTTATATGCATGCCTTATTCAGAAATAGGATCAATTGCCAGGAAAGGTCATAACTTCATATCAAACCACTATAAGTTTGATTGATATTGCATGAGCTCCCCCAATAACAGTCTATCTTTGATATGATGAGATGCAGCTGCACTTCAAACCACATTTAAAGTTGAGCGTTGGTCCGCACAAGAGCCCATCGAGACTGCTGCGCGGTTGGAACCAATTAGTTCTAATTACTTAAGGTTACACTTCATATAACACGCTTGTCCATACAAACATACGCCTTTTATTCTATTATTCGTTGTTCTAGATCTAAAAGTAAGCAAATTCTGTATTTTTATCTCTTTATTGTTTATGCCAGACATCAATATAGTAAAATTATATTTATTTTGAAAGTTAAATATCTCTATTTTAGGCCTTTTGAGGCAACTTCGTGCGTAAATGTAAAAATCGGCCAAGTACAAGTCAGACTCGCGCACCGAGGACAGAATTCCGTGCGCGTACCACAGTCGTATTTTTTCGTCAAAATATAATGCGTAAAAATAGATAAAAATCTGTTTTAGAATCTACCGACCCTTTCATATGATACCCAACTTGGTATAGTAATCTTACTTCGAAAGTTGAAAATACTAATTATTATTTCTTTACGAACACATTTTTTGTGTGATATAACCACAAACAACAAAGATTCAAAACTTTTAAGGCAAACTTTACAATTAATAATAATTTCAAATATGTTAGGTTTTTTTAAAAATATGGATTAGTTTTCCGAATAATAGAATAACGTAACACCAAACGTTAATTTGCGTTGTTAAAACTTGGTCCATCCTTACTCATGAATAGTGAGGTATGTTCGGCCCGTAAATGTTGATTAGAACAGCATGCGCTCACGCTCGACTTGAGCGAACATGGAGAGCACTCTTAAAAAAGACGCCATATTATTTCAGAACTATCTCTATCAAGTGCTCCCGAGCGCGCTCCATACAAACGAAGTTTGTCTTATTTAAAAATTAAATAATGAAATTTTAGTAGACATGCTCTAGGAACCAATATCTGTTTCTCATGATTGATTTATTAAGTTTAGTTTCCTATATATACTTATCATCATCATCATGATCAACCCATCGCCGGCTCACTATAGAGCACGGGTCTCCTCTCAGAGTGAGAAGGGTTTGGTCATAGTCTACCACGCTGGCCATGGTGCGGATTGGTAGACTTCACACACCTTTAAGAACATTATGGAGAACTCTCAGGCATTCTCAGGTTTCCTCACGATGTTTTCCTTCACCGTTAAAGCAAGTGATGTTTAATTACTTAAAACGCACATAACTCCGAAAAAATGCATGCGCGGGATCGAACTCCAGTCTTTCGATTAGAAGGCGGGCGTCCTAACCACTAGGCTATCACAGTTTTATACTTATGGTAGGTAACAATTCTGAAAAAACAACTTGCTGCTATGTACTTAATATATTTAAAGAACTTAATTACTTGAGTAATGAATTGCATGCAGGTACCTACTGATATTGCAATAATAAAGCGTTCTAATTAACACGGCTATCTAATCAAAATTATCGTATACAAGCTTTTGCTTACAACATAGCATTGGAAGGCAGCAATTATCATGTTTACCGTACCTACATACTCACGGTTAGTGATAATAATAAACACAGTACCTACATACTTATCAATTTGAGTGGTTGTTAAATCCTACAGTAATAGAGAGGCACGGCAACGCATCAGGCCAAGTTCTGGCATAATGCATCCAGTGTGCACATTTATACGAAACTTTTTGCGCTGTTTTTACCTTCGTCGCAAGTTTTGTTTGCATTATAGAGCGTACCTTCATAATATTACGCTTGTTTTTAGTTTGGCATAAATTTTTATAACTTTGAAAAAAAATGTTGCCAACAAGAAAACCATTGCTAGTCCCAAATGAGTTTTAAATCACGGTACACCGTGATTAATAATAATAGTACACCGTAATACAAACAGGATCCCAGTTGTAAGGTTTGCATTTATTGGGCCTAGCAAAGAACGTGGTCATAATTTTGATCTTAGTACTTCAGGGCCAAACTTTTCGACAGGAATTCGGCTTTAACTTCACATTTTAATGGTTTTGTTTGAATTGTATCTATACACCATCGAAATGTTAAAAGTTACTAGCGTCTAAATATCCATATTTTTGACCTAAAAATTTTCTTTAGTATTTTTATTTTTTTAATTTAACTAAATGAAGATACTAAAATTAAAACGTACGATTCTAGATTAAGTTGTTCTGAATTAGACCAAAATTTACTAATTTTGTAAACGTTTGGGGGGTAAAAACGTTATCAGTTATCACCCGAAACAATATTTCAAGAATAAAATGTAGGCAAATGCCTAGGGCTTGCAACTCTATCACGAGGAAAAGGTGAAACATAATATAGCGTTTTGGGTACCTACTAGCGTCGCGTTTTGTCACTAGACGATATTCGGTTTCCCATAAAACTACTCAAGACTTCCAACTCAAAAAAGTCCAATTAATCGATTATTTTTAAATCACAGGCTATAAATAGAAAATATAACCTAATGATTCAGGTTATAGGACGCTTAATAGGTAGAAAATCTTAGTAACTAATCAATACGCAGATGATCTCAGCCTCTATATATTGTAAAGTCTTAACGTGTTATTTAAGGCAAAGTCGATGAACCGGGTGGAATTGATTTCCGAATTGATTTTATACCTACTAGATATTTGCGAGTGGCAGAAATGAAATTACAACTGACATAGGTACTTATGTTCCTTTTTTATCCCGGAAAATTAAAGAGTTTCAACGGGATTTTAAAAACCTCAATCCACGCAAAACGTATGATTAACATAAAGCAGTATGTCTATCTTATATAGTTATGTATGTATAATATTAATGAAACGTGTGAAGTAGATAGGTACTAGGTACTTCAGCTTATTTGTAAGTAATCTGATATAGGTTGTAGTTACATCATTATTAAACAGAATTAATAATATGGTAAGTGGCTTTCGAGAAATGAAGTGCATAGTTAAGTTGTCTTATACAGTACGTCGACACATTGACATAAAGTTTACACTTATTGTTATTTATTTCCGAAATTACTCTCTGCCTTCTTAAGTTATTTATAGTCCTTAATTCGACAAAATATTGATCTTGGTTATTGCTTCATCTTGTTATCTACTTCAAAGCAAAACAAAAGTCAGTAATAACTTGAAAGCTTGTGACTTTGTAGGTTTTAAAATGGTTTTATTCTATCGGATACAAATTACTATATTCTCCATGACTTAATTATTCAACAATTTAATTTAATTGGTTAAAAAAACTCAATTAAAAATGCATTTAAATTCAATAAAATTGCTCAATATATAAAAAAAACAAAATTGGTTTTATTGTGAAAATAATTCGATCTAGATAGATGCTTTGGAATCAGAAAAAAAAAATTAATTAAAAAACAAAAGTGGTAATGAGTAATTTTAGAAGACACCCCTAAATTATCGCCACTACATATTGCTATAATGTCCTGTAGACTTACATAATTTTTTAGGTGCTTGTGTTAAGTTTCCGGTACATATAAAATTTCACCCGGGATTTTTCAAAGATTTTAGCCGGAAGCTTTCCAAAAGAAGCCATGCTTCCTGGATCCAATTTCGCTTACCACCATGCGTCGGTATTCAAGACTGCATCGACTTTGTTTTTAAGTTTCAATGTTGTACCTACACGTAAGCTAAATATAAAAGTGCTAATTTTAGAACGGAACGATAGTGTGTTCTCTTTACATGTCGTAAAGAGAACACACTATCGTTCCGGCGAGGTATTTATTAATAGATTGTTAGGTGTTATTCATTTACATTCATACAAAAATAATTGTATCATCATGCTCTACACTGTGTAAACGATTACTAAAACGTAACTCCATTTCATAATACATAATATTAGGTTAGTATTACCTACTATTAGGCAGGCAGGTAACTTCTACCTATAACTATGAATGCAAGGGGTGGTTAATGAATTTGATTGGTATCCTTCAGATTATTTCAGGAAAATAATGAGCTTCATTCACATAAGTCATGTCACTCAAATTTTGTCTGCTGGTTGGACTTTTCAGTCGGTAGAGATGATCGATCACCTTTACTGTCAAACATATTGTTTATGAGTATCAGTCATGGGATAGCTTAGTGTTTAAGACGTCAGCTTCCTGTTCGGGGGGTCGGGGGTTCATTCCCGGGCACGCACAAACTTTTCGGAGTTATGTGCGTTTCAAGCAATTAAATAAATCTTGCTTTAACGGTTAAGGAAAACGCAAGTGATTAAACCTGCATGTCTGATAGTTCTCTCCATAATGTTCTCAAAGGTGTGTAAAGTCTGCCAGTCCGAATTGGTCAGCGTGGTGGACTATGTCCAAACCATTCTCATTCTGAGAGGAGACCCGTGCTCAGTAATGAGCCGGCAATGGGTTGATGATGATGATGTATATATATGGAAAATAATACCTAAAATGATATCATACATACAGCCATACATATACACACCTATTATTCTGTATTCAAATCACGGTCGTGTTACTGGTTCAAATTATTGTATTGATAAGATTTCACGAGATCATACGATGGACGACGTCATAAAACCAGTGCGTGGGACGCCAATTTTTCAGTCAATACTGATAAAAACGAGATAATATCAAACGCAATGTTAGTATTGCGATATACTGCTTTGCTTTCCAAATGATTAAATGTAGTTGTTATAATTATGTTACATTTATTTATTGAAAATTGAAATGCCTATAATATTATGTCCAGCACTGGAGGTAAACAAAAGAGGGCTTTTCACACGGGATATATTTTACTATGTTTTTATTTGCTTCACATGCTTTTTAATTTGCTTGCTTTGTATTTAATTGCTTCACATTTCATTTGAAGCAATAAAATAAATAAAACTTTGAAGTTCTTGTTAATTCAATTCAACAATGATCTATCTGCTTATAGTTCATCAAATTGTCAACTTGTGCCCTATAGAGAAATAGCTACCTAGTGATAATCACATCGTTAGCTGGTATATATCTAGTTAAAAAGAAGTAATAAAACTTTTAATAAACCTACATCAAAGGAAACAGTGTGTTTAAATGGCCTATAAAAATAAAGATGCTGCTTTAAACTATTTCTGGACTTGTAACTTTTTACTTTAGCTAAATAAAATGTACATATTTATGATGTACGTACGTATGACGGATAATTAATGACGACACAATCCATAAACGATAAATATTTTCCAATTTTAAACATAAAAATAAGAGTAATTTCCGCTGGAAAATATTTTTTATGTTAAAAATTTAAAAATATTTGTCATCTACGCCCTGTGATTAATCATGTCATTCATCGCCTTCCTTACAGCGTGACGTTAATAATTAATTATGTTAAAAATAAATTATAAAAATTATATTTTATTTCATATTTTTTAAAATATTCTCAATTTTAGCCCCGCCCCGTAAACTACCACTATACAAAAATCACATCATTTTATTACTACAGTCCAAGGCCCTATTTGTGTGTGTGGTGTATGATTGCCTAATTTATAGAAATAACTTCAAAGCCTGTTACACGAATAATTTGGAAGCTATCCAAGTTGCACATTGCATGTACAAATACATCTTCATCTTTGATTTTTGAAGCATTTAATTCTTTTTTTTATAATGTAAAACATATCCATAATATATACTCATTATACTTGTATTTTATATCTATAGGTAGTTAATAATGAACCAATTGCATTGTCTGCTTTGTATTCCAAGTATTCCTTAGGTTAAAGGTTAAGGTTAAACACTTACTTAAATGCTCTTTATTATAAATTATGGATTTGTATTTTGTGTTAAATGACCAATAATGGTTAAGTAATCAAATTTATGGATATGTACGAAATCATATTGTCATCATTGTACTTGTAACCTCTATCATCTTTTAGTCCCTACGATTACACAAAGTGACACAAGTAAAAATCTTAAAAAATTACCATTTAAGTTCAAACAAATAACGTAGTCGCTCTTTTGAAATAGTATGTAGATTATTCGAAACGTTAACAATTTATGTACTAACAAAATAATAAAATTATTACTTGTAATTATGTCAACGTAAAGAGAAGACGTACACTTGTGAATAATGAAACAATAGATTATTATGTTAACACTTGGCCTTAACATAGTTTACCTAAAACTCATTCTATTTTCTCTTTTAACGTGGAAATTGTACAATTTTAGTACTCTTATCTAAATGTTACTTTATTAGACTTGTCAGACCTTAGTTTAATTAATTACATAGAAATATTTTGCTTAAGTCTATACATTTTATGAAAGCAAAAACTGACTGACTAACTGATCTATTACAGCACAGCTCTAATTACTGAACGGATCGGGCTGAAATTTGGCATACAGATAGCTAATATAAACATCCGCTAAGAAAGGATTTTTAAAAATCCAATCCCTATTGGGATAAAACAGGGGTTTGAAAATCTATCGTTATTCCAAAGACACCAATTTTTAATTTAATTGAAGTTATAAATGCCTACGCGGCAGTTATCGCCGTAAGTAGAAGTTTACCATAATCCACTTAGATTCTTTTGGACTTAAACGATTTGCCTTGCTTTTCACACGACTCAGTTTTTATTTCCTCTATTGTTCGATTATCCCGTTTCCATAGTTGCATACAGTTTAAAAAAGCTAATATCAAACTGGTAGCCGTATTTTTTTCAAACAACCGCTTTAAGCAGGCTGTACACTTTATTTTTTATTTTATTTCATGACTAGCTTATTTCGGCGACTTCATCCACGTGAACTACACAAATTCCAAACCACAATTTTACCTCTCACCAGAGGTTGAATTTAGTCAGTTATTTAGGGCAGTAGTTTGAGCTGTGCGTTGATAGATCAGTCAATCAGTCTGCTTTTCCTTTTTTATATACATAGATATAATACTCAATCTCAATAGTAATGGTTTGCCATTGGGGTTTCCAGTTATGATCTTTATATAGCAACTTGCGTGATGGAACGTCATCTAGTCACGGAATTCCGTTCCGGAAACAATATGCAGATTGGTTACAAGCACGCTTGTCCATTTTCCACTGGTACTAACCTAAGGTATTAACTATTATAATATGTGGTAAATCCTGAGGTACCAACTATTACAAGTTATGGTAAATAGTTATGCTTTATGGAAATTGTATCATCGATAATAATTTACTTACTTTCTAGTTCCATTGTAACAAAAAAATATCTCTTCAGATATTTTCATAATGATTTAGGTTACATTTGAAATTTAAAAAAAAATTGATTTTAACTATTAAATCTTAAATGTAATTAATAACACATACCTATCTATGGAATTGGTAAATCCACTGCAAAGCCGTGGCAGGTTAACTTAAATACATACATAATTTTAAATAACAGTTTTTACATAAATAGGTAGTGCTAAATAGTGTTTCATACACTAATTAACAACATAAATAAAAAAACACTGATAACAAGCTTTCAATTCCATGAATAGTAATAACAGTTATGGCCCGACTTTAGCGCTACGTAGCTGACAGAACATCAATTTACGAGTCAAGCCGTGAGCTGACTCACTCAAGTTCACTCTGATAGAGATTTGTGCCAAAGCGTGGGCCGTGTGCGATGTAACAGCGGCGCCCGCCTGTCTGACGTCTTGTTCAGACTCCATGGCGAAATTGTTTGTCAAAGCAACGTAATTTATAGTAATGCTGAGAACATAAAGAAAAGGTGGAGAAAAAGTAAGAGAAAAAAAGCGGCTGATTGCCACTTTGTTAAGTGACATTAGTTGTCTTTCATGGAACTAGCAATCAGCTAACTTCTGTGTTGATATTAGTCAACGTTTTGTTTGACATTTCAGCGCGATTAAAGAATAGTCACACCAGTGCCCTGTTTATCAAACATTACAAGTCTACAAGCTCACAAGTTACAAGTTACAAGAACTTTTTTACGGACTCTTGTAAATTATGTTTATCAAATAATTTCACAAGACTTGTAGGATTTTACAAGACTTGTAGACTTGTAGAACTTGCATTTTTAATTTATAACACTTTATTTTTGCTAAATTGCAAAATAATTTTTCAACCGTAATAAATGTCGATAAAATAGAAATTACTGTACCATAACTAGTCAAGTTATTGTTAAAAATAAAACTTTTTTTCAAATAATTTAATTTTGTGTTAAATAACCTATGTATTTGTAAAACCTATTGCTTCTTATTTTATTTACTTACTTGCCTACCTACTATTATTTATTCTATTTGGGTACACCAACAGCAAATATACAAAGAGCTTAAATTGGGTATTTTCCTACTATTTAATTTGATAAATATTATTACTTAATTACAAATTAGGATAAAAATAATGACGTGCGCTGAATAAGATATTAAAATTCAACAAAGATTTACAAAGTTACAGGCATTTTAATTTTGGAATGGGAGGGTCTTCTATCCCTTTCTCGCAACACGAAAATTTGTATGAAACCGCACGAAGATACTATTATATCGCTATCTCCGTCTAATCAGAAATATTTAAATGCTTATAACTTTTTTGTTATTTGATCGATTTAATTAGTTTTTACAGTTTACGTCATATAATAATAATAATATGAATTAAGTCGTATAATAATATGAATTAAGGTTAGAAATTTAGCCATCTTTTATGCACGACATAAAATTAGGAAAAAATAGATAGTCAATTGACTTTAAAAGCTTTCTTGAAGAAAAATAGCATGGCAGGAAATTATTGGCGGGAAATTATTCCCGCCATGTTTGGATTCATTGATTCTGTCACTTTTAGAACTACACAGCGAAAAATGTCTAAATTTGATTCCAAACTCACAATTCTTCAATTAATTCGTGACAAAAAAGATGTTTTGTTTGGTGCATTTTCGGATAAACTGTCTCGAGACCAAAAAATTGCTGAGTGGAAAGACGTACTATTGAAGTGTCAGTCGCTTGGACTCGTATCTGCAGATAAAGATTACTCATACATACGAGATACATTTTGGTCCAATTTAAAAAGAACAACATTGGTAAGTTTAGTAAAATTACACCTTTTAATTATTTGATAGTTATTTTACCTATTTACTAATACAATATCATAATACAATGGCATGATGCTTTACAATAATTATTTATTAACTCATTAGCTCAAACTATACTTAGTTATATTGTTTTTCGGTACATCAACAACAAGTACACAAAGAGCTTAAATCCAATCCATACTAATATTATAAATGCGAAAGTATGTCTGTCTGTCCGTCTGTCTGTCTGTCTGTCTGTCTGCTAGCTTTTCACGGCCCATCCGTTCAACCGATTCTGATGAAATTTGGTACAGAGATAGCTTGCATCCCGGGGAAGGACACAGGCTACTTTTCATCCCCGAAAATCAAAGAGTTCCCACGGGATTTTTAAAAACCTAAATCCACGCGAACGAAGTCGTGGGCATCATCTAGTTAAAAATAATACATAGTCATGTACGAAGTACGAAGTTGCGGATGTATCTAGTTTATTATGATATAAAGAACGGTTATATTAACTTATTTTGTTTGTCTATTCTCAACAGGCTAAAAAAGATAATGCACATAAAACTGGTACTGGTGGCGGAAAAAATAGTAAATTTACCCCGATAGATGATCTTGTATTGGAAATCATAGGCAAAAATTCTCCTATAACTAGTGGAATAGGTGTAAAAGAACCGACGAATTTGGAAGAAATCGATAAAAATGATAACAGTGATCAAAGTGCAAATGCGACAGTTACTGATATATCCCCAGCAGGCCCGGCACCAAAAACAAATCAGAGCATCTCTACTAATGTTATGGAAAACGATAAAAAGGTGAAAATAGTCCGCAAAGGATCAAGCACACATACCCAAGTCTCTGATGAGGAGTCAAAAAAGAGAAGAAAACTAGACCTACAGATAGAATATTTGGAGTTAAAAAAATATAAATTAAAACTTGAAGCATTGGAACTAGAACGAAAACTAAAAATTCCGCCCTCACAATATACTGCAGAAATAAATTTACGGAATCCAGTTTATGAAACAGAAAGTCAGAATGCTATGAATCAAATTTTATTAATTACAAAAGATAACATAGTATTGAATGAAGACGGAAGTGAAGGCTGTCTATTTTAATTCAATTTCACTTTTTCTAAATTTAAATTTAAATGTTTTGTTATAATTTAAGTAATTTAGCTGTAAATTGATTGTTACAAAAAAATGTAATAAATAAACTTAAGTCCTAAAATAATTAATTATTCTTTCAAGACTGTTTCTTGCTTCAATGTCGTCTGTATGTTCTTCTGATTCATTTTGGCAATCACATTCGTTTTCACTGTTTATATCTTCAACACTTTCATCTCCTTCGTCTCTTGCAAAATTACAGATAGTAACACAGCAGTTAAAAACTTCACATGCAAATCGTGGTTGTAACCGCAAATAATTTAAACATGGAAATTTTTCCTTCAATATGCCAATAGCATTTTCAATCAGTCGTCGAGTTGATTTATGAGCCTGAAGAAAACGGACATTGGCTTCATCATCGTTTCTTACTAGAGGAGTTATGAGCCAATCCTTCAGGGGGTATGCAGAGTCCCCAAGAAGGATACCATTAGGAAAAGGTCTCGAGCCATTTTCAAATTGAGCATATAAATGGCTATTTCTTAAGACTCTACTATCATGGGTACTCCCGGGCCAATTAGCGTAAGAATAGTAAAATCTTCTATCTGGGCCGCATACGACTAAACAATTAATAGAATGATTTCCGTGGCGATCCACGAAAGCTTCTTCATATTGATGAGGAGCATCTATTTTAATCAAAGTTCCATCTAGACACCCGCAAACCAGTGGCATTCCTTTTATAGCAAAGAATTTCTGTACCACATCCTGCATATTTTCTGGCCACTTAACATATTCCTTAAACATTACATCATTCACAGCTGCAACAACACCGTGGATAGCATTACACACACTGCCTTTAGTAACGCCGTGCATATCAGAAACAGCATGGTACTGTGATCCTGTCCCCATCCAGTGTAAAGCAATTTGCAATTGCAATTTTGTTGACAGCGCTTTATTTCTGTTCGTATTTCTTTGTAAATGACCTCCCAACATATTAATTAAAAGTTCCATTTTGTAAGCGGAAAGTCTAAATCTTTCATTGAACTCATACGTCATTTCCATAGGGTTATAATCTATTCTCTGCCTATATGTCCTGGGTTGAACGATTCTGACTTCTTCATCCTCACTGGAATCACTTGACCACATTTTTCACTAAGATATTCCCGAAAAATATGAAAACAAACAAAAATCTAACGTTTATCTACAACTTGTAAATAAATTAAGAGTCGACAGACGCTCTCCAACTTTTTCGTTACAAGTTACAAGCTACAAGTTACAAAGGCATTTTTGATGAACAAAACCACAAATACAAGTGTGAAAAACACTTGTATTACAAGTGATATTACTCGTAGCTTGTAGTTTACAAGTGTAGTTTTGATAAACGCATTCTTGTAAAAATGCAAAAATTTACAAGAGAAACGCTTGTAATACAAGACTTGTAACGTTTGATAAACAGGGCACAGGGCTTGCTCATTTTTTGCGCAACGGATGAGCCTGGCTGTCCAGCGCGGAAAGGCAGCCAGTATTCTTGGCACCATTCACGCGGGCATGATTTGTATAGTAATTAGATAAGGCTAGCTTTAACTTTTATTGTAATATTTTCAATTTAAAAAAAACATTATATAATACTAGACATATTTAGTCAGCTGATGTTCGGTTGGTTTGTCTAGTCATAAACCTAGGAACTACAGCAACATCCCTGGCCTGTGTTCTAACTTCTAATTAAATGGTATTGTTAGTTTTATATTTTATTGACAAAAACAAAACAATCGCCCAATTCGTCACTCTTTAGGCAACAAAATACAAATCAAAATCATACTACCATAATATAATAATTATTTAAAAAAATACTTACTTAATTTACAAAAATAATACTTAATTGAGATTAATAATAATATTTTCTAACTGGTTTAATTTTGTTTATGAGCTGGAGCGGTGGGATATGAAAAAATGTCCAGTTCCGCTGATTTTTTATGTGTCAAATCATTGTGCACGAAGCAGCGGCGCTTGACCAGCCGTTGATATTCTGCAGTTAATCTATTGAGTGACAATTATATAAGTGTTAAAAATAACTAAAATTTTCGTCATACTTGCCGGGCGAACATTTGCATTGCTGCGCTCAAGAGCTGTTTCGCGCCACGAAGTCTGGCGTTTGTGATTGGTCAGAAAATGTGGCGTGATGTAGGCAGTGGGCGGGTGTGTTACGCAGTGTTTGCTTCAGGCGAAGGTGCTGCCCTCGCGCTTTGTTGGCTGGCATGTGTAATTGTGTAGGTGACGTAGATATCACGTAGTATCACGCCACCGGGCGCTGACGTTTGCCTTAGGAAGGTCATTGTATGCCAAAAGATTATGGATCGAAACGAGTCATGACAACGTTGTTCGGATTATTACCTTTTATTGTTTTTGCTAGTACTAAGTAGTAAGTACTAACCTTTGGTATTCAGTCTATTGAATTACAAGGTCAGGGTTGGTCTAGTCATCACAATGATTTCACTATTATAGCTATTATTTTAGATACCTACTACATATCCTAATAGGTACCAAGTAATACCTATTAAGATTTATGAACTAACGTGCTACTTCCTTTTCTATTATGAATTATGATTGAGGATGATTTGACTGATAACAAGTATTTTAAATGAATAGCCTAATAATAAGGGAAAATATCGAAATACTCAAGTCGAAAGTTTAAGTTGACTAAGTAGGCACATAAACAACTATCATGAATTAACACATGGACCAGTACTAGGTAGCTTTCAAAAGTCATAGATATCTAAGAAATAAGTCTAATAAAGAAAAATAAAATAAAAATTGTGCTGCTTATAGGCCGTGCTTAAAGGTAGAGGTACGCCTTGTTGCTTGTTTATTTGGAGGCCATTCACCGCTGGACCGACCGACGTTAGTAGTTTCGGCAAAAAATAATGTAAAAAAAACACCGTTAAAAGCTTGCACTTTGCTTTTATGAGTCTAATCATAATCTACAATTTAGAGGTACCTACCTACCTAGTAAACTTTCTATCGGACGATATCTACCTGCCTACTTTATTGCTTGCAAGTGAAGGCTCTGCACTTCCAACAGTTTTTCACTTTCACTCGTATTGTTATACCTATCTCTCCTATCCCTTTGATGTTTCTCTACTGTACCATTTGACATGTATCTAGGTATGTTAGAGATATGATTAAATTGTTGTGACGAGTACGGAACGGTATTAATTATTATTTAAATAGGTACATAACGTTTAACTTTGTTTTGACGAACTCAATGTTTTAATAATATCCAGCCAATTAATCAATCAATATGAACCTTAATCACGCAAGCAATTAGACGTACGTTATAAAGATAATGAAGTCTTATTTAATATCTTCGTTTATAAATAAAACATAAATTGTTAAGTTTTACTTTGAGATCACAGAGAAGATAAATCGGGAATATGACAGTTCAAAGTTCAATCCCAAATAAGGAGTTCTAAACTTTAATGGTTTTATGTATCACAGACGATAAGAATTTTATAGAAAACGGGAAAACCCTATGCACTACAAACTAATTTTGATTGCCATAACGTTGTATTTAATATCTAAACATAATTACAAACGAAATCTTTTAAAATTTGATGATGCAACTAATTCAGTTTACCGATTAAGCTTTATTGTTGATTCTACTATATAGAATGACAAAAAACGCATGGTAGGTATAGTGTACAAGTTGGGGACGCTAAAATAACAATAACCAGTGGGGATCAAATAATAAAAAAGTTGATTTAAAGACTAAAATATATCTCTAATATATACATATGTCTAAATAATTTTGCTTTATTATTCTTCGTCACAAATGATACAATTCGGGACGAAGAATATAAAGCAAAAAACCGGTCAAGTGCAAGTTGGGCGTAGCTCTTTTAGGGTTCCGTACATAATTATTTTTGGTGTATCTAATATTTCTTTTCCGAGCTAGAACATCGCATTATTGCGATGCCGTGCCGTGCCGTGCAAGAAAACCACAAAAATGATCGTATGTTTTTGTCATAGCTTACAAACTATTTTATAAATCGTTGTTTTCAGTATTTGTTGTTTAAATATATGGTACATAATATACCGAGACTTTATATTCCTAACTAGTTTAGTTTTTGAGATGACAAAAATGGTCTATAACTGACAACTTTGACGGCCCCCCATTTCCTTATTTTTTAAGGTAAAATAAAAGTAAAAAAATATTGTTCGTATTTTAATGATAACACTGAGCTCTAAATAATAATAGCCCACATGCTAGGGTAAGATTTTTTTTGCCCCCCCTGAAAAATAATTTAATTGAATTTCTATTTCTATATTTGGTTTTAGATCATCGTTCTACACCAAATACCAAAATTTCAGGTTTGTAACTCATTTAGTCTACGAGCTAGAGACCTATGACACGCGGACAGACAGACAGCAGAGTGATATTAATAGTGCTCTGTTTTCACAATTTGGGTACGGAATTCTAAAAATGAATATCAGTTTATTTTTGCCTGCTATTTTTATTACAAAACCTCTGCTATAATTTCTGTTTTTTAATTCAATTGAAATGTCTCTAATTTAAGCGATGCGTGTTTTTAATTTCCAGATTACCTTGCTTACCTTGTCGTAGGAAGTAGGTATATTATAACATGTTTACTGGTAAGTATTGCTTTTTTTTATTTTTCACAATGTGTTTACAATATCTACTATTCTACTATAAGCCAGTTATATTTAAAGTTTTTTAATAGCCGGTATATTTTAAAAGCATTCATCAATATTCCTCTAAGTAAAACAATTTTGGTGATGCAATGCGGCTGCAATATAGTTTCACGCAATAATATAATTTGTAACCTTCTGAATATTTACGTTATACCTACTTAACGATTATAACAATCACTTCAGTACAGAAATATTCATTTGTAGTTGTTAGGAATGTTAATATGTTTCAGTTACGATGCTTTATTTGTAGACCCATGTTATCGGTCAGTAACTCAGTAACGCGAACGTTTGTGCGAATTCCTCTGTGGTTTGTGCAAACACCAAGCCACTCCTGTAATGCTCTTGTACGTTTTCTACAAGGTTTTCTAGCATTATTTACTTAATCGGTTTGATTATGATGAATGTTTAATTAGTCTTGTAAAAAAAATTACAAGACTAATTAAACATTCGTTAATTGTTATCATCAAATCTTGCACAAAAGTTCAAGATTTGATGATAATTAGCTAGTAAGTCGAGAGTGAATAGGCATCTTCTAGGCAAGCGCGCTCCATCTTAGGCTGCATCATCACTTGCCACCAGGTCTGATTGCAGCCAAGCGCTAGTCTATAATAATTAATATTAAAAATTTGGTTAGCAATAGCATTTATTTCTGTCTCTACAATTAAACACTTGAATGTATTTTTATTTTTTAGTAATCAATGTAGCTTACAAATGAAATTAAACCTACCTATTTTTAGAGTTTAGATAGTGTTATCTAATTTCGGTTTACGTTTTTAGGATTCCGTACCTCAAAAGGAAAAACGGAACCCTTATAGGATCACTTTGTTGTCTGTCTGTCTGTCTGTCCGTCTGTCCGTCTGTCTATCAAGAAACCTACAGGGTACTTCCCGTTGACCTAGAATCATGAAATTTGGCAGGTAGGTAGATCTTATAGCTGACATTTGGGGAAAAATCTGAAAACCGTAAATTTAGGGTTAAATCGCACAAAAAAAATTAAATTGTGGTCATGAACTAATAATTAGTATTTTCAACTTTCGAAGTGAGATAACTATATCAAGTGGGGTATCATATGAAAGGTCTTCACCTGTACATTCTAAAACAGATTTTTATTTATTTTTATGCATCATAGTTTTTGAATTGTCGTGCAAAATGTCGAAAAAATACGACTGTAGTACGGAACCCTCATTGCGCGAGCCTGACTCGCACTTGGCCGGTTTTCTTTATTCCTATCAAACAAATACTGACGGTAGGTACCTATCAGATTGCAATCCGAATGCATGTGCTATCTTTATTTGTTTGTTATGCATTTCCGTGCCATTCATCCGATTTCGATGAAACTTTGTTAGTACTAGGTATAGTCCACGACGGGTCGAGACTCGAGATGGCAATCGGGGTATGAGGTGGGGGGACTTTACGCGGTGTGCGGGGCGTTTTCTCCCCGATTGCCATCTCGACCTTGGCGTACTATACAGTTATTGTTGAAAGCAGGATCGCGGGAAGGTTTCTCAGATAGTAGGTACCTTCAAGTCGCATTGCAAAGCAGCCGAGTATTAGTTAGTATTGATACCTATTAATGGATCCTCTTTGATTGAGTTTCACTTTTCAGTACTGTTACAGTCTCATTGTTAACTGGTTTTGCGGTGGAGGCAAAAACTAAATGGGTGGGTTCAATCGACTGAATTCCCGCCTTGTCTGCTTATTTTTCCATGTTCGTGATTTCATATCCTCCCGTGATGAAATATAAATCGTGCTGCATGATGTAAACTTATCATTCCAACTAGGTAGGTCAAAAGCAAAAGGTGACTGACTGACTGACTGATCTATCAACGCACAGCTCAAACTACTATGCTACTACTACTACTACTACTATTATGATGTAGGCATCCGCTAAAAAAGGATTTTATGAATATTCAACCACCTTAGAGGTAAAATAAGGGTTTGTTTGTGTAGTCCACGCAGACGACCTACGAAGTCGTGAGAGTAAGCTAGTTATATAATATGGGTGATGATAGGATTAAAATTAGCAATGATAGCTAACCAACGTAAAATAATTAATTAAGTATCTACCTAGGACGAATAATTACATAAAATTACAGACTCATTCACGGCAATCATAATAATATACCTACTACTAATCAACAATTCAATTTGGTACGTACCTACCTGAAGAAAAAAGAAACAATAATATGTGAAACCGTGTTCCGGTTTTGCTCACTTATTTGTGAGTACGAGTAGCCACTCTCCCTCACAAGGTCACTTTTAAGGTTGCGTATAGGTTGCGTACATATATTTTATTACTATCACAATCAATACTGACCACTGATGACTGATCACTGATGAATGGTAAAGTAATCTATCAATCTTGTGTTATATTTTCAACCAAATGATGCCCACGAAGTCCGCGTTGATTTACGATCACGTTTTTTTAAAAACCGAGTTTTTACACTCGATGATTTTCCTGGATAAATAGTAGCCTATCTCCTTCTCCGAAATGCAACCTATTGTTGTACCTTTCGAGATGGGCCGTGAAAAAGTGACAAGGTAGACACATTTTCGCAATTATTAGTATGGATGGTAACAGAATCAAGTAAAGTACGCGCCAGAAAGTAATATATTAGCATAACATTTCGGCTTTGTAGTGCATTTTCTCTGTCACTCATACCTATATATAACGTTTTGTCGGTCTCAACGACAGAGACAGTGCTCTACAAATCTGCCATCTCCTTCTAAAGGTCGATGTACATTACTTTCGGCCGCATACTTGTAAAATATTAATAAGAAAATATTAACTAATCTATCCTTCCTCCTTACTCTCAGTGCAGCTTATCTGTCCCTCCTACTTTTCTGACAGGCGTGCCAAAATGTTACGTTATCAGACAGCGTAAAAGTCAAGTGTTAACTTTTGGGTGCATCGGCCCCATAGATGCACTTGAGGATGAGGGATCGTATGTCTTTACTTAACGAACGCCGGTGGCCGATGTGTACTTGAAAAACCACTTGAATAAATTAGTTAAGTACCTATGCTATAAATGTATAATGATGGGCGTTTCGGAATTTCTATTCAACGTGAGAAAGATTTTGTTTGTTTAAGATGTTCAAAGGCTTTTTTAAGTCTATAGCATAGTTCTGTAGGTATTCTTTGGTACTATTCCTCTGCATTTTCAAAAGTATCAAAGCTTTTCAAGTTCATACCAATAAAAATTTGGCGTGATACGTTCACGTTTGAGACTACATAATCCATTTTTTTATCTATTTTTTTAATTAATTTTATCCATAAGATTGACTATCACCGATAGAGACAGCAGATTCTTCTGAGAAAAAACCACTAAGAAATTCAGCAATATCCATTGGTATTCTATCTCGTATGAAGTTGAATGCAATGAATGGGCGTCTGCTACCTCAGATATTGGCCATAGAGGTTTGTGTCTGAGGGGCCCGACGTCTCAACCAAGCTGAGTGGCCTACCTGTTCGAGGTGTTGCACTGCTGTACAGGATGATATTGCCTACCTACACCATGTATATGATACCTTTAATAAACATTATTCTATTCAATGCCGATTGAATTTATACAATGTTCATCAAGAAATTTATCGATTTTGCAATATGCTCCATCCAAGAAATGATTTTAAGCATAAACAATGTTAGATCTTATTTTTTCGAATAGGTACATGTTTTCAAAGCGTGTTCTCATAATGAACATATTCATAAATTATTTTTTGAATATTAATTTAACAATTACATATTATATTTTATATTAATTAAGTACGTTAATTTTGCGGGCAATTCCCAAGAAATAAAAATAATCGAATGCGTTATTATACCATACGAGATTAAACTAGATTTTGGAAACACGTGGGTGGTCCTCTAAAAAATATAATTATTGTCGGATGTTTGTGAAGTAACTAAATGTTTCCTGTTTGCAGGCGTTCTGGATGACGTAAAAACGGAGTTCGGTATTGGTGATGACAAAGCCGGCCTTCTGCAGACGGTGTTCGTTATCGCGTACATGGTGTTTGCGCCGATCTTCGGTTACCTGGGGGACAGATATTCGAGGAGACTTATAATGGCTTTTGGGGTGGCCTTGTGGTGTCTAACCACCTTCGCTGGTTCGTTCATACAAGTAAGTATTGTTTCCCATTCATATGTTTTTTGAAATAGAATCAAGGTCTCGACATTTTTGTAATGATAATAACTAAATTGCGCGTGTTCTTTTTAAGCTAATTATATTATTCTACTTATATTCTAGATGATGTCAGCGACTTCGTCCGCGTGGATTTAGGTTTTTAAAAATCCGTGGGAACTCTTTGATTTTCCGGGATAAAAAGTCTATGTAACCTCGGGATGCAAGCTATCTCTGTACCAAATTTCATCAAAATCGGTTGAATGGATGGGCCGTGAAAAGCTAGCAGACGACACACACTTTCGCATTAATAATATTAGTATGGATATAGGCTTGCGCTTGACTGCAATTTAAGATATAGATGGCATATATGTTTGGATGATATATATTGGATATGCACTTCACTTCCGAAGAGGTGAATGCCTGGGCCCGAACCCCCGACCTCCCGAAAAGGAGGCGGACGTCTTAACCACTAAGCTATCACTGCTTGATTGCTACATATATGCTACTACTTTACTCAATGGGTTGGCGTCACTAAGTTACCTACATAACGTAGCTTAGTAGGTAGCTAATTATATTATTTTTTAACGGAAATTCTAACCGCGCCGTAGTTTTCCTTCTGTTAAGTAAATCAATCGTTTTTTTATGAATTACTAGCTGCCCTGGCGAACTTCGTTCCACCTAACAGTAGATTCAAATTTTTAAAATTTTTCTAAGAACCATCCTCGTACTTCAAGGAATATTACAAAAAAAGAATTAGCGAAATCGGTTCAGCTGTTCTCGAGATTTGCGATGACCAACACATTTAGTGATTCATTTTTATATTATAGGAGATTACTAAGCAATAATAAAATAACTAATTTTAATGTTCATATTTTTTGCAATAAAAAAATGATATTGAAGCCAAAAAGACTGAGAATTACGTTTTAAAACCTATTTGAACACGAGATGATTTTGCGATTTCATCCGCGTGGAACCTAAGTTTTGGGTTTTCTTTTTTATTCAGATACAAGTTAGCCCTTGACTACAACTTTTTATTTTAATGTTTCCGTATTTTCCGGGATAAAGATGTACCTGAACGGTTTTATTTTATTTTGCAGTCCTTTGTCCCGTTCACGATTTTCCGCGGCCTCGTGGGCATCGGGGAAGCATCGTACTCCACGATAGCACCTACAATCATCAGTGATCTCTTCGTCGGGAATGTCCGGTCGAAAATGCTCGCATTCTTCTACTTCGCCATACCAGTCGGAAGGTAAACATTCAGTTCTATATTATTCAAGGTCCCGTATCTCCAGAGAAATAGACTGCTAGAATCATATCCCTTCCTTTGCTTTGCCGGATTTGCCGTAGTCGGGTAAAAAAGGAACCTATAGGATCACTTCGTCAAAGGAATTAACAAGTAGGGTACTTTTCGTTGTTCAAGAATCATGATATTTGGCAGGCAGCAATGCCTTCTAGTTCAAGAAGTAAAAGGAAAAATCTGATAACGTGAATTTGTGGTTACATCACAAAAAAGTGTTATTTGTTGTACAATGGTACGGAACCCCTTCGTGTGCGAGTCCAACGCACACTTGACCGGTTTATAACATGGCTATTGATAGCCTAAGTTTTAGATTTTCTGTTCGATTCTCTGTCAATGTGAATCTGCCTTAAGGTAAAGCCATACACGTTTCGGGTAAAGCTCGTATATTACCATAACTTGATTGAAAAGTCTTAAAAAATTAGGAACAAATTAGAACAACAACAGAGCATTTGTTGAAGTTATTTTATGCGGACGTATTTATAAACACATAATAACAAAGTATATACCTAGTCGATTCAAATTATTTCGCTTGTAAATTTGTAATTAACCAAACACTCGGTTTATATCCATACCGCGACTGACTGACGAGATAAATGATTTAATGGTCTAATCATAGGTATCTAATTTGTAATTAGTGAGCATTCGATAACATCAACTCGCACATAAATTATGCTTGATGGAGTGCGTTGATTGGAGCAAATTATCTGCTTGATAGGTATGAGTAAGGCTTTATACGCTCCGTCTGGTTCGCAGGTCTTTCTTATCAACTTTTACTTTATCATAGAGAGAGAGCCCGCGAGGGCCAGACCTTCGTTATTTTATAAAA
This sequence comes from Maniola hyperantus, assembly GCF_902806685.2. Classification (NCBI taxonomy): domain Eukaryota; kingdom Metazoa; phylum Arthropoda; class Insecta; order Lepidoptera; family Nymphalidae; genus Maniola; species Maniola hyperantus. The sequence goes on from NC_048550.1 coordinate 7,860,246, forward strand.
GCTAAAAGTTTCCCTGCGTATTGTCCCCAACACAAGGAGGAACGATCAGCGACTATGAAGTTTGGATCATGGTGGCTTTGGCAGATAACAAGTAACAAAGACGTATAAAATCTTACGTCAAAGTATAAAGTCTATTTTTTTATATTTTCTTCGGAATAGTATTGGAAATCACGTCTTGCATTGTCAGACTTATTACTTATCGTGGCAACGCCCTGCCAGACACCCTTAACCTTCGATAAATTGTTAAAGTTTAAGGGTTATTAAAATTAAGGGTGGTTAAAGTCTGTCTTTATTACCTGTTATCTGCCTAAGCCACCATGATCCAAACTTCATCGTTGATCGTTCCTCTCTGTGTTGGGGGACAATATTACTTATAAACGAATAAAATAAAATAAGTAAAAAATACGCAGAGAACCTCTCAGCTTTTATATAATAACGAAGGTCTGGCCCTGGCGGGCTCCTAGTCCATTACAGCTTTCCATAGGTACCTACCACACTGGAAGTACAGAGTAAATAAACTACTGCCTTCGATTTTTATACTCACAGCCGTCATTATATTAACTTTCTCTTTATATTATGCTTTATGATCGTTATTGTAATCGGTGCATTTTGCATCGCTTGCCTGCGAAATGTAACATGATGCTATCTAATCTGAATTCAATAAGCCATTCAGCTGTGAAAATTTGTCGTGTTCAATCTGTTGCTTCTCATTCTATATGCACTGCTAAGTATGATACAAGTAAAGTAATCATGTAAAAACCGGTCAAGTGCGAGTCAGGCTCGCATACGAACGGATCTGTACTATCGTACAAGATATAACACTGGCACCGATTCCGTTGTCTTTCTCTAAACTAAATTTAGAGTATCTGCATCCTTTTCTTTTTAACAATGCTAAAAAGGGACAGAACATGAACTTTACATTTAAAGACTCTAAATTTTAGTGCACGCTACAAATTTAAACAGTAAGGCTCGCGACTGTGCGCTAAAATCACGGGTTTTACCATCTAAAAATTAAATTTAAAACTGTCAAACTGCGTCTGTCCTTTTCATATTACATTAGTAAGAAGAGGATGCGAATACTCTAAAATTACGTTGTGCTCAGAATCAGTACCACTGTGTACTTATATAGGGTTCCATACCCGAAGGGTGTCAACGGACCCTCGGTGCGCGAGTCTGACTCGCAACTTAGCCGGTTTTTTTTTTGTACGATACCAGAGTATGAGTCAGGAACTAGGTTTTTGTAGTATTCTAAACCACCAACCGCTGTGTACCTACCAGATACGAGTTGGTGATATGATATCAAGTCCCGAAGGGGTGCAAATCGCAAATCCCATCGGGCAGTTTTGCGATTTACTACCACCCACCATCACCCATGGCCCCACCAACCTTGCGGTTATATGAGCCGATACGCGGGAGGGCTCCCGTTTGGTTTGCGATGGCTCTTTTCCGGGGCGCCTTCTTGACTCCCTTAGTTACTTTCTATCTGCTTGCTTACATAAAACGGAACACCATTTTATAGTTTAACGTTTTAAGTCATAATTAAGTAGGATCGTAGTATCTACCGGAAAATAAGAGGCGGACAATTAGTTATCCGTCCATTATACCCAGTAATGGGAAACCCAAAGAATCGTACGATCGGTGTAGGTAATTTTACACTAGAGACGTGTTGGTGGGAGTTATCAAAGAATTATTATTATTCATTCAATTGATACTTCAATTATAACATGCGTCATTGATATGCAATTTAATAATTCAGGGAATAAATTAATCTGGGTGTTAAATGAATGGAAATCGGTATGTCTTTACTTGTCTTTTACGAGCTCTTCTGAATTTTATTCAGTGTTGTGAGGTGCTGATAGTAATATCATACGAGTAGATATCCCTAATATGTTTATATTCATAATATGTCCGTCAATTCATAAAGTAAAGGTATGTGGGGTCCAAAAATGAATCCTCATCAAAAAATCACAATGTATTATGAGTAGATATCAAGTATCAACCCTCGTTTGTTTAAACAAGACGAGGATTGCAATTGACTAATCTTTGCTGAGTGCAGCTGCAGACCTATTCAAAAGCTATCAGCCATGTTGGCTAATCGCCTCCGATTGGAAGGCGGACGTCCTAACTAGAGGTGTCAAATACAGGTTCATGTGTGTATCACAATATTATCACGTGTTACAGACAAATATTTAATAATTATTAACGTTACATTATTTTGTTACACAAAAAAAATTGCTTGAACCGTGAGGCGCAAGCAGAAAAATGGGTGCAATCGATTTTCGACCTTATTGACATACGTCAGAAAACAGCATTTTAGCAATCTATGAATTATACTGAGCAAGAATATGACAAAAAACAACTTTCTCATAACCGTCAATAAGGTCGAGATTTGCTTGCACCGATTTCACCATGAGGCGCAAGCAGATAAATGGGTGCAAGCGATTTCCGACCTTATTGACATAGGGAACAACATTTTAACAATCTATGAATGATACCTACTGAACAAGAATATGACAAAAAACAACTTTCTCATAACCGTCAATAAGGTCGAGAACTAGGGTATAGCTTGTATTTAACTCGATTGATTTAAATTTTAAATTTTACTCTTAATAGGTTGGGTGCATACCTTCGCGACAGGTCGAAATGACAATCGGGGAGGGAATGCCCCGCACACCCGCACGGCCCCTGTGCTAACCCAGTGCGGGCGAGCGAGGGTGACGTGCGGGTGTGCGGGGTGTCACCCCCGCCTCATACCCCGATTGCCATCTCAACCTGTCGCGGAATACAATACCTAGTACCTACCTATGTATGTAAAAATAAAAACAAGTAGAACGATAAAGCAATGTCAAGTAGATACCTACAATACAATAGGTAGGTAAGTTTACCTAGTTACCTATAAAAAAAATCTTTTTAGTAGGTAACTACTATATTTATTATCATACATTTCTACATATTTATTATCATACGAATTATAAAATGATGATGATGATTTCTAAAAAGAACAATACCACTTCACGTACCTAACCTATTACCTATAATACTTAAATGTATGATAATACCTACACTTTGAAAAACATTTTCTCATACGATTTATAAAATGACGCAAGTATTTCCAAAAAGAACAAATCTACTATAATAGGTATTATTAACGCGCGACACAAATCTATCACAACACAAAAATGTACCTAATCTACATTATTTTGCCTAATCTACATTACAATTATTCGCATTAAATATTTATCGACACTCAAGTTCACAAATAAATAAAACTGCATTCAAAATTTATTACGAAACAAACAAAATGATAAAAATATTAGCCGCATACTCGTATCATCACAGTCAACATGTAACAGGCCAATACGAAAATTCGATGTAATAATTATTCACCGTCGAATCGCGACGATATTTGTATTCAGCTGTACCTACCTAATATATTTTATTCTAATATCGTCGCTCGGTCGCGCCGCGCGCGGCGTATCAAAGATCGAACGCCTGAGTTATTTTTTAGGAAGGATTTTCTCAAATTTTCACTACTTATTATATATTGTATTCAATTTTGTTTTAATCTAAAAACGAATATCTTGAATACATTTATATATTTAATAAATTTATTAGGTACATTATTTTTTGACACCTCTAGTCCTAACCACTAGGCTACTACAGCTTGTAGGCAACAACCTGTGCACACCTTCAGTTATTTATTGAGGGGTTTAATTTTTTTTACTTTACTTATTAGTTTTTATTTAGGTATATTTTAATTCCATTGTTTTAAAAATTATATTAACAATGGCCCCGATTCTCTAGTCTCTCTCTAAACTAAATTTAGAGTATCTGCATCCTTTTCTTTTTACTAATGCTAAAAAAGAAACGGAACATGACTTTCACATTTAAAGACTCTAAATTTTAGTGCACAATACAAATTTAAACAGTAGGTTCGCGAGTGCATGCTAAAATCACGGGTTTTACCATCTAAAAATTAAATTTAGAAATGTCAAACTGCTTCTGTCCTTTTCATATTACAATAGTAAGAAGAGGGTGCGAATACTCTAAAATTAGGTTGTGCTTAGAATCGGTGCCATTGTGGCTGATTCCGTTGTACACAATCTCTGAACTAAACTAAAATGACACGTCTAAAACTATCGCTATCCCTTTCATGATGTGGCTTGAGGAAAAGGATAGCACTAGATTTAAACATATTAATTTAGTTTAGTTGAGAGATTGTGTACAAGAGAATTGGCCCCAATATCATGAAACTTCTAAATTGTTAGTGTTTAATTTCCAGTGGTTTCGGCTATATCGTCGGGTCGGTGGTGGGCGCTGCAGCTAACAACTGGCGTTGGGGGCTGCGAGTCACCCCGTTCTTGGGGCTCGCGGCTGTGGCGCTCATACTGTGGGTCATGGAGAACCCAGAGAGGGGTCAGGCAGAGGAGAGTCGCATGAAACCCACGTCGTATCAGGAAGATTTGCGATCACTTGTCAGAAAGTAAGTTTAAACTTTAAAAGGCGTTTTTAAAAAATATTAAAAAACGCTCTAAGAATATACAGTGTACCCATCGTGTAGAGACAAACCAGTAACTGTCGTGCAGAAAGAGTATATATTATATTATTTTAATTGGCCAGAATGTGGTATAATTTGGACTTCATATTATTTTGTCCTGATTCCTGAAACATTCATAAGTCATAACTCATAACCAATAAATTAGTGGTCAAATATAGATCAATAAACCATATTAAACTGTCAATAAACTTATATCTAAGTAATAAGAATTGATTTAATTTATTTTATTTTTATTAATACTTAATTTAATCTCTCTTTTTGTTACCCCTCACCCTCATTGGACAAATCTATAGTCAACGCTCAAGTGTAGGTACTGTTTCCAGTCCGTCGTTCATGCTGTCGACGTTGGCGTTCACGTGCGTGGCGTTTGTGACGGGCGCGCTGGCGTGGTGGGGCCCGCAGTTCATCTACCTCGGCCTCACGCTGCAAGCCCGCGGCGTCACGCAGGAGAGGTGAGCCTTCCTGCCTCACACACCATACACTACCTACCTACCACACACCACGGTCACAGACTAAAGGAAAATAGTAAATGGGGCGCAACACGTATTCCATACCTTCTTATTCAAATAACTATATACTAATGCTATCGACTAGAAATATACTTAGTCACAAGGCGAAACTATATAAGGGTTTGTTAAACTACTGGATGGATTTGGCTGAAATTTGGATCGGAAATAGAAATAGATTTTATTCTTTGGATTAACACAAGCTACTTTTTATCTGGTAAAACTCCGTGGTTTTCGTCGCGGGATGAAACCTCACCTCATATTATATCCACGCGGACAAAGTTCTAATTATAAAAAAATAGAAACGTCAACTTTTTTGTTCTAAAAAAAGTCGATTCGGATATACGATTAAGATAAGAAATTATATGGCCTTCTCCATAAACGTGACACTGGCGAAACAATCTGTGCCCAGTTGGTCAATATTTGGGAATTGAATTGAAGAAATTATATGTAAATTGAAAACTCCACGGCTTCTATTTTTCTTTAATCTGTGACTAATAGATCTAAAAGTATTACGTCCCCTGTATGTAAACCTTATAAATCTATAAAGTAGCTATATAGTCTTTAAAAATATGCATGTTTCTCAAGCGTGGTTACTCACAATGGTTGTTCAATAATTTTGTTTGTTAGTTACCATTTCAATATTAATGTTTAAAACTGGTCAAACGATTCACTCAACAATATCTCAATGTTCATACCAATAAAAATGTTGATAACTATACATTTAATACATACAATCATACAACAGATAAAACAACATACAATATAATTATCACAGTTTTTAATTTCGCTATGGTGTTAAAGGTTGTAAAAATATATTAAGAGATAAACAACATGAAATACAAGATTTCAGTTACAACCATTAAAATTGGTAACCGTTGATACTACGAATACGAATTTATGCTAAAGTCTGTCCGACTGCCGACGATCAGCGATAAACGAGTTGAACTAAAGTCTTCGGTCTGGTAGTAAAATGGCGAGGGGCGAACTAGATTTAATAGTACCTTAGCACAGTCATGCTTAAAAAACTGCAAATGAATTGGATAACACCCGTGTTGGGGTATAGCGTGTCGTACAAGTTCGGTCTGGTGGGCATGGCGGCGGGCGCGCTGGGCGTGCCGCTGGGATCGGCGCTGGCGCAGCGGCTGCGGCGGCGCTGCCCCGACTGCGACCCCATCATCTGCGGCCTGGCACTGCTCGCCTCCGCTCCGCTCGTGTTCCTGGCCCTAGCCACCGTCAACCACACCGGCAGCCTCGCTTACTTGCTGGTCTTCCTCGGCATGCTCACCTGCAACCTCACCTGGTCCATCGTGGCGGACATCGTGCTGGTGAGCCGACCCGCCCCGCGGAATGTTCCAATGAGAAGCGCCGGGCACCCACCCTCATCGATACGACTCATTATACCGACAAATAAACCCCCATATTTATTTTGATGCTGATCTCACGTTACAACACGCACCACAGAGGCTCCTTTTACAATAAATACTTGCGGTGCGACGACGGTGAACTTACATGGGAATGTGAAGGAATTGTGAATGGGTCCAATGGGACGACACTTGACTCTAATAAAAATTAGCACTTTAAAACACCATAAACGGATCTAGAAATCGAAAAATGATGTTCCCACACCCACAGTATTTTTAAACTATAAGGGTTCCTTGTTTACCACGGAACCCTAAAAACATAGAACCTAGGCCCGACACTTGTCAATAATTATGCTTCGTCAATAATTCGTCTTTGCGTGTCAAATTTTTCGTAATGAAAAATTGGTAATGTTTGGTGCGTTTTGCAATGTGCGATCAGATAATCTCCTCATCCGGAATGACGCTTCATTGTCTCGTACCCAGATTCGTTGTAACCAGCTTGAATCATACTAAATACATATCGTGGGCTGTCGAGAGCATGTGAAATCATTTGATACTACAATATTATGATATGGTTGCGCCAACCCACCGCACCCGCTTAAGTTTGCATAAAACCTATTATATAGGAAACGATTATTTTTAAGTTAGCATTTAATTTTAAACTAATCAGCAAATGCCAAATAAAAATTGCAATGGACAGTCGTCATTCTTAAGGTTATTAATTATTGTTTCGAGGACAAATAAATTTTTAAAGACCTGAAAAGTGTTTATAGTTTTAAAAATAAAGAGCTGGAAAAAAGTAGCAATATTTAGCATTATGGGACAAACAGAATGAGAGTTGTCCATTGCACGCGTCCGTCGCGGCTCGGCGCGGGGCCGGTGGCGCGACGTGGCGACGTCGCTGACGGTCCACTGTTGCACGAAGGGTGTCGTTCATCTTCGGCGCGCTGACGATGGCGTCGGGCGTGGTGGGCGTGCCGCTGGGCGCGTGGCTGGGCGCCGCGCTGGTGAAGCGATGGGGGCGCGCGCACGCCGTCATCTGCGGCGTGGGCCTGCTGCTGTCCACCCCCGCCATGGCACTCGCGATGCTGCTCACCGACGTGAACCCCTACGCGCCGTTCGCTCTCATGTTCTTTGGCGAGGTCGCGCTCAATCTCAACTGGGCTATAGTTGCCGATATGTCGCTGGTAAGAATAACGGTGGTTGTCCGCGGTGCTTTTTGGACTTTTCGTTGCAAATGTTTTATTGAATAGTCGCGCGTAGTGATTGGAAGAGGAAGGCCGGGGACCGGATGTGGTGGCCATTCATTTGGGAAGGCCTTTGTCCAACAGCGGACACCCATATTCCATAGACTGACGATGATTATGATAATGATAATGATCATTCGCGTATTTATTTATATTCAAACACACGTATTCCACAGACCACGACTACTAAAACATACCAACTATACAAGACTAAAATCTAAGATGGAAGCAGTATGGCTGTTTTCATTAAACCCATACACGTTTGGTTTCTACGCGGCATCGTATCAGAACGCTAAATCGCTTGGCGGCACGGTTTTTCCAGTAGTTTGGGTAGGGTTATTATAGGTCAAAAGGCTACACATCAGACGGAAACGTTTAAGTGTGAAAGAAAGAAGGTCAAATGGCTAACGCGGGATGTTTACAGCATTATATAGCATCAGCATTATATGCTACAAGATGATGCCCGCTACTTCGTGCGCGTGGATTTAAGTTTTTAAAAATCCTTTAGTAGCCTATTTCCTTCCACGGGATACAAGCTATCTCTGTACCAAATTTCATCGAAATCGGTAAAACAGATAGGCTTTGAAAAGCTAGCAGACAGACAGACACACTATCGTATTTATAATATTGGTATGGATAGATTAAGGCACGTTCGCAAGATCCACTTTCGTATGACAAATCCTCTAAACATTTCAAAGAATAGTCCTAAAGCCTGATGATAGATTTAATTACGGACTTTGGTGGTTGCCTTTGAGTGTAATGCTTATGTTGTTTTAGTTTTTATTTTGTTAGAATAAGTGCACGAGTAGGTACAGTCGTATACGTTTGTGTATTAATTATGAGGATATTAATATAAAATGTGATAAGTAAAGTATGATACAACTTTCTAAATATCGTTTTGCTATTATTTATATTTATATCCGAGTAATTAAAATGTCATCTCCTAGCATGATGGTCTTAAATCCTTGCTTTACGCGCATGCCATTGAAATCAGTCGCTCATTTATCTATATCGTATCATGAGGGAGGGAAAATAAAGTTTATTGTTGATAACTTCTCATTGGAATATTTTTATTATTAGAATAATAATTATTAGTATTAGTTCGAATGTAGACTGATTTCAATTTTATTTTGCAAAACAGCGACATCTATTATCTGTTGCTGATATTACGATGCTTACCAACTACAGCTAATTGGTCTTATCACGTAGTGTTTGAAGTTTTACATAGATGGCGTTACTAAGCATTTTGTCAGGATATTATTATCTATGAAAAAAGAATTTTTTTCAATAATATCATTTTATACCGGTAAATGCTAAGTAACCATTCCATTTCCAGAAATGCTTATCTCTGTTTTTGTAGATATAGGATCAGCAGAAAATATACGAAAAAATGAGAAAGCCTAGCTCTATAACTTTTTCACAAATTCAATTAAATAAGGATCAATCAGTAATTTCTGTAATATTATCTACATAAATTATTGACACTTCACAATTGGAATGAGATAAGAAAAATATTGAATTAATAGCCGCAATTTTCGAAAAATCTAGTCTTATTCATTATCTACATTATGAAGGGAACCTCTGCAAAATTTCAGCTTTTAGATTAGCGATTAGAAAATTATTTTACATTGTTTTAAATACTGTATTCCGGATCTAACAATAATTATTTTTGCATCAGCTTATAATAAAAGCTTTCTCAATTTGCAGTACGTGGTCATACCACCTAGAAGATCGACGGCCGAAGCTTTCCAGATCTTGATTTCACACATGTTTGGGGATGCTGGGAGTCCGTACTTAGTAGGAGTGGTGAGCATTTTGTTTTCTATTAATTTTACAACTTTTTGTACAAGTCGTCTTCTGTATTTCTTTTTTTGTACCTTGAAGTACAAAAGGGTCAATCTGCAAAAAATGTTTAAATAAACAGCGACTCTTATTACGACGCAATAAAATGCAATTCAACTTGCACAGCGCTGCGATCTATTTAATAAACATTGACTTATATATTACTTCGTAAGGGCAGGGCCATTGAACAAGCAAAATGGCACCGACTCATTGGTCCTAAAATGTTTATTTAGCACCAATGCAACCTCAGTGACGTCTGGATTTCAAACGGGTCGTTCATTAATATCTAAGAGGTGGCGCTGATTTACTTGGTTCCAAAACCGTGAAATTTTTTGTTCGCTTGAGCATATCTTGTCATTTATATATCGATGTTAATAAACGCCTCTTTTTATCGTACTCCTCCATGTCGAACATAAATGATGAAGAGATAAATCGATAATTGGCTTAGTTTTAGATCTAGAACGATAAATAATAGAATGATACAAACACATATAAACAGCTTTGTTGGTTCTAATAAGTGATTTTGTAAAGTGGTGATATGTAATAAAAAAAAAACTCGGCAGAGTTTCTTGTAGGCTCTTCTTAGAGTTCTCAGACCCTGGGCGCGTTTACGTAATTAATTATCACCATTACATCTTACGAATTCTACAACTGACCATCAAAAAGTGTACAATGGTACTCAATTTGAATAGATTTGGCTTTGACTTTGAATAGACGTAATACGTTTATATTGAGAAGCTATGAAGTGTCTATTCAACCCCACTAACTTCATGGCTGATGATTTGCTTTATTTCCAGATATCCGAGAGTCTGAAGAGGTCTGCGCCGCAGCCGGCGAGCCTCAGCGTACAGTTCAGGTCGCTGCAGCGCGCGCTGTTCATCACATGCTTTGTCGAAGTGCTCGGCGGCATATTCTTCCTGTTAACGGCTATTTACATCGTCAGAGACAAACAGAAAGTCGATAGAGCCATTGCAGGTCAGTTTATTTTACATTTTATTAGCTACATATCGAATGCGAACTGGCAACATGTCCTATCTCAATTTTTTGACGATTTCACTTCATACTACACCGCAGTTTCACGACAGTTTTCTAGTTTAGAACAAAAATTTGAAAATGTATCCACACAAAAGCGAGTCTTCGCCTAACACTAACAGAGGTAGGTACAATCATTATTTAGTTCAAGGAAACGTTTATTTAAAAAGTTAGAAAGCTTTTTCTTTCATCAAAATTGAGATAGTACTGGATACTGGTTGCCAGTTCACAGTCAATATAGTACTGTCCTATTTACTAAAATATTTTGCTTTATACTCTTTATTCATTAAAAACTGCTACGTAATATTATGCTTTGGTTATTGTTACTATACTGGTACTAGTTTACTTTCTAAGGCTTAACGCAGATGACTGGTTTTAGTAGATCATAGTTTTATGTCTGACTTTGGTGCCTATTCGGTTGTGCCAAGTCCTAAACTTGCAGGTTTCAAATCAGTGCCCAATCATCACTGAAATGGACATATAAAAGTATGCTGGAAAACATACAAAATCACATTTATTTTTGTACCGGATTCGAAGCCCCCATCAAACGTAGCTGAAATTAAAATTGACACTGTGTCAAATGGCTTTCGTGTTGACACTATGTTGACAGATCCCTCATCACTAACATTTAGTTCCAAGTACGCTCACTGCTACTATCAGCGCCAAAATGGCTAAAATCCAGTTGCTACAAAAACAGGTCGGCAATGACAGGTCCAGCGTGTATTAATAGATGTGAGTGGTGCCCATCCTTTTCCGACAAGATACAATATGTATGAAAAAGATATAACACTACTTTTAGACCTGCCAGTTTTGTGTAGTGCGGTTACAACTTACAAGGTACAAATGAATATGCACTAAAAGCAGTTGCTTACGCCTTACGCGGTCTGTATTCATAATTAATGTCACATATTGTATTGGAGAATATCGTTTTCCCCGATAGGTATATCAGCACGCCTAACATGCGCCCCACGAGCAAATTTTGTCTAAGTACGCATTTACTCGTCTTATCTCTATGAATGAACACGAGAAAATGCGTAGACAAAATTTTCGCGTGGAGCGCATATTAGGCCCTCAGGACCGAAAATCGGAATGGGTCAGCGAGAGTCAGCATTAGTCACTAGTAATATCTACTCGTGCGGACCTTTTTTCGAAGATTTTAATTTATATTTTCACCGATTTTATTCGTCATCTGCGCTACGCCTATCTATAAATGTATTTTTTTTGTAATAAAATTCTTATTCGCATTACCTGTGGTTAATTTCATAATATGTATTTATTATTTTGTTGCAGCTTATGGTATTTTTGAATTGCTATAGCCGTATGTATTATTATGGTTTAGTTTTACGACATGTAGATACGTAGTATTTTGAGTGTGCTTTCAATTCCCACTTCACATTGTTTCAGTTGCTTCAAAAATAATATAGGCCATTAGGTGAGTGTTTAGGTAATGTAGACTAATACGGACATAACGCATAACTGCGAATGCTCCTGCGGTAGGAGCGGTGCGGGAGGGGTGATGACGTGACGCGAGAGCTGTGATTCGTTAATTTATGAAAACTATGGCCCCTTCTATTCCTTCCAAAGTCTTCGAACAGTGTGTGTTGCCAGTGATGACATATGGATCCGAGACATGGTCGCTAACTATGGGCCTCATAAGAGTCACTCAGCGGGCGATGGAGAGAGCTATGTGCGGAGTTTCTTTACGTGATCAAATCAGAAATGAGGAGATCCGTAGGAGAACTAGAGTAACCGACGTAGCTCAACGGGTTGCGAAGCTGAAGTACCAATGGGCAGGGCACATAGTTCGTACAACCGATAGACGTTGGGGTCGCAAGGTACTGGACTGGCGACCTCGTACCGGAAGACGCAGCGTTGGAAGACCCCCCACTAGGTGGACGGACGACATCAGACGAGTCGCAGGGAGCCGCTGGATCCAGGCGGCGCAAGACCGTGGCGTGTGGAAGTCCCTACAAGAGACCTATGTCCAGCCGTGGACGTCTATTGGTTGATGATGATGATGATGGCCCCTTCCGCACCGCTCCATTACCTCAGCCTATACTCAGTTATGCGCTATACCTATAGCTTTGTCTAAAACAGCATTGTTGCTTTACCCCTAAATAAAGGTTAAACATTGTTTTAGTAGATTTCCCTTTCTGTTCATTCTCTCAAGGCGCAAACATATTATTGTGATGTTTATATGTTGCGACGCGACAGAAGGTTATTGGAATTATACATTTCTTATATAAAAATTGGTCGATGTTCATCGACCAATTTTTTGCTGCACAGAACAACACAAAGGCTTTTGCAGCTTGAGTGTGGTATGAGGTATCTATACATTTGGGTCAAGAAATGCTGTTAGATATATGCGTGTCAAGAAAGAAACGAATCGAAGCGAAGCGTCGCTAATCATTTCGTGTCGCTCACACATTACATAGGTATACCTACTATGTAAGCGATATAAAATCTCTTCTTTTTTTCGATTAGTTTCTTTATTGGCACACATTAAACTTAATCTTAACTGACCAACAATCTAATGACTAACGTCTTTTTTTGTGCATGTAAGCGTTAATTAATATGTATATTATGTATTTCTAAGCTCTTATATTTTGTGAAAAATATTATTTGCATGTCAAATCAAAATTCATTTTAGTAACCCAAATCATTACTAAAGCTAAGATAACCACAATATTTAAACTTCCATTTCTATATACCATGTGCATTTATAATAATTAGAACATTTAAATGAGTAGGTAAATAATGTTCATTGTAAGGAATTGTATATAAATTGACAATAAAATAAAAACGATTTATGCCAGAAACTATGTCAGATACCTTCCCGTAAGTCCCAACAACTGTACTTTCAACACACAGATGGACAATGCATGAACTCAGTAATGGACAAAAGACAATTAATTAATTAAAAAATTAAAGCTGAGATATTCAAATTCTCGTTAATAAAGAAGATTACCTGAGTTATTTTAAAGTAGCTTTTTCTACAATAGTTCTACAATACATTACAATGTTTTTACAGTTTTCTGGTACATCCGAATACCGTTAATATGTTTGGGGTGTTAGGCTGTTACTTCTCGCATGTGATTAAAAAAATAACGAGAGCATTTTGTCTACAGAAGCAGAAGCGCAAAGTGTTGAGCCGTCACACAGTAATGCCCAAGAAGAGCACCTAGAAGGAGGTGAATAGTAACATGCCACCTGTATTACTTGTCAGTCGTTAACATTTAGCATACGAGGCGAGCTGTGAGAGCTGTAAACTTTCACTGGCGATCGGTGGCCCTAGCACGGAATGACAGCTGCAATGAGATTATCGCAATCACCTCCGACTGGCTATCACCACTGAAATAGACATATACCTACAAGTACGCTGGAAAAGGTGTGTCATACAAAGTTACAGTTATTTTTTATGCCAGTTCAAAGCGCACCGGGCACCACCACACCACCACCACCCCACCAAGGGCACCGGGAGGTAAAGTTGACACTTTGTATCAAAGATGACACTAGATACACTATGTTGACAGATGTCTCATCACTAACATTTAGTTCCGAGTGCGTTCACTGCTGCTATATCAGCGCCAAAATGGCGAAAATCGAGTTGCTTCAATCGTAAGTCCAGCGTACTTGTAGAGGTCAGTGGCTGACACTCTTCTACTATTGCCAAATACACTGTTGTAGCAAGAGTATAGTTAGTTCCCGGCAGTTAAATAGTCGCCTCTGACTTATGATGCGAGTGCTCTATGCGCTCGTGTATTGTGTACGGATGAGCACTCACACTAATGCAGATGGCGAATGCGGGTTAGTGTTCCGCTCCCTCGAGTCGCGAGTTCCACAGACGCCTAAAAATGCTATTGCGACTAACTTCAAGAACGACTATTTAATTTGCGCGGACTATATTATAAATTGAGCCAATCGTGATTGCTATGATCGCAATGTCACTAGTTCGGTGCAACGGGCATGGGAGTTGAATCGAGTTGAATAAATGTACGTGTGAAATAATGTATGCCGTAAATTAGCTATGTATTTGTTTCGCTTGTGATGTAGTGTCAGAGCCGGAATGTTATGAATTACTATGTAAATAATCGACCATAGTTCCTTTACCAGCCTAAAGAAGCGCTTACATGGGCAATTTTTAAGCAATTGTTATTGAATACAAGTATCTGGAGCAATTATTTTGCATAACACTGCTGAAATTTTCAGATATTGCTGGGTATTACGATAAATTGCTCCATGTGTTCGTGACGTCATAATTGACTGAACTGGCCACGTAATATCGTGTACGCGTACCTCTAGCTCATCGTAAAACTACTATTTTCGCTTACAAGGCCTACAAAGTTTAGTTTTATTTACTTAATACTTCTTCTATTTATTTATTTTTGTCTAAAAATGTTCTCTATATAACTGTTTTTTGTATACAGAAGCTTTCGATATTAATGTTTATGAAGTTTATTTTGTCCTCTTACTATTTATTTTTCTGGTTTGACATTCTGGTTCTGGCAATGTTCCTACTACACATTGATCGTCAAATATAATTTATATAGAAGACTGATTCGTAAATGCACAGCACATGATCAAAGAAGTATGTAAGAAGCGAGAGTGAGATAGTTGTAATTAATTTAAGGTTACGGTAACTAGGCATCACATTACCTACTGGCTAGGGTTAAGACATGTTGTGCCTAACAAATCCTTTCCTACAATCGTTCGTCGACCGATTGTGCATTTCGATAATATTAATTAACCCTATCAGGAAGTTAAGCTCATTTCACACTACGGGATATAAATTACAGTGCAAACTCTATGTAACGTCACTCGATTTAACGACAAACTCCATAAAGCATCGAAATCACACGGCTTTGGTTGGTTCAGCTTGTTTTCCATACAATGTTACACTCTTTTGTAGCATTATACTCACTCTCAATAACGACATCAATTAAACAGCTGTGTACGTTCTTTTGTCGGTTTATTATCGTAGCCCGTAATAAACTCGACTGTCGGCATCGTAAATACCGAACTTGCTAAGAAATCCGTTCTTTTGTTAACAAATTAGGATTGCTTGCACGTGTAAACTGTTGTTAGAAGGACTACTAAGTACAGACTATACGCAACAGCGTTCAATTAAGAATAATAAATAATAAGTAATTTATTGTTTCGCCAAAAATTACAACAAAGATTATGTTAAGCCACCGACAGATTCTCTCTTCTTCTTCTTCTCTTCTCTCTTCTTCTTCTCTCCATTTAACGACAACTCTCAATAAAGTCATAAAATGCGCAGTCCCTTCAGTGTCGTTATACAGAGTTTATGCTGTGTATTTTAGTCTGGTCAAAAAAGACATTCAAGGTTACGATAGGCCTAAAAGTGGGTACGAATGTTGGTAACATCAATATAAATCCGTGAGGAATTTCACAATTTATTTATATATTGGTGTTCCCAACATTCGTACCAATTTTTAGCTCTATGTGAATTATTGTAACCTTGAATATCTATTTTGACCGGACTATAATATAATTTATATGCCGTAGTGTGAAACAAGCTTTATGCTAGGAAAAAGAAGAATTATTTTAATATTCCTTCCAATTATTATCAATCAGTGGTGTGCACTGTGCACTGTGCAGGCAAACGAGCATATTGTATTGATCATGTGTCCAAGATCATTTCGAAATCGATAGATGTTAGTTTTATTTATTTCTATAATAACTCATATCTTATTATATACTTTTAGTTTTTGGTGGAAAAAAACTAAACAGTAGATAAATTATTACATACCATCAGTATTTTTAAAAGTTTAATAACTGTTTAATCAATGTTTAACTATGTACTTGTGATTTGAAAAGGCGCAAATAGTAAAGTTATGATTATGAATAATAATTATACTGTCTAAATCGAAAAGTGGTAAATTATTTTGATGATGATTTAAAGGCACTTAAGTTTATTTGAACTAAATATATCCTATTCTATTGTAAAGCTTGTATTATCCCTATTAAATGCTTTTCAAAGCAGCTTGCGCGTCACTGACTTTACTATTTTTATTTTAACCGATGAAGACGATCGATGTAGACATCATTGATTGTTGCTACTTGCACTACATAAGCTAATAATGACTAAATTAACTAAATGGATACTTATTAATTACGCTCCTTGGCAATCAAGTTAAAAAAATCGGCTTTAAAAAATACAAACAATACATATTGCCATTTCATATAAGACCATGTTGCCATACTTTAAACATAATAAAATACGTTCCTATCTAGACGATACGTTATGCGATCATAATATCCGAAAATGAACTTAAAGGGCTTCCGAGACAGTCGTGGTTTGACGTCAAACACATAGTTTTGTTTTGCTTGATCAGCTTGAGTCAGCAAAAAGCACTTTCTCATTTCTCTAACGTCGCGTCAAGCAAACACTGTAAACGGACAAAATGCTTGGCTCAAACAAAAATCTACGTGCTTCTCGGAAGCCCTTAAAGTTGCCTAGTAGCGTAATTTGTTTCTTACTGTCCCCAAAAATGTTTTGTCATATTATGTTACATTACCTCAAAGCACTTGTCACACAAGAGAAAGTTATATTAGTAATATTATTTATTCTGATTGTGTTTTTCATTTTTAAATCATTTATTTTATATTCGATAACTATTTAATTTATGTAAAGGCAATCTTTAATGGAAAGTTACTTAAGTATGGTCTGTTATAGATATATTCATACAGTTTAACAAGTTTGCCTTAGAAAATGATGTATTTTTAGTACTTTTATCATTGTAGTGTGTTAATAGCGGTCTTATAAATAATGAATATTACAACTTATTATTGTTAAATTATGTTTGAGTACACAGCAATGATATTTAATAATATATAAGTATGTAAAAAAGAAGTTAATATCTCTTCAGTCTGCATATTATTTTGTCTTGTATCTGACACATCACCGACCAAGATTTTTATACGAGTACGCCATTTGTAATATGAACGTAACATGTCTGTGGTGTAGTGTCAATGGTACAGAGTAAGTCTCGAAATACGGGTTATCAATCGCTTTTATAAGTTAAATATTAACTAAAAAATAAAAATGTGAATTTATTTGATCAAATTAAATAGACAATAATAGATCAAGTCAATTAAGTTGAAAGATTTGTGTACAACCGAATAGGCAAGTCGATTATATTACTGTAATTTTTAATTTGGATTCTAAATTTATTGTAAGTTTTATTTATATTGTGTAAGTGGCTCTCAGTATTGTCATTACTAATTACATATATACATACCTGCAGTAGTTTGTCAATTATACCTAAAAAAGTTTTTGTTTGCACGTTAAACTGTATAGAATATCAATCAAGACTGAATTGTTTGTTTTAAAAATTCCTAATTATAATAGAGAATTGTTTGTAAATATTGTGTAAAGTATGGAATTGAAAATAAATACATAATTTATTTTTTATAATGAAGTTTTATTATTAGTAATAACATGATAGTTGGCACATTCGGTGGGTAAGAGGCGATTATTATTATTTAAGTACCTACTTAATTTATATTAAACATAATAGTTATCTGAGGTAACATTTGTAATACAAATATAATAATTCGCGACCATTTAAAATATTAAATTTAATCAACGCATATTAAAAATTGGGCGTATCACAACACACGTAAGGTAGGGTTCTGTAGTTATGCTTATAAAAAATGTCCTACAGTAAACCAAAAACAAGATCAATTAGAAACGGTAATTTTTTGTCTCGCTTTATAGTTTATTCCAAGTCCAACTACACATTGGCCAACTATCAATAGTTGTGATACCTTTTCGTTTATTCATACTATGTGCAGAATTTTTCAATGTGGCCGTTTAAGAATTATATTCTGGTACATTTAAACGTTATGTAAAACTGCTACTTTGGGACTATTATTTCGTGTGCCGTAGTTTTTTGTCCGCATACCTTTTCAATTAAATCCCACTCTTGAGGCGGTATGCAATTTTTTTTTAATTACTCTCACTTTTTATGAGATCCTTAATTTTCATCCTATTTTAATGTATATGTAGCGGTAACAATTTTGTATAAATGTGCCAAATTTCAACTTTACAGCTTTAGTATTTTTTTTAATGACTGACACACAGACAAGTTGGATTGGACGAAACTATAAGTTTCCTACGGAACCCTAAAAAGGACTTAATCACTGACGTAAAATAAAAGTATAGCATAACAATAACTGTCATATGATTGTTCTAAAAGGATGTTTACCTTCTCATGTAAGTACCTATGTTAGAATTTGTCCCAGATACAGCTACTAGCGTAGGTAAATTATCACAAAAGAATGGAGAAGTCTCATGGAAAACAGAAATTCGACGATCAGCTAGTTATATAATATCAAATCTAAATATATGTATAAAAGAAAAAGGTGACTGACTGATCTATCAACGCACGGCTCAAACTACTGGACGGATTGGGCTGAAATTTGGCATGCAGACAGCTATTATGCCTCAGGCATCTGCTAAGAAAGGATATTTGAAAATTCAACCCCTAAGGGGGTGAAATAGGGGTTTGAAATTTGTGTAGTCCACGCGAAGTCGCGAGCATTAGCTAGTGTACACTAATATTTTAAATGCGAAAACAGTTGTCTGTGCGTTCTGTTGAACCTATTATGACGATATCTGGTACATAGAAAGCTCGCATTCCATAAGCTACTTTTATCCCGGAAAATCAGTTCCCACGAAAAAAAACTAAGTCCACGCGGACGAAGTCGCGGGCATCAACTAGGTGGAATTAATAATTATTTTCACTGATACTACTTCAAATAATACTTTTAATTTAGAAGCTAACAGAATTAAATTCTTTACATAGGTGAACATTGTGGCTAATTCCTTTGTACACAATCTCTAAACTAAACTAAAATATCACGTCTAAATCTATTGCTATCCCTTTCATAATGTTGCTTGCGGAAAAAGAAAGCACTAGACTTAGACCTGTTAATTTAGTTTAGTTTAGAGATTGTGTACTAGAGAATCGGCCCCATTGGCTGGCATTACATAATTATTGTATTCTCAAATCATGAATTCGTCCGAAAATATCTCTTTTTTACGTCAATGATCAATCTTTTACATACAATAATACTTCCATATCAGAGGTAATAAAATTGTCAAATCAATAACAGTAAATCAACAACTTACGTAGTTAGTATCATCATACTGGATTTGTATTAAAATTACACGAAGTATTAAAATCAGTACCTAATGAGACTATCAACCGATATGTTACTTTAAAAGTTCAAATTACGGTAAATCCTGAGATTTACCAGTAAAACCCAAGATTTACCAAGTCTTAATTGTAAAAGTCTGAACTGTTTTGATGATTATCAAATCATTAATTTCGGCCTTTTACTAGCATTCACTCAGTAAATCTTAGGTTTTATCTCAGAAACATAGTAAAGTTGAATAATAACTAAAACAAGTTTCAATAATTCGGCGTTTACCCGTGTACACCTCGCTCACCTACGCCTCGCTGGGTCACGTCAGATTTAAGTGAAACTTGGCTAACTGTTCAATAGGTTACGCCAGAAGACTTCGTTGTCCCTTCATTCAGCTTCACCTACTCGACATTCGTTTCACTACAGACGTCACCGGCTCGTTTCGCTTGCCATTTTCCCCTTCGCAGCGTCGTATGCTCGCATCGTTTAGGACCTCCTTGACGAGCTTATGGTTTCGCGCTTTACAAAAAGTGTACCACTAGACAGGCAAGATGGAGTAGTGGTCAGGGGTGGTCAGATTTTGTTCTGGTTTAGTTATTTATTCAACTTGACCGTGTCTCTGAAGTAAATCCTAAGATTAGCTGAGTAAACTCCGAAATTAAAGATTATCACAGAACACTTTGGACTTTTTAATATTAGATTTACCGTAGTTCGAGCTTTTCCAGTAAGAAACACAATTCACACATAAAAATAACTATTGTCAATAACTATCAGTCATATATCCTTCTTCAAAAGTTTTGAGGGTATAATAATATTAACAATCCATTAAAATTAACGTTCTTTACTACCTATCCTAAAGCTATAGGTAAGTCAGAAAATCACAAGGCCTGCCTGAGATCGGAATCTGCGACCCTTCAGTCAAGGCTCTAACAAATTAAAAATATAGTGTTAAAAAAAATGACGACGTCAGCCTTTATGGCGAAAATGGCAGTTCCGTCATTGTTATAGGTACTCTATCCAAGCAAAGAAGTTAGTACAAGGCTCTCTTTTACGTAAAGATATTATATTTTGCTTATTTTTCATAGTATTGTCTTTTTGAATCTTAATATGGGGTAAAGCGGCAAATATTGGGAATTTTTTTAAAAACATGTTTGTGATTGGTTAGTGCTCAAAATGGTTAACGCCCACCGAGATTATTGTCTATCATTGGTATGGGATTACGTACAGAGAGAGCATACTAACTTCTTCCCGTCAATATAGTCTAAATATATAAAAGAAAAAAAGAGTGACGGACTGACTGATTGACTGACTGATCTATCAACGCACAGCTCAAACTACTTGACGGATCGGGCTGAAATTTGGCATGCAGATAACTGTTATGACGTAGGCATCCCCTAAAAAAAGGATTTTTGAAAATTGAACCCCTAAGGAGGTGAAATAGAGTTTTGAAATTTGTGTAGTCCACGCGGACGAAGTCGCGAGCATAAGCTAGTATCTAATATAGAGCCCTATATCAAAAAAAATTTCGAACATCCAGGTGGTAAATTATAATATAAAATTATCAATTCTTGAAATTAAAAAATAATACTTAAATTTCGCTTTTGCACTTTCACAAATAACAAACATAAACAACACAATTAAAAAAAGTTGTTAAAAATCACACCAGTGATTTTCCTTAACACATCAGGTACATAACATAAGTCATAACACTTTTTAATACAGTTTAAAACACTAAGAGTGAAGCCACACGATGCATTGGCGGTGCGGCGCGGGCGCCTAAGCGGTGCCGTTGCGTCATCCTACACAGAAATCACTTTACCATGCCTTACGATGCGTTACCGTCGTGCGGCACCGCATCGCCACGCGCAACGAACTTGGGACCAGAGAACGTCTCTCAGCAGCGAGGAGTGGTGGTGCGTTGCAACGCCATAGTCTCTGCCGGAGCGGCAACGCAGTGTCCGTGTGGCACTCAATATTCAAATCGCAGCGGTGCGGCGCCGCAACGCATTGGAACCGGAAACGCACCGTGTGGCCTCAGTCTAAGTCAATCTATGATTCTTGCGAGCAGTAGCTGTCAGTTTTGCTGGAATCGTCATTATTGCCAACACTAGGATAAACTGCCACTCGGAGTTTTTTTGGGATCGGTTCACAGGAACTGAAACTGTTGCTCAAGGGTCGTTTATTAGTCGGAATGGTTTTTAGAAGAGTGACCACAGAGTGGCCACTATTGTTGTTTTCCTCATCTGAGTTACTGGAGGAGTTTGTAGTCACCTGGCTGTATTTGTGCTGTTGCAGCGATAACAACTGCTCTACTCTTAGGTTGACATCCTTGTCCTGCAAAAGATGCAGTACATTACAAAAAATTATTTAATTAAACTTTTATAAGTATTTTTGAATCGTCAAATGCATCTAGTAGACTGGTCAAAAATCTTACCCTGCCAAAACTATTTTTTTCTGCAAAAGTAGTCAAAGTTACCAAAATTGCATTCAAAACTTTTAAAATCATTAGGTTAATTGTAACATGATAAACATATTATTATTATAGCTTAGACTTATACGTTAGTGCTAAACGTACATAGCGCGTACATTTTGAGATCTCACTCGCCAATTTAGCTCTGTGTCAACTGTTATGTTAAAAGTATAGTTCAACTATTAAATAGGTGCTAAAATATATGCATTGTACACAATATTTAACCCAGAATATTTCCTCAGATTTGCAGACTTTGATATGTTAATCCTTCACAGGAAAACAGTAGAATCAGAGATGCCTCACCTGCATCCAGCAGTGGCTAAGGATCTGGTCGAGGGTGATCCGCCTGGCCACGCTCACGGTGAGCATCCTCTTCATGAGCACCTTGGCCTGCAAGCTGACGCTCTCCCAGTGCGCTGGTGATATATAGTAGTTGCCGCTCAGGATCTGGTCTTGCAGAGTCATGTCCTTGCAGTATTCAGCTGAGAACGGCACGTAGCCCACAAGACTGAAAATAATAGTTTGTGTTATACAAGGTTGCAAAGTTATTTGGCGCGAGTGTATACCAAGCAACAGAGAGATTCTAAGATTTAAGAATAAAATAGAATCCTGAGCATATTGAGGAATTCATAAGCACGAGACTAGCAGACCAACGTCTTAACCACTCACCACTTTCATAAAAAACTAGCTGATGCCCGTGACTTCTTCCGTGTGGGTTTAGTTTTTAAAATCCTGTGGGAACTGTTTGATTTTCCGGGATAAATAGTAACCTATGTCACTCTCTCTTTAACTATACCCAGGTACCCACACATAAAATCAAGACGTGATTGAAAGACAAACTAGCAAACAATAAACTTTCACAACTTGTAATATGGGTAGTGATAGTAAATTTAAACTTATTATAGTAAATAATTCAAACTTTAACTTACCAGACGAAAAATATGACACCCAAGCTCCAAACGTCAACCTCAGGCCCATAGCTCCTGTGGCCGTTGGCTCTGAGCACCTCCGGGGCTACGTACAACGGCGTGCCGCACATGGTCTTCATGAAACTGTCCTCTTGTATGAACTTGCTCAGACCAAAGTCCGAGATTTTGACCAAAGTCTCTTCATCGTTACTCACTAGTAGCACATTGTCAGGCTGCAAGTTTTGAAGTGACAACTTCTTTAGGCGCTTTACACTTTATGTCGCGTCATCGACATGCTAATTTTTAATTATTAAACTTTTTTACTCTTTCTAATACATACATACAAGGTACAGCATGCGGCCGAAGTAATTTACATTGGCCTTTCGAATGACATTTCGGCTTTCTAGAGCGTTGTTTCTATCACTCATATTATGACGTTTTGTCGGTCTCAACGACAGAGGGAGTGCTCTACAAATCTGCTATTTCCTTCTAAAGGTTGATGTACATTACTTTTTCTTTTCATTATTGTTAAAAACAGGGCAAAAAGTGAACTAACAACTTAAAATTTTATTGCTACCCTACAAGGGCTATAAGACTATTCTCATGATTAGCACCTAACTCAGGTGGTTTGAAAGTTTTTACCCTTTTCTAGGGAAAACGGAACCCTTATAGGATTGCTTTGTTGTCTGTCTGTCTATCGGTCTGTCAAGAAACCTAGAGGGTACTTCCTTTGACCTAGAATCATGAAATTTGGCAGGTAGGTGGGTCTTATAGCTGGTATTAGGGGAAAAATCTGAAAACCGCGAATTTGTGGTTACATCACACAAAAAAAATTAAATTGTGGTCATAAACTAATAATTAGTATTTTCAATTATCGAAGTAAGATAACTATATCAAGTGGGGGTATCATATGAAAGGGCTTCACCTGTGCATTCTAAAACAGATTTTTATTTATTTTTATGCTACATAGTTTTTGAGTTACACTGCAAAATGTCGAAAAAATACGACTGGAGTACGGAACCCTCGTTGCGCGGCCCTGACTCGCACTTGGCCGGTTTTTTTATTACATTTAATCTCTCAATACAACCTCACCATGCTTAGGAAAATAATTTAAGTAATATACTCACTTTGAGATCTCTGTGTGTGATGCCCTGTGAGTGCAGATATTTGACTGCGAGCACCATCTGTGTGAACAGGAAGCGAGTGTGTCTCTCGGACAAGCGAGACTGCTTGTGGATCCTGTGGAACAGTTCACCGCCTTGCACGTATTCCATCACTATATACATCGCGTCGCGCGAGTCAATCACTTCTTCCGGTGATATTATACAGGGCTGGAAATTGTAAATAACTAAGATTATACAACAAGAACTGATACTCTAATAACTTTAACTAAACTGGTAAAAGGTTCATCAGGGTCATTTGAAATAATCCATACTAATATTATAAATGCGAAAGTGTGTCTGTCTATCTGTCTGCTTGCTTTTCACGGCCCAACCGTTTAATCGATTTTGATGAAATTTGGTACAGAGTTAGCTTACATCCCGATTAAGGACATAGGCTTTTTATCCCGGAAAATCAAAGAGTTCCCACGGGATTTTTAAAAACCCTATATCCACGCGGACGAAGTCGCGGGCATCCTCTAGTAAAAAATAAATTAAATGACGTAAAATTCATGTATTTTTTAAACCTAAGTTTCTTGTTGTAGCGAAATCATTACTTCATATTATAAATAAATCCGGGGTGCTGTACAATAAATGCGAAAGTGTGTTTGTTTATTGGTTTGTCCTTCAATCACGTCGCAACAGATCGACGTGACTTTTTGCATGGACATAGTTAAAGACCTGGAGTGACATAGGCTACTTTTAAACCGATAAAATTAATGAGATCCCATGGAATTTTTAAACACTTAAAACCATGCAGGCATCAGCTATATCTTAATACTTACATGTTTTAAAGCTTTCATTATTTTGACTTCGTTCATAATTTTTACTGGATCATTCAAATGATTTATTTGCCCATTTGTCAGTCTATTTTTCTTTATTACTTTCATAGCATATTTTGTGCATTTCACCTGGAATTAGTAAGAAATATTCTAACAAATATATTTTAACTAGCTTATGCTCGCGACTTCGTCCACGTGGACTACAAAATTT
This sequence comes from Maniola hyperantus, assembly GCF_902806685.2. Taxonomy (NCBI): domain Eukaryota; kingdom Metazoa; phylum Arthropoda; class Insecta; order Lepidoptera; family Nymphalidae; genus Maniola; species Maniola hyperantus. The sequence goes on from NC_048550.1 coordinate 7,885,503, forward strand.
CAAAACCCTATTTCACCCCCTTAGGAGTTGAATTTTCAAAAATCCTTTCTTAGCGGATGCCTACGTCATAATAAATAATAAATCTGCATGCCAAATTTCAGCCCGATCCGTCCAGTAGTTTGAGCTGTGCGTTGATAGATCAGTCAGTCAGTCAGTCAGTCAGTCACCTTTCCCTTTTATATATATAGATAGACAACATATTATTTGGAATAGGCATGGTTTATACAAAATTGGCCAGTGGCAGAAATGTACAGTACACAGCCAAAAGTAATGTACATCAGCCTTTAGAATGACATTTCGGCTTTGTAGAGCATTGTCTCTGTCACTCATACCTATATGACGTTTTGTCAGCCTCAACGACAGGGACAACACCCTAAAAATCTGCTATCTTGAGGTAGCTAGGTTGCTAGGTTGAGGTACATTACTTTCGGCCACATATTGTAGTAAGTGGTCTCCTCTGTAGACTTGTATGGTGTCTTGTTGTAATGACCTAAAACATGGCCACAGACCACTTCTGTGTAAACATTGCTTAAATATGTTTAAAAAAAATACAGACTTTGTCATAAACAAGTTTAACAGTGCCACAGGCTCCTTGTCCTAATACTCTGGAAATATAATATTTTTGCGATACTTCTTTAGGTACTTTGTCTTGTTCATTTTTCAAGAGATCCTTGAACAAAAATACTGAAAAATAAAGTAAAATAAAAAATAAGTTTGTTTTAAATGTTGCACTTTGTTAATTAATAAGCACATGCACTTAGAATGTGTCAATTTGGTTTGGTAATTAAAATGGATATGATAAATTATATTATAATCTCATTACCTCAGCATCTAAAGGTCAGTAGGTAATTTGTACAATTTTAGTTGAAGAAAAATGTTAAATTTGTTCTGAAGTTCTTGTTGTTTGCCTGTTTTTGTTTGTTACTAATAATGTTCATAATGTTCTTTTTCTAATAAATATTTTGTATAGTTGAATTTTTAATTCCTCTAATAGCTAAGCCGTTAACTATTCAAGAGTTATAAATTTAATATAAATAGCTGGCTTCTAAATGTCGATGTACATTACTTTCTGAGGCATACTGTATTACAATTTTACTGAGATTATTGATATCAAAAATAGTCTGAATCAATCCAGTAGTTTCAGCATGATGAATGATGACAAACAAACATACAAAGTATTACGATTTTAGTGAGACCAAAATATAATTACAATATTCTGGCAAGAAGTGTGATAACAAATAAAAAAAGTACTTATTAAACTTTATATTATGTACTAAAAACAGATGCTCCAGAAATATAACTTACTTTTTACAATTTCGTGTGTAACTGAAATAACGTCGTTGTCATCTAGCACTCTGCTATTCCCTTTTCCAATTTTGACACCATTTATGAATGTACCGTTGTATGACAAGTCTGTTATTATAGCAGGATTGAGGGGTTCCCTGTTATTGAATATATTTATTAATTACCTTTTTGAACATTGGAAGGTTTAACTTTTGTTGGATAAAAACAGGCAGATGTCCATGTCTATGTCATAATAGCTATCTACAGGCCTTTCAGCCCGATCCGTCTAGTCATTTGAGCTATGCTTGGATAGATCAGTCAGTCAGTCAGTCAGCTTTTCCTTTTATATATTTAGATGAACCAGCCTACTCTACCCAGCTAAAGATAAACCACAACATCACTAATTACTGGATCCATGCACTAAAATTAGTAGATAGAGAAATGAAATGTTAGTTTTGGAATACTTACGTTAAGTCTCGATGAATGACAAATTGGTGTTTACTAACACTTTTAACAATATCATCCTTGATAAGATCTTTTTTCATTACAAATGTACAACTTGGAGCTCTTCCAAGTGTAAAGTCAGCCTTTATTAGATCTAAAAAATTATTAAAAATTTAGCTGATATACAGATATGACAGAGTTAAAATTGAAAATTGGTAGCACTTTTAAGGTTGTTATTTTTGAAAGTTTCAAGGTTGTTATTATAGTGGGTACGCGAAAAGTTGAGATGGCAATCGAGGCGTCCCCCCGCCACATACCTACCCAGATAGTCATCTCGACCTGTCACGAACTTATAGGTACATCCAATGTTAGTATAATAAATCTCTGGTGCAATGCAGTACCTACTACCTACTACATATTGAATATAATATTCTTCTTACTTACCATAGTATTCAGGATTTTGTTTCTCGTTACGCCAGCAATGTTTTCCAGCTATGCTGTATAACCGGCCCCAAATAATGGGAATCGGTAAGGAAGGAACCGGCTGACTCCACTCTATTTGCGAATTTTGCGTTTGAGTTTGTGTATTTCCTTCACACTCGTCTGCCATTTTTAGTGTCAAGAAAGTTAAAAACAAGTCCTTGTTTTTCTTGAGTCTTGCATAAAAAATGCAATTTGAGCAAAAACGTATGAAAAGTTTTAATTTTTATGCCATGCTTTTCTTCTTTTTTTGATCAAAGTTTAACATGCTTTTGAGTGCTTTTAAATGGCCTTTTCACTTGTGCGAGTATAATACGTATAAATTATAAATTATAATATAACACTATATAATACGGCCCGGCGGTTTTTTTGACAATGACAATGACAATAATTCAAATTAAAACCATAAAACATAGAGTAAAGAGTAAATAAAATTATAGAATAAAATATAATAAAATGACCAAAAATGTACGGTTATCACGGGTAACATTGTAACTTTGTAACACTGGCCGTACACGGTCAAGTTTACCGTCAGGTTTGCAGCGGACTGAGGACTGAGGAGGTTTCCAGGCAATGTTTGAGATAATATTCATAGATGTGCCATCTATGAAAATTAATCCTAAGCTATGTGTTAGGGTCCCATACTCCGTACCAACGTCCGTCCGTTAGTAATAGGCTTTATCTCATAAACCGTAATAGATAGAGAATAGAAATTTTCACAGAATGTGTATTTTATATTGCCATTACAACGACAATTACCTAATAAAAATTTCAAAATGGCCATCATGTAATTAAAAAAAAATTTAAGTGTTTTTCTTGTACGATAGTAGTGGTACGGAACCCTTCGTGTGTGAGTCCGACTCGCACTTGACTTATTTTTTTTTATTCAATATCAACCTAACTATTTATTTGTGTATTGTGCTCTGGGCTCAAAGGTCGTAAAGGACAAAACGCCACTTTTCAGGAGGCAAAAAAACGAAATAAATAAAATTCTAGGAAAACCCAGGAAGAAGAATAAAGTGTAGAATTAATAGTATTTTCTAAGGCAGTGTTCAAAATTGCCCTAGTGCTGTATTATATTATATATACACATATATCTTCTATGGTATTGTGTTGTGCATCAATAATCCTGCCTTCATTAATTGTTTTAAAATATCTGTTGTACTGGTAGCTATACCTACGTATCTGTTAGTTAAAGTTCGATTGCTAACTTTTAATTGATGCTGGAACGCCGGTCACATGTCCATCACAATGATACCTATCAGATATCACGTGTCAGATTGTAATCAGTGATTTTAATAAAAGGAGTCGGTAGATCTCGAAATGTGGTGGATAGCAGTGGCGTGCAGGGCATAGAGGCATATATGCACTGCTTACCCCAGTTGTAATGGCTCAATGCATATTTTTCATTATGACCTGCCAGTAAATAGGTTCCTACCTAACTAATGCTTACCCTGGCTTCAAACACTGTGCACGCCACTGGTGGATAGGTACCTAATAGATTGCTTTAGATATAAGATACAATATATAATAATACCTACCTTTCTAGGGAGCTGGGTAGGGAAGCTATGATAGCCTAGTGGTTAGAACGATCGCTTTCAAATCGGAGGTTGGGGGTTTCGATCCCGGGTACGACTACGCACCTCTACTTTCGGAGTTATGTGCGTTTTAAGTAAGTATTAAGTATCACTTTGCTTTAATGGCGAAGGAAAACATCGTGAGGAAACCTGCATGCCAGGGAGTCTTCCATAATGTTCTCAAAGATGTGTGAAGTCACACACTCTGAGAGGAGAGCCGTGCTCTGTACTGAGCCAGCGATGGATTTATCATGATGATGAGGTAGGTACGTACGTGCTAATACGTTTAAATAAACTTACTTTATAGGGTAGGTGTCTTTTAGAAACTTGTTAAGTAGGTACGTACCTAAAAAACGTATAATTTTAATCTTATTTCGTTACAAACCCGGATAAAATATTCTTGACGAAAAGAAGAAGTATAATCTTATTTTGTAGCTGGTTACGAAACATTGGTCACCAGCGTGGACGGAACCAAGAAATATCCTTAGATTAAGGATTGGTCTCCGCTATGCTCGCGAAGCGGAGAACAATTCAATCTAAGTAAGCAAATATCCGTAATAATGTCCATGATTGTCATTAACTCTTTTGGAAGTCGGTTTATTATTACCAAATTTTTCATAATAGATGCTGTACTCACATGCTTAGTCGACGCAAGCCCGACTAGTTTCGAACCCGTTTGGAGTCCTATTTCCCAATAGAATGACTCTCGATAGCTAGTTTAAACGCTAAAAAAACTAATAAAGATACTCATGTTTGTTTTAAGGCTCCTCCACACAGCCGCGTTATTATCGGTCGATAATATCGCATGCGTTATTGCGATATCTGTTTTCAGTACATTTTGTATTAGGATGGTCATGTAGTTACACACTGCTGCGATAATAACGTCGCAATGGAAGTAGGGCGTATTAAGGGTCCCCCACACAGGCGCCTTTATACCTCAGAAATTTCCTTACTGAATATTTACATCGCCATTCTGGCTACACATGTTTAGTTACTTAACTAAACCTTCTGGCTTAGATATTTAGGTTTACTTACTTAGGTAGGTATTTAACATAATAAATCATGCTTGTTTTAACTTTAGAACCATACACTATGCTAATTGAATTATTGTTATGATGAAATCATGTATGGATATAATATGGACGTAGGTACTTAGTACCTACCTAATTAAACAATTTCATTTATCTAAACTGCGTGAATAATTAGTGATGAGTGATGACTTATGATTATAACGATGAATGACAACAAAATAAAATAAATACCTATTTCAACAAGTACTAACTAAATCTAAATTCTATAGAACTGGTTTTTACGAACAGAATTTTTATTATAATAAATGAGAAATTCTGTCTGTTGGTAGATATCCTGTCATCTCATCAATAGGTATCTAACCTATCGATGGCTTAGTCAGATATACCTAATAGGTACGTAGCATTGCATCGACTACTTATCGAAAAACTACTCATAGACCTAGTAGTACATCAAATATAGTTGTACTTTTGAGATTAGAGACCTATCCGTTTATTAAAAAATATTAGATTCGTCCGATTTGGGTCTTTGTTTAAAAAACCCAAAACTTGATTTAGGTTTTAAAAACCCCGTGGGAACCTTCCGGGATAAAAAGCAGCCTATGTCCTTCCCCAGGAAGCAAGCTCTTTTTGTATTACCAAATTTCGTTAAAATCGGTTGCACGGATGGGCCGTGAAAGGCTAGCAGGCAGACAGACAGACAGACACAGACTTTCGCATTATAACCTTAGTATGGAGTATGGATGGCTAGGATGTGTTCGCGCATGGGTAGCTAGTAGGTATGGTTATTTATTTTTATTATTTATCTTACATAAAATACTATGTAAATTGTAGGTACATAGCGACATCGCTACCAGCGAAAGGTTACACTATCTACTGTTTCTTTCCTACAGGCTCCAGCGTGCGAAGCAAAACGTTGACTGATGAATCGAATAGGTATATCAAATACACGACGGAACTTGATAAACCCCCGCGCCGCGCCGTCCGTTGCGCCTCTTTATAAGTTCGTAGACGTACCACTAAATAGGTCTGTAGGTAAATCACCATTGCGTAGCTTCAATCGAATTTTCATCCTTAGCCAAGAAAATAAAGCAAATTCTACCTAAGTGAATTAAGTTTAGGTAGGTTGTAAATCTACCTGCTAGAAATGAATTCTAAGATTACTAATGAAATAAAACCCCAATTCGTTTCGGACAGTTGTTATTGATTTTATTTGAATATATTTTCAGCTCAATTTCCTGAGCTTGAAAAGAAATACTTAATTTACAATTCATAAAAATATACTTATCACTAATCATCACAAATAAGTATTTTACGGCGCCAGTCCCCGCTGTGAGACGGCTCTCGCATTCAATTACGACGGCCGCAAAGAACGTGATTTTTACTTTACTGAAGCAGGCGTGGGTATGTTGAAAAAAAACTACCGTTAGAAAAGATATACTTATTACTCGATTAATTACGACACCTATAAAACCGCCGTTTGGATATTTATAAAGTTCGATGTTTTAATATCTATCTATGTTTATCTTTCCTGCCGATATTTGTCTTCTAATACTCGAAAAAATATCGGGCAACAATAAGAATTTTTGAGAAAAATCTTTTGATGGGAGAATTTTAAGTTCAAATATTGTGTAGGTAAGCAAAAAAGTGAATTTCGTCAAAATTGTAGTTGAGCTGAGCGTTTGTTTTTGCGAACCGTCGATTTAGGTATGCTCCTGACGTTGACTCGAAATTACCTTTTTGCATGAATAAGATAATCGGCCAAGTGCGAATAGGACTCGTCTACGAATGGTTACGTACCCCATACAATATTCTTCTAGTAAATAATAGGAAAGATGCCATAGTCAGCCCATCAGGGTGACAAAAAACAAGGCGCTAAAATGGTGCGTTTGACAAACATTCGGTACCCTCTGAGTAAGGAAACTTTTTTTATTTCTCGTGATCTTCTCTCTATGCTGGGTTTTACGCACTTAAACGTTTCCATCTGGTTGTGCGTGTGATAGACCCTAGAGCTATAGTAACACGTTATCTTATGACAGTAGCCTACCTACGGCTGCAGCTGTAGACCCTGATGTGAACATACAGATGGACAGACGCGGAGCCTTAATATTATGGATAAGTGTGTGTAGGTTTGGCATCCCTTAAGTACTTAACCCTAAAAAACAGCACGTGTAGCTATCTATTAAAATAATTTTACTTTCATAAACCCTACTCAAATGTGTAGGTACATAATTCCATTAACCCTGTGAGTGGAATTCAGTAATTAGTAGAAATCAGGACTGCGGAATGAAACAACTTTTTCTGAGTTATCATGCGATCACTCTTCCGACTATGAACAGATGTGTGGAATAGATTTTTTTTATTTTGGGCCATAGCAGATACGATGTTTTTAGCATCAGTGACCAGCGTTTTAGTTGCTGAAAGCTCAGTTGAACGCTCCACTCTGCATACGTCATACATAATAATCTTGACGACCTCCATTGCGCAGGGATGAACGCTGTGGACATTTCAAATCTCTACCTATAAACCACGAGGCTGTCACCGGTATCCTAGTGGATCAAGGTAAGCGAGGTGTAGCTCTTATGCTTGTAAAAATGGTTAGTGCAAGCCATGGTCCTATGAATAAGCCTTTACATATAGTCAACAATGGTAGACGACGACTATTACTAGGAACCTACTACCTACATTATAGTTTTAAGTTATCTACTTAAATGTTGCTTCTTTGAATTTCTTGAAATGGACTTTGTTTGTATTTTAGTATGGAATGGGTAATAATAACAGAGGGAGAGGGAAAGGGCGAAAGAGGCCTCTCGTATTCTATTCCGGTTTTGGTACTTACTTTGTTTTTCTTGGAAGTGGCCATGAGATTTTGGCATAAGCGTATTATAAAAATCAAACATCACTGCTTAGACAAACATTAAGTTTATTCATTGACTAGATGTGTACTGTACACATATTAAGTAACATTAATAAAATTATATTTCTCTGTTGGAGTAAAACATTCTTCATAATGGTTCCAAAGAATGAAATACGTACTTATAATTTTTATATATATCTATGTATTTTCACAATCAAGTTTTCTACGTGTTTCATCAATAATGTTTACCTAAGTTATGTATTACTTTTAAAATGTAAAGAAAAATAAAATAGAGCATTTTTTATTCAGTAGAAAAATTGACTTAATATTTTCTAAATATATACTATTTCAAAAATATTTTAAAGTAATAAGTATTAGTAAATGGAAATTATTATTTTGTAAAAATATTTTTTACAAATCTAAAATCTATACACTATTTTATTATTTATAATTTTTAACGTAGATTAGATAAAGTGCGCAATCTGTGTATTCCAATTAGGTATCTAAGGATTTGGTAGTATTATATATATTTTATTGATTACAATTTCTTGACTACTTTTTAAGAACATAAAAAATATTATATCATTGTTACAAACAATGAGCAGAAATGTTATGAGCTATTTCGATAAGACGTACACTTATTATTATAAACATTTATATTATGTTTCAAATTGAACTATAAGAATTTTCTAAAAAATAGACCTAAATACCTGCTTTATGCGGGCAATTAACTATTGTAAAAGACATTTTGACTAGGTGTTTTGTAACAGTAGATTTCTTACTCTAAATTACGGGAGAGTAAAATAGACGAAAATTTACATATCTCGCACTGTTTGGTATTTAAAGAAAGAAAGCAATTTATACAAAATGTAGTACAGTTAAAGTACTGTAGGAGTGTAGGTAGGTACACACTAATAGTGAAGCATGTTTGGTAAAATCAATAATTCATAGATTTGCAGACTGGTTGTCTGTAACAAGTCGCGTGTTTATGGCTTTATGTTGTGATTCTGAAATTTATTTTAGGTTGCGGTGCAAGCTACATAAATGTACGCTAGTCTTTTATAGATTAATTATTTATTATTTACATCATAAAGGAAAGTGGCCAAATATGGATGAAATTATAGGTACCCATTCCTAACATGGAATATCACCATTTAGAATTACAGAAAACGATAGATATTCCGTAATTCAATTGGACACCATTCAAAATATAGAACCGTGAAGCAGACGTTACTTTGCGGAAGTCCAAAATAACATAGAATACTTAAGTACCTACTAACTGATACACAGTAGGTACACTTAAGTCTACAATAAAGTCAATATCTTTCAAGGAAGCCCGGTTCGAAGTGAAACCTTCTTGGAAAAATGAAACGTGTTTTGAAAGGTCTTATTGTGCTGTGCTGGTCCGTATTGCTTCCACGTTTTTCCTGCTTGTAAATCATGAGGATAATTTGTTTGTTTCTTATGAATAATTCAAAATGGTATCTACCTACTTGTTCCATTTTTGGTCACTTAATTCCTCTATCAATCGATATATATATATATATACGTCCAAAATAATGTGGAAATTTCTCGTAGTAAACACGAATTGTAACAATTAATGGGGCTATGCGTCATATACGTCAGTTCACTTGCGGAAGCAGGAGATAGGGTTGAAGTAGCATTGCCGGAAGCGGACTTGCCTCTTGTCGGCGCGCCACTGGCGGGCGAGCCTCCCGTCCATGGCGCGCAGACCCCAGCCGCGTGACTCTGTTTGTGGCCACGAGCGGCCTACGCGAGGGGCCATGGCAAATCTGTCAGAAAAAAATATTTGCTTTAGGTATCTAAAGGTATGACTTTGTCTTCCCTCAACGAGTCTATTGAGCTATCGTACCTAACCGTGGCGTAAAGCCGGTACGGGTAAATGAGATAGGTACGGCGTTAGGTTTGACCCATTTATTTGTGAACTAGTTGGTATTTTAGACCTGAAAGAAGACTGCGCAGAAGCTAAATTTGGAATTACAAAGTGAGTACAAACTACAAAGGAATATTCAATTAGTGTTCCTAGCTGCTGCAAGCTTAGCTTTGTAGTAATAGTACCTCGCCAATCAATTCGTTCATTGACGGTTCAAAAGCGACAAAATGATTGCAAGTAGGTAGATGTTTTGCAAAAATATATTACGCAGTGAAACCTTTAAGTGGCCCTGGATATGTGAGAAACCTCTAGTATTGATAATTACAATAAGGTCCCGACACTTTTGCATTGAAATACCTACCTCTGTTACTGGGAATTTTGAGACCATTTTTTTGATGTACTAAAATTTGTACCTACATATGTAAAATAAATTTTAATTTTAATACAATACCTATGTAACTAAGCCAACTGTCGTGTTAACCTGCCTATTTGGGAAACTGTGTCAATGAAAAATTTCTAAGTATAATTAATGATAATAATTCTGGATCCTTGTGATCCCAGTTAAAGAGATTCACTGTATTTAAATCCCGTTTTTGAAATAGGAATATCTCCAAATCAAATGTTAGAAATATTAAGCACCCAAAAATACATATAATTTTTAGATTTCTGTACCTCAACAGGAAAAAAGGAACCCTTATTACGTCTTTCTGCCTGCCGTATTTGTCAAGGGGAATCAAAACCTATAAGGTGAAATTTGGCAAGTAGCCATGTCTTAGAGCACAAGTAAAGGAAAAAATCCAAAATCACTGAATTTGTGGTGACACCAGAAGAAAAAAATTAAGTGGTGTTACGACAAAATATTATGTTTACTAAATCACATTATCACAGATGACGCTGTCCGTCGTTAAATCTATTTTATGACCCGCGGTCACGAGTGCATGGTAGGATAGGTGTGGGAACAAAAAGTGTTATTTCTTGTACGCTGGTATACGGAACCCTTCGTGTGCGAATCCGACTCACACTTGATTTTAAACTTTCACTATTTTAGACTACTTCTATTCTTTCTTACTTAAGAAATGTTTTATATAAAACGGTTCAGAAGTGAAACTTCAACTAAAGTTAAACTAAAATCAAAAGCGCTTTGTAAAACTTGACTTTGACTTGGATAAAAAGTTTCCATTATATTCTGATAAATAAGTAGATAGGTACATTTTCATTTCGCCGCGAACAATAGTTGGAACTATATATATATTTTATAAGTAGGTTTAATTTTATAATCTCCTGATAGCTTCCATCGGTTGGTAAGATGAACCAATATATATTCAGGGGAATGGTACTACTAGGGGTATGTCAAACTTGTAATTTTCCATTAGAAATTATCCTGTTAGAAATCGATATTATAGCCAGTTTATTGCAAAATCAAAATAATTATAGTGGGTGAAGGTAGACTGGTCGGGCCGCCAAGTTTTGCGTGCGCCAACTACATTATTGACATTTACACCTTCAAAAGAAAAGTCTGGTCTGGAAATGTTCACTCAGTGATGTGGTTTATGTGTTCACTCGAGTGATTCTCTTATTTTGTTCGTCACTTTTAATCATCTTTTAATTCATTTTGTATCTGACGTTTCATTTCAAGTGAAAGATGCCGAATGATAGACAGAAGTTAAAAAAATGAACCATCTGATATCACTAAGTTCTACTATTAGGTATGATTGCAGTTTAAATGCGTAAGTTTATATTAGTATGGATAGATACAAATGTTTTAAATTAAGAAATGATATTGTTTTATTGTAATATTTTCTATTAAAAATTATAAATACCTATATACAAATCGAATGAAAAAAAAAATTGAAATACAAAATGAAGCGATCCCGTTGCTTTACAAAATATGTATCGCTACGCATCCTGCATATTTTTGATGGGGGGAAAATATCGTGTATCTACATGATAATTGTACCTGTCATCAGCATCGAGTTGCAGCAATAACTTGCGAAGTGCAGCGGTATTGAGCGCCTCCCAGGGTGCAGAGAGGTCTGCTGCGTCTTCAGGCCGGCCAACCAACGTGTTTTCAGATTGTTCGTCTGGCTCCTAAGATTAAATATAGCTATCGAATTATCATGGTAGTTCATCCACCATCTAGTACAAAAATTTAAATTTAACCCACGATCAAAAAGGCAAAACTCGTGTTAATGCTAAGAATAAATAAATGTTTGTTGCGGGCAAACAAAATCTGATAATAGCCACTTTGTGTATCGAATGATGTGACTCTCATTTTTTCAGTAATAAGAATATGAGCTAATCCTCGATTAATCCATACTTACTTAATATTATAAATACGAAAGCCTGACTGTTTGTATGGTAGCTTTCCACGGCCTATCGACTGTTTAAACGTTTTTGATATTTGGTACAGAGATAGCTTGCATCCCGGGAAACAATACTTTTTGTCCGGGAAAATCAAAGAGTTCCTACAGGAAGAATTAAATACGGAAAAAAATTTAAACGAAAAATAAAATATCCGCTATCCGAAATGAAAAAAAAATTAAGCCGAATACGTGGTAAGGTTACGTATACGTACTCCGTAGTTCTACGAGTGTAAACCCAATTAATCTAGCTTGCTATGCTCAATGAAACGCAGAGAAATCGTCTACCAAACTCTCCTAAACTAAGGCCATCTTTGTACGGTACACCCTGGCACATAAATTATTTTCCTTTTTATTTTTATTTTTAACTATAAGTAAGTAGTATGCTTGTGCATACACTTTATCTACTGCTCCAAGTATTCTTAAATATTAACAACTATGACCGAAATCTGTATATTTACACAGTAAATAGGAAATACAAAAAAATACCATAGGTGCTGCGGTGGCTGTCATCATCAGCATAGCTAGAGTGCCGAAGAAAATCACAATGCTGGTGTTGTATGTGCTTGAGTTCATCTTGATGCCGGTCAAACTATTAAAAGAAATAGGTAGATGTGTTAAAATGTGGTTGCAGTGCTGAAAATTGTACCAGAAATCTAACAAGCTTAATTCACTACAATTCATCAAACCAGACAAATCTGTATGGCACAACGTGCAGTATACGATATGCACCGTCTGCCCTCCCACAACTAAAGGAGCGGAAAAAGCAAGCAACACACACCCCCAACACACAGCCCCACACACATCTTCTAGAACACACTCAACCTACATTTTACCCTAACACCGAAGCATCCTCAGGGGATGTGGAGTCTCAGATATATCTAAATCTTAAAACCCAAATGTTAAAGTTGCATTTTTATGTAGTTAGCCTAAATTGCCTGTTGCTTGTGTAATATGCCAATCTTTAGTGTTAAAACATCGCAATGAAGACCATTAATAAATAATTAAGCTTCATAAATCATCTTACAATAGTAATTTTCACATGGCTTGTCTATTATATTTAACGTTAAACGGGGTAATAATTATCCTCGTAGTACGCTTTAATTTAATGTAAGTACATAGACTTATTATAGAGATAATCATATCACTGCGTAAGTAGGTAATTTACAAGGTTACATTCCATCAAAGTTTTATTTTAATTAGGTCTGATTGGAAATCTTGCGCAACTTTAATAAAAATTAAAAAAAAAAACCCGGTCAAGTGCGTGTAGGATTCCGTAGTTATCCGTCACTTGCGCGTAGAAAGGAGATTTTTGTTTTAATACCTGCTAGCTGTTTTACATAACTTAACACAATAAAATGTATACATTTATATATCCAAACACATTTTATACTATTTTTTTTTAAAGATTTTATTTTACCACTTTGTGCGGCCAGTGGCGTGCACAGGATTTTAAGCCAGGGTATGCATTTGGGTATGCACTTATTTTCCGGCAGGTTTTAATGAAAATTAAGCATTGATTTATTACAACGAGGGTAAGCAGTGCGTTAATGCCTCTATCAGCTGCACGCCACTGTGTGCGGCGTGATTAAAGCTTATTTAAAACTATGGGATATAAATTATATTATAGTCTGGTCAATAAATGTCGCACCCAACATTTTAAGAGTAAAATTGGTACGAATGTTGAGAATGCCAATATTGACAGTATTATAATATAATTTATGACCCATAGTGTGAAATATCCCATGCCAATTACAACTTTCTAGTAAGTTGAGTCTCTAAGCTAAGCCGAGGACGGACGGACAGACGGACATGGCGAAATTATAAAGGTTCCTTGTTGACTGCGGAACCCTTATAAATACTTTGTCACTCAAAACCTATTTGACTGACATTTTCATCTAATAGAATTTAAAATTGAATACGTTGAAAATATAGATTTAGATTTAAAGACGTTTAATTCTCATAAGGACAAAAAAGTCACTTAAGTAGGTACATGAGAACTTAATTCTAAGAATAAAGTTTACAATATTCGCCATTTAATTAAGTAGGTACCTACTGATTCAATGCATTTTGTCGAAGTAATTCGCATTAGTCATAATGTGAGCAACTAATCCAGTTTTAAATGCATTGAATGAGTGTACATTTTTAATGTGTGCAGGTATTTTGTTGTACAGTTTAGCTCCTTCATAGGTAAGGGTTTTTCTGCCATAATTTGTTCTAGTTTTGGGTAGGACAAGGTAACTGGCTCGACGAGTATTAAGTAGTTTTAATTTTTGTAAATGTGATATTTGTGTGGATTATTTTGTTTATAGTTTTCCTAACAAAAATACATGTGTTGTATATATATAACCGACGAACGTTCATAATTTTGGTATCAATATAAAGTTTTTTAGTAGATGTTCGAAAGGGATATTGAAAAAGAATTTTTATTATTTTATTTTGAGCAGTTTGCAGATGAGCTAATCTTGTCTTGGCAGCACTTCCCCAGACTTCAATTATTAAGTAAATTAAGTGTGGTTTAATTAGGGTATTATAAATAGTGTAACGAAGCTCACGTGGTATAGATCGTGTTAGATATCAACTCTATCCAAACAGCAAAGCAATCTTTATATTTCTAAAGCGTGTGACAGTAGCTTGATAGAACTACATGTTCTTATAAGGATTCATAATACAAACTAAGGCTGGTGATATGAATAATATGCAGCAAAATTGTATATTTTATATTATGCTGGCACGAGCGCGGAAAAATAATAGCTTTTACATACTATTAGGTACAATGGTATATACCTAATAGTTCATGGCAATCGAAGTGGGGATGCCCTGCACACCTGCACGTCACCCGCGCTCTCCCGCGCCGGGTTAGCGCGGGGGCTGTGCGGGTGTGCGGGGCGTTCCCTCGCCGATTGCTACTTCGACCTGTCGCATAGGTACATTTAATTAATACAAGAAACTCATAATAGATTAATAGAGTGACTATTCAACGTTTACGTCCTCACACGTGGAGACCCATTGGGAATTCTTATCTGAAATCGCAGTAGACCCACGGGTTCGGAGTGCCCTTGACAAATAATTGGATATATACGATGCCATTTATCCCCAAACCCTTTATCACCAAGGGCACTTATTACGAAAGTAGTGGGTAATGATAGTTTTCAATAATAGAAATATTTATTATGGCACAGTGGAGATGAGACCTACTCCGATGAACCGACGAACCCAAAATAGTCGCAAGAAGCGATGAGGGAGGCAGGCAGGAGACCGTGATTGCGTAAGGCCTTGTTCTCGAAAAGGTTCATCTATATTATATTATGATGGAGAAATGGATGGATGATTATGGATGGATGGATATTTTCTGGTCAAAAGAGCCACTGGCGAGTTTCTTGCTAGTTCTACTCGGCATTCGGAACCACTGGTAGATTCAGTGACCGTTTAAAGGCACTTCTAAAAGTTTAGTTGAATAAAAAATCTTTCTATTTCTACTATACAATATTATCCCCGACCCGAGTACGATTAAATCAAGCGGACGAAGTCGCGGGCAAAAACTAGTGAATAATATAATTAGAGTAATTATCCTGCGGCTTTTAAATAAGACCTATAAATAACTAGAGCTCAAGGAAAAGCATTAGATAGTGTAATGGAGTATTGAAAGCGACGGCTGCATTAATATGCAAAGGCATTGAAGCCGAAGGAATAGGTTGAATAAAGTAATACCTTCCGTGCCACGGGATAAAGTAATACCTTCCACGTCTATCATGATGCACGTATTTTGTACAACGGAGGCTATTAGCTAACGAGTTTTTTCGCAAGATTTAATATATTGCAAAATAGATTGGGAATGGGTTATCTCACCTTCGAGTATCATACCTACGTAGCGTAAATCAATTAAAACTGTATCTAAATAATCCAGTAATGTTTTGTCTCAAAATGCAAATGAGAAGCTGGCACATAAACGTATTATAGTTTTTTATCGAGATGAAAATATGTATGTAGGCAAATACTCTTATATAATATTATAATTTAAAAGTAGATGAGTGATGAGTGATGACATATCGGCGGTAATTATATAAGTTACGACTTACGCGGTAGGCATAGAATACCGCGTAACTTATAGACGTAGACAAGACATGTAACGTAAACATGTTCAATATAATATTTTGTTCTGGGAACGTAATACAAAATGTACCTACCATTACCAATAAATGAATTACTGCTAAGTTTACTTAGCCTAGAAGCGGGCACATTTTGTGTGAAATTTTTGTTTCTAGTATTTAGATTATGAGAGTCACATATTTTATTTAAATTTATTGATTTTTATTCACACATAAGTATGTAAAATTTACTACATTTTCAAAAATAATATATATGTTAAGCACTGTCATAAGTTATAACTTTAACTTCTTTAAATTTTATTCTCAGCGATTCTCTTACTCCCATACTAGAATATCGCTCGAACATCTCAAAAATAGAATTCATATCAGCAGTATTAGGTACCCCATAATACTTACCAATCGATCGTTCGATCAACTTATTGAGCTTTAAAAAATTAATTAAACCAGTTGAAAGGTATAAACGTATGTACAGCGTCATTCGAGTTTTGTGCGAGGAAGTTTGTTTGGAAGGCAAAATGAATTTGTAGCCTACTACGAGTACCTACCTATCTTACCACAGAAGGTGCAGGTATAGTTTGCGCTAGATCGACATGACAATCAGGGTGGGGGACGCCCCGATTGCCATATCAACCTGTCGCGAACTAGTCGGTAGTCGGTAAGTAGTAGCCTAAATTATTTAGTACCTAAACTTACACATTAGTTAGGTAACTACTGCAGATAGTATGTAAGCAATATCTTTATTTTGTGTCTACTGTGTGCTTGTAAAATAAATTTAAAGCCAATCTTGTACCTAGGGGTTTACAATGCTGCGTTTTATGGACATGGTCATCTCGATTGTTAATAAAAGAAAGCTAGCTTGGTATATTAGGTACTTTCTTTGTACATAGTTTATTGTGCAAGGTAACTCGTCGTTTAGTCAGGAGGTAGGAATTACAAGGAGTTTATTCGTAATGCGCTCCAAACAAACGTAGTTTGGCTCTTATTCCAACATTAACCAATCAAATTCAATTTCTAGAACCTGTATCCAAAATTTCATCCAGTTTCATTGATTGGTTATTATTAAAATGAGAACCAAACTGCGTTTGTATGGAGAGGGCTAGAGACACTTCTCTTAGGATTCTATCAACACGATAAATGTTAGGTAAGTAAGAAGTATTTTTGAAGAAGAACCTATAGTACCTATAGTACGCGACAGGTCGAAATGGCAATCAGAAGAGAACATCCCGCACACCCGCACAGTCCCCGCGCTAATCCCGTGCGGGCGAGCACGGGTGACGTGCAGGTGTGCGGGCCGTCATACCCCGCCTCATACCTTGAGTTGATTGTCATCTCGACCTGTCACGGACTATAGTAAGTAAGGGGAATTTCGCTTTATACGAAATTCGTTAAATTGACACAGTGATGAGACAAAGTATGTACTTACTGTATCTAATTTGCCAAGACAAATTGGCCAATTAATGTAAAAGGTATACCTACGCATGCTACCTTTCTAATGTTACAAATCTGAAAGTGAAGTAAGTCTGATTGTTTGTTAGACTTTACGCTTCAACTACTAATAATTTGTTGAATTAGTATTTATATACTACCTGTACTAAGTATATACTTAGGATACTTTAATTAAGAACGGTAAAATAGGGATTCCTCCAGGATAATGCGGCTTAAATTCACTTGAACAAAATCGGGTCCAAAAGCTAGTTTTTAAATTAAATGAACGTTAAAAGATGAGAGAGATGATATTAATATTCTTTTTTAAACTCAAAAGGAACCTCATGTCATTTCGTTTTACAAAAATCGGCCAAGTGCGAGTCAGACTCGCGCATCGAGGGTTCTGTACTCGGGTATTTTTTCTACATTTTGCACAATAAATCAAAAACTATTATGCTTAAAAATGAATTAAAATCTGTTTTAGAATGAACAGGTAAAAGCTCTTTCGTATGATACCCCACTTGGTATAGTACCTATACTTTAGCGTTTAAACTACCGTGAGTGATTTCCATTATAAATACTATCTGTCCCGGCTTACTCACGTGTGTAGTCGACGTTAGCCCGACTAGTTTCGAACCCATACGGGGTCCTTTTTCAAGGGAGTCAAAACCGCGGCGCGGGCGCGGACGGACTCCCTTGAAAAAGGACCCCGTATGGGTTCGAAACTAGTCGGGCTAACGTCGACTACACACGTGAGTAAGCCGGGACAGATAGTATTTATAATAGTACCTATACTCTTACTTTGAATTTTTTCATAAACACAATTTTTTTTGTGATGTGACCGAACTCACGGTTTTTGGATTTATTCCTTTACTTGTGCTATAAGACCTACATACCTGCCAAATTTCATGATTCTAGGTCAAAGGGAAATACCCTATATGTTTTATTGACAGACACGACAGAAGGACAGACGGACAGACGGACTGACCGACATAGGAACAGACGGACAGACGGACAACGACGTGATCCTATAATGGTTCCTTTTTTCCTTTTGAGGTACGGAACCCTAATTTGAGTACCTAACCCTAGTTTGAGTAAACCCTATTGATTCGCAATAATTAGCTGTAGAAGCTACACTGTTTTTTAAAGAGTTATTAGAAACAAGAATCTATTAATTATCCAATCTATAAATATATAAAAGAAAAAGGTGACTGACTGACTGACTGACTGATCTATCAACGCACAGCTCAAACTACAGGACGGATCGGGCTGAAATTTTGCATGCAGATAGCTATTATGACGTAGGCATCCGCTAAGAAAGGATTTTTGAAAATTCAACCCCTAAGGGGGTGAAATAGGGGTTTGAAATTTGTGTAGTCCACGCGGACGAAGTCGCGAGCATAAGCTAGTCAATATCTAAAGATCTACTCGTATGACGTATCAGACAAGTATAGACAACAGCTACTTAGTGTCAGATACCCATAACATTATATATAGGTAATTGTATCTATTCAACTAAAACAATCAATACTCTATAATAAATTACTAATTATGTCTGTAAATCAAATGCGCACTTTATGAAAATTAATATAAAGCACTTAGCACTTAAGTATACGTTCTCTTAACTGTGTATACTTACTCGTAAAAGCTCTTGCGGTATTGCTCATCCTCTCTCAATCGCGCAACGGTGTTTTAAAACTTAATTCACTTAGGTATACAGCGTGTTTGATAAATAATAACTTGATAATAACAATATAACATGACAAATGAGATACTATGTAAAGTCCGCGACAGGTCGACATTTCATTCAAGGTATGAGGCGGACGGAAGCCCCGCACACCCGGGCGTCACCCACGCTCACCCGCACTGGGTTAGCACCCGATTGCCATCTCGACCTGTCGCGTAGTGCCATATAGTTAGTGCCATAGGTAGATTATTTCGTTGTCTCTAATACTTGACAAACGTTCAAACGGTCTTTGGAGTCTACAGACGTTTTTTAGGAGACCATTTCCGCGGTCAGCTATTTTCAGGGTTGTCACATTGGAGTTTTAAACCAATTCCTTAAGTTTCCAAATCTCTCGTGAGTACGCTACGAGGCTCTTTTGGTACAACTATACATCGGTTTTAACCTTAGCTTGCCGGGATGTTATGGATATTTTATAGCATCTTGAGTAGGTATACCTACCTAATATCTATTTTTTGACAGAGTATTTCTTTCAGGAATTTATAGCGCATTGTAGAAGAAAGCACTATGACCTTCGTGAAGAATAGGTACCTACTGTTGCTAGCAGGGTTACCCATTTCATTTATTCAAAATCATAATTTAATGCACAATATAGGATTGTCCGTAATTAATGAGTGGAACAAGACATGAACAGAAATGAAATTTGACAAAGCGAGTTTAATGTAGGTATGAGATGAATAAGCTGATTGCATTTGAAATGAATAAACTATTGAATGAGTATAGCATTTCTGTGGCGATTGTAGAGATAAATTATTCAGCTCTAACTTAGCAAAATATCATGATAAGAACCATGTTGAACCAAACCCACATTGTGTTTTCAAGAGTGTGATGATGTGAGATGTCAACGGAATGAACTCGATCTCTATCAGTTTCTTATAGACGTTTTATTCAGAAACTATTAAAACTATATGCACACTGTTGTTAAGTATAGATAGATATAGAAATTTATCACCATTAAGTACCTACTTACATAGGAACGTACTCAACTATTAAATAAAACTTAAAAAAAAAGTGAACCGGCTTCAAAAGCACTAAAAAGTTTTTTAATTAATAATGTGCCTACTTTAAACGAATTTACTCTAAACAGATGGAGAAAAAAATCAATATAACTTATATTTACTGAGGTAGTTTTTGGTGTTGGCACTAAATTCGACAACTAAAATGATTTTAAAGAATGAATGCTTATGTGCATCGACATTAGAAAGCAGTGATATCATATACCTAGGTAGGTACTATTTAAATTTATTGATTTTTCCGTATCTTCAATGACAAGAGGTCTTAAATATAAATATTTTGCAATCGTTGTTAAACTTTATGTTCAGGTTTATAATAAAGTGAAGTTGTTGATATTATAAAACTTTTTCTACATTTCGTAATAAGAAACATAGATGTGTATATGTGTACAAACCAGGCCACTCGTACGAAGCCAATTCGTATGTGATCCCTTGTCTATACCCTACTATAATAAGTCAATGTTAGAAAGTGAAAGAAACTTTGAAAGTTTTTAAACTATAGTTTTTCCCAAAGTTCCCAAACACGAAAAAACCCGTTAATGGGATAAGGTATAAGCGTATAAGGGTTCCTTTTTTCCTTTTGATGTACGGAACCCTATAAAATAGCGTAGCTTAGTGAGTTTTGTTTGCAATTTATTTAAATAGTAAAGACGTTCGTAAGTCGTTGGTTTCTAGTTAACTTCATGTCTGCATAATAGTTTTTGTTTGTATATCGTAGAGTAAAGCTTAAGTTGGTGGTGTAAATTCATCGTACAAGAACCTATTTTAATAACATACAAGCAGTAGATATGTACTTATTCCTGTATTTCGTAAACAAGCTTTAGATCAAACATAAAAATACTAAACTTATCTAATTATCAGTTTAGCTGAGGTATCAAATTTCAATATTATTAATGCGAATGTGTATTTGTCTGTTATTGATCCATGGCATAACCACTGAACCAATATTGACTAAATTTTTCACAGAGATTGCTTGCTCCCCTGATTAAGATCCCTTTTTTTTGGAAAGTCCCCACGGAATTTACAAAAATAAGTAAAACAAAATATACGCGGATGAAGTCGTAGGCATTAGCTAATTTTAAATAAGAAAATGGATGTGACAATTCAATTCAATTTGATTCAATGATAAATAATTTTCATTGAATTGAATAGTTCTAAATAATATTTTAGAGGAACCTAAACTTTTAACATGACACAATCTTTAATGACCCATATAAAATAATTAGATAAAAATAAATAGTAGATAAAAAGGTGGAAAACGTTTTGAAACAATTTTTCTTACCTTTTATCCCTTCGTAGTTAACTTTCGAACAATTTTTGCAGGACGTTATCAGTTTAAACTTTACTCTGTATCAGAAGCTGGGAGGCTTCCGTGAGTTGATGGTTTATGAAGGCAAATGAGAGCTTGAGGGGGAACCGCGCAGTTATATAGCGTCCCCGCTGCGTAGGTGAGCGTAGCTCGTAGCTACGACTAGTGCGAGGCTTCGATACGGGTTAATTAATTTCGGTACACTTTATACAAACGATCTAGTTTTCCATGGAAAATGGACTAAATGGGCCATAGCATAATCTCATGAGATTATGCTATGGCCCATTTAGTTTGGGATTTTATTTAAAACGTCGTGAATATTATTGATAAGGCATCTTCTAGGTGAATTCATCTTCCCATCTTAGGCCTCATTATCACTTTCCATTAGGTGTAATTGTGGTCACACGTTTGCCTATGATGAATTAAAGAAGAACTTATAAGTAGTTTATTTTGCTTATAGTGCTGGCATTTAGCAAATTATTAAATTCAAGTATGAGAGAGACCTCAAAATATTACTTACGAATCTAAAAATAAGTTTTGAAACTATGGTATGTAAGAAATATAAAATAAACGTCTATAATATTTTCCTTAAAACATGTTTGTCAAATTGAAGTATCTTTTGTAAATTGTAGATAAATAGGTATATACTATAGGCATAGGATAAGTATTGTGTTGGATATCAATACAATTTTTTATGCAGCGCGGAAATGCAGCCAGTATTCTTGGCACCATTCCACGTGGCCATGATTTGTACAGTAATTAATTAGTTTTAAGTTTTATTGTAGTGTTTCCAATAAAACAAGAAAAAAATGAGAGTTAAAATTAAATACCAATACTACTACTACAATGGGTTAAACATGTCCAGAAAGTTTGATTTTCCTTTGTTCAGTCAGAACTCAGACTGATATTATGCTGGTAATGGAAACTTCTAGGCTTCAAATAGCCTGTTGATTCAATGAGATGATAATTAAGGACAGGCGTAAAGGTTTCTGCAAAATATTTTGTACTAAGTCCATATTTTTGGCTATAAAGTTGTGAAAGCAATATTTCCCGCGACTTTTTAATAAGAACGATCTATTGTGACTTATGTAAATAGGCAATATGCATGTCAGTTTGCGTAGGTATGTGAAATTATACTTTATGTCAGACGTATATAACATTCGATTTTTCATTATTAGTGTAGACAAAATTTACCTATTCGTGTTGGATTAAAAAGCACGTGTATGGTACCGGCTTTAACGGGTAGTCACGTTTGTTATCATATAAGCCATTGATGTTGAAAATAAGCCTATTCCCCAGTGGATAGTGATTAAATTGCTCGAAAATGTCACTAATTGTACACTTTGTCGTATTTTATGTATATTGTATACTTTTATTTTTATGTCTCATTTTATAAGCTTTATATAAACGCATCTTGTAAAAGTTTGTTAACTTTTGTAAATATTAGGCATTTAGGTGCTATTTATTATTATTTACAGGCACTAAAAGCCTTTAATTAGATAAGGCTAGCTTTAAGTTTTATTGTAATATTTTCATTTAAAAAACATAAAGCTACATGATTAATATAAATGTAAATATAATATTAGTAATCACAATATAGTCCTAATATGTTGTATATAATAATTAATATGTAAATTGTAATGCAGCCAGTATACTCGCCACAAAACCCACGCGGACATGATTTGTACAGCAACTAGATTAGGCTACTAGTTTAGACGAAAGGCCAAACAAAAGCTACAAGTTTTATAGTAATATTTAATTATAAATGAAATAAATATAAGTAAAACATCATTGTAGCCTTCTAATAAAAATGTGAGATTTTTGCTTTCACATTTTTCTTGAATTACGAGCTGGTCCCGACGTCTAAAACTAGTTTATCTCAATAAAGTCTACGGTTCTCGAGAATTTACTACATTACAATCTTTAATATCATAAAATTGTATAACTTAAACTGATGCATAACTGATGTATATCGAATTTATTTTTGAATATTTAGGAAAATAATTTGTTTATTTATACCTAGAATACAATATAATTTCAGGAGCTAAAAGCAACCAGTTTTATTTACCAGTTATAGTACGTTAGTATTATTATATATTCTGTGGTTATAGAGCTGCTGATATCCAGATTAGTTTTATTTTTGGAGATGAAAGCCATTCGGTCAATTTATAAACTCGCATCATGCTATTCCTTTCCTCTGTAAAAAAATTAACGAGATTGGTATTCTTACAGTTGCTTCGCAGTAGTAGCTAATCCATTTTACTATTTACTAATATTATAAATGCGTAAGTGTGTCTGTCTATTTGTCTGTCTGCCTGCTAGATATTCACGGTCCAACAATTAACAGAACAGAGTTAGCTTATATCCGGAAAATGGTTGTCACGGGATTTTTAATAAATCTAACTCCACGCGGACAAAGTCACGTGCATCATCTAGTATTATTATAAACTAGCCTATGCTCGCGACTTCATGCGCGTGGACTACACAAATTTCAAACTCCTATTTTCCTTCCTTAGGGGTTGAATTTACATTTTTCAAAAATCCTTTCTTAGCGGACGTCTACGTAACCAAACTACGTACGTAGCTATCTGCATACCAAATTTCAGCCCAATCCGTCCAGTAGTTTGAGCTCTGCATTGATAGATTAGTCTGTTAGTCAGTCAGTCAGCTTTTCCTTCTATATATTTAGATGCGAAAGTCCATGTGGTTCCCGAAAATGTTACACCTGCCTATAGGTATACTTATGTTACTTACATAGGATTCTCGCAAGTAGTAAGAAACTTGCTTTTGTGGTAAATATTATTGTTTATTGCCCATTAATTATGAAAACAAGTGGTTTACAATATCCTTGAAAATTATTACGGTTGTAGGTAAGTAACGACTATTTAGCAAATATGTACCTATAAGTGTAAAATGTGTGTAATATGTATTATATTATTATAACAAAAAGACACACAGGACGATTATCCATACTAATATTATAAATATTATGAATATTATGCTAAAGTGTGTCTGTCTATTTATTGCTAGCTTTTCACGGCTATTTGGTACAGAGATAGCTTGCATCGCGGGTACGGACGTATGCTATTTTTTAGGCTACTTAGTATACTAGTAGGTATAAATTGTGTAGTAGCTTATAGGAAAATTTGATGTTCAAAATCAAAGTATCTTACTATACCTACTTATATAGAAAGGTGCTGCAAGGATTCTACATCTCTAATGGTTTTGAATAAAAAGAAAACAAAATTGTGGTATTTTACTGTACCTACATACTGTACAGGAACTGAAAGTTTGAAAAGTCTTTCCTAGTTGAGGTTTCACACTTTGAAGTTTCGCACTTCATGTCCAATAAGTAGTATGGATTTAAAAAAATCAAAATTGGATAACCCAGTCTGGGTAGTCATCCAACGTGGAACACGAAAAAAATGCAAAGCTTTATCAATCAACTCTTTATTTATCAACCTCTTTCTCAGTTTTTAAGTACTTAGCTCTTCAAAAATATAGATTTGAAAAATTTCTTGCAGTATGAATCAAGCAATTTATTTTAAATCACGTTATTATTGTGCTAGCACTGTTTACAAAACGAAATTGACTGCATTGGAGCGATACCTACTTTAGGAAATAAGTATCTTTTCCATTTATACTAATGTTAAAATGTTTTAGCTTTTATCTACACTTCTACACTAATATTATAAAGAGGAAAACTTTGTTTGTTTGTTTGTTTGTTTGTTTGTTTGTTTGTTTGTTTGTACTGAATAGGCTCAAAAACTACTGGACCGATTTTAAAAATTCTTTCACCATTCGAAAGCTTGACTAAGGCACTAAAGAAACAAATCAAAAACTTTAATGATTCGTCAACCTACAGTTATCTCCAAAGCCTCACGAGTGAAAGGAGTACCGAATATTCACTTTGGAAAGCAACTAGGAATTTAAAAAGACCATGTATGCATATTCCTCCAATTAAAGAAGAAAATGGAATGTGGGCAAGAAATAGTGAGCAAAAAGCTAAAAGATTTGCAGAACATCTCGAAAAAATATTTCAACCAAACGAAGGAGAGCACATTGATTTTTCTACGATGGAAACAAATCAAGAAAACTCTCCCATTAAACTAGTAACGCCAAAGGAAATACTCAGTATGATTAATAAACTGAACTTAAAAAAAACTCCAGGATATGATCTTATTACTACAGAAATCCTGCGAAACCTTCCAAAAAAAGGAATCGTAAAATTAACGACGCTGATTAATGCAGCATTTAGAATTAAGCACGTCCCTGATTTGTGGAAAGTTGCAGAAGTAATTATGATTGCCAAACCAGGCAAACCACCAAATGAGGTTACATCATACAGACCAATTTCTCTGCTACCAATTATCTCAAAACTTTTTGAGAAGCTACTGCTCAGCAGATTGAAACCTATATTAGATGAGAAAAATCTGATTCCTGACCATCAGTTTGGATTCAGGGAAAAGCACTCGACAATCGATCAAGTACACAGAATAACAAATATAATTGAAAGAACACTAGAAGAAAAGAAAGTCTGTTCAACCGTATTTCTTGATGTAGCACAAGCCTTTGATAAAGTCTGGCATGAAGGTCTTGTTCAGAAACTTAAAGTATTACTTCCTCAACCATTTGCAAACATATTAGAATCATATATATCTGATAGAGTATTTCGAGTGAGGCAAGAGGAAGCTTACTCCAAACTCAAGGTGATCAAAGCTGGAGTACCTCAAGGAAGCGTTCTGGGACCTGTCCTTTATCTCCTGTACACGTGTGATCTTCCACAACCCGATCACAATACCATCGCTACTTTTGCCGATGATACTGCTATCATAGCTGTGGGTAATACTCACCAGGAGGCATCGGGAAAAGTTCAAATAGCTCTAAATGAACTACATAAATGGACGAAAAAATGGAGAATAAGACTTAACGATTCCAAGTCTGCCCATATTGATTTTACTAATAAAATACCAAAATATTATCCCATTTATATTGACCAACAAAAGATACCCTATGCTAACACGGCAAAATATCTTGGAATGACTCTTGACAGTAAGCTACGCTGGAAAGCACATGTCAAGAAGAAAAAAGAAGAGCTAGAGTTACGGTACAAAAAATTGTACTGGCTCATAGGCAGAAACTCATCACTGTCAACTAAAAATAAGATACTATTATACAAACAAGTCCTAATGCCAGTGTGGACTTATGGTATCCAGTTGTGGGGCTGTACCAGAAAGACCAATTTACTAATAATTCAGCGATTCCAAAATAAAGTGCTTAGGGGTATCGTCAATGCACCCTGGTACGTCAGGAATGTAGACATTCATCGCGATCTCCAAATGGGCTTCGTGGACACAGCTATTAGCAAACACGCTAAATCCCACGAACGCAGGCTCCATGAACATGTTAACGTCGAGGCTATCCAGCTCCTCGACAACACAGACCTAATACGTAGACTTAAGAGGACTAAGCCTTTTGAGCTAGTGTAGTTATAGTGAAAGTGTAGTGCTAGTGCAAATCAAAGATCACACGAACAAAGTGAAAGCATAGTGCTAGTGCAATTTAAAGAACACAAGAACAAAGTGTCTTCCAATAAGGTATCTTAACTATAAACTAAGCTAAGTCAATGGACAGATTCTTAGGTATAAGTACGTTTATAAGTTTAGGTTAATATAATATTGCTTATTAGCCTCTTTCATAGGCTAGATTGTAATGGTAGTAAAGTACTGGTGACAGTGCTTTACGACAAAAAAAAAAAAAAAAAAAAAAAAAAAAACCATTCGAAAGCTACATTATCCACGAGTAACATAGGCTATATTTTATTTTGGAAAAAAATAGGGTTCCGTAAGATATTTGGGTTTTTCGGACACAAGGTGTAAAAAATCAACCAGAAAAGTTACTTATTTTGCGTACGCTGCCTAAACTATAAAAGATAGAACCATAAAATGTTCTAATTAATTGTAGATCTTATAAATATCTACAAAAAAGTCCGCGACACACTATACCCATCTATGTCGAGTGAGGCACAGCAACCATTTTTTTATTTAAAAATCTTGAATTTTTTTTGGACTACATTTAAACGCGTTTATTTTACTCATGCTATTAATCCTTATCAAAATAAATGATTTCATCACTAAGAACAGTTTATGGAGATAATATTTGGTCTTTGAATGATTAAAATTGGACGTTTGGTTTTGAAGTTATGGCGAAATTAAAATATTACGATTTCTGCTGCACGGCCCGTTGTATTATATAAAGAGGTAATGTCGTTAAGTTTGTTTGTAGGGGGTAATCTTTAGAACTACTGAACCGATTTTAAAAATTCTTTCACCAGTAGAAAGCTACATTATTCCTGAGTGACATAGGCTATACGGGATCTTTAAAAACCTAAATCTACGCGGGCGAAGCCGCGGGGATCAGCTATATGTAATATTTTGCTATGAGTACCTGTTTCATTTTTATTACCAGGCCAAAGAACCAAATTATTGATCGATTATTTAATTTAAATCAGAATCCACATCAGATGTATGTAATAATAAAATACTAACTGATGCCCGCGACTTCGTACGCGTCGATTTAGTTTTTTAGGGTTCCGTACCTCAAAAGGAAAAGCAGAACCCTTATAGGATCACTTTGTTGTCTGTCTGTCAAGAAACCTACAGGGTACTTCCCGTTAATTTAGAATCATGAAATTTGGCAGGTAGGTAGGTCTTATAGCAGACATAAGGGGAAAAATCTGAAAACCGTTAATTTTGGGTTACATCACACAAAAAAAATTAAATTGTGGTCATGAAGTAATAATTAGTACTTATTTTCAATTTGCGAAGTAAGATTACTATATCAAGTGGGGTATCATATGAAAGGGATATACATGTGCATACTAAAATAGATTTTTATTTATTTTTATGGATCATAGTTTTTGAATTATCGTGCAAAACCTGAACTCGCTCTTGGCCGGTTTTTTTAAATGCCGTGGGAACTCTTTGATTTTTCCGGGATAAAAAACGTAGCCTATGTCCTCAGGTCTTTAACTATACCCATGTAAAAAATCACGTTGATCCGTTGGGCCGTTGCGGCGTGATTGAAGGACAAACCAATAAACAAACACACTTTCGCATTTATAATACTTATGGTTAGTGAAATATGAGAAACCTTCCACATGTAAGGCGACGGTTAGCTAGCAAAGTTCGCCTTCAGTACGCTTCAGTTCGCTTTAAAGCATTTTATACATACTTAAAATACACAAAACTATAAACTTGACTACCTTGAAGTCCAAAATATTCTATTTTTGAAATTATTATTCCACTAGATGATGCCTGCGACTTCATTCGTGTGGATATAATTTTTTTTTAATCCTGTGGAAACTGATTTTCCGGGACGCAACGTAACTTATGTTTGTCTTCAGGAAATCTATCTCTGTGCCAAATTTCGTCAGAATCAGTTAAACGGTTAGACGGTAAAAAGCTAGCAAACAGACAGAAAGACAGACAGATAGACACGCTTTCGAATTCATAATATTAAATAATGGTGTTTGAGAAAACTATTCTTCAACTTAACAAATTTTTATAAAAGCTGAAAGTTTCTCTGTGTATTGTCCCCAACACTGGGAGGAAAGTTTTTATGTTTGTTTGGACCATGGTGGCTTTGGGAGATAACAGGTAATAAAGGTATAAAAAATCTTACGTCCAAGTATAAAGTCTATTTTTTTATATTTTCTTCGGAATAGTCGACTTTGAATCAGCTCATGCAATGCCAGACATTTAGAGTGAGATCTATAGAGCGCACTCTGACTTAGCTTAGACTTAAGACAGAGCAAAAACGAGACAGCTATATCTCTCACATAAATCTGTCTCGGAAATGTTCCTATGAATTTCACGATCTGTCTGGCACTAAATTAGGCTTCCACACACAACACGGTTGACAGCTTTGGAGGCTGCACAATAATTAGGTAACATTTGTAATTTGACGTTCTTGGCAACAAGTGAACTAATGTGTACGTGGTAGGTACCTACCTACCCAAACTCCCTTCAGTTCCGAGACCGTTTGAATTAGTTGAATTGACTAGATTTAGAATTGGTAGTTGATAGATACATTAGTATCATTGCTTCTATATAAGTTAAGTGTATAAGTACAAAAATTTGTATCTAATTTTTTTATTATTTTATATAGGTATGCACTAAGCATAATATTAGTATTTTTACTAATATTATGGTTATCTGGGATTTTACTTTTTTATTTTTGTAGTAAGTATGCTCTTCAATAAGGTGAAATCTATCTTAATCACGGGCTCCACACGTTGGCCCCAACGCTGGCCCCAATATTGTTCGCCCAACGTGTTAATCGGGAAATAAGCATGGGCCCCAATTGGCCAGCCACTGTCGCGTTAGTTGTTTGCGACAGATAGGTAGGTCTGGCTAGGATGCGACAATAAGACACAGAAAGTTTAATACATGTATTTACCTACTAAACACTTAGAAGGATTAAACTTTAGGTAAACTAAATCACTACAATTATAGGAATAAAAAACAACTAAGTATTTCTAAAATTTGGAAAAGGTCAGCTATCTAGGCTCAGCGGGTCGCGGATACGAGCTACAAACAGGATTCACAGGAATTGAGATTTCACAGAATGCGTAGGGTAACCGGCTTTTACGACTGCCCTCGTTTGAAGAACACAGAGCGTAGCTCGGGGCGCAGGCTGCTCGTGCATAGGCTGTCAGCTCTGGAGACAGGCCGACGTGAAGTAGCAGGCCCCTAAGGTAGTTTGGTAGGCTCGAAACCCGGGCGTTAGGTAATCCAGGTAGAAGAAGATCCCGGTAGAAAGAGATCCCAGTAGCAAAGCTAATTTCCCGATCCACACGTTGGGCGAAGTGTTGGGGCCAGTGATGGGGCCAATGCGTCGAGCCGGCGTAAGATGCAGTTGTTCAAGTAGGTATATTAATTATTGTGACGGGCAACTACGGAACTCTATACTGCATGCCCCGACGCGCACTTGAGCGGTTTTTTTTTTCTTTCATAAGTACGTTTTTACAACCTGTACTTTTAGCGTTTAGGTTAGGAGCCAATGCAAAATCAATCATTCACGATAATATTGACAGAGTAGGCTTAAATAACAATTTAGGGTATATAAATGGTGAGCAATGATTACCATTTCTAGTAAACAGCTGCGATAAAACAAGTGTTATTACAAGTAATCCTCTCATACGGTGTACCTACTCAGTTATTAACACTTCATAATTAAATAGAATTTTTATAGTTTGCCATAAAACGATAGGTTTATTAAGAACTAATACGATTATTTATCTAATACTAGGTTTAGCCCGAAGAGTTTCACCGAGATATGTAGGTACCGTATTTTATTTATTCAGCCCCAAATAGTTTACACAAATATTCCAAAAAATACAGACACCATGTTGGTATGGTGGTTTGTTTTGATAACTAGGTATTTGTAAGAAAATTAAATCGTAACAATAATATTATAAAATATGTGAAAGTGTGGATATTTGGATGTTTGTTACTCAATCACGCAAAAACTACTGGACGGATTTGGCTCAAATTTGGAATGAAGATAGGTTATACCCTGGATTAACACATAAGCTACTTTTTGTCCAGGAAAATCAAAGAGTTCCCGCGGGATTTTGAAAAACTATACTGGTTTAAAATTTATTTATCATTTTTCACAATAGCAAATTAATTTTAGGTTGGTATGATGCTATAATTTAGTACTGTATACAGTTGGTTTACCTACAGATAAAATCACTTTTGACAAACATTCAATTAGGCCGTTCTAGCTCTCATGATATCATTTAATGTGGGCCTAATTTACAGGTAAAGGCAAAAAGGATTGAGAATTGACAGACACACACTTCAGACTTCGATTTGATGTGCTATATTCATAATGTTTCTTCTGAATTAAGCAGAATTCTATTGGTGAAAGAATTATTAAAATCGATACAGCTTTAAAATTTATCGATTACAAACAAACAAATCTTTTCCCATTTATTAAATTCGTGCAGATTGAAGATAGCTTAACAAAATTATTTATTTACCTACCTCGTTTTTGTATATTTATGACTGTGTTACTTATTTCCCACATAGGTGTGCCCATTGCCCTCGGTATGCCCCCGGTTATTAATATTATCTGCTTACATACAATAGCCTATGTAAGTATGCAGATATTAATAACCGAGAACATACGATATGTACGAGGAATATAAATATTAAATCTAGATACTCTAGCACCTTTGCCACTCGTCAACAATAAAATGTTCTCATAACTTTTGCACAACTAAAGACACTTCTCAACTAATATCATGTCATTGGTGTAGCCTTTGTTTATTTCAACTAATATGAAGCATTACATAATACCGGATAGACCTAACTGACTGACTGATAGAGGTGGACATAGGTCTCTTGTAGGCACTAGGGACTTCCACACGCCACGGTCTTGCACCGCTTGAGTCCAGCGGGTCAGTGTGAAGTTGGTCGATCCGCACTTGGCCACTAAGGTGGACTATGCCTAAAGCCTTGTCATTCTGAGAGGGGCCTGTACTTAGTAGTATGCTAGCGATGAATACAAATGTTAACTATTATAATAGTTGTTTTATGTGTGTACAAGTTAAATATATTTTAATAGCTTCATCAATTTCACCCGAGCCAATAAAATTTAACACTAACAGTTACACACGGCTACCGCAATAATTTATAATGGATGCCTGAGTGCTTTTAAAGGGAGCTAGCTATAAAATAATATATTTACCTACCTATTGTACCTATGCTACGTTATTTGAGGACACAGTACATACAGTCTTATTAAATTAATTTATATTTTGGGAAAATATAATGTATCTACGCTATTAATCTTAATTTTGATATTTTGTCCCTTTTGGATGATATTGAAATTGTTGTTCATTTACTTCAATGTTAAAATCTACGATTTTATTTAGCCACAAAATACTAAAACTGTCGTATTTATAACTTTAAACAATAATAATCAATTATACCTACCTCTACAAATATATGTATACCTAATATCTTACTTTGACCTCTAACCGATTTGAATACCATAAAAAATTATTTTAATGATAAAATATAAGGTTAGTACCCTTTATAAACCTCAAGTCTTTTACAGATTTGATGAGGATTTGATTAAGTCCATTACATACCACTTAACTATTTACGGCTTGTAAAAACGATTTCCACAACCGCTCTCATTGGTATCAGCGGGGTACGAAAGGCCTTTTCTACTTGCGAACACAAAAATAAATAAGTTCCATAATTAATATACTTACTATTTGCAGTGTTCAACAAAATTACCTAATTATGGTACTAATAAATAATAAAGTATTATTAGATAAGAGTATTGTTGGTCAAAATGCATTAAAAATTAAACTCATAGAATTCTTGGACGGGAACAAAAAATGTTGCACAATTATTTGGAAATTCCACAATTAAGGAGGATAAGCGAAAGTTTGTATGAAAGTCGGTCATTTTTCAAGTTACATACATCAAAAACCGGCCAAGTGCGAGTCAGACTCGCGCACCGAGGGCTCCGTACTTCAATCGTATTTTTTCGACATTTCGCATGATCAATCAAAAACTCATTAAACATTGTACATTAAAAAAATCTGTTTTAGAATGTACAATTGAAACCCTTTCATATGATACCACACTTGGTATATTAATCTTACTTTGAAAGTTAAAAATAGCAAAATACTAATTCTTTGTTCATAAACACATTTTATTTGCGAAGTACCTAACCATAAATTCACTGTTTTCGGACTTTTACCCTTTACGTGTGCTATGAGATCTACCTACCTGCCAAACATGATTCTAGGTCAACGGGAAGTATCCTATAGGTTTCTTGGTAGTCAGACAATAAAGTGATTCTATAAGAGTTCCATTTTTCCTGTTGATGTACGGAACCCTAAAAATGGAAAATGTAGATACTTGAAAGAGAATGAAGGAAATTTGTTTTAAGATTTTTGGGAATTCCACCACTTCACCGGTTTTCAAAAATTCCATACCTATATTCAACAGATTTAGCTGTTTGCGTGTAATATTTATGTTCTTGAGTCGAGCACATCACAATAAAATCTGTGTACCGCATTAAAATTTTAGAGCATGTATTTTTTCGCTTACACGAGCATATCGGCTTATCTCTCACGTGAGAGTGAAATCCGAGCCTTTTTTGGTAAAAGGGATCTGATTCGTAGGTACTCAACTCGCGAGCGGTAAGCCTAGAGCTTAAGTTGAAAAACTATAAACATCAAATATCTGCCTTTAAGCTGAGCCTAGGAGTCTATAGGGCCTATTCCGATTTAGGTACAACATTCTTAGATCTGAATACTACGAGTATGCTCAGTATACTTGTATCAAAGACTGCCCGCGGGACAATTTTGTTGTTAGCTTCACAACTTGCCCCGCGACGGGCAGCGAGTTTTTGCTACAAGTATAGTCTTAGATACCTTCACAGATCTATGTAGGGAAACCTAGTACATACACACAATTTGCGATGTCAGCATGGCGCGTCGGAAATCGGAATGTACAACATGGCTCCTACAATATAAGGTAGTGTATGGAGGTACATTCCATACTGCCCAGCGATTTCATACTGTATACACTCGTCATCGCTCGCTCGCTGCAAATGACGTGCCTGATACTTTATAAGTTTCCGTACAAATCATACATACATACGTACTTATCAGTCGTCCTTTGTTTGTGTCAGACTATTGTGAGACCAAAATATAGACAGGAAGCACTAATGGTTGTAAATAGCACATAACTTATAAAAAATAAGCTTACACGTATATGAAATGAGTATAATCGTCTTGAATGGGTAGTAAATATGGAACGCTGCGATCGTAACTTTAGGCCCAAAGGGTATTTTTTGACAAATTTACCAAAAACCAAAATGATTGCAAATCATTTAAAAAGTCTTCTACTTTATTATGAATTGTGTATACCATTATGTGATTAAGAGTTAAAACGTCAGCCTCCTAGACTGAGGTTCGATCCCGGGTACGCACCTCGGAGTTATGTGGTTTTAAGGAATAATTAAACATCACTTGCTTTAACGGTGAAGGAAAACATCGTGAGAAAATCTGCATACCTGAGAGTTCTCCATAATGTTCTCAGAGATGTTTGAAGTTTGCCAATCCGCACTTGGCCAGTGTGACATAATCATAGCCAAACCTTTCTCATTCTGATAGAAGACCCGTGCTTAGAAGTGAGTCAGCGATGGGTTGATCATGATGATGACGATGTAAACTTCTTCACTTATATTTCATAATATTATGCTAAAGGATTTCATAACTCTGTCTACTTTATGCTATTATTGCTGACTATTTTAATACGTCCTTATTGAATTGATTATGTTGAATATATTATCACTAAGAAAGCAGGATTACAGATCCAAATCTATTAAATTAAGTTGCAGTGGGCGATTTCTAAAGACACATCCGTGACCTTTCTAAAGGGGCTTTTCGACATACTTAGTAAGATTTCCATTTATCATTTTGTCAAAATAACGATTAAGCAAGTATATAGGTATCCTTTACGTAATTGACCCCTACACTAATTTGTAATTTTCAATAATGAAAAATTAGGGAATAGGTAAGTAAATACCCAAATTGTTAAAAGTATATATACAATAATCAACTGATTGCGATATCAACATAACTATAGATACTTGAGTTTTTGCATTTAGGTTTTCTTTATAACATTGACAGAAACAGTTTTCCACATGTTTTTATGTCGTCCTGTGGGTATGTTCCGAGTACAAACTGACGATCAGCACAGCAGTGCAGCGCGTTCGTACTGTAACTATACGCCCCCTGGATCGCGGATTTCAAAAAATATTTTGAAATCTGTCAATATTATTGCCATACCATCAAATACCATCAATATTTGGATCGCGATACAGCGGATCGCGTGATAATACTGATAGTCTAATAGGCCCCATTGAGACGACGCGACGGCCCCATGACTGATCTATTAACGCACAGCTGAAACTACTAGACGAATCGGGCTGAAGTTTGGCATGCTGATAGCTATTATAACACAGACATCCGCTAAGAAAGGATTTTTGACAATGCCATTCCCAAAGCGGTAAAATAGGGGGGTTGAAATTTGTGTAGTCCACATAGACGAAGTCGCGGTCATAAGCTAGTGATAATTATTATTATTTGGTAAATACTAAGACATTTTCGCAAGGGAATTATAGGCAATCAAGTAATGAAGGTCGTCATACGATGTTTGAATTTGAAATTGGAGTAGCGTAAAGCAATACAAGTTTAAACCCTCAGGACTCAGGTGTCCGGCAAATCAACACTAACGATTAATTGACGTCAGCAGAAACAATAGATTTATTATAGGTTTGCAAACCTAATATTAAGAAACTTACTGAATCGCCCCAGCTTACCTGTTCCAGGGATAATGCGTGGTTGTGACTTGCGTAATGCATTATATAAACATTTAAAATGTTTTAATAATAGTGAAGTGAAAACCGCATAGAAAACCCACTATGAAGTTTAGACTTTAGGTAATAAGCAAAAGGTACACGTACAAACGTGGATAGCTACTTTGTATAATAATATGTACAGAAGAGATAGGTAAACTTAGGTATTTACCTACGTAATATGTTCTATATAAATAAGAGCTATATCAAAAACGTTTTAAGGCTGAAATATATATTTTGTATCTTACAGTATTTATTTACTTATATCTTGTCTCGAAAATTTCATTCCTAATTTAATTAGAAGAAATACAGTTATACAGGAAGATTTTTTTGGTTTTGCACATTTTTTTATTTTGTATAGAAACATAATTTAATTAACACGTATTTTTTATTTTACTTAAGAATACCAAAGTTATCGTTTACCAAAGATATCCACTTTTGAACAGATGATTAGGGTTACCCTACAAACGTTATCTTCAGCTGTTGATTAAAATACACGCACTCACACCCGATGACGCGCGCGG
Organism: Maniola hyperantus; assembly: GCF_902806685.2. Classification (NCBI taxonomy): domain Eukaryota; kingdom Metazoa; phylum Arthropoda; class Insecta; order Lepidoptera; family Nymphalidae; genus Maniola; species Maniola hyperantus. Next base: position 7,922,008 of record NC_048550.1, read on the forward strand.
TGGCCGTTGACCTCTGCGCGCTTTAATATCGTCTAAGATGCGAACTTGGTACTTTTTTAAGGGATAACGTCAGAGACAGCTAACGTGCTTATAGCGTGCTTTGTTTACGAATAGTATGACCATGATTTGCTTATTTTAAGGTTAAAAAATTATTTCCAAAAAGGTACTAAATTATGAATGGAAATGAGTTCTATTAACGATACAGAACCACCAAAAAAAATTTGTGCAAAACCAAAAAAATCTTCCTGTATAAACTAGTGAGTAAACCATAATATATAATTATAATATAATATAATTACCATAATTATAATATAATCTTTATTATCAGACATTACATCCATATTTACAATAATGCCCGCGGCTTCGCCCGCGTGGATTTAGGTTTTAAAAATCCTGTGAGGACTTTGATTCTTCCAGGACAAAAAGTAGCCTATCCGTAGTAGCCCGTCCCCGAGATGCAAGCTATCTCAGTACCAAATTTCGTATAAACATTTAAACGCATGATTCTTTAAAAATCCCGTAGAATCACCACGATTTAAGAATGCAATTCCTTACAGCATCAGGGCTGAGGAGTTGGGTCCTCGAATTCAAAAAGTCTTTACTTGGTAGGTACCTACCTGCAACCTTAAAAGCATTTTTAGGTTAGGATTAAGTGATACATGAATTTCAAGTTAATGAAATCACAATACTTACATTAGTAGCTTACTTACGTTATACAGATCTTTTCACCCATCACGATTAGAATATTTGGAATTGCTGTTAACCTACCTACTTATATGCTTTAAATAGAGCAAGAATTAGGTGTAGTTGAATTTAAGTGATTTAAGTGTACGGTTTACCAAGTAATCGTAAGTACACCAAATAAATAAGATGAAATACATAAAATAATGTAAAAAAAAAAAACTTTTTTATTCAAATAGACTTTTACTACTTTCGAATAGTCGGATGCATCTACCACTGGTAAACATACGGTCCTGCATTCTACTTGTCCTCTATTTTTTATATGGAAAATTCGTACCGTCAAAATGATAATAATAATAATTAACAAAATTCAGAATTACCTACATTACAATAGGTAACATGCTAATATTGAAACAAAGCACATCTCGTTGCGATACAAATTACAATACATCACTTTGATTGCCTCAAAATGAGAAAGAATTGTTGCTTAATTGGTTACGCATGAAAAAGCTTACAAGTAAAACGCGGTGGTACTTAACAGTTACTATTAGAACTAAGTACCTACCTACTGTCGTTGACTACGATGACCACCTACACCTCCGTTTATGATACAGTCTTTAATATTTTTGCAAATACTATAAATAACTACCTTTTATACTTTAACTTCTAAAAATTGGTAAGTAAATAAATAAATAATTGAAAAATAGAAAATATTCATTTATTGTAGACTAACTTAAATAATATTTATGAGTTGTGACAAATCAAGTCAAGACTCTACCTCTACGATCTACTACTAGATATTACGTTAGGAAAACATAATTGTTTCCCTTTGGTGAGTTAAAGAGAATAACTCTAACTAATTAAAAGCACTAAACGATTGCTTAAATGGATGTTTATTTACATTGAAAACTGCGCATTTAAGAAACAACATCTAGATATCTAGGTACTTATATCTATACTTTTTTTTAATAAATAACATTGAAGTGTCTGTCTGTAATTCCGAAATAACTATCTCATATTAAGCTCATATGATTATTTAAAGAGTACCATAACTGAATCAACCGTTTTTAAATTTTTGTCTGTCTGTCTGTCTGTTTGAACGGGCTTATCTTCGGAACGGCTGAACCTATTTTGACGGGACTTTCACAGACAAGTAGAGGATTAACCAGGAAGTAACATAGGCTACCGACTTTCGAAAAAGGAGGAGTTGTGTTTTTCAACCTATATACATCCAGCGGACGAGGAAAGTCACGGGAGTCAGCTGGTGTCGATATAATTTTCCACAGCTAGTTAAATAAGGCCAATATGTGAGAAATTGGTAGTGTTGCTGAAGTTAATTTTCCGTGGATAGGTTATATTTATTTAACAAAGTTCATTAATTAAGAACGTAACAAAATCACTTTGTTTTGAAGCAAAATTGTGCAATTTATGTAGCATGAGAACAAGTAATTAAGAACTTTCTTTAACGTAGACGAAGTTGGAGTCCTCGTGGTACCAATATTCAAAGTAGCTTCACATTTACGTCAGCTAACGAGTTAAAGAGTCCCCGTTATGTGCTCCGGTGGACTGTGGCTGTACCTACTCAATATTTCCGCGTAGCTGCCTGGAATTTATCCTGTACTACAGTGAGATCTACACGATTCCTTTAGTGCCGAGTCGAGGCAATCTACTGATATCTTTAAATAGATTGAACTTGCATCTAGCAATGCACAAGACACTGAATACATATACTAATATTATAAACAGGTATAACAGGCAGGTAAAATTTGTTAGTTTGTTACGTAAGCGGTAATCTCCGGAACTAATGATCCGATACTTAAAATTCTTTCACTGATAAAAATGTGCAGAGTTTCTTGTTGCTTCTACTAGGTAGGAATATAAGAAGAATTACTAAGCAGTGGTAAATCTATCTACTCTTATCTACTTATTTGACTATTGGATTGGACCTGTAATTATAGAACTACTATGAATAGGGAAAATAAAATTACCATTTCATTACTATGCACTAAAAACAATAAGTATTATATTTGTACATAATATAAACATCCAAAATGATTTGAAGATCCAGTACGGTATGATAAAGGTTTATGAAGCACATTCATTCTTTCCCAATTAATCGTGAAACTTGTTATGAGGTGATTGTTAGCAGATAAGAAAATAGTCCAACATAAAAGGCATAACCTTAAACTTACGACAACAGCTGTTAGTGTAGCAGTATCATATTATGTACCTATTGTTTAGATATTTAAAATATACCTAACAAGCGCAATGGCTAATTTATATCGGTCCAGTAGATTTCCAATCCAACGATTGTATAGTATAGTAATTATGTAAGCCGTATTTTGATCCCAGTAGATAAAGTGTAACCAATCCCATGAGCAATCCAGTCCAGTAACTAGAAAACTGGATTTAGTGACTGGAAAAGTATGAATCAGCCGTAATACATCTTTACATAATATACTAAAATGGAATATCGCATTTTTGCAGCCAATCAGCGCAGGTATGGTGTTAAAAAGTGAGTATTATTATATATATCACTACTTTCGAGCTATTCGATACCTTTATATTTTATCCGCATTTATGCTATTTATTAGCCTTTGTGCTATTGAGACGTTGAGGATGCTCGTGATTTTTCTATGTAATAATAACTTAGCATTTTTATTCTAAGTTATTATTATCTAAGTTATTTATTATTTAAAGTTGTATTTTCTAATATAAACATATAAACAATTTAAAGAAAACATATTAGTGAAATTGCATTCTTGCTTTGTGATTTCGTAGCAAATGTCTACGCATGGCTACGCTACGTAGCTCGTAGGTCAGGGTTACAAGTTTGTTTCACTAACCATTTTTGCTACAGAGAAATACCAAAGTGGTAAATTCAAGAATTCATTAATGCAAATAATACTTTCGCACGATTAAAATGCTCGTTAAAACATGAACTAATTCGCGAAAATCTATTGGGACAGTTAATAAAGATATGTTTGTCCTTGAGTTTGTACAATCAATGTGATATTATAGGACCACATGACGGTCGTGCAAGTGAGTACCAACTACTTTGATGAAGTGGCAAACTTTACTTAGAAAAACTCCTTATTCTTACGCGCATCTCTGTAAAAATGTATTACGCCTATTTTTCTATTCTTTTTTGTTTTAGATCGAGGCCCTAAAATAACTAATACAGTAAAATTGTATTTATTTATGGCTTCTTCAAAAATTTCTATTTTAGGGCAAATTTTGAGGCAACTTCGTGCGTAAATAAACTATATGCGAAACTAGAAAATTGGAAAATTAACAACTTCATGACACACTTTATTTCATAATCATGTCTTTAGTTTGTGTAAAAAAAGTTTTCTTTTGCCAAAAATAGGCATAATCCCAAACGTCGATTTGAAATTTTCACTTTCCGTGTATGACAAAAATATCTTAGGAAAATTCATTCACCCGGCCTCTCTCTCTCTCTCTATGAAAACTTATTACTAAGCACTATAAGCGGTTTCTTAAAAAAATTACATGCTGACAAATTATTATTATTATACACTACAGTTCAGTATCTATATACTGTATTATTATTTCGAATCTTTGCACAGTGCTTGCTGATGCTAATAATATTAATTATTAAAATATAATATTTCGGAAATTTCACAAATTAATTTGATTAATTACTGATTGCGGCCGCAAAGTGCCTCGTGAACCGCTGGAATTTTGTCGAAGGGGTCTTTATACATCGACGATTAACTACCATTATCCCTAATTCGAGTCGAGTAACAACAAGTAAAAGACATTATCGGATAACTTAGAGAACTAAGCCCACAGGAATCGGGACACGAAAACATTATTTGAGGTTGATAGAATTGTAATGAATAGCGATCACAACCAATAAGACTCACTTCGGCAATAGGGAATATAATCCGAGTATGTATTCATATTATATAATAGTCAGTACTTAACACGTGTGCGTGTGGGACAAGATCCGAAATGAGGAGATCCGCAGGAGAACCAAGGTCACTGACATAGCCCAAACTATTAGCAAGCTGAAGTGGCAGTGGGCAGGTCATGCCTGTCGTAGAGGCGATGGCCGTTGGAGCCGGAAAGTCCTTGAGTGGAGACCGCGTTTAAGCAAGCGTAGTGTGGGACGCCCTCCAGCACGATGGACCGACGATATAAAGAGGCTGGCGGGAAGTGGCTGGATGAGGAAGGCTGAGGACCGGGTGTGGTGGCGCTCTTTAGGGAAGGCCTATATCCAACAGTGGACGTCCACAGGCTGATGATGATGATGATGATGAACACGTGTGCACAATTTTAGAAAAGAATCGAATTTATTTTATTTCTTGACCAAACACATAGATGCTAAACACATTATACACTAGCTGATGCCCACGACTTTGTCCACGTGGATTTAGGTTTTTAAAAAACCCGTAGGACTCTTTCGTTTTCTGGGATAAAAGTAGCTTATGTCATTCTCCAGTCTTTAACTATATCCACGCAAAATAATTACGTCGATCCGATGCACTTGTTATATTACGATAAAATTGGATACATAATTATTATGCTAAAATTCATCTAATCATAAACTTGGGAGTCCGAAATAAATATTTGTTGTGATATTTAAAACAAAATCGTTATTCCGTTTCCGGATTCAATGTCAATGTACGGAAAGGGTATGATTTAAATAGTATCTTTCTTGTATGTTGTTTAATTTAATATTTAGGAATGTGACAATACGATAAATAATATTATGTGAATTGTCAATACTGATAACTAATTATTCATCGTAAATTAAATACTGTCAATGTACTAAGAGTGACATTATACTAAGCTATTGTCAACATACAGTTGGCAATAGCTATTATGTGAAATAATAATGTTGTGTAAACTGTCAATTTAAGTTGCTTATTATTATTGTAAATTATTAATACGTAGACCATCAATGTTACTGATTTTATTATTGTAAATTGGGTGTGTCGACATACCTTTTGTCAACAAACCTAAAATAAATAATGATTAATATTAAGATCATGTGATAGTCGACATCCGCCCTGTTTGCGATGGCAGTGTTATAAAAGTACCCTACCTCGACAGAGAGGGGACAGTCTTGTATCGACAGCCCAGAGCAAACACGGCGGACCTTGCTGAAGTTAAGTATTCTTATAATTTATTATAATGTAATGTAATCATTTGCCTTTTATAGGTTACCTGTTGTAACTGCGTACCAAATATGTACCTACTACTTTACTAAACGTTCTAATGTTTTAAAAGATGTGTGTTATGGAGTTTCTTTGCCCTTTCTTCTCCATGACTAAACACCTTAGCGAAATGGGTGGTAGATTCATTTTAATAAAAATAGATCAATGCTGAACAATACAATTCAATTATTATTGGACTTGGTTGGTTTTACTTCTGTATTTATCACCTACCCTCTTGTGCTATTTATTTTATACATTGAGATAAAAGTAAACACTAGGTTGTTAGCTTCTAATTATTATAGAATCCTGTTTAGATGATTAGGATTCTTACTTTGAAATAATACAGCAGATGCTTTGCTTGATTTTTAATTACTTAGTATTTGGCCTTACCTGACAAATAATTGATAAATGATAACTTTCATTAGTAATCATTGGATTTAATTTATCATCACTATTAAAGCCCACTGTCTTAACTTCTCTTCTTTATACAAAAATCCCACACACTCCTCTCGTCTCTCTAAGTCTCTACCCGCCTTCTCCACTCCGGATCCTGTCCCACTAGCAAGTAACATACCGATTTCAAAGCTCAATCAATGCAAGTAGGAATGTTACTAGGATTTGGAAGCAAACGGCATCGCGTCGGTTTAGTCGTTCCTTTTTCTAACCGACTTAGTAGGCCACTTTTTAAATCACCACGATTTAGTTATACCTTACAGCATCATGGTTGAGGAGTTGGGTCCTCGATTTCGACGATAGTCTTTACTTGGTAGGTACCTCCTATATCAATTTATAACCGACAGTTTATAAATCCAATCAGTTTAGGTTATCAGTTCCCCTGCAGCATCAGGATTGAGGAGTTGGAATCCAATTTTTTTTATGAAACAATGTTACAAAGTTTCTCTATCAATTAAAAAAGAAACTATGCAAATCGGTTTTGTAATCTCGGAGATTTCGGTGTACATAGGTAGAAAAATACAACTCCTCCTTTTTATAAAGTCGGTTAAAAAGTAGCCTATGTTACTCCCTGGGTAATCCTCTATTTGGCTGTGAAAATCCCGCCAAAATAGGTTCAGCCATTCCGAAGATTAGCTCGTTCAAACAGACAGACAGACAAAATATTTAAAAACGTGTGATTCACGTTATGGTACAGTTCAAATAAGCATATGAGCATAATATGAGGTAGTTATTTCGAAATTACAGACAGACACTTCAATTTTATTTATTAGTAAGTATAGATAGATTTACAGAAAGTACGTCTAAAAATCTTACTAAAAAACAGCGTCTAAAATGTGTCGTACCTACGAATACCGTGTACGTGTATGGATGTATGCCCCATATTACCCGCATTATAAATCCGAAAGTGTTTTTGTTTGTTGGTTCAGTCACGAGCAATAAACAGATCGACGTGATTTATTGCATGGATATAGTTTAAAAGACCTGCAGGACCTGACATAGGCTTTTTTTTATCTCGGAAAATCAAAGAGCTCCCATAGGATTTTTAAAAACCTAAATCCAAGCGGACGTAGTCGCGGGCATCAGCTAGTTAAAATATATAAAATCACCTTTGTCAAAAATTCAGTTAGGCCGTTCTGGGTCTCAGATTAGAAGATTTATTCATCATCATCATCATCATCATCAACTGAAAGACGTCTACTGCTGGACTTTTGTAGGGACTTCCATACGCCACGGTCTTGCTATAGTCTTTAGTTTTCCTAACTATGTGCCCTGCCCATTGCCACTTTAGCTTCGCAACCCGTTGAGCTATGTCGATTACTCTAGTTTTCCTACGAATCTCCTCATAGATAACACTTATTTACACTTCAATCTAGTTCACTAGAACAGAATGCACATCCCTACGTCGTTTTTTCACAATTGAAGATCATTGTTCGCCGACGTTCGTTACAGATAAGTGGACATCGCATTGTGCTGGATGGCTGCAGTATGGCGCCTCTTCATTCTGAGCCCTCTTTTGTTGTTGGCATAAAGCGTCAAAGACGCCTATCACAGACGGTCTTATGACGTTTACTAGTGCCCGTGCAGCTTCAAGTTTTTGTAAAACTCTACGTTATTGCATTTGTGTCCTTTACCATAGTTTTTTTACTAAACATATAAAAGAAAAAAGTGACTAACTGACTGACTATCAACGCACAGCTCAAACTACTGAACGGATCGGACTGAAATTTGGCATGACAATAGACATCCGTTAAAAAAGGTTTTTGAAAATTCAACCCCTAAGAGGGTAAATAGGGGTTTGAAATTTGTGTAATCGACGCGGATGAAGTCACGGGCATAAGCTGGTATCTGATAAATATCCAGTTCTTACTTCTCACTTGCCAAAATCTAAGTAAGCAGGTGTTACGCATATCCACAGCTGTGTACCTATATACACTTTAATACAAATAAATTATAATTTTAGATCACATCAGCTAAAGGATGCCTTTGTTTGTCTCTGTTTTAAATATATCATTATGCATGGAATATATTCACAAATATTTGGAGTTATTATGGCTCTTATGATAAATAAACAATTTCAACAATTAAACAATTCTCAAATGATGTTAAGCTGCCTACTAGTTTTAAGCAGATTAACTCCACACTATTTTTGCACTGATAATAATTCTAAAATGATATTAAGCTTCCTACTAATTTAAGCTGATTAGTCGCACTACGGCCGTGACATGGGCTCGAGGCAGAAGGCTACATTCACACTCAGTGAATATTCATTTGCTGATTGCTCTGATTAGACCTTGTCACGTAGGATGAATTTGTAAATACATTTCATAATTATAGTCCTTTTTTCATGGGCTGACTTTTGATGAATCCTTATTCCGCAATTACACGAGTAAGTTTTACTCGCGTAAGTAGCTTACATGATTAACTTACGATTAATTTACTATTGTTTGGTTATACTAATATGAACACTACTAAGTGACATTTACTTAGCTGTTGTCAATCAAAACGTAAGCTACTCGCGGCCAACTATGAAAGACTTATTTATTACATCCATGGATGAATCTCAAAAGTTTTGACAAGTCCTATATTAAGAACGGTAACGCACTCATACGATCCAAAACCGTGAAAATACTGATATAATAAAGTTGAAAATTAAAACGCGACTACGATCGTCTGTCGCTTGGTATATTTTAATATTGTGGTATATTAATTATAGTAAGCATATTTATATTTATGAACACAAAATTTTCACCTCTTTCATTTCATTCGATAGCTAAAAACATTTTTAGGACCCCCACCTTTTTGGGTGCAACATCCGCCATACTGACTTTGTGTACCTTCTATCAATATATCATCTGGACTATAATAACATACCGATTGACACCGCAAAATCGGCTCAGTAGTTTAGGCGCCAAGGTGGAACACACGTAAGTACAAATATATACATGCATACACGTAGACTGCTAAAACCATACCCCTTTCTTTTGGCTTGGCCGTAGTCGGGTAAAAAACTGTCACATTATAAAACTTTCTAAATTATATACCTACTGTCACATTTAGCAATTGAAAAATCGGCTCTCTAATAATTGATTAAGGCTAGTTGCACATCAGGCGGTTAAAATAAGATTAGTTAAGTTAAACCCAAATCAAACCATGACGAGTAGTGCCACCTGCCGAAAGCGCATGGTTACTCCACAGCGAAAGGGTTCCCGTTTTCAGCACAATCGTTGAAGGTTCTAGCACAAGATTCTGGACTGGCAAGAACCCTATATTGGTGAAGATAGCTTTTTGATAAAACGTAGAAGTATTGTGTGTTTTGTTTTTCCAAATAGCATATTATTTTTTGGTAGTATCCAGTTGGTTACTAATTAAATTACGCAAACACAAAGGGGAGTTTCAAAATAAACAAGATCCAACATAACACAAGTCGACGGACAACTGTATAATTATATTATTAATGCGAAGATTGATGTTTTCACTGGCAACAAGTTGAGCTTATTAATTGAAAATGTTTATAAAACAATAAACAAATAGAGGTCGAGCCGATTTTACTTACTTACTTATTATTTTATTATTATTTGCTTATTTTGAAACTGACTGACTTGCCGCAGCTTGTGGCATGGGCTGGCCCATCTCTATTTTGGTAGATTTAATGTGAATATGTTATAGTAAAAATCTTTCACGTGAAATCTTCTGAATGACAGTATAAACCGCATTGAAATATTTTTGAGGGTATGAGCGAATGTACATAACAACCGTGACTTACTTTAAACAAAGTACTGTTGGAAAAAATAACATAAAAAAATATTATAATTTATTACACAACATTCTTTACATAAAATTATTATGTGAACAAACATTTTTTACTAAGATACGTTGCCATCATCATTTCGAATATCAGCAATAGAATATGTCACCTGGCTCTGCTTGAGTTTTTTTTATGTACCTTATCTTCATCTAATTTGATTATTCCTTGATTCCTAAATCCTATTGTAAGTATTCATGGCCGATAGTAAATAGGTATTATTCCTGAATTTATGATAACTAAAACTATTTACTATAATAATCTTTAAAATATTGTGTCTAATGCGATGATATGCACCCACCCGATATTTTTGTAGGTACTTAGTAGATAATTCTGAAAATGGGTTTAGTATAAAAAGTCTTAAACCAGAAAACTTTATTGTATACGTCTTTGTAATCACATCATAGGTTATTTTATGTTAACGACAAATATAAAAACACAAAAATAAAAAATAAAAAAACGTATAACCTTAAACATTTTAGTTTGCAGCCAAGTAGAAATATTACTCGTTACAGTTAATTTAAAGGAGATATTAAATAAATTGGCCATATTGGTAATATTAGAAGCAAGTAACAGCGTTGAAGTAGCATCTGAGCACGCGTCCTCTGCCCGCGGCTTGACCGCGTCTTTGGAGACCCATCTGAAAAATGAAAAATTTAAATAAATGAAAAGAAAGTCTTGACTCTCTCAAATATCATATCATTATGTCGTCTCGCATCTGATACTTTTTTTAGGGTTCCGTTCCTCAAAAGGAAAAACGGAACCCTTATAGGATCACTTTGTTGTCTGTCTGTCTGTCTGTCTGTCTGTCTGTCAAGAAACCTACAGGGTACTTCCCGTTGACCTAGAATCATGAAATTTGGCAGGTAGGTAGATCTTATAGCTGACATTTGGGAAAAAATCTGAAAACCGTGTATTTAGGGTTAGATCACACAAAGAAATTTAAATTGTGGTCATGAACTAATAATTAGTATTTTCAACTTTCGAAGTGAGTGACTATATCAAGTGGGGTATCATATGAAAGGTCTTCACCTGTACATTTTAAAACAGATTTTTATTTATTTTTATGCATCATAGTTTTTGAATTATCGTGCAAATTGTCGAAAAAATACGACTATTACTACAGTGAACCCTCATTGCGCGAGCCTGACTCGCACTTGGCTGGTTTTTTTGTAAATCAGCTACTTTTTTTAAGGATTTTTTATTTATTTCTTACGTAAAAACTCAATGGCAGTGGTGGATATGCCAGAAATTAGGCTTTACACATATCAACTTCTGACACATAATCTAACCAGATTTTTTCTGCCATCAACTCCCAATCTATAAAAACGGAATTTATGCCTTACCATATCGTTAGATTCAATGTTAGTTAGACGCAACGGCGCCGTCCGTGGGCCATCTCTCTCAGCGTCTATGCGGTGGTTCGCACTTTCTTCGTGCAATGCTTTTTGTAAGGCGATGAGCAGGCGATCCAGCACCAACGCTGCTCTCTTCTGTGGCAGGATTATTATCTGCTGCAAATATTAATAAAACAAGATTAAGTACAAAAAAATTAAAACCTCTACGAAGGAGTGGTATATTTTTGCCCTTAGGTAAATAAGTACTTAGGTATTTTACTTTTTCAAAATTATCAATACCTAACTCGATTTTTTTTAATTGCATTTATTTCCGCGCTATCCGTGAAACTAAATTTGTCCAACGTCCGTCCATTTAAAAGTTAGAACAAGATAGCTTGCCTTCCAGCTTTAAATCCTGGAGAGTCAAAGAGTTCCCACGGGATTTTTAAGAAACCACTACTTATTCGTACGATAGCTTGCTTTCCAGCTTTAAATCCTGGAGAGTTAAAGAGTTCCCACGGGATTTTTAAGAAACCGCTACTTATTCGTACCTACGAAGATGCGGGCATCATCTCGTTTTGAAATAAAGATAAGAATTGGAATAAAGGTTAAACAATCACATTAGGTACCTACTGAATAAATAAATAATCACGAAAATTACATAGAGATACAAGACATAAAAATTGTCTGGCCTCTGGGAAAATGATGGACTTTATGGCTTAGGCAAAAGTATCAGCCTAGTACAAAACATTAATATCTACAATGGGATCACAAATCACAATTATCGCAATGTCGATATCATACTTTGGTGCTATGAGTATTGAACTATTAAAACAGAAAAAATATATTATGTTTGCTATATCACCAACCGATATAAAAAATAATAACCACTTAATTTTATTAAATCCATCGCCAGTTTAAAAGCTTTTAGTTCTTTATTACTCCTACTTAATTGTTGTAAGCTGTGTGGACATAAAGTTTTCATTGAACATGTAACATATATTTAATTTAGTATAGGTAGTTAGGTTAGTTCGTAGAATGTTGATAGGCTATGAAAAATATTTTAATGCCCAATTTCGCAAACAAAAACGATTAACTAATTATATTATTTAAATATTCATTCATTATTTCCGATATTTACGTTCACTTATTACGTAGTAAGAGGTTTGATTTAACTAACCAGGTTCAAAGTAAAGTCTGCAAAGTGTATTGCTTTTAAAATATGTTTAATAGGTGGACGATACCCAGCCAAAGTGTTCATTTGGTCATTCAGCCAACGCGTGCTGTTATTATAAATGTGTGAACATGACAAACCTAATTTAATGTTAAACACTTTCCACTTCACTGCGTCTGTCTAGACGCACAATTAATCATCAAAGTTGATGTAACCTTTTCTATTTCGTGCTTTCTATTCAGTGCTTTAAATTATATTTTAAGGAATACTTAGGTATTGTACAGAATTCTTAAAGTTATATAATAATTAGTGCCACAAAATTCGGGCTACAGACTAAAAATAAATATTTACCTACTAGCTGATGCCCGCGACTTCGTTCGCGTGGATTTATGTTGTAAAAAATCCGAAACTCTTTGACCCGTGCCGTGGGAACTCTGATTTTCCCGGATAAAAGGTCAACGAATTAGCCTATGTCACTCTCCAGCTCTTAAACTATAACCATGCAAAAAATCACGTTGATCCATTGCTCCGTTGCGACGTCATTGAAGGACAAACCAACAAACAAACACACTTTCGCATTTATAATATGGGTAGTGATTTGTGTGGAAGTTCATTACTTATAATGTCTTTTTTAATTGTTTAAAAAAATATTTTTATAGTAAAAGAACAGTAGCAATAAATGCTATTTTACAGATAAAAATTACTCTACTATGGTGTGGAAGATATAGCCCGATGCTTTCCGATGCGTCAAATCCATACTGCTCTTGAAAGGCTCTTGACGACATTCTTCATGTCAGAAGAAACTAAAAGACATGGTGTGTCAAGAAAGTTTTCAAAGAGGGGTACATTCACTCGGTACGGTAGACTCAGGACTACGATGCAGAAGGAGACATATCGGTAGACATAACTTTACCTCAGGCATTTCTCTTCTATCTGCTTCAAAAGTGTAGTAATCTTCATCAGTTAGACCCGTAGAGGCGCCGTCAAGGGCGGGGGCGGCGAGGGCTGCGGTCAACGTCATGACAAGTATGGGCAGCGTGTGCATCATCGCGAGGACATGAGATCACCACCCTGGAATGTGACATTTGAAATTTGACATTTTGTGTACGAGGTAAAAGTTATTATTAGTTTAAAGATATATATATATACACTTTAAATATACCTAAATTTGTAAACCATGTATAAGCAAAATATATTTTTTAATACAAAGGGTTTAAAATTGAACAATGAATTTTAAATATAATGGATCGGAAATATAATGGGAACTTCGTACAGGCAGCGTTTTAAAGATTACCAAATGTAACAAAAATGTCAAATTAAAATCTGCTTAACCCAGATAGAGTCTTCTTATTCTTATCAATTCTTAAGTGATTTTTAATTTTCCTTTATGGTTATACTCAGAAAATTCAATTTATGCTGGTATCCGTAGCACGGGGGGCTCCAAGTCTGGGGCCGCGTAAAGCCGTGTCATGTGTCGTGACAGGGGGGATAACAAGTGACACACTTATCTCTTAAGGATCATCTGGTTTATTGTTTCACTTATGTTTTCCTACTTTTAACGAAAATGTCATATTATTTTCTATGACGTAAGCAATTTATAGACGCTTTTTAGGGTTCCGTAGTAAACAAGGAACCCTTATAGTTTCGCCATGTCCGTCCGTCTGTCCGTCCGTCTGTCCTTCCGTCCGTCCATCCGTCCTCGGTTAATCTCAGAGACTATTAGTACTAAAAATCTGTAATTTAGAATGGGTATAAATATTAATCACGCCGACAAAGTGGTGAAATAAAATTGTGATAAATATTTTTTTTCTCGTCTACCCCATAGTGTGGGGTATTGTTGAAAAGGTCTTTTAAAAATACGGTGGGTGTGGGAACATCATTTTTCGATTTCTAGAACCGTTTGTAAAATATGATGTTTTAAACTAATTTTTATTAGTCCAAGTGTCGTCCCCAATCCCCCCCCCCCTTGTCAGCCAAATGGTAGTATATAGGAACGTGAAAAAATCACAGCAGTAGTATATATATATAATCAATTTTAAAGGAAAACTATCATGGCTAAGTATACTTTAATTATTTCTGGCTTATACCTACTTAATATTTTACTTTATGATGGTAATATCATAAAATCCTATGTTCATATAATTAATTTATGGTTGTAATTAAGGACTTGGATGGAATTTTATGGGATGGGAAATCCTATATCTATATCACTATCTCTTCAAATTATTCTGTCACCTCTTGCCGAAGCCTTTCAGGACATTAGCCCAGAGCCAATATAGAAATTAAATTCCCAATTAGATCCTACCGGGAATCGAATCAGACCTCCCACTAATAAGGATATGACTGAAAACGATAGAGATAACCCAAAACATTAAGCAATCGATTAAAAGTTTTATTCGTATTTTTCAAACATTTATCATTATTTAACTACGAGTGCCCTAAAACGGGCGGCCTACATTTATAGAATGTCGAAGCAATAATCAGTAAATTATTAAAGTTATTAGGGTTCCGTACCTTAAAAGGAAAAAGGAACCCTTATAGGATCACTTCGTTGTCTGTCTATCGTGTCTGTCAAGAAAAGCCTATAGGTCTCAATTTTAATTATAGAGAAACATCCGAAAACCGTGAACCGTGGTTAAATCATTTAAAAAAAGTATTGAAATTTTCATCAATTATAGGGTTCCCCAACTCAAAAGGAGGAAAAGAACCCTTATAGGACCACTTCGTTGTCTATCTGTCCGTCTATCCATCTGTCGTGTCTGTCAAGAAAACCTATAGAGTGCTTTTTGTTGACCTAGAACTATGAAATTTGGCAGGTAGATAGGTCTTATAGCACTAGTCAAGGAAATCATCCGAAATCGGTGAGTTTGTGGTTATATCACTAATTATTTTTTAATGAAAAAATGAATTTAAGTACTAAATAAATAAAATAATAATTTATGGGATCGTGACGTTTTATACAGTGACTCTGTATACCTATAGGTTAGGTTAGTAGATTGAGAAGATGTGTCATAACTCGCTAGAAATTATTAAATTAGTAAAGTTGTATCACTTGATACACGCTTCTGAAACGTAGCACCGGACTACATCGGAGGCGTCCGTAGCAGCTCCGTAGCCGAGCGTAGTGCTACGGAGTAGTTAACAGAACAGCTGTTTTAGAAAAGATAATTTTTTAGCATATGATGCAAAATAAACTTTTATTTTAATAGAAAAATAATCACCAATTAGGTACCTATTAACTTAGAAAAAATAATTTACATACACAATATAATTTACAGTTCAACGCAAGACCGGTCAAAATTGTAAGCAAATTCAACAATTAGGGTGTTCAGAATGACTAAGCAGCATCGGTGTAAATTTTAAAGCAACTTTTTAAATCTAAACGCAGTAAATATTACATTCTTAAGATAACAAGATGAAGAACTTTTAGTAAATAAAAACGTGAACTACGTAAAACATTCAATATTTAAACTTAAATTAACTAACCAAGTTGAATATTCTCGTAATATTACCTTTGAGTATAAATAACATGAAAAAAACCAAAAGTATACCTCAAAAAAATTTGCATAATAGAAAACATAATATATAATAATAACTATAAAGATTCAATTATAAAAAAAATACATACAATATACTCACAGGCTAAGAACAACACTAAAGTGAAAAATTGAAGATCAAATAAACTAAAAACAAAGCCGACCACAAAAACTGCCACTGAGCAAAAGTTTTATTTATTTATTTACGAACTTGGGAAACCGTTTACTTTCGACGTGACGGCAAGTTGTATGGTGCGTCGCGCGCCGCCCTAGCCTTTATAAGGCGGGAAGGACATGCTCACTACTGCACTTTTGCTTTATATTGGTTAACATTGAAGAGTGGTACAAGAACTGGTCCGACTCATGAAAAATCCACTATATGCAATAAGTAGAAGCATTTTAATAAGTAATCAAACTCATAAGATCCGCTGCATTATTTGGTCGTTAGTTTGTCTGCTGAATCTTTTTCTTACCAACAATTCTTAAAACCTGCCAAGCTGCATAAATGGCTCTACAATATAGTCAAGCAGGTTTAGCATCAGAGATAAAATTTGCTTATTTAAATTGAGGCTTAAAAACATAAATTGCTTATTTTAATATAATTTTTCTTTTTCGATGCCTAAATGGAGGCAAAAATGTGTAAAAGAGTTTTCGGTAGTTTTAGTTATTTGATAAAAGTGAAAACTTTAGTAACTATTGCAGCTATTCATACTGACAAGCAAATTTTTAATTAATTAATTAATTAAGACAGGTAATTTAAAATAACTACTCGAATCATCATCATCATAATCAACCGGTAGACGTCCACAGGTGGGCATAGGTCTCTAGTAGGGACTTCCACACGCCACGGTCTTGCGCCGCGCCGCCTGAGTCCAGTATTTCCCTGCCCCATTGGATTGGAATTGGAGGATTCCCCACTAAGTGGATGGACGACTACTCGAATATTCCCTTTTTAATTCCACTCAGTTTCCAATTTCTATTCTCTTAATATATACATCTCAACTTAATTTAATTTTTCTTCCAACTCAGTTAATAATTTTATAGTTACTCCAGCGATAGACATTTCCGAAATGCAAACAATGTGTTTATTCTTACTATCCTTGAATAAAGTAACTCTACTTAACGTTGCAGTTGTTTCATTTTGAATTTTGTTCGTGCTGTAGCTTTGATGTTATAACTAAAACTCTTTTTCAAAAACTTCATCTCATTATGGCGATGATCGTTCTGAAAAGTTTTATTAGCTTCATCTTATTTCAATACACTCTTGACAAATTCGCAACATTTTTTCAGATAGTTCACTGCGTGACATGATTTTGGTGCCCGAAAAACTGATTGCTATTATTCGTTTTCAGCCATTTCTGCCGCGGCTCCCGGTCTTGATGCTGTCTCCCTGATATGACACGGGGCCAATGTGGCAACGCAAGTTGTGTCCCACATTAGCACTCGTCTCCGTTCCCAGGGAACCAGCGTCAATCTATCAGGTCTCTTGCCATCATCCCGACTAATCCCTGCCGACTCAATGAGCACAGGAATGTCTGTAATGGCAAGAGCCCTTTTGATCGTATCGTTAAGAAAGCCATGCCTAAATCCCACCACTAGAGCCCCTTTGACAAGAACTCTCTCGTGGATTCTAAATCATCAACCTCTTTTCCAAACGGAAAAAATAATAATTTACCTTATTTTTTTATATTTGCAACGCAGTATGTACTTATACTCTTGGATAAATCTAATATTGGATCCTTTATATGCAAATAAACTTTTACAAGTGCTTTTGAATTGTCTCTTGTGAATCTACAGCTGGTTCGGAATACGCATCGTAATAAATACCTGATGATGTTCGTTAATATGTTCATTTAGCCAATCAATAAAATAATAATAGACATAAGAATTAGTAGGTTAAAATAGGAGGTTCAAATTTGTGTAGCCCACGCGGATGAAGTCACGGGGATAAGCCAGTTCTAAAGTACTTTTTCATACGTGCAACAAGTATCTCGGATTGTGTAGGTACTCAAAAATACTTTATATACCGTATGACGCAACAGGTAAGGATAAAGTGGCCTGTGTATATGAAAAGCTTATTATCATAGACTTTTATTGCTAGTGTTTTACAACATGCGTGGGTAATTATTTTGATAAAGTTGCTCTACATTCGACTATATAGAATATACTTACTATACGATACCATAGTTATTTTTATAACCTCGTTGGCGTAGCGTTGCGAGTACCGAGGTATTTTTGAAGACTTGGGTTTTGATTTCCGGTGATGCATTAATAAAATGCAACTCAACGATAAAGAGTGTATTAAAGACTAGATCATGCTAATGTTTATTTAATATTCTCAATCTTGTAGCCCCGAGAGTAAGATAACACTAAAGTAGCAATATTCCGTAAAAATATTCAACCTGACTGGTGCACAATCCTAGATTAGCAATGCTCCGTAAAAAGATTCAATCTGACTGGTGCAATGTCCTATCGGGGCGTCTTATGTCTCGTTTAAAAAACTTTGTACAAGGCAAATAACGTCACGAAAGTGAAAAATAAATCTTTTTTCACATTCGTGACGTTTCGTACATTTTTCAGAATCAAGACTCTTATTAGCTTATTAGTAAAATTAAAGTTTCATACAACTCCTCCAAGGCAAATGGAAAAAAAATTATCTCTCGTTAAGAGAGGCATGCTTACTTGCCTAGCTCATTATAGTAAAGAGCTGGGAAATAATGAAATTGATCCTTAAATCCACAAAGGACCGCTATCAGGAGTAATGTTGCAACAGGTGTGGGACGCGTGAGAACTGTCGAATATAGTGTGCATGTGTTGTTTATTTGGAGTAGATTCCTAATATTATTAAAAAAAAACTTATCAAGTGCAAGTCGGACTCGCACACGAAGGATTTCGTACCATCGTACAAGGTAAAATACTTTTAAATTTATTTTTTAATTTACATGGCAGCCGTTTTGAAATTTTTATTATTTGTTGTTATTAGCGGCAAAAGAAATACACACTGTGAAAATTTCAACTCTCTACCTATTACGGTTCATGAGGTACAGCCCGCTGACAGACAGACAGCGAGACAAACATTAAAATCAGAATTTACTTATTTACGAGTAGGTATTTCATGTAGGTACAATTCGCAATTTTCCGGGATAAAAAGTAGCCTATGTCACTCTCCAGGTCTTAAACTATATCCATGCAAAAAATCACGTCGATCCGTTGCTCCGTTGCGACGTGATTGAAAGACAAACCAACAAACAAACACACTTTCGCAATTATAATAGGGGTAGTGATATAATAGGGGTAGTAATAAAATTACAATATTATCAATGTAACGTTTCATTACTCCCTCCTATGGGCAAGTGTATAAGGTCAGGCTGTTGCTTTTACGCAACTCTTTCATTATGGAATTCATCATGCTCGCCTTAATTCATCAGCCTCAACGTGTGTTTTTACACTGTTTAAATTTGTGTACCTATTGGCAAAGTGGCTTAAGGTGTGTAAACTAAAACGCCTCATATTTCATCAATGCAACATCTTAAATATGTAGGTAGGTAACAGAGTAGGTAGTCTAAGGCATTTTCACACGAGGTTTTCAACCTTCGAACAAAATGTTATGATTCGGGATTGTGGCCTTCAGTGACCCTCATGTATTTCCTCATAAACCTATTTTGATTTACGACCATTACACCTACCTAAGTTCACAGTTGCAAATAGAAAAATATAATATCAAGTACCTAAGCAAATACATAGAAAAAAAGGAACAACATCTGAATAGGAGTGTTATATTATATTTTACCACAGAATTTAGAAATAATAATAAGTAAGCATAAATAGCTGTTGTTACTACATTAATCGCCCAACAAAACAACTCTGAGCAAAAAAGCGGCGTAGTGGGCCCATTGACGCTATCAACGTATTTAACTACCATAACCTGCGGAATGTATAAACTCAATAGTAAGCAACGTAAGTATCAAAATGTGGGCAAATGCCTTTCGTCTCCCATATCTATATTTTAGATTTATTTAATTATTATTATTTTATTATTATAAAACGCATTCAAAGCAAACTATACCTCTATTTAGGTACTTTAGTGAAAGGTCCAATTTTGCTAATACACAAAAAAATTCAGTAGCAGTTACAGTTTGTTTTCAAAAGAATATCGTAATTTAATTAACTATTACCAAACAATCGACACCTGTAAGGAAAAACATCGTAACTTACTTTTTAGCGATTTTGAGTTGCAACCATATTCATAGTGAACAAAAAATGCTCTTTTTTGGTGAGCCCCTATATCTAAATTAAGTGTGGTAGCGAGTTTAGCCAGTGGAAAAGGATTGTAAGTCAGCATCCATTGAAGATGATAAAATAGTATAAGTATTTAGTTACACATACCTACTTAGCTAAGGCAGCCATCAATAATGTTACGTAACTAAAATTGTAACATAAGATACCGTCTTGTTCTGTCTCGGCAAGATTTTTTTGTACTAAGCGAACTTTCATCGTACAAGCTTTGTATCTCAACTTACAACTTGTTCACTGAATAAAGGAAATATTAACACAAAATATTAAATTGTATGTCTAATTACAATGCCATTTTGTAAATTAAGTATTTACAAAATAATTGAAACTCACAAATAAAGTACTTAGAATAATAACATATAAACTATGTGAAAGTGTAGATTTTACCTTGCTGACAGACATTTAAAAGGTTAGAAGACGTTAAGGCTTAACAGAAATTACTAAGATACGATGTTTTTTCTTGCGGGTGTCGCAATATAATATAGGTGTAGGGAGGTACCTAATCATTCTTTTAATAGTACAGGGGTTGAGTGGGCACTGGGCAGCTATAAGCCTCTCGCTGTGCGACACGGCTGGCACATTAGCGACGCTGTGCCGGTGTATGTAGCGGCGACTGCGACCTCTTGCCACGTCGTCGGCCTTTTATTTATAAAAGAAAGAACATAAAACTTGTTTTAAAAACAACGAGCGTGTGCCCCTGGTTCCACCCGCGAAATGGTTACCCCAGTGATATTTATCATCATTGTCAACCCATCACCGGCTCACTACTAAGAACGAGTCTCCTCTCAGAATGAGAATGGTGTAGGCCCTACTCCGCCATGCTGGCCAAATGCGGATTGACAATGCGGATTTACAGTTTACACACCTTTGAGAACATTATAGAGAACTCTCAGGCTTACAGACTTCCTCACGACGTTTTCCTTCACTGATAAAGCAAGTGCTTTAATTGCTTAAAACGCACATTGTTAACTCCGAAAAGTTAGAGATGCGTAGGTACTGCGTGCCCGGGATCGGAACCCCGACCTCCCGTCGTACTCTTATAGTTTTTTTAAACAGAAGCTACCTATTATTTTGCCAGTGATGACGTTTATGGATTTGAGACGTGGCCGTAAGTTTACGGGCCTCAAGAAATCTCAGAGCCTACTCAGCGGGCGATGACGAGAGTTAAATGCTTAGTCGAGTTTCTCTACGTCTACCTACGTGATCAAATCAGAAATGAGGAGATGCGTAGGAGAACCAAAATACTGACGTACCTACCTCAATGGTTGCAAAGCTGAAGTGGCAATGAGCACGGCGTAGGTACCTATAGTACAAAAAACTGATAGGTTGGCCTGGTTGAACTGGTTGGTTGGTCCTAAGGTGATAGAATGGCGACCTCGCATCGAAAAGCTCAGTGTTGACAGACCCCACCGTTTTGCACCGACTACATCAAACGAGTTGCATGGTGCCACTAAGTTCAGGCGGCGCGGCGCGGCGCAAGACCGTGGCGTATGGAATTTCCTACTTTTATAAGAGACCTATTCCATAGTCTATAATATGGTGGACGATAATGATGATGATGATGATGGATTATTTCAACTGAGAATCACAACCTTAGCTGACCTAAATAATAAAGGTCTAAACCACACATACTAACACTACACATTACAGTACGCGGCTATAGAAAATACTTATTATACATTGACCTTTAGGAAGAGATAGCGTTTTCTTAGAGCGTTGTCTCTGTCGTTGAGACCGGCAGAACATCACATAGGTATGAGTGACAGATACAACGCTCTACAAAGCCGAAATTTCATTCTAAATATCCTAAAAAGTAGAAATTAAACGAGGGCGCCACTTTCGCTCTTCTGGCAACACTATGTACCTATATTCAATGTACTCTGTGCTATGTACTGCAACCAAAACAATATTTGATATTTAATACAAAAACACCTAGTTACCTATATTGTAATAATAGTGAAATTGTATTTATAATATTCCTCGTGTAAACTATCAAATTGCTTCTTAACTCAATAATATTCCAAAAAAATACTAATGTAATGTGTAATGTGGTAATGTGGCTAATTCCGTTGTACACAATCTCTAAACTAAACTAAAATGGCACGTCTAAATCTATTGCCATCGCTTTCATAATGTTGCTTGCGGAAAAGGAGAGCACTAGATTTAGACCTATTAATTTAGTTTAGTTTAGAGATTGTGTGCTAGAGAATCGGCCCCAATTGTGGCTGTTGATTAATAATAATTTTCGTAAAAGTAAACTAATAAATTGCTAAAACCCATCTATAGTCGGATTTTTAATTAAACAACCATTAAACAACACGTTTTGACATTAGCTAATGTTAAATCGTAAAATAATGATAGGTACCCTATTTAAGATGTTAGTGATGTATGTGGTTCAGTTGGTTCATGTGAATGAGTCCATGAACCAGTTCTGCTTGCTTCTTTATTTTAGATTGAACTTTCACAAGAAAGCATAAGAAGTTTTTCATAAGACGGAGCATTATAAAAGTATTAAATAATTAACTAGTAAAATAAAATAAGTAGGTACCTAGATATGGTAACTATAATACCTAGTGCTTTAAAAAAGGGATTTTAGAACATGATTTACGTAAACATGTTTTTTATTGATAGATAAGGTGTTCTTAGATGTTACCAAATAATTTACAGCAGGATAAAGTACTTTTTATCGAGTCACAATGTTTGACACGTTTCTAAAGTTACCCGTAGCTACTGTACCAACTGGATTGGTGGTTTATACCAATATGATGTTATATGACCAATATGACCAATATGATGTCAATATGGTGTTTTATGAAAATAAATAGTGCTGGGACTTGGGAACAACAGCATTTTGTTTAATTAAAAATTCGAGTACCTATATAAATCAACAATTTTTTGTATTTGTGACAGCACTGATTGTTGTGATTTTTAGGGTTGCTCTATATAAAACATTTTACTTCCAAAATATTTAATTTCTACTATAACTGGCCGCACTGTTGTTAGTAATGGTAGTCACAACTTGTACTAAGCACTTGCACTAAATACTAACTACGCAACGCATAGATTGCCTGGCAACACCGCGTCCTGACGCTACAAAAATCAAAATGGCGGTAAATTGTTGTTTATCGGGTGATCGGTGGTGTTCATAGATTAATATTGGTGGTGTTTATCTGTGGATGAAAAAGTGCAGAAGAGTGGCCCTGAAAGAAATTTTTCAATTTTCTGTTTATTGTATCTTTCTTGAACCTTTTGTGTTAAGTAAAACATTATGTGAGTGTTTTCAAGCGTCGCTTGTTATGTTTGTTGGTAACATAGTAATTTCAATTTATTTAATCATCGAATTACAGGGCGCGGAACAAATCCCCATCGGTGCCGTCAGATAAGGATAAAAAGAAGCCAAAGGATAAAAAGAAAAAGGGAGATTCAGGATCCAGTAGTAGTGATAGTAGTGGCAGGTAAAAACGATCACATTTACCTACTTTATTAAAATAAAAATTAAAGACAATCATTTTAGAGGTTATCCATAGAGTTTGGGCGGCTTTTATGTAGCTAAAGTGAAAGAAAATAATAATTTCTCTCCTACAGACAAATATAAATCGTGTAAGCTACATATTAGTCAAAGTCTTTAAAAATTTTGAATTATAAAAATGAAGTTCTAGATAAAGAAGAAGAAAGCCACCCCTACCATTCATCATGTCCTGACCTAATTAATCTAAATGAATAATGAAATCACAACTAAAACGTAGTGATTATTTAAACTCTTTGATCACAACCCTCCACAATGAGGAATACAACATACATATTATAATAAGATGTCCATCACCACAACTACACAAAGGGGTCATAACCTCAGCATAGGAATACAATGCGGAGAGAGAATTTGATTCTGAATCATTTATTTTTACATGCCAGTTTAAATCGCCACATCTAGTCAACAAAATGTTGGATCCAGAAATCCACGGTTAAGCTTTACAGGATGACAGTTTAAAGTTAAAATTTACCATAAAAAAATTTACTCTCCACAATTACATCTGTAAGTTCTACTCACGTAAATAGCTTACGTAATTAATTATTTAACAGACAATTTACTAAGGTGAATGTACTTAATGTACTCGTGTTTACAAAAGTCATAAGTTAATCATGTTAAGCTACTTATGTTAGTAAAACTTACAGGTGTAATCAGGGTTAGGATTACAAAATTTGAAATTATGTAATAATTATTATCATAAATTTCATAATCCTTACGATGAAATGGACATAATATACAATTATGTGCCATCACTGCCATACGAAATGACAGTTATTCATTGTGCCTATTCAAAGCATCCCACCAAGTATACTGGGACTGTAAAATTGATGCTTTGTGTCATATGGTCTTCATGCTGATGCTATATTGATAGAGGTCTCATCAGCAACATTTAATACTGAGTAGTATGTAAAAATTTCTGATTACATACTCTTTGTAGTACGCTCACGTGACTCTTACGGCTACTATGAGCGCTAAAGTGGCGAAAATCAATTGCTTCAAAAACAGGTTGGCAATAATTGCAGGTCCAGCGTATATTAATAGAGGTCAGTGATCCCTAAGGATAACATTTTTATGGTACTTTTTAATAAATTTATATTGCCCTCCTGTAAATTTACGGATTTGTATATCAACATTGTTGATAGGGTGTGGTAATATGTTGAGAGAGTAATTGTATCAGTTCATCGGAGAGCAGCTCGTCGCGGTCGTCGTCGCGCTCGTCGTCGAGCAGCTCGGGCAGCTCGTCGCGGTCGTCGTCCAGCTCCAGCTCTTCCAGCAGCAGCAGCAGCAACCACCGCTCCAGACCAAAGAAGAAGTAAGCTCCTTCAACTTTACTTAAGGTGTGTCCTTGCTCCCAGAGTTTGCCAGTACTGATTCCTGCTGCCCTGCACGTTTTGGTAGTAAAATTTAAGAATACGTTTACTAAATCAATTTTTGGTTTTTCTAAATAATCAAAACTAGTAAAAAATGTTTTTTATTCTATCTATTCATGTTGCAAATTAAAATAATGTGTACTTTAGGAGGCAATGCATGGAATCAATTATAACTTTTCATTTTTGTGGTAGTTTTATAACAAAATTTAATATATATTTACTTTATTATAAAATAATTTAAATTGGTTAGTGTGAAGTATTGTAGAAATTTAAAGTTATTTTTTATTAACATAAAGAGGATAGATAGTCTTTTTTTAAAATAAAATATCTTTATTTATAGCTTGCTTATGCCTTGGTTTTGTGTAAATACAACACTTGAAATTTTAAGAGTTTGTTCACATAAAATTTGTATATTGTGCCCATATAAGGTAGAATCCTATAACTTGTATATTAATTCTCAGCTGTGTTACATCAACAAATGGAAAGTAATCAGCCTTTTTCATTATTATATACAGCCCATTATAATGAACAGTGCATGAAATAGAAAAAAGCTGATTACTTTCCATACCTACATCAAACACAGCTAAGAATTAATATATACAAGTTATTTTATATATATATTCTGCAATTCCTTGCATATTTGCTTTTTTATTGTTAGGACCTCCCCACACAAAAGTCCAATCAAGGATAGGCGTGAGCCAGACCGAGAGAAAATAAGAGACAGGTCACCCATAGGAGATAAGAAGAAATTGTCAGCACCTTCAACTAATGACAAAGCCAAGAGCAAGGACAAACATGAAAGGTAATTCAGATTAACCTACAACTAGTATTAAAGAGTAAGGGCCTTTGTGCACTCATGCGTGATTTGCACGGATGCATGAAAAAAATACGAATTGAATGTACGTATTTGTATGTCGACCACTTCGAAGATTCACGAATACGAACCGAATACGGATGAGTGCACAAATGCGCTAAAGGTGTTGTGCACGTATCCGTAAAAATGCGAATAGAAAGAGTACGTTTTTATATGACGGCCACTTCGAACAATCACGGATACGAACCGAATACGGATGATTTTACGGACCCGTCAAAAAATATGAATCAAATGTACGTATTTGTATGACGACCACTTCGTAGAATCACAGATACGACCCGAATACAGATGAGCGCACAAACGCCCTAACGGCGTTTGTACATATTCATGATTAAAGAATTAGTTTACTAAATCACATGTAGATGACGCTGTCCGTTGTGTGTGTGTTGCCATAAAAGTGTTATCTTGTACGATGGTACGGAAACGTCCGTGTGCGAGTTCTACTCGCATTTGACCGGTTTTTATTTTGATGTATTATACAGATCGCCAGGCCGCAAAAAGCGCGAGCGTTCGCCGCCTCCTCGCCCCACCAGAATACACATCGGGCGACTGACACTGAACGTGTCGAGGGACCACATCCACGAGATATTCTCCACGTACGGTGCGGTCAAAGCCGTGGAGTTCCCCATGGACCGACTGCACCCGCACAACGGTCGCGGGTACGCTTATGTGGAGTTCAGCAACCCTGACGAAGCAGAAAATGCCATGAAACATATGGACGGAGGTATTTATTGTTTACTAGCTGATGCCCTCGACTTCGTCCGCGTCACTAAATCACCACAATTTAGGAATGCAATTCCTTACAGCATCAGGGTTGAGGAGTAGGAATACAAATTTTTTATGGGACAATGTCACAGTTTCTCTATTGATTAAGAAAAACTTACGCAAATTGGTTCAGAAATCTCAAAGATTACTGTGAACATAGGTAGAAAACACAACTCCTTTTTTGAAAGTCTGTTAAATTAATTTAAAAATAGCCTATGTTACTCCTTGGTTAATCCTCTTACTTGTCTGTAAAAGTCCTGTCAAGATAGGTTCTAGCTATAGCTGTTTCGAAGATTAGCCTGTTCAAACAGACAGACAAAAATTTTAAAAACTTTTGATTCAGTTATGGTACAGTTCAAATAACCATAATATTATGAGCTTAATATGAGGTAGTTATTTCCAAATTACAGACAGACACTTCAATTTTATTTATTAGTATAGATTAGACTAGATGATGTCTGCGACTTCGTACGCATGGATGTAGTTTTTTAAAAATCCTGTGGGAACACAAATCTTCCTACTTCTTTGCAAAGTATGACTGCAATTCTGCATTGTAGAGTCTAGTTCTCCTGAAGATGCTCTGGTGTCTGAGTAAAACGAAAAATCGAGAGTTGAGTAGGAGGGCGGGCAAGGCATATCATAGTACGTAGACAGACAGACACATTTTCACATTTATTATATTAGCGCGGAAGTGTGGATTAATAATATGGATTAAGCTTATTGTTCTTAGTGGATAAAATGGTATAATTTGGTTAGGACAAATCGACGGGCAGGAGATCACGGCGGCGCCCGTGCTGGTGCCGTCGCGCCCGCGCCGGCCCTCGCCGCGCGCGCCGCCGCGCCACCCGCCCATGCGCCGACACTCGCCGCCGAGGTACGCTCAGCATACAGTACCCGACAGAATATAAATATGTATTGCAAGTTGGTTGATACCAAAATAAACTAGAGTAAGGAAACTCAGTTTGATCCTGAATCGACGATCGGTCAAATATTAGGCTATGGGTGACGTGAAAGTCAAAGAAAAATAGTCATTCCATAGTCTACCTTACGTCAAATGTAGGTTACATTCATCGCCTGCCAGTGTCATCGAAGCCTCGACGTACAAGATCCCAAACTGTCGTAAACTGTGTTGATACTGTGGGTTGTCATGTCCAGGTATCGTCGGCGCAGCCCGCCGCCGCGCCGCCGTTCGCCGCCGCGCCGCCGCCGCTCGCGCTCGCGCTCCCCGCGCGCTGTGCCGCGCCGCCGCCGCTCCAGGTCCTCCTCCTCTTCCTCCCGGTAGACACACACACCCCACATTCCACCGACCATACACACACACACACATACTCAATGTCCTCATAGGTGAACAAACTAAAACACGACCTTTATTTCGAGGTTAGCCCTAGTTCACACGTATGCTTATAACATTTCAACGCTTAGTACTGAGGGTAGAAATCCCAAATCTGTACTATAGTAAATACATAAATAAAAGGCTTAAAAACTATGATAGTAAAAACATATTATTTATAAATATAAGTGGTGATTTTGAAAAGCGCTAATGTGAATCCGCCAAGTCGAGCAAACAAAGGCACATCATTATTTCCTTGAAACGTGCGTTAAAAAAGCATCCGTGTGAACGAGGGTTTATAAATAGTATTTTATTTTTATCGAGTCCCATTAATACTGATCGCAAGATATTGCAGCGAAGTCGAATAGCTCGCTTCATATTTAAAAAAAAAATGCAAATGACGTCTTGAATACCTCATTTTTCAGTACGGGGAATGCGTGATATAATCACGTACGGAAAAATGCGTTACTTGCAGCTCTTCTCGCTATGTGCGATCAGATTCACCTCAATGTCGCCACTATTCTGTACTACTAAAACTTTATTCGACTTTATAAAAATATAAATCATAATCATCTTATATCATCCCAGGAGAAGTGTCATCTTATTGTAAATTAATGAAAATCAAAATTCACAAATAAATATACCATACACCAAGGTAATATTTATTTTCATAACTCATTTGCAACAAAACAAATACCAATACAAACAATTATAACACTTCACATGACACATTCCAGATACTTCAAATGGTGAGTATTAATTAATTTGGCACCCATTTTAAACCCCGTAGAAAGTAGGTAGAGGGCCAGGACAGGTAAGTATGAATTATGTTAATACAGCCGTAGGAACGTTTGACTTTATGCATTAATAAACTATTTCTTGTTATAAAAGCTTGCAAAATGGAAACTGACCAGAGTGAGTGATCAGTGCAAACGAACTAAAAATAAAAATTGACAGGAAAGTGCAGTGCTGATGTAATTCTAGGATTTTATTTTGTAACATCAAATGAACTTGTTAATAAACATCATAATTTGACTGATTTTATTTTATTTCGTTCCCAGATCCAAAGATCCCGTGTCCCATAACAAGTGATACATTGCTCATAAGTAATATTAATTAAGAACCATAAGATGTTATGTTACCAGCTTGTTCTTTCTTAATAAAACGACTTTGTAATTTAAATACATTCTTTTATTTTGTGAACAACAGCAAATCATTAATTAAATATAGTCAGTCTTTTGGTATTCAAGTTTGATTTCCGATTATTTTACAATAGGTTAAGTAATCTGTGACAAGAACTTTGCCCTTGTACAAATAATTCGGCTCCAAGAGAGGTAATTCATGAAGGGATCTGAAAAAATAAAATCATGTTTCTTTGTAATAGTAACATGAAAATTTTACAGCTATTAGTAAGCCAGTATAATATACGGTCTATCAAATCAGTACAGTATCTGTTTGTATGCACTCAGTTTTTATAAAGGTTACTTTTGTTTTAACGTTTCGTGTCATAGACTATGACGTCATAACAAATCCAACATGGTGGACATGACCAGGAACAAAAATGTGACATATGTATCGAGTTTTGGTTCCAATTAAATTACATCATTACATAGATTTCAAATGTTTTAATGTGGTATTAAAAAGGTTAGAACTTTGAAAAATCCTTTAGGCCTTGCGCAGACGACGGACTATTGTCCGTGGAGGATCATTGACGAGCTGTATCTCATAACACACGACGGACTTATACACGGACGGACATAGTGAACTAGAGAGGGAACTCTCGGTTTGATTCTGAATCGACGATATGATAAATGTTGGTCTATTTTGACGTAAAATCGAGGTAAAATAATAGACAAAATTAGGGCTACTCTCGTCAAATGTACTGACGTGTGACACCTGCCAGTGTCGTCCAAGCCTCGACGTTTTGTTAGAAGTTCCCTAACTGTCGTGAACTGTGCTAATAATGGTTACAGCGAAACACCGTAAACCACATCAGAGTTTGTCCTCCGCGGACATAGTCCCTCGTCTGCGCAGGCCCTTAATTATTCTACTTACGGATATTGAACTTTCATATTTTTTGGACCTCTAACAGGATTCCAAGCTGATATGGGTGATTTGTTAGACAACATTAGTCCTGCTACTGCTGTGTATAAACCATGTTCTTGACATAGCTTCTCCTGGAATAGAAAATCTTTTATACGATCTGATTCGATTTTGATGAAACTTTCAGTGACAGCAAAGGCATTTATCACTTTAGACATTACACAAATAACGGGCTCGTTACTTTTGTATGGTTGGCTAGATAATCAGTGACATAAAAATATAATATGTCTTCAACAAAGTAATCCTTAAAAATGTTTTATTTTATATTTTATTTTAATTCATCATTATCAGCTGATATTTTTTAGATTCCAAGCTGCACTACAAAGTTATGTGTGCCTATATTCTTACTACTGTCAAATATATCATTACAACCCCTGGCTGGCTCACTACTGAGCACGGGTCTCCTCTCAGAAGGCTAGAAGGTCATTACGCTAGCTGAGTGCAAACTGGCATACTTTACAACCTTTGAGAACATTATGGAAAATTCTCAAGAAGGTAGATTTCCTCACGATGTTTTTTAATCGCGTAAAATGCACATAACTCTGAAAATAAGGCGTTTATGTTCGGGATTGTACACAGGACTCGACCCCCCGAACAGGAGACCGAAGTCTAACCACCGAAAATCGCCGGCCCCCTACAGAGCACGGGTCTCCTCGCAGAGTGAGAAGGGTTTGGCCATAGTCTACCACACTGCCCATGTGCGGATTGGTAGACTTCACACCACACACCTTTGAGAACATTATAGAGAACTCGCAGGCATGCAGGTTCCCTCGCGATGTTTTCCTTCACCGTTAAAGCAAGTGATATTTAATTACTTAAAACGCACATAACTCTGAAATGTTAGAGGTGCGTGCCCAGGATCGAACCCCCCACCCTCCGATTAGAAGGCGGACGTCATAACCACTAGACTATCATAGCTTATCACCGAAAATGACTAGTGTAAATTAAATCCTTACTCTCCATTCAGCAAGCATGTAGTCACTTTCGCTAAGAGCCGATGCAGCCTTATCTACATCATAGGTACATGAGAAATGAGGTAAGTAGTTTTCTGCCAGAAAGTTTACAAATGATGTTGGCTGACTTAAAAACTGTTCTATTATATCCTTTGGGCTATGGGTCAAAGATTTTTGTCCATCACTGGCTATCAATTCTGAAAGAAATGACATTCTTTAAATATTTTTAATCTGTATTTCGTAATACAAATATTTTGTATATAGATTTGAACATAAAACCCTAAAATTCCTTACCTTTGGGGTTTAATACTCTTCCTACACCATGCAAAATGCTTACTGTTTGGTCTTTGCCTAGGGACATGAATTTGTTTGATGTATTCTTTTTCTTTCTAGTCGTTTTACTTTTAACTTCTTTTTCTTTTATTATACTGGTTTCTAAATTACAGCTTGAACCTAAAAGGTAAATTAAATTGAAATCTTAAGGTATATCGTCAGTGTAGTTTCATTATCTTGAGTAACAGATAAGCTAGGAATAAATATAGCGTGCTACTCGTACGAAACGTGTTCTGATACGAACCGCCTCGCGGAATACCCTTCCGGCGTCCGTGTTTCCTGCCAAGTGTAACCTAAATACTTTTAAGGCAAGAGTGAATAGGCATCTTCTAGGTTGATTGTCGTTGAGCGCAAGCCTATCTCA
The DNA here is from genome assembly GCF_902806685.2 of Maniola hyperantus. NCBI lineage: Eukaryota > Metazoa > Arthropoda > Insecta > Lepidoptera > Nymphalidae > Maniola > Maniola hyperantus. Next base: position 7,954,094 of record NC_048550.1, read on the forward strand.
CAATAAAATAAAAAAAGGAAATTCCACTAATTGACTTATTAAAATGTACTATATGGAGGCCATAATATTATCTGCACTAACGAGACGTCGAAAAAAAAAATCCGTGTGCGTTCTTCAGCTAGATCTGTCTGTTAGCTTTACGCCGGCTCCACACGTTGCCAGCGCTGGGGCCAATGCTAATTTTCCGATCCACAGGTTCCGTTGGGCGAACAGTGTTAGGGCCAGAGTTGATGCCAACGTGTGGAGCCGGGGCGTTAGGGTTTATAATTTTTAAAAACACATGACGTATTAAGACCTACTATACAGGTTGTAACCAAAACGCTAGCTAAAACTTAGCGTTATTGTTGCAGTATCTAAACACAATCCAAAACCAATAACTATTTTTTTTGTGGTATCATACCAGTAATCATCAGTATTCAGTACTATCACCGGTCTTCGTTTTTGCTAGCGTTCTGGTTACAGCCTGTATATAAGAAATAATAATTTATTTATGACTTACACTTTTATGAAAATTAAAAAAAGCTTGCTGACCTTTTAAACATGCAAAATGTAAGTTTAAAATTGCCGATCTCACGTCACCACCTGATGTGTTGACGACAGATTCAATAATATCCGCCGTAGGAATGTTGTATGTACAGGTGTATTTCTTACTGATTATATCACTGGCTCTTTTGAGAGCTGCTTTTAGACCCGTCGCTGATACACTGTTAAATCTTTAAAAAAATCAAGCTAATTAATTAAGCTATCTTTCTTTATGTTTGTTTTCTTTTTAATTAGCACTACATAAAATCTTGTTTTTTTACTAAGGAACCTTAAAATTCGATCAAGTGCGAGTCGGACTCGCCATTCTATGGGTCACCGGTCAACTGTCATGTCAAAAGTACAGTTCACTTTTAAAATAAGGAATAAAATCGTATTTTTCACATGACAATTGACACAAGTTAAAATGGCGAGTGAGAAGTCATTTGGTACGCATAATACACACAATTTTTTAAATAGGATAGACTTACATTATATGGTGAATACTGAACTGCTCTTTCAAACTTGGTGAGAATAGGTGGAATGCTGTATTTTTATTGTCTGTGTGAGATTCAGAACATATGAATACTATTGGAGATTTTGCCCTTAGTTTATACTGCCTGGAACATTTGAAAAACTTTATAATGTACACCCAGTCCAAACTCTTGGAAAGCTGAAATTTGTCACAGATGTTTTCCTTTCTAATTTAGACAAGGAATAATATCGAAATTCGACAGGACTAAGGAATCCACCAAAGCGGAGATTGGCTGAGATGTGCTTAGCAGATCGTTGTTAGATGATGTGATAATTTTTTCGCGTCATCTATCATTACTGGCTAAACAAATCTCCACTCTGGTAGATATCGGGCCTTAGAAATAAAAAAGGATTTATATTTTCGCCGAGCGAAGCAGCGGGCGGTCTGGGTATGGGGGGCGCAAACCCGCACGTCACCCCCTATCCCGTACCGGGTTAGCGACGATCGCCAAACCATTTTTAGAACTGAAAACTTGGCCCTTAAAAACTTACTGCAGGACATGTGTAAATTCTGATGGTGTCCTTATGAAGACATTTGGAAAGTCCTCCACCAGAACCAACTTGCAGCTATTATTGTCTAATAGTGACGTATAATTTGCAGAATTAATAAGAAATTCCAGGAACTTCTTTGACTGTGGTACTTTGAACTCATAGTCCCCTAGAATCAAAGAAATAATAATTAATATCATTATAAGAATTGGATCTTCAAGTAACAAGTTACAAGTATTAATAAATAAGAATTGAGGACAGGTTTATTGGTAAGTATCAATGAATTAAATGAATTACGAAATAAATACTCATAAATCATATTATTTATAGTCCCCTGCCGCACCGAGTTTGTGTAGCCTATTCTATGAAAATTCAATCAACAATGGAGAAGTTCATGCTGTGCTGCATTTTTGGTCAGCTTATCACTTGGGTAATTAACACAGAATCTTTGCAGTGTGGAGCATGGAAAGACTGATCTTGATTGCATGCAATACAAGTTGCAACATTGTTCTTCTCAGGTGCTTAATGGACATACAAATAAAAAAACCGGCCAAGTGCGAGTCAGGCTCGCACACTGGGTTCCGTACTACAATCGTATTTTTTCGACATTTTGCACGATAATTCAAAAACTATGATGCATAAAAATCTGTTTTAGAATGCACAAGTAAAGCCCTTTCATATGATACCCCACTTGATATAGTTATCTTACTTCGAATATTGAAAATACTAATTATTAGTTCATGACCACAATTGTTTTTTTTTGTGTGATCTAACCCTAAATTCACGGTTTTCAGATTTTTCCCCTAAAGCCAGCTATAAGACCCACCTATCTGCCAAATTTCATGATTCTAGGTCAACGGGAAGTATCCTGTAGGTTTCTTGACAGACAGACAGACAACATTGTGATCCTATAAGGGTTCCGTTTTTCCTTTTGAGGTACGGAACCCTAAAAAGATTCATGATGTCAGTGAAGACATTTTTTTGAGAATGGCATACATACTGCAGTGATTTGAGAACAGTTAATATACAGGGTTACAGGAAAATAGGACACGATCCCGTTAAGGGGTTATAGTACAGGACATTAGCTATCAAACGACCCCTAAAGTGCTTATGCGAAAGTGTATCGTTTTCGAGTTATTCATTTTTTTTTTTTTTTTTTTGGTAAAAGGGTGTTTGCCACTTTAAAAATTAATAAAAAAAAGGAACAATGTATTTCAGCAGATTTTTATTTATTTATTGCTAGTACATATATTTGTTAATAATAAACAGTTATAAAACTAAAAAAATCTTCAAGCATTTTAAAATTACAGCCCAAAAACTGTACAAGTTTTCGATTTTTAAATTTAATTCTTGAATAACTTGCAAATTTTCTGTAAAAATTACTATGGCACTTATCCTGCGGATTATTTTAAAAACATCTACGTTTCGTTAGCTATCCATTGGTATAAAAAAATTATTAAAAAATCATAAAATCAAGAAAAAATTACACAACAAAGAGACCAGGTAGAAAATTCTAACAAATGGCTATTCCTAATGAATTAAATCAGAATCAATGTAAAAACGAGTTTAATGCAAAATAGTTAAAGATTATTTTTAATGAGGTCAAAAGGTAACATAAAATCAGTCGACAAACACAAAATGTGTATTTTTATGGCCGCTATAACAACAAATACTAAAATTGCAAAATGGCCGCCATAAAAATTAAAAGAAAATTAAAAATTGTTATTTCTTGTACGAAGGTACGGAACCCTTCGTGTGCGAGCCTGACTCGCACTTGACTGATTTTATATTACCTTTTGACCTCATTAAAAATAATCTTTAACCATTTTGCATTAAACTCGTTTTTACATAGATTCTGATTTAATTCTTTAGCAATAGCATTTGTTAGAATTTTCTACCTGGTCTCTTTGTTGTGTAATTTTTCCTTGATTTTATGATTTTTTTAATATTTTTTTTGTACCAATGGATAGCTAACGAAACGTAGATGTTTTTAAAATAATCCGCAGGATAAGTGCCATAGTAATTTTTACAGAAAATTTGCAAGTTACTATTCAAAGAATTAAATTTAAAAATCGAAAACTTGTACAGTTTTTGGGCTGTAATTTTAAAATGCTTGAAGATTTTTTTAGTTTTATAACTGTTTATTATTAACAAGGATATGTACTAGCAATAAATAATTAAAAATCTGCTGAAATACATTGTTCCTTTTTTTTTATTAATTTTTAAAGTGGCAAACACCCTTTTACCAAGAAAAAAATGAATAACTCGAAAACGATACACTTTCGCATAAGCACTTTAGGGGTCGTTTGATAGCTAATGTCCTGTACTATAACCCCTTAACGGGATCGTGTCCTATTTTCCTGTAACCCTGTATAGCTTAACTACTTAGATTATTATAAATACTAGTAAAAACTGCACGTTTTTATGGTGCTTGCAGGGGTGATATCCCTTTTCTCTAGTGGTTTACACCATTCTGCCCATAATAAAAATTAAAGCGTGTGATATAAGCTTTTATTTCATGGGCAAGTGGTTTTTATTGGATGTGCTGACCAACTTGTCCCATCCTCCAGTATTTATATCACTACTAATATTATAAATGTGAGTGTGTTAGTTTGGGAATGGGACAACAGATTGGTGTGATTTTTTTGCACAAATGTACTTAAAAATTTAGTGGTAAAGGCTACTTTTTATCCTGAGAAACAAGAGTTCCCACTGGATTTAAAAAAACCTAAATACACATGGAGGAAGTGGCAGGTGTCATCTAGAAATTCATAAACTTGTTATTACCGAATTCACTAGGATATTCAATGTCTAGTGGTGTAATCCATTCTGTCATTTTAACATTATACTTAGCAGCTATGGTTCTTATACAAGCAGTTTTTCCACAGCCCACCGGTCCAGATAGCAACAGCATATCATTATTGGCATTCACACAAGCAGTCTTCAGCCATTCGTCTACTTCTTGAACCTTCTTATTGTGAACTGCCAGGTCCTTTACAGTGACTGGATCAAAATTTTTCATCCAGTTTTTGTCATTAATATTTGGTAAGCTACCATTCTCTACAGGCATGGATGCTTCCTAAAATTAATTTATAGATCACATATAGTCCGCGACCGGTTGAAATGTCAATCGGCGTATGAGGCGGGGGGACTAGGAGGCTAGGTCGCAGGTTCGCAGGGCGTTCCCTCCCTGATTGCCATCATGATCTGTCGCATACTCTTATTGTGTACTATATATTGGTTAAGTAGTAATAAGGGTTTTTAAAGGAATCATAATTTTAGGAGCCTTTTTTAGAGAAACATTTAGAGAAACATTTTTTACTGAAGCAGTTGAACACTAAACAGATCATTCTTTATTATTATTATTATTTATTTATTTATTATTTAATTAGAACGGCCATAAAGCCCAATTACACTAATTAAACTACGAGTACTAACTAACATAAAATTATAAATTTTCACGAAAGTGCAAGATCTGACCCATGAGGTCAGACCCATTTGTCAGCAAATATGTCACAGCGAGGGGACTCCTTCAGCAGCGCGTTGAGCGCAGCCAAAGTGCGCGGTATGGGTGACCTGGAGCGCGCTACCGTGCGACTAAACGGACTTACGAAAAATTTGGCGGAGATAGCTGTAATTAGAGGGTGCATAAACGCAGCAGAGCTTGTTGTGCAGTTCAGAGCAGTCACACCCCTAAGAATCTTGCAAATTGTACCAATTTGGTCGCAGTCTCTTCGGGTTTTGAGCGAGTGGAAACCCAAGTGCCCTTGGAGAAATTTTGTGGGATACATAAATCATCATGTCCCTGGAAAACAAACAGGATGGCACTGCCAAGGTTAATAGCCTGCATAACCTAATATTTTGTTTCTCACTTTCTTACCTTATTACTAATCGGTTTTTGGACATTTGAGGTATCTTTTTTAACTTTCTTTGGAACTGGACTGTCATCAAATTCGAAAAGAGGTTTAAACCATTTTTTGTCCTGTAAATAATGTACATTTTAGGCATCTAAAATAATGTTATGAAGTCATTTTTATTATAATCATAAGATGATTTATTTAAATACTTAATAAAAGACAAAATAATATTACCTTTGCTAAATTAGGCATCTTTGATATTGTGTAATGTTTAAAGGAAAAATTAAAGTTTCCTCTGGGAATTAATGCAATATTATAATTTAAGCTAGTTGATACGCTAGTGCAAAAAACCTTTTTTGAATTGTTACACCAAACTTGTAAACACAGACCATGCTTGTAAACACAGATTAATAGGGATACTAATTACTACGTATCTTGTAAAAGTTACCTGTGAAAGTTACTAACACGGTAACACCGCATAAATAAAATTGAAGTGATATGACAGTGATGGACAGAAAATAAAATAGAAAATTATGAAAAAAATTCTGTACTCTATGGAAAAATTACAACTTTGAGACTTTATTTTATTTTAGGCCAAATGCAGACATGAGACAGCTCTTGAATGTTGATGGTTGTCACGAAATTGATCTTTAAATATCATCTAAGCGAACTTGCGATGCTTTTTTGAACGAAATTAAATATTACTGGAGATGCTGGAGAAGCTGTGACGGAATGAAAGCTGTTGAAACTTTATTGTATTATACATTTTGATCGAAATCACAAGCTTTAGACTCAATTTTAGTACAGTTTTAATCATCTGGGTTGGAAATAACTAAGTTTAAAGTATTATTCAGTGATCAGGATCGCAAACTTCAGACCCAATGTTTTGGCCGTTTTGCTTGCAAAATGAGTTCTTATTTTCTGTGTACCAAAAACACCTGGGGAAAAAAGAATTTTGATCAGAAGGGAAATTACACCGTTTTATTTGCACGCTCCTCATCAGTACCCTTATTATAAATGCGAAAGTGTGTATGTTTGTTGGTTTGTCCTTCAATCACGTCGCAACAGCGCAATGGATTGACGTGATTTTTTGCATGGGTATAGATAAAGACCTGGAGAGTGACATAGGCTACTTTTTATCCCGTAAAATCAAAATGTTCCCACGGGATCTTTAAAAACCTAATTCCACGCGGACGAAGCCCGGCGTTACGGGCATCAGCTAGTAATTTATACTTACAATTTCCGAATGTCCATGCATTGCTCATTGTAGGCTGTAGCTGTACCTACCGGTTTAAAATAGCCAAAGCAATGGACTAACTACTATGGAAAGCTTCGATTCAAAACCTTGAATACTTTTAGTAAGTAGGTAGCCTATTACTATATAATATTTACTAGTTTTCACCGTTAAATGACGTTTTCTTTTTAAATAATAAACAAAATTATCCTTGTCTTGTCGATGAGATGAGTGAACCGGTGGCAGAACCTAACAAAATCTGAGGTGTGGTTACAACCTAAAATCAGTTCTACCAACGTAGACAGACAAACCTAGTTTCTCGCTCATGTCCTCGCTTTTCTTTCTCTCATTCTCGCAGTGTTTGACAGCTGACCACAGAGTACCTAGGTACTTTGTAACAGCTGACTTCGACATTTTAACAATTTAAATTTTAAGTCAAAGTCACAGAGTGTCAAAGTCAATCTCCACGAATGCTCGTAGTTACGTAAAATATTTTTAATATTCTTATTTAAATGTTGTACAGTCGATAAATACAGCTAATGTACTAAGTTTGTAAGTAAAACTATACGAAATTATCCAAGTGTATTTATAAAGTATTCGGAAAATCTGTGAGTGCGTTGTAAAGGGTTATTGAGTTACTACGTAATTACGTTCCAGGTAAAAATGCAAGCTATCAAGGCTTTGGGGGCTGCAGCTCCTTCCACCGTTCTTTCGGTGGTAAAGAAAGGAGCATTTGCTCCTATAATAGATCAAGTACGCCAAACCCATTTGCCGGCACCTGATCCAAAAGAACAAAGACCGTATTCCCCTTTCCAAGACACTAGTAACATGGCAGAGTATGCTGTGGCTCGACTAGACGATCTGTTGAACTGGGGTAGGAAGGGTTCAATGTGGCCCATGACGTTTGGTTTAGCTTGTTGTGCTGTTGAGATGATGCACATAGCTGCTCCCCGCTATGATATGGACAGGTAAGTGGGTTGAATACACCATCTACTTATATATTTTTCTCAAATAAATGTTGGTTGAATGGGAATTATTTTTAAAATCCATTGGCTTTTCATGGTTATGTTCCTCACAGCTGCAGTTGTCTGAGAACCTAATCAATCACTTGTTCCACCAGTTACAATGACAGATTGAGATATTATGTAAACCACTGCAGTTATTGTATATTTATTATTCAGTCTACTCTTTAGTTAACATTTAGCACAATCATTTGTAATTTTTATGGATATGATAAAGTTCCTAGGTAATCAACAAAAAGATACAGAATAGCCCTGAAGATCTTATAAATATCAAGAAGTTACTTTTACCTATTTGCTTGTTTCAGATACGGTGTAGTATTCAGAGCTTCACCCCGACAATCAGATGTAATGATCGTAGCTGGAACTTTAACTAATAAAATGGCACCTGCACTAAGAAAAGTGTATGACCAGATGCCTGACCCAAGATGGGTCATTTCCATGGGCAGCTGTGCCAATGGTGGTGGATACTATCACTACTCTTATTCTGTTGTAAGGTAAGCAATATTTAAAACTAGAGGATGCCCGTGACTTCGTCCGCGTGGATTTAGGTTTTTAAAAATCCTGTGGGAACCCTTTGATTTCCTTGGATAAAAAGTAAGCCTATGTCCTTCCCCGGGATGCAAGCTATTGCTGTACCAAGTTTCGTCAAAATTGGTTGAACGGATGGGCTGTAATAGGCTAGCAGACAGACAGACACACTTTCGCATTTATATTAGTATGGATAGTAGACAGGAAGTTCATAGTGAAGCTAATTATAGTATTTTTCTGTCTATGTCTTCTAACCTTTTAAATAATAACTTGTCAGATTTTAGATAATTCTTATTATCATGTACACAATCAAATTGCACATGCTATCTGTTTTTTTCATCATTTCATACTGCAGTAATGAAGGAACGCTTTCAATGAAAATGATACGAGCCTCATCAAAATATGTTTAGTAGTTATCAAGATTAGAATATACAGAGACACATTTTTTTGGAAACTCCTTTCTGCTAATGCACAACTTTATTAATGACTAGCATTTGTTCACAATTTAGTCTGTGGTACATATTATGTAATTTAGTCTTTGTTACTTCTGAATAAAATAGCTTTCTAATGGTGAAAGAATTATTAAAATCGGTTCAGAAGTTTCATGGTTTATCGATTACAAACAAACAAACAAAAACAAAAGTTTATAATATTAGTATTTAGTATAGATCAGTTGCCAGTTAGGTCATCAGTACCCTTATTATAAATTCGAAAGTGTGTTTGTTTGTTGGTTTATTGGTTTGTCCTTCAATCACGTCGCAACGGTGCAACAGATTGATGTGATTTTTTGCATGGGTATAGATAAAGACCTGGAGAGTGACATAACCTACTTTTTATCCCGGAACATCAAAGATTACCCACAGGATTTTTAAAAACCTAATTCCACGCGGACGAAGTCGCGGGCATCAGCTAGTAAGTAATAATAAGTTGCAGCCAAATAAAAATCAACACTTGTTTAACCGTCCAAATTGACTAGAAATGATTTTAAATGCATACTAAACACGAAAGTGTCTGTTTGCTAGCTTTTCACGGCCCAACAGTTTAACCGATTTTGATGAAATTTGGTAACAGAGTTAGCATACAAGGAACGACAAAGGCTACTTTTTATCCCTGAAAATCAAACAGTTCAATTAGAATCCTAAATCCATGCGGACAAAGTCGCAGCCATCTTCTTCTTCTTCGCTCTGGGCCGGTTTCCGCACTTAAACGTTTCCGTCTATTGTGCGTGCCGCCAGCCATCATCTAGGTAGTTCTTTATAAAATTTTAATTTTCACTTGCATAATATGTTTGTTATTATTATATTTACAGAGGATGCGATCGCATTGTGCCTGTTGACATTTATGTCCCTGGATGCCCGCCCACAGCAGAAGCTTTACTGTATGGAGTCCTTCAACTACAGAAGAAAGTCAAGAGAATGAAAACAGTCCAAATATGGTACCGAAAGTAAAATAAAAACGAATATATAAGATTATGAATATAGCATATAAATGATATTGTTTTTATTTTCATCACTACAGTAACATAATCAAGTAGTTGGAAATTCTAATACCTTTCTGATATTGATTTTTAATATTATAGCAATCTATTGTTTTCAGTGTTATATAAAATAGAATTATTAGTAACTGACCAACTTTGTATTATTTATTGAATTTCCTGCAATCTGTCTAACTGAAACTTCCTGAAGGCGAATTTTTCAATTGCCAAATCTTTACCAAAGAATATTGGAAATTCATCAAAGTGTAAAATCCCTTATAGTCAGTGTAAAGTTTATTTGGCGATTGAGAATTCGGAATATTCTTAGATAAGGTTGTAAAGAATAAAGCACAACGGGAAACAAATTGGGCCCATGATTTGATAGAATTTGCTGTAGGAGAATTTATGACGGATAACAATACATTTAAATTTGCATTGGAACATCGGCAGAAAGTTGCCTGTCTATCTGGTCTATATTTCGGAGAGTGTGCTGAACAACTTTTCAACCTGGTTCCTCTTTCACTTTTCTACTATCGTACCGCAAGGCATCGCCAAGGTCTGCAGTAGTCTGCACCCGTACGTAGTCGAAATTCCACGGATACGTACGAAGCTATTTGCCTCATTTCTATTTCGAACCGCTAAGATTTGGAACAATCTTCCCCGCATCAGTTTTCCCCTCCAATTATAATATGGGTACCTTCAAGACAAGAGTGAATAGGCAAGGCAATCTTCTAGGCAAGCGCGCTCCATCTTAGGCTGCATCATCACTTGCCACCAGGTCTGATTGCAGCCAAGCGTTGTCTATAAATTAAAAAATATATATATGGTGAAATAGGACTTTATGTGCGCGAATGTTAGTAATTTCGGATATATACGACGTCATAAAAGTCCTCTCAGTCTTGCATAAGGCATTTTAAAAGACAGTACTATCATAAAGGTTTACGATTTTCTACTCACAGTAAATATGATGAGCTAGTGCTCGTTGTGTATCGTGTGCCAACATTGAAGTGCACGCGTCGTACACCTCAATGTTAGTTTACTAGCGATCCGCCCCGGCTTCGCACGGGTAACTTATTACTATTTCTCTATTTTAGGGAGGAGGTAGGGATCTCAAATTTTTTTGAAAATAAAATGCAGCCTGTCACTCAGGAATAACACAGCTTTCTAGTGGTGAAAGAATTTTCAAAATCGGTTCATCAGTTCCAGAGCTTACTTCCTACAAACAAACTTTACCTCTATATAATATTAGTACCTAGATTGGAACAAACAATCAATCAAATCAACAATCAAAAGTTGAGATTACTTTTATAACAGCGAATATATTATGTATCCCGTGGTAAAAATACCTATTTCATTCACGAGTAACTATTTTTCTCGAGCGGTGCAAGAGCCCTGGGCCCAAAACTTGCCATTGTGCTTGAGGGAAATTAGGATTTATAAATAATCAATTAACTTTAATAAATCAAATTTTATTTATTAAAGTTAAGTGCCCATGGTTTATCCATTTCAGACGAGTCTGGACACACTTTTTCTAGTTTCGTCTGAGCCGTAGATAGAATAATAGGTAGATTTAAGTACTGTGTAGCCGCGTAACGATGAATAATAACACGACAATTATTACCATTGTTTAGTAGTCAATATTTGTATTAACCGATCAACAATATTTGTATTAAACGTTTTTTATGTGAAAACAAGTAAATAACTCATGAGAAATACAATTACGCCACAAATTCTCAAAGTTTGTTTCGCAACTAAAGTTGCATGCCTTGTATGTATTCTTGAAAAAAACCACAATAAGGGACAAAAAATAGGTTAGCTGTGTCTCTGTTTATCACATTATTAGTAACTTTATCTATGCTCTCTTTTTAGTGTGAATGAGAAAGCAAACGTTCCTGTATCTACCTTTATTACTCTATCTACGATCGCATCTTGTCATCAGATGCGCGAGGACAACTTTTTCAGCTTAAGCTGATCTAGACAAAGCTCAAGCTTATAGATGCTTACTAGATCGATTAGACACTCATGCGATAACCAACCAATGGATGCAATGTGCAACCAGCCAGAATTTTAATAAAAATAAACAAACTTACAGTAGCGGGCAAGAAATATTGTACATCGACTTTTAGAATGAGATTTCGGCTTTATAGAGCGTCGTCTGTCACTTATACCTGTGACATTTTGTCGGTCTCAACGACAGAGACAACGCTCTACGTGACCGATGATCGATGTACAATATTTTCTGCCGCGTTCTGTAGCTCAGGTTGTGTGTGGTATCAGATATGAGTGAGTGAGATAATTATAATGTCATGTTTTGAGGTAAAAGAAAAAGAAAGTCATGTTGGTATAAAAATCAAAAGTTTTAATGGTATTTTCTGAATCGCACCAAGCTTTCATTTATTTTTAGTATACAGAATGATTTTTGTATAAACTATAATACACTTCTGAGTTACCCTTCATGAAATCATGAGAACACAATCATCAAATGTGCCTTAAAACAGGTTTTAATAATCATAATTTCAATTTTGTCTGACTTAGTCCATTAATGTTAGCTTTTAATGGCACATATCGAGTTCACTAAGACAAACCATTAAATCATTATTTTACAGTGTTGCATTATGAGACAAACTAATATGGAAAGTTATAAAGTAGATAACATGATTTTAATTATTACATTATCTAGCTGCAAACACACTACTCTGAAGTCAGACAAAATGTATTTCACAATATAATAATATCACATTTTAAATGCATTAAGAAGAAATGTCAACCACTATTTGTAAAAGAATTGTATCTTGAGTCTACTAGAAAAGAGAAATAAATATAAATAAATAAATAATCCTCCACTGGTACAATAGAAAAACCATTATGAGATTTTTAACGGAAGTGTAATTTAAACTTCCGATAGAATAATAATAATTTATGGGTTTTTTTTCCTTCATATGACGTTAAATAAACCGATTCTATATTTTAACACTAATTTACAACTAATATTTACATTTTATTTATAAGTATATATAAATATGTATAATTATATCGATAGCGATTCTGATAATCCTATCCTTCACATAATTCAGCGCTTTAATGTATAATTAACTAATTATGGTCACAATAACAACTCGATAGATATTTCCATGTAAATAAACAAGCAGTAGTGTACAGGCCCGCGGCGACGGCCGCGCTCTCGTCCTATATTGCACATGACACCGGCTCGACTGCCTCGCGCCGGACGCGGCCGACGTCCGCAAGCGACGTTACAATAAATAATTCTCTAAACCGATACACTCGGAACTAAACTGTCACTCGCTATGTACACGGGGAGCGGCGGTCGCGGGCGCTCGCTATCATCGCGGCTCCTCCTTCTTGAGCAGGTCGAGCGGCGCGAGCGGCGCCAGCGACGCGTGCGCGCCCAGAGGCGGCAGCGGCCCGCCCGGCAGCGAGCGGTGCAGCAGCGGGCTCGACTTCAGCTGCTGGTGGTGCGCGTACGCGTTCAGCATCTTGGCGCGGTCCTCCTCCGCGCGGATCGCCGCCTCCACGAAGGGCGCGAACCGCATGTGCTGTAGCGGGTCGAACCGGTAGGGGTCCCAATGCGAGGGTGGCGGGTATGCGGGCAGCGTGGGCGGCGGCCGCGGCGGCTCCTTCCGCTCGTCTTTGGGAGGCTCCGGGATGCCGTTGCGCAAAGGAGACCGCGTCCGCGCCCGTTCCATCTCGCGCTCGCGCTGTTCACGGAGCTTCCGACGCTCGCGCTCCTCGCGGTCCCGCCTCTCGCGTTCCTCGCGCTCGCGCCGGGCGCGTTCGCGCTCCTCGTGCTCGCGGCGCACCTCGGCCGCAGCCGACACGGGCGGGCGCACGCCGCGCCACGCGTCGTGCAGCGACATGGGCGGCGCGTGGTGCAGGCCGTGCAGCGAGGAGGACAGCGCCAGCTCGCGGCCGTAGGCGGAGAGGCCGAACGGCGGCGCGCCGGGGAAGGCGGCGGCGCCGTAGCGCGCGAAGGGCGACACGCCCAGGTGGCGGTCAGGCGGCGGCGCCAGAGCGGGCCGCGCGGGGTAGCGCACCATGCCGAGCGGCGTGTGGTGCGGCAGGTAGGGCGCGGGCGGCAGGTCGTATGGCGAGCGGTAGGCGGGCGGCGGCGGCGCGGGCGCGGGGAAGGCGCGCAGCTTGTCCTTGTCGCCGCCGATGGACACGGCCGCGCCGCCGGTCTTCTCTTTCTGTTGATGATTGTAGATCTCCCAGGCGATCCGAACGTGCATCGCGTTCCATTTGCCGGTTTTCTGCATAACATTTCAATAATTAATTCTGTGACTCGTGTGATCTCCATCCGACGTGCGAATATATGAAAATATGTAAGCATGCACGTAATGAAGTGCGAAAGGAAACCTACCGCGACAGCGGGGCGTGCTGGTGGTTTAGTGGCGGAGTCGCTTGCGGCCGACACTACGGGCTGTTAACATGAGGCGATGCAATGTTAATGATGACAGCAAATAAAGAGGGAAGCACTAAGCTAAATAAGTTATCTAAGAGATGAAATATTGGATATAAGTATTTTGTTACTGTACTTAGATCGCATTAATGATTGAACCAAACCCATAAAATGACTTAAAAATAGATAAAAAACCTAAACTAGAATACAGATAAAAATTAAAGTACATGTGATGATGAATATTAGCTAATAGTAGCAGCTAAAAGTGATGAAAGTAGAATTTTATTTACAGTTGTGTGTTGTATCAACGTTTACCTTAGGGGCGTAAGTAGTGAGCGGCGCGGGCGGCACGTAGGGCGCCGTGGGGTGCAGCAGACTGGAAGAGTACGGGTAACCAAGGCTGAGACCGGTTCGATATAGTGACGTCATTTTCCCAACGTCTTTGAACTGAAACAAAACACAAATTTTACATTTAAGGCTTGTAGGGACCCAAGGACTAAGTAGTTATAAAATAGTATATATACGTCCCGCAAATAACTAATGCGCGTGGCCGCCATTTTAGTGACGTCAGCACTAGACTGCAGTTTCGAGCTGCTGGTATATTTTATTTCGGCTGACGTCCAAATGACGTCATTTCGATGTTAATGCGACATGGATCAACCGCAATAGCAATTTGCGGGACTTTTACCAGTGTCTTTAATTAATTTAATTTAATTTAATTTGTTCTTGTGCAACAAGGCATACAGCATAATGCTGAGCTGGGACCCTTTTTCGGGTTGTGCCACTCATGACCGTTTGTTGCGGCGCTTCTTTAGCTTGAAGCGCGTTGAGCTCATGCTCAGGTGGAAAAACGCCGGAATAACCAGCTCTTAGTTTTAAGATGTGATGTGTGGCACAGTTTGCTAAATAAGTATTTTCTTTCTTTCTTTCATGATCAACCCATCACCGGCTCACTACAGAGCACGGGTCTCAACTCATTACCCACGACGCTGGCTAAGTGCAGATTGGCACGCTTCGCACGGGGCTGTTCGGGGCGTTCCCACCCCGATTGCAATCTCGAGCTGTCGCGTACTATAGGTATGAGTCAACAGAGACGACGCTCTACGAAGCCGAAATCTCTTTCTAAAGTTTGACGTGCAATCTTTCGTGGATTGGGTGGAAGGAAGAGTCTGCCCTATGAATATGAAAAAAAAAATGAGGAAGAGAGTTCATCGAAGATGACCCCTCACACTGGGCAGCGACGGAAACGACTCCAGAAATATATAAAAAGTTAAAGAACTATTTTTACCAGTGGCGCATGAGGCACTAGCAGCTGGTGCGGGTGGTGCGGCCCAGGCGGTGCGTGCGGCGCGTGGGGTGCGTGCGCGGCGTGCGACGCGTGCGAGACAGGCGGGTGCTGGTGCACGTGCGTGTGCTGGTGCTGGTGGTGGTGCAGCTCCGTGCGCACGCCCACGGCGCCCGCCGCTGCCAGGAACCGGTTGTCCAGTTCCCGCCGGAGGAGATCAGCACCTGGACCTGCAACGGGGAATATGAACAATGCATATGACATATCCATATTAATTTCGAATGTTTGTTTACTACTTTTTTACGAATTTTTCGTGATGCCATCTGAATGAAGATCACAGCTGAAAATCAGCGCTGTATGCTCGTGTTTGTGCATGGGCACACAGCATTATGCTGAGCTAGGATCTTTTTAGGGTTCCGTACGCGAAAGGTGCTAATGGAACCCTATTACTAAAACTCCGCTGTCTGTCAGCGGGCTGTATCTCATGAATCAGGGACAACCCTCCACCTCTCATACCCACCAAACTCTCGGTTAAAACTCTCGAATCGCGGGAGGGTGCCCGTTCGGTACTTGCTCTTGGCGTTGACTTATCTCATGAACTGTATCTAAATTTACGTAAAGTTAGTAATTTATAATTTAGGATATACTCACTAGTTTGGAATAGTGATTCTGCAGAGAAAGGGTTGGGATTAGGCGGAGGCAGCGGCGCGCCGAACAAAGGCGGCGCGGGAGCGAAGCCGGCCCGCTCCGAGCCTGTGGGCCTGCTGGAAGATAACAACACCATAACTATGGTAAACCCATATTACAAATGTGAAAGTGTTTGTTTGTTGGTTTGTCCTTCAAATCGACGTGATTTTTTTGCATGGATTTAGTTAATGACCTAGAGAGTGACATAGGCTATTTTTTATCCTGAAAAATCAGTATTTTCAATCAGATAAATCCACATTATGAAGTCACATAAATCATCTCGAAAGTAATTAAAATCAAGTGGTTTTTCATTTTATGACAAGTTAGTTCCTTCTGTGCGGCGTCACCTACTGGTCAGTGATAATGCAGTCCATAGACACGTGTACGCGACAGGCCAAGATGGCAACCGGGGTAGGAACGCCCTGCACACGTACGCTTACAGTATTAGGGATGGTACTGCAGCGGATATACTCACGTTACCCCCCAGTGCGCGGGCGGCTTGGCGCTGGAGCTGATGCTGGGCACGGTGGGCACGGGCGCCAGCGAGTGCGCCAGGTGCGGCGCGGGCGTGGGCGCCGTGGGCGTGGGCGCCGCCAGTCCCGTCAGCCCGCCTAGCGCGCTGAGCCCCGTCGACAGCGGGCCCAGCGTACTTGACACGCCCAGCGTTGGGACTGAACCCTGGAAATTATTATAACTACGTGTTTACAATTGAAGCCTCATTCATCATGCCAAACCATAGCCGGCTCACTACAGAGTACAGGTCTCCTCTTAGTATGAGAAGGATTTGGTCATAGTCCACCACACTGGCCTAGTGGGGATTGGCAGACTTTACACATCTTAGAGAAAATTATGGAGAACTCTCAGGCATGCAGGTTTCCTCACGATGTTTTCCTTCACCATTAAAGCAAGTGATATTTAATTACTTAAAACGCACATAACTCGAAAAGTCACGAAAAGTTACAGGTGCGATCGAACCCCCGACCTCCGATTAGGTGGCACACGTCCTAACCACTACGCTATCACAGCTTTTTTTGAAGCCCATTAGATTAATGGTTTTGGAGCTCGATTTTCCCCTTTAATCTTGCTACAAAATATTGCTCTGCTACCTACCAAACATCATTCTTGACTGGGCTCGACAGACGGACAACAAAGTGATCCTATAAGGGTTCCTTTTTTCTCTGGAAATATGGAACCCTAAAAATAAATAAACCTGAAAGTATAATACCTTAAAACAATCATGCAAACTACACATCTTGATAGTCTCAATAATTTCACCCCAAATCTGCAGACCACCGCTCCTGCCACATCGTAATCACATCTGACCCGATATCCCGCTTGCGTCTGCTCAACTCCTTCTTGGGCATGGACTGGCGTGCGTCCTCGATTTTCCCAGTACGGATAGAAAAACCGATAGACGTGCGTTGGGGTCCCAAGGTGCTGGAATGGCGTTCTCGCACCAGGAATGAATGAACGACATCAAGCGAGTCGTAGTGAAAGTCCATACAAGAGATCTATGTCCAGTAGTGGACGTCTATCGGTTGATGGTGATGATGATGAACTTACAGGTAAAGGTGCAGGCAATGGGCCGGCGAGCGGGGCCACGAGCGGCGCGGCCAGCGGCGCCGTGAGCGCTGACGAGACGGTGGGCGCGGCCGACGCGCCGCCCGACGCGACCGTGCTGCGCGACAGGCTGCTGATGTTGCTGCTGAAACCAACCGGAATACGTGTTAAGTTGGGGGAAAAGCCTTTTAGGTATAGTACGCGACAGTCGAGATGGAAATTGGGGTATGAGACGCTCGATCTCTCGCGTACAATAGACTGAACTACGCGACCGCGACACGCAACACTTGGGAGACGATATTCACACATTGCTTTATATAGAAACTAGCTGATTGCCCACGACATCACGTGGATTCAGGTTTTTAAAAGTCCTATGGGACCTCTTTATTTTGCGGGATAAAAAGTAACTTCTCCAGGGGGGTGATTCGCTAACTCAGTGTTCAATGATGAATGATAGCCACCAAGTTCATTTGATATTTATTTTTAATCCATTGAAGGGTTATCAATTAGGAATCATTTTAATATCATTCAGTGAAGCAGCAATCTAGAACCTACCAATGTCAAATGAGCTTGGTGGCTATCATTCATTGTTGGAGACTGAGTGAGTGAATCGGTATGCAGGTCAATAAGTATTTACTACGAGTATGTATGTATATCCATGCAAAAATCTCGGGTCGAATATAACATAATATATAGTCAGATTAAAAGTTTGTTATGGCTTCTTTACAAGAACTAAACGGATAGGTAAAGCCTACGCTTCTATGCTTACAACATAAGCCCATTTTGACCTCGTTTCGTGTGTAATAAATACAAGATAACAAGTAAATTAACGTTAAAACTTTGTTTTTATCAATTCAATCATTATTTTGAATTTTTAGATATCCCCTCTGTACAGTTCAAATTCGAAATTCACTTAATTGTTGTATCAAGTTTTGTCATGGGAACGAAATTCGTGTGCGAAGGTCCACAAAAACCGGTTCAGTAAGAGTAAAAAAAAACTGATCATAGGATGTGAAACAAATGCATAAGTTTAATGAAACTAAAAACAAATATGTCAGTCACAATGGTGACTGTGGCAAAACTAATAGCAGAAGTTGTTAGCTATGGTTGGTGCAAAACAAGTAATCGAATCTAAAGTAGCAACATGGTGATTTGCACAGGTTAGAGACTTAGGATTAAATCTACAAGCCCGGCTGAGTTCTCTTTTTGTGCAATGCGCCTTGTGTTGAGAGATTGGACTACTTGTTTTACCCCAAGAGCCAACTAACCAGAATGGATGAATATGCCATGATTGACGGAACTGACTGATGCAGGACCGAACGTGTAATGGGCGACAGAAAAAGGGTAACATTACCTGAAACTCTCTCGCTCCCTGCTGGGGCTGTGCCCCCGCGGCGAGTAGGAGAGCGGCGCGTGCGCGGCCAGCGAGCCCGGCGTGTGCGGCCGCACGCCCTTCGGCGTCTTGGGCGCCACCAGCGGTGACGCCGACAGGCTTGTCCGCTGGAAGTTGCAAAGAACGCACAATTATTACTTGAACGTATTAGAATGAATAAAAAATACTATAAAGACAGTCGATACTAACCGCATCAGCAGTATTTCTCGGAGACGCGGCAGACGGCGGAAGGTAGGGACTGTGTTGGAGGGTGGGCGCGTAAGGAGCGTACAAAGTGGGGTAGGAACCGCCCGAGTACACGGCCGGAGGAGGATAGCCGTTCAGCGCCATCGCGGAACTCACGGTAGCACTTTCGCTTCGCGCCGGTATCTCGCTGGCGGGAACCGGCACCGGCCGCGAATCTACCATCGGTGGAACTATCGAGTGACTGTTTACACTACTGCTGCTAGACGCCGGAGTTAACACCGTTGGAGCGCTTGAAATCGGGGTGGGATCTATATTCATAGGTTGATGCAACGTGACCGCCGGCGCTAAGGACGCCGGATGAGGAGGCAAACTTAAACCTGGATGCTTTATACTCGGTGTGAAACTAGATATTGTACTTGTGGTCGTGGTGCTCGATAAATGTGGTGCGCTTATGTGATTCGGCGTCGACGTCGCCAGCGGGTTGGAACCGCTCATTGGAATATTCGCGTGGCTCATGATACTGTGGCTACTGAGCGGATGAGTGAAATGCATTGCGGCCGGTGGATTCGTAGTAGACGGCAGGTGATTTGCCGATATGTGGTTCGCCACACTGAAAGCTGTGTGATGCGAGGGTCGACTCGCGTACATCGGCTGCGCGGAATGTTTCTGTAAACTGGATTGACCCGGATAGGGCATCGAATGGCTGTGAATACTGGAACTTATGTTCGAGTTTACATGACTAGACCCGATAGACGGGGCGACGAAGGGGCGGGAGATCGGGGCCGCCGGAGACGACGGTCGGCCGGAAGGCGTTTGACTCGGAAGACTGCTAGGAGCGGACGCGGGCGGCGTCTGTGACGCAATGCTCTGCGGCACGCCATTCGGCACGATGCGGTTGGGGAACGAGGTAGGAACGGAAGGGTGAACCTGCGCCTGCGCCGGCGACGCGTTCCGGACGTCGTGGCCGGGTATCACAGGGTGAGGTTGCGAGTGGGGTCCGCGACTCGGGAGACTAGGGTGCGGCGCGGGCGTCGCCGTCGGCACCAGGTGAGGCGCGCGCGGCGCGGGCTGGTGCGCGTGCAGGTCGAGCGGCGCGTGCGGCGGCTCGGGCTGCGGCGGCTCAGTCCGCGTCTCGTGGTTGGTGTGGCGGTAGTCGGGCAGCGCGGCGACGGCGTGCGCCTGGTAGGCGGTGTGCGAGGGGAAGAGCGGCGAGGGCGCGGGAGGTGCGGGTGGCGCGGGCGTCGGACTGTCGGCGGCGGCGCGCGCGCCCGTTTGCAGCTTATTGTTGCTGGCCGGGCGCTCGGGCGTGTCGGCCCCGGCAGCGCCCACGGGCCGCGCGGGGACCTGCGTGGCGGCTTGGCCGTCGAGCGCAGGTATGTGCGCGCCATTGTTGCGGTGCGGCGTGTCGGCGCGGAAGGGCGGCGGTGGCAGCGCGGGCGGCGGCAGTGCGGCCGGCGCCGGCGAGGGCGCGGGCTGCGGCAGCGGCGCGGGTGCCGGGCTCGCGCTGCCGCCGACGGGTGCACGGGACAGAGCCAGCGCGCCGCCGCTGCCGCCTCGCGCCACCAGCTCGTTCTTGACACCGCCACCGCCACCCGCGCCTGTCACCCGGAACAGAGACCCAGCGTCCGATGCCTGTTAAAATTAATAGAATACAATGATGTTTTAAAACTACCAATTAATTATGTTTCTCGTTATTCTAGTTAAAACTGTAAAATATGTACCAATTTAATATTATAGTATAAATGAAGATAATTCTTACATCATCCATCGATGCATCGTGATACCTAGGAGATGCATTTCTGCTATTTTCTGGACTAGCCTGTAACAAAAAGAAATAGTTCCATTAACTATTTTTCTCTTAAATTTATTTTTATTTAATTATATTTGCAAAGTCATCAATCATATTATAGCTATTATATGTCTATGTTTAAACAAAAGAGACCGCGATTTTGATTTAAATAACATCGTCGTTAAGATAATGGTAGTGCATCGCTGAGATCATCTCATTTATTCAGAAGATAGGTGAGGACCCCACGCCAGAAGGTATAATGAAGACATTACTATTCAAAGCTATGTTCCTGTACACCTATTGTTCTTGCCTAATACACAATATCCGCTTGTTGAAGACCATGTTCCTTGAGAGATATCGTATCAAGACACTATTGGAATATGCATACAGCGCTGAAGCAATCTCTTTGACAATTGACGTGCGTAGTTACATTACAATGGCTTTATGTTTCCTAATAATTAAATTATATTGCAATGAAACTTATAATTTTGTATCTGAAAAGTGAAAATATCATCTGAGGTACGAGTATATTGTAAAAATCTGCTCACTATATTTATAACGACTACAATTTGAAATACCTTACAAGTTAACAAATCAATTCAGAAAACTTTACTTTCAGGATCGTTAACCATGAAGGTTCAGATAAAAATGGGACAAAACATATGTGGTACCTACTTAGTCCCTAACTTAGCATTTAGTTTTAGAGGATGGTACTTGTTACATTGTTAGATTCGCTTCCACTAGCCGTTGTCACCGGTTGTAAGTTTTGTTGAGGTATCTTGTTTAGGTCCAAAGAAAATGTTGCCAGCGTTAATTTGGTTTAATGATAATTTACTTCATAAACATTTTGGGATCTATATATCATTGACAAACAGCGGCGAGTGAATGACGGTCTTTAAGAGAGAATGAAAGTAATTACTCGAAGACATTTACGATCCAGTCGAGAATATGGCTCAATAAAGTTATTTACGTATCCGATACGTGAATGCTGTGGACTTTAATTATTTAAATTTTAGTATACAGTAAAATAAAAATACAGTTTTGTTAATAAAATAAAAATCAGTACCCTTATTACAAATGCGAAAGTGTGTTTGTTTATTGGTTTGTCAAAATTTAGCAAAATGCCAAATTTCAGCCCGATCCGTCCAGTAGTTTGAGCTGTGCGTTGATTGATCAGTCAGTCAGTCAGTCAGTCAGTCAGTCAGTCAGTCAGCCAGTCAACCAGTCAGTCAGTCAGTCACCTTTTCCTTTTAAGAGCAAAGTAAGCGGAGAATTAATGTGTGAAATTATCAAGTTTAACAAGACTACTCTGCGATTCGCTTTTGAGTTATCCTATCACAGAAAGAACAAAATAGGATAAGTACAAAACAATTCTTATGCCAATCCTATTTCGCCCGGTTTCCATTCCGCACGGTACATCAATTATTATTAGATCATTTCGATGGTAGGAAACCACGAATTACATACTTTATACATGTACACGAGTGGCGGAAAGAGATAGTCAATCGATCGCGTGAAAGGAACAAATCGTTTTGGGAGCGTTCCGGCAATTGAATGTTTAGTCTTATCCGGAGGAGCAGGGTTGTCAAGTCTCAACAATTTCCGGCACCATTTCTTGGGAGCAATGGCTTGATTACCCAGCCGTACTATTCGTTCCAGAAGGCATGTCAACAGTCAATGATAATAGTTTTATTCAATCCGTGCATTTACTTACGATTACTTAGTTACTAGATGATGCCCGCGAACTTCGTGCACGTGGATTAGTGTTTTTAAAAACCCGTGGGAACACTTTGATTTTCCGGGACAAAAAGTAGCCTAAGTCCGTCCACATGATGTAAGCTAACTCTGTATCAAAAATCATCAAAATTAATTAGGTTGGTCATGAAAAGCTAGAAGATAGACAAACACACTTTCGCATTTATAATATTAATATGATAGTATGGATTAGGATTTCGACAATTTATTTCTCGGGATTAATAAGAGCAGGCAGTATACTTCATAACTGTAACTAGGCAGAATTGATCTGGTTTAAACTTACACTCAAATCTATAATTAGTTAGTTAGGCTATGTAGTACTACAGTTATTGATTTAAACTAGCGGTAAGAAATCTCTATTTCTACCCTAGTCTACACAAAAAAGTTGTTCTTCTAGTTTTCGACAAAACGTGTTAAAAGCATGTCAAATGTAAAACTTCTATTATTTTGTCTCTCATTTATCAATAAATTTTTTTCACGTATTTACAAGTTCTATATGAAACTCTCATTGCAATTTGTTTTTGGTGTAAACGAAATTTGGTGTAAAATGGCAACAATAAGTACATTTTTAAACCTTGGTGTAAAAAAAGCAGTGTTAGGTTGACAAAATATTCGTTCATGTTCTGAAACTTCGAACCTGTAATCCTTTGTAATATTTGTATTGGCCCGGTAAGTCTGGTAAATGGTGATTTCTGGCGACACTAAAACGGGGGTGGTTCGTGGGTCGTCGGCAACAATGGAGTAATAAATCACGTATGGGGCGCGCGTGCCGACGACCGGCCGCGGCGGCGCGGCGTCCGGTGGCGGTCGACTGCCGGCATCTTCGCGACACCTTCAAAGGAGCCGCCGAGTCTCAGCCCCGTGTCTGTGCTTACTCGCCTTTTGTAATAGACACCCGCCTTGACTCAAACGATGACATGATATGCAAATAAGCGCCTTTTAAAATGCAAATTGTATACCGTTATGCAGGTATTATTAAGTTGATAATAAACTCTTATGATTAAGATGCATGCATAATGTAACTTAATTTGATATTAAAAGAACCTGTTATTATCGTCATAATGCCACAATTTAAAGTCTGTATTAATATTTAATTATTTGGCACATACCTACACTACGGGGCCGAAAGTATTGTACATCGATCTTTAGAAAGAGATAGCGGTTCCTTAAAGCAAAAGCGTTGTTTTTGTCGTTGAGACCAACAAAACGTCTCATAGGTATGAGTGACGAGACAACGCTCTTACAAACCCGAAATCTCATTCTAAAGGTCGATGTACAATATTTCTTGCCGGCGACAGTACTCGGTTTCTAGCATCTTTTAGTAAATATAGGTATTCCTTGATATAATATTTTCCTTGTTAGCACGCCATCGCACCGTAGGTCCTTTATGCAATCGGTATCGTACGATAAATCACGATTAGGACTGCTTAATAATAAAAATTAAAATATTAATAAGTTTTTAATGACCGCATATAGGTATAAGAGGTCGCTATAAACTATTAAAATATGTCAAAGTCGTTAATGATTTACATTTGCAAACGGATCGCAATTTAACCTTTAGAAAACATTTAAGTTACAATATAAATTTTCTGGTAATTTTTTCGCCATCAGAAAAATATTATGTTGTTGAAAACTCGTTGAGCTGACAAATGATATCAGATAGCATATTTTACTTCATCAGTTTAATAAAATATGTTATCTGGTATCATTTTTTCAGAGGAAAAGATTGCACTGTTTAAAAGAAAATATATAGGCCACGGTTATTTGCCAAGATGACATTATTCATAAAGTTTCAATCGTTTTCCTTCTTGCAAAAGAATTCTTACTTATGTTAAAAATTAAAATAAGTTTATTTTAATTTTATGATGTCTTAAAATAAATAATACTACGTTTCTACTAATAACTTTTAACTGGCTAGCCGAGCGATGTTACATTTTATCTAAGGCTCAGGGAAATAATATATAAATGAGAAATGTTATCGTTGTAGAATTTACATTCCAGTGATTTTTTTGTTTGTTTTATGAATGTTGGCCACTTGTCAAAACCACTTAACATTAAAATAGATAATCTCAGAGATATTAGCGCGATGAGTGATGTCGCGTCGACAAGTAATTATAGTTCCGTTGCCCGACCGAGAGGAAAACGCGCGAGTTTAAATAAACCAGCAATAAAAATAAGCGGTCCCATTAGTCACCGCTGTCAAAATAAATAAAAAACATGGGAAACTATTAGAAAAAAAATTGGTCCAGTGCGAGTCGGACTCGCATACGAAGGGTTCCGCAACATCGTACAAGAAATAACACTTTTAATTTCATGGCGGCCATTTTGAATTTTTATTATTTGTTGTATAGAAATACACATTCTGTAAAAATTTCAACTCTCTACGTGTACGGTTCACGAGTTACAGTCCACTGACAGATAGACGGACGGACGGACAGCGGGTAAAAGGGTCCCGTCGGCACTCTTCGGGTACGGAACTCTAAAAATGCAGAGCAACACGGTTGTTTTCAAAGCTCTTAATATTAATAAGACACGAAATGGAAACGATCAAGCGCGAGTTGTAGTTAAATTGTGATAGATTAATAATTATTACGAATGAAATTCATTACACAAATTTTTTTACTGTTTCTTTTATGACTTTGAAGTTATCTGATAATTAATTAACGAAAAGAAATTTAACGAATAATTGATATTGAATTAAGTATAGTTTTTGCATTTCACGAGGGCGAGTGGCTCATGTTTGTGTTTAAGTCGTATCAGTATAAGTAAGGTACATACACTAAATGTGTGCGTTTGCGAGCGCTTGCTCGCGACTGATTGGTCCGACATGCACGCACACTTACGCAATGTCCATGTAAACGACGTAACCACAAGTAAAGTTCACTCGTCTTCGTGAATTGCAAGAACTGTATTAGAAACTCAAGCCGCGGATTCAGTGCGTCTCCACTAGGACTCCCACGTGACTCCCACTGATGCGAACTGGGGAGGAGGAGAGGAGAAAAAACGACATGATAGCTTTTCGCCCCTCATTCGCAATTCTAATACTTTGCAAACTTTTAATAGGATAGAACTTAAAATTCAACGAGAATTTCGTATAAAAGTTCAAACAGCGGCTTGCGATCCTATCCTTCGGCGACTTTCTAATAATGGTCTGCGGTCTACGGATTTCAACTATAATATACTAGCTGATGCCCGCGACTTCGGCCGCGTGGATTTTGATGCGACTCTTTGATTTTCCGGGATAAAAAGTACTTAGGTACTCTCCGTCCTTTCAATTATCTCTATGCCAAAAATCAAGTCGATTGGTTGCTTAGTTAGAGCGTGAATGGAGGACAAACAAACAAACACACTTTCGCATTTATAATATTATTAGTATTAGTAGTAGTAGTATTTGATTAAGTTATAAGCTTCAAACAAACCGGTCATAGTCTACAACAGTCGTAATAACTCATTTAGGCAGTTTTAATGTAAGCATTCCATAATTCAGTATAGTTCAGTGGTAGAATTTAAGTAATATTTTGCCTGCTATAGAAAAATTATGTTTTTATTGTTGATGTTAATATCATCTGGTCTATAAATTTAAATAACAAAAATAAAATAAAATCAACCTTTTATCTGCGTGTTTCGTAATAATGTGAGATATATACTACTAAATGATGCCGCGGGCATCATTTAGTAGTACGTACGAGTACGACGTTGTTGAATATAATCAAATATATTATGTTTCTAAAACCGGATGGATAAAACCTGCACACAGAAAAAGTAGCAAACAGTTTCGACTCGACTGGCTTCTAATGCCACCGGCACCGGCTTCAGATTCTACCTGTCGTAAAAATTGCAATCTACTGTTTGTTGCAAAACAACACGTGTTATTTCATTCTATATAATATATCCATATCTATTAATATTATACTTTTTTCCTTTTTTTAAATGATTTTTTTCAAAATTGAAAACATTGCAATAAAACTTAAAGCTAGGCCTTAGCTAATTACTATACAAACCATGCTCGCGTGGAATGGTGCCAAGAATACTGGCTGCATTGCCGCGCTGGACAGCCAGGCTGATCCGTTGCGAAAAAAATGAGCCAGCCCTTCTGTCACTATATGAGGTTATTAATCGCGGTGAAATCTCTCGTAAAAATTGTTTAAACTCCATATAGCCCCAGGATTTAATTTTTATTATTGTTGAATCTAATATTATAAATACGAAAGTGTGTATGTCTGTCTGAATGCTACCTTTTCATGGCTCAGCCGTTTAAACGATTTTGACGAAATTTGGTACAGATATAGCATCCCGGGGAAGGACATAGGCTAATTCTGGTCGCAGAAGTTCAAACAGTTCACACGGGATTTTAGAAAACCTAAATCTACATAAGACGAAGTCATCAACTACTTGTTATAGAAATACCTTGCACCTTGGAGATTGACATAGACTAGGTTCCTACTTTTTATCCCGTAAAATCAAAAAGTTCCCACGGGATTTTTAAAAACCTTGAGACCAAAGAATAAACATTAAGATAATTTCAATTCAATTAATAACTATATAACTCAAGCTGCCGGATATGAATACGATTTCCTCTTTGATTTTTAGGTTATCATCATCGTCATGATGATCAACCCATAGCCGGCTCACTACAGAGCATGGGTCTCCTCTCATTATGAGAAGGGTTTGGCTATAGTTCACCACGCTGGTCAAGTGCGGATTGGCGGACTTCACACACCTTTCAGAACATTATGGAGAACTCTCTGACATTCAGGTTTCCTCACGATGTTTTCGTTTATCGTTAAAGCGAGTGATATTAAATATCACTCGCTTCTTAAAACGCAAAGTTCAATTTTTATGTTAAATCTTCGCAATACAAATCCGGTGTTGGCAAAAGATCTTTGAATCGTAATATTACACAAGCGAATTAAAAATTAATAGGAAGGTAGGCATTAGTTAGAGGTCAATTTATTTATCGTATGCACACAAATCAGTGTTATGTTGCCATAAAATATTGACACAGTCGCGGTTGTAGTTGCTAAGTGAATGGAAAAATAAACAAGGGATTTCTGTTGTTGAATCTTGATATACTGTGATCTCTACAAACAGCATAATTATCATATTTGTATGTTTTATATCCAAATAAGAACTGTATAAATAAAAGGCTTAGATAGACAGCTTATTATTTTATGCTAATGTAACTTTTGCACACAATAAGTTGTTAAGTACCTACCTACAGTAAGCGACAGGTCGAGATGGCTATGGAGGATGGAACGCCCGGCGAGAAAAACAAAAATCGAAAGAGACCTCGAACAGTACCGCGTGCGTGCAGGCTAGTTTATGCCGTATCACAACGCGCGAGAGTTTATTTTGCTCTAAACTTTTTCACTTTATTGGCAGGGCGGTTCGAGTGGATGTACCTACCTACTATTCACATTACGTCTAGTGAGTTACTACAGTTTCTCACACTTTCGATTTTATACTAAAGTGCAATTTTAAAAAATGGCAATGATTTGTTTACAAAAGCTAATTGATGTAACTCGATTTTCGAATTAAAAATTAAGACGAAAATTAACTTCTTTTTTTTTTGAGAAAATAAAGTATTTAAACCTAACTCATATACTTAATTTTTTATTAAGATATCAAACTCCAAAGCAAAAACCAAAGAGTCCAACGAAATGTAACGTCTAATTAAGTAACTCGTAGTTTGTAACTAAATAGTGTTTATTGTTGCTGTTGAAATTAAAATAATATCCGTGATATTAATAATTAATTAACTACACACAGCTTGGACGGCGACATGAATTGATATGATCTTTGGTGAATTATAAATAATTTATTATCGCGTGTTAGCAATAAATTTGAATTTAATAGTCGGGCAATAGAAAGTATAATTATGTAGTTACCGGAGCTATAACATTTGACCGCATTCGAACGTAATGGCAGTAGGTACGGAGCTAAAAGCGAACCGCGTTGTTTCGGTTATCGTGACTAAGCGCAATAACAATTCTATTAGTTTTTCAATACAGAATATATTATTGTTAGCGTTTTGTACCTAATTATGTCACCGGGTATTTCCATGGCATGGCGGTTAGAACAGGAAACATGTTTTGTTATACTAAATCATTTTGAACAAGTTCTTCGGCTCGCATTTTGGTGTAAGGATAGGAAGACTTGTATTGGTAGAGAAAGTACGTGTAGCGTATCTGCAGCTTAGATATGTCTCATCACTGACATTTCGTTCTGAGTACGCTCATAATATTATGATGCTCGATGCTGCTATCAGCGCCAGAAAGGGCGGAAATCAAGGTGCTTCAAAAAAAGGATACTTGTATCAGTAGAATTATTCAGTGAATACTAATTATGTTAATCACGACGTATTGACAATAAACGACATAAATGTCACAGGTAGTAATTTATCGGCATTGAGGTTTTTTGTAAAACAATCTACGAAGCGAAATGTACAAAACGAGCAAAAAATCCAATTGGTATGATATGAGGTGTTTTAAAACAGTGTTTTTCATTTTAAATGACCATGTATGTTTTGTCCTCGAAACTGCACAAAAAGCATACCAATAGCTTTGTTTTTATTTGAACGCTAAAAAATATGTAGAACTCTTTTATTATTTTATATGACATCGCTGCTGTGCTGTTTCAAACAAAACGTAAAATATGTATGCAGCCAACGTTGTGAAAAATAAAGACTGACAAGTGATTTATAAGATAGTTTGAATTGGAAACTGTCCAATTTGCATCTATGTGGAAGAAGATTGTTTGGAAATCGCATACATTTCAAAACCACTGTGCCAACATATTTATTGATGTCGCAATGAATTGCTAATATGAACAAAGTTTCATTGTGTTACATTATACTTTCATTGCTCTTTGCACTTTATCTTCTTTTTAAATATTTTCTTTAGGAATAATAATGTTGTAGGTATACCTCGTGTGCTTTTTCTTCTTTAGCTGGAGATCGTTTGGAGTGTTCTTTTTCCGTCTTTACAGAAGCAGCGCTTGTTTTTTCGTTTTTATGACTTGCCACCGTTCCATTGCTTTCTGTTTTTTGCTTGCTTTTTTTCTTGCCTTCTTTCTTACCACCGGCAGCATTGCCTTTATGGGAATCCTTGATCCTCACTATGGTAACTTTTTAAAACTAACACCACAATCGTTTACTTCATGCACTTATAACACAAAACACCGTATGAAATCACAGATTTAATGTACCTACGCTTTTGTCACGCCTCATGTAAGCGCATTAAAGTTAATATGAAACACTAGAACTTGCGTTAATTGGTTTAACTAGAACCAGCGTCACACAAAACTTTTTGCAATTATCACACAATTGTTAAAATCCAGTTTAAAATCACTGCAATCCTTGTAGCACTGTAATCCATAGAAGTCGTTTCGGGAGCTGGGAATCTATCAGTGAACAAAAATAACAATAGATCGTGGCTTTGAGCGGAGACAAAGACGTCAAATAATATACAACGCATGGACGTGATGTCGGCCCGATGGCCGCGGCGAGAGTGCGGCACGGAGCAGGCCGCGCGGCGCGTCGCGGCGACACGGTCGGTCGTCGTCCGCGGCGGCCCGCGCCCCGCCGCGCGCCTCGCGCACGCGCCGCCCGCCCTACAAAACGCTCCGTTGAGCATTTCTCGCGATACAATACACATGTAAACGGCTCTCCAAAGCCAATACATGCCCCAGCGTAAATACCTTCGGGGATATATATTTCGGATTCGGATTAATGCCAGAGGATTACGCTTGCATTAACTAAGATAGTAATTAAGTACCTACTTCAAATTAAATATTAGTTTATTTTAGAGTCCCTTTTTCAAAATTGCTTGGCAAATAAACAGAGCTGATTACATGATGCACATTAAGCGTCACCTTAAAAGCGATAGACGAGTTCTTGTCGACTGTGGAGTTAATTTGCTCAATTTCATGGCTGCTGTTATTAGGCAGTAATAATTTCGGTTGAGAAAAATACAATGATATTTAGTAACAGTTCAAATAGTGTTCCATCACTTAAAGATTGGCTTTCATTCGCGAGAATTCAACTTTTAAGACACACACTGCCCAAATCACCGGCGAAGTTAAGCCATCCTTCTGCGGCCAGGCCTTTCTGCCTAACACTTTCCTCGCATGATAAGTTGAAGGAGTTCATACCTACTTGGTAAACCTTGTAAACCTTCAAATTCTCTGTATTTATCGTATTATGTAAATATTATTGAACATGAGTGTAGGTAAGTCACACGTTTACACTATACATTATTAGTCAGACTACTTTTATAAATACTCAGATTGAACAACATGAAACTTTATTACCATAAGAGGGAAATAGTAAATTTGGCATAGCAAGATTTATTTATGTTGTGCTCTAGAAGAAGCTTTACGAGCCTCATAAATACGGATATTGTCAGTTAACCGTAGGCTACAAAATGCGTTGTTTGCGTTCACATAAAGGTATGTAGTTCACATAGTTAAAGGTCGGTATTTGTAGGTGCCCTACCTATGTCAGATACAAGATGTTTTGTCAACAGTAAATTGAGACGAACGACAGAAACTTACAACACGTGGTAAGGGGGAAATTGTGAATTTTCCCCCTTATGTGTACTATAAGACCTACCCAACTGCCAAATTTCATGACTCTAGGTTAACGGGAAGTACCCTATTCGTTTCTTGACAGACAGACAACAAAGTGATCATATAAGGATTCTGTTTTTCTTTGAGGTACGGAACCCTAAAACACAATTTTTTTGAAAGATATAAATATGTTCAAGCAGTTCAGAGCAGCGTTCTGGCGCGCTGTTGTATTTTTTCGATCTTGTCAAACACATTTTAAAACTTGAAGTGGAGAAATCTCGAAACCTCATGAATTACAATGAAACGTGAATGGTATAAATTATTCACACAATGGCTCAATTGCCGAAAGACGCAATAAAGAGCTCCCTCCAGAAAATATTAATTTGGAATAAATTATCTGAAAGAGAAAAAAACGGATAAAAGGCGTCCCTCGTTTCTTATCTTGGGGGAAACGTTTGAGTTGAGAGAATCTTCGCTTCCGCTGCAAAGTTATTGAATTGTTTTCTAATGACTATAAGCTTATTTTGTGTTATAAAAGGATATCTTTAGATATAAAGACCCTCGTTTATTATCTGAATTAATGGATGTAATAAATAACAGATAATTTATGTAATCCTATTATGATTGGAGATATAAAAAATTGGTTGTCTTTCAATAGTAAAAGGTTGAATGATGTCATGTTAAAAATCTATATTGATAAAGTGGTTCAAATTAAAATTCTTTTTGGTCATGTCCTTATTAATTAAATTACCTTTTAAAGGTTAATTTCATATGGATGAATGATTACTTAATATGGAAAATGAAGCCTATTAATATTTAATGAGTTTATATTCAATTTATAAACGCCAGTTTAAATATACTTATGTTTAATGCATTTATACTCGTCAAAAATTGTTATTTTATCAGAACATAACATTAATGTTCTAAATTCCGTAGCCACAGCATTATAATCATAGATTAATTATTGGTCTCGCTATGACTATAATATTATGCCTATAATATGTTACAGTCAAAACTCATATTCGGTCAAAATTACTTTCAACTGCAAAAAACAGACAAAAGTACTTTTGACTATAGAATGCCAAAATAGGTGTGTCAAAAGTAGTTTTAACTGTTTTGAAGTAAAAAGTAGATTTGATCGGATAAGAGTTCTGACTGGTAACGTATAATTGTACATTATACAAATAATTTAAATTAAAGTCTCTTTGTGAATTAATAATAATAGTAGATAGTACAGCAAGGGCATAAAATGGGTTTTATGACCGAGTTATACACTCTGCTTTTCACTTCGATCATAAACACTTTATGCACAAGAGCATATAAAGTAGTTTTAGTCCGCTTACAGCCAGCATAAAGAAGGACTTTACGAGCATGAGAAGTGAAAATACTAATTATTAACCTCATAATTTAGTTAAATGAGTTATTTAGGTTATACAATATATTTTTTTATTATGTCTCTTTGTTAGAGCTAATCTTCCAACGGATAAATCGATTTCGACGGGATTATAGCAGACAAGTATATAAATATATCTACAAAGATTTTATTTATTTATTTATTAAAGTACTCTTACAACATAGACCGAGTGAACTAGAGCCAGGGAATCCTGAATCAGCAATATGTCAAATATTAGGCTGTGGTGACATAAAATCATAGAAAAATAGAGCTACATTAGGGCTACCTGCGCCAAATGTACAACATTTGACGCCTGCCAAGTGACGTTGAAGCCTCGCCGTTTTGTTAGAAGTTTTATAACTGTCGTCAACTGTGACTTAGGTATAGGCTACTTTTTATTCCGAGAAAACAAACAAGAAAACTACGGGATTATTAAAAAAACCTTAATTTACGCGGACTAAATCGCAAGCAAATGCTGAAATAATAAATATGTAAACATATTGAAATGGCAATCAATTAATAATTAATTATGACTTGATTATCATAAATGAGACGGTGGGAAATGTTTGCTGATCGGATTATGTTCGTATTAATTACCTATCGGGAATGTCAAAATTAACATTGCCGTGCAAATAATTAAAAATAAGGCTACAATTTTTATTTAACATGGCTCGGCATGCGTTGCAATGCGACTCGCGTGCCACCTTATTATACGTTGATGGTACTATAGAAGAAACCTTGACGCAAATCCCAACATCAATTGTAGTTCAACTTAATCGGACAATCAACAAAGTTTCTAATCAATCGGATCACAAATGGGTGAACTCAGGGAACAGACAGACGACAAGACAGGCAAAAATACACGACAACACGACAGTTTAAATCTGCTTCGTGAATTCGATGCCTACATACTGGGTCAAGATTTACAATAAATTCAGTGTCTTAAGTCGCGGATACACTTGTAAGTTTCTCCCACGTAGCTTACATGATTAACTTACGACAAAATACTTATATTACTAACGTAAACACTCTTTATAAGTAGTTACCTTACTAAATTTGCTGTCAATTAATTATGTAAGCTACTTAGGTTAGTAAAATTTTTAGGTGTAATCGATATTTAATTTATTCGATGAGTTGCGAAGTTAAAGTTGCAAGAATTTAAAGTAGGAACAATAGATATTTAAAACGACCATTTTGTACGATTGCAATGTGATTAACAGCTTTAGATCACGTTGCAATACAAGTTTTCAATATAAAATATCAACGTATAAATCTAAATCATTTTTGCAGAAGGTAACTCAAGAAATTTACAGAACGATTTCACAATTTTTAAAATTCGAGCTCCCTGAAGCCGGAAATTTACGGCGGAACGTTGTGAAAATAGTAAAATACGGTTGTCTTTTTCATACTGATACAAAAATTGTGAATTTCTATAGGTAAAAATGAAAAGATAGTTTTGTTGTACATAGGTATATACTATATACCTATCATAAGTAGGTGACTTATTTTGATATATATACAATACTAGCTGATCCCCGTGGCTTCGCCCGCGTGGATTTAGGTTCCCGTGAGAACTTTTGATTGTCCAGGACAACGAAGTGATCCTATAAGGGTTCCTTTTTTCCTTTTGAGGTACAGAACCCTAAAAAGTATCAATACTTAATGAAAAACTATAAATGTTTCAGGATTTTTTGAAATTCACCGATTTTCAGATTTCCACTCGAGAGAAGCCGGTCAGTTACTCTTTTAATGTTTTAAAATTACCAGGGATTTTGAGATCATATTTAAATGATTAAATAAAACCACGCAGGCAAGACCGCAAGCAAAATACAATTAATAGCTTTATGAAATTATTGAGCACATTAAATTACACGAGAGCGTAGTAGGTACCTAGGTCACAGAGGATTAAAAGCAGCAAAAAACGACTGTGTTAAAACTAGTTGTGCGGGTATAATTAAGCTCATGCATACGAAAATATCGCATGCACGATCCGAAGGGCCTGGCCGTATTAATATTTTAACACCAATTAAGCCTTGCTTAACGCGATGTGGATTGCTTCCGGCATTGATTACGTAGATTGGTATCGCTCGGGTACCTTCGCCCTGTTAATGGTGCAATAAAAATGCTTATCGATTTGATTTGCCAGTTAAGGACGTCAACACATACAACTACTACTAGGGGATAAGTTTTTATTTTGCCTTAAAAACCGCAACTTTATTTGTGCACTAGTTTATGCCTGCGATTTCGTCCGCGTGGACTACACAAATTTCAAACCACTATTTTAGCCCCTTATGGGCTGAATTTTCAAAAATCCTTCCTTAGCAGATGCATAAGTTCTAATAGCATGTCAAATTTCAGCCCGATCCGTCCAGTAGTTTGAGCTGTGCGTTGATAGATCAGTCAGTAAGCCAGCTTTTTCTTTTATATATTATTTAGATTAGTAAGGCAGTATCAATATGATGTACTTTGCATTAGTTTCATCTACTAT
The DNA here is from genome assembly GCF_902806685.2 of Maniola hyperantus. Taxonomy (NCBI): domain Eukaryota; kingdom Metazoa; phylum Arthropoda; class Insecta; order Lepidoptera; family Nymphalidae; genus Maniola; species Maniola hyperantus. Next base: position 7,989,272 of record NC_048550.1, read on the forward strand.
TAAATTGTAAGTTTGCCCGGCTTTCTTTTTGTAGTTAATAAAGTTTATTTTTAACGGCAAAAATTAATAACAATCCTATCTGTAATCTCTTGCTAAGTAACTTAGCAGCGTTATTATTTGTCAAAAATTGCAACGTTGCTAAATAACTTATCAAGAGATTATAGATATCTACATCAGTATTTATTATTAATTTCGGCCTTTAGTTGGTACGCAATTACGGCCTACGAAACCCGGTAAAACCTGTTAATGCTGATTAAAGCCTCGACAAATTCAAGAGTACGAAGAACATTAATACACGTTTTTCTTGCCAACTGCTTTAGCTCAATCTATGTGAAAGGCTTTAAAACCTTGAGACGTATAAATTTATTATACAAACAATTTTCTAAGTTGTAAATTAGTGTCCTCGATTGCGGAGGTATGTAACGACATGATTTGTTAACCGCACGCTTGCGGACTGCACTGACAAAAGTAATTAACACTTACGATACACTAGAGCGTCGCTTACGGCACCGACCCTCTGGGCCGATCTAATAAGGGAGAGGGCCCGTGATAACGATCGGAGCCGTTTCAGCAACCATTAAATTTTCGTGCCTCTTTTGCTCATTTTATACACACTTTTATAGACGTTCAGTGCAGATTTTTGTGTCTTAAATTGATTGAAATAGCTTTTATAGATTTTTTCCGGATTTTTTAAATTTTGATCAGCGAGTTGTGTATAAGTGGATACTTTCATTATCAGGGTGAATTCATCACCGAAGAACGTAATACGCGCAAAAACCCTATTTTATTAGTAAATTAAAACTCAACAATTGTTACATATTATGATTCTGGAATCACACAAAAAATATTTCACAATAAAATAGGAACATAAAACTATTTGGTTCAGTTATTCATACAACAATAACTGAAAGTGAGAATGAAAAGCTTTTGTTTTACTCGTATTTATGTTTCAAGTTACAGTAAATAGGCTATTATATTATGGATATGGATCTATGGCGGATAATTTTGTTGGGTAAACTGTGAGCAACGCAAACAGGGGTGCAGTGGGAATGGGGGGAAAATGGGAGTCAAATAACGACCGCAGGATTTATTTCGAACCTCATTCAATTTGTGGCGAGCGTATTGTTAAATTATATTTTCGTATCAGACACATTTCACGAGTGCGTGATTTTATGTTTTTAACATTTAATTAATCCTGCAGTGGATTTTCACGCTATATAAATATTCAATATGTTTATCGAAATTTCACAGGGTTCTCAAATGCGAGTTAAATGGAGAGAGTGCGACGTGAAAAATGTGACTTCAAAATGTATGTGGTTGTGGACATTCCCCGAGGCGACAGCGGGGAGGTGTCACGAGACATATTAATGAACGTGTGACTTGGCCGTCGTGCTTTTAGAATTATAATGAGCCACAACTTTAGAGTAGTTTCGGAATATAAATCGTGAACTGTAATCGACAAACAGAACAAGAATCCGTTATGAAAAAAAGTTGCCAAAAGTTCGTAGACAAATATTTGCGGAATCTACACAACAATAGGGCGAGCACACGAAATGGAGGTGGTTTTAAATTCAAAATCTCAAACCTTTGTGTAGCTCGCAGTGCTTGCGCTAAGCGCACTGCACTGAGAAGTCACAATCAGGATTTGTGACAAAGAAACCGAGGAGGGGCGGAAATACGGGGAGCGTCAACAACACAAAGAGATGCTTACCTTGGATTTCTGCGGAGCTATCTTTCAACAAGTTATATTGAAAAGTAATGCTAACAATATTGAATAAATAAGTCTCGGAAGAAAAGAAAGAAAGGAAATAAGAATTTATTTCAATCAGAGAAAATAAATTGCAAATACATACTTAAATGGTTAAAAAGTACCAACTAACTTTATTTAAAATAATATCAAAAGAGTGGATAAAATAAACCCAAATCTTTACAGTGTTACAGTATATTTTGATAGATAATATCTTTTGCTTCACAGCAACTGGAATTTTAAATGAAACACACACTGCTGTTAAAGCTTATTTTATTGGATAATAGTTTAAAGCGGTTATTCGGAACTTTAGCGTAGGATTATTCTACCGGTTATTTAAATAATAGCTCTTCAGAACTTTTAATCGTCATAAAAACACAAACATTAAATAAATATTTTGAGATAGAGCGGTGGGAGTTCCGGAAGCGGGGAAATGCAGTAGTTCGACGATGCAGCGCGAGGTGACATAAAATTTTCAACGACTGCGTCAAGTATCTGCCGACATTATCTAACCGTTTGCAAGTGCTCCACCGCATCTCATATCTTTTGAATAAAAATTCTCAAGTGTAATATTGTTCCCGCTAGCTTATGCGGGCACCACGTTTAACAGATTGTTTATAGATACACCGAGCATTTTACAATGTCGGGAAATCTTAAATAAGATCGTGGAAAAATGTACTTTCAAGTTTCATAAAATATGGACGTCGTAACAATAATAAAAAGTGAGCTTAACAAGCTGACAATTTAATGCCGTAAAATTGTAATTTCCTCGCGGCTCGTAAAAAAGCAAAAAGAGGATAATGGGTGCAAAAAGAGTGAGTGAGCGTAAATATAGCGACAAAACACGAGTGGCGAGACAAATAGAAGGCCAAAAAGGGGAAGGGGCGGTCACTGACAATCTCATTACAGATATGAATACATAATGAGTTAGCATTAAGCCTCTCCTGTGCACGAGGCGGGCTTCGCCTTTGTTGCTGTTGTATACTGCGTCGGGATTACGAGCGCCGCGAGCCAAATTTATTCAGCTAATCGAGCTTACCTCGTTTGCCGTAAATTAATTAACTTTTGGTGAAGTTGCGCATATGATATTCACAGTTCTACAGAATATACTTAAGAGCATATCCGTAGATATCGTTTCTATACTGATATTGAAATGCAAAGATGAAGCGAAATGATATTTTATGCAAGACTTCCACTTGAATTTATCTATTAAATATTTGAATATAAGTAGATGCATACCAAAAAATCTAACGTTTAAAAATAATTAATGTTAATTAAAAAGTAGCACTTGTACACAATATAGTCTAAAATGGATCATATTCTGTTTGATTTACAAAGCTTGTTAAAATAATGTGACACGCAAAGTGAGCGCGTGATGACAGCCAGAGCGACGCGACGAGTTCAAATCCCGAGAACACGTGCAGAAGTTGCCAAGTCAACTGACCTGTTTATACCCGATGCACTTGACTGCGTCGATCAAATCTATGGACTATAACAAGACTATGACGCTTCCGATATGCATCGGACTGTCGGACTGTTCCGAGACATTCTTACAGATTAATAAATCAATATGTAAATCAATAAAATCATCTATTTATTATCAAGGGATCACCCATTAATATTATTGTATTGACAAGATTGACTCGACCGATCAATAAACAACAATAATTATTGTGTATCTAGTACCTATGTGGCCTATCGGTTTTCTACTAAAGGAATAATTTATTGTGTTTGTCTAACTTTCCATTATTAAGTCAAATTAATGCGCATAATGAGAAAATGTCCGTAGCTTTACAAATCCCTGTAAGTCACAATTCACATCTAATATGCAATTAACATTTCATTTTCAGTATTTAAAAAAATGTAGTATTTCCTAGTACAATGCTGCAGTAAATTTTTTATCAATATAATATTTTCATGTTTCGTGATCTAAATAAAATAGCAATTGAAGCAGTTAGGCTTGGACTCAATTTCGTAGTTTCAATGCTTCAACCAGTGCAAAACTCCTGGGAGGCACTCCTGGGAGGGAGGAACTCTCCCGGCAGGTTGTGCAAACATGTAGCGGGTTAACTTGGAGCTATTTCGTTAACAAAGCGCCGCTGCATAAGAGCTTCTGGTCAAAGAGAATGAGAATTTCGACGCGCGCTTTGTTCCCGAAATTGAATTGAATGTCATATAGAGCACATTCCATATGCTCAAAGGGAGAGTAATTGCGAACTCGCAGCTCCATTTAGAATGAATTCGTACAAATCTGGCGTTGAGAGGCAACGAGAGGAGGTGGCATAGCGTTGTGACGTTTGTAAGCAGTGCTCGCGTCGCAAATCGCGCGCCTATCCACTCGTGTCGCACTGCGCGACTTGGTTCTTTGCCAGCCGCTTTGTTTTATCGCTGTAGCAAACTATTTGATATGCAGCCATTGTTTACATTTAATGATACAGAAAAATCTAAACATATTTCAGTGTGTAACGGCGGCGATGTTGAGCTAATCCAATGAGAGTCACTTTTGTCTATATTTATATATTTTCCGTATTTTTCTATATTTTCCGAGAATGTACAACTCTTTCGTTACAATTTTCACCATCCAGAAAAAAATGGTTCTTTCGCCTAAAGCCATTGACTTCAATATTTTCCAAATTAACCCAACAGTGTGGCTAATACAAGAGAATTATTACAACAGTACACAAAACTAAATTGAGTAAATCTAATTATAGTGCTACTATGCTTTTCCGCAGGGAGCATTATGAGAGGAATGGCAATACATTAAACCAGTCATTTTACTTTGTTTTAGAGATTGTGTACAACAGAAGTACAACAGTATCTGCCGACCTACGTCTTAGGCTGAGATGTACATAAAATCTGAATGAATTAACAGTATAGCACGCGACAGGTTGTGATGGCAATTGGGGTATAAGACGGGAAGACGCCCCGCACACCCACATGTCACCCGCGCTCGTCCACACCGGGTTAGCGCGTGGGCTGTACGAGTGTGCGGGGCATTCCCACCCCGATGGCCATCTCGACCTGTCGCACACTATACTTTTATGTCGCACACTATATTTTTGGCTCCGACATAAATCGTAAACTCAAAAAAATCGACAGAGAAATCACGTCAAAACTTGAAGAAACATTACAAATATTACAAATCATTAAGTAATGTGCTTCAGACTCCCTAATAAAATTATAACGCCGTATAAAGGGCACAACAAACCAAAAGAGATAAAGAGAGTATGTAATAAAAACAGTTCAATTTTAGGGGTATTTTGTCGAGGTTATATCCATAAACTGAGCAGAGCGAGGTTGGGGTGCCTCCCGGCTCGCGTCCACCCCCTCAGCGTTCGCGGAGTAATGAATAAACTCGCTAAACACAATTTCACGATGAGAGTAATCGGCCCACTCTTTAACACTAGGTATACAAGTGATTTTCAGTTAGTGGGCTGACGTTTTCGCTAAAATCAAGTTACTTATTATAGTAACTAGCTTATGCTCGCGACTTCATTCGCGTGGATTACACAAATTTCAAACCTCTATTTCACCCCCTTAGGGGTTGAATTTCCAAAACTCCTTTCTTAGCGGATGCCTGCGTCATAATAGCTATCTGCATGCCAAATTTTCAGCCCGATCCGTTTAGTAGTTTGAGCTGTGCGTTGATAGATCAGTCAGTCAGTCAGTCACCCTTTTCTTTTATATATTTAGATTTACAGAATGTTTTGAAAGTTTGTTGAGTTGTCATGTAGTTAGTAGAAACTTTTAGTAAGAAGTTTTTTCTATCGTACCTACTAACTGCTTGGTATAATAAAACACCTCAAGAACGACTCCGAAACAGCTGATACGTATATAGCAGTCATCATATTCTCGCACTTGGACGACAATGAATATTCCCGCACGGCTTTGTAGGCTACTTAATAACAAGTAATAACTAGTTATACCCGGCAATAGTTAATCGTGAAGTAAGTGCCACTTTACGAGTTAATGTATTACCGCATAGTTATTAGCCTACAAAGCCCGGTAATATTTATTTTATCGGACTAGTGTGGTAAATATTTAAAATGGCCAACAAACATAACAGCTGTTATAATAGGTTTTTAAAGTACCAAGTACCTAGTTAGTACCATCCGTACTTAATACGATAAATGCGAAAGTGTGTGTCTGTTTGCTAGCTTTTCACGGCCCAACAGTTTAACAGTTTTTGATGAAATTTAGTACAGAGCTAGCTTACACACCAGGAAAATCAAAGAGTTCCCACGGGATTTTTAAAAACCTAAATCCACGAGAACAAAGTTATCGGCCCCATCTAGTATGTTATAACCGTTATTTTCCTTACTATAGTTACATGACACTAATACAGTTGTTTCGAATTTATCTGATCACTTGTAATCAGCTAATAATGGTGCTTTCCTACAATACGTACGCTATAATAGTAGTTATAGCACCTTTCGGCCTTTCTCTTGTTTACGACTGAATGTGTTATATCAAGAAGGTGCATTAAAGCAAGACCTAAGGCGTAGAATATGTATATATTTCGAATCCGTATAAAATGAACTCGATTGGTAATAGTATATTGTGATATCGATTCGGTTAGCACAGGAGAGAAAATCACGAAAATATCCGGATGTGGAGTAAACTTGAACATTCTGCAAAACATGAGAATACTAAAGCCCTGTAGAACAAAGGTATTAAAGCGAATTTTCGAGCTCCTTCTTGTGGAATATAGAGAAAAGCGACGCAATGGCTCCGTTAACTCATTTTGTTTGTTCTCTCTGTATAAAAATGTAGTTTGTTTCGGAACGTTTGTCGAGGGTCGAGGTGCTGCTGAATTCGGTTTATTTTATTGCGGTCATAATGGGTAACTTGAGCCGCATAATCATATTGCCTATTTCCATTTTTCAACTTTGTTTAATAATTGCGTCAAAGTAACATTCATGCTAAATGCAAAGGTGTGTCTGTCTGTCTGCTAGAACAGAGATAACTTACATCCCGGGTAGGACATAGGCTATTTATCCTCGAAAATTCAAAAGTTCCTCACGGAATTTTTAAAAAACCTAAATCCACGCAGACGAAGTGGCGGGCTCATCTAGTTATACATAAAATCTATCTTATGTAAATAGTAAAATTATGTATGCAAATCAGGCTATTAACATGTACAGTTTTCAAATGACGACATACAATAATGCGAGATAATAATCTGTATTGTTAGGAGCAACGTCCAATAAATATGAAAATAATGTTTAATATAAGACCTTTTATGCGCAATATTAGTAAACAATTCGCTTCGGGGAGAACACCCGCTGTTGAGTCTCTAGTTTTAAAATAAATTTACATAGTAACGTGAGCTGAAAATAAAGAGGGAGAACTAAGCGAAACAGCGAAGAGCAATGAGGCGATGCATAAAGTCGCTTCGAGACAAAGTATAAAACAACAAAGTGGTCGACGCATCTAGCTCGACGACGGCATAAAGAGGGGAATAATCCGACAACGTACGCTAAAGTGCCGAGAACAGTGCTTTAGGATACACATAAAATAATGATCTGTCTTCTCGAGCAATATTCGTTCGTAATTTATGGCATAACAAAACAGTTGCTTTTGAAAGTTAGCAATAAAAACATATCGTTGGCTTTATACCGTACAACTACTACAGTACCCGACTATACTAGCGGCACGCTATGATGGCCGGTTTGACGTTTGTCCGCTCATGAAGTTCCGTATTAATTGATAACGACTTTGAAGGAAATAATTGTATTACTTTATTGACGATAGTGATGTGCAGAGATTCATAAATTTTATCGAATGTAGTTTTAGGTTTAGGACTCAAAATTTATTTATTAAATTGATTTCTTAAATGTATACAAGTGTAGAAAAATCAGTTTGCACCATTTAAGGGGTGAATGTACTTGTGAATATGAACAATTTTCACTATGTGGACAAACCTCTGAAATCGCAAAAAAATATCAATAAATTTTTAAAAATGGAATCTAATACGATCGTCACATAGGATCGCTGGCTAGCACAACTACTACCTCCGGCAAACTCGCGTCAATGCTCAATGCAAAACAAAGCAGTTTCGAATTGACGTTGCTTCGAAAAGTATAAACTGTCAGTGCAATGCGATTGTGATATAGTTTTGACCTGGCTTTGGATTTCAAATATTGATACTGCATTACTGTTGACCCTTGCTCGTTAATTTGGACTCTGTTCAAGCCCTTTGTTGTGGATTTCGTCGATATGACCGAACGTACGCAGAGAACTGTTCTAAATAGTCAGACACGTGAGTTCCTAATACGCCTTCGTAACTATTTCGATCGTGAAGCTCAAAATGGAGGGCCAATTTTACCTATAACGTCAGTGGTTGAACGCGTAGCTGATGCGCTTAATATTGGACAACGAACTGTTAGACGGATAACTAAAAAAAAATATGGCGAGACTGGCACAGAAGAAAATAAACTTCACACACCAAAAAAGAGAAAACGAGCAAAACCAGTCGTAGGCATCGATAGCTTTGATGCCGATGCTATCCGAAGACATGTTTACGGCTACTATTTACAGAAGGAGTATCCAACAAGAAAAAAGTTGGTGCATTCACTGAAGGAAGCTGGATTATTCTTCGGTGGGGAAAGTTCTTTAACGAAGATTTTGAAGACCATTGGATTTCGATACAAAAAATGTAACAAACGCAAAATATTGATGGAAAGATTTGATATAGCGATGGCAAGGTATACTTTTTTACGGCAAGTGAAAGAAATCAAAAATTGGCAAAATGTTGTGTTCTTGGATGAAACATGGCTTAATGCTAACCATACTGTAGGCCGTTCTTGGAACGATGACACAGCAGCATCTACTTCCAAAGTTCCTGTAGGAAAAGGATCGCGACTTATAATTTGTCACGCCGGAACCATCAACGGGTTTGTCGAAGGTTCTCTCATGGCTTTTGCGTCAAAAACCACTGGAGACTATCATGAAGACATGAATGGAGAAAAGTTTACTGAATGGTTTACCTCAATGTTGTGTAGCCTCCCTGAACCATCTATTATAATTATGGACAACGCCCCATACCACTCGATGCAAATTGACAAGCCACCTGCCCAATCCCAAAAGAAAGCTGATATCGTCGCATGGCTTCGTAAAAATGGCGTAGATGCAAACATGAATATGTTAAAAGCGGAATTAGTACGTCTTTTAAAAGAAAACAAACCAACCAAGATCCGATACGTCATTGACGAAATAGCATTAGAACATGGGCACAGAGTTATACGGTTACCGCCTTACCATTGTGAGTATAATGCGATTGAGTTGGTGTGGGCTCAAATTAAGGGATATGCTGCAAGACACAATACAGAACCCCCATTTACCACAAAAAAAATGCTAAAATTATTAGAAGAAGCTTGTGAACATGTGACTAAAGGAGACTGGGAAAAGGTTGTGAATAGAACTGTTAAATTAATAAGGGAAGATTATGAAAGAGATGTGAAAATAGATAATATTATAGAAAACGAACATATAATTATTAATGTATGTGATGATAGCAGTGACGACAGTGAAAATAGTAGTATGGACGAATCTGATTAATTATGGCCTTTTGTGGCACCTTTTTCGGTATCTTTTGTATTCATATGTTTCTTGTGTGCATATAAAGTATGTATATTCATTTTCGTTCAAATATTCAGTTCGTTCAAATAAATTAAATAAACATATACATTTTTGTTTTATTAAACCTATTTAATCAGGTACAAAAACAAAACTTAATTGTTTTTTGTTCGAGAATAAATTGACATTCCACATCACTATTGTAATGTGTCAAACCGGCCATCATAGCGTGCCGCTAGTGTAATTGATAACAGGTAGCGGCAAATTAGTCTAAATGGTGTACATATGGAATATAAAGGTGTGCATTGGGCGTGAATGACGATCAAGATGTGAAAACAATAACTCTATGTGGGTACTGATATAGATATTTAACACACTACTCAGATATATTTTATGTATCTAATTGAAACTGTATTAAAAGTACAAGAAAAATCTGAACAGATTATTGTATTTATGTATAGTACGCGGCAGGTCGAGATGGCAATCGGGGGAGGGAATGCCCCGCACATTGCACAGCCCCCGCGCTAAGCCGGTGCGGGCGAGCGCGGGTGTGCGGGGCGCCCCTCCGCCTCATACCCCGATTGCCATCTCGACCTGTCGCGGACTATACATGTTCGCTGTTCAAATTACGATCTCATGATAGATTCAAGAATTTGTACATGATTAGTATGGATAGAGACGCGCCTTGAAAAAACGTGTTACTGTAATTGATCCACGGTGGCGTTGCAAGAAACTGCATGCGATTTAGTAGTGACAGGGTCCGGTTAATAAGATAAACATGAGGAGAGGACAAAAACAGCTTTAATGAGATCGAGAGAATGTACATTGGTGATATTACACGAGCCCGCGCCACCGTTCGACTGGCAACCGGTTTCACTCCCTCGAATATAAGTTTTATTTTAATCTCTTTAACGTGTTTTGAATTTCTAATCGAATAAGAACGAACACAATATGATATAACGATTATGATTAATTGCATTTAATTGCTGCTTAAAATAGTGATTATTATTTTTACCTGCCCTACTAGGTAGAGGTAGGTACCTACATAATTAAATTATGCCCGTGACTTCGTCCGCGTGGACTACAGAAACTTCAAACCCCTGTTTTACCTACTTTAGAATTGAATTTTTAAAAATCCTTTCTTAGCGGATGCCTACGTCATAATAGCTATCTGCAAGCCAAACAGCCTGATCCGTCCAGTAGTTTGAGCTATGCGTTGATAGATCAGTCAGTCAGTCAGCTTTGCCTTTTATATATTTAGATAAAAGAGATACCTAATTATAAAACGCGTCTTTATCGTGACAGGAAAGTGACAACGGGTGCGAGCAAAGAAGGGAAGCCAATTAAAATCCAGGCCATGTCGTGTTATTGTCACGACCACATATTTTGTTGTCACCTCGCCCACGTATTATTGATTTACCTATCGTATCAGGTAAAATATAATAATTGTAGAAACGATATATTTATGACAAAAAAAACTGTAAAATTATTCTTAGAATACAACAAAAATTTAAAATCAAAACAATTTAATTTATTTGTTCTAAAAATTTTGTGATCACAAAAACTGTAAATATTTTTTAAATTAAGTAACACAAAGAAAACCACTTTAAAAAAATATAACTCGTATTTTTCATTAAATTTTTTTTTTTCGGAACAACATTAGATCGTCCATTTTTGTCAGCCTTGCCCAAATGCATTTATGAGTACATTTAAAGGCACTAAGTAGATAAAAGTGATTAAAAGTAGAAGTCAAGAAAAAACGTTTATTTAGATATAGGAAAGTGACAAGCGACGAGTTTAAGCAACAGTTCGAAGCGCGATTAACGTCAAGTTGACAGTGTGTTGTTGTCACGATTATATTTATAATTTAAATCCACTCATGTTTATTTATAATCTTTCACATACATTCAAAAAAGTGTGAGATTATTTGTACACAACTTTCGACCAAACATTGTGGCAAGAAAATTAACAAGTTGCTTGTTTATTATGACTGAGAAGTGACGAGTTTGTACAGCGGGGGTAGGAGTCTTAATTAAATGCAGTACATAGTTAGATATTCAGCGGTTGAGTTATGGACACGATCGGCAACTACTAATTTGCATAAAATATACTCGGTAATTATCTGTAAAAATCAATATACTCAGTTAAGTTTTTTATCGTTAAATAAACATTCTCAGTTTTAAATTATTTGCTTAGGAAAGATACGAGGACCTATACCTAATTTAATATAGGCGAGAGAAATTACTGCAAGTTTAATTAAGAATCAAAAGATAATAAGGCGCCGCTATATCCAGTATGAATATTTGAAACAAAATATTTTCTTTCCAAACAATCAGAAAAGCTTGTTAAGTTTAAAGCATTTTGTTTACCGTCTAGACAACGAAATTGAAATGCTTTTGTGTTTGACAAAATAAGCGCTTGTTACTAGTCCATTAAGCTAAGCGTCTAAAAGCAAAATGTAAGTATAATTCTCGGCGGGATCGAGCAATTAATCCTAAAACCACAAGCTCAAACGAATCCGTCTCGCGACGAATCTCCAGCGAGCCGGGAAGCGGCTCAACGTATATTTAAACACCTGTCACCCCCTTATCTCACTCTCTATACAGATCGTCTAACTTAGATTACTTTGTGAAATTTCGCTCCAGACGGAATATCCATACTTCCATACTAATCCATATCTGAGATGAAATTTGGCACAGAGTTAGCTTACATCCCGGGGAAGGATATAGGCTACTTTTTTATCTCAGAAAAGCAAAGAGTTCCTACGGTATTTTTAAAAAACCTAAATCCAAGCGGACGAAGTCGCGGGCATCATCTAGTAGGTAGGTATATAAATGGGTCTTTGTCACGAGTTGGTGTAATATTAATGGATTATAACAGAACAATTTATAGACTGCTTGAGTGGACCACTTTGTCAAGTTGTTTTCTTATGCTTTTGTCTTTCGACTATCACCGCTACCAAAGTTAGACGTTTTACCGTATTTAATAGCCTGAATAAAAACTTTTATCTACGACTAGTTTTTCCGCTACTCCGCGTGGATTTAGGTATTTTTTTAAGAATCCTGTTGGTATTTTCTGCAAAAAAAATCTAAGTTCGTTTCTATCCTATGTAAAAAATGATAGATGTTTTTGATAAATGGCATGTTTAGTACGCTACTTTTTTACCACATTATATAGGCCCTATAAACTAGGTACTAGATGATGTCCGTGACTTCGTTGGCGTGGATTTAGATTTTAAAAAATCCGGAATAAAAAGAAGCCCATGTCCATCCCCCGGAAGAATGTAAGCTATTTGATATTTCTGTACCAAATTTCGTCAAAACCGGCTAAACGAATGGGCTGTGAAAGGCTAGCAGACAGACAGACATATTTTCGCAGTTATTAGTATTATTAGTATAGTAGGTATGGACAATATTAATATGTACATTAGTATAACAGTTCAATTGCATTTTATTGAAATTAACATTTCGTTCATTTTACCAATTAGGTACTTTGGAACATAGAAAATATTGATTATTATTATTTATCAATACAAAGTAAATGAATACACAAGAAGGTTCGAAGTTACAGGTTCCTTTCATTAATAATTATGAGAAGAGAAACAAAATGATCATCTCTTGAAAATTAAAACAAAGGAATCAGCGATCCAGCCCCGAGCAAAAGTAATTAATTAAGGTGAAACAATCGCGAACAACTTTACACTCATCTCGAAAACAATGGTACACAAAATACCTTTACAAAAGTGTATATGTACCTATACGTAGACTTGCCATTATTTGGAACATTCAGAGACATTGTGGACTTGGCCCGCGTGGTGGATTATGCCCTTTCTCTGCCCATTCTGAGAGAAGACGCGTGCTCAATAAGTGACCCGGCGATGAGTCGTTAATGACGATCAAGATGATGCTGATGAAGAATGAATCATAATACAAATTCGCTATCGGTAGATCACCACGCAGTTTAGTCGACAACATCAGGATTTTTGTATGATCATGGGGCTTAAATTAGTGTGAGAAATTCCATTAGAATCGGGTCGTAAAATGTTTTTCGGAATATTGAAAACAAAATACACGAAAGCAAAGCTAAATTTAATCCAAACTCAATCACTTTGTTTGCTGTCTATAATATCTTTCCTATATTTTTTTTTCTTTCACAAGATGGACCTCTCAGTATTTGGATAAGATATCTACCAAATACTTAATAAAGGAGGTAATCTGAACAAACATTGGCAAAAGAGTATCAAATAGAGCACAGCTGCCCAGGGCTATATTTCAAACAGTCCGTAGACTGTAGACGATGGCCGGTAACGAGGATCATCCCGGCTAACCCGCACATAATATGGGCAACCTATTGTAAATTGTTTGGGCTAGAATAAATTAGGAGCGTTATATGTGAATCGCGGCGAGCCCGTTCGTGTCCGTATTTACAGCATTACGGTGAACTTTGTGGTGGGATAATTGCGGCCCGGCCGTAATCGCTCACATGCTGATGTGAGAATGGCTATTTAGCTTTTCTATGTACTTGACGTGCTTAGTGTTAGTGATCATACTGCTACCATTAGTACCGTAGGGCTTATGGATTTTAGAGATTCTGTAAAACTTAAGAGTCTTAGGTTCAGATGAATATTCTTTACTGCATTTTGTATCTTTTATCTTTAGTTAAATAATTAGTAGAATAAATTAAATAGTAGTAGCCTATTAAAAATTTCGTAGGGATCTGATTTTGTTGAATATATTCTAATATATTCTACGTGACATTGGCGAAGTGCATTGTGCTCGGTGTGGCACTACTGAAAGCCATAAAGCAAAATAAGAAGAAGAAGAAATAAAATATAGCCTATGTCACTTAGGAATAATGTAGCTTTCTACTCGTGAAAAAAAATTCAAAATCAGTTCAGTAGTTCCAAAGATTACTCCCTACAAAGAAACTTACAAATTTTACCTCTATTATTTAAATATAAAAAAGGTTTTAAGAGCCAGGGCTGTAGCTTACATAAATAAGTAGAGGTTTATAGTTAGTGATTTCTTAATAGAAATCCTGTAAAACTTAAAAGTAAGGCTTTTACACACGTAGAATATACTTTCCTGCTATATGTATCTTTTTTAATTACAGGATATATCATAATATAAAGCAATGATAAGGTTTAGGTTAGCGCGCTTGCCTAGAAGGTATTTAGGATTTACATACGTGGCAGGAAACCTAAAATAATCATATCTTTAGTTAAATGTAAAAGAAACTTTTAAAGTAATCTAGAAATTTCGCGAGCATTTTTTCAGATCTAAAAGTAGTGCAGCCATTTCCACATACCGTGAAACAAAGACGGTTCGTCAAAGGAGCGTAATTATCCGTAGGCAGGCGAGTGTTAGCACTCGACGCTGAGGTCGAGACTCAAGATATCTCGTCGGATCAGCAGCTCACTCGGTGCTTTGCGATTCCGTTTGTCACTGCACCCGGCTGCGGTGTGAGTTCTCGCTCTGATAAACGCATGTCAACGTGCTTTGACTACAAACAGCCTTTAACCACAGATGCGATCTGCTGGCTTACATCTGAAACATGTGCCCTACGACTGACTGTACGGCACTGCAGTATTATTATGATAACTCATCATCTTTGTTAACTCATCGATCATTCCAGTGGTTCGTGACATTAATAATTGTAAACGAAGGATTTATAGTTTGTTTAATAATATAGTTCGTAAAATAATATAAATGGAATAAAATAGAATAGCTGATTTAGTGCTTTCAGTTTCTAAGACTTCACTAAATGATATACAAATAATTAATTTAATTCGTGCTTTTTTGTCCATGGTTCAATTCGTAAAACATCTCAATGTTTTTCACAACTTTTTCCAACTGAGTATTTTACGGTCAGTAAGCCAACAGTACATAATGAAGTATTTATCACTGGCAATAAAAAAGCGTGTGTAAAAAAACGTTGAATCAAAATGTTCGCAAGTTAGGTCTTATTCGTGTCGACCTGGTTAGCACAACGATAATACGGATCTTCGGAGTTTGCAAGCGGGTAAGCATGTGGACCGTGAAGGAGTGAGTGGGGGTGAAAAGGACTTGTTATTACACCCTCTCACCTACGCAAGGGGTTTCAGCTCTGAGCCGTACTGTCGCATAAGATTAAGACGCTCCTCGCTTTGCTGTTAACGCTTCGGCTTTTAGACACTTTGAATAGCGTCAAGTGAGCTCCTTTTTCTGTTCGCCGACTTTAATATGACAAAATCGTTTGCTTACCTACTCGTGAACATTGTGAATATGCGGTTAAGGTATACTGAGTTACAGCTTTACTTTAAACTAAGTAATAAACTATTGCTAAATAAGTAAATGATATTTTGTTACCAAGACACATTAAATACTGTTTTAGACACAAGCAGAATTTTTTCATTTTTTTAGCCAGAAATAGGCTTAGTTTTCAACGCTTTAAATTAATTTGTTTCGCAATTCGGTTACAAATAAAAGTGCTGAAGAAAAATCAGATAAGATGGAAACGAAATAAGTTTAACAGAACGGGAGATAGCATTATCATTGGCTGCTCGCGAGGAACAAAGAAAATGGTGGAGAACGAACGTACGACAGTACTTTATAGGCGCGTAAATATGTTTTATATCCTTCCACTGTCTGTTATACACTGGCGCGCCGCCGACCCTCCTCCCTTCCATCGTGCCGACCACCCATCCAACCCCCCGCCCGGAGGGCTGCCTCGCTCTCGGAAATGCCGAGCTTTAATAAAACATATATTTTTCCGAGCGAGGAAAATACTGGGGAAACTCGCAATTTGTTCTTTCACTTTATGCTCGTTTACAAGACAAAAGTGGAACATTTCAGAAACATTATGTTAATCACGTAGTTATGTATATTGTGTACATAGTGTTGTTATAATTCGCTAAATCTATTTGATATTTCGCGTCAGCTCGTGAAGGATATATCTCGATCTAAGATTGAGGAGGGATTAGATTCACATAGAGGTGTGAGAAGTCGTAAAACGTTGATAGTAGTCGTGTGAGGTTTACGCGGTTGTTAGTGTTGCAACAATGTAACCGGTAGCGGCAGATAGCGCCGCGATGACCCTTATCTCACGGCGCACGCGGTCGAGTGTGTGGCCGATTTATTGCCGCTCGTGCCGGTGAGCCGCAGAATCAACCCCCGACTTTAACGCTAATTATAACACGCCCTTGCTACTTTACTGCTCGTTCTACACACTAACATTCCGACAAATACTTAACGACAGTAATAATTATCTCTCCCTCGTTCCATTAAAAGCCTTTTGATACATAATGAATTAATATTCCGTATTTTCACAAACCAACAGAACAAAAGGAAACGTAATAGCTTTTGAACAACAAAATTGCTATCCGAAAAGAAAAGAAGTACCAATTAAGATAATGTTAGAAACAAATTTATATTCTGATTTCTCAGAAATGATAAATTATTTTCTTATTGCCTCGCGTATTATAAATAATCTTAAACGGCTGTTGTGCGAGAGAGCTGTATGGAAAAGATTGGCGCGAGTTAAAGTGAAACCACAAGCTCCCACCGCACCGTGCCAGACTCCGCGCTATAAAATATTACACTAAATGAAAGAAGCTCTTTCAATTAACCGAGCCAGGTTTGCGTAAGGTAAATCCTGCCAAGAGGCGCCCGCTAGTGCAGCGTTGGGAAATATTTCTTTTGGAGCGATTTCACTTAAAACTGCCGGTTTATTTTATTTTCACTTTAATTTATGATTGAAATACACGGCAATTTCTTTATGAAATAATGCGATAAAGTTGTCCAACGATGTTTTATGAGATTGAATGAAAAGTTAAAGTAGGTACCTATTTGTATCCCTAAGAAATGTTGGTGGAATAAAAGAACAAAGGAATTTGATTCTAATGTGTTTGAGTGTTTTATGCCAACGAAATAAATTATTATGAAATGTAAAACTGTTCAATCCCAGATTAAGACATCAGTTATTTTTACACTGGTGTATGAAGTGACAGCTTCAGTATGCGGCACAGCTGGATCAAGATCTCGTTTATTATTGAGCTACCGACTTACATTATTCCTCTACGAGGGTTTTAATTAGTAACTATAGATGACTCTTCTCTAGAGGAAAAGGTCTAATAAGTAATTAAAGATCTACTAGAACAACCAAGAATTTCCTGAACATACCTAAACGGTTTATAAGGGAGCTTTGTTTACGAGTGAGACCATAGCATCACTAGGGTAGCACACTACGGTGTGTGCTTTATGAAAATCTTCGTGAAATTGGTACATCTGGTTGTAGTAAATATGTAAAAATCGTAGACAGTAAGAACTAGTCACAAAGTAGGTGGATATTTTTTACGAATACACCTAAAAATACATTGTTCGTTAATCTTATATAAAGTTGGGCCGAATTTCTCTCGACCTGATTCCCCCGCGTTATTCCGATGATACATTGCCTCTCATAGGTACCTACCTAACCGAATAAGAATATATCAGCATCACAACACGTAGCATATGAAATCTCAGAATTGATGGCGGCATTCTATCGGTATTCATGTTCTGGTTAATGCCCCAGATTGTGTTCACCTCGTACCGCCCGCGCTAATCGACTAGAAGTGATATACCTGATTCATGATTCGGGCAGGGTAAGGGTAACTTATGGTTTTTACCTTTTATTGGAAGCTTATTTTTTTATGTAGCTATAGGGTAGGCATCAGTAGCTAATCAATTCAGGGCACATGCTTACGAGCGCACGTAATCTTTAAAAATAGAAAACTTGCACGATTTTTATTAATATATGACTAAAATCAAACTAAACAAAATAGATATTTATGAACAACTTGAACAAATTAATAAAATTGAATTGAATAGTCTGTCTGTGATTTCGAATAGGTAATTGCTAATTACCTTTTAAAACACACATACTTTTTATTTTCCGGGAAAACAAAGGGTTATTCGTCATTCCTACGGGATCTATAAAACCTAAATTGAGGCAAAAAAAACTAAAATTGTGTAATGATTTCAAATTAAATAGTTTAATCACTATCTTAAACTAGCCAACTCATATTCTAGAATAATTTATTTCGATTAGGTACGTTCATCTCTATCTCAAAATCGCTTACGGCCATACAAAATACGACGAAAACATATCAATAAAATACTCGTACCTTACTTTAAAAGTTCAAAACTGCTAATTTAAAATTTAATATTTGTATTTAATTCAAATTAAAAGTTTTTACATACCAATTCAGTGAGTTAAATTGTTTCCATACAAAGCCGCTCAAAAAGCTTTTGTTATACAAACAATTTAATTAAATGAACATTTGTATGTAACGATATCGATCTTTTAATTGATATCAGTCATGTTGTAGTTCTTATTTCAAGCACATTATTAATTTTTTTATCTCGGTTTATAAATCAGACCTGTCTACCTGTTTCGACATCTGGTCGTTTGGTAACTTGATTTTTGGCGGGCGGAATTTGAAATGAGATTTTTATTTCAGAGTCAATTGATCCAAACAATAAATTTTAGAACCATTTCAAGCGAATAAAAACTGTCGTGTTCTCAAGATCCATACTCCATAATATTGTAAATGCGAAAGTGTATGTCTGTTTATCTGCTAGCTGGTCACGGCCCATCTGTTTAACCATTTTTGACAAAATTTGGTATAGAGATAGCTTGCATTCTGGGAAAAGACATAAGCTACTTTTTGTCCTGGTAAATTAAAGAGCTCTTAAAGGATTATTAGAAAAATTAAAATCGCGGATGCCATCCATTTGATACAGACATTGCTTGCATTCTGAAGACTGGCATAAGCTACTGTTTATCCCGGAAAATCAAAGAATTCCCACGGTATTTCAAAAAACCTAAATCCACTTGGACGAAGTCGCAGGAAACATCTAGTTATTAACAAGCTATCCATAAATGTCCACACAAACTTAACTCTTCCCATCAGTACGTCTGTTGCTAAACAGGTACACAATATGTTTTTACTACTAAAAGAGTAAACTGCAATACATTGCTGTTATATCTATTAACAAGTCTGCGAATCGGACAAGACAAAGTTGTGGTCGAGATTAAATTTACTCTGCCGTCTAGCTATTAGTTATAACTTCGGATAAGTTACGCGGGCGTAGCGACGCCTATTTCCTTGTTATCCCTGTTTCTATTAGAGCAGTATCAAGTTAACTGCGTGGGCAAGTTTCCTGATATTTACCGTGTTTATAAAATACCTTAGAACGAACAAGTTTATACAATATAGTCTGCTTAGATCTGCTTTATACTCGTATTCCTCATTGTTGAGGGTGGTGACCCTTTTTCCATTAATCCTATAGTGGTAGTTCTCTTGGGATAGTAATGCGGTGGGTTCCCAGATCCTTCCGCATACAACTCTGCTAAGAGAACGAGACTTCGACTCTAAGATTAATTTACAGTTATTATCAGATGTTAGTGATAATAACCGAGACCGACCGAGGCACGGAGGAAACGAAAAGGTCAAATTCGGACCTCTTATTCTCTAACGTCTAGGGTCAACGTTGCTCATCGTAATCCTTAGATAACTTCAAGTTTAACCCATTTATGGCAGGCTATCAGATTTTACTCAGATTCCGGTAGGTGCGGTTTAAAATAATCTGTACTTAGGATTAACGATTATTATCAGATTTAAAAAGCTTACCATGATCTCTGAGGCACGAGGCGATAGCAAACGATCTAACACTGAAGATATCTACTAACAGCTAATGCCTAATACCCGATTGGCAGTGGCGTGCAGCTCATAGAGGCTTAAAAGTACTGCATACCCAAGAAATAGGTACCTAATCTAGATGAAATAGCTCAATGCTCATTATCTTTTATGAATTGCCCATAAGCAGGAACCTACCTATATACTGCTTACCCTGGCTTTAAACCCTGTGAACGCCACTGCCGATTGGGGTCAACTTTACTTTACTGCGGTAGGTATTAGTTAATGTAGTAGGTATTGTGGTCCCCCTGTGTATTGTATTTGACGTGTTAACAAGATTTACTCGAAACAACCTTATTATTATAATCATCACACTAATATTATAAAGGCGAAAGTTATGTGTGTGTGTGTATGTTATTTACTCGTTCACGCAAAATATACTGAACTGATTTGGCTAAAAGGAATGAAGATAGATTATACCCTTTATTAACGCATAGGATACTTTTTGACTCGGATAATCTCGAAAGAGTTCTCACGGGATATTGAAAATCTAATTCCTTGCGAAGTCGCGGGCATCAGCTAGTAATAAATACTCAAAAGCTAATAAATGATATTGAAGTAGTAGAGTACTAGGTAGTAATAACATTGCATTATATTTTGGATAGATCGCCAATTCCCAGTGGATTGTTTGCTAGACAGGCGTTCATTACAAGTTGCCGAGTCTCATCTGCTAAGCTAATAACCGAGCTAACTCTCAGCGCAGCTAGTTTGTTCTAGCAATTTACAACTATGGGTTAGGATGCAATGGTTCGCTAAGGTACTTGCGAATGAGAATAGTACACAGTAGGTATAAACTGGCAATAGATAGAGATTATTTTTGGTTTTAAATTCTCTTAACAAATGTGTGATCTAATACAACGATAATTAAATAGTTAGGTATTACAAGATAGACGTAGGTAAACATGACGAAATTTCTAGGTTGCAAATTCATAATATTATCACAAACATTTTTATTGAACATTAAAATTGGTTTTATTGTATCTATAAGAAATCATAAAAAATCAAATCATAGTAGGTTTAGAGATAAAATATTCCCAAATAAGTTATATAACCTGTATAATAAATAATGTAAATGTTATTGCCAAATAAAAGCAATAAACACATTGCCAAACGTTATACAGTCACGGTCATACGTTCACAATTCACACATCTCGTTAACATCATAATGAACGCAAATTCCATTCGACACCACATACTAAAGTGTATGACCCGGCACAAGCATGGCTCTGGCAAGTCAAATAAATTAATGTTAAGCTCAAACTGACGTTTGCAACGGAACCTGGAAAGCGTCTACGTAATTACCCAAACGCGAACGGATTTGCATATCAAAGTGGAAGCATAATTGAAGCCGGAGTGTAAATAGCCCAAGCTGAATCGGATCGAGTTAGTGGCGTACTTCGGCTAAGTGTAGCCAGCACTATAAATGCTACCTCGCTTGGGACTCATCGCATAAACCGGGCACAAGAACCGAGCACTTGAAAATAAGATTACTGGATAAAAGGAAACGTTCAGTTATGAGGGTTTGGAAAGTATTCAGCTCTTTTTCCTCTAATAGGTGACCGAGATTTATGCTGCCATTGGGATGTCGCTTACCATTACGAAATGTATCTCTATTGTAGGTACCTATTATATTATTTTTTAGGGTTCTGTACCTCAAAAGGAACCCTTATAGGATCACTTCGTTGTCTGTCTGTCGTGTCTGCCAAGAAACTTACAGGGTACTTCCCGTTGACCTAGAATCATGAAATTTGGCAGGTAGGTAGGTTTATAGCACACGTAACGGGAAAATCCAAAAACCGTGAATTTGTGGACACATAACAAAAAAAATTAAAATGTGTTCATGAACAAATAACTAGTGTTTTCAACTTTCAAAGTAAGATAACCAAGTGGGGTATCATTTTTAGGGAAATCAACATTTTTAGCGATCCGTACCAAAATGGTAAAAAAGGAACCCTTATGTTGCAACTACGTCCGTGTGACCGTCTGTCACAGCTGCTTAGTTCAGTAACTACATTCTAATGTTATCGAATTGAAATTTGGAATACCATGCTTGTCAAACCTTATTTTAAAGGGGATAAAATGGGAGGTGGAAATTTCGAACTGAGGTAATACTACTATAGACAAAGCAGCGTGTCATTTTTTTTGGGGTTTAATCAAAGGTCATATGAAAGGGCTTCATTTGGGCTTTCCAAAACAGTTTTATTTTTTCTATTTTGCAATCAAGGCTATTTTTAACCGACTTTAAAAAAAAGGAGGAGGTTCTCAATTCGTCGGAATATGTATGTTCCCCGATTACTCAAAAACGCTTGGACCGATTTTGAAAATTCTTTTTTTGTTTGAAAGGGTATACTTCAAAGTTGGTCCCATTTCAATTTGGTGAAGATCTGATGAACATCTTCGAAGATAGATACTGGAACTCCTCAACGGATAAGAGTAAATTGCTCGCGATCAGTGTAATAGCTTAGTAAACAGTAGATTTTTAACCAGTCATAGCGCATAATTCCATGGGGCCACTAAAAATTGTGAAATAAATTTTTTTTACAAAAAAAAATAAAAACCGACTTCGTTACATAAACACTAAAAATTGAAAAATAATTTAATTTATTACCGAATATATTATGTATACAAGAGTTAATATAGTTCCATAATAATATTTTTTGGGGTCGGTGCCAATGAGGTGCCATTGTGGAGTCCCATAAAAATATGAAGTCTAGACGATTCGCGCAGCTAAAGCTAATTGGCACCGGCCGCGGCACCAAAAAGTATTATTATGGAACTATAATAACTCTTGTATACATAATATATTCGGTAATAAATTAAATTATTTTCAATTTTTAGTGTTTATGTAACGAAGTCGGTTTTTATTTTTTTTGTAAAAAAATTTATTGTAGTACGTTCACGAGCACAATACTTCGTGACCATTTAGACGTTACATAGTTAGGTATAGGTATACGTTATTTCACTTTGTAAGAATTGTTCTAAGAAGATTCTTTGCATGTGGCATGATCTGCAACTTGTAAGCTTGTTGCCATAAATCGTCCTACTTTATGAGGCACATAGTGTGCAACGTTTTTATGTTCTTCGTATATCAAGCTCTAACACGCTATTAGGATTTTTGCCATTATAGGTGTATCTCTGTTTTGTCGAGATGTTGTTGATAAAGTATCGCCGCAGGACACTGTAACATATTTTAATAGCCTTTATAAAACTATTCAATTACGAATATTTATTGAAGTAAGAACCATGAGAAATTGGAACCGTGGTTGATGTAATTATTTATGCACTACTACTTTTTGTTACCATAAAATTTTTACGGGCGAATGCAGGAAAAATTATGTTTTCACTTCTCATGCTCGTAAATTTCTACTTTATGCTGGCTGTAAGCGGACTAAAACTGCTTTTCATGCTCTTGTGCATAAAGTGTTTATAGGTAAACCACAATCTGTCTGAATGACATATGGATGACAGTCAGTCAGCATTTCCTTTCATATATTTAGAATATTGTTTCATTTACTCGCAATCGAAGTGAAAAGAGTGTATGACTCGGTCAT
Source organism: Maniola hyperantus (assembly GCF_902806685.2). Lineage (NCBI taxonomy): Eukaryota > Metazoa > Arthropoda > Insecta > Lepidoptera > Nymphalidae > Maniola > Maniola hyperantus. Next base: position 8,012,865 of record NC_048550.1, read on the forward strand.
AAAACCCATTTTACCCTTTTTGTACAATCTACTATCAAATGTGCAATTAGACATGTAATATATGTTTTTAATTTAATTTAATCATGTTATTAAAGTATATTTTGCCTTTAAAATATGAAATAATGTGTGGACACACTATACTTACGCCACGATTTTATCGAAACGTCATGTCCACCACTACACGCGTCACATATTGAATGCTAACAATATTTTAACTAATTATTGCTATTTGTTATGCATATTTTAGGACATTAGATTTAATTTTTTACACTTCATAAATGTGTTAAGTATCGAAATCTGACTTAGCATTTTTTTATGGTATTTAATTAAAAATTAGTGGTGTGTATGCAACAAACAAAGAAGACTACCTACCGTTAAATATGTATCTGCAAATTCCCAAGCGCAATTTCAAAATAGATAATTGTATTTTCTTAAGAGAACTGGTAAGAATCGTATAGTAGATATCCGTTACTACATTTATCTCCTTGATTTATGTGAAAGCTCTCTTACACTTCGGCCCTGAGCAACTCGAGGCCAAAGCGATTCTACTACAGTCAACCTCTCCCGGGATAATTAAATTAATCGACACGGTCACAATACTGGAGCCAACACTGATTTTCTCCTAAGATATCCATTTACGGGCATTATTGTGCCACTCGACTTTCGATCATATAATTATTAATCTTTACCTATTAACTGCCGATCTTTATGATATTTTATCACAATATTAATATCTTACCAACATCGAAATATACCTACTATTTGTATTTTAAAGCTAATCAAATTAATGACACTTGGACATTAGATGTAACAAAATAGAAATTAAAAACCGGCCAAGTGCGAGTCAGACTCGCGCACCGAGGGTTCCGTACTACAGTTGTATTTTTCCGACACTTTGCACGATAAATTAAAAACTATTATGCATAAAAATAAATAAAAATCTGTTTTAGAATGTATATGTAAAGCCCTTTCATATGATACCCCACTTGGTATAGTTATCTTACTTTGAAAGTTGAATATAATATTTGTTCATGAACACATATTTTTTTTCACGGTTTTCGGATTTTTCCTTTACTTGTGCTATAAGACTTACCTACCTGCCAATACCTGCTAATTTTATGATAATAGGTAAACGGGAAGTACCCTATAGGTTTTCTTGACAGACACGACAAACAGCGGACGGACAGACATACAACGAAATGATCCTAAAATCCTTTTTTTCTCTTAAGGGACGGAACCCTAAAAATTAATAAAAACGATTTGTATTGTTTTCGATATCGGTTCAGTAAATAAATAATAATATAGTTAGGTATCTATTGTAAAACTTTTTATCTTGTTATATTAAATTACCGCAATATAATATTATACTACTAAACTGCATAAAGAACGATTATTTTACAGATTTAGTCCACCGATCATTTCAATAGTTACATTGTCATTTTATTTTTTGTTATCTTGTAACGTTACAATTTTTCTACACTTCAGTGTAATCGTTTGTATCAAATTAAAGTTAGCTTATCTGTGTAATTAATGATGATATGTCAAGAATCGAAATTTAATCCACCATATTTTATTAATGTATTACCTAATAGTTGGTAACTAACTTAAGGTACATGCGTCTGCGTAAAGCGATACTAGCGATTTCGTAACTAATTAAAACATTACACAAACGCATTAAGATCTTTATCGTATAGAAATGAAATTGATAACAGTTACGAAAACAGGCCAAAAAAAAAAGTGCGAGTCAGGTTCGCGCAACGAGGGTTCCGTACTACAGTCGTATTTTTTCGACATTTTGCACGATAATTCAAAAACTATGATGCATAAAAATAAATAAAAATCTATTTTAGAATGCTCAGGTGAAGACCTTTCATATGATACCCCACTTGATATAGTTATCTAACTTCGAAAATTGAAAATACGAATTAGTAGTTCATGAACACAATTTAATTTTTTTTTGTGTGATGTAACCACAAATTCACGGTTTTCAGATTTTTCCCCGAATGTCTGCTATAAGACCTACCTACCTACCTGCCTGCCAAATTTCATGATTCTAGCTCAACGGGAAGTACCCTGTAGGTTTCTTGACAGACCGACAGACAGACAGATAACAAAGTGATCCTATAAGGGTTCCTTTTTATAAGTTTTTCCTTTTGAGGTACGGAACCCTAAAATTACACTTATCTTACAGAATTATTTAAACGTTACAGAAAAGACCTTTTCGTTATCAGAAGTTATGAAAACAATTATATTACAATATTTCCAAAAAGTTAAAGAAGGTCGAGTGGGAACCTATTATTTAACCAGAACTCTCCAATCAAAATTGTTTCGCAAGAAACTTTCTTCAATAAATAATTTATTCCGAGAAACGGACTGCAGAAACAACTTTGTGACAACAGTTTTTATTACAAAAGCTGGTGTATAACTCGGTAAGTGAGATTGCGATATTCATTCCTTTTTTCTAAACTGACATTAAAAAACATTACTTAAAATCAATAATCGTATCCATGTGTCTGTAAGGTGTAAATGTAGGTACAATGCAAGTATATGTGGCGTTTTTTATTCGCGCCAAATCGATATACTGGTAGGGTGGATTTTTATGGGAACAGTCAGGAACAATTGGATTAAAAGGGACGCGATTGAGGCGAAATTGCCACGTACGAACAATGCTATCAATCTAAGCACTGGGATTTGAATGGTTCGTGTAATAATTTGACTCGTGTTTCTAGTTACTTAATTTGAAAAAAAAAACAGTCATTTAAAAAAGGTATAGGTATAACGAGATGTACCTACTATACCTTTTTTTAAGCTAAGACGATGTGCAAATATGTGCGGAGTGCGGAGTGAGTGAATTTAAGGACATCAGAGCAGTTCCTCACAATGAGACAGAATGCATGTGAACAATGTTATCATGCTAAAGTGTTTGGAATTTGAATGGCCTACGTAAGCATGTGCTTCAATCAATTAAACTATGAAATTGAAGTAACGACGAATATGATAAGAAATATAAATTCTATTCTTGGAATGGGAGGATGGGTATTTTTGAAGTAAAAATTTCTTGAGGCACGTTAGGCGATTTCGGGACGGGTAAAAACTTCAAAGTCGCGTCACCGACATGCTAAAAGTATATATGTAGCAATAAATATGACGTGTTGCGCGTATGATAAGTGATTACCACGCCTATGAAGACCAGAGGAACAGCTAATGCGTTGACGGTTTTTCAGGAATTTTTGACTTTTCGGCAGTAGAGCGGTTCGATTTTATTATTGTACTAGCTTATTCTCGGGACTTCGTCCACGTGGACTATTTAAACCACTATTTTAACCCCTCGGGGGTTAAAATTTCAAAAATCCTTTCTTAGCGGATGTCTACACCATAATAGCTATATGCATGCAAAATTTAAGCCCGATCCGTCCAGTGGTTTGAGCTGTGCGTTGATAGATCAGTCAGTCCGTCAGTCCTTAAGTCAGTCAGTCAGTCAGCCAGTCAGCTTTTCCTTTTATATATTCTAGATTATTATTAATATCTTATTATCTGAATGATAGCACCGCACCAGACACCCATTTATACAGACAAAACATTTATTTATCAATCACAATCGACACAAGGGATGTGATATTTCAGGGTGGGTTGTTAAAGGGCAGCGAAGCGGTTAGACATAATTAGATTAAGAGGGACGCCTTTAAGTTGGAATAGAATTGTCGCTTGAGATGCTATCGGAGTAATAAAAGCCTCTGAGATTTGGATGACTCTAGCATTAAGAATGATTTAAATTAACATAATACCCCAATGCACCAATATATGAGTTTTACATTGCAGAGTTGCAATTAATACTAAAATTTAAATGAATCACTAAAATTTTAGTAGACACGAGGCATATCCATACTATATTGTGAATGCGAAAGTGTGTCTGTCTATCTACTACGTTTTCACGGCCCGTCCTTTAAACTGATATTGACGAAAGATACAGAAATAGCTTGCAACCCAGGGACAGACGTAGTCTTTTTTGTTCTGGATAATCAAAGAGTTCCCACAAAGTTTCCAAAAAAATTAAATCTACGTGGATTCCCGCGACTGGGCATCAATTTTTGGTACAGAGATAGCAATTATTTTAGGCTAATTTTTATCTCAGAAAATCAAATAGATCCCACAGGATTAAAAAATCGTCGTGTAATAACAGACAGACAAACAAAACAAGGGAAATATTGTCCCTTGTGGTGGAATTGTCGTTTGCAAACAATTTATTCCTTCCTGCCTTCGAGATTAGACCAATCATCAAGATTGTTGACTAATTACTGCCTACTTACATTATGATTTTAAATAATGTTTGATTAATAAAATTGTTTCTTACGGATTTTTTATAATTTTTTATTCAGATACAAGTTAGCCCTTGACTGCAATCTAACCTGGTAAGTGATGATGCAGTCTAAGATGGAAGCGAGCTAACCTGGAACAGGTATAGCAGTTTTTTTATTAAACCCATATTTTTTATTGATGCCGAAATCAAGTTTCTATGCAATAATAAAGTACAAGTAGGTAGAGTAGGTAGATAGGTAGAGATTGCTCTACAAATCCGCTATCTCCTTCTAAAGGTCGATGTACATTATTTTCTGCCGCCGTACTGTACAAACTTGGAATCAACTCCTTTCGGCGGTGTTCCTACTATATTACAACATGGGGTTATTATTTCAAGAGGCAAACCAATTCCTGAAAAGCCGAAAATGCATTAGCGATTTCTCTGGTGCAGCAAATGTTCATGGGCGTCGGTAATCACTTAACATAAGGTGATCCGTCTGCTCGCATTTTTGTTAAACCATGGTGTTTTTCCGTAATTCACTTACGAAACAATTATTGTTTGACAAGCCTATTCTCCGCGTCATAAGATTTAGGAGCGTGGTTGCAATGAAGCAGGCATACATACATAATTAGATTAAAAGGGGACGAGGTTCAGTCGCAATTACAAAGGGTTCGCGATTAAGCGCACCTCCACGTTGCAAAATTAGACCAGAACGTTTTGTTTTTAATAGCTACCTATATTTTGAACTTGTTTATTGTTCATTTTCTTTATATAAATTATAATGCGTAAATTTTGAGAAAGGACTCGCCATTTGCTCTTTGTGTCAACTGTCATGTCAAAAGTATTAAAGACTAAAATCGTATTTTGTACGTACGTAGGTATGAAAATATTAAGCAATTTTAGCTTTTTGTAGTTACTAGGAAAAAAAGGAAAATAAAACGACGGCCTATTTAAACGTACAGCCCAATGAATTTCGTTTTCAAAAAGGATTTGGACATTAATAAATTCCTGCAAACATGCAATGCTTTTCGGTTTTGTTTTTTCTGAAGCCCATTAAACACGGTTTGAATTTACTGGCACTGGCACCGAATAATTTTGTAGCAACATTCGCAGAAACATATTTCACGGCAATGAATGAAATAGAGACGAGGATTTTCAGTCATACATTAGAGCGGACGCAAAAGGCGAGTAATATAACGTACTTAATTACTGGCACTTCGCAACTGCGCCAATCTTGTAATTACGGAACAGAGCGACGGCGCGTAATCAGCACCCTTTGCTGCGTCGACACGGCAAAGCGCTCCCTACTACTCAACCGCTTTTAACTCGCATTTCACAACCTGTTGACGAGTTAGTTAAAGCTTTAACACTGTACAGCGCGCGTACAAAGAGCAGCCGAGCACTTATCAAGAGTCTATACCATACCAACTAACTAGCAAACTGTATATAAACTAGCAAATCATTCATAAATAGATATATTATAATGATAGTAATTTTAAGAATTGGTTTTCTTAAAATTACAATCAAGAATTTATATAGAAGTCACAGACGAAATTTCAAAAGACGGCACGGAGTAGATGCAAAAAGCGTAATGTGTTTAATTAATTAAAGGCACTTTGCGTCTGCGCCACATTTGCAAATATGGAACAAGACATTGCAAGAAGGTGTATTCCTTCGACGACCGTCCGTTCCGTCGACAAGGCAAAGCTCTGCAGAGCGCTATTCTTATACACTTCGTGTTGCAATCTGTCAAAGAGTAATCAGCTTACACTTAGTCCGCCCGCGCTGTATAAATTCTACTATAAAAGTTAAAATAACTAAATTTTTCAACGGAACAATTTGAGTTTTGACAATTTAGAAATTATATAGGTAGGTACTTAATTAGAATTTAGTGACGAATGTTTTGTTCTTGACAAAATTCAATTAGAAGATTGGATGGAGACTAAAACAATTTGTAAACAGGTGCTCGAGGCGTCTCCTCCCGTGAGATTAATCACTGTATCGTTGTTGTAATAAACCGGGAACGAGCAACTTCGCCACTTACATTACACGGACACTTATTTCCGACGCTGTTTCAACTTTTCCAGTTTCGTAGACGAGTTTAGAAAGCTTTAATTAATTTTCGCGTATCTGTACATTGTTGAAGAGCGTTCTTAATGATAGAGAATAAAATATTATAGCACTTACCTTATCGTCGTCGCCTTCACTATCACACTGTAAAAAGAAAAAAACAACAATTACCAAGTGGAAATTATACCAAGAATTAACATGCATTATGAAGTTAGTAATATGAACATGACGATATTCTTGACTATTGCCCTGTCAAAATCCAAATAGAAGCAGCTCCTGCTAAATTGAAAACTGAAAATAATTTTGACAATATTAAGAAGTTGTTACGAATTTAGCAGAATCTGTCCTTGGTTATTTAATTAGCATTTGGGCAGAGTAAGATCACTAATTTTTGCTTTACAATGTTCTCTGTTGAGAAGCTACTTGTCATCTTAATAGAAAGAGAGAGAGTCAGCGCATTGTTCCCAGTGTTGGGGACAATACGCAGATAAACTTTCAGCTTTTATAAAATAACGAAGGTCTGGCTCACGCTGGCTTTTAGGCCATAATCAATACATGATTTATTAAATAATTAAGCAAAAAATCAGAAAATCGTCATTTTCATATCTTGTTTATTAAAGCAAAACATGCGTGTACATTACTAATTTAACTAACAATTTGTAATATATTCGTGACTCATAGATCAACACTAATTACTCGTCATCCGTGGCGGGATTAAGCGACGCCTACCTCTGTCACTGTGTGATAATCAATGTCTACTCATTTGCATATTCCGGTACACCTAGTAATACATTATCATTGAATTAACTATCCAAATTATTATCATTGGCGTGAGAATTAATAATATTTAGACTAATGAAAATCAATTCAGAATAATTTATGTAGACAGTAAAGTGATTTTATTAGTATAATAATGATTCATTTGAATATTATATTTATGTCACGGAATTACGTTTTCCAGTTATTTGATTGTATTGTCATCATTACTGTTTGATTAAGATATTATAACAAATTATAAAATGTTTTAGGTATACAGTACGCGGCAGAAAGTAATGTACATCGACCTTTAGAAGGAGGTAGCAGATTTATATAGCGTTGTCCCTGTTACTGAGACCGACAAAACGTCATATAGGTATGAATGACAGAGACAACGCTCTACAAAGCCGAAATGTCATTCTAAAGGCCGATGTACATCACTTTCTGCTGCGTATTGTACCTGTGCATTTTATAAAGAGTTACAAATCCAGTTTTTGTTTTAACTTTTAGAATAGAATAGAATAGAATGTTTTTTAGAATATAATGTTTTTTATTCATGTAAACTTTTTACAAGTACTTATGAATAGTCAGGTAGTTTTAATTTACCACTGGTTCGGAATGCCGTTTCTACCGAGAAAAACCTTTAATAATACAAGATACATTTTGTATTGACGTTAACTTTTCGATATTTTTTTAATTTTATTCTAATCTCCCCCCAAGTCTGAGTACGTTTATTATGTACGTGAATCGTTAATTTAATTTCATTTGGATTTATTAGAAATACATACGTTTATAAGTTAACAAAAAGGCAATCTCTTAATGTAGGTCTAGAGGTTAAACTAAGCAAAAACTTGTGTTCGTATGTCTTAAATAAGCATGTAATTATAAGCTACCTAGAGTTACTGCTTTACTTGGTAATATATATACCACAATATCCAAACAAAATATTAATATACACGACTTATCGAAATAAGATTTTTATTATAGCTGAGACCGACATTGTACAATATTTACAAAGCGCTAAGAAAAACAAGGAGGATCAGACTGAGATATTACAATTTCAAATAAATACAGGGGCCATGAAGTATTCAGGGCGCAGGTAAAGTTATATAGTACGAAACGGCGCCGCCTCGACAAATCTCGTGATTTAGGTGCTATACGCGCCGAATATCGAACAGGGACTAGGTGTTTCGTGATCGGAGTAAATTTGCACACAGTAATCGAAAATTATTACTTTCACCTTTGAACAACTCTTTTAATGGCGTTCACGATTTGTTTTATTGCTACTACTAATGCCTTAATAGTTTCAAATTTCTTCGTCATGTACCTTGTCTTTATTTCTGTGTTCACCTTTCCAATGATAAATTATAATTTTGCGCAAAATTCATGATCTTGTAATTTACAACGTTATAAGAAATTATATTATCAAACTACCATTAAAACTAGGTTAGGAATGGACTTTGTTTTAGCAGCGGAAAATAATAGGGTAAACAGAGCATGCCTAGAATGCAGTGCACAATATGTTAACAAGCGAAGTGATCAAGCGCGAGAGGTGATATCAGATGTGTGAAGAAAGTTTGTACAAGACAAGGAAAACAGTAGGTATACTCACGATATAGCCTTTTCCGGAACTACAGCGGCTACTGGCCTGTTGGGAGAACAAGAAAGCGAAGATGTGAGTGGATTGGAATATCTAAGGAAAACTTAACTAGCCGCTTTTTCACTGTTCACATTCATTATCCAATTAACAACAGAAAATCTAATTAATTTTAGCAAAAAACCGCTGCGTAGGTTTTTAGATTTTAGCCTAATAACATTTTTGACTGGAGAAACGTAGGCAATGCAAAAGAAAAACACAATTAGGAAAATAAAACAAAAAATATCACAACATTGGGAGGATAATTTTATCATGCACCCTAACTTGATTTACAATTTTGAGGGTCACGGCGCGACAGATTGCGAATCGGAACAAATTACACACCTACGTCAGTCCATTGGAAGGTTTTTTCGAAGAAGTACGTAATACAACAGACACGAATAAAGCTTTCGAAATGTAGGACGACAAACTAGTATAAAAAGTGAGAAAGATGGTAAACAATTATTCTTTATACGTACATCGCTAAGTCGGTCGCGAGAGGAATCGGGATCCCGGGGTGCCACTGAACTGCCCGTGAGTCTTTCTGATGCCCGTCCGCTATCATCCGACGTTCCAGCGTCTTGAAGCAGCGTTATACCCTGCAGAAGAGTATTACTATATAATCTAACGGTCATTCATAAAACATACAACACCACCGCGGTTATATTTATTTTTCATATTTTTACATGCCGCCCTAATATCGGTGGAACAGCATATTTTTATTGGTCTCAAATGGAATTGATGATGGGATTAGAGAAAGGGAGCCTTTTAACAAAGCGCAGGATGTAAGAAAACCGAAATATAAGAAAATTTGATAAGACAGGGATGTGAGCCGAAATGGGTCTACCCATAACGTAACGCGCCCGGGACTTAATAAAAAGAGCATCCCATTTATCACATTTCGCGTCTATTTCATGGCAGGGTTCGAAAGACGAATTCGGGGGAAACAAATCTGCCCAACGATGAGCGCTCGACGGGACGGATAAAAGAAAATAAAACGACTAACTCTCTGTAAATGGATAACTCTCCGACCGCCCTCGCTCACTGAACTTCCATGTTTTTATTACTTAGGATAAGTTAGTCCGCAATTTGATTTTGCTCTCTTTTTTTCAGTCATGTTCTTTATGTTTCGAAGGAACTTGTTAAAGTGCATTGACAACGAGCAGTTTAGACTTTATGACTATTAAAAGTTTAAACAAAAAAAGAAGACCTATTTATTACATTTTTGCAGTGATATGATAATAATAGTCAATGCATTTTTGGCATACCAATTCTAAGCAACAAGCTCTATTAATAATATTTCAGTGATCATTATGCAATTTTTTCATGACTAATGAAACATTTGAATTGCAAATGTTGATTGAAACACAAAAAAAAAACATCCATGTTTTTACTTTTTATTGAACACAGAATCAATTACTGGCGGCCGGTTTTTATAAATTATGTCGGCTTCGAGAGCAATTGTATCTCATAATTCATTGTGCTGCGAACTTTTAAAATAAAGTCGTGGTATTTTTTGCACGGAATTCAATTTAATGAAATATTATTATGGCACCTATTCAAATAGCGAAAGAGGGAGTTTTGTTCTTGAATAGTCATTTTTATATGATATTCAAGAACAAACAAACAACAAAGATATATAAAAATTTGTGAATGTGATAACGCTCCCCTAAAACAGGCAATAATAAAGACACACTCAAGTGATTACGTCCCTATTTCCGTTGTAAGGGATTGCCTTCGGATCTTTTACATAGATAAATGATTCAAATGGAGTCACACACGTTAATTTAATTCGTGTTGTGTTTCGAGTAAGATCCTACTAATCCGGGATGGATCGTGTTTCGCGGTCCGCCTGATGTTTGCCGCGTAATTACTTTCGCTCATTACATTGCGCTCCAATTATAATAGACCCTTAAACAGTGTTTCTGTTTGGATTTATTCCAACGAGAATTGAATAACTTTGTAGGTCAGGAGCATTTTGTGCATCTATATTCTGTAGGTATATCGGTGGACAAAATGAAATCAGATATGACTCTGCCATTGTTCACGACAGTTTGGGAAGTTGAAACAAAATGTCGAGCCTTCGACGTCACTGGTAGGCGTCAAGGTTCCTACATTTGCAGGCGTCATATCCATAGCCTAATATTTTGCATTATCGTCGATTTAGGATCAATCCAAGAGTTCCCTCACTCTAGTTCACTCTGTCTCTGCTCAATATAATATTAATGACAGAACAATAACAGGCTGAAGTCCTGAAGTCACAATCAAAAGCCAATATGTAAAACAACAAACTTTCGTGTGAATTAAATGGCCACTTTGTTTACGATGTTCCACGACAGTAAGTTTTAGTGAGGGTGGCACAGAATCAGTTTATAAATGGCATTCCGGTTGGTTCGGTAGCGCAAGCGGGTGGCAGGAGGCCGGGCCAGACCGACGCGACGACACGACCGCTAATTGAAACAACGACCGGCGAACATTACTTATTCATGAGAACTCCATATGGCGGCGAAACGTGACCAACGCGATAAATCATTCAATTACATATTTCATGAATACTCTCCTATTGTGATCATTTTTTGACCCTATTGACCTCACCAGAAGGTTTCCGGGTTAGTTAGTAGATAAGTACAGACCTCCCTCAAACAGCTCAATACTCAGGTCATAATTTACATTTTTCATGAATAGTTTCCTGTTGTGAATGTGTATTGACCCTATTGACCTCACTAGAGCATTACCGGTTTAATTAGTACATAAAAGCTAAAGAGATCTCACTCATTACTGCTTTATACTCAAGGCTAGTGAACCAAGACTGCTGGACGTCGTGTAATTACAGAAAATGTGTAAAGAATAAAAAGTTGATTCATGCATCAAGTACCTAGAGCAAGCTTGATAACCTGCGAAGTAAGGGGATCTTAAGCCTCTTAGTAAGGCCAACGGATAACGACAATGCTCAGTTACATTATGGAAGACTCAGGAAGACTATAGCTTCGGCAAACATCTTAAAAGCATAACATACACGACAATGAAAATATTCATCCGCATGCATGAGTAGAAGAAGAAACGTACAGAAAATAGGATCTCGTCGTAGCAGATAAAAGTTAAAATTAGTTGTATAAGAACCACCTCCTCTTTGGAAGTCGGTTAAAAACATGTAAAGTGTGCATCATACGCATATTTCTCAACTAGAATGAGCATTTAAAGTTCAAAAGTGCAAACAGGATATACCGTACCGTATGCGGTATTACATAACATTTAAACGTAATGTTAACATTGTATTTTTTATTTAAGTCACGCTTTAGTAATAATTTCTTAAGAGCCATTTAAATGTGTTGGCTATATTTTATTGCCTGCATGTCTAACGATAATATCTGTACTAAGCGTCGTGTGTAAAATATTAAATGTATCGTGGAATAACTCCTACTCTACACCATTCTACACCTTCCGTTTGCTGAACAAACTAATGAAGGTGGTTATTATGTTATGTTCGTGAGAAATTTAAACAATTTATGTAACGTGTAACATTCATGCAAGATTTAATAAAAATGAAATATCACGATATTTGAACCGACGACTTTAAAAAAAACATGCTTTTTGCAAGGCTTGATACTCTTTAATTAATCACAACTGTTTATTTACTGTTAATATTACGAAAATTATTCAAAGATTCAGCCGCGTCCACAGCATTAAAATATTCCGTTGCGCGTCGTTTTCGGCGAAAACATCTGTTTTGACAATTTGTTTTCGCCAAAATACGCACGAGGCAAATATCGGTGTGTAAGCGATTGGTAAATAAATTCAGTTATGTTCAATAACATTGTAGATATGTAAAAATTAGACAATATAGTTTAAAGTAAATGATAAAAAACCGGCCGATCGTTTATAATGTAAGCACCTATGTTAGTTTAAATAATTTTTTTGACCACTTTTATGTAGGTAGACCGCGAAAATTGTAATAAGTAGGCACTTCATGTTGTGAATTGTGACTAAGTAGGTATACATAAATTCAAGAACCAATGCTATTACGTTTACAGTAGATCAAAGTTAAATTAATAAAACAGTGAAGTTACCTATTTAATGCCTATTTAGCATAGTATAAGCTGTACTTGCTCATGTTATCATAAAGTCAGTAACACTATTCGTTGAGAGTCTGTCGGCGGGAGGGCATATGGTCTACCTACGTGTGCTACAGAGGTGGCGAGGTGTGGTGTGGTGTCGCTAAGTGGCGCGTTGCATAATTTATTTATGTCGCGGCACGTCACTCCCTTGTTGGAAGTTGTCAGCGATACCGGGTACTTATTACGCTGACGCTGCCGTAGGTGATATGTGATTATTAAATTACATGTAATCTTGGTTGTGCTGTCTTGTTAATATAAAGTTACTCAATATTATATCATCCAATGTGTTATTTTATTTTGTCGCTAATATACCTTGATAGGAATAGAAAGTGTAAATAATCACAAGAGTAAACTTAAATTACAACTTAATTAAAGTATCTGCTAGGTATTACCACCACGGAAGAACGGTTTCTATTTTTACCTAATTGCATCAAAAGATAATGTTTTTAGCATGCGTATCAAACAATTGTTTGCGGTCGCTTGCAGCCTAAACGGATAGGTCGATTTTAATTTGTAACAAACGATCTATCGTTAGATTTCCTTCCTTGGTTGTTTCTAACAATAATGACTAGTTTGGAATTTATACGCTAAACACAACCATTCCGTAGATGAATAAAAACTGCACCGAAAGCTGTCAACAACAATGTGTAGGACTTCGAAAAAGATTATGTCACACTGGTTTGCATTAAAAGCATCTGAATAAAACTACCGGATTTCCGTGAATTCCCAACAAAGTTATTCCAGGCATGGCTTAATCCTGCATCACATCGCGTCGGATCAATCAGGGCCAGGCCGTCGTCGGCGTGAACAAGCTGGCGCTCGCTCGCGGCGCTACTAAATGGAATTTTGCGACAGACCGAGATTAATATTACACTGCGGAAAGCCGAACTAATGGTACTGTGATTGAATTAACATTTCCACTGCATTGTGGTCGCGACGCTCACTAATATTGTATTTAGTAGTTGGATCGCGTATCGCGTCTGACTGTTGCCGACAGCTAAAATATGAAGCTATTCTAGCTATGAGATGTTTTATTAATCGAGTCACTTATTCAATGTGAGCTGAACAGGTAATAAATAACAGAGCGACAAGGTGTTATTCTATTATAAATTTTTATTTTATAGTTACGATTCGATATATCGATGATGAACCCACATCTTAAAATATATTGTACGTTGTCAGTAGGTATTGCCCGATGGAAATTTATAGCTGTATTTTTCTATTAATAATGTTACAAGTACCTTTGTAGGTAGTAACAAGTTTGCTTAGCATAAATGTGCTATAAAGATAAATACTTTTTATTTATTCACAATTACAGTTTGGTCTTGCAACAAGCGCTAGGTAGAGCCAGATAAAAGTATGAAAGTCTGCCTTATTTTAATTTGACTAGGTAAATTACTTATTTCTTTGTTACACATTGATCATTATTTATTAGATAAAGACGCCATCTATCGTGGCAAGACCTCCTTCAAACTCAAAAAAGGAAGAAATAAAATATAAATAAGTATTAAAAGCAGCTGTTTCAGAAATTTTTGAATAATTTATCGATAAATGGAGGATTACTGCCAATTTCGATGGAATGACTTGTTACAACAAGTCAGCCTATTAAAAAGCTTTTAAATTATACGTTCTAACATAGTCAAAGTCAAAGTCAAATGATTTATTCAAAATAGGTAATAAATTACTCTTATTGATTGTCTGGTATAGTGTTAGATTTGTAAGATAATATAGTGGTGATAATTATAACGCAAACTTAAAACTAAAGCTACGAGGGTTCCAAACGCGCCCAGGTCTGAGAAGAGCCCACAACAAACTCAGCCGGGTATTCTTTTTATTATCACCACTTTACAAAATTATTGAAACTTATTAGAACTATCACAAAGTCGTTAAGCAACTCATTCCCAAGCTTGCTTATCATTTAAATAATCCTTTACATTGTAATAGGATTTTTCAATTAGTTTACGTTTTATGAAAACTTTGAACTTGTTGAGAGACATCTCCAATATGTCTTCTGGAAGCTTATTATAGAAACGTATGGAATTACGAGCAAATGAATTGCTAACTTTACTGAGCCTAGAGGCGGGAATTACAAGTTTATTTTTATTTCTAGTATTTATATTATGACAGTCACTTTTTTTTTTAAATTTATTTATGTTTTTATGTACGTACAGTAAATTTTCAAAAATATATTGATTATGCACTGTCATAATTTTAACTTCCCTAAATTTAGTTCTCAGCGACTCTCGTGGCCCCATACTGTATATGGCTCGAACAGCCCTTTTCTGCAGCACAAAAATAGAATTAATATCAGCAGCATTACCCCATAATAATATACCATATGACATAATGCTGTGAAAGTAACTAAAATATATATATAAAATATATATAGTTCATAGTTCATAAGTATAATATTTACTACAAAATATGGGCTTCTGTTGCCACAATATAGAGAAATTATGTATTTGTTTATAGTATCTTTACTATCAACAAAGTAATAATACAGTTTAAAGACAACAATAACTATAAAATATGTGTGATACAAATAATATTTATTTCCAATGCAGACGGTAACGCGATACGATCCTTACTATCCAGATACGGGAAATCGAGGGCGACGTAAGCAAACTGCAATATCAGGCAAGGCGGGGAATAAAAACATTTCGGCCGCCGTCTGTGGCGACTCGCCAGCGACAACACAATAAGGATGCGTCTCTGTCGAAAGCAATCAACTCGTGTTCACTTCACCGCAACCAATTTTATACACAAGTACATTTTGTGCTTTATACCCATTGATAGTTTGAGGTTAAATGTATTTGCCGCGTGGTATCGTTTACAAATTGTATACCTACCTATTTTTTGCTAATATTATGTTCGAGTAAAGATTGATTTTTACCTATTTATTATATTTAAACTTATTTTTACATAATTAATATCTACTTATTTATGTTTTTGTGGTGTGCAAGTATAAAACATGCACACACATACTTTTATGCGGGGCTTCTCCCCGCCTCATACTCCGATTGCGATCTCAACCTGTCGCGGACTATACAATAAACACAAAAATTGAAATTACAGTCAGTATTATATTTTCCAACAGGACAGACGGAAAAGGACATACTGATTACTGTCGGACTGGATAAACCTGTACGACTCCCTTCTTTTACTATGGAATCCTAATAAAACACAGGTTGATATAATTGAAACTTTTATATTTCCCACAAATAACAGATCGGCAATTTCATTTTCCGAATTGATAGTATCACACAATTTTATTCTAGCGGAGTTTGTTTTATTTGGATCTGATTCGGGTTTTATGCGGATTTACGAAAATAAATCCAGTCTCGTTTTTACTTTTCGCCGTCATATTTTATACGTCCGATCCCGTATCGTTCGTTCTGGTAAAATATTTGTTTTGCGCTATAAAATATCGCGTAGCTACGAGTGCGTTTGAAACTAAAAATACTTTGCATCTAGATGAAATAGTATTCTAAAAATGTAACATAAATCGAGATTGAAAATGTTATCCGACTATATTTTTACCAACACCATTTTCCGCTTAAGGCCAATTTTAACTTTGATGTAGAGATGTAAACTTGACTAGTTTTCCAATGGGAAGTCATTCTCTATTATAGTGCCACTACTTGGGTATCCATCTGGATGGATCGATGGACAGTGGATAGCTCTACACATCGTGACACTATAACAGAGATATAAAGCTTGGGACTAGACCACACTTATAATTAGCTATAACAGCTAATCATTTGATTCATATCTCTCTTAGGGACGTATTCCTCATTGCTGCTGGTCGTGACCCATAAGTAATGGCAGGAGTTTTCCTATTCGGTGTGTTCCCAGATCCTGCCACATACAATTCTACTCGAGAACAAGCTTTCGACTCTTAGGTTTTTACTATCAGATGTTAATGATAATAGACGGCTTAGCGGACTCTCCGAGGCTCCTTGTGATTAATAATATAAACAAGATAAATTTTGATTCAATGATTATAATAAACTAACTTTAAGTTCTTTACAGCGCACATCTTTAACATTATATAAAACACGAACAATGTTTCTATCTGTGTCCGTTATAGACTTTGAAACCATCCAACCAATGTGCCCCAAACCAGTTTCATTAGAAAGGCAATAATGCGTAGATGGTTTTAGAAGAGAAAAAGAAGAAATACGAATTTTAGCGTAGTAGTGCACACGCCGGGTATCCGCTAGTCGTAAATAATAAAAATATTGTATCCAGTAGTCTCCTGAAGATTTTGTCTAGTCACTAAACACGGAGGCGTAATTTAATGATCGCGTAGTGTGCACTGGGAGGCTCTATTCTATTTGAGATTAAATCGAATCTACGAGTTACTTATTAGTCGACACCGCGACGACTTGTGGTAAGTATGTATACTCGTATGGTTGCTCGTATCTATAGTACGTATGCGACAAGTCTAGATGGCTATTGGGGTGGGGATGCCCCGCACACCCCCCGCACTAACCCGGTGTGGGATAGCGCGGGTGACGTGCGGGTGGTTGGGGCGTCCCTCGCCTCATATCCCGCTGGCCATCTCGACCTGTCGCGTACTATACTTACTACATAATTTTTTTATGGAACCGCAAAATTAAGTTAGTTTGTAAAGATTTATTACTGAATTCGAAAAAAACTGTGCTAAGTAGTTTGCAAATTTCGGAGATAAGAGGAAACGGTATTTTTTTGGTATTTTCGATAACAAGTCAAATCTATGTGACGTGATAATTTTTTCATTATCTATCAATAATAATAATCTGATTGGTGTACTAAATCCATACTAATATTATAAATGCTAAAGTGTGTCTGTCTGTCTGTCTGTCTGTCTGATAGCCTTTCACAGCCCACCCGTTCAACGGATTTTGACGAAATTTGGTACAGAGATAGCTTGCATCCCTGGGAATGACAGGCTTTTTATCCCGGATAATCAAAGAGTTCCCACGGGAATTTTAGAAATCGAAACTCACGCGGACCAAGTCGCGGGCATCACCTAGTAATATAATATCTCCAGCTATTTCCATTCTGTTGAATACCGGGCCTTAATCTGGTTATTAAATGGGTGAAGGTCATTGTATAGCGAAATCTTAGACCATAATATGATTGGGAAAAAAGGATCCACTCCGATCATTCGATAAATTCCAGTTTCATACTTTCATGGACTAATTTCGTGGAAACTAGTCCGTCTCGCCACCACAACAATTGAAAAACTAAAAGTTGAGAGTTCGTAATTTTCCTCGTAGAAAAAGCTTAATCTTCTTGAATTATGTTAATTGTATTATATAGTTAGTAAGTAGCTCTTAAAAGTATCAATAATTTATTTTAAACTCCCAAAAAAATACTGAACTTAAAATTTGGCTGCTCCTTCCCGGCATCGAAATAATTTATTCTTTCCTCGGCAGAGCAAGATTTTCCGCTTTACTCGAACAACAGCGCAAGCGGTGGGAGGCAAATTGGATGGGATTGCGACATATCTTGGCTGGCGGCGAACCGACGAAATGTGGGGGTAAACTGCTCACATTCCGCCAAGAACTCCTTTGGCATAAGGAGAAATGCGAACCTATTTAGAGCTTATGTGTACAAGGATACTTACAAGAGGAAAATCGCTGGAGTATTAGCAAAATTGTTGGCTTTATTGAGATAAGGGAAACTCTTTTTGAAATGTGAGTAAATGTTCGCAATAAAATGGATATTCAAATAACACCCTTCTTTTTGCGTTCGGATTTAGAAATACATAAATCAGCATTTAGTTAAATTTCTTTCCTTCGAGAAATTGCAAAACAAGTGAGTGAGACAGAAGAAGAAAATCAGGAATTACTCTTCAGTAAACTATTTCAGAGTTTACCTTATAATATTACAGTGAAAGAGTCACATATTGAACATAGTCTTAAGAAACTTATCTGTTACTTTAATTTACTTTTTTATTCAAATAAACTTTTACAAGTACTTTCGAATAGTCGGATGCATCTACCACGGGTTCGGAATGCCTTTCCTACCGAGAAGAACCAGCAAGAAACTCGGCGGTTGCTCTTTTCAAGTATTTGATATAGGTACAAGATTATGCCATGTATAAAATAGTATTTGCAGCCTCGTGCGTTGCTGGAACGAGCAGGTCAAATCCACGCTCTTTTATTATTTAGATAATCTTCAATTATTTACAAACAACAAGATTTTATTATTGTCTACTTTATTCTCGCTGAAAAATAACTGTCAATAGTTAAGCAATCCTTAAATAAGTATTAAAATCACAATCTACTTCAATGTCCCAGACCTTTGTAAGCAATGATAATAAGTCAATTTGTATAGGCACGGGGCATAATGGCAGAGCAGACGATAGGACGGTAATATCAGCCAGCGCCAGCCGAGCTCTGGCATTTTATTTCAATATCGTGTCGACTGCACGCCCGTCGCTCCCGAGTCCCGTCTATCCACATTTTACCCCATCCTAGCCGCCTTTATCCACTGCAATATTCAAGCGCATTGTGATTCACAAGCTTCCATCTCGCTTTTCTCGCTGCAATCAAGTATTCACACAAAAACAACATCTTCATTTTAATCTAGCCCAAGATGCCAATGAAAAGAAATGACGTAAAATAGAGCACACTCAGTGAATATTACTACGTTTGAATAGTTTTTAAGGTTCCGTATCTCCACAGAAAAAAAGGAAGCTTTATAGTATCATTTCGTTGTCTGTCTGTACGTCAAGAGCCGTCAAGGGAATCAAAACCTGTAGAGTAATTCCCGTTGACTTAGAATCCTGTTTGGCATGTAGACTAGCCATGTCTTATAGCCCAAGTAAAGGGAAAAATCCAAAAACCGTGAATTTCTGGTAACATCTCAAAAAATTTAAAAAGTGTTTTTTCTTGTACGATGGTACGGAACCCTTCGTGTGCGAGTCCGATTCCCACTTGACCGGTTTTTTATGTTAGCTCTATTGCTCAATCATGTCTAATGACTCAGAAACTGTTAATTATGAGCAATACACATTTCACCCTTGTTAGTTTCACACCTAGTTACGAGCAGGAGATGAAGCGAGACGTGTGGACAAGTCGCTGTTTATGTACGTTTTATGCATTTGCCGTGAAAGCAAAGGCCGGAACAAGCAAGCCGATGGCATACCGATTTAGACTGGCTGCATTTAGATGTGTGAGATCACCCAATACATTAAAACGCAGACGTTTACATACAACGAAAGAGAAAAACAATTATTTACGTGGGGTTACGCTCGTGATTTGGCCAATTGAATCACACCTACACGCATTAAGTGCGGTTTGTCGACAAAGGAAGTGGGTAAACTATTTGAACAAGTCCATTAATAAAACGTAAACCTGATTGAATTTGTGAATTCCATGGAAATACACGGACCTAGGTGGTGGAAAAAAAACCTTTCGTATCGATAGATCGATATCGACTTAAAATATATTATACGAAATGCCGGGAATTCTTACAATCGATCGTCGGGAGCGGGACGGACGTTGCTCAAAAAGACAGGCAGGTGAAAAATATATCTTATAGAATTATAGATAACCTCAAGGAAACGAAACAGTGCGAATAAAAGTAAATATCCGGTTGACCGAGCTGCACTTGCGTCTCTATATTAATGAGAAACAAATTCTAGACCATGAAAATCCTGGCCGGAGCTAAGAAATAGGTATCAGCTTAGCTTATTGATCTGACCCATGAAAATCTCACTTAATATTGATATGGGTTAGGATAGGTTAAGGTATTATAAGGTTTTATTTAATGGAAAGTTAAGTTAAGAGCAATATTGGAGTACCTAACTAGGTGCGCAATGTAAGCACTAACCGCATCGACCAAGCTCCAAAGCAATTTTGTTTAACGACATAATCCCAACAATAAAGCTTGTCCGTCGTGAAACTTACTAGCTATTTTATTGGACAAATAAATGGCAGATGATTTCAAATCTGTTAGGACTAGAGAGTAGATTTTCCTTTGTTAAAAGTGATGCTTTAACTGGGCAAGGTTTTTTAGTGACTCCAGCGATTTTTCAATAACATTCCCTTGACTTTCAATAGTAACTAAATCAACTACACTAGGGTAGATAACATTAATTTATTATTAAGCCAATAGATAGGGGAGGGAACGCCCCGCACACCCGCCGCGATAACCCCGTGCGAGCGAGCGCAGTTGACGTGCGGGTATGCGTGGCATCCCCCCGCCTCTTACCCCGATTGCCATCGTGCGATGCGATTAAATGGCATGCATTATGCATACCTATACATATACAACAGACCATTCCGAATGTCGAGATTTCACGTAGGTAAACGAAGACTATGATCTAGGAAGGATCTTAGTCGCCTGAGGTTTAAGGCACATTGCAGCAGTCGAACCGATGCGAAGTGTCAAATTCGCAGAGATTTCGGCACTCACGTTAGTAGAGAACAACAGTAGTTGTTAGTTTTTTATTATGGAATATGTAAGAAAAGACGCGTCGCATCGCTTTGACTCTTGACACGATGTGCCTTGAACCTAAAGTATTCAGACAAGCGCCTCCCATCTTATACTACATCTTCGTTTATCACCCCCGGTATATTTTAAGAAAAATGGAACTTACATGTGAATTGACGTTGCTGGTGGTATGGTTGCGGGTTGCGTCGCCTGCAAGCGCAGCTAACGGTAACCGGGGTTTGGTGGACAGCGCGATCGTTCGGGGTGAAGTAACGCATTTTACGGCAGCCTGTGGAGAACAAAATAAAGTTATAAATTATACACAAAAGCTCAATCATTCAAAGATACAAAGATATAGTACAAATCAATAAATCCCACTGGGACTACTGACTGTTACCAATAACTTTTACTTTTTTATTTCACATATCTAATATTTATCATCAATTGAAAAGAAAAGGAAAAAGTAAAATTGAAAAAATAATCAACTACAAAGTAAGATTACTACCTTATTTAAAAAAATGTAAACTGTAATATTTAAATTCTAGCCCTCTAACAAATAAACCTGGAATAGCGGTGGAATAGTTATACTCTGTTTTGTCTTTCTCTGTCATCAGTAATTCAACATTTGAAGGAAAAAGACAAAACAGAGTATAACTATTCCACCGCTATTCCAGGTTTATTTGTTAAAGGGTTAGGGTATACAATTTTATCTGTACATAAATACTACATAGGTACCTAGTTACAAATGGAAGAAGTAAAAATTGTTTAATAAAATAGTCTTATTCAACTCGACATTCGTCGAGAAAAATCTATTAAGTGTAATTAAACGTAATTAACGAAGTGATGAAAGTCAATTACGTTATCGTTTAACACAATCATTTATATAATAATTGCTACCACGCTTAAGTATGATAGGCTTTTAGATAAAAGCCTTTAAAGGCTCCATTTAGTATACCTATGGCTATATAGGTAGGAGCTGTTTTAGGGTTCCGTACCTCAAAAGGAAAAAGGAACCCTTATAAGATCACTTCGTTGTCTGTCTGTCGTGTCTGTCAAGAAATCTATACGGTACTTCCCGTTGACCTAGAATCATGAAATTTGACAGGTTGGTAGGTCTTATAGCACACGTAAGAGGAAAAATCCGAAACCGTGAATTTGTGGTTACATCACAAAAATAAAAGTGTTATTCATGAACGAATAATTAGTATTTTCAACTTTCAAAGTAAGATTAATATACCAAGTACTCTCATATGAAAGCGCTTTACCTGTAGGTACATTCTAAACAGATTTATTTTTGATTTATAATTATTTTTGATTTATCGTGCAAAATGTCGAAAAAATACGACTGTAGTACGGAACCCTCGGAGCGCGAGTCTGACTCGCACTTTGCCGGATTATTAAGTAGGTAACCTAAAATATTAGGTGGACTCGCTAGATTCCAAAATGTTTGTTAGGTGGTTTTTAGTACAGCTATATTCTAATAAATAGCCGTTAATAAAACAGCAAATATTTACTAGAAATCTATTAGCAGATCAAATATACATATATATGTATTTGTGAATGACGAGGTTACCCTATTGGCGCGGTAAACGGATCACCGGGCGCGGCGTGTGAAACTAAGTTACATAGGCTATTGTCATCACTCATATGACATATTATCATACTGTAGCTCGTAATGACATCTCAATGTGGCGGTAGTAAGCGTGAATAAATTAGCTATTTACGTAATTAATAAGACAATTACTTGGTAAAGTTTTAATTAAATTACTTAGTTTATTTCATTATAAGTTGAAACTTACAACAGACGAATCATTAGAAGACAAACTCATTAAGTAAATATCACACACATACTAGGTAATACGATACTATGTACGAACGATACGAACTGCGAGTCAGTGTTATATTAATGCGGTTTTATCAATAGTTTTGTTTTTGACTGCACATACATATTTCTCTGATATGGTTTATTAATATTGTTTTTGCTATCGGTATATTTGTGAGAAAAAATATCATGACAAATCCTACATAGAGTAGAAACGACATGCGAACGAATTTAATCTTTATTGTAAATGTTTCTGGTACAAATAAATAAAAATTAAAAGCAGACGATGCAGATACTCTAAATTTAGTTTAGAGAAAGACAACAGAATCGGCGCCATTGTAGTCATAACTCGTAAACATAAACGACAGCAGTGTTGTGGTTTAAAGTGTAAAAGAATAAGCGGTGTACCTAAGTAATTAATTCAATTAGCAAGGAATAATAAGAGTAGTTTTGTTCTAGAACAATAGACTTAATAAATGTGTACTTGTACATATTAACAACGTACATGATACCAATTGAGCAAATAAGAATTAATTATTCTTGTTCGATCATTCAAAATGTATATTTAAACGATGATCGCAAAATGTAAATAAACAGTAATTAAGTATGTATTAAGTACATGAGTTTTAAGCAAAGTTTACTGTGAACTGTTAAGGTAACGATAAATTACTTTCTACACTAACGATAATTTAGTTGTGTCATATCATCTAAAATACCTACTTGAAGTGAAAAATATATCATGACAAATCCTACATGAGTGGAAACGACATACGAACGAATTAATGGTGGCTGTACATTAAATCCCATCTATACCAAATCGATTTATCTATACCAAATTTTATTACTTGTAGTAATTGCATTCCGAAGAGAAATATAGGGTATTTTTTATCCCGGAAGATGAAAGAGGACTTCAACAGGTTTTATTATCACTATAATAATAAGTACTTAATAAAAATTATAAAGAGGGAAGATTTGTTTGTAGGTAAGTAATCTCTTTCACTATTAGAAAGCTATTTTAGATCGAAGTAACAAAGGCTATATTGTGTATATACGAGTCTACACATATATTATATTATGTAAAATTTCAGTCGAGCGAAGCCGGGCAATTCACTAATCTTTAAAAAAAATTGGTCGTTATATTTTGATTTAAGTCGTTTCCCACGAGGTAACCGACTAAACGGCAGAAAAATAGCTCGAACGATTTCTGCGAATTCGTGATACTAACTTTTTTTATGAGACTGGAATGAATTTTGTACCTATATAAAATCTTTTGTGGAAGCCACAAAGATCTCGGGAGAGTTGTGTTTTCAACACAATCGTTCAGAGATTTATTAATAATAAAGTAAAGTTCACATTATTTACTCGAGTTGTACATTGTTTAACTATTAAATTGAAACATAGTTGAAAAATTAAAAGTTTGTGGATTAGTGCCTATGATAAGGATTCCAACGAACCAGTCGCAGCAATTTCCAAAAAATATAATAATACTGAATTCAGTATTATTATACTTTTAGTAAGTAAAAGCTTATTATACAGAATGATCGGTAATTCGATGCCTTGAAAGGGACTATTCTTGGGGACATTTGGAACCAATTAATCTCAATAAACCAGGAGGGTAAAAAGTACTGGTTTTCAAGTTGTGAGTGTTAAAGATTTTCTGACTTCTTATAGCGAGAAAAATTAATTCCGATAAAACTACACAACTTCAGAAGGGCAAACAGCAAAAAAACGCTTTCACATTTACAATTTACTAAGAGATGCTCGCTACTTCATCCGCGTGGGTTTAAAAATCCCACGGATACTCTGATATTCCGGGTTAAAAAGTAGCCTATGTCACTCTCAAGTCTTTAACTATACCATGCAACCATGCAATAAATCACACCGATCCGTTGCGGCGTGATTGAAGGACAAACCACGAAACAAACACACTTTGGCATTTATAATATTAGATTCTCGTCGTATGTTGATTGTATAAAACAAAGTCATGAAACAATCGTGACTTGTTAATTTAATCATAAGAAACAAAAACTCAAACGACTTTTACTTTAAACCTGTAATTACATTGTCAAGAGTCGGGCCTAAATGGAACATAATAGCATGTTCACGAGACTGGGGCCAGCAATTACAATCGCTCAATAACTCAGTAGGGCGTTTGAAATGAAAACCAAACTGAATCTTTTCATTCGAAATCGCCGAGGTGAAAACTAAAGGCCTATTGTTCTGAAAGATTTATTTGTTTTACGCTATTTATATTTAGTGCATAAATAATACCTGATTAAGTTATTTTTTGGTCAGATTAATCGCCAAGCAAATTATCTATAGGGTTAATTTGTTATCAAAATACATATAATGTTAAATGTTTTTCTGTACTACCAAAATTTGTAAAAATAGCTGTGATATAGTGAAAAGAAAAAAGACACGCACACTTTTGCATTTATATTATCTAGTAGTATTAGTATGGATTATATGCGGCTGTACAAGTTAGAAAACAGAGTTTTCTAAATATTGAGCGTGTTCCTATTTCGAATTTATTCCTATTGGTATACCATCATCATTATCATGATCCACCCATCATCAGCACACTACTTACAGAGCACAGGTCTCCTCTAAGTATGAGAAGTGTTTAAGCCATATTCCAAACGCTGGCCAAGCGTGGGTTGGCAGACTTCACACGCCTTTGAAAACATTATTGCGAACATGCATGCAGGTTTCCTAACGATGTTTTTCCTTCACCGTTAAAAAGCATTTGCAATTGCTTAAATTACTTAATCAAATTACACATAACTCCGAAAAGTTAGAGGTGCGTACCCAGAATCGAACCCCTGACCTTCCGAATAGGAGGCGAATGTCTTAAAACCACTAGTAACTAGGCTATCACGGCTCTATTCCGATGCCGGCCGGTAAAACGCACGTGTGAGATTTGGATAAAAAGAGAAGTTAAGACAGTGGGCTTTAATAGTAATGATAAATTAAATCCAATGATTACTAATGAAAGTTATCATTTATCAATTATTTGTCAGGTAAGGCCAAATACTAAGTAATTAAAAATCAAGCAAGGCATCTGCTGTATTATTTCAAAGTAAGAATCCTAATCATCTAAACAGGCTTCTATAATAATTAGAAGCTAACAACCTAGTGTTTACTTTTATCTCAATGTATAAAATAAATAGCACAAGAGGGTAGGTGATAAATACAGAAGTAAAACCAACCAAGTCGAATAATAACTGAATTGTATTTGTTCAGCATTGATCTATTTATATTTAAAATGAATCTACCACCCATTTCGCTAAGGTGTTTAGTCATGGAGAAGAAAGGGCAAAGAAACTCCATAACACACATCTTTTAAAACATTAGAACGTTGAGTAAAGTAGTAGGTACATATTTGGTACACAGTTACAACAGGTAACCTATAAAAGGCAAATGATTACATTACATTATAATACAATATAAGAATACTTAACTTCAGTAAGGTCCGCTGTGTTTGCTCTGAGCTGTCGATACAAGACTGTTCCCTCTCTGTCGAGGTAGGGTACTTTTATAACACTGCCATCGCAAACCAGGCGGATGTCGACTATCACATGATCTTAATATTAATCATTATTTATTTTAGGTTTGTTGACAAAAGGTATGTTGACACACCCAATTTACAATAATAAAATCAGTGACATTGATGGTCTACGTATTAATAATTTACAATAATAATAAGCGACTTAAATTGTCAGTTTACACAACATTATTATTTCACATAATAGCTATTGCCAACTGTATGTTGACAATAGCTTAGTATAATGTCACTCTTAGTGCATTGACAGTATTTAATTTACAATGAATAATTAGTTACCAGTATTGACAATTCACATAATATTATTTATCGTATTGTCACATTCCTAAATATTAAATTAAACAACATACAAGAAAAGATACTATTTAAATCATACCCTTTCCGTACATTGACAGTATTTAATTTACAATTTTACAATGAATAATTAGTTACCAGTATTGACAATTCACATAATATCATTTATCGTATTGTCACATTCCCAAATATTAAATTAAACAACATACAAGAAAAGATACTAATTAAATCATACTCTTTCCGTACATTGATATTGAATCCGGAAACGGAATTACGATTCTGTTTTAAATATCACAACAAACATTTACTTCAGACTCCCAAGTTTATGATTAGATGAATTTTAGCATAATAATTATGTATCCAATTTTATCGTAATATAACACGGCCATACTGACAAGTACTTCGTTCCCGAAGTACATAGGGAAATTAGAAAGAAAAGAAAAAAAATCTAGCTAAGAGCTAAATAAAAAAAAATACTGTAAGCTAAAAAGATCTATAAGCTAAGGAAGATCTATAAGCTAAAATGATCTATAAGCTACAGCTACCTAGTTTAACTGTCCCTAACTGGCTGCGCCCCATAATTTAATGTTTAATTTTATTTTATTTTGTATAATATGTATAGTTTTTGTTTTATTATTATTAGTTTTATAAAGCAAGGGGTCTTGTACTAGACTCTTGCCCAGTAGAGGTCATTACTAGACCTCGCTACTTACTGGCACCGTCCGAACAAGCCGTCTAACATTACCAACCAATATTTTTTTTTTTATTGGTACTAGTAATGATTAGTGCCAGCAGCCCTAACTAACTGGCCTAACCGCTGCCCCCCCATAAATGGGTCTTGTACTAGACTCTTGCCCAGTAGAGGTCATTACTACACCTCGCTACTTACTGGCACCGTCCGAACAAGCCGTCTAACATTACTAACCAATTTTTTTTTTATTATTTGTTTGTGTTTTTTTTTTTTTTTTTATTGGTACTAGTAATGATTAGTGCCGGGCAGCCTAACTAACTGGCCTAACCGCTGCCTCCCCATAAATGGGTCTTGTACTAGACTCTTGCCCAGTAGAGGTTATTACTAGACCTCGCTACTTACTGGCACCGTCCGAACAAGCCGTCTAACATTACTAACCAATATTTTTTAACTCTTTTTTTTTTATTTTTTTTATTGGTACTAGTAATGATTAGTGCCAGGCAGCCTAACTAACTGGCCTAACCGCTGCCGCCCCATAAATGGGTCTTGTACTAGACTCTTGCCCAGTAGAGGTCATTACCTAGACCTCGCTACTTACTGGTACCGTCCGAACAAGCCGTCTAACATTACTAACCCTTTTTTTTTTTTTTTTTTTTTTTTTTTTTTTTTTGGGTCTAGTAATGATTAGTGCCGGGCAGCCTAACTACCTAGCTAACTGTCTGCCGCCCCCATAAATGGGTCTCGTACCAGGACATTACTGAATTATCACCAATAAGATGTATCACACCAATGGTGTAATACCAGCACTGTCAAGTCGAGCCGTCTAACATTACCCGACCAATGAAAAGGGCAATGATTAGTGCCAGGCAGACCTAACTAACCTAACTCCCTTTGTTTTATATGTTTGAATAATAAAAATTGTCCCCTTTGGGAATAATAACATCCGTTTCATACGGGAATAAAAAATTGTCCCCTTTGGGAATAATAACATCCGTTCCATACGGGAATAATAACATTTGTCCCATTCGGGGATAATCATTGGTTTTTTTTTTTTTTTTTTTTTTTTTTTTTTTTTTTTTTTGGTTGCTACATTCGGGAGTCTTAACATTTTGTCACATTGTGAGTCTTAACATTTTGTATCCATTGAGCATATTTTTTTTTTCTTCCTCTGTTCTGTCATTTAGCATAAATTATTAGTATGTTTTATTACCATTCGGCCATCTTGATAAGTACTTCGTTCCCGAAGTACATAGAAAAATAGAAAAATGCAGCCAGTGAACTTAACTGAACAGCGGCAACAAAAGTACCGACATAAAAAAAAATAAGATTGCTCCATTCACAAAACGATATTCAATGATTCAATGTCAATGTTACTGTCATAAAAACCAGGATAGCCTGACGTCAGACCGAAATCAGAGTAGAATAGAATATGTTTTCTTTGTTGTTACCAAACAATGTTCCCCAATGTTAATATGTATACGGTTACTACTATTACGGTTAAAGAACTTTATTCTCACTAAGAAATAAATTCACTTACATGAGAAATTTAACAAATAAACAGTAGGTATCTTATCCACACATCCACTGCGATTTTATACAAAATAAAGTGGGTAGAAATAGAATTGGCAAAACACGGATTACTAGAAACGGCTTGGTAGTAGTATAATAGTAATAATATCTGTACCTATGTGTATGTATTACATATGTATTATAGTAAGTATAGGGTTTATAGTATATATAAATGTATACATATATCGCACCGACGACACACTGTCGCAACCCAAAACATGTCAAATTTGAGTGACTGACTAACTGTCGTGATACCCTAACCAATATTGCATCATCTTTAGTTACATCTAAATTCGACGAAGAAGGACGTGACAGTTTACTGTTTAGACCGCATTAATTCAAATTGGAACGATATTGTTGAATCAGGTATGTAAAAGTTCAACTATGAATTCGAGTTAATACAATATAGCTGATTTAAACCTAAATAGATATTTCTAGGTGTATTTCTAGTTATTACACTATTATCGATTCACAGAAATGAAATTTAAAATAGTATTTTCACTTAAGACACCCTTATTGGTTTAGTAAGTCATTTTAATGTGAATTAAATTGTGACCAGTGGGGTAGTAATTTTAATGTGAAGCTGGAAACCAAACGTTATTTTTCTGTTGCTTTGACACCAGCATAAACAATTAAACAAAAATATTAAAAGACGAAAGGAACTGCTCGACAAAATATGATTCCCAGGACCTATTATGAATCTTACTTGCGAAGTTTGACTGGTTGATTTTAAGTACTTAAATAAAAAATCTTGCTGTCATTTTGATGCTAATTATTAGAAACAGACTGATGTAAAACTAGTTTAAGTATACTATTATTACAGAAATACTATTATTTAATTTTGCCTAGCTCCAATTTAGTGACTACGTACAATTACTGTGCAGTTACAACAATAGCTGATTATTTAAGTTAAAAAAAAATATTTTGATGGCTCTGTTTTTTTTTGTATTCAAGACAAATTTTGTTTATTGTTTTGGAAGGTTTTTTTTTTTGTTGAAAAAGGCAGAAATTGTTGAAATTAAATTATTACTTTTTATAAATAAAAACTGATTATCTGATCGAATTTTCTTGATTATCTGGTTTTATTTATCAATGTCCAAACTTGAATGTGAAAATTATTTTTTTGGAGGGAACTATAAAACTTAAAACTAAATTAAATAATTGTTGTAACTACAAAATTATACTCAAAACCATAAGGAAAAAGTCAAACATTATTTATAGTAACTCAAAAATTTTCAGCAATAACTATACAACTAAAAATAATTACTCTTTCTGAAAACTTTTTTTTTGAGCAATACAGTCTTAACTCAAAAATTGCGAATTACAGTTACTACCTGTAATTTTGAAATAATTAGTAAATGATAATTGCGTTAATATTATTTATAAACCTTATAAAGTAAGCACTTTTTTATAATGTATAACAGGAAGTGAATAATCAGTTTTTCGTCGATTCTGAAAAAGTCATTCTCTGAGTCACGACAGCACTGCATCACTAGTGCGACACGTATATTTAAAAATGTTTATATGTTTGTATTTTATTTTTATTTTTATAGTCATGTATGTGAATTTAGTATGAAAATATATTGTAGTTATATTTATATGTAACTATGTAATGTAGCATATGGTTTTTTTTTTGAGGTATTAATTGTAAGTAGGTTATATTATTGAAACCATTTATTGAGTAGTATTAAGTCATTTTGTGCATCTGTGATGATTGTGTGTATTGAGTTGCCATAGTAAAATAAACATGTATCATCAGCGTACAACAGTATGTTTCCTTTTAAACCTATTTCATTTATACTATCAATATAGATCAGGAATAACAAAGGCCCTAATATTGATCCCTGAGGAACGCCAAATGTACAAACAGGTTTTGGTTTACTCCTATGATCTCCAGTTTTTTTTTATTACCGCTTGAATAAATATGTTCTTTATTTGATTTGTATGTATATCAAACAAACTCAAAACAGGAATAAATTAATAACACGTTGTAACGTAGGTATTTCCTAAAATAAAATGTAGGACGTATTATTATTTTTAGTAGGATGACCAATAGAAAAAAAAATAGGTTCCTATTTACTTGATTGGTTTGTCAAAATAATAAGATAAAATAAAATCAGGTTCAACCTAACCTCAAAGTTTATTGCTGATATGTGGGAACAATAAGAATATTTTATTAAAAAGAAAATACTTTTGAAATGAGATATTTCGACAAAAGAAGATTAAATAAAACAAACTATATTTAAGGGGAATTATTCTTAAGCGAAGTTATAATAATATTATAGAGTTAAGAATAAAATTAATGTAAGAAATCTCAAAGAATTTGTAGTTGTATTATTATTATTATTATTTTGTATGTGGAAACAGTTTTATTAAAAAAAATGTTAAATGTTATAATAACGTCACTGAGTAGAAAAAAAATACTTGAGTAGGCAATCTGCTTTGCGTTGTTTTAAGAAAAGGAAATTAGTTGAACGACAAAATTGTTCGAATGGATAATCTCTTGTGTTGTTTTAAGAAAAGACAAATAGTTGAATTATTTTAAGAAGCAAAATAAATAAATATAGTTTATGTTTAAGTTTAATTAATCAGAATAAGTTAATTTCTTCAAGTTTTGAGCTGTAAGTACGGTGCGATTTCTTAAAAGCAAACCTTTTTGTTTCGGTACATCATAACGTTCTAAATGATTTCACATCTACATATACTTTATCAAAAACCGTTCGGCCAATCTGACCTCTAACTAGACTTATTCTTATCCAAATAAATTATACCACAACACGTGGTTTATCTAACTAATTAAAATCTTTTATGATTACCCTCACAAAAACTTTTTCATAGAAACAATACCACAAACGTGGTTTTAAGATCACTTTAAAGCAGCACATAATTACACTTCACTTATCTTTCACAATTGGAGCGACGCGACGTTTCGATCAGCGGTGTCACACCAGCACCAAGTGCCGCTGACAACAGCGTTGCCCATCGCTTTGTGATCATCGGGCACCAATACCAAGTGCTGCCGATGACAGGCAGTAGCCTGTTGCTTTGAGGAGAAGCCGCATCCACGATTGCTAAAAGCATTTGAAAAGTATTAGTATTTCGACAAGAAAAGAATTATCGTATCCCACTTCTGATGTGAGATTTGGATAAAAAGAGAAGTTAAGACAGTGGGCTTTAATAGTAATGATAAATTAAATCCAATGATTACTAATGAAAGTTATCATTTATCAATTATTTGTCAGGTAAGGCCAAATACTAAGTAATTAAAAATCAAGCAAGGCATCTGCTGTATTATTTCAAAGTAAGAATCCTAATCATCTAAACAGGCTTCTATAATAATTAGAAGCTAACAACCTAGTGTTTACTTTTATCTCAATGTATAAAATAAATAGCACAAGAGGGTAGGTGATAAATACAGAAGTAAAACCAACCAAGTCGAATAATAACTGAATTGTATTTGTTCAGCATTGATCTATTTATATTTAAAATGAATCTACCACCCATTTCGCTAAGGTGTTTAGTCATGGAGAAGAAAGGGCAAAGAAACTCCATAACACACATCTTTTAAAACATTAGAACGTTGAGTAAAGTAGTAGGTACATATTTGGTACACAGTTACAACAGGTAACCTATAAAAGGCAAATGATTACATTACATTATAATACAATATAAGAATACTTAACTTCAGTAAGGTCCGCTGTGTTTGCTCTGAGCTGTCGATACAAGACTGTTCCCTCTCTGTCGAGGTAGGGTACTTTTATAACACTGCCATCGCAAACCAGGCGGATGTCGACTATCACATGATCTTAATATTAATCATTATTTATTTTAGGTTTGTTGACAAAAGGTATGTTGACACACCCAATTTACAATAATAAAATCAGTGACATTGATGGTCTACGTATTAATAATTTACAATAATAATAAGCGACTTAAATTGTCAGTTTACACAACATTATTATTTCACATAATAGCTATTGCCAACTGTATGTTGACAATAGCTTAGTATAATGTCACTCTTAGTGCATTGACAGTATTTAATTTACAATGAATAATTAGTTACCAGTATTGACAATTCACATAATATTATTTATCGTATTGTCACATTCCTAAATATTAAATTAAACAACATACAAGAAAAGATACTATTTAAATCATACCCTTTCCGTACATTGACAGTATTTAATTTACAATTTTACAATGAATAATTAGTTACCAGTATTGACAATTCACATAATATCATTTATCGTATTGTCACATTCCCAAATATTAAATTAAACAACATACAAGAAAAGATACTAATTAAATCATACTCTTTCCGTACATTGATATTGAATCCGGAAACGGAATTACGATTCTGTTTTAAATATCACAACAAACATTTACTTCAGACTCCCAAGTTTATGATTAGATGAATTTTAGCATAATAATTATGTATCCAATTTTATCGTAATATAACACACGCAGTCACACTTCGTCGACAACGGTCATTTACCGTAATTACTTCAGCGGCAGCACGTTAATCATTGATGTGACAGCTCCGGTACTAATATTGTGAAGAAATTATATACTCGTAATGGCCTGTTACGACCAATTTATAAACTTAGCGCTACTTTATAATCTGACGGGATCAAAACAAACGTATAAAGTGTGAACATATTCATTACCATAATAATATATCCGCGTGATACAAGAAAGTTTGTACACAACTTTTACTAGCTTTTACCAACAATCAGCGAGTCTAAAATCTAAGTATTTTAGGAACTATTCTCATTCTAATATTGCCAGCTTTTAGATAGGACTTTGATTGTAGTTAATTAAAAATATAACGATATCAAACCAAACTATTAATGAAATGAGACATTACAAATCTGTTCAGCCGTGTGAAATGCTACCTTGTTAGCTTGAGTTTTTGCAATGTGAATGAATAAGAAATTAAATATATATCACTTCATTAAGTATTTTGAGGACATCCAGTTCCAACTGCATACTGTATCTACTTACCTGCATTTCACTGATAAATAATTTTAAATGAACCACTAAAATATTAGTAGACATAACTTGACATAAGGCATAATATATCCATACGAATATTATAAAAGGATCTGTCTGTTACCTTTTCACAGCCCATCCGTTTAACTGATTTCATTTCATCCCGGAGAGGAAATGGCTCCTTTTCATCCCGGGATTTAAAAACCTAAATCCACAAGGAGAAAGTCGCGAGAATCATCTAGTAAATATACTATTATTATTATTATTAAGCCTTTATTTTCCTTATCAATTAATATTATTTACAGAGTTTCTGAATCTATTCTAATACCTATTCTAATTATATTTGTTAGTATGTTAATCAGTGATATGTTGATGTGTGTGTGCGAAATACACTATACTATAACAATATTATAAACAGGAAAGATATTATGTTTGTTTGTTTGTAATCCATAAACTCTGAAGCCACTGAACTGATTTCAATAATTCTTTCACCATTAGAAAACTACCTAAACCAGGTAGTACAAGGCTACAACTTAAATATTATACGTACCGCGGACGAAGGCGCGGGCAAAAGCTGTTGTTACATCATAACTATTATAAATGCGAAAGTGTTTGTTTGTTGGTTTGTCTGTCCTTCAATAACTCCGCAACGGAGCAACGGATTGATATGAATTTTTGCATGGCTATAGTTAAAGACTTGGAGAGAGACATAGGCTACTTTTTATCCCGCAAAATCAGCGAGACCCTTGGGATTTTTAAAAACCTAAATCTACACGAACGAAGTCGCGGGAATTAGCTAGTAATTGTATAATGTACATTATTTATATCTGGGTCAGACGTTGGCCGGGTTCGCATAATTGCATTCGGTTTTTAATCTTCTGGCAGCCGCGGGGCCAAGCGCTCAATTTGCCAAGCTGTTTAATTACCAGCGACACGGGCGGGTCATTAATTAAGTCATCAGACAACCGGGCGTGGGTTAGCACGCCGGATTAGATGAACTGCATGGTAATGAACGATTATGGGGCGCAGTACGCCACGTAATTAACTTATCAAGAGAAACGGCTCTTTCACCTGCTACTGAGCCATAAGCTTATTATGGGATTAGAACTTTCAAACAATTATTCAACGTCCAAGATGGGAGATTACAGATATTACTTGTTCTATGTAGGGTTTACTTTAACTTAGTTTTTTGGTTTCTCAGAATAAAAATACGTCTTCTTCATGGCTTGTTCACTTCATAGTTTGTTCGCGACTAATGTTTGCGTAAGGATACTAGCTAATGCCCGCGACTTTGTTCGCGTGGATTTAGGTTTTTTTAAATTCCGTGGGAACTCTTCAGGTGTAACTGTCCAGGTCTTCAACTATATTCCATGCAAAAAAGTACGCCAATCCGTTGCTCCGTTGCGGCGTGATTTAAGGACAAACCAACCAATCAATAAACAAACACACTTTGGCATTTACAGTATGGATAGTGATGCAGCTCTTTTTACCTTTAACTCTTTTTTGTATAGTATTAATTAGTAACTCGTAAGTAAATATAGGAAAAAAGGAAATAATTTAACAAAAGAAACCACTGATACCGGACACACAATATGCTATTTGAAAACAATTATGAAAGCTCAGCTGGTAGCCATTGAACTAGTTAAAAAGGGAGTTGCAAAAAAAACGGCACAACAACCGCGTGCTGCAAAAAGTTATCAAAAGAAGTGTTCTATTTATACGTCATGTTGAATACACACAGCAATAGAGCCAGGCGCTGAATATTTTTGTACTAAACAGATTTAATAAAACGTTTCAAACTCAAACCATTTATTCAAATTGGGTAGTTACCAATGTACACTTTTTGATTGTCAATTGTGGAATAATTAATTAATTAGGTACGTAAACTTAACACTAAAGCTGACTATAAACCGCAAGGCATCGTCAAGGTCTGCACCCATCGTGTAGATCGAAATTCCATGGACACGTACGAAGCGATTTGTATCCTCGTTTCTAATTCGAACTGGGACATGGAACGCCCTTCCGGCGTCAGTTTTCACTTCCACTTTTAATATGGGTACCTTCAAGTCAAAAGTGGATAGGCATCTTCTAGGCAAGCGAGCTCCATCTTAGGCTGCATCATCTCTTGCCTGGTCTGATTGCAGTCAAGCGCTAGTCTTAGATATAAACTTTAAAAAAAAGCTACGAGGGAAGAAGCTGGCCTTAAATTTCGAAAATGGAATGTTGGTTTTGTTTTATGATAGTTTAGTTTCACTAGGAAACAATTAAGGGGAGAGGTTTACCTAATCGAAATATTTTGTAAACGGTTTGCGCGCGGCGACAGTCGCGTGTCGTGAACGATTACGTCGCCACCTCGCGTCACCCCATCCGTGTGGGCGGAAGAACCCTATTTCAACTATTACCCTTGTAAACATTGTAGTGATACAATCTACTAGACACTTATTATTTCTGTCTCGAAGCTGTTACGACGCTAGCACAGCTTTATAATAGAATTTTAAAAGAAACTGGTATGACACCAAATCGGTTTCCGACAAGTGTGAATAGCTTCATATAAAATGTTCTGCCACTGAAACATCCGATTTGAATCCAGGCCCGAAAAACGACAAGTGGGTACGGGGGGTGACAGTCGTGAACTGTGGTATTAGCATAAACAATATACATCAACACATGCCAAATACAAATGTTACGCTTAAAATACGATTTAAAACCACTCTACGAGTAATATAGTCAATCGTTCTGATTATTAACCTTGTATAACGAAATAAAGTTGTGAAGTACATTTATGACACAATTCAGTGGGTGAGTAAATATTTCTTTTGCAATGGCATATCAATCGTTCAAGATTCCACAATCGAAGATTACATCAGAGTAAAGAATCATTAAATCTTAATGCGGGTTTTAATTCGGTTGTAGTTAGGCATGGCGATGTCGTTGCGATTGTAAAACGGGGTCGTGATTAACATTCTTCGAAACTAGCGGAGTTAATTCCTGTGCGGCCGTAAGGCCGTCACGAGTCACGACGGAAATATTGATTGAATTGAATTACTTGCTGACTTCCATTTAAGTGTTTTTAGTGTTCAATTATATAATCATACCTATTAAATTTATCGAATAAATCTCTTATACGATTCATCATCATCATGATCAACCCATAACTCTCCTGGCTCACTACTGGGCACGGGTGTCCTCTCGCAATGGGAAGGCTTTGGCCATTTTATGGCCAAATTCTTCTCCACCACGCTGGCCAAGTGCTGATTGGCAGACTCCACCACGCTGCTAGTCAAGTACGGATTGGCAGACTTCACACACCTTTGAGAACATTGTGGAGAACTCTCAGGCAAGCAGGATTCCTCTCGATGTTTTTCTTCACCGTTTAAGCAAGTGAAGTGCGTTTTAAGCAATTATTTAACGCACATAACTCCGAAAAGTCAGAGGTGCGTGCCCGGGATCGAACCCCCGAATAGGAGACCGACACCTTATCACTAGGATATCACCGCTTGTTTATAGATATTGTAGGTAATAAATAAAAGTACCTGACTGCTATGATTTTCGAATTTTAATGGTCGTAACATTAAAATGCAATACCATTACTACTAAATGAGTCGTAAAGTCCTATTCGAGACGAGAAAATTAATAGACACATTCATCGTCCCTCCTATACTTAGTTAAGTATAGGAGGGATATATTAAGTAACTGTATTTCCGGGTCATCAATCAACAGAGATTTATTTGTATTGTCACCAAATTAAAAGGGTATACGAGTGGTTGACCGCATCGCATTCTCTATCGACAACTACTAAGGCTCAAAACAGACGGTGCAACGCAACTATGTACAATTAAACACATTTCAGACACTAGATTGAAACCCGTTTGAAACCGTGATGCTGTGCCCGTGTGTGTTGAAACCACCACACACGGGCCACAATCATTCTGTGATGAAACTCTCTCATAATAAGTTTGTACATTCATTTTGCAAAAGCACGCCTGAAACTAGTTTCACGTAGTTGCCGCACGACGATTTCAATGTAACTAATCAGTGATGCGTTTCAAACGCGCCTCAAACTAGTTGCGACATGTAATGGTTTCAGAAAAGGTATGAAACTGAAAAGAACTCAAGTTGCTAGTTCATCACTTTTGTGTTGCGTCGTGTGTTTAGGCCTAACTTAACCGTCAACATGTCAACATTTACTTTGCCCTGACGTACGCTAGTCGATAAATAGGTCCATTTATTACGAAATGTTTATATAATGTCGCGCAATGAACGCTAATGTGTGCTAATACCCACTTCACGGCGGATAATCGAATGAACAAATACAACCACTTGACTTCTGTTAATGTTTCATCTGAGATTTCTTGTGAATATACATAATATTAAACCCGAGGTACCTACCTAACTGCCTAGGAAACTACTTGTTTGTCAATATTGTTCAGTCTGCATTTATGACTTTGAAATCGACCCCGACTATTCTACTAACGAATAGCGACTTATCACTTAACGCGCTAGGCACGAATCCTGTAGGTAATTTAGAAGGAAATATTTTGTGCTTCTTTAGGTAATGCATCAAAGGTGTTAAATAACACTTTTTACGATGAGGTTATTATGCCATATCCATATCCCATCACTACCGATGTTATAAATGGCTGTTTATTTGTTGGTCTGTCCTTCAATCAAGCCGTAACGGAGCAACGGATTTAAATTTAATTTTAGATTTAAATTAACACGAAGTTAGTATTTTCAACTTTAAAAGATTACTACACCAAGTGGGGTATCATAATATAAAAGGGCTCTATCTGTACATTCTAAAGCAAATGTTATTTATTTTTATGCATAATAGTTTTTGATTTATCGTGCAAAATGTCGAAAATATACGACTGCAGTACGGAAACCTCTCGGTGCGCGATTCTGACTGGCACTTGGCTAGTTTTTTTACATTTGCATAAATATTAACATAAGTAACAACGTAATAAAAACAATGATCGCTATGTTTTACAGTATAATAGTAACGTGCACTTAGAGAAGCTAATTTTATTAAGTGGTACGTGCTACATACACCGGCGTTTATGTTTACGTTACGAATAACGCTTTCACACTCGAAGCAAAACACGATAACATTTCTAAAGAGAGAATGAGTTAAAAGTTTAGGTACAAAAGTGGCATACAAAGATTGTTTGAAAAAAGTTACATTGATAAGGTTTGTTATTTGATTTGACTTTGACTTTGATCATTTGATATGGTGCATTAATAAAACATAATTTTTTAACTTTGATAAGGATAGGCACAATACTGAATTAAGTTAGCTTCTGGAGACGAAAGTATCCTGTTGTTTTTGTTGATACTTTAATATCGAAAATCAACGAGTTGACAGGATTTTTGATATCCTAAATCCACACAGATAAAGTCGCGGACATTAGCTAGTAATTTATAAATATACATAATCCGTTTGTTATTTATTTTTGCTGAATATTATTACAATAAAAAATTACCTCAGAGATAAAAAGATTAGCAATAAAATTTACATTATTAATTTTGACGCTCTTTTGAGATAATAAATAACAATGACTGACTTAAATAGCGCTTGAATATACAGTTGTTCTGCTTTAAATATGCATTTACATAGTTATTGCTCAAGTTAAACGACTTGAGAATTCAAAATTTAAGTACTTACGTACAAGCGAACGAAACTTTCCCCTATGTGTAGACTGTAGAGGACAAAGCAATTTTTCTGCAATATTTCTAAAGCAAATGGCGACGCTGTTCCCTTGTGTGGGTTTCTTTTCAGAAGGTACCTACTGAGATTTATATTATTATGATTATAAGCGGGCGTATGCAGCTCGACTTTCAAATAATCTTGATTTTTTGCTACAATTTACTCAGGTATAACAATTATTATAAAACATGGAACGAAAAACATTTGTGAACATTAATTTGCATAAATTTATGTGCAGCAAATCAAGGTTGCATATTAACGACGAGTAGCGATAAGGCCGACAAATTACACTTATAGTAAGTACCTTACTTTGTTTTGTCTTTTAAATTAGTTCTCTGTACCTACTGATTTTAAGGTGTACAGTAATGATTGTATGTACATTAATTCATACATTAAAACAATGCGCAGAACTATGTGTTTCATAAGAATCTATAGTCTAATAAGTAGTACTTAATGAAAGAACAACGTTAACGTTAAAGTCTCAATATTATAATAGTTCATGGTATCATTTTCAAGTTACCTGCCTTAAATTCAAAGGAACTTTAAATCGTTGTTGACAAACGAGTGGCGTAAAACTCAAAAAGAGCTAGCGTGAGAGGTAATAAAAGCGGAAGAAAGCGGTTTAAACTTTTCCCAGGTAAGTATTTATGTCACGGCGTGCTAACATTAAGCTCCAGGGAATACTAGAAGGGGATGGGTCACAGGGGTGTCTCGATGCGCCGAGACACCCGGTCGGTTCTCCGAACCGTCGTGGCTCGTCTTCTAAAGCGACAGATATTGATTTTGCACAGGCATACACTAAAACATGAACCTAGTGCACAGTTGTTATGCGTCTCACTACCGCAGATTTCACAGGTATTATCAGAGTACTAGCTTTTGCCTCGGGCATCTCTGGCGGGGAATCGCTTTAACGGCTTGAGTGCAACGCTCTGCGATAACGTTAGATATTCCCGCTTGCTAAAAGCGCTGCAAATGTTTGAAAAAAGGAGTGGTTTTAAAGCCACGTTAACAGATTTTTAGCGCCTCACTACTTTTACAAATTCAGCGTAGCGTTTCAAAAAACTCCTCAACGCTTCGTTACAAAAGCTATTATGAAAAAGGTAGAGCTTTGAGGAAAAAACACAATTTAATTTAAAAATTCACCGCCGCCATATAATAGTGTCTAAAAAGCTTGTCAACTCGAAGGGAATTTTTGGAGCCGCTTCTTTCTCGTCCCAAATTGAATCTCTTTCTCGCGCTTATCTGGTTTGGATCTTGTAAACTTTTAACAGACATTGCTGTTTTTATTCTTAATAATCTTATATTTGTTTTTTAGGGTACCGTACCACAAAAGGAAAAACGGATCCCTTATAGGATCACTTTGATAACAAAAAAATCCGTGCTCTGTAGTGAGCCGCCGATAGGTTGATCACGATGATGATGAGATAACTTTTCTTTTATGTAAGAAATTAAGTATTTAATTAAATTATTGTAAAGCAACATTGTAGGTAGGTACGTACTACGTAGGTGTACTTAACTAGTTACATAAAATTGTGTGGATCAAAAAGTTGTAAAACGCGACCGGCTAATCGCGAGGTGACATTATGCTATAATCTTTTATTCTTTTTACAAAAAGTTATGTAGGTAGGTATTAAGTAAATTTATGAAATTAAATTAAGTCATAATTATATATAAGTCAATTTAATAAGTCATACAACATTTAAATAATTTATACAGAATACAGAAGTAGTTAGCTTGGAGTCGGACCTAGCCTACCCATACTTTTTTTTTGCATCTTGGAAAATCGAAGTGCTCCCACGGGATTTTTAATAACATAAATCCACGCAGAAGTTACCTATATTCACCTAAATGTAATATGTTTTAAATTATGTAATGTAAACTCGAATAACGTGCTGTGAAGAGCTGAACGATCACAATTTGTTTATTTTACGGGGATCATAATACCTACCGGGAACATAATAACCTACTTACGAAACTGGACACGGCGAAGCGTGTCGTGGGAAAACAATAATTACTTAGTCTCAAAGTTACTTGCTCCTCTGTAATGCCGCATAACGGGCGTCGGATGACACGGTCATGCTCGTATAACTTTAATCTTTATTTTATTGCGCTTCCTGGGACAATTACCCACGTAGCTTTAGAAAATAACACGTGTGATAACATACAGTAGGTGCAATAGTTACATGACACTATGTAATCTATATACTATAGGAATAAAACATAAGAGCGTGATGGCGATAATTTTATTGTCTAGTAGGTATCGGCATACAATATGGGCGGCGCAAAGGTGAGAAAGAGCCGTATTCCTAATACAAATTGTGCCCGCGAATAAACCTAATTAACTCTTGCCAAAAAATACTACTGTACCTACTTATAGACTGTGGCGGACTAAGGATGAGCGTAGGAGGAGGTCCGCCCCCGGTCTTGGTTAAACTAGGGGGGCCTAAAAAATAAATCACAAATAGCAAAGCAGGCCAAAATACTTTTGCCCCTAAGGATTGTTTCCGTAAAATTAAAGAAAAATTTTGCGCTCGCGTTGCTCGCGCTTAAATTATATTTTGGTTTTGTAAGTATGATTTATTCACTAAAACTTATAATAAGAAATTGTACTCGCTTCACTCTCGAAAAGAAGGTTTTTGAATGAAATCAAAACCTATTGTTAAAAACTATAGGTAGGTATGTCGTTAAGAGTAAGTAGCGAAGCTTAAGTTTCTGTAAAATTTTAGAAAAAAATTCGCGTCCCGATTTCCTGTTCGTTTCCTTTATATACCTACCTATTATATTTATATAGGCACCTGTTCGAAAACCTTTGCCCAGAAACAAATAAAATGAATCATTAAATATAATCATTATTCTGTGATGCCACCTAGGCCTCTGATGGAACTCTTAATCCGCCGCTGTTTCTTGGCAGGGTCGTCTTAGAACTATGCGGGCCTAGGAGTTTGGGGTTCTTTTAGGCCTGAAATGATTTTTTAATTCATTTTTGGATGGATGAAAAATAAACAGCGGCGGAAAAAGCCTCAGCCTTCAGAGCCTCAATAGCTCAATCGGTATAGGAGTGGACTGAAAACCGAAAGGTCGACGGTTCAAACCCCACCCGTTGCACTATTGTCGTACCTACTCCTAGCACAAGCCTGACGCTTAATTGGAGAGGAAAGGGGGAATATTAGTCATTTAACATGGCTAATATTCTTTATTTAAAAAAAAGGCCGTCGAAAGCCGGGGTAATCGGTAACTAGGCACTCGTTTTTTTTTTCGTAAACATTACACTCTGGGGGTGTTCGTAAAGAAAACAAATATTAATAAATATAGGCATCGATTTTTTTATTACAACTTCTTATATTTACCTAAAGTCAGTTTTCATTTAACTTCGATATAGTGATCAAGTTAGTATAAGTTAAATATAATCAGACGTGCGTAGCGCTTGAGCGCGTCTGGGCTTGCAAGCGCTGTCGTTTTTCCGAAGTAGTTAAATAAAACTTAGTTGTTCATTTCGTATAAAAGACCCCCGCCTCCGCTCTGCCAGTGTGCATTTGGCTTTGCAAACACAAATCTTGTTTGTATTTGTTGACGTCTTATATTAATGCTGTTAATTAGGTATTAGATTATCCAAAATAGGTAAGTATTACGTATTACAATTCATTACCACTCGTAATCTCTATGATAAAGGAACATGCATATATTTATCATGAGAATATCAGTTTTAGTGATACGTAGGTAGGAGTTAGATATAATATAAAAGTAATTTTATTACTTATAGTAACTACAAATTCTGCAAAAAGATTAACAATATTAAAAAGAAAAACAGGTAGGTACATAGAAACATTCGCAAAATAATGCCAAGTTACAGATAACCACAAATAAAAAACAACACAAAGGATAGGTGATTCGTTGGGTATTTTTTTCGCTTCATAGGTATTATTAGGAAGAGAAACCTCATATTTATTGGCCACATGTCGGTACGTTGGCGTAATTTCAACAAAAACCCGTTTTCTGCAGAAAATTAGCCTACCAGCCATTGTAAGCAGAAATTGCATAAACGTTGCACACCGCATGTGGTGAATTAAATAGGAGCAAAGGAACCTGTTTGTGCCTATAATATAAGCGAGCTCCAACGAGGCACAAATGGCACGCCTGTCGTCATAATTTAGAACGATAGCGCAAAATGTTGTTTTATTGTGCGCTTATAAGACTTCGACACAACATAGGTACCTAATATTGTCGTTCCGAGGACGGCACGATAAATGAGCACAAACGAGCGAAAGCCACTTAGACCAAATTTACACTTGGTGGGAGACCGCGGGTGCACCTCGGCCGGCGAGAGCGGGCCGCGGGGCGCGCGCTCCGGCGGCGGCGCCGCGCCGTGCCGTGCCGTCAGCTGCTCACTATCCATTTAGTTATCTAGATATTTAGTATTTACCTATAGTTCCATGACAAATAAACCTTATAATACATTCTTTTGCTAATAAATTAAGAATGACTTAGCATCTTAATTTACATTTCAAATATCAGTACGAAGGGTTCATTCAATAGGTCATTGCACTTCCGAGACGACTCTGAAGCGATTACATAGCAAGTTTTTTTGTTACAATATTGGAATATCCATTTGATTTTACAAGCATCTATTTCTTTATAAAATACTTACTGAACCTTTATGTTTAGACATAGGAGTAAGAATTCAGAGCAATATTTTTTGTGTAATAAAATCGTTAAACTTAATTTTTGGCAGTAAAATAAGTAAATATATTAACTTGCCATTGAAGTTTGCTGATAATGCATAACATTAAAGTCAAAAGTAAACTTTGAAGGCATTATGTAAATATAAACAGCATTCATCAGTTCAGGTAAACTACCTATTAATATTATTATTATTATGTATAGGCATGAAAAGTAGAAACTTGTATTGTTATGGGTTCGCGCAGTCATTTTATATAGCGAGTAATATAGATGTAAAGAGTAGACTAACCTCGAGATCTTCATAGGTGCGAAATGCCATTATG
Source organism: Maniola hyperantus (assembly GCF_902806685.2). Classification (NCBI taxonomy): domain Eukaryota; kingdom Metazoa; phylum Arthropoda; class Insecta; order Lepidoptera; family Nymphalidae; genus Maniola; species Maniola hyperantus. The sequence continues at coordinate 8,057,806 of NC_048550.1, forward strand.
GCGAAACCATCGATGATATCCTCCTCTCCGAGGGGTTCCCTCGACTTTTTCCGCCTGGCTGGAGGACGAGGTGGCTTTTCTCTCGCCGGAGACTCGTCCTCGCCGCTGTCCCCATCCTTAACTTTACTCTCTCGCTGTGCTTGCATGCGCTGGGCCCGCTCCCTTCGCCTATTTCTCTGATTGCGCTGCTTCACTTCGTTTTCCATCGTTCGCACATTATTCGAAACACCCGACCACCGTGCTTCACTACACTAAAGTCCGCACTACACTTTTATCACACATGGTTAACCTTTGTTTCTATGCCGAGCAAATCGACAAAATACAAATCTTACACACAGAAAAAGACACTGGCCGTTTCCAATGGCGGACCGTACACCGTTGCCGCATTGCAAGTAAAATGGCCGCGTAGCACTCGACGGGCTGTCTTCTTTCACTTTTACGTAAACGGGAGCATTATTACACTTAAATTATGATAGGCTACAACATATTTTAACATGAACTAAGACAATTAAATGTTAAATTAGTTTTATACATTATTCTGTGTTCAGAATCAGTCAATAGTCAATACAATGAAAGGTGTTGCACGACGCCAACGCTGCGTTGCGGTCGCGATGGTGAACTAAAGCAGTGCTGCCAACTTAAAAACACATACACTCTGCGATATTGGGCGTCATTGGCAATGTGGCGCTCAGTTATACTCTTCGCACTTGTAACTCGGTCTCTCTCTTCTCCATAAAAATAAGATTGCATTGCTGACCTATTTAATTGCAATGTAGTAAGTAAAAAATGTTCGTTGTTCGTATTATTTACAATTATGAAAGTTAATTTTACAAATGCAATAAGTACATATTTTTTTTAATGAATCAAAGTTTTAATTTATATTGTTTTATGGTCGGGTACATACAAGAATCTTTGTTTATGTCTCTAGTTTCTTCAATACTCTCATAGAGTGCGTTAGTAGTACCCTACCTACAGTAAAAATGCGATTCGATTCGAGATTCGAGAGCCCGTTATGGGGTGAAGTTAGTTGTGACTAGTGAAATTCGCGCATGTGGTTTTGATGGGTTTTGACTGCTTGCCACAGTCAATGTCATTTTTGCCGCGTTCAAAATTCAAATTTTAGATGTGATCAAGACTTGGATGAACAAGATCATTGAACCCTTGGACCTTGGACCTCTTCCATTCTACGTGACATTGGCGAAGTGCATTGTGCTCGGTGTGGCACTACTGAAAGCCATAAAGCAAAATAAGAAGAAGAAGAAGATCATAGAACAAGATAGAATGAAATCTGTGGACTGAATAGGGATCGAACAAATCCATTACCTTAATATCTATTCTAAATGCGAAAGTGTTTTGTCTGTCCGTCCGCGTCTGCTAGCTTTTCGGGGCCCAACAATTTAACCGATTCCGATGAAATTTGGCTTACGGGGCAGGATATGCTATTTTTTATCCTGCGGGGCGATTGTCTAAAACCTGCATCAATCATTATTACAATCTCAATTGTTCTGATTGGCTGAATTTGTGCGATTCTTGTTGCAACAATGAGCAACAATGCATTGTGGCCAATAGTGAGCGAGCATTAACCAATCAGAGATGATTGCGATCGTGACATTGTAGCTGTCAAACAACCGCGGTAGGGCCACTGGAAAATCAAAGAGTAGGTACCTAATTAACAGAGGATGTTTCCGTGGTGGTCCCATAATTTTTTTTGGATCCTACTCCGCAATCCTGATGCTGCAGGGTTAGGTACTGCCCGCCTAAATTATCAAGTTTTTTATTTTTTTTAGGGTTCCGTACCTCAAAAGGAAAAACGGAACCCTATAAGGGTTATCACTTTGTTGTCTGTCTGTCTGTCTGTCTGTCTGTCTGTCTGTCTATCTGTCTGTCGGTCTGTCTGTCTGTCTGTCTGTCTGTCTGTCTGTCTGTCTGTCTGTCTGTCTGTCTGTCTGTCTGTCTGTCTGTCTGTCAAGAAACCTACAGGGTACTTCCCGTTGACCTAGAATCATGAAATTTGGCAGGTAAGTAGATCTTATAGCTGACATTTGGGGAAAAATCTGAAAACCGTGAATTTAGGGTTAGATCACACAAAAAAAATTGTGATCATGAACTAATAATTAGTATTTTCAACTTTCGAAGTGAGTGACTATATCAAGTGGGGTATCATATGAAAGGTATGTACCTGTACATTGTAAAAACAGATTTTTATTTATTTTTATGTATCATAGTTTTTGATTTATCGTGCAAAATGTCGAAAAAATACGACTGTAGTACGGAACCCACATTGCGCGAGCCTGACTCGCACTTGGCCGGTTTTTTCAATAATTTTAGCCATGTTAAATGACTAATATTCCCTTTTCCTCTCCAACGCGTCAGGCTTGTGCTAAGAGTAGGTACGACAATAGTGCAAACAGGCGGGGTTTGAACCGTCGACCTTTCGGTTTTCAGTCCACTCCTTTACCGCTTGAGCTATTGAGGCTCTAGTAATTGTAGGTACCAAGCAACGACTTTATGCTTGGACCCCAAGTCCCAACTCTTCAACCCTGATGATGTACAGCACTCCTAAACTATAGTGATTCAGGAACTGCGGATGATGCAATATTATTTTTGGTGCCAAGCATAGACTTTACCATTGAACTTCGGAGCCTAACTCCTCAATCCTGATACTGCCAGGTACAGAACTCCTAAGCCGTAGGGATTCGGGAATTTCTGATGGTGAATTGATATTTTAGGTATCAAGCAACGGCTTCATGATTACACTCCAAGTCCGAACTCCTCAAACCGGAGCAACGCCAATTTATTTTGAATCCACTATACTGTAAAGTGTCAGAAACCTTCCCGCAAGTCCTAGCAATTATTGTAAAGTTTCAGTTTAGTCGGATGACAGACACCTTTTATGATGTAGATTTATTTTAAACGTTATCAGAAGGTTATTTATAATTAAATTAATGAATAATTAATTACGTCACAACAATGATCACTGATGTGTGCGAACCCCAAAGTCACGGTAATATTAGTGCCAAAGTCGTCCTACGATTTACGCATGATAAAATTATTATTTACCTTAGTCGTGTGCGTGCTATCAAGTGATAAACTCGTTTTCAGACAGATTGTTGAGTATTATTATATATTGTTTAATATAGAGGCCAAATAATAATTATTAGCATTGAAACGACAAGTGTTGTATGTTACAGTACCTATTGAATAAAGTATATGTAAGTAATTATAATATTTTCAATTCAATTGCGTTAAAGATAGGTACCTATGCTACGTATATAATATCGCTTATTATTTTTGGACCTTATTCACTTCAATGATAATATTACTAACATTCTGTTATAATTTCCGGCATCCACAAGTTACCTATTCATTTTTAGACAATTATAAACTGAGAGGTTGTAGGTATAGTACGCGACAGGTCGAGATGGCATTAGGGAAGGGAACGCACCCTAACCCTGTGTGGGCGAGCGCTGGTGAGAGTGTAGGGGGCGTCCCCCCGCCTCATACCCCGATTGCCATTTCAACCTGTCGCGGACTATAGGTACCTACCTAATAGCTATTTTAGGCTTGCTCGGTGGCACGACTTTGCCAGTAGGGTGGTAACAAGCCACGCCCGAGCCGAGACCCAGATCAGAGCAGATCGGAATCGTACTCGGGACATCTCACTTATAGGACAACCTTGCCACTGAGGCGATAGAGAGGTCATCAGTAGGGGGCCGGTGATGGGTTGAGAACTTGAGATAATGATGATGATAAGTCTTGATTACTTAATCCTTTGACTGGAGGAGATTACACACCTTTCTTTTACCTTTGATTTTTAGGGTTCCGTACCCGAGGGGTGTCAACGGGAGCCTACTATTACTAACACTCCGCTGTCTGCCCATCCGTCCGTCTGTCTATCTCGTGAACCATAATAGGTAGAGACCTGAAACTTTCACAGTATGTACTATGTCAAATGCCACTAGCTATAACAACAAACATTTCACAATTAGCGACATGAAAAATTAAAAAGTCTAACAGCCGCACTCAGAGACGCTTAATCGTTACTTAAGTTTAGTTAAAATGAGACAGAGTTATACATCTCTCACATAAACGATTAGCGACTCTGAGTACGGCTGTTATTTCTTGTACGATCTTACAGAACCCTTCCTGTGTGAGTCCGATTCGCACTTGACTGATTTTTTATTACCTACTTACAGTCCTTCCAGAGTGAACCATGAATGCTAAACAGCTAAATCGAGCTATCATAACGATAAGCTTATTCGGCGTGCTGGTGTCCACATACGCGCTATACGTGGAACTGCTTGCAGAGTTGAGGCCTGGTTATAAGGCGCTCTGCGATATAGGCGAGCATGCAAGCTGTTCCAAAGTCCTTACCTCTAAGTGAGTAAAATACTCATCGATGTCTAGCACAGTAGTCCGCGTAAGAAAGATTAGGTACACATCGGTTAATAACGATTTTATTCATAGTCAATTCAAGTATAACTTTCTTTCAATATCGAAGAAAACTTCGCAGCCATAAAAACCTTTTCTTGTTACTGCATTAAATTATTTTTAAACGCTAAAATTGATTTCTCTCTGACCCGCCCCGGCTTCGCTCGGGTGGAATTTAGAAAATCGAGGTGGGAGATGAATTTCCAAAAATCCTGGAACACGTATTTCTTCATTAGTGACCGTATACCCAAATACCAATTTCCATGCAAATAACTTGAAAAATGACGGACATTCATACAAAATTTCATCCCCTATTTAACCCACTTAGGGCTGGAATTTCGAAAAATCCTTTCTTAGTGGATACCCACTCTTTACAAAGAACACACCCTTAAAATTTCAAGTCTCTAGGACCAGTGGTTTAGGCTGTGCGTTGATATATAAATGTCAGTCAGTCAGTCAGGACTCAGGACTTTGAATTTTATACGTTTAGAAGATTACTTAATTATTTTTTTATTCCTAAAACGCCGTGCTACACAAAACGTTCTCACAATAGCAGGCACCTATAGTAGGCGACAGGTCGAGATGGCAGTCAGGGAAGGAACGCCCCGCACACCCACGCAGCTCCCGCGCTAACCCGGTGCGGGCGAACGCGGGTGACGTGCCGGTGTGCGGGGCGGCCCCCCGCCTCATACCCCGACTGCCATCTCGACCTGTCGCGTACTATACCTATAATTCCATTATTGAGGTAGGTACCGTCATACAAATCGAGTTGTTATTCTAAGACACAATCGTTCTGAAGTTCTTTTGGTAAGATACCTACTGAATTTTATTACTAGGTTTTTAATTAAATTAAAAATAGAATAAAAAAAACCAGTAAAAATTATTCATTAGGTACGGGTGGTAGTGGTACTTACCTACATAATTATAATATCATCTGAATGACTCTACGGAATCGAATCAAAATCCCTCGCAGCTGCTCTGTCGGTAGGTGACGATGATGAATAAGTCTTCTTATGAATCCTGACAATGAATGGAAGACAGGGCTGCAGCATCCGTTGGACTATATTGTCGACAAAGTCGAGAGACCATTGTCGAACCAATGCTATGGTCAGTTGCGTGATAGATGGTCAAAGTTATGACACACGAGTAAATATGGATCTCATGTGGTTATGATACGGCTACCATTGAACATTTATCCCCAATAAAAAAAGAAATTGGGCTGCACAAGTCAGAAATTATACTTCCATAATAAAATATTGGCCAAACAAGGTCTGACTATTATGCAACCCAGTACCTGTGGTCTCAGAATACATAATAGTATAGGTAATAGGTATATGGTCCAAAATTAACAAATTCTGACCAGTTCAACACAATAATTCTTTTTAGAAACCATGAAACATGAATCAAACCAGGAGCATTTTGCTTGCATGATGAGAAATCATACCAGTGCGCCAAAAAGGTTTTATGTCAGTACACATCAAAATCGTGTTTAAATGGAGTAGCAATAAAAAAAACGTTATTGTGTTGCAGGTACGCGAAGGGCCTGGGACTCGTGCCCGAGGACTCCCCTTTCAAGGTGCCGAATTGTGTGTACGGGATTATCTTCTACTGTATTATTATATTTTTGAGTAAGTTCACTTTTTTATATTTATCTAGCTATTTTGAGTTGCTTCTTAGGCTCGCATTCAGAATTAGCACCGTTTCTCGTCATAAGTTCAAGTTAGATGTAAGTTTTAATGTAGGATGAAAAATATTTTTAAGACTGTTAAAATTGCCTTACGGTTACCGTTACCAAGGACCACCAAAAAAAGCAAAGTTGGTGGCTGAGCAATGAGTAGTATTCGTACTTACCCCATGATTAAGGTTCAAGGTATAATATTGGTTCAAAGTTATCAAACTCTGACTTGGGCAACCCATTTTGCTTTTATCAGTGTGCATTTTACGGTAAATCTAACGGTTTACGCAGTGTGCACCAGGAATTAGCTCACGTATTATGTGGCAGAATTTTTGCCTACTACTTAATCCTAACCTTACCAATATTATCATTATATGTCGACTAATTAACGGCAAACCTTTTAAAATTATACCTACATCTCAACCTTATAAAATTATCTATCCATTGGTGAAAATCGAATGAAAATCCCTACAGTAGTTTCTGCAATTGACTCCCAAATCCTATAGTATTAATTTTCCGTATGATATCTTAATCATGTACTTGATAGCTTCTTTGAAGCGTTCGATAAACTAGTCAAAAACAAGATTTATTTGCATTAAAACCTAAAAATAACTAATTTTTACAACCATTTTTATTGCACCCATAAACATCAATCACTTTAATGTTTCGAATAGCCCTATAAGCGTTGATTAATCGTCATAATCAAAGTATGTGAATCGCTACCATGTTTGACCGTTTATATAATTGGGCTACGTCGAGATATCTACGAAATCCGATAAAAACGGTTTCTTGGCGCGCTTATGTATGTATTATTGATGATGTATGTTGCATGGGCTTGTAACACCGAGGAGCAGGCCTAAGGGCGGTTTCAGACTAGCGTATTTTTTTGCGCGTATACGGTCGTTTCAGCATACGCGCTTACTACGCACGATACATTACGCGCTTCAAAAAACTGGACTCGCGTATACGGGCATATTTCGGCGTGTTCGCTCGAACCGCGGTGATGTTGTGGGGAGATGTCTCTCGCGGCTCGCGCTTATACGAGCTTAGAAGCGCGTCAACGCTCGTACGAGTTGAGCGTGTGCCAAAAGGCGCGCCTATACGCGCCTACATGCGCTTCCAAAAACGAGCTCATACGCGCGTATAAAACGCTAGTCTGAAACCGCCCATAGGATAAAATGGTCTCTGGCTTGTAATGATATCTGCCGTGCTGTAGAGAGAGCCAGCGCGTGCTAGACCTTCCTTATTTTATAGAAGCTAAAAGTTTCTTTGCGTATTGTCGCCAACACTGGGAGGAACGTTTGTTTGGATCATGGTTGCTTTGGGAGATAACAGAGGTAATAAAGGTTTGAAAAATCGTACGTCAAAGTATATAAAATCTATTTTTTTATATTTTCTTCGCAGTAGTATTAACAATGGGTCATAGTTCAGAAGCGGTTTTAAAAATTTTGGGTCTATCTGAGTAAGTCGATTTTGTTCTAGTCTAGTACCTATTAGTACGCGGGGTCCCAGGAGGTTAAGGGTGTCCCGTGTCTGGCAGGGGTTGCCACCATACTAAGTGTCTGACAATGCATGACGTGATTTCTTACACTTACTACTCCGAAGAAAACATAAACAAATTAGACTTAATACTTTGACGAAAGATTTTCTACACCGGAATTTTTATCTGATATAATACTTATGCCCAAAAGGAATAGTTTGGGCGACAATCACGAAATGGCCCCACAATACAATTTCGTGATTATCGCACAATTAATGATTCTTTATGAACTTCAAATAAGTATGTTATGTCACGTAAAAGTTTCACGAACATTAAACGACCATGCCATACTTTTTTTACCAAGATGTAGGGTTTGGATTACAAGCAAGTTCATCATCATTATCATGATCAACCCATCACCGGCTCACTAGTCACTACTGAGCACGGGTCACCTCTCAGAATGAGACGGTTTTGGCCATAGACTACCACGCTGGCCAACTGCGGATTGGCAGACTTCACGCGCCTTTAAAAACATTATGGAGAACTCTGCAACGCTGCATGCAGGTTTCCTGACGATGTTTTCCTTCACCGTTAAACTTGCTTTAACGGAAAAAACATCGTGAGAAATCGTGAGGATATTTAATTGGATAAAACGCACATACCTCTAAAAGAAGCCCGGGAACCCCGAACTCCCGAATAGGAGGCGGACGTCATACATTACTATGGCTAAGCTATCACTGCTTCAAGCAAGATCAACAGCTGTACCTATCATTTAATACCTATTCATTGCAACGTGTTAATCAAATAGGTAAGCTGTTATACTGTTTAAGTATAAAGTAAGAGTTCTGTGGGAAACCTAAGAACGAGCTAGGCGTAGTCCACGCAAACCCGTTTACTGTGCAATTCCAAAATGTAAATCGCGAATCGTGCTTTGCGACTACGAGGAAATATTGCAAAAGCCGCGCTGCCTTTTATAAGTACGCGACAGATCGAGATGGCAATCGGGGAAGGAACGCCCCGCAGACCCGCACACCCACACAGTCCCCACGCTAACCCGGTGCGGGATAGTGCGAGTGACGTGCGCGTTTGCAGGGCGTCCCCCCCGCCTCATACCCTGATTACCATCTCGACCTGTCGCGTACTATATATAGATATTTTTGATGTGTGAACAATTTTCATGGATAATATAGATAAAATAATTTGTGGGCTTTCTGGATAATACATTATTTATCTGTACCTATCTAACCACAGTAAAATCATTTCGCTTATTTCGCTCATGATCGCGCATCGTGAGTCATATTCATGGCTGTGGGAAAACGTCTAGGAGAGCCATTAAAGCCGTTTCGCACATATTTGATAATCCACTACCCATATTGATGGAAATAAAGATGTTATTGTAACTATCTGATATTTGATGACATCTATCTTTTTAACACCTCACGAGGACTTTCTTGGGAAGGTTAGTGTCAGTGGTTTTCCCTTGCCTTCTGCACCAGTCCTTTTCGTGCTCGTGAGGCGTAGGTTTAGCATCTGCCCCCAAAAACGTCACTTAGTGATGACCACGACCACTCTGCCAAGAGTGTCACGTCGAAGAAGATCTTTTAACCGATTTCAAAGAAGGAGGAGGTTCTCAATTCGTCAGAATCTTTTTTTAGTTACCTATAGTACATCAAATACGATTTATTAGGTACCTAAATACAAAACCTTTTTGAGAACCCAAGTTTCGGAAGTTTTTTTAATTCAGTTACAAGTTAGCCCTTGATTGCAATCTCACCTGGTGGTAATCATCCCTGTGGTCATCATCATCACCAACAATCGATAGGCGTACACTGCTGGGCATAGGTCTCTTGTAGGGACTTCCACACGCCACGGTCTTGCGTCTCATGAATCTAACGGCTCCCTGCGACTCGTCTGATGTCGATTCCAGCAACTTGGGATCCCAACGTCTATCGGTTTTTCGAACTATGTTCCCTGCCCATTGCCACTTCAGCTTCGGCAGCAACCCGTAGACGCGATAGGTCGAGATGTCAATCGGGGACGGAACGTCCCGCACACCCGCACAAGCCCCACGCTAACCCGGTGCAGGCGAGCGCGGGTGACGTGCGGGTATGCGGGGCATCCCCCCGCCTCATAGCCTCATATCTCAACCTGTCGCGGACTAAAGTTCTCTTACGGATCTCATCATTTCTGATTTGACCACGTAGGGAAACTACAAGCATACCTCTCTACATCTGAGTGACCCTGAGCTTTCTTATGTGGCCCCATAGTTAGCGACATGGTTCGGAAGTTTATTAAAAGGATGAAGTGGTTAGCTATGTAATGTTGGTACATAAAGGAATTTTCAGATTATCAGCTCTAAATAATACCTATTTACATAGATATTTTTTTATCGTGGGAAAGCTAACATGTGTGTGGTAAAGGCATTTCGCGAGTAATGTGCTCATCATTGCGAATCGTGCACCGTGTCAGCGCGTCGGGAAAATATTATGAAAACCATGTTAAACCCCTGCATACATACCTACGTAGATACCGTAGATTCTTGTTTAGTTCACAAGTTTTTTTTGCAAATAAAAAAGAGATGTCCTACATTAAAATTGTGCGCTATGCAGTATTCACCTTAAATTTTACACGACTTTGAAAAAATGAGATTATCAGCCATCAGCCAGGCCATGTGTATTATGTACCTAGGTACAGGTGGGTCGAACTGATAATCTGACGGGAGATACCTTAAAATGTTATGGGCGAATACCGGAAATATTTAAGTATTGTTTTAAGTGTAGGTACAAGCGGATTTTTTACTTTAACTTCAAAATACTTAAAGTTTCGAAAGTGTGAATAGGTAGATAAAAGGATGAGGTATGGACACACTATTACATGTAGGTACCTATTTCTTTATCTTTAGTTTTTATCCACACATACCTACTTACCTTTATTATAATGGCGTGTGAGCACAATCATATTTTTTATCTTAATTTATTACTAAGCCAAACCTCAAGCTAATAATAATAATTGTAGGTTAGATATTGCTATAAGTCGGCGTGGAACGGTGCCAAGAATGTTAGGTGCATTTCCACGCTGAATCGCTAAGTTGATTCCTTGTGCAAAAACTGATCGCGCCCACTTATCTCACCCGTCGAGGCAATTAAACAAGGTGTGATGTCGCGCAAGATACTTTTTGCGCTAAGATGGGCTAGGGGCCCACCCGTATCAATTACAGCCAGCACAAGTTACCGAGGCAGACACTTAGGAGTAGATAAGTAGGTATATCTAATTGTACATATCTCACACCCGGCTTTACCCACGTGTTTAGTCACGTTAGTCAGTCTCAACTCCCTTTGAAAAAGGACCCCGGATGACTTCGAAACTAGTCGGGCTAGCGTCGACTAAACACGTGAGTAAAGCCGGGTGTGAGATATGTATAATGGAAATCACTCACGATAGTTTAAACGCTAAAGTACCTATATCTAACTAGGATAATCGCCAATAAGCTTAGGTCCTCTAGAAGCTGCGCCAATTGCAAAGCATTTTTATAGGAAACATAGAGTGATAGGTATTTTTAGAGTGCCATACCCGAAACTCTATTCCTAAGCCTCCGCTGCACGGACCGCGGAGGCTTCCAACGCTGTGTCTTCCGATGCGAGGTCGCCATTCCATTACCTTGAGTCCCCAATGTCTATCGGTTTTACGAACTATGTGCCCTGCCCATTGCCACTTCAGCTTCGCAACCCGTTGAGCTATGTCGGTTAATTTAGTTCTCCTACGGATCTCCTCATACGTAGGTACCTACAATACATACATAAGCAACTAAAAAACAATAAAATAAAACATGGCACTGAAATATAATTGAACAAATTACAGCGCTAACATAACCACGGCGTAAATTGTTTTTCCAATCCCGTTTTAATATTACGTAAATTTCCACGAGCAACATTATCAGATTATGCTAATATAAATTGTCAATTAATGCAGTTTGCATTTCGTTTCCCGAAAGTCGAAACCGCGGCACGATTTTAAGCCAATAAAACGTATTTGAATATATTATTAAGGATAGGGTTACCAGATCAGGATTTGTCCTGGATTCCGGCCATATCAGAATTCTTAGTCAAAGGTTATGGCCGGACTTGGAAAATGGCCGAATTCATCATCATCGTCGTCAACGGATAGATGTCCACTGCTTGACATAGGTCGAAGGTCTCTTGTAAGGAGTGGCGTTGTTTTCGTATGGCTAGTTGGCGTGTGGAAGTCTCTACCTTACTACTAGACTAGCCACACGCCATGACATAATTTAAGTCAGTCAGTCATTTTCCCTTTTTTAGGTAGGTACCTACTTATATAGATTTAAAAGTATCTAATTTAAATGTAAAAAGATAGATACATAAATTATTTTTGTAAAGTTAAAGCTGTGATAGGCTCGTAGTTATTACGTCCGCCTTCTAATTGGAGGTCGGGGGTTCGATTACGTTCACGCACCTCTAACTTTTCAGGGCTATGTTTAATTCATGTGATTAAAATATATTATTTTCTTTATTGAAGGAAAACATCGTGAGGAAACCTGCATGCCTGAGAGTTCTCCATAATGTTCTCAAAGGTGTGTGAAGTCTGCCAATCCGCACTTGGCCAGCGTGGCCAAAACCCTTATCTCTGACGCGTGCTCTGTAATGAGCCGGCGCGGCGATGGGTTGATCATGATGATGATGATAATGATAAATTACATACATATCTAAAATAAAGACAGAAAACTACGACACTTGGGTCACTTTTGTAGAGTGGTATCTCTTATACTCTCACGCGTTTTGTGTCTTCAGTCTTCTCATCCCCGAGCACGAATGTTATAAGCCCTGTAACTATGAACGTAACAAGTCTGTGGTATAATCTCATTGTATAACTGCAGCAAATTGTATAAAGTAACAAGACATTAACCTTCGGCTTTAGTAATAGGTACCCCTTGCTCTCGGAGCAAAATCTCAGGAATTTTTAGTAGATTTTTTTTCTTTTTTTCAGGATTTCAAAAATTTTAACTGGCAACCCTAATCATGGAGGGTTTGCGTGAGCATTTATTGCTTCGCTAAATTGTTAATACCGCGGAACATGGTCGTAAACGGTTGGATTATTTTGTATAGCCCATTGTTTTTCAGTTTTGTCCGTAATCGAAATGGACCGGCCGATATTCGATAGCATTGTTTGCTATGTTCATAATTACCTGGATATTGTAATAAATCATAATGTCTCATTGATATTAAACGTTTAAATTGTTACAAGTATAAATAAATTATCATGGGGACAAATTAACTTGAAGTTACGTAGGTAGGTAGGTAGGTAGGTAGGTAGGGACCTACCTATGGGTTCTGCAGTTTATGATTTTAGTTAGGTACCTATGTAGCTAGGTGTGGGCTCAACGATCTCTATATTTTAATAGTAGCTGTCTAGCTAGTAACAGTGTTTCGTAGAATAGTAGCATAGCCGCAACCCAGTCTTTATAACTTACATAATTATTATTATTATAAACATAAAGGTAACTTCTACTTATACCTTTGACCCCGTACCTACTATTATTTAAGTTGCAGGACATATTATAACCATTGTACTTACCTATTTTTTTGTTTCAGCTACATTTGACCAAGTAAATGTGGTACGACTACAGCTCGGAATTTCTGCAGCCTCCCTTCTAACCTGTGTCTACTTAGCCTACCTGCTGATATTCATGCTGAAGGACTTTTGTTTAGTTTGCGTCACTACCTATGTTCTTAATATTGCAAATGCATTCCTATTAAATAAGAAACATTCCCTTTTAGCTGTAAAAAATAAGTAAACCTCTCAATTAATAATAATATTTTTAGTAGGTATTTTACTTGTATTTTATATATAATATAAACTTTAAATTGTTTTCTGCCATCTGTTGTTGAATGCCTGAATTATTTGAAAAGTGACATCTAGTGACGAGTAGTTGAGTTTTATTTTCCAATATTACCAATAGATGGCGGTAAAACAAGCTGTATTACTTTGTAGTTTGAACTTATTGAAATACTAAATATTTTATTTACGGTGAAAACGCGGTGAAAATAATAGCCTAAGAGCCAGCGCGTGCTAGACCTTCCATATTTTATAAAAGCTGAAGGTCTCTCTGCGTATACTTAGTATATATATATATATATATATTCTGTGTATATATATATATATATATTCTGTGTATATATATATATATATATTCTGTGTGTATATATATATATATATATTCTGTGGTATTGTCCCCAACACTGGGAGGAAAGTTTGTTTGGATGTTTGTTTAGATCATGGTGGCTTTTTTTATTACCTGTTACCCAAAGCCACCATGATCCAAATAAACATTCAAAAAACGTTCCTCCCAGTGTTGGGGATAATAGGCAGAGGAACTTTCAGTTTTTATAAAATAACGAATATTTTTATTGTTTTTCATTTTTTCCTTTTAATTGCGTTTAGTTATATAAAGATCAACAATAATAGAAATTGAAAAAATGAACGGTTGAAAATAATAGGTAGGTAGGTACATTCAAAAATAATTTTCACTGTTAAACTTGTTTTCGAAATGCAATTTCAGCTAGGTACTTAGGTATTAGGTACTTACTACCGTTATCTCAGTGGTAGGTATATTCTATCAGCCATTTATCAGCTAACATTTTTAGAAACATTCGTGCAATTAGGCACCTTCTAACTATAAAATTACTGCTTAGTAGGAAATGGGGTTACGAGCTATACTGAATCCTTTGGTATTTCCTTTGTCTTATCAATTTGGCGTAATCAGTGACTGTAGTGATATACAAAAACGGCGGCTATTATCCCTTTAACAGTGACACACAGGTTTCCTTGTTAAGTTTTATGCGTTGCGAACGTGTTCGCCATATCGGTGCTCTGACGCCGACGCGCGCCGATCCTTCTTTGATTAGCGATTGTGACGTGTGCACAGTAATAACTATGGTAGGTAATAATATGTGCCTAGATATTCAGTATCAACATTTTAGCGGATATATGAATACGAATACCTACTTGTAGGGTTTCGTACCTCCGAACAGTTAGAGATGCGTGCCCATAGGATAGACCCTTGACACTCGAATAATCTCTATCACCGGACGCCTTTGTTCAACAAAAGCGGTGTGGTTGTACTTAGTACATAGGCGGTAATGATCTAGCCTCAGCGAGTGTTGAAGCTGAAGTTATGAACTAAAGGATACATAGTTCAAAAAACCGATAGACGTGAGAGTCTGAAGGTGCTGGAATGGCGACCTCACACCGGAATGCGTAGCGTTGGAAGACCTACCACTAGGTGGACAGACGACATCAAACTAGTCGCAGGGAACCGCTGGATTCAGGCGTTGCAAGACCGTGGCGTGTGTAACTACTGTGAAGGTCCTAAAAGAGACAGTATGTCATCAGACGTCTATCGGTTGATGATGATGATGGTAATGAATAATCAGGACATAAAGGCTTTCATGAAATGAACTGCGCATATTTAGGTACCTAAAATTACACATTATGACGTAGATTCACACAAGTGGGAACCTTTTTACTACTAAGCACTTACAAGTTTCGGTCATAAACTTAAACTTGAGGTGTGAGAGAGTCACACAATGTGTTTTTGCGGTTAAAAGTGTTTAGACGTGCGATTCCAAAACAGATAGGGTGAGATGAATATTGAGGAAACGCGGAATGTCTAACGCTGAATGTAAGGATTGAAAGCTCTCTGTGGTTGACTACTATTAGTTACTTCCATAATATATGCTTATGGAAATGACGTAGTGATCGTTTGATCTCAAGAACAAAATTTTACTTACTTATCAGTACCCGTCTTTTCAAGGCTGTCCATTTTACTGTAACGCGGAAGTATTTCGACTCTCGAATTTGGTTTGGTTTGGTGAGACGTAAAATCTTGTACTACGGGTACTGTTAGGAATTCACAGCTATGCAGGAGCACAAGGGTGAAAGAGGCGTCAATATCTACTGAAAATACGTGGGATAGCCGCATCGGTCGCAACGAAAAAATACTGAAGACGTCAACACAGTTTGGCACTGACCTGACCGTAGCCAACCCTAGAGACTGTCTTAATCTTGAAAGTTGCATATGGTCAGCACTTCAACAGGTGACAAGAGTGAAGGAATTTTATTAATAACTAGCTGATGCCCGCGAATTCATCCGAGTGGATTTGGGTTTTCCTCTTTGATTTTTCGGGATTTTTGACATAGGAACCGATTTCAAAGCCCAATGCAAATAGGAATGTTAGTAGTATTTGGAAGCAAATGGCATTGCGTCGGTTTAGTCGTTCCTTTTTCTAACCGACTTAGTAGGCCAGTTTTTAAAACACCACGATTTAGGAATGCAATTCCTTACAGCGTTGAACTTAAAGAGTTGGGTTCAGGCTTTACTTGGTTGGTACCTTCAATATCAATTTATAACCGACAGTTCCCAAATCCCATCAGTTTTCAGTAGTCAGGTCCCCTGTAGCAACAGGATTGAAGAGTTGAAATTCAAATTTTTTATGGGACAATATATGGCTGGACCAGCGTCTCGGGCCTCGTCCGCGGGGTCTTCTTTCTTATATTGTTATTTCAGTTGTATCCCGATTACTTATTATGTAGTTCAGGCTCAGTGCGGAAATCTTTTTTTAATACCAGCCTAAAAATATAATAAATATAATAAATATTGACTTTCACTAATGCTATTTGTATAATAAAACGCGATTCTAATGAAAAATTTTTAAGTCACCGGTCACCATTAGGTCTTCATATGATGGTATAATTTACGCAATTCCAATTCGGTTTTACCATTTATGACCAATGGCTTAGATTAGCCATGATGGTTAAAACTTAGGCAATCGCACTTTCAATTATGTACCAATGCTAAAACCTAACCTTTTTTCATTTTAACTGGAAATGAGTCAGAAGTAAGTATGCAATTTTGGTAGCTTTTTATATATCTAAAATAGCATCTAAGCACCCACCACGATTTGCTACCTAGTTTATTGTATTGTGAGCCATGTTTTGCCTACATTAGACTCCGTTTATGGAGCTACGCCTATTGCCTTACAGCCAACGTCCTTACTAACAGCTTAATATGTGTAATCAAGATTTACACGCTCATTGTTGTTCATGCTTACTACGACACATTTGGAATTGATTGCTTAATTAATGGGGCTGGAAATAAGTAAGAAATGCAAGTTTTATGCATAAAGTTAAGCCTAATACAATTTTTAGGGTTCCGTACCTCAAAAAGAAAAATGAACCCTTATAGGATCACTTTGTTGTCTGTCTGCCTGTCTGTCAAGAAAACCTATAGGGTACCTCCCGTTGACCTAGAAACATGAAATTTGGCAAGTAGGTAGGTCTTATAGCACAAGTAAAGGAAAAAAGTCGAAAACCGTGAATTGGTGGTTAGGTAATTCCAAAAAAAATGTTAAAATGTGTTCCCGAAAAAATTACTCGGCGCAGTTGTCATTAACTTGCAATGTTACACATACAAGTTTTAAAATGTCTTGTACGGAACCCTTCGTGTACAAGTCCGATTCGCACTTGGCCGTTTTTTTTTTATTACAAACCTAAGCTAAACGGTAATACAACCTAAATAACCTTCATGGCATCGATTTCATCATTGCTTTCTATCACTTTTATCAGGCATGATTGTCGTCAAGCGCAAGCTTATCTCACAATTTAAAAAAAACCGGTAGATATCCAGGACTATCAGTCAAACTATTGTGCCAAATGCAATCTGAAATCCAAATGTGCTGTGCATAACTAAGTATTACTATTTCCTCTGCCACAGGTTGAAACGCTTGTTGGTCCCTGCATGTTCCGCGGCTTCATGTTCCTATGTGAATCTTCATCCGTACGAGCTGATACTGTTCTTGGAGGACTTGTTTTGTTCATTGTTCACTGCATCGATTAAAAAATAAAAATAAAAATCTTTTTTATTCAAGTAAACTTTCACAAGTGCTTTTGAATCGTCGGATGCATCTACCACTGGTTCGGAATGCCTTTCCTACCGAGAAGAACCAGCAAGAAACTCGGCGGTTGCTCTTTTCAAATATTTTTGATATACATGATTATGCCATGTATAAAAAAGAATTTGCAGTCCTGTGCGTCGCTGGAACGAGCTGCAGGTCAAATCCACGCTCTTTTATCATTTAGATAATTTTCAATTGTGTAATATGCTTTTTTCAGGAGCATATTTTTAATAGATTTTTTAAACTTGTGCAAAGGTAAGTCCAAAATAGTTTGCGGGATTTTATTCTCCCGCGCACTTGCAGCAGCATTAATAGGATATAATAATAATAATAATCACCATCATCATCATGATCAACCCATCGCCGGCTCACTTCAGAGCACGGGTCTCTTCCCATATTGAGAAGGGTTTTGGCCATAGTCTTCACACACCTTTGAAAACATTGTGAACCTATCAGGAATACTGGTTTTCTCAAGATGTTTTCCTTCACCGTTAAATTAAATACTTAAACATATAACTCCGAGGTACGTGCCCGGGATCGAACCTCCAATCTCCGATTAGGAGGCGGACGTTGTAACTTCTAACCACTAGGCTATCACAGCTTGATATAAGTATAATATAGATAGGTTATTATCGAATTTGTAAGTATGTGGGCGACGTGAATTGCGAACCGGACTGAGCCTTTTCGGGAAGTCGGTGACCTTATAATAATAACTTTAAGCCAAATTTTATTACTATGTGAATTAACAGTTTATAATACATACATAAATGAATAATAATAGACATAAAAAATCACCAACTTACTTTTTTTTTAATTTCATCAAAGGTTAATATTTTCACTGTTTTGTTTTTAAAATATTACGTATACAAGCTGATGTTAGGCTTAGGCAGATAGACGGTACCTACTCGTCGAAAAATTATTGGTGTGTTTATGTTTATCTATTTTTAGTATAAGTTTTACGACATATTTTAATTTATATAAAAGGAAAAGGTGACTGACTGACTGACTGACTGACTGACTGACTGACTGACTGATCTATCAACGCACAGCTCAAACTACTGAACGGATCGGGCTGAAATTTGGCATGCAGATAGCTATTATGATGTAGACGTCCGCTAAGAAAGGACTTTTGAAAATTCAACCCCTAAGGGGATAAAATAGGGGTTTAAAATTTTCGTAGTCCACGCGGACGAAGTCGCGAGCATAAGCTAGTTTTAATTTAAATCAACAAATAAACACAAATTCATAACACAGATTTTAAAAGAAATGTAAGGTAGGTGATGCCCACGATTTAATCTCTTTCTTTTTCCGGGACAAAAGTAGACATCCTGGGACACAAGCTATCTCTGTAGTCTGTACCTCATCAAAAGCTATCAAATAGACACAGACACTTTTTCGCATTTATAATATTTTGAGTTGAGAGATAAGATTTTTTTTTAAATAGATATAGCGAGCAAACGAGCAGGCGGGTCACCTGATGTTAAGTGATTACCGCCGCCCACGAACATTTGCAGCACCAGGGGAACCGCCGATGCATGCGTTGCCGGCCTTTTAGGAATTTGTTGGTCCGCCCCTTGAATCATTTTTTTTAATGATTTTAACTAAATATAGTTTATACACATTTTAATTTTTTAATTATCAACATGTTTTTATATGGGTCCCTGACCTGAAATAAAATGATTTTATTTATTTATATTTATTTAATAACCCCATATTATAATCTAGTGGGAAAATTAATAACTGTGCCCAGGTAAGTACTTATACTATGCTTCATCATCATCATGATCAACCCATCGCAGGCTCACCACAGAGCTCGGGTCTCCTCTCAGAGTGAGTAGGGTTTGGCCATAGTCTACCACGCTGGCCATGTGCGGATTGGTAGACTTCAAACACCTTTGAGAACATTATGGAGAACTCTCAGGCATGCAGGTTTCCTCACGATATTTTCCTCCACCGTTAAAGCAAGTGATATTTAATTACTTAAAACGCACATAACTCCGAAAAGTTAGAGGTGCGTGCACGGGATCGAAATTTTTCAGTAGGTAAGTACAGTTGTCGATTCACTTTGCCATTTCTAAGTTATAATCGTAAAGTTCAATGGAGCGATTACAGAGCGTGCGTTCGTAATTAGGCGTATCTGATGACTCTAGATCATTATTGTCATAATTGTTGCATTATTTTAGAGCATTACGTGAACCTCGAACGAAGAACAGGAAAGCGGTGATTATGCATGGTTATTACGATCAATTACGTGTATTACCAGAAAAAAGCTAAATACTTGATGGCCATTCAGGTTTTATTGCCTATGCGTGAATTGTTTACTTATTGACACAAACATGCGCAGCAAAAATAAAATAAACACTACTATGAATAATTATGATAATATATCTAGGCAAAATAAATATTAATGTAATTACCTAGGCGCCAAAACAAAAAGGGGGAAACATACTAAGTAGGTAGTACCGTAGTACGTAGTTGATAACTTTGACGACGACATGAAAAATTACCTACAATAAGTTTGATAAGTTTAGATTTTTTGTTCATCTTTGACGTAGATAATAATTTAATACTTTTCAGTGCTTTTGAAATCGACGATAGCCAAGTAGTTAAGACGTCAATGTTCGAATCGATCGATGAGGCACGCATCTCATAACACGATTTAGAATAAAATCTTGAAGTAACATATTATAATGTAGGTAGGTACTACGAGACTACTACTCTAGTATCAACTATCACAGATATTTTTCCAAAGCCATAAAATATAAGCCACTCCTGCAAAACGGCAATTTAAAAATAGGGTAGCCATCTGTCTGGGTTTCTTAACAATTATTGTCTCATCTATGTGTCGGACCCAGATCTACAAGAGTCTCATTTACTTACATAGTTTATTTTATCATAGCTCTGAGCTCTGGCAAAAATTGGTTAGCTAGAGCTTAGCTATTTTTTAACAGCTTGGTAATTTTTGAGATGGGCTAAAACAATCCTTGCTTCGCATACTCCCACAATTCCGGTAGAAATATACTTATTTTTTTTACTATCTTTGTAATCAATTTCACTTTTAGCCAGGCAACAATATATTCGATCGCGTAGTCAAAATATGATTCCAACATGTTCAGTTCTGTAAAGTATACTTGTTAAAAACTAGATGATGCCCGCGACTTCGTTCGTGTGGACTTCGATTTTGAAAATCCCGTGGGAACTTTTTAAAAAGCCCGGGATGTAAACTAACTCTGTACCAAATTTCATCAAAATCAGTTGAATGGGTAAATTGTTGGGCCCTGAAAAGCTAGCAGACAGACAGATACACTTTCGCATTTAAGTATAATATTAAGTATGGAAGTATGGATAAACCAAAAGTCGATATACTTACCTATTACGAAAATAATGACGTGTCCTGATTTAGTTTACTCATAGATAGTAAACCTTTTAAGCCGTAGCCGGTAATTGAAGTAAGTGTTATGAAATAGACGATAATATTCATGTAGAGCGGCGCCTACGCCTCATTTGTATGCATCTGGGCCTGCGAAGTGAATTGCCAGGAAGCTTGTCCTCCCACTGGTTGTGGTTTGCGAATCTTAAAATCCTTTAGCTTAATCCCCCTCCCTGGATGGCATATTCTGAGCGTCAAAGATCTGCCAAAACAGAAAAAAACCGGCCAAGTGCGAATCAGACTCGCGCACTGACGGTTCCGTACTACAATCGTATTTTATCGTCATTTTGCACGATAAATCAAAAACTAGGTACTTACTAGATCTTGTTTAAACCAATTTTCGGTGGAACTTTGCATGGTAATGGACATCATATATTTTTGGTTAGTTTTATCATTCTCTTATTTTAGAAGGGGACACACATTTTACCACTTTGGAAGTGTCTCCCACGCAAACTTTTCAGTTTAGAAAAAAATCATATTAGAAACCTCAATATCATTTTTGCAGACCTATCCATAGATATCCCAGACTTATGGGTTTGATGAAAAAACTTTTTTTGAGTTTCAGTTCTAAGTATGGGGAACCCCCAAAAGTTATTATTATTTTTTTCTATTTTTGTGTGAAAATCTTAATGCTGTTCACAGAATACATCTACTTACCAAGTTTCAACATATAGCTGTTATAGTTTCGGAAAAAAGTGGCTGTGACATCGGACGGACGTACAGACATACTGCCGTTCTACCTAGAAAAATCAGCAAGAAACTCGGCGGTTACTCTTTTCAATTTACAATAATATTATACCATACTGTACGAGCAATTGCAGCGCCGCATAGAATGCATGGGCATCATCTGATATCGCGTTTAGAAAGCGTACAACAGGACTACCTTTATTAACGATTCAAACAAACTTTGTTAGACGAACAAGATACCTACTTGTCTATATTAATATTTGGAGATTTAATAGTGATAAAAATATTTTTTAATAGTAAAATTATTGGTCAGAGAAAGAGTAGGTAGGTATTATAAACACAAAACTCCTATAACCCATGTTAAGAATATTAACGAATAAAAACGACATGAAGTACGAAACCTGTATTAGAAACCTGCAAAACAAGATTGGGAGTACGGTTGAAAAGTGAATTTTAATCGATGATATCATATTACTATATGGGATTTCGAAATTGACTTTTGGATAAGCTTGCTAAAAATGAAATAAATGTGTTCGATGATCTTAAACTTCTAAATCTTAAAAAGTAGGTGGCATCATAAGAGCTGATTTTTCACATGAACATTTTGTAACTGACGAATTTCGATATTTTGAGTTTTCAAAGCCTTCAAAACTTAAAATTATGTCCTCAAAAGTTAATTTGGCGATCGTCCTTTTATCAACAAGTAATAAAGCCTCAATTTTTAAAATGAATATCTACATACTATATTGATTAATTAAATGACATATAATATAACGTACAGAAAACCGATATGCAAAATTTCAGGTTTCCTGATATTTTGCATATCTGCTTTCTCACCGTTTCACGTTCCAGCTCTGTAGGTCTGTGCCATGATAAGTTTCAATAGCTCGTTGGAGGCTCTCAGATACAAGCTGTTACCATGAGGAGTCCCGATACACGCATCAATCGATGATGATTGTTGGATGAGTTCGTCGATGGATGGAGTCAGGGCATACACCCCAAAAACCAGATGTAGGTGCTAATCATTATGAGTATACCTACTACTCACCGTAGTTAAAATTCTTCAATAATGGAATTGCAGTAGTGCGAAGGTGTTATGTTTATTTATGGAGCCTGTTAATGGTAAGGTTGCGTCCACGCGCGTTGATCCTCGAGGCCCCCACTCCATCGCGCGCGCAGGTTTCCGCGCTTGTCATGTCGTATCGCTCTGTCGCGAACGCGCGTCTTTGATCGATCACTCGCCACAATTTTCCGAATCGATTTATCGACTTTTCTGAATGAAAAGTCGAAGTGAAGTGTCCGATTAATATCCCCCAGTGTTCAAGTGCAGTGTTGGAATAAATGTGAACATTTTATTGCAACTTTAACAAGGTTTTGTACAAATCTGTGTGGCTGTACGTTTCAGTGGCTGTTTTGTAAACAAGTGTGAATAATAATTATCTCATTCATTCAGCGTGCACGTGTCGGCTTTTTATTCATAATAGGTATGTGTACATTTTGTAAACTATGTCCGAAATGTTAATTTATACATTAAGTGATGATTTTAACGATCTCTACATCTTTATATTATTCTTCTCATATTTATTCATTCCATATATTTATATTTATTTATTTCGCTAAGCATTGATTATTAATGTTGTCGTTAATATTATAATCAACAGGCGTTATGTTGCTAAATATATGAATAAATTAGAAATGCTCTAATATTAACTGTCATTAATATATTTGATTTTAAGACATTCTGGCAGTTTGTTGCACAAATTTTATAAGCTATGTTAATTAGCTGTGAGTGATAAGTATATTAATTAACCTTAATTAAATTGTGTTAAAATACAGATCAGTATAGGCAATGTCAGCAGGGTGATAGCGAAACTTCGGCCTCCTAGTCTGGGGGTCCGTGGTTCGGGGTACCCAGGGGTACGCACTTCTAACTTTACGGAGTTAAGTTTCATTTTAAGCAAATAAATTTCACTTATAGTCCGCGACAGGTTGAGATGGCAATCGCGGTATGAGGCAGGGGGACATCCCGCATACCCGCACGTCACCCGCACCAGAGATAGTTAATTAATAAATTATCTCTGCCTGCAGTCGCCTGCACCGGGTTAGCGCCCTGTTGCGTACTTTAAATGCTTTAATGGTGAAGGAAAACATCACGAGAAAACCTGCAAGCCTAAGAGTTCTCCATAATGTTCTCAAAGGTGTGTGAAGTCTGCCAATCCGCGTGGTAGACTATTAGCCAAACCCTTTTCATTCTGAGCACTCAGTAGCTGCGATGGGTCATTATGTGGCGATACCTGCTACTATTTGTGATTTTTATTCAATAAGAATTTATAAAAAGTGAGCCAAAAAGTTCGTTTCAAGTAGTGTACAATGTATAGGAGGTGTAAGTATTATGCAGGTATGTATGATCAAAAGCTCTTCGTCATAGATAAGCAGAATGTCCTTTTAAGGCCTTTTCCGTTATAGTAAGTTGTTAAGATTAGAGATGACATAACGCGTCGCTGAGGTACGAACACGGTACGATGTATATGCAAATACGCAAAGTCAATGTTTATTCATTGACGCACGACCGATGTTTGAATATTTAAGTATTCTTCTCAATTAACAAATCCTTTATCTTAATTTATCAGTATAGTAGGTATAGGTATTTTTATTCCATCCATAATTTATTTTATTTTATACTTATTTAAATCGTACAAAAACTATTGATTTCTACCTACATAAAAATAAGTACCTACTTAATCATCTTCATCAGTCCATCGCTGGCTCACTACTGAGTACGGCTCTCCTCTCAGAATGAGAAGAGTTTGACGCTGGCCGAGTGTGGCACTACTTACTTTGTACTATGAGTCCATTAAAAGTTTAGGCACCTACCTATATTCTGTAGGGTAAGTTTAAAGCCTACCTAACTCACGTACAGGCGCAAAATATTGTCGTTCAAAAAGATAAAGTAGGTATACCTACTCCTAACATAAAGCATATAAAAATATATCCCACTTCTGAGCAAAGCCTTTTTAGCCTCAATAGCTCAACCGGTATAGGAGTGGACTGAAAACCGAAAGGTCGACGGTTCAAATCCCGCCCGTTGCACTATTGTCGTACCTACTCCTAGCACAAGCCTGACGCTTAATTGGAGAGGAAAGGGGAATATTAGTCATTTAACATGGCTAATATTCTTTAAAAAAAAAAAAAAAAAGGTTTGATCTCAATAATGAATGCAATGGTAGGTAGGTACTTATGATACGCCATAGAAAATGAACGCCACTATAAAAATTGTTTTGTTAAAGTTTAAGGTTAATGATAGAACTTTTATAATAAGCTTTTTTGTCTTGACGTCTTAAATATCACCTATAATTTTTAGGGCAATTACTGTTGATATTGTGGTTTACCATAATTGCGGTCTAGCTAGACTAATTTCAAAAATATAATCCAAAGGAAAAAATCCTAATTGTTGTTTAAAAACCTCTTCTACAAAGTTGGTATAGTTATACGCACATTGTGAAACGCAGTTCAAAAGCATTTATTAATTTTAACTTTTCAAGCTCAATAGCTAAATATTCAAGTAGCGGACTGAAATTCAAAAGGTTGACGGTTCAAATAGAGTTTAACCCACTGACCTCTACTAATTCAAGAACGCTGGAGCAGCGATTGCTGACCTGTTTTTGAAGCACGGTCCATTTTACTTTAACCCTGAAGTATTTTTACGCTCGAATACTATATCAACATTGGTGCGGTGTAGAATCTTATACTAAGCCTACTGTACTGTTGTCACACGTACTCCTACTAACGTAAAGGCAAACGTAGACTGGCTGCAGACGACCTTAACATGAGTACAAGGTCACTGTTTAGGGCAGCGGTGAACAAAATCCAATAAGCTTTAATGATCGCGAGCCTCCGGTAGGAGATGGCAATAGAAGAAGACTCTTACTAAGCTTTATATTGATAAAAAACTGTCCCTAAAAATCTTTATCATACAATTGTTCCATCGACCCTTTATGCAAAAGTGCTGGTTGCTGAATATACTTTTAAATTTTCTTAGTTCCAATAGATTTCAAACAATATTCCAAAGTATTAACTTAGGGTATAGTCCGTACAAAATGAGAACTCACGCGCCATTTTAGCTCTATGTGTTAACTCTCATGTCAAAAGTACGTTTCAAATATAGTACATCCATGGATTCAACTTAATATAAGGACTAAAATCTTCCTTTTGACACACAAAGTTAAAATGGGGCGTGAGAATTTAAAATTTATGCATTACAATCATTTAGCAATCATTTGATAAGAAGTTTGATATACATGGCAATTCGACGATGAAATGATTATAAAAAATGACAAAAAACGATTCGGTCCAAGTCTCTAGCCGGCAATCAACAAGAATAAAATAAATTGTTTACTTACTAAATTATAGAGTTGAAAAAATGGCCATGTGCGAGTCATACTCGCGCATCGAAGGTTCCGAATCTTGAAAGGAAACATATAAATAGTTGTTTGGTTTATCGGACTGTCTCAAAAACAAGCACTTTTTTGTGACCGCATTACTGTTAGTTAGTTTATAAAGGATTTTTGCTGATTTCCAAAATACAGCCTACCTATACCTATATATGTCTCTAACTAATAGGTAGGTAACCTATTAGTTAGAATCATCGTGCATTTTTTTTAGTATTTCACACAAACTATGCAATAATTTTAAAAGTCCTACCTATTTCAGATTTTTCGCTTAGCTTTCAGAAATAAGGGCACAATTTTTTCTAGACACTTCTAAGTAAAAACTCTGCGGTTTTAAAATAAATAAAAATCTTTTTTAGAATGTACAAATAGTGACTTTTCACATTATAACCACTTTTTAAATTTTGATCCTCCATCTCCAACTCATTTTGTAATAAAAATAAAAATATTTTTTGTGACCATTATTTAAAATTTCCACAAGTCAATAGAATCAGTAGGTAAGGTACTACTTATAATAAGCTAATAGCTACTGAAATAAACAGGGGTCCTTTTTAATACCTTTTTGGTACGGAACCTTAAACATTATAAATGACAGTTTGTCAGATTGAATCCTTTACCACTTCAAACGTCTCGCGTCGTCACAAAAAACGAGACAAGAAGGATGATGCAGGGGCGTTATTATATTAGATTGTAAAATAATGACAGCTGTTGTTTGTCATTGTTGCGCCCACGCATCGCGAGGTGATTGGTTTCAAGTTTAATGTTATTGTTCACTGCGTAGATACATGTAGATCATTGATCTCTTAACTCATTGTCTGTCATAGAAAATTTTAAACTGCACCATACGATACGATAATATTATGTCTAAACTTTAAACGATCGGAATTTGGTGCTCGATAAAACATGAAAGTTTTACCAAAAAATTATGTGCCATTAAAATATTCATAGCACTTTGTTTGTAATTTGATGGACTTTACGCACTGCATCCGATCCGAATCTGTGAAAATACGTTCTGAAGTAGTCATAGAACTATTTGTATGGTAGTTTACCAGAAGTCTATGTAGTTTACGCTATATCCGACTTCATCATACGAGTACAAAATATCTCGGATGTGCCTCAGATTCAAATCGAACATAATTAATAGACCTTTGTAAACTACCCATATTTAGCAAATAAAATAATTTCATTTCAATTTCACTTCATTTCATTTCATTTCATTTCATAATAATTATGACGTAGATATGTCAAAGATGTCCACTGAATAGCTAGGAACTTGCAATATATGTTATATACGTATTTTCACGGACTCGTATCGGATGAACGCGTAACCGCTATAATAGAGAGACTGAAGTTGTAACACTCTCGTGAACCACTTTGTATGTGGTACCCGTAGATCACAAATGAGTCAAATTTTTTGCGTCTCTAATTAGTGATCAATCATATTCTTTGTCTTATAGTCAGCATTTAAATGATATAATAAATCATCTTCTATCATTGTTATTTTTTACCTTTATGTCTAATTAAAGTTAAGAAAAACTATCTTTGCTTCGCGCTAATTATTTTCATTGAAAAGACTACTCTTTGGAATTAGTATCCAGCTAGCGGTCTCGAAGCCGGATTTGTTGTTATAAAATAATTTATGCCCGCGACTTCGTCATACATAAATTTCACTTCTTTCACAATTTCAATTTCTTCGACACTACATAAATTTTAAACCTGATGGGTGGAATTGCAAAAAAGCCTTTCTTAGTCTATAGGTACCTACCCACTTTCAGGTCAGTCAGGACTTTGAATTTTATAATACAGATTTTATATTTCATCCAATAAGTTAAAATTGTTGTTTATTCATTTAATAGGAACTTAATAACCGACAGTAACCTTGCCTGTGTTTTTGTAAAATCTCTACTCAACCGGGGATTAGGTACGACCATTTTTATTATGTAAAGTAGAAGGTGCAAGTTTTTCATTAGTTCCTCTTTACTTCTTAGTAACATTTGGTTAGGTTAAGTAGGTACCTAAATTTTTAGTAGGTAGATAAGTGTATCAATTTTAGTCGTCCATAAAGAACCTTCACTATTAATAACACCTACTGCACTGCATGAAATTATCAGGGTTAGAAAGCATCCTCTAACTTTCAGCTTGCAACTTTTATTTTAATGAGTTAAGTGCAACAGAAAAGACAATGGCAAAAATTTGAAATCACTACCCTTCAGTTCCCATTTTATGAAATGTGAAAGTGTGTTTGTTTGTTGGTTTACTGGTTAGTTGGTTTGTCCTTCAATCACGTCGCAAAGTATTAACGGATCGACCTGATGCTTTGCATCCATATATGGATACATCTGAAGAGTACCCTCGGCAACTTTTTATCCCGGAATATTAGAGTTCCGCTAAATTCACTGGCATCAGCTAGTAAAGAGTATTCTTTTAAAGCGAGGATTACTGCGAAAAAAGTATATAGTACATCTTGCTCATAGTAAAAGTATTCATTCGTCTTTTATTAGTCGTCGTAGTCGTAGTTCGAAGTACTTACTTAATTTTTCACGGTGCGTCTGCTTGTAGGTAATAAAGTATAAAATTAGGATGGTAACAATACGTAGGTATAACTTTCGATAAATAGTTCAATTCGTAACGCGTTGACGTCAAAACTATTAACCGACCAGTAATTCATGTCACGTGGGCCTGGCATGAATCCAGCACGTAGGTACGTAGACGAGGTTACGGCTTGACCCTACGAATGGTCTCGTATTTTGCGAATATAGCCTCACGTCGCTTGGAATTCGGAAGCGACGTTGTCATTGATGACCAACAAGGTCTTGGTTATTTATGGTAAAAACTAGATGTCGTGGGCTCATTTATTTTAATCGCCATAGTTTCATTGAAATTGCAACCTTTTTATGGGATTAATGACTGATACCATCGTGTTTTTGTTTTAACCCTTTTTTCCAACTACGATCATTTCTTTTATTATTATTTACTATGGAAAAGCTGTGATAGCCTAGTGGTTAGGACGGTACCTTAGCAAGTCGTCCCATTCGCAACTCGTCCAATTCGGAGCTCGTCCCGTTTGCGTCTCGTCCCATTCGTAGCTCGTCCCGTTCGCATCTCGTCCCATTCGCAAGTCGTCCCATTCGCAACTCGTCCAATTTATATGGATAGACTATTTAACACGCCACGGGAGCTTTTTGACGTAATATTATTGTGTGTGGCTTAATGTTTTTTAAGGAAACAATTTGAATCATTTTAACAAAGTTAATTATTAACTAATAAGACCGAGGCGAAGTTTTCAACCCTTTGATTGTCTTCATTAGGGAAATTCTGGTACCCACTTTGCCTACGTAACCACTTACTTTGCTGGCACTTACCCAAAAAAGAGCTTGAAGCTATCGACTTCAGAAGCTATTAAATGACTATGCAGCCAATCAGCACTTATGGAGCTCTTCACATTCTATTTATTGGTGACTAGCTGATGCCTGCGACTTCGTCCGCGTGGATTTAGGTGTTTAAAAATCCCGTGGGAGCTCTTTGATTTTCCGGGTTAAAAAGTAGCCTATGTCCTTCCTTCCGGGATGCAAGCTAGCGCTGTTCCAAATTTCGTCAAAATTGGTTGAACGGATGGGCCGTGAAAGGCTAGCAGACAGACTGATAGACAGACAGACAGACACACTTTCGCATTTATAATATTAGCATGGATTGGTGATCCTGCTCGTTGTAGTAATATATATTCTATGTTCTCTGGTAAGATTTGATGACGATGACTACTGAGTCGTTTTATTCCCTGGTGGAAATTAAGGCTGCAGTGGTAGTTTGCCATTTCCCTGTCCTTGGCTACTGGTCCTATTTTATTTTATTTATTTTAGTCATTTATTTGTAATCAACAGCGTTACAGATAATATAATTTTAAATAATATCAGACTTAAAATAAGGCTAAATAGGATTACAATTTTGTTTAACAGATTACTTAAAAATAGTTATTAATTATAACAGTACGTTTGAAGAGACCAAATAATTTAAGCTAGCTTTACAATATAATAATATGAAATCAATGTCAATTAACTATTTTAGTAAAAATACCTAGTAGGTGATTCACAACATATGCGTATGTATGTATGTGTGTGTGTCTTTGTGTGTGTGTGTGTGGGTGTCTATGACAGTCCTACTCTTCCTAAGTGGATCTCCTCCAGTGTTGGTTTCTTTCGACCGACAGGCTGAAATCGCAACTTGAGTCTGGAACGCCATTTGAGAAGAAGAATGCCCCTCCTATCTTCGCAAAATATGCGCCACCATCACCATCGCCTCAGAGCCATTTCCTTGTCGATATACATTCGCATTTATGAAAGAAACTGTAATAAATGTTCAGGTAAGATTTGCTTTTAGCTATCTATAGGAAATTATGACAACAATCAGACTGTTAGATGACTCCTGAAGTGTAGCTAAGTATAATTAATGAAGCATACCTACCTAGTTTTTGGTTTTTACAGAATGGTAAGTATAGTAATCGGATCCAGCCATATTCATAATATTATGTCCAGTAGGCGGACTTGTTAAGAAGTGACTCAGGTAGCAGGCATATCTCAGACCTTACGCCGACACATTAATCATATTTCTTTCCTTTGATATTGTCAGAGGATGTTAGGTGCATTTTTTGCTATCTTCATTTTTAGGCAAGCCTTAAGGCGTTCAGTTGATTGACATTGCTAGTTTTTGCAGGTTAAAACAATACTAGGTACCGAATACAATTATTTGTAACGCTATAAGAATTTGTACTATAGGATATCATAGTTAAATCGTTTATTGGTTTGAAGGGCTTACTAAGTTAATCGTCAATATTATTTTTTAGAATTTAAAGGTTAACTTCCTGGAATAATACAAGGAATAGGATAAAAATAATAAGCGTACTTACCTAGCCCTGCGAGTTACACTGCAATAATATGTAGCACGCACTATGGCTGAGATCAATAGAGCGTGGTTTAACTTTGCTCAGACTTTACTAAAAATGAGGCAGATTTTAGTAAAAGACGCAAATCTGTCTCGCTTTAACCGTATCTTAAGAATAAGCAAAGATCACTTAAATGCGCTCTTGAGTTTATCTTAAGAATACTCACCCTTTAAACAAGCAGACAAAGTTAAAGAGAGTAATATGCAACACAATCGCAAGATACACACAACAAAAATATTTATATAAAATACACCCATACACTCATTTCACTTTCGAGCATACTCAGGCGATAACTTAGGTAAGGTGCATTCTACAAAACACAAAAGCTAAGAACCTAAAGAATATCAAAAAGTCAAGGACATTGGTTCATGGATGCTATCAGGAAGTTCCTTAATTTTTTTGGATTTTTGTATTCCTACAAGAAACCAATACACTGTCAAATAGATGATGGTCGGATTAGTGACGACATCAAACAAATGAGGAAAATAAATTGCCCGTGCGAAACATTGGCTCTTGACCGACATGTAAGGACATAGGTTAGTGGCATCCAGCGCATTAACAAATGACAGTTAAGGACGTGTGAATTAGATAAGGCGACGGTGACGACGGTTGTTCTTGGGGACGTTTCCTCAAACATTTGTCTTTCTGTGTATTTTGGTCAAAATAAACATGACTGTGGGCACTTGCCTGAGAGTTCTCTTTAATGTTCTCAAAGGTGTGTCAAGTCTGCTAATCCATACTTGGCCAGCGTGGTCGACTGTGGCCAAAATTCTATTCAGGGAAGAGAAATGATGAATATAACACGTATTTCTTCTCTTTCCAAGATAGGCGCAGTATATAAACCTATCTACCCTTCTACACTAATATTATAAAGAGGAAAGATTTTTATTCGGAATTCAATAATTGTATTTCATCGGAACTCTGAATCGCTTGGCAGCACAGCTTTGCTCGTAGGATGATAAGTAGCCACGTCGGCCAAACAGACCAGACCTGAGTCAATTTTGAAATTCCCAAGTCGACATTGCCGGAAATCGAACCTTGGACTTTGCTAGGAAATATGTGTATAGGCCACGTGTTAGGCACTCGTCAGCCATCTCTACACAAACCGCACCTGAGATTATCTATAGGTACTGCTAGACCTGGGTAATGGATATGATATTCGAAATCACATTATGCTTTACGCTTATAAATTAGTCATTTTATATCGTTTAGTGTTATAGAGTCATCTTTCTCAGTTATAACGATCAAACACCAATCAAGCAGAACCTATGGTAATATTAAACAATGTTATGGCTATTTAATCATAATTTAATCATTTCTTAGTCAGGGGGCTAAAGCAGCTTCAAATTTCTTGATGCTTCTCGTTTCTCCAATAGATCAGCGTCATTCTCATTTGAAAACGCAGGCTCTGTCTCGCGTTGAAAATATTTTATTTCAATGGTGTCTAGTCTAGGGGACAACTATTTTTAATATAGTAATTACAATAGGTGCCTAGGTACTTTGCGGAACACGTTTTGATGTTAAGTTTTTCTCACGCAGTAAAAACCAAATTAACACGATCTCTGTGCAAACATCGACCATGTAATTTGTTATTAAAAGCAAGATCATAGAAGACTGTACAGAGACCTTTTATACCTGGTTAAGTGATAAAAATAGACGCATGAATAGATACGACACGACTAACAACTTGTCAAAATGTTTACGTAATCTTATGTTGCAATTTAAGTATAAGCTGTGTTTTTAAAATTTTAATCTGAGCTTTGTAATCATAATGTAAGTAGGTAGGTAACTTATTTGTAAATGGTTAAGAATACATTTTATTTCATAAAGAGCGAGGAAAGGAACAGGCGGGTCACCTGATGCTAAATGATTACCGCCGCGCGGCCGTCTGTGCACAATTGCAGCAACAGAGGCACCGCCAATGCATTGCCGGCTTTTTTGCCCCCAGCAATTTGTTGACCCTCCACGCCCCTTGAATTGAATAGCCCCATGTTAAAATTAGATTTGTTGTCTTCACTAATGTAAAAAAGAAATATGGGGAAACGGTTGTCTTTACTTAATTCAACCAGTTCAGAAGTTAATTACCAAATCCGGGTTAAAATAATAAGCACTATGTTTAAATAGTGTAGAAGCTGTGATACCCCAATAGTTAAGACGTTCGCCTTCTAATCGGAGGTCGGGGGTTCGAGCCCGGGCACGCGCACCTCTAACTTTTCAGAGTTATGTGCGTTTTAAGTAATTAATTATATCACTTGCTTGAATGGAAACATCGTGAGGAAACCTGCATGCCTGAGAGTTCTCAATAATGTTCTCAAAGGTGTGTGAGGTCTACTAATCCGCACATGGCAGGCGTGGTACACTATGGCTTGAGATGACTAGACGAGATAAGAAGACAATAATGAAAGGTTCGAAGTGATAATTTGTTTATTACCCTGATAGTGTGATAATAAGAAGATTCTTAGTTTGACTTGAGTTGTATGAAAAAGTAATGAATTGATCATTTCCTTGACATTATTTGCCTCGAAATAGGGACCATGAACTTGACTAAAATTTAAAATCACACAAAGCTCGATGCAAAAATTGACACGATATTGATAAAATAATTACTTATTGCGATTATTATTGTCAAGAGTGGTAAGTAATTTATCTTGTTAATTTCGAAACTTGCAACCATATTATAGATGTCTACTTCTTTTTACTTGTAAATACTACATGGTACAATTTTGTAAATTTATTCGGCGTTAATTTTTAAGGTACGAGTATTGAGTTCTCATCATTAGGCAACAGATAATATTGGTAGCCTCATTAATTTACGATTTTGATTGATTACAAGCACAAATTTAGAATCAAACCATTGACCTGAATATTTAAATTGCAAATGCAATGATCATTAAATGTAGAGCTCAAGATTAAGAATCTTAATATCTTTATTAATATGAATTCTTGATAAATAAACAAAGAGATCAATATTAGGTATGTTTTGTTCATATTATGATTAATTTATAAAATAAATAGATTTTTGGGGCGTTGATACCAATACTTTATCTAATAAGTAATGTAATGGTTGTAAAAAACTTCAATTTTCTTGGTTCATTATCAGTATGTACGCGACAGGTCGAGATACGGTAACGACGTGACAACGACACGACAATGACACGACAACGACAAGGCAACGATACGGCAACGACAAGGCAACGACAAAGCAACGACACAGAAAAGACAAGACAACGACACAGCAATGACACGGCAACGACAAGGCAACGATATGACAACGACACGGTAACGACATGGCAACGACATGCCAACGACGTGGCAACCACATGGCAACGACAAGACAACGATAGAGAAACGACAAGAATGGTAGAAGAAGAATGGTGGAAGAATGGACAAAAATGGTATGGAACCCTTTGTGTGCTAGCCCGACTCACACTTGACCGATTTTTCTTTTATCAAATGTAAAAAGGCATACAGCAACGAAAAGGCATACAGCATAAGGCTATAGGAACGAAACGGCAACGACACGGCAACGACACGGCAACGACACGGCAACGACAAGATAACGACACGGCAACATTAAGGCAACAAGATACGGCAACGACAAGACGACGATACAGAAACGACAAGAATGGTAGAAGAAGAGTGGTGGAAGAATGGACAAAAATGGTATGGAACCCTTTGTGTGCGAACCTGACTCACACTTGACCGATTTTTCTTTTATCAAACATAAAAATGCTTAGGTAGTCTAAAACATGCTTTCTTGCAAGTAGATATCATCCGAATATTGCTCTTATCTTAATCGTATAACATTATTATCGTCAGTCTTGAGTTTTATACTGTGGACATTGCCATGTCAATCACAATGTCTCTTTTATTTATATGTATATAAAGATATTTGCCTTAATAAGTTCATAAATATTGATTCCGCCACCCCCATTGTGCGGTCGAAGGATCATGAATTATTTATGCTCCCAAAATCTGATATGGACGAGTTTGGCAAGATTTCGTAAACAGATTGAGCACTCACAAGTTGGGATAGCATACGTAATTATGGGCGTGTATTACGATTTATCGTCAAATGGCCGATTGCACTTTGCGTGAGACATTCTTGGAAATGTATCGGACATGTCTCAAATAAAACAAAATAAAAGTTTTTACATTGACGACCATATTTCTATAAAATACAGTAAATTAAGCTATGTCTTCTGCTCCATTTTATAAGTTACCTGAGTAATATATTTTTTATTCGATTCTATAATTTTCACTAAGTACCTACCTACTTAGTGTGATTTTTTCATGATACTTACACCTTCAAGGTGGACACGAATATTCAAGAGTTAATCATAAACCCCATCTCCTAAGCAACCTCTTCTAAGCAAGCGCATTTTAACTCTAACCTAGACTTCATAATCGTTTCCATCAAGCATGATATGAGCCAAATTAAAAAAAAAACTGTGTAATATGCTGACTGCTCTTACTTAGAAAAAGTAACTAAAATATGCAAGGTAAATAGTTACCTAAATTATTATTGTGCTGTATGGGCGCAACAAATATCCACAATCAAACGAAGAATAAAAAATAAATATTAAGTAATAAGATCTAAGTATTGTTGGTGGATTCCTATAGTATGTACGTCAATATAAAAACTAACAGTTTTATTGGTATTTTATGAATAGAAATGAAAACTGTTAGTGTTTGCTACTAAATCGTTACTGACTAAACGGACTCTTTGTGCTCAATTTGTTCATTCAATCGTACCATTCCACGTTACAACACTTCATGAGGATACCACTCAATAAGTTCTACAGTGTTGCAGTAGTTCAAGTGCAGATCCCACGCATGTTTCGCTCTATGCTAAGGTTACATTATAGGCGCGGTATATATTATATGCCTGTTAGGCTGGGCATACATTGCTACTGTCACCTCAGCCAATGTAGCATCCAAATAAAGCTAAAGCATCTAATATAAGTACTATAGTATCAAAACAATCTCTGATACCGTATTTACGGCAGCTATGAAATGAAATACAATACAATAGTAGCAAATGTAGTACGCCCAGTCTATACCTATACTTAGTACCCTTCACAATGGAGAACTCTCGGGTATGAAGGTTTCCTCACGATGTTTTCCTTCACCGTTAAAGCAAGTGATACATATTAATTTTTTTTAAAGGCACATAGCTTCGAAAAGTTAGACGTACGTACCCGGGATTGAACCCCCGAGCTGCCGTAAAGGAGGCAGGCATCCTAAACACTAGGCTATCACGTATCACTAATATATTCTTTGTATATTCAATATTCTTTTCATATACCTCCGATGGTCGTGCCTGCGCAATGTCACCTATTATGACTAACACCATACTTGGTCTTCTGGTCTTGGTCTGGACATTTGCCATTTCTGTGGCTATAAGTTAGCCAAGATCATATTGAACGCTCAAAAAATACAACGAGCGGATATTTTTTACGCTACCGCTGGCGCAAGAGGTCAAACGCCTGCCTCTCTTGCAAGAGGTCATACAAGAGGTCTCGCATTCATAACAACTTGATTTAAATTCATTCAGGGTTGGGTTCTGTGCTGAGAGCTCTTAGTTACAACACTTGATGATGATGACTTGATAACTCATGTGGCTACAATTTTCAGATGTCATTTAAATCTGAAAAGACTAAACTATGAGAGATGCGCGCGCGCTGGCAGTTGCAAGGGTCACGTTGAATGCGAAGGAATCGTAATAACTAGAAAAACTAACTTTCCGAAGCAGGACAGGCAGAGAGGGACGCCTGCGGCAGCAGTGCAGCTTTACCCGCGTTCCTTAGTATGAACGCCTTACACGTATACAGTTCCTTGTATTAGAACTTCTGAAAGCTTGTTGGAAATGTTGCCCTCTTGCATCACTGTCATTGCAATTTGTGTTTTTTTAAATAGAGATAGCGAGCAAATGAGCAGGCGGGTTACCTGGTGTTAAGTGTTTACCGCCGCCCATGAACATTTGCAGCACCAGAGGAACTGCCGATGCAGCGATGCGTTGCCGGCCTTTCAAGAAATTGTTGGTCCGCGTCTTGAATAATCCCATATTGCAATCTAGTGGGAACACCGCCAATGGGAGTTGATTCCACAGTTTGCATTTTGTGTATAATAGAAATAGAAATAGAAATATATTTGACTAAAATAAACTTTTGAAGATCTTTTAAATCATAAATAGAATCTACCACTGTCCAATGACCTAGC
The DNA here is from genome assembly GCF_902806685.2 of Maniola hyperantus. NCBI lineage: Eukaryota > Metazoa > Arthropoda > Insecta > Lepidoptera > Nymphalidae > Maniola > Maniola hyperantus. The sequence continues at coordinate 8,095,083 of NC_048550.1, forward strand.
ACAAAACAATAATATTATATGCCTACCAACACATCCGGTGAAAGAATCTTTGTAAACGAAAGTAATAAATGAAATCGCAATTATTGTAACTTAGCTATAACATAGACACTTCACATGATTTAGAAAGCTTATCTTTAGTTAAGACAGATAAAGGAATGAAAATAAATGATATGTGGGTCAGCAAAATAAAGTTCTATTGGATGCCAAGAAAGTGTGCGTATGGCAAGTTTCCTTTCTAGTAAGTGCGGAGGCCAGGTTGACTCATCGCTTCCGAATGCTTATATGGCAGCACCTGTTCTGTTTTTGTGGCTTGGCAGTGAGAAACTTCGGAATCGTTAAAATTTATAGAAACAGGTGACGATTAACTATCCGTCTAGGTTTTTATTATCCTGTGGGAACTGTCTGATTTTCCGGGACAAAAGTAACCTATGTCGCTCTCCAGGTCTTTAACTATACCCATACAAAAATTACATTGATCCGTTTCTCCGTTGCCACGTGATTGAATGACGAACCTGCAAGGCAATAAACCAACAAACCAACAAACAAACACACTTTCGCATTTATAATGTGGATAGTGACTAGCTGACTAGCTGATGCTCGCGACTTCATCCGCGTGGACTTAGGTTTTTAAATATCCCGTGGGAACTCTTTGATTTTCCGGTATAAAAAGTAGCCTGTGCTCTGTCCGTTCGTTCAATTATCTCTATGCCAAAAAAAATCTGTACCAAATAGACGAACAAAATTCCTTTAATATACTTTGAACGGTAATTACTGAACAAGGAATTAGATGTTAGGTAAACAAGTAATTTGTTTTTAAGTCATACTCATAAACCATAATTATTGGCTATTACAGATATAGCTGAGTCGCTTTATTACTTAGAAGTGCACATGCATCATACTCGTTGTAATGAGGAAGCGACGACATAGCATCGATGTCAAAGGTTAGCTTTTCCCTGTAGCTGTTATGACGACATGCCCCTGCGACTGTCTTGGCGGATTATTTATTATACGTGAATCTGAGACTGATGATGTTCTTAGGCGCGCAAAGTTAATAAAGCTGAGTTTATATTGTTATGCGTTCCACCTCGGCTCCAACCAAACACTTACTCCACATCTACTCCGTAGGTACGTAGAATGTGTTCAATCTTAGGGGCAGCGTAGGCAGAATGCTGCCAGCAGTTTCTGACAGTACGGCTCTACTGAAATATAAAGATACATCAGGGGGGCTGCCGAAGAAAAAAAAACTATCGGGATTCCGCTAATGATTCAAGTTCGGGCAAATTATTATAGTTCAGCATTCGGTAAATCTACTGGCTACACTATTTGGGATACAGCGACTGTTTTGTGCTTGTCTTTTTGCATAAGTTAGGCAAATCTGCCGGCCGATAGACGCGACATTCTGTAACAGTGAATAATCTTCCCTGTGGTGTATTAGATTAATATATCCCAGAAAAATTCTAGAGTTCTCGTGGGGTTTAAAAAAATATATATGTGCGAATGTGCAGAACTAAATGATTGGGCCAGTCACACAATTTGAGATATCACGAATCATTTGACAAGTGGAACCAAACCATGACGGAGAATTAAATTCATTCAATTCGAATAAACTTGTAATAACGTTCGCCATATCAACAGAAGCGTGCGGTGGCAAGCGTCAAATTCTGTCTTTGTGCAGCAATGCTGTATTCAGTATTTTGTAGAGAAAGCTATACAGAAAAGGGAAGGGACGCTTCCGTATTGGGATAGTGATAAAAAATAAAGGTGGCATTAAATAAATTTTCAATCGATTGTTGCCAAAAATGTAAAGGTGTCTTCTTCACCTACGCATACAGCTACTTGATAGGTATATGTAAAACGAAGTTAGGCGTGTGGTTGTTTAACATTCTAATCATTGTATTTTGACGCGTCAAACACAGTGTGTTGGTGTGTAAAGAATTTATAAAAATCCTCGCTCTGACGCATCGTTAGTATAAAAAGAATATATTATTAATTGAATAATTAGCACCTTTGTTCGACGCCTGATAAATATTAGATAGGTACAATATGTAGGTATGTTAAGCATCACTACAAACAAAAATCCCCCGTTGCGCTGAGTTCGTGTTTGTTCGGGCAATTATCTCAGAAACGACTCAGGTACGGATTTTCATACGGTTTTCTTCGGTAGAAAGAATAATTATCTGAAAAGGTATGGGCTATAATTTATAAACATTTTGCGAAAATAAGCTACCGCTATGGTAATAGGTATAAAAAAAAACTTTGTTTATTGCTTTGCGTTGATTTCGATCTCACTTGCAACCCAAGCACGATCAGTGCAACATCACATTTTCGCGGGTTCTTCGTAGCTTCTTCATCGAAAAAGCTTGTAAAAGCTGCAATTATTGTGCTTAGGTTGCAGTAAAGTACTTGCAGTGAATGTACGCATATCGTAACCGCAAGATGAATAGGTATTATCGCTTAAGTCCGTATTGTGTCAGAGTATGCCAGCCGCAGTCTTCGAGTAGGTACTAGGTATGTCGTACATATTTACACAGTCGTTACGCGACTCCACGACTCAGCACAAGGTCACCTGTAGATACATCATAACACGTTCTGAGACGCGAAATCTGTTTACATTTCACCGTTTAAGTAGTTAGGTATTTGTAGAGGGACACTTATTCAACTTGAGTTGATAGTTTTTTACTTGTTTTAGAAGAACTTACTGAGTACGCGTCAATTTTAGTTCCGTGGGGAACTGTGTCATAAGTAAATGACTGAGTAATTGTTTGCAAAATAATTTTTTATACTCTCTACACTAGTCGCAGAAGTCAAAATGAGTGCACTTGAGGAGTCATCGTTTAGCCGATTATTATGTATAAGCATTTTGTTAAGTTAATTATAGCCCATACCTTTTCAGAAAATATTCCCTTGGAATTTTTAAGAGAGCTACTGCTGATTTGTTTTTCTGGCTCTCCTTGAAAAGAAAGCAGCCTGGGGTGGATTGATTAAATAATTTTTAAATTTCAACACATTTTTTATTTATAGCTGTTCTGGCTATGCACTATATGAACAATAGGTACTTCGTTCAGGCAAAAGACATCATCATCAAACGTCCCATCGCAGGCTCACTGCCAAGCGCAGGTCTACTCTCAAAATGTCAAGGATTTGGCCATAGTCTACCACGTTGTCCAAGTAAATAGGTACGGATTGGCAAACTTCACAGTAATTCACACACTCTCAGGCATGCAGGTTTGCTCAGTCACACTCACGATCTTTTCCTTCACCGTTAAAGCAAGTGATACTTAATTACTTAGAACGCAAATTACTCCGAAAAGTTAAAGATGCGTGCCCGGGGTCGAGCCCCGGACCCCCCACTCGGATTTCACCTATCGGACTTAACCACCAGGATACCATGGTAGCGTTGCAACGCTTTACAAAGACATGACTTATCTTTATTAAAATATGCAATTTGAACTTTATATTGTTTCTTTACCAGGTTGCCAGTGATGCGCTGAAATGCCCAGCACAGCGATCTACCAGGACGCGAAGTCCTTGACACCTACTGGTCCTACTTCGTATGAAGAGGCATTGGCTACGGTCTGTATATTTTGATTATTTTGTTTTACCTGTTTTTTTAAAGCTAATAAATCTAAACTTTATTATGTATTCGAATAGATAATCGACCTTTAAACTTCCGCGAAGTTTCATTCCTTCGATAGTTAAAATCTACAGATAAATATTTTATTCTTTTAGTTTTTATAGAACACATATCAACTGAAGGATACTTAATAATTAAAATGCGAAATTAAAAATATAAAACAAAATAGATTTAATACGCAGGTCATTAGTCATAAAAAAATTTAAGAGTTATTGAATCAATATAAAATTATAAATGCTGATCAAGGATTTGGTCGTTGCAGAAAAATTGTACCTACTAGTCTATGTCAAATTAGTTAAGTTAACTATAGTTCGTGACGTTACGTTAAGATGGCAACCGGGGTATGAGGCGGGGGGACTCAACGCACACCCGCACGTCACCTGTCGGGTTAGCGTGGAGGCTGTGCGGGTGTGCGGGGCGTTCCCTCCACGATTGCCATTCAACCTGTCGTGTACTAGACATATATGTAGATTAGTGCGCTTTCAACAATGTTATGGGTCATGTAAGCTGCCGAAGTAACGTATGCAGCAGCGCAGGTGTCTTCCCACAGTATTAATAAAATTTATGTTAAAGAGGCGCGTGTGCGTCACAAACGAAGGAAAGGATGCAAGAGAGTGCGTGCATTATTGCAATGCGATACAGAGTTTGATGCATGCGCTATTGCTTGTAAAATAGCGCATGTGCACAGGCGTACATCTAGGACCTAAGTAGTTAGCGCATGCGTCTCACATGTTCAACCAATATCTAACTATAGACGTTCACTGCTGCATATAGGTTTCTTGTAGAGACTTCCACACACCATAGTCTTGCGCCGCCTGAATCCAGCAGCTCCCTGAGACTAGTTTGATGTTGTCTGTCTACCTAGTGGGGGGTTTTCCTACGCTGCACTTTCCAGTACGAGGTTGCCATTCTAGCTCCTTGGGATCCCAATGTCTATCGGTTTTTGAATTATGTGCCCTGCCCATTGCCACTTCAGCTTCGCAACCCGTTGAGCTATGTCAGTTACTCTCTTTCTCCTACGGATCTCCTGATTTCGTGTTTAATGGCGTAAAAAAAACTCCAAGAATAGCTCGCTACATCGCCCGCTGAGTGATTCTGACCTTTCTTATGACACCCATAGTTAGCGACCATGTCTGGGATCCATCCATATTCCATATGCTCTGCTACTGGCATCAAGCACTGAGCTAATAAAGTTTTACTTACTATAGTATGCATATTGTGACTAGAAAATGTATACAAAGACGAACGGCCTTATATAAGTCAGTTGTGTATTATGTCACCACAATATTCCAAGGTCTCATTGCCAATATACGACCTCAATGGTCAGTGTCGATTAAGAACTACAGGATGCGTCGCACAGAGATCCAATGAACCATGAAATTATCTTGTGCCTAATATCTCTATTCGCGGTGATCTGATTAAATAGGATGCTGAATTTATTTGCATAATATACCTACCTTACCCTTTAAAGCTGTGATAGCCTAGTGGTTAGGACGACGTCGGGGGATCGATCCCGGGCACGCACCTCGGAGTTATGTGCGTTTTAAGTAATTAAATATCACTTGCTTGAACGGTGAAGGAAAACATCGTGAGGAAACCTGCATGCCTGAGAGTTCTCCATAATGTTCTCAAAGGTATGTGAAGTCTACCAATTCACACATGGCCAGCGTGGTACACTATGGCCAAACCCTTTTCAATCTGAGAGGAGACCCGTGCTCTGCAGTTATCCGGCGAGGGGTTGATCATGATGATGATGAAGCATAGTATAAGTACCTCACCTACCTGCCTAAGTAGTGTTTACAGACTAAGTTTACTTAATGTCTCGATATAATTATGCAACAACAAATTTTATACGTGCATTAGGGGTTAATAAAATACAGTGTTTGGTGAATGATTACAATAATTACAAAGACGTAAGCTTGGAACTATCTAATCACTAACAAAAAGTTGCACCATGATAAAGATAGCAATATTATTGACATACAGTACTGAGTGCAGAGTAGACTTTGCTTGGTAGTTCGTTAAATCAGTCTCTAATACTGAATGATAAACTACTGGACGTAAAAATCATGATCACAGTACAAAAAAAAGAACCTGTTTCATGACAATATAAAAGAAAAAGGTAAAAAAAAAAAAAAAAATGCCGTGTTAAGCTATACAAAGTCTCCGATAACCATGTCGGAGGATTGCCAGCGAAAAAATTTTTTTAAAAAAAAAAAAAAAAAATACTGAATGATAGTCACCGAGCTCATTTGACATTGGTTGGTCCTACAATACTGCTTATTAAGTGATATTAAAATGATTTTTCGTAGAACACTTTCAATGGATTTAAAATAAATGTCAAACCAGTTCGGTGGCTATCGTTCAGTGTTAGACACTGGCTTAGCGAATCAGTAGACTGGGTCTTCGTTGTAGGTACATTAGACAACACCTCACTCGTTAGGAACCCACAGTACAAATATTTCTAGTAGTTTGTACCTACCTACTTTATATCATCGATAACCAAAACGCAGCCAAAAATTCTTGGTTACAAAAAATTTATATGTTTAGAGGTCAATGATTATAAAGGTCAGTGGTTGCCATAGATCAGACGAACAAAAAGAGCAGACCGCGTATATTTTTTGAGTCAATTAGTAATTGACTCAAAAAATATACGCGTTTGCCGTGGAGACCCTGGGGCCATGGAGTCTTAGTGCTAAAAATTTTTTACGAGACATTTCACCGCGATTAATAGCCTCAACTGGTGACAGAAGGGCTGGCTCATTTTTTGCGCAGCGGATCAGCCTGGCTGTCCAGCGCGGAAATGCAGCCAGTATTCTTGGCACCATTCCACGCGGTCATGATTTATATAGTAATTAGATAAGGCTAGCCTTAAGTTTTATTGTATTAAAAAAAAAAAAAAAAAAAAAAAAAAAAAAAAAAAAAAAAAAAAAAAAAAAAAAAAAATTAGTAATTAATTTTAACGATATTGACGCGGTAAATAACCGATGTTGATGGGTTGTAAAATATCGTATGGCTCCGCAAAAACGTGCGGTTTATTGCGATCCATTTGCGGCAGCTACCATCGCGATTGATGGAGCGTGACGGACCTACCGTGGGGATGGTTTTTGCGTAATCTAATATGCATTTTTAATAACATTATATATCCTGAATGATTGATTTTTAAATCCGTTTTATCGGGTAAGATAAGATCAAAAAGTCAACTCGAATCATCAGCATCGTCATCAACAACCCATCGCCGGTTGGTCATAGTCCACAACGTTGACAAAGTGCGAGAGAATATTATTATGGAGCCATAACTGTGAGGCACTTAATATGTGGAGAGTGACATAGGCTACTTTTTATCCCGGAAAATTTAAAAAAAAGTTCCCATAGGATTAAAAAAAAACCAAATTCCACGCGTATAAAGTCGCAGGCATCAGCTAGTAATCGCACATAACTCCGAAAAGTATAACTCATAACAATACAAACTTATTGATACGTAGGTATTAATTTTGCTGTAGCTGGAGTTTTGTTCAAAACAGTTATTAAGTATTTGTGTTCGTATAGATTCGTACTTCGTATCGTAGGCAAATATTTCGTTATTGTGTTAGGTAAACAGTGTCAGAAGTTGAGAAATACATAGATAAACATGTCCGATAATAATTGATTTTGAATAGCATTAATTTAGCACGCGAACACAGACGATTCGTAATAAATTTCAGGATTTATGAAATATTTCCGTTAGCAGCAATATCTAGTCGTGGGATTTTTATTGAAAGTTGCGCGTTATGAAATAATTGCCGTTCATAGTTTATAATAAGTGTGTAAACAACTTTTACGTCCGTTTTATGGCCAAACTTAGCAATAGAGCACCATACAATATAGAATGTATACCTATTCTAACCCCCTGTTCCCACTTGTCGGGCCCGGATTTAAATCGGATGGTTATTCCCACTAAGTAATTGTCGGAAACCGATTTTGTGTCAAAATGTACTTGCCACTGGAACGATACGAAATATCAAACGATAAACGACAAACGATAAGTGGGAAAGGGGGATTAGTCTAATATTTTGATATTATCATCATCATCGTCATCATCATCAACCGATAGACGTCCACAGCTGGACATATGTCTCTTGTAGGGACTTCACGTCATGATCTTATACGATATACCTAGGTTCATCTTAACATTATTGTATCATGAGGTATACATGTAGGTATAGAGCTAATTTAGGTCAGAAAACTAGAGAATATAATTTGTGTCTATTAATTATTTATTTCGTTTATTATTGTGTCCCGATTTCCATGTAGTGTTATTTTTATTTCTTTTTCCTGGGACAAACTTCCGCACTTAGACATTGTAGGTACATCCGTTGAACCTAAGCCCTGGGTGGGCCTGGTACGGGTTCCCGTTCGGATCACTCCATATAACCGAGCTCACTCTAGAATCCTAGTAAGCCTCTTCTCCGAGTAAAACAAAGTCGTAAAATTCATCTATGTAGCCACTTATTATTTCAAAGCGGTTTTCATCATGAGCATGTTTATTGTATATCACTACCCATATTATAAATGCGAAAGTGTGTTTGTTTGCTGGTTTGTCCATCAATCACGCCTAAAGCGGAGCAACGCGTAACGGTTTGGCGTGATTTTTATACGGTTGCAGTTAAAGATCTGGAGAGTGACATAGGCTACTTTTTATTCCGGAAAATTATGTGATTTTTCAAAAACTAAATCCTCTAGAACGAAGTCGCGGGCATCAGCTAGTTCATAATACATTTTACATTTTAGCCTATAAAATAATTAGTAGGTAAGCCTACCGCGACCGGTACAAATTCAGTGCGAGTAAAGCCTCTTAGCTCTACAAGGACGTATTCACGTTTAAGAAAATTACGTTGAAAAACAAAACTGTTTTAAAATATCAAACATCTTGTAGAAATAATATCTGTCCCGGCTTTACTCACGTGTGTAGTCGACGTTAGCGCACGTGCCTCCCTCCCTCCCTTGAAAAAGGACCCCGTATGGGTTCGAAACTAGTCAGGCTAACGTCGACTACACACGTGAGTAAAGCCGGGACAGATATTATATAGAATGGAAATCACTCACGGTAGTATAAACGCTAAAATCTTGTAGAAAGTTTTACAATCGTCAAAATTTTCACAACTCCCGAGGCAGCCTTTCCACGGATCAAAGTAAGCGAACGGATTGCCCCATTGTGTGAATGGAAAATGTCCATAACAAGGCAAGCGGACGTGTACTACAATCCAACTGCATACAATAGCTAGTAGTTTGGTGCAGTTCTCAGCTTCTGACGCCCGGCCTCGCGGTTTATTATAAAATTAAACAATTTCCATAAACCTCAACATCAGTTTGAGATTCCGTGCGAAATTCGTGTGACATAGGTGCTAGTGTAAACATAAACATTGGACTGTAAAGTGTTTGTGTCGAAATCAAAAGTGCATCAAGTATTTCAGTTTTCGTATGCCATTGAAATCAATTAGTTTTACGTGCGATCATAATAACTATAATATTTGTTTTGTTTAACGATTATTGAATACAATTTGTGTATAAACTTAAAAACAAGTGTATTTGCGTGTTTCAATATAATTGCGTATATATAAAGTATTATATTTACAGGGCCTTGACTATTCTATGTTGTTTTATCGAGTACGAGTACCGAGTCCAGTGTTACGCTACATTATTCTCACGATACGTCTACGTTGCTAATCGTTATCAGTCACGGAATTAGTCAACCGCGCATATTAATGGTCCTCCGTATTGCTGAATTGAATTGGATGACAATATTAATGTGCATTAGAGGATTGTTTCATTAGATTTACGAGTATAAGATGGAGATTTAAAAAAGACTGCTCTAAAATTCTGCTCTTTTACGTATGTTACGAACGTTTAGATTTCTTTAATAGGTTCAGGAAAACTGCAATATAATTTATTTATCTAAGGAGGTACCTACTCATATTATATACTTTTTCGATTATTCTATAGTTACTTATTCGTTTATGCTGTAAGTATCTAAATATTTGAGCTAGTAGGAAAGTTCATATTATGCTAAGAACAGCTAAAGAACGACTTATTTTGACAGCTGTTTGTTTGCTATTGTTAGCTAAATGCGAACACATGAACGACGTCACAACTGGAAAATTCAAAGAAAATCTTTATGTTTTTATTGTTTTACTCGTAGATCATTCCGTTCTGTGACTCGTTTGTTCTGTAGAACGTTTCACCTACTGATGTAAATGAACTCGTTCAGTTAGTTGTAGGTTTGGAGGAGACGATCCCATGCGTCGGTCGGGGTGAAAACCACGTTGCGTCGTCAGCGATCTAGTGTCGAAAGAATTAGTAAATGACACAGTTTACGATCTCGTAAAACTGTGGAAATTATATTGAATATAGGTAAAAAAAGAGTAGATATGTTACACATGTAAAAAGTGAAGATTTAAAACTACGTCACTTGGGTCACATAACTTTGTGGAGCGTTATCTCTCAAACTCTTGTGCGTTTTGTATCTTCTGTCTTCTGATCTTGACTAGTGATTATGACCAATAACATTTCTATGATATAATATCCTTCATCATGATCAAGCCATCGCCGGCTCACTACAGAGCACGGGTCTTCCCTCAGAGTGAGAAGGGTTTGGCCATAGTCTACCACGCTGGCCAGTTGCGGAATGCGGGTTGGTAGACTTCACACACCTTTGAGAACATTATATTTTCCTTCACCGTTAAAGTAAGTGATATTTAATTACTTAAAACGCACATAACCCCGAAAAGTTTCGGGTCCGTGCCCGCGATCGAACCCCCGACCGCCGATTAGAAGGCTGACGTCCTAATAATATTCTTGCCTATAGGTATATCGCCATACAACTATCTTGCATATGCAGTAGAAATGCACCTGCTTTGAAACACTAAAAATTACAAGAAACATGTCTAAATGCGTGGTCCATAATAAGCTTCCATTGAAACGTACGTCACACAACATAAACATTGCAATATAATATCAATAAAAAACAAATCAATTGATTGTGGCTGATGAAATCATTATCAATACAATTCGTTAAGGTGTTACTGCGCATTGATCTCACGTAAGTATCTATCTCCATTAAGCAATCCCATTCACAGCTAACTACCTACTTGCAGGGTTACCAATAGCTAAATGCTCAGGCTTATTTTTAGGGTTCCGTACCTCAAAAGGAAAAAGGAACCGTTATAGAATCACTTCGTTGTCTGTCTGTATGTCTGTCAAATGTCAAGAAACCAGAGTACTTCCCGTTGACCTAGAATCATTGAAGTTTGGCAGGTGGATAGGTCTTATAGCACACGTAAGGGGAAAAATCCGAAAACCATGAATTTGTAGTTACATCACAAGAAAAAGTTAAAATGTGTTCATGAAAAAATAATCAAGTAATATTTTTAATTTTCAAAGTAAGATAACTATACCAAGTGGGGTATCATATGATACCCACACACCACACGCCACAGTTTTGCACAATGCACTGCCTGAATCCAGCGGCTCCCTGCGACTCATCTGATGTTGTCTGTCCAGTGTCCACCTATATGGGTCTCCAAAGTACCAACGCTGCGTCTTTCGGTGCAAGGTCACCATTCCATTCCTTGGGATCCCAGGTCTATCGGTCTTTGCCCACTGCAACTTCGCTTCGCAGCCCATTGAGCTATGTCGGTTATAACTCTGGTTCTCCTACTTTCTGATTTGATCACGTAGCGAGACTCCAAGCAAAGGTCTCCTCTCCATTGCTCGCTGAGTGACTCTGAGCTTTCTTATATGAGGCCCATATTTATGTCACGGATCCTCTTAGAGAAACCTCAAGAGAATTATAATTAAAATATTTCAGAATGTAGAAAACCGCTTCAAAAATTTAATATCGATATGGCAAAACAATTTATTACCATAAAATCATAATCAATATAAAAAACCCAAATAGGCACTTAGTCAAAATTGGTTTTAAGGCTTTAGCAATATATGCCAAAAGGATTTTTATGTCATAATTTATCTTTATTACTCTGTTACGACAATAAATTTTATAAAACGTGTATTTATATTATGACGCCTTAAAGATAAAGTAGGTATTTCTACGATCAAGATTCTATATCGATGTAGTATCTAGACGCGAGACGAGAAACTTGACATTTAACTTTACACTGAGGCAATTTGGAGGCAAAGTTCCACACACTTTAAATTACCCTGTAATTAGGGAAAATCGCTGCACAATGACTATTTAAGAACACCATATCCACAATCTATGGTTGAATAGAAGAACCGCGTTTCCATTGTATATCCACGATACGGTAATTAACTCCATGAATTGCGGCTTCACACAGAAAGCAAACTCAAGAAAACTTAATCACGTTACAAACTTTCAGAGTAAAGTAATATCCCTAAAATCAAGCGCAACAGTAGTCGTGTTTGATCATAAATACCAAATAAAATATTAGCACACTTATTAGCACTACTTATTTATTCAAATCTGCGTGGTTGAAAATATCTGCAATGTGATTTAAATTAATACTTCTGACTTAATATAATATAGGCCATACACTAATCCTTATCGGGCCGCGGAAGTCAGATGGTAATCTTTCGGTCCTACACCACAACTGGTAGCCTCAGTCGAATTTGGATTAGAATAAGTACTGGTTTGACATCGGAAATATTTAAAAGGAAGTAAGAGTACACGCTCGTTTCGTTATATAGCTCATAATAATACTATAGCTTGTCAAATATGGATTAGAATAATAAGCAGACCCTGGTACACAAATCTGTACAACTGACCATAAAAAGCTTATCAAGAACGTTCGTATTTGCGAGATTAAAAAAATACCGAGGTCTTACAATGCAAACGAACTCTAACAATATTTTAAGAATAGCCCGTTCACCTTTTTACTCCGTGGGAGCGCTATTTTATGTAAATTCTACAATCTACGTTAACTACCGCATTTCTAAATTGTGTACAGGCATTTAGCACGTTACTGCTATTTGAAAGCTCTTTCTACATGGCCCTATAGATCTAATTACCAGGTACGCGACTGGTCGAGATGGCAATCGGTGTATGAGGCGGGGGGACGCCCCGCACACCCGCATGTCACCCGTGCTGTCCCGCACCAGGTTAGCGCGGCGACTGTGTGGTTGTGCAGGGCGTCTCCACCCCGAATGTCATCTCGACCTGTCGCGTAATATAGGTACAAAAGCACAGAATATATAATAGTACCACAGTTCGTTAAACTGTGATAGTACTAACGATAAAAGCTTTTATTTTTCAAATAGTGACTATATAGCTACTGCAAACATAATATATTAGTGAGCTCATGTCAGTAGTTCAAAGCCTTTTGGGCTGTGTGTCCGCTAGGGAGGAGATGCTTACATTATATTAGAAGCTGAAAGTCCATAGAAACTTTCAGCGTCAACCCATAACCTTTTATTAGTTTTCTGCGTTACCTGCCTGCTGCTGCGGTAAACTAGTCCACGGGAGTTACAAGAATTTATAAAAAGGCAGGTCCAGTTTGCCATAATTAGGTTAATGCAGAAGAACAAGTATTTGATTACAAAAGTGTCTGCTAATCAAACCCATGTCAAAAGTTCCAACAAGACCTTTTCTTTACTGAGGTTACTTTTTCACGTTAGACTTGTTATCATGTTAGGCTACTTCATACTAATCTCAATCTCTACGGGTTGTCTACCTGTAAAGATGTAACAAATTGAACCATAGAATTAGACTAGCATAATAATATCTAGCCGTACATTTAAATTAAATTAATGTAAGAGAATTGTCAAGAGAAATTAAAAATCTTATCTTTTTCATTAGAGTCAATGTCTTTAGTATCCAAGGTCGTAATTTAATACTGACATGCATCTCAATTATTTATTTCCAAAATATTTTTCGATAACACGTAACACGAGCCTGTAATGTAATCGATCCGATTTAACTTTATAAAAACTGACAGACAGTCAAAATATTAAATATGTTAAGTTTTAAACATAATACATCGTATCAAAATTCGCAACGTATACAATTTCTGCATACAAAGTAGGGTACTTAACTGAAAAATATAAATTTTAATACTTTCACGAAAGTCCTTTTAATGTAGGCATATGTAGAATGTAGATGCGTATTGCGTTTAGGTTGGGGGAACCCTCGTGACAATAATTGTATTTGTAACATACCCCAACTAGATAATGTCCGCGATTTCGTCCGCGTGGATTTAGGTTTTTTTAAAAACCCCATGGGAACCGGAACATGTAATTTCTCCGGATATAGAGCTTATGTCGGTCCCCATTATGTAAACTCTGTACCTAGGTATTCATCAAATTTTTTTAAACGGATACGTCGTAAAAAGTTTTGATACGCGAAGTTTGTAGTTAGATGGACCGTGATCCTGTTTTTTTTCGCTATAGGGACACACTTGACCATATTTCGCTATAGGTACCTACGGCTATACCGCTGCCACGAATTGCCTTGATGCTGAGATCGCTTTTCAGTTAGGTACTGATTCACAGCACAGACATATTATGCGAGTTGAGCTCAATCAAGCGCGGCTATCAAAAACAAAATAACATAATCCATAGCCATACTAATACCACAGTCAAGAAATACTTCATACAGTGGGTCGACGGAGATGTCTCGGCAGAGTAATACTGTGGAGGAGGGGAATGGGAATATACCAATCGCAGAACAAACTATGTGTTGCTTAATGCTTAGTACCTAATTGATTATACGCAGTAGGGATAGTAAGGCTGGCTCATCTGCAAACATCAATAGCGTCTCACTGCTTATGTATATGTTGTGCTAAAATATTACTCTAAAATTGTTCTCGTATGTCTATTACTCTCTTACGGCCTCAACCACCCAATCGAAATCAGGAACAGAGCATAAACACTAGGGCAAAAAGACGAAAGGAAGGGCAAAGTGTAATAAATCCACTCGGACGAAGTCGCGAATAAAATCTAGTTTTCAATATGCAATTTTACCCAACGCAATGTCACTAATAACTTTCATCTGCTTGTCCATTTTCAAACAAAATTTTCAGGATAAAGTGTAAACCTACCCACTTATGCGTACAAGCATTTTCTATGCCTTCTAGTGAATAGTTTTCTGTATGTCTACTACCTATCTACTGATTTTCTTTGCTTCACCGTGAGAGTCCAAAATTATGAATCACACATATTAATATAAGTAGAAAGATTATAAATAAGCGAAGGCTAACTTGCTAAGCCGCCTGGGCTGACGATGTCATCAAAACAATCGAGCTGAATATGAAATAAGCATACATTACCATTACTTTACATAAAATAACTAAACAGATGTGCATAAGTAACTAATACCAGGTAAAATAGTTGTTTATCTAGAAGCTTACAAGCACAATTTATTATGTTTGAGAAAATCTTAATAAAGAAAAATTTTTTTTTAACCATTGATGTTTGAAGTGCTTCAGATACCTATTACATATACATAAAAGTAAAATATTAAAAAATATTTCAGTTAGAGTTAAAACCCCAAGTATTGAGTAACAAGTCTTGGCTTTAGCTGGTTACTTTGTCAGTTTAGTCCTTAGTTTAAATGTTAACAAACGTCCCCAGAGTTACATTGATTTACATTAATTTTTTTTTTAATTCACATTTCTTAAATTAAAAACTTTCATTGCTCAAAACCTTTGAAATGGTTCGCCAGGGACGCATTTTATTTAGATAGACATGTCTTACACTACATAGACAAATTAACTTTAATGAGAAAGTTGTGTGTATGGCACATCTTATCTAGTATCTATCTACTTGTACAATATATCCATATCTGTGGTGTACTTATATACAGGGTGTAACCTAAACTCTGGCAAAAACTTAGCGTTATTGTTATACTATCTAAACATAATCCAGTACCAATAACCATTTGCCTCATTTTCTAGTTTTAGTGATTTAGTATTTTTCAAACCCGTAATGTATAGCGTGCAAAACTCGGGTCAATGCCCCGCCTACGACGCGGCATTGACTCCGAGTGTACTACTTACGCAACGTTAGTTGACCTCTAGCGTCGTCAGATGTTTTATTTGCAATAATATCATAAACTACAAAATTATAGGATTTTTACATATTTTTCGCGATTTTTTTGTGGTATCATAGTTATTAGTAATCATCAGTATTACCTATTACCTGTCTTCGTTTTTGCCAGCGTTCTGGTTACAACCTGTATAATACGAGATACAACCTTATTAGATTGGTATAAAGGATGACCACAATATGTTGACATTGCGGTCATCCTTTGCATACAATTTACTTCCTGAGTATGTCCTGTGTATTTTCCGGTCTCAGGTGAATCTTCAAGTGTAAATGCGGTTTTACGTCTGTCCTCATAAACTTTTAGAATTATTCTTTATAAAAACTTTGATATAATGCAATAATAACGCGATAAAGCATAGAGTTGGTGGTCTCATGATGAAGCCGGGATGTGGCCATAGAAACTTCTCAACTTAAGTTTGTCGTGTCGTTAAATTTTTTTGACGTTATTCGTTTTAGTACCAACCTGATTAAAACTTGTTTTGAAAAAGGTTTTTTTAATTGAGGATATTATGTATTGAGCCTGCTATGATATCTTTATGTTTGATAAATTGAATAAGTAATAACATAGTTATTGCAAGGTTTATGAGTTATATTAACACTTATAACATATCGCATAAATATTTTATTATATCAACAAATTACTTAAGGATATTATAATATAATTATTATCCAACCTACATGAATACGACCACGCGTCTCGTATTATTATAATTTGAAATTGATTGTTTATAATATACTAGCTGATCCCCGCGGCTTCGCCCGCGTTTATATAATAGCCTATGTCACTCAGGAATAATGTAGCTTTCTATTGGTGAAAGAATTTTCAAAATCGATTCAGTAGTTCCAGAGATTACCCCCTACAAACAAACTTAACGACATTACGTCTTTATAATATTAGTATAGATTATAATGGGGCCGATTCTCTTGTACACAATCTTTAAACTAAACTAAAATGACACGTCTAAATCTATTGCTATCCCTGTCATAATGTTGCTTGCGGAAAAGGATAGCACTAGATTTAGACCTGTTAATTTAGTTTAGTAGGTATAGAGATTGTGCATAAGAGAATCGGCCCCAATGTCTACTATTTGTACTTATAGTACCTAGTATATCACTCATGAAATCTATAACGGAGCAAGTAGGTAAGCTTAAAATAATTTATAAAAATTTATATTAAGGTACTGGCAGGTTTGGGTCAAAAAACTGCTATTCCTCTTCCATGCCAGACCACTACCATCTTAGACTGCATTATCACTTATCACCATGTAAGAAGAAGGAGGACTAACTTATCTGGGAGTAAATAGATAATAGATATTGATATAATCTTTACAGTAATAATGGGGCCGATTCTCTTGTACACAATCTCTAAACTAAACTAAATTAACAGGTCTAAATCTAGTGCTATCCTTTTCCGCAAGCATCGTTTGAAAGGGGTAGCAATAGATTTAGACGTGCCATTTTAGTTTAATTTAGAGATTGTGTACAACGGAATTAGCCACAATATGAGCCTAACCTAATTTTATACCTACGTCTCATCTCATCTGACTTTATTTATTTATATTTTATAGACTGGCTTGGCTTGGCAGCAATCAGACTTGCTGGCAATGTAGCCTAAGATGGAGAGCGCGCTTGCCTAGAAGATACATATTCATATTCAAACTGGGAAAACGAATGCCGGAAGACTATTCCATATCCTTGCGGTTCAAATTAGAACGGAGGAGGCAAATCGCTTCGGTAGGTGTCTGTGGAATTATTTCACTGCTGTGTTGCATAAGAATTATTTCACTGACTTTCTGCCCTAGTATTCAACTGCAATCGTCCCAAAAATGTAGCTTCTAATTAGTGAGAAATATTTACCCCACTTGTTCACTCGGTACCACCGTTTCCGCCGAGACCATGACTCTTGAAGTCCGCATTCCTATGATTTGTCATGTATATTTTATTACGACTATTACAAAAATAAGTTTTTAGCTAATCTATTATATCACTTCGTCATCCGCCGAACGTCCTTGCGGTAAGGGTCAGGTGGCCACTGGCCGGTCGATGGACCACTTTACAATACTCTCGCTTTTAAATGCTTGTTACAGGTGGGCCCGGTGGACTTGTGAACGTTGTTATGCAATGTAGGTCGGTTTTGTTTAGATTTCAATATCTTGTAAGGCTTTTAGCTGCTTTTGTATTAAGTACCTACTAATATACTAGTACATTCCCGCGACTTCGTCGTTTTCGAAATTCCGTTGAAATTTCTCAAAATACTTGCATAGTGAACCCGTAGGGTACCTACTCAAGGAATACTTATGTCCTGCACAAATTGCTAGATTCACTAGTTTTCCAGTTTCGATATTATTCAATCCATCTGTAATCTGTCGATAAGTTGCATTTGTATTGCCTTTTTTGACCAATAACCTTAATCTGAATATATAAATGGAAAAGGTGACTGAATGACTGACTGATCTATCAACGCACAGCTCAAACTACTGGACGGCTCGGGCTGTAGTCTGTACAGATGAGCGGCAGAGAGCTTTATGACGTAGGCATCCGCTAAGAAAGGATTTTTTAAAAATTGAACCCCTAAGGGGGTGAATTAGGGGTTTGAAATTTGTGTAGTCCACGCGGATGAAGTCGCGAGCATAACCCAGTTTTCATATACATATATTTGTCTCTGATCGTCTTGTCAGAGTAGATAAGCTTAATTTTATTATGGCCTAGTTCCAAGTTTTTACGATTGTGTTGAAAATATTGAAATAACAAGAGAATCTGTTATAGAGAAAATAAAATCTAGATTAATAAATAAATTGTAGTACAAGAACTTTTTTTAAAAAATAGAGTTGAGCAAAAGAGCAGGCGGGTCACCTGTTGTTAAGTGATTACCGCCGCCCATGAACATTTGCAGCACCCGAGGAACTGCCGATACGTTGCCTTATCTTATTTCAGATTTGTAAACACTCGCTAACTTGCAAACTCAGCATCTTTTATGTGTAACTATGCAGTATTTATTTTTTAAGTTTTATGTTACACAGCAACCTTTATTGTTAATCTATTGTTTATTTTTTCGAAATATAGTATTATTTTTAGGGTTCCGTACCTCAATAAGAAAAACGGAACCCTTATAGGATCACTTTGTTTTCTGTCTGTCTGTCTGTCCGTCTGTCAAGAAACCTAGAGGGTACTTCCCGTTGACCTAGAATCATGAAATTTGGCAGGTAGGTAGGTCTTATAGCTAGCTGGTTTTAGGGAAAAATCTGAAAACCGTGAATTTGTGGTCACATCACACAAAAAAAATTAAATTGTGGCCATGAACTAATAATTAGTATTTTCAATTATCAAAGTAAGATAACTATATCAAGTGCGTTATCATATTATGAAAGGGCTTCATCTGTGGATTCTAAAACAGATTTTTATTTATTTTTATGAATCATAGTTTTTGATTTATCGTGCAAAATGTCGAAAAAATACGACTATACTGCGGAACCCTCGGTATGCGAGCCTGACTCGCACTTGGCTGGTTTTTTAATTTGTGTTTTGAAATATCTAATTATAAGACAGTTTTGTTTTTAAATATTTCGATTAACCTTTCTCGTCAAAGTCAAGGTGCGTAAGTACCCAATTTAGCTTCTTGTGTCTAAAATTTTGGCAATCATCTAGCTCCTTGTTTGGCTTGACCTTTTAAAACAAGTGCCTATAAATGAGGTTATTGCGATATGAATGTTTGCATTATAAAAAAACCGGCCAAGTGCGAGTAAGACTCGCGCACCGAGGGTTCCGTAGTACAATCGTATTTTTTCGACATTTTGCACGATAAATCGATAATTCATAAAAATAAATAAAAATCTGTTTTAGAATATATATACAAGTAAAGCCCTTTTAAATGATATCCCATTTGCCCCATTTCCAATATACGACCTCAATGGTCAGTGTCGATTAAGAACTACAGGATGCGTCGCACAGAGATCCAATGAACCATGAAATTATCTTGTGCCTAATATCTCTATTCGCGGTGATCTGATTAAATAGGATGCTGAATTTATTTGCATAATATACCTACCTTACCCTTTAAAGCTGTGATAGCCTAGTGGTTAGGACGAGGTCGGGGGATCGATCCCGGGCACGCACCTCTAACTTTTTGGAGTTATGTGCGTTTTAATTAATTAAATATCACTTGCTTTAACGGTGAAGGAAAACATCGTGAGGAAACCTGCATGCCTGAGAGTTCTCCATAATGTTTTCAAAGGTGTGTGAAGTCTACCAATCCGCACATGGCCAGCGTGGTAGACTATGGTCAAAACCCTTCTCACTCTGATAGGAGACCCGTGCTCTGTAGTGAGCCGATTATGGGTTGATCATGATGATAATGACGATGACATTGATTTTTGGTGTATATACCTAAGTACCTATTATACCTATTATCCCTAGGTATAGTTGTTTCATGTGTAATCTTCTAATTGATTGAGCCTTGGTCTTCTTTCCAGCTTACTTAGTCTAAAACACAACACGCTTACTCATAAAATTAACTTGCCGATATGTAGTAGGTGTTAGTTACTATTGAGAAATTGAATTTAAAGCTCTTTGTTACCAAAAACTTCTTGAGCAACCTATCATGAAAGGTGTATAATTAATTATCATTTATTGTCTATTAAACGGCCTCTCCACTAAATAGCCTAGAACAAGATAGCTTGATAAACTGCATTGTATTCGACAAGGAGTTCCAAATTAGTGACCATCTCCGCATATAACTACTACTTGAGATATTTATAAAAGCATGGCGAAAATAAACCTTATGTCATACAAATTAAATACTGTTTTGTTGTAAAATATGCTATGAGTTATGTATGTAGGTGAACTGTATCTATTACCTTTACAACCATTACAGCCCTAAGGTATCTTCAAAACATTGTATGCTAAAATGTACTGTATTTTTATTGCTTATAAGTGCTATAATCATTTGAAACATTAATAACGTCCATGCGCGTGCGGTGGACCTGAATTAATCTCTTGGCTAAAACTCATTGTTTCAAAGTCATGCCTCCGATATTGATTCCAATTTTAGCCGTAAGCGATATGTGGAGTTGAAGGCTTTGTAACCATAAATTACTGGTTAATAATAAATATTAATTGCACAATCTTTGATCGCTGTAAGTAGGTAGGTATATTATTAGCATTACTTGCTCTATAATATGTAGTAAGTATATTTCTCTAGGTATATTTCCACCTCCCCGTGACGCGTTTCAAAATCTGATAGAAAACTGATCCCATTCAATACCGGCTATAAAAAGCAGGCCGACATACAGAAGCTTGAAATAGATGAATGAATTCAGAAATATGCCAGTCTAAGTAATCGCAGTAATGAAACTTGCGGCAATATAATATTTCTGGAAGTATTTCCACCTCACCATGATGGGTTGCGGAAATCTGATGAAAAATTGATAACCCATCCAATACCGGCTAGAATAATAAGCAGACCGACAGAAGCTATAAATACCTACCGGCTAGAATATACCTAGAGGAACACAAAACACCTTTGTTGTACCAGCTATTCGTCTTCCTTTACATCCTCTCCCACTGCAAAAGGTCACTTGTACACATCTCATATAGAGATAAGCGCTTCCTTGTCCACTTCATATTTTTTAGGGTTCCGTACTTCAAAAGGAAAAACGGAACCCTTAAATAGGATCACTTTGTAGTCTGTCTGTCGGTCTGCCAAGAAACCTACAGGGTACTTCCCGTTGACTTAGAATCATGAAATTTGGAAGGCAGGTAGGTAGATAGGTAGGTCTTATAGCAGACATAAGGAGAAAAATCTGAAAACCGTGAATTAAGGGTTACATCACACACAAAACAAAATTGTGATCATAAACTAATAATTAGTATTTACGATTTTCGAAGTAAGCTAACTATATCAAGTGGGGTGCATTCTAAAACAGATTTTTATTTATTTTTATGCATCATAGTTGCATCCTAGGCATAGAATTATCGTGCAAAATGTCGAAAAATACGACTGTAGTACAGAACCCTCGGTGCGCGAGCCTGACTCGCACTTGGCCGGTTTTTTTCTTGTTACAATTTTTTGGCACGAATAAAAAACATGCTAGTGCGATGGATTAAAACGGCCGAAGAATGCATATTTTAACAAATAACCGGATGCAATGATTGTGCATTGAGGATAAGGTTAATTTGATCCAACAACGAACCTTACAATAATTATTAGATGTACATCACCACTAGAAACTAAATTATATATAAAATACAAACTGCAAACTGAAAATATTTCAAGAAACGGTTAGATTATAATTTTTGCTACTTTATTAAAAAGTTTATCTACTTACAGATGAATAAAAAATCAATCTAATGAAACTTAAGTAGCATTTAAGCAACTTAAGCAAAGTTTGAAACTGTTTTAGTATCTATTTAAAAACCTCGCAAAGTCCTCAATTTCGTGCAATGAGTTGTTTAGCACAAGAACGCTTTACTTTTAAAACAACAAAAAAAAATGTTTAAAATACTTGCTTAGTAGGTACGTAGGTAACCAATGCTGTATACGTAATGTACTGTATCTACTTATGTAGTACTGTCACATCATCAACTTTACACTTTTCCTCATACAGGAAAAGCAAATATTAGTGTATTGTGCACTACCACGATCCAACCACGTAACATCAATACTTACATCATATTTTAGAACATCGCTTATTTCATTATCATCATCATCATCAACCGATAGACGTCCACTGCTGGAGATAGGTCCCTTGTAGGGACTTCCATACGCCACGATCTTGCGCCGCTTGAATCCTTGGTCTGATGTCGTCCATCCACCTAGTGGTCTTCCAACCGGCCGGCCGGTTGGCCAGCGATGAGTTGTTGTTGATGATGATGATGTAGTGTTATCACACTGAATACCTACCGCGGTCCGGACTATGACCGCGGTGGTAGTCTATGTGCCACTTTTTCATTCAAAAATGCTGCTCTGTTTCATAACAAAGTGGAATCTCTCGGAAATGTTGATCTGTTCAATATGAGCCGTGACCCAATTGATGGGAACAATGCCTATTGACACGGTGCATCGCCAATAACAATCGCGATGTGTCGGCCTCGGGCGTTGCGCTGCGTTGGCCGCTGCAAGGGCGCGGCAACCGCACGTGGGTGAAGCTTCAGCGACTCCTGTAATACAAATGTCTATTTGAGATATATTTTGGTTTAGTAATGACTTATAGTTTCCGGTGTTTAAAGAGTCCTTTATGTAATCACTGTTGACATATAAATCCGAGGGCGCTGGCCATGGGCCTCATAAGAAAGCACAGATGGACAGGGTGGGTTCCCAACGAGTCACAATCAATCGTGTCACAGTATGACTCGTTGGGAACGATGGAGAGCGCTGATATCTTTGGAGTTTATCACACAAAATAATAATACACACAAAATTGCTTATTTACCTATTTCAAACTAGCCTAACAACTATACATAACATAAGTCTGATCTGATCTGACTGATGTCCGCGACTTCGTTCGGATTTATGTTTATGAAAATGTCGTGGAAACTTTCAGGGAAAACTGGATTCTCCGAGATAAAAAAGTAGCTCATGTCACTCTCCAGATCTTTTACCAATGATGCACAAAACCATCGATCCGTTATTCCGTTGCAGCGTGATTGAAGGACAAACCAACACAGAAACACTCGCGCATTTATAATATGGGTAGTGATTAGGCTGTGACCGTTGTCATTGAGCTGTCAAAGTTATGGTGAGGTGTTTAATATGAAGCGAGGTGCGAGTACGGTCGTGCGATCCCACCGGAAACCGCCGCTACGTGGAATACTCAGCACGAAATGTGGACAGGGATGCGAGAGGCTTAGGAACAGAAATAATATCCTACGACAAATATATATTGCCAGCTTTATGGCAACACATTACCTAGGTACTTACTGCTTTTAATACATCGTTCTAACTACTAGCGATTAGGAGTAGCAGAAAATAAGCATACTAGACTAGAACGAGACTTAATTATTCTTTGAATAAACTGTGGTTAAATAACTTAGCCAATTATTTATTATTTTTATGTTTATATTCTCGTCTCGTATTTATCGGAAAAGTCACAATCGACAACCCTACGATTGATACGTTGCCAAAAGAAAATTATAATCCACGTGCCCTGTTAATTGTATTGCAGTTTACCTTTTAGTTTGCGTCAGTCAATAATCGGTAAGGCGTTGGAACACGCGAATCATTGTTACCATCGTTCTAATTTTGCTTAATCTGTTCATAATATTCAAATAGGTACTTTATCTACCTACCCACGTAAATCTGTAATAAAATTAAGTTAGTGTTAAGTTACGAATCCTATAAAAATTATATAAGTACCTATTTTAGCTCTTTTTATACTTTTAAAGATTTATGCGTTTTGTAGTAAAATGTGTGTAAAAAGACTAAATCAAAGGACAAAGTGCTAAGTGCAAAATAATTAACTTGTCTCTCAGTTTTTATGTATTTTGATGGTGACAGTTTTTACTTTAAGTGAACATGGCGCCATCAAGCGGCGGCCGCGAATACTTTTGCAGTACACGTCCAAATCGCCGCAACGTGCCAACCCTAGTTTTAAGAGCTTTACCTACTCGGTAAGAGATGGCGCTAATAGTCTAATTTAATTCTAAAAGTTGGAAAAGCGCACACAGAATTTCTTATCTACTACTGGCTGACCCGGCGAACTTCGTTTCCGAACTTCGAAACTTCGAACACCTACAGTCGATTCTTTTTCAGGCAATTTTTTAATTTTTTCTCTCCGTAACAACCATCCTCGTACCTACTTCAAGGAATATATAAAAAAAAGAATTAGCGAAATCGGTTCAGCTGTTCTCGAGATTTGCGATCAGCAATACATTTAGCGATTCATTTTTATATGTACCTATTTATTAAATATTTGAAAAAATAAAATGTTATATTGTTTTATTCGCAGGCCGAGCCGGGGGAGACGATAGCTACAACCAAAGAAGGTAAGATTTTATTGCCAATTTTTAATGCGCATACCTACAGGTACATTTGGCTTGTTTTTATTTGAATTTTAAAATTTATTAAGATGCGTTTACACGCAGGGCAAACATTTTATTGCTTGGTAGGTACCTACCATAGAGCAGAAACCTAACATCGATATATTGATGTCACTACATAGTTCAGCTATCTCACACTAGATGTCAATAAGTGTAGAAAGCAATATAAAATTACTTACAAATGAAATGTGATACCATTCATAGCATCAGAACGTCTGTCTGAATAACTTTGACACGATAAAACACAACACTTCATCCTTTTGTTCTTAAAAACGCGAAAACACACCGATAATACGAGTCTCAATATATGTGAACCTGACGAACGCAGACAGCATACTAACTAAGGCCCCGCCCACAGTGATGACGTCAGGACCTAGTTGAAAATCACAGTGCACAGTTGCTTAGGCCAACTCCTCTTTGTTTCTGCTCTGTGGTACCTACACTACTTTACTCTACTATTTGCAATGAGTGTAAATACCTACTCCGTTATTCATGTCTGAGACCATGAGATTAATATGTACCTACCTGCCTAATTTTAATTAAATAAATACTTATCATAAAAGTAGGTTATAGGTAGATACATATTGGGTACATAATAGGTATAGTACCTCTAATTTGGCCTTCAAAAGCTGTTCAAAACTGTATAACAAAAGTACCTACCTACCTAGGTACCGTATATTTTCTCCTTTTTGGTAGTGGCCGGCAATGAGGTAGGTAGGTACTAATGGCTTTATCTTGAGTAATCGTAAAACTGTGGTAAAATCAAGGTCCTACTTGTGCTTTTTTTCATTCCTACGCTTGCCAACATTGCCGAAGTTTGTCCTGAATGTAAACGTAGCATTAGATAAATACTTTGGACACATATACCCAATCTTACACGTTACATGCAAGAGTAACACCTATTATATAATATAATTTTAGCTACCTATTTTTTATTGTTTAACTTAAGTACCTATTTTCCTACATCTTCAGAGGAATGGGTGACCCGTAAAACGAGTGAAGTAACGACCACACGACAGATCGCGACGCACGTCAAGCGCGAACTTGTGCTGGAAGACGGCCGCATCCTCCAGGACTCCGGGCCAAAGATATCTACCTCCGTCAACGAGGATACGCACACCACAAACTATCAACAAACTGAAGTACGTACCTAATAATTATACAAGATGTTATTTAGCGAGTGGTTATCTTCATCATCATCACAAGCCATCGCCGGACCACTACTGAGAACGGGTACGATCACACGACGTGTGTCGAAATATTCGACACACGTCAAGTGCGAACTTGTGCTGGAAGACGAAGCACGTGTGCCGCATCCGCCAGGACTCCGGGCCAAACATATCCCTCCAAATATATATCTACCTCCGTTAACGAGGATACGCATACTTACCACAGACTATCAAGAAACTGAGGTACCTACCTACCTAACATTCAGAGTGCTTAGATTAACCAATCCTATCTAATCCTTAATCTGAGATATTATGCTGTTATTTTGTGAGCGATCGGTGACTAGGCGAAAATATTATTAGGTATATATGTATATCACGTTTTATTCAATTAAATATCTCAGGTAAACTGTACACAAATATAAATAAAAACTCATCAGAGACTTTAGGCACCTACTAAAAGTATAATAATTTATTTATCGAAGCATTCGATTTTTAAATAACGTAACCTCATCTTCTTTCACAGCACAGAATACCTGAAGATCAAAAAGGGGAGACTGAGGCTGAACAGATCAAAGGGCAGGACGCTGTACACATAGAAGGTAGCTGGAAATTTCTTACTAGAATTCTCTTAGGCTAATTCACAAAATATTTTAAAGATTAATCACTATAAAAGTAAGTATCGATGACAGAATTGTTAGTATTAGACTGCGATCTAGGTATTGTACTGTAAAAGGCAAGCAGTTTGTACAAACTCTATAAGAAATACTTAATACGTAAATACGACCACAATAATACGACCTCCTTCAACTTATAATTCCACTATATCTGTTTAGAGATAAGCATTTCCAATGTAACTTAATTTATTATTACTTTGCAACTACAATTTTGGTACATGAAAAATAAATAATTAAGGGTTGAAGAGCCGGAGAACAATATCTTGATTGAAGAATTTATGCCGAAGAGTAAATGCCCAGTCCTTATTCCGTGCAGTAGCGTCTAAGGTTCAACTAGCCCTTATGGTTGCCAATCACTGGTAGGAAACAATACTACAGGAACGAGAGAAGAGGGAAGGGTTGCGGCAGTTTAGTAGAAATTAGAAACATATCCCTTGTCATGTCACATTTTATAGAGGGGAATGAACACAATGGTTCGTGTTCTTTTACAGAATTACAAGATGCACCAGACGGCACGATCGCTCAGGCGGGCGCTAAGGTCTTGGTATCTTCAAGCGTGGTCGCAAACCCCGATGGAAAAGTGCGGGAGAGCCACGAGCGACGAGTCCTTACCAGGAACGTCACTGACAGAGTCCGGGAGACGGAGGAGAGGATACATCGAGGGGATACCACTCATGATGTGAGTACAACTTTTATATCTATGAGGACGTACCAAGAGGCTTGATGAATTTTCTTAACACCATGGTGTTAGACATCACTCTCCATCTCTGGTCTACTACTGACCACGGGTCTCTGCTCAGAATAAGAAGGGTGTAGTCGATAGTCCACTACACTGGCCAAGTGCAGATTGGCAGACTTCACCTACCTTTAAGAATATTGTGGAGAACTCTCACGCATGCATGTTTCCTCGCGATATTTTCATTCACCATTAATACAAGTGATATTTTAATGCTGAAAACGCATGTAAATCCAAAAAGTTAGAGAAACGTGTCTGGGATCGATGCTCGGACCACCCGAATAGTAAGCAGACTCTCAACCATTAGGTTACCATCGCTTTTTCCCTTATATGGTATGTATGTATGTATGTATATACTTTATTTCACCACAGAAACACAAATGACAGGTTACAAAAAGAAATCTTAATAAGTAGGTACAAAAAGGCGGTCTTATCGCTAAATAGCGATCTTCCAGACAACCTTAACGCTAGGGAAAAAACTAACAAATGGACAATGGGAGGTGGTGTAAAATAAATCTAAATACCAATAGTTAAATAAACTAAACCATATTATAATAAGAATATAAAATACATATTATTAATACACTAATACATACAAATAAAATATAATAGACATACATAAGACTACATGGTATGGTGTTTCCTGGTGGAAAATGGACATGAGTGATGGGTTCTTATCAGGAACTTCGCTGACTGAGTGTGGAAGATACATCAAGGGGATACTCATACTCATGGTGTGAGAACAACTTTTATGTCTTCTTAAGCCTATCTACCGACCTACTAGGCCATACCACTGCCATTTGCATCAATGTTTATACATTTTAGAATTCAAAAATTAGCATCCAGATTTAATAAACTATAGGTACCTATTTGAATTATGTAGGTATTAAAGGCAATAATGTTGCTTTAAGATATAAAATGTCGTAAAAGCTTTACAAAATGTTTTATGGTAATAGAAGTAGGTGCTAAAAAACAAAAAAAAACAAGTATAGGTACTTCGTCTCGTTAGAACGAGTTATTCCATTAAAATCGCTACTATATCACATAAAAATATTTGCCGTCAAAGTTGACGCAATTTACGAAGGCTTTCGGTCCTGCAATGATGACGAGAGTTGCATTGAGCACAGACCTAATACAGTCTTAAGACGATAAAATATTTAGCGACTGTCCTATAAAAAATAACTCTGATGAGTTCTAATAGCTAATTGCACATAAACATACAGTAAATGACCGAAAAGATTACGCATTGAATTTTAGAAAGAGATAAACTTTCGTAGAGCTTTGTCTCTATCGATGTGATTGACAAGTGATAAGTCTGCGACAAGACTTCGGCGGGGAGGGGCGATGCACGTACAACAGACGGAAACATTTAAGTGCGGAAACCAGCCCAGAGTAAAGAAGAAGAAGAAGAAGAAGTCTGCAACAAAACAGAAAACATTGACATCTATGAGTGACAGAACGACGCTCTATAAAGCCGAAGCTGTCAATTATCCCTTTCTAAAGTTCGATGTGTAATTTTTCTTGCTGGATAGCTTCGTGCAGACAATAAATAAAGATAATTTTATTTTTGAAATACAATACTTACTATGCGGAAACGTAATGAAGCTCTAAAATCGTTTGACCTACGATTAAGAATATTATAGCGATTTCCCAGTTAAAAATCTGCTGCCGCCGAAACCTTCTATAGTTTTAAAATTTAAACCGAATAACAGTCAAGATGACTGAAATATTCAGTTTAATTTTTGTACATGAAAACTGTCTTGTCTTTTGTCTGCATAGCCCCTTATCTCGCGAGAAGACATGTTGATAGGGTGTCAAGGATCGATTCCATTCAGAGCACGCGGTATCTTGTACCCACTAATGGAGCCCTGGGAACTGAATTGTGGACTTGGTGCAACTTGTCCTGGGGCTGGATCCTAGGTATTTAGCGATAACGCGTTTTGCCTATTGACAGAATAGGCGTGTGTGTGATGGAAAAGCATTTGGATTAAGAATATTCGAAGATCTAAATGCATGTTTAAATTCGATACGTAACAATCGCATCTCTTCTTTTAAATTTTCAAGATTAGTTATAATAATTAAAATTAAATAAAAAACTGTGCTTAGAAAGGTAAGTACTTTATAAGTTTGAAACTTGAAAGCGATAGGTTAATAAACCTATACGTATGTGACTTGAAAAGTTGAAACTTGAAATAATTAACTTGGATTCCTGAAGATCTGGGGGTTCCGTAAGAATTTCGTGGGAATTTTTTGATTTCGAGGTAAAAAGTAGCCTATGTATCTATTCGTATGTCTCCGGGATGTAAGCTCTGTACCTTTCGTCAAAATCGGATAAACGGATGAGTGGTTAAAAGGTACGGATAGACTTTCGCATTTATAATTTTAGTATGGATAAAATAGGTAGGTTTGTCTAATTGGTAGATAAGTTTGTATTGTTACTCTTTGTTCGTTACAGTCTTAATATTATGTAAAGGCAGATGTATCTAACAGGCATTTCAGATCATAAGGTGATCTTTAGCAGGTCGTGAAGCAAGTTCCTTGCTCGTATCGGAGGTCATCTGAATCTTTTGAAGGCAAACCTGTTGCTATGATAAGGGCGACCGCATACCAGACCAGAGCTGTACCTGCTAGAACAAACAATGAATGATTTTATCGCAAACTGTGGAATGAATTTAGTTGTATCATGATTTAAACGTGGCTCATTTAAATATGTAAATCGTACTTTAAACTTTTCGGTGACCTTTATTAAGCGTGGTTGGGAGTATCCGTATTACATCTAGAAGGTCCTGTGTTCGATTCTATGTAGTTGAGCTTATGAAATTACTAGATGATGCCCGCGACTTCGTCTGCGTGGAATTAGGTTTTTAAAATCCCGTGGGAACTCTTTGATTTTCCGGGATAAAAAGTAGCCTATGTCCTTCCCCGGTATGCAATATGGTAAGGCAAGCTATCTCTGTAGTCTGTACCAAATTTCGTCAAAATCGGTTGAACGGATGGGCCATGAAAGGCTAGCAGACAGACAGACAGGCACACTTTCGCATTTATAATATTAGTATGGATTACTTGACTAGCTTTTACTCGCGATTTCGTTCGCAACACTTATTGTATTTTATAGCACGCGTAGATAATGTAGCTACCTATATATATATCACAGAAAGAATTTTGAAATCGGATGAGTAGTTTCCGAGATTACCTCCTACATTCAAATTCAAGAACTTTATCTCTCTGTTATATAAGTGTAGGAGATAATATTTTATCTCCTACACTAATAATAGACTAGTGAAAGATTTAAAAGACTAGTGAAAGCATTCAATTTAACTTTTAATTACTTTACACTATCCTTATTTATTTATTTATAGAAACAAGCAAAGGCTTGCAAAAGCGATACATGAAGAATGCTCAAGATTTATTTGCAAAATAACGAATCTGATTAAACGTCGAACATGGATTTTTTTTAAGTTACTACAACTTTAATATACATAAATATCTGCGGTTTAAATCTTAAAAAGGCGTTTTAATTTGTAAGTGACTGGCGCCGCTTTGCCCGGTAGGTATTTTTATTTTATTTAAAAAACCTCAGCTACGTTTTACTACTGTTTACTTTTCATATTATGAACGAATTTGTGTGTTCTATGCCAACTTGAAGGATTGCGTTTTTTTTTTCTCTTTTTTTTTTGAGGGTGGAGTCATAGCTGACTATGTCACCCCCGTAAGATAAACATCACATCATCAAAAAACAAACAAAAATTAAAACATTTTAGGTAAAAAAGCAAAAAAAAAAAACACAAACACATTGTTAACACAATATCAATAAATTCAAATTGCGTAATGGTAGGTAATTACTAAAATGACGTGACTTAAGGAGCTTCGGTGTGATGCCCTGCAATAATTAATTAGACTAATTGAATACTGCAATTGAAAATCTAATACAGGATAAGGGTGGATCCCTTTACCTACCTACCTCTAATTAAATACTGCAGGGCATCACACCGAAACTCCTAAGTCACGTGCAATTTTATTTTTACCAAATTCTTGCTCGTATTATCTTCAAATCGAAATATTGTAGGTAAGTATATCAATCAGTCTTGCGTTGCGCGAAAGCCTATATATACTATATGTCTACTCATTTTTAGTTTGAACTAGATGATGCCCTAAATCCCGTGGGAACTTTATGATTTTCATAAATGTATTGTAATGTATTGCATAAAAAGTAGTCTATGTCACTCTCCAGGTACTCAACTATAACCATGCAAAATTATGTTGATCCGTTGCTCTATTAAGACGTGATTCAAGGCCAAACTAACAAACCAACAAATCAATAAACACACTTTTGCATTTATAATAATATGGTTAGCGATAGATCCATTCTATAGGATCGAGTTACCAAGGTAAGGGTACGCATAAAATGGAGCAGCGTTTATTCAGATGAGCGTCCACATAAATCGATGGGATTTTGAAATTATAATTTGCACGGAGATACATCGCCGCGGGTGCCGCGCCCACGCCACGCCGCGCCGCGCCGCTAACCTAGTAGTCTGCAGTCTGCGACTAAGAAGCTCTTTAATGCTCAGTTCAAATATAGATCATAAAAAAACCATTAATTTAAATTCTACTACTACTTACTATGAAATAATAAAGCTGCGTGTACACTTGGCGAATCGAACACGAGTTAGTCTTTCTGTTCGTAGCAAAAAAAAAGTTTTTTTTATTAAACTGTTTTTATAAAAAAAAACTTGTTTTAAAATTACTTTAAAACAATGCCAACCCTGGTTGTTAGGACATTGTCATCGAACTTCTCTCGGAGGCAGTTTTCTGCAGTAGATACGCTCGCGAGTAGTGACTCGCAATGAGCAAGGATGAATTAATTGCTATGACAATAGCTGCTATGGCTTTGATTATTACATTTTTATTACTAGCTGATGCTTGCAACTTCATCCGCGTGGATTTCTCAGATTTTCCAGGATAAAAAGTAATCTATGTCACTAAAGCAACCCATGGCCATAGTCTACCACGCCGGCTATGTGCAGATTGGTAGACTTCACATACCTTTGAGAACATTATGGAGAACTCTCAGGCATTCAGGATTCCTCGCGATGTTTTCCTTCACCGTTAAAGCAAGTGATATTTAATTTCTTAAAACGCACATAACTCCGAATAGTTAGAGGTCCCGGGATCGAACCCCCGACCTCCGATTAGAAGGTGGACGTCATAACCACTAGGCTATTGTTATATATCGGTATGGCTCGTAGCGTATTATATTATTTAAATAATATGAAACTACTTGATTTAATTATTAAGCAATTTAATTAGACCAGAGTTAGTTATGGTTAAGTTATAATAATGACAAGATGATTTTCTACCAAAGACTATTGACACAGACCTTTTGCATGAAGATCGACACAGACTATATACCTATACTCATAACAGTCACATATCACAGTTTGCTCAAAATAAATGCAGTTAATATTAAAATAAATTGCGTAAATTCCGCATCAATATGGCAATAACAGGTTCAAATATTAGAGTTAGAACGCTAAAAGCTATTCTGTTTGCCTAGCAGGCCGTTTAGTGACCTCAACGGCAATTGCCTTCGCAACTGCTCTTGTGTAGATAATAGTTTATTACTTATAGCCAAAGCTAAAGACCTGCTTTTGTTTGCAGAACATATTTTGATTTTATTAAAAAGATAGTGGCATGCTCAGAATCAGTACCAATGGGAAATTATATTCTTGAAACAAACATGTAATTAGGTAACAAGACAATAATATAACGCATAAGGCAGGTGGGTAGGTCTTATAGCACAAGTAAAGGAAAAAATCCGAAAACCGCGAATTTGTTCATGAAATAGGTATTGCTATTTTCAACTTTCAAAATAAGCACCAAGTGGGGTATCATATGAAATGGCTTTACTTATGAATTCTAAAACAGATTTTTTATTCATTTTTTATGCATAATAGTTTTTCATTTATCGTGCAAAATGTCGAAAATATACGACTGTAGTACGGATCATTCGGTGGGCGAGTAGGACTCGCACTTGGCCGTTTTTTTGGTGATGGTTTGCCAATTGTTTAACTTGGAATTTATGGCTTCACTAACAATAATATTATGTACCTGTCTATTACAATATAGTGTGACTGCATAAGTAGAGCTTTACATTAATTGAATGCAGTTATGCAATAAAAGCGTGTCTTGTCGGTATTTAGGTATTACGTATTCAGCGTAACTATTTTGTAACGGGTCAATTGAATCGATGTATTTATTATGTGCTATATTGCGAAAGTTATGTTGTTAGTAGGTAAGTATTAATATTTGGTAGGTATACATTCTAACTACCTAGGCAATATGTTTAACCGCCTTTTATAAGAGGTGGAGTTCTCAATTAGGTGTGATTTTATTTTTGTGTATATGCACCGATTTCTCCGAGATTTCTGAATCGATGTCTTTAATCCTGAAGCTGAAGCAGAGACAGCACTTCTAAACCGTGAGGATTCAAGAACTGTTGATGATGAAATATTACTGTAAATACCAGGCATAAACTACATCATTGAACTTAGGGTCCTAACTAAATAATAGTTACAATTTTTTAACGATTTTCAATGTTCAGTAGGTGCAAATTCAATATGCTCGGTAGGTGTGAAACGTATTCGAATTTACGACCATTCTGATTTAAATCTACTTCCTAAATCATTGAGCTATTGAGACTTCAGTTTCAATGGTTAGAGCATATTTTTTGCAAAAATAATTCAATTGGAGAATCATTTGCAATCTCGATATCCAATCATAAAGTGAAAACGTTTATAGGAAAAAAACATTGAGTAGTAATAAGTACACTGATTTGCTAGGCGATTGAAAATAATATCGAGCTGGATCATTTCTGTTTATACTATACTACAGGCGTGGAGCTTAAGAGCAACAAAACTGCTAAAAACATGTTCCAATTTTGTGTTTGGTGTAAAAATGTGCTTACCTAAACAGACAGACGCACTTTCGCATTTATAATATTAGTACGGATATGGAATCCGTTTATTTTTACTAAGTACAGCTACGTCTTTACACTAAATTAAAAAAAAAAACTGTGGATGGAATTTAGTGCAAACTAGCTTATCCCCGCGACTTCGTCCGCGTGGACTACACAAAGAAACCCCTATTTTACCTTGATGACTTTCCAAAAATCCTTTCTTGGCGGATGTCTACGTTATAATACCTATCTGCATTCCAAATTTCAGCTCAGCTTTGCGTTGATAGATCGGTCAGTCAGTCAGTGACCTTTTCATTTTATATTTTAGATATACTACGTGCCTACACGACGCTAATGTCATTTGCTACGATTATAATGCTCGATGAGCATGAGCATCGTCCGGTACAATAATTTAAGAGTTCTAGATACAATCTACAAGGCTCGCTGTACACAAGAATCCTTGTGATCAAGCCAGATTCAATTCCAGATAGGTCGAACAAGGTGATGCTAGGAAAAATTATCCCCTCGTCCATGTTCTTTGGCAAACTATTTAAATACATAGGTATAATGTTGGATATAAATATTCATAACGTATGAAATATTTGCTGCGAGTTACTTTATGTAAGTTAAGATTGATTTTATTATATTCTATTAGCATAAATGCAGTCAGAGGTGTCTCGCAGATGGTTACAAAGATTAGTGAACATAAAAAGTTTGTGCACTTTCTAGAATGTTGTAACCAATTATATTTGTAGTAGATAATATTTATATGTTCAGAGCTAAACGCTGATATAAGTTTATTATAGAGAAATTGATCTAAAGGATAAGCGAGATAAATTAGAACAAAGGAGACGTGTGAAATATTACTCCATGTATAATTTTATGGAAGTTAAGATTGATTTTTATTAGCATAAAAAGTTGCAAGTAAACAGCTGCAATGATTAGTGCTCGTCATTAAAATGAGTTTTTGATCTTGTTCGAAATCATTTTGATTGTTAACAATGCATAGTATTATACTATAGATGCAAAAATGTATGAAGCTAATATCGCATAGGTATAGGTACAAGAGGAGATAAAATTATAATATTTGTGTCAACGTGAAAACAAAAAAATCAATGTTCATGTTAGCCAATAGTACCAATTCAGTTGAATTCAATCCATACTAATATTATAAATGCGAAAGTGTGCCTGTCTGTCTGTCTGTCTGTCTGCTAGCTTTTCACGGCTCTACTATTCAATCGATTTTAACGAAATTTGGTACAGAGATAGTTTGGATCCCGGGGAAGGACATAGGCTACTTTTTATCCCGGAAAATCAAAGAGTTCCCACGGGATTCTTAAAAACCTAATTCCACGCGGACGAAGTCGCGGGCATCAGCTATCCATACTTACATATACTATAATATTATAAATGCGAAAGTGTGTCTGTCTGTCCGTCTGTCTGTCTGTCTGTCTGTCTGTCTGTCTGTCTGTCTGCTAGCTTTTCACGGCTCAACCGTTCAACCGATTTAACGAAATTTGGTACAGAGATAGTTTGTATCCCGGGGAAGGACATAGGCTACTTTTTATCCCGGAAAATCAAAGAGTTCCCATGGGATTCTTAATAACCTAATTCCACGCGGACGAAGTCGCGGGCATCAGCTAGTATATAATAAAGTAAACTTAATTGAGGTCTAAACCTAATGCCCTCTAAATACAGAACATACTAAAAAGATAACATTATATTTAGACTTGTCATTTTAATTCTAAGATAGACTGAGATGTGTACCTACAACAGAATACCAATATACACCTCACTTACGGCATTCTAGTCTTTTGAACGGTAACTTGTCAGTAAAATATTAATGCCTAATAGAATCAATGATATGAAATAATATACCTAAACCTAATAATGTATTATTTGCAATACACAAAGGTTGATATATGCTAGTGTCTTCAGAGAGACCACTGTATGTAAATAGGATATTGAATTTAGTGACATCTAACCTTTGAATCGATTGTATCATCCTGATGTATGGCCGGTTATCTAATATGCGATTTGAATGGGCGAGCCTGCTTGATAATATTTTATAAATCATTAACGTATTATTTATTGCAAATAACCTAGTAGACGTCCGCTACTTCATTCATGTGCGTATAAATTATATTATGAATTTATTATTCTACTTACTCCTGGATGGGAATAAAAGAAAACGTCATTGAATCATTGAACACTTAAATCACAATGAAAACATCATAGAAATATTAAGTAAACAGAACCAATCATCATAAAATATCAACAAAAAACTCCTAATCTTTAAAGTTTAAAGGAAAAGAGTTAAAACAGAGAGCGGGGCAAATAGTGGTTGACAAAAGGTATGAAATAAAAATCCTACTAATATTATAAATGTGAAAGTGTGAATGTTTGGATGTTTGGATGTTTAGATGTTTGGATGTTTGGATGTTTGTTACTCAATCACGCAAAAACGGCTGAACGGATTTGGTTGAAATTTGGAATGGAGATAGATTATACCCTGGAGTCACATAGGCTACTTTTTGTCCCGGAAAATCAAAGAGTGCCCACGGGATTTTTGAAAACCTAATTCCACGCCGACGAAGTCGCGGGCATCAGCTAGTAACTAAAATAAATCAGAACGAAAGAAGAAAAAGCAAGTACAGTGTGTAAAACTGCAGGTATGTAAAATGTATGTGAAACGAATAATCGTAGTTTTCTGACTTTTTAATTTCCGTTGAAGTCCAACTAATTATTTATTATTACCGAGCCTTTAACTACTAATTAAGTAGTTCATTAAACTCCGTGAGATTTGTAAGTTCGTGGAATTATTAAAACCAGTTTTAAATTAACATGACTATCTTTTTGCGCTAGGAGAAATCTTTCTTAAATCGTTAAATGATTATGTAGACACGTTTTATTAAGATTCTGTACTAAGATAAAATATTATGGATCATTTTATTGCTATGATGCTAGTAGCGTAATCATAGATTAAAGTTTTATTAGGTACTGAAGTTAATATAATTTGTGTAAGCTATGAAAATAAGTTTCATGTGGGGTGGGAGAGTTTATTGGATGGTTGAAGGAAAACATTATAAGTACGTTAATGTTAATGTTAATGATTAGATTATGTTGTATTATGATTATCATTATAATAAGGACTTATAGACACAACCCGCAAAAATCTCACAGAAATAACAGCAAGAAACGCACGCAACGCACGCTTTTTTATCGTTGACTTGTTTTCCTGCGGGTCTCTCCATATGCGGTCGCTATAAATTAGAAATAATAGGTACCTAAACGAGTTGTCACTCTCAATTAAAAGATCGAAACCATAAGATATTTTTCGCATTTTTTGTTCCCTTTCAGTAAATACAATGCAACTTTCTTACACACAGACAGTTCACATCGTCGACGCGACAACGCGACGCTTCGGTATTACATCAAATCAAAACAAAATAAAAAAATGATGAATCGTCGATTCGCGTGAGTGAAGCAATTGAGCCGGTATTCAAATGGCTGATGATGAATTAATCGTTCAAAGTTTTCTACTAAAAAATATCATTAAATGAAACCAATATTTTATCAGTGCTCAGTTTTCATTTGCTAGTTATAATGGTTGATCTCTGTAGAAAGTGTTAACAGTTGACAGCTGTTATAGGTTTACAACTTAAGTTTGGTACAGAAATATTTGCAATCAATGATTAAGTTTTTGCGGATTGTATACTATGTCCTACTTTGTACAAAAGAGAGAAAGCTTACAAATCAAGCGCTGTATCTAGTTATGTTTTTGAGAGGTTATATTTTATTGATTTAAGTAGTATGTCGATATCCCATTGAAATGTTTATTATAAAAGACATATAATTCAAAAGACCTAGGAGAAATATCTACTTATCTCTAGGTAGATGATGCCCGCATTTTCATTTTCGTGTCGTGAATATAGATTTTATAAAAAATCCGCGGAAACTCTTTGATTTTACGGGATTGTATATTGAATGTAGCCTGTCTGCTAATTAAGGTAAATAAGTCATCGTCGTCGTCGTCATCAGCGAAATCAGTTCAGTCAGTGTGGGGTGAAGGAGTACAAAACATCCAAACTATTTATAATATTACATCAGGGTGCACTTATTAGAATTTGCTCTCAAATAACGAAGAACTTACTTTATTAGCGTCGATGTGGCTTTACATTTTAGCTAGTAGAACTAGATGTTTCTAGAAAGTATTATAGGTTTATACGTAAGCTTCAGACAATGTTAGCCATTGATGTTAGCAATTAAACCTGAGCGCTCTGTTCCTTGTTGCGTGTAGGGGGCGGTTTTATTCGTAATAGCCACCATGATCCAAACAAACATCTAAACAAACGTTCTTCCCAGGGTTGGGGGCAATACGCAGATAAACTTTCAGCTTTTATAAAATAAGGAATGTGTGGCACGCGTTGGCTCTCGCTCTATAATGTTTCATGTTCATTGCTTTTCCTGCAAATATAAAACAATCGAGAGGGATGACATAGTTGCTGTTATGAAATTTTTTAACAAAATTATCTGTGGCTATCGAAGTAAAATTAACCTTAACATTGTAACATTCCTTATTCAATTTAATATCTCCATAACGACATAACCCGCCGCCGCGGCCGGTCAGCGTTCGGAAAAAGCCTTTTTGTCCGGCCTTTGCCCTGTAGCAATAAAAAGATTCTTATTACACAACTTCGCCGACAGATTTCCGGTCGTTTTGTGCTTGATTCAAACTAGCTAATTCTCGCGACTTTGTCTGAGCAAGACCTTCGTGATATAATAAACTTTGTAGGTACGAGAAAAAAGGTGTTTTATAATATTATGTAGCATGTGCACTGATTCATGAATATGGTTTTATGAGTGCCACACTCTGGGTCTGCATGAGAGTGAGTTTTTTTAAAAAGAGTAAATTATTATGTAGGAGTAGGTAGGTAGATAGATTCCACATAACTGTTTTAATATTGATTTAGGTATTGCATATAATTGCTACAAGAGAAAAAGGATTTTTTTTTGTGGTTATTGTAGACTCTACATAACCGATTTGATAGGTATACATGTACAGACACGCATTTCAGTTCAAATATTTTGCATAAACGTAGAGCCATTGCATGTTTCGCTAATATAATACTGAGTTAATGATACACGAAATTTCGTTGTAAGCAGGCAATTCGCGAGGGATTCGGGTCTTTTTGTGGGCAGAATCTTTGATTACATATTTACCTATCGTCTGGCGGCCTCTGGAATATTCCAGCTCATTTTGAAATAATTGGTTTATTAAGGCGTGCGTTGTTAGTAGGTGTGCCTCGGAAAGGTTACATTGAGTCTCCGTTGTGATTAAGCAAATTGTGAATTCCAGTTACAGAAGGGTGTGGTATGGTCTAAGTTTCGATAACGATCAAACTATTATGGTAAAGTATCAGTAATGATATTTAGTATGGGTAAATGCTTTTTAGCAAACAAATCTCATGCATGGAAGTTTACGCTTGCGTTTTGATTACGTATGGTGATTCGAAGTTCCTAAATGATCTATTTATCTATTACACTATCTATACCTTTTATTATAGGAAATACAAGTTTAGTAAGGAGTAAATTCAGTTCATTTTGTATGTGAGTTTGTTGTTATTTTGTAGGTACTTATCGTTCTGAGTATTTAAGTTTTTTTTGGTGTTGTACTTTAATTTCTATTACCTAAACTAAGATAATGTGCATAATGCAGTAGCTATCCAGCTAAGCTAGTCCTACTACCTAAATACCTACTGTGATTAAATTCGAATCTTTTTAACATTTATTGTGACAGTTTGACTTCTGGTAGAAATGTAACTGCCCTAGCAGCAGATAAGGGATGATGTATGCCAACACGTGGTGGGCACGAGCCGTGCCACGTACGAGGCGCGGGCGAGGCACGGATTCAAAACATCGCGAACATTTTATATGAAGCAGTTCAGCTTCACCATGCCGTGTCCGGACGCCACACGGTGAAGCATGAACTGCTTCATATGAAATGTTTGTGATGTTTTGAACACGTGCCTTATCCGCACCTCGTACCTACGTGGCACGGCCCGCGGCCGCCACGTGTTGGCATAAATCATACCTCATCTTTAAAATGTATCTTTAAAAGTTACAAATTTACCCGAAATTTATTTAAATCTGAGTCAACATATTTGCAAAAGAAAGTAGGTAGGTAATTATTAATAAAATTGAA
The DNA here is from genome assembly GCF_902806685.2 of Maniola hyperantus. Lineage (NCBI taxonomy): Eukaryota > Metazoa > Arthropoda > Insecta > Lepidoptera > Nymphalidae > Maniola > Maniola hyperantus. The sequence continues at coordinate 8,135,549 of NC_048550.1, forward strand.
ACGTGAAAGTTTAGTTTACTTTGTGAATCAAAGCTTACACTTGAGATGTTAGTGAATCAGCCTCTGAATTAATCACTTAATTGTTTCAAGTAGCGTATCTGCTAGATACATTTAATAGAATAATAAACTCACGGGCTTGCAGTTCTCAGTTCTCACACCCACGCTTATCGCCAACTAAAATACGATCTAGTCGGGCCTAAATCCTTCTGTGGTATCTGTCGATGGCTTGATAGATACGAGTGATTACTTGGGTTATTTACTGTACATGTAATTGATTCTTTTATGTTTGTCTGAACAACTGTATTATTGATTTTATTTCGGAGCCTGTTGTTTTTAAAAGCCCGCAAAGTTTTAATTACAAAGAATAGTCATATAGATTTAAATTACGATAGTATTTTATCCATACTTTGATTGTTATAGCAGTATTTCAGAGTTAGGCCAACTTATGTCTTTACAAAGATCTTGAGCGTCACCTATTTCGGTTAAAAATGAGAAAACTATTTTTATTAAAGTTATGAATACCAATAAGCATTAAATTATATATAGAAAATTTCTACGGCTATACTAAACGGCTTAAAAGCATAAGATTGTAGTACACCTAGTCAACTTCGCTAACTCATCAATCTCAGAAAGTTCAGAGTCACTCAGCGGGCGAAAAACCAATAGATGCTGCTCTTTACGTTGTGTTGGAAGACCCCGCACTAGGTGGACAGTCGAAATCAAACGAATCGAAGGGCGCCGCTAGATTGAGGCGATGCAAGACTTTGACGTTTGCAAGTTCCTACAAGACCTTACCTATGTCCAGCGGTGGACGTCTAACAGACGATGAGGATGATGGCGATAGTCACCTTCATCAGGTTCACAGAAAAAAATGTAGTTTCTTAGATTATCATTTTTGCGTTGTTTTTTTAAAACTTTGTTTTCTTTATCTGTCATTATCATTCGCAATACTCGTATTTACTCTAATTGAGTAAACAATTAAGTGAAGTAGACAATATGACAATGCCCGACCCCGATGTGCCGTGGAAACTGTCACGCCGCTTTCCTTTGATGTCGCTCTGCCTTTCTTGTTATTACTTACATCCGCACATTCTGACATATGAATAGTTTGAATTATAGGGAAGTGTAGCGCTGAAGGAAGGCAGTTAGGAAACTTCTAAGAAGAAGTTGTTAAAGAGAGCATACATCATTCTCAAAGGAAGCTGAACGTAATTTAGAGCCAGATTCCCTTTTCGTTACTTTTTTTTAGTACATGAACTCGTTTACTCCTTATGGTCTACCATATCTATGATTTTCTTTTTTGGCTTCCTGCTTTCATTGGTTGAAACTACATGAAGTATTGTTGAAATAAATTACTTATGTAGTAGGTACATTTTATTTGGATATAAAAGGATTTATTTTTTAAGGTAATTTGATTTTATATTGTCATTAAGTTTAATTGATTAATAAAATTATTTTTTCTGCTAAACGTATAGCCAATAAGATGAATGTGAAGTTTAAATAACAATTTTGTATTTCGTCAAATGATTACTAAAACGCTTTAAAACGATTGCCAAAATGTCATCACTACCATTCGCACTTAATTTCTTAAAACGTTTTGACGAATAAAAATCATTGAATCACGTTTTGCTGCTGTTTCGTTTACTGCCGCGTTTAGACTACGTCAATGAAATGAGATGAAATGAAATGAATTTAATTCATGTAGGACAGCATGTGCCATTTATGATAGGTGTAGATACTGCACAATGAGATCTGTAGAGCATACTTTGACTTTGCTCAGCTTTCACTTTAAGTAAAGTTAAGAGTTAAAATGAGTGTGTCTAAAAAGGTCTAAAAGAAATCGAATCTCGTTATCTCGTTTTAATTGAGACTGAAATAACACCAAGAGTTTTTGAAGAAGGTTGGCTAATTCACGTTTATTTTTGCTTGCCTATCGATATTATGAGACTCTACAAGTTTTAAACGTTATTTTAAAAAGATCTCATTTAATTACAAAACTTGATTTTGATTTCAAAATGAAGAGAGAGTTTTTGGTTAAAATCTAGACTTTCAATGTAAGTAGTACACTACACATATTTTAGCTTTTTGTTTACTATTCTTGCCTTACCTTCACTTCATTCAATGACGACCGTGTACGTAGGTACGCGGCATTATGCGAAACATAAACACGATGTTACTATCTAGATGACGCTGTCAAAATCTTCTCATTCCATCTGAAATGTTAAAATAACTGTATCCCAAATTCCGTGCAAGGTCTCTGACCTTCACAATCCCATTTCCCACTATAATATAAACTAATTATCAAGAATTCAAGTACATTATCGTGAACCACTCGAGTACGATGGTTCGTATCACAGCTTCCCAAAAAATTTATAAGGTTGATGACTCCGACGATTAGATAAGAATTTGTAACTATTCAATGCAGCATCGAGTAGAGGCAATGAAATGTGCTTTATTTTTAATTATGGAAAGTTTAAATTTCTTTGATAAAGACTTACATGTCTAAATTCGTATAGTAAAATTAGACCACCTATACTTTGATCATTGATGTTCAATCTTTTGGGTAGATAATAGGAGATATAATATGTTACAAGTAGCGAGTGTTACCTATTATACTCGCTTGCTATTTCGCTTGCGTGTTCTCATCTGATCTAAGTATAGAGGCGAAAGCTTAACAAAAAGACAAGTTTTTAAGTTCAAGGGCATTCGAACTCTTAGTAAGTTTTGTTATTGTTATTGTAGATATTTACATGAACATCAGCTTGTTTTATTGAATTACTAGCTGACCCGGCGAACTTCGTACCGCCTAGCAGTCGATTCTTTAATTATTTATTATTTAATAATTTAAATTTTTTAAATTTTTCGCTACGTAAGAACATGGCCTCGTACTTCAAGGGATATTATAAAAAAACGAATTAGCGAAATCGGTTTACTTCAACTATTGTAGAACTTTGAAGTTTGAATATGCCTTGGAAAAGTTTTTCTATTTCCGAAACCATTTTTAATTAAGACGGATCCTATCAAACTTTGGATTGTTCAAATTCTAATTAGAAATTCGAGGCCATTTTATAATTTTTCATAAAGTAGATACCTATTATTGGGTAATGGTGGGTATTAATGAATAGGAAAATTGTAAAGTCGAAAAAAAAGCCTTTAGCAGTAAGTATTTACAATAAAGAGGTATTTTTCGCACTCCTTCTTCCGCATTTGTATTCCCTTGTAGAGACTAGCGAGTACGGTGCCGTGGGAGTGCTTGATTCTGTATAATTATTGCTTACAATAAGAAATTGAAGCACACGCATTTCATTTTACCGCCGGATAAAGGTTAAGTTGAAATGAATTAATGTTAATCATAGATACTCGTGCCATAAATAATATAGGGGTAAGTGCTTATCATGTAGTCATTTCGCTATAATTTGTTAAGTACCTACTATTTTTTCAAGAAAGGTTATTAATTCAGCTCTCATAAATAAAAAGCCATTTTCAATTTTGGAAATTATTTGAGTCGAGTCTACTGTAAAAGTGCGAGTCGGACTCGCACACGATTGCGGACTATCGTACAAGATATAACACTATGTAGCTAAGTATACTTTTTAATTTTTTAAAGCATAGCAGCCATTTTTAAAATCGCCATCATGGTCTTTTTGTTATTTGCCGTTGCAGCGGCAACTTGTACGGTTATTAATTTCAACTGTTACAGTTCGTGAGATACAGCCCACTGATAGACAGACGGACGGACAGTGGAGGCTTAGTAAAAGGATCCCTTAGTAATTCGGGTACGGAACCCTAAAACTTTAGTCCGTCTCGCACTTAACTTTATTATGTTAAGTTATAATTAAACATCTTACATGTTACTAAACAGTGTGATAATGAAAAGCACATTTGTGTCTGGTCTTGTATTCTTCGACATAATCACGATAAGCTTAAAGAGTACACACGGTTTCTTAGTAAAACGGAGACAACAAATTCGCAGGCTTAATTATAAAATATCGTTGAAAAAATAAATGTATAAAAACGGCATAGAGGGACGTAGACGCATATGCCAATGGTCTGTCGAGATAGCGTTTATATTTAGAAAAAGCACTTTATTTAATTCACCGCCGGACTTAAGGTTCAGATAAAACGTTCCAGAACGGTCAAGTTAAAGTGTCGTAAGTTACAAAACGAGATAATCTTATTAAATGTAATTTTTGTAAAAAAAATACTTTAATGACACACGATTTCATGCTGCTGCCAGAAACTGTTTTAGCCATCATAGTATGTGAAAGTTTGGATATTTGAATGTTCGTTATTTCTTCACACAACAATGAGTGAACTGATTTGGCTGAAATTTGAAATGGAGATAGCTTATACCCTGAATTAATTAAGTACATAGGCTACATTTCATCCCGGAATATCTGAAAGAGTTCTCACCAGATTTTTAGAAACCTACAATTATTCACGTGGACGAAATCACAAACATCATCTAATAACTGCTGGAATATGTCTGCTGACAGATTCTCATATTTTAAAATATGTTATGTCGCACTATGTTGTTCTGGCGTCAATGAAGCTTAATTAAAGCTATAAATTAGTAAGTTATCATTAATTATTGCAAAGATTTTATATTATTACGATTACCTACCTATTACACAAATATTCACTTTATGCGAGTAACTAAAGCTCCGGTTATGAGGAAAAATAACCTTCTTAATTGGCGTTTTAAAGTTGTACCGTATCAAAAAGAGTATAAAAATGCATTTTTATTTTAAAAAACCGGCCAAGTGCGAGTCAGACTCGCGCACTGAAGGTTCCGTACTTTATTCGTATCTTTTCGATATTTTGCACGATAAATCGAAAACTGTTTTTGTTCATGAACACATTTTAATTTTTTTTGTGATTTAACCACAAATTCACGTTCTTCAGATTTTTCCCCTTATGTCTACTATAATACCTACCTACCTGATAAATTTCATGATTCTAGATCAACGGGAAGCATCCTGTAGGTTTCTTGACAGACAACGAATTTATCCTATAAGGTTTCAGTTTTTCCTTTTGAGGTACGGAACCCTAAAAAAAGCTTTATTCGCCCGTTATCATAGCTTTACAGGAGATAGTATAGCGATCTCAAGTTCCAGTCAACGTTGAGGTGGCCGTGGGGACGCGCGTCTCAGTACATTCGAACATTCGAAAGCGTGTAGCAAACGGTTTCAGACTCAAATAAAAGTAGTAAAGTTATATCCAAGAAAAACAAAATATTATGATAATGTGATTAGTGAATATTCAGTGCTTTATTGAGTGACAAACTTTGATAAAAAGCTGGAATCAGACAGGTAAGGCAATTAAAAAAAAATAAGAATAATTAACATTCGAGATAATATTTTCAGGTAACCAATGTAAATGAAAGCTTCAGACACTAAATAATTTTTCGCTTTTACTATTACGTGTAATATTTAACATAAAAAAGTGTTAAGTAATTGTTAAGTAAGCGCATCCGTTTTGCCTAATTAACACAGGAAATTGATATACTTGTACCGATCTATTAAGTAGCTTAATATTTGAATTAAATTGCTTAATATGGAGACGGATATACCTACTTATATTTAAATTTTATGTTATTTAAAAATACTTACCAAGCCTTAATATGGTTTTTGGGACTATTTGCACTTATAGTTATTTATTTTTAATGTTAAACTGATACTCAATCGTTCATTAAGATATATTTGTTATGAAACTTGAACTATAATTAAGATCATAAAGTTAAAATATTCATCGTCTCACTTAATTAGATATGGATTTTAAGTATCAAAGATCTATAATTGGTACCTAGTAAAGTTGTTTCTGATACCAGTTAATTACTATCGAGTATCGACACAAAGTTCGGTTTGAAAGCCAACCAAGCTGCTCTCAGGAATTTTAAAGCTCGTCTGACCGGCCTGGAGCAGGGAAGCCGCCATCTTTAGATGAACTCTCCAACCTGTTTCATTTCTGCACATTCTAGCCAAAAAACTTAAAACTTGCAAACTAATATTATAAGAATATGAAAGCTTATTTTAACAATAAAAGCTACAAAGTTTTCCCAAGGTTTGCGCCATGCTTGGCAGGATAATATGTGATTACCTAATGTAAATAATAATATCTACCTACGTGTACCATATCCAAGCAAAATACATTTATTATGAAATATAATTATTATGATTATAATTATGAAGGTTTTACAATATATAGCTGTGAGAAACTGAGATCCTTTGAAAAACTTGAATAAGTATATTACAATTATTTCTTTACACGTAAACCTTTTTCCAAACTGACAAATTGGCCACACTTCCAGACTGTAGGTCTACGCATTTAGGTGGTTGACAAAATTGTTACAATTGAATGATACAAAAGTTTTATTTTAAACATGACGAGAGTAATTTGAAGGGATTTCTTATATATGTATAAGTATATGTGTAATACCCTATATGTATATATATATATATATATATATATATATATATATATATATATCATATTTATTACTCTACTAATAATGAAGTTTTTTATTTTTATTTTAGTTGATTTTTATATTATAGAGAACACTTTCGTTGTCGGGTCGTGACTAGGGCTCTGCCTGAAAATCAGCGCTGCAGTAGTCAAATACTGCAGCATCATGCTGAGGCAGTAGCCTTTTCAGCTCAAACAAGACATCATTTTTCTTTTGAGTACTGTCGAGCTCGTAGTTTTAAGTTTTACCTAGTTTTAATTTGTAACATTTGGTTTGTATGTTTTGCTTTTTTTGTCTTTCTTGTTTTGTGAGCTGAATAAACTTAATTAATTAATTAATTTATTTAATAAGATTTTTTTTATTGAATTATTAGCGGCAAGCCTCGACTTTACCCCGGTTGAACTACATAATGTTAGATAGCCTTTGTCCATCTGAAATAATGAAAAAATGAAATAATGATTCTTTTATAATCTAAATTATATAAAAGGAAAGGTGACTGACTGACTGACTGATCTATCAACGCACAGCTAAAACTACTGCACAAATCAGGCTGAAATTTGGCATGCAGATAGCTATTATGACGTAGCTATCCGCTAAGAGAGGATTTTTGAAAATTCAACCCCTTAAGGGGGTGAAATAGGGGGTTGAAATTTGTGTGGTCCACGCGTACGAAGTAGCAAGCTTATGCCAGTATTAGAATAGATTAAAAGAGAGTAACTATTTTTATTTTTTATTTTTTTTAGTTTAGTGTTGTTATAATCATATTCTGTCTTTTCCAGCCACTTTCAGAACAAGAATTTTCTTCGTTTTACCTTTCAAGTGTCATTCAAACAAATGAAAATTATTTTAATATCTACTTAATTAATTTGAGGAATGAAATAAATATAGTGTCTAAGTATTACCAGTATGATTAAGTAAGTTCTTGGTACTTACAGCGTTTACAGGATGTAGTAAGTCACAGCTTTTTAAAACCAGCTAATTTGCATATTCATCAGGATTCATATTTCATACAGTATTCATTGCATAGAATTTATACTTGTTGTAGAATCTGCTAATGATTTATCATCTTTCTAACTTGCTATCCACCGTATCTTGTTTCATGCTAACGTAAATATTTCAGTACTACTTAGATGATGTCCGCGACTTCGTCTGTGTGGATTTAGATTTTTAAAAATCCCAATGGGATTTTTCGATTTTCCGGAATAAAATTTAGCCTACGTTCCTATACAGGATGCAAGCTATCTCTGTACCAAGTAGCTGATGCCCTCAACTTCATTGACGTAAAAATAAGTGTTTTAATAAATCTTTCTTTGATTTTCCGGGACGAACTTTCTATGTCTATCCCCAGAATGTAAGTTATCTCAGTAGGTATCTTTCGTCAAAATTGGTTAGATGCATGGGCTGTCAAAATTGGTTAGACGCATAGGCCGTGAAAAGCTGGCGAACAAACAAATAGACAGACAGACAAATAGCCAGACAAACAGATATGCAGACAGACATCCATTTGTATTTATAATATTAGTATGGATGAATTCATGACGCTTTTGTCGTAGTATGCACTGGTATAATATTCCGAGACGTTGAATAAAAGTTGAGAGCTCAAGGCGGCTGGTCGCAAATTACGAGTATTTAAATGAAACTGGCTTGTTTTAGCGATGGTAAAAAATTACACACGAATGGCAACATTATTATTCTGTTTTCGGTTGAAATGTCATCGCGTGACTCATTTGTTTCTATGGTAGTCTAATGTCAGTGTTTTAAGGAGCCTAAGGTGTGGTTAGGTCGGCAGAAGGTTGTTATGTAAATTATTTTGACTATCCCAGATTGTTTTAATCAAAAGGTCGAGGTCATCTATGCTCAATGTAAAACATAATAATATCATAAAATGCTAGTTAATTAAAATTGAGTAGTTGCTTACCACAAAATCTATTATTAGTACTATCGACTTAGGTATAGGTAGGTATTTTTGGGAGCATTATAATAGGACAATTACTTCGACATATACATGTCATTATTGGCTGAAATTAATAATATTTTCTTCTTCTTATTTTGCTTTGTGGCTTTCACTATTTATAATATCAATCCTACCTTTAATCTGTTAATAGTTTACTGTAACGTTGTTATTCTTTTGTCAAAAATGTAAGTAAGATATCGACAGATTACGTATAGATTTATTAATTATTAATTTAGTACGTTAGTCTGTGGTGACCTATTTGTTCGAACGACAAATGGTAATAAGTTTAACGAGGTACTTAAATAAGTTAAATCTTGACATTTCTGTAGTTTATAGACGATCATTATTGAAACACGACTGGGTATTTAATAGTTGTTGGTTATTATTAAAAGCAAATAAATTAATCATAATACTAATAGATAAAATCCATATCCGAAATTATATTAATTATAAAATATATGAATATGTGTGTATGTCTGTCTGTTTGTCACGGTTCATCCGCCTAAACGATTTTAACAAAATTTTATGGACGGAGACGAATAAAGGCTAAATACTTTTGACTGTGGAAAATCAAAGAGTTCCCACAGGATTTTTAAAAGCCTAAAATCCACCTGGCGAGGCTTGCATCAGCTATTATTGAATAATTAAGATAAAATTTTCTTAAATGAAATAGTAAGAAATGACGATTAATCGTATAGTAGGTAATTGCAATTTCACAGTATTGGTTTGAAAGCATTCATAGCGCCATATGAAGTAGTTATGTAGTTATAATTGTTTTGAACTACTTGCTGCATCCTCCTCCTCAATTGACACTTGGATGATTATTTTAAAAGAGAAATCGGATTGTTTTGGTTCAGATATTGATAGAGCTAACAGGTTAATTACACTTCCTATAATTATATGTTACGAAACACCTACACAATTTGGGATGTTACGTTCTTTAAAAGTTTGAAAAATCATTAACTATCTTATGATATATATCTAGAAGATAAAGACGTAATATTTTTATGCATAACTTTCTGTAGGATTTCATGATGACTGAAGAATTATGATTCCTGTTTTATCGTAATTTTTCGAATTGGGTAGAGTTTTGAGACGGGCCGGTAAAGAGTTTAAATATGTTTGCGTACCGGACGGTTCTAATATTGTCAAAACGATTGAAAGATAAAAGTCATCATCATCATTAACAAGATCAACCCATCACCGGCTCACTACTGAGAACGAGTCTCCTCCCGCAGTAAGAAGGGTTTGGCCATATTCTACCACGGTGGCCAAGTGCGGATTGGCAGGCTTCACAAACTTTTGAGAACATTATGGACCGCCCGACATTATAACCGTTGTTTTAGTTAGCCAAAAGCAATATTTGTTTCCGTAATTAATTTTTATCACGAAAACAAATGCCATAGTAGTCAATGCTTTAGAAATATTGCTTTATTTTTAAACTAGCTTATGCTCACGACTTCATCCGCGTGGACTACACAAATTTCAAACCCCTATTTCACCCCCTTAAATTTTTTAAAAATCCTTTTGTTAGCGGATACCTACGTCATGAAAGCTATCTGCATGCCAAATTTCAGTCCAATCCGTCCAGTAGCCCTGTGCGTTGATAGATCAGTCAGTCAGTCAGTCATCTTTTCCTTTTATATGGGTATTTAGATATTAATCCTAAACAAATCGCATTGTGTCAATCTAAAACTGCATAACAAAATTTGCTAGTGAATCGTCACGCCACTTTTGTTTTTAAATTAATTTTGAGGTTAAAAAAATTATCTTACTTTTACTTTTAGGAAAGGCTATCGAGAAGCATACATCGCTTACATGTAAGATTTTTCCCACGAAAGTTTGCCACTCAGTCTGCGTTGTACCTAAGAACTTGTATCTCCCATATCTGCTATTATCAATAATAATTTATTTCTTAACGGCTTTAATTTCTCTCTTGGGCGGTGTACGTGTAATTCAACGGATAATTGCGCAGTTTAGTAGCGAGTGACAGGAGTGCGATGTTATCACGTTTGATGAATCGCCTCCCCTTGCACTGCGGATAGCTTATTGATGCGTTGACTTGCGCGTGATTGCCTCTCACATACAAACCACCAGCGTTAAGATTGTAGTTTATCAATCACTATAGCGGATACCTACCCGGCGTGTGCTACCACGGCAATAGAAACTTGCCTTATTCCTTTTTTTACTGGTCTAAAACCATCTTCGCATTGTTGCCTTTCTAATAAAACTGGTTTGAGGTACATAGGTTGGATGGTTTCAAAGACTATAACGGATATAGGTAGAAACATTTTTGTGTTTTATATAGTACGCGACAGGTCGAAATCGGGGAGGGAACGCCCTGCACGCCCGTGCTAACCCTCTGCGGGTGAGCGCGGGTGATGGGCGGTTGTGCGGGTTATCCCCCCGCCTCATACTCCGATTGCCATCTCAACCTGTCGCGCACTATAGATAGATTGATGATATTTACAGTAACGTTGACGTTTGTATTTATTTTTATAATATTTTTTTAAAGTGGAAATACGACTACAGTACCGCCAACTTATCTGTTCAGGTGACAGCGTCGCTAGTGGAGAATTTGGTATTGCTATTTTTACGAAATTCACTAAGACAAAATGGAATTAAATTTTTTTCAACATAGCGAAGATTTAATATAATATTAGTTGATGACCGCGACTTCGTCCGCGTGGATTTTGAAACGGCGGGCTGACGCCGCTCTAGTTCCAATTTTGCCAACCTGAACAGATAAGCTGTTGGTGGCACTGTAAGTATGTATTAAATAAATAAAAAACGTTTATTGATTATATTAAAAATACGTATAATTTAAGTATTACATAAACATGAAATCTATAAGCACAAGTATTAATGCCAAGGCGGTAAGAACAAATCACAGTAACGTGGGTTCATAACGTGATTGTAATGACCGTTGGAGCGAAGCCAAGCATCACAAACCAAGTCACTTTACGAAATTGATACAACCAATCTAATGTACAAAGATTGGGAGATTACTTTTGAAAATAATAATAAGCAGTTCTATAATAGCACCGCATAGAGTCTCAGCTTTGATAAAAACAGATCATACAGGTTTGCCTCGAGGTCCGTTTCGCAAGGTTAGGTCCAGGTTTTAGGAGTATAAAGTCAGCCCTCCGTCTCTCTCAGCATAAGGTATTATGTTCTCTGTATTTACGTAGATACTATTTTCAATGGCCTAATATGGTATAGTTTGCTACTTACTTTTTGATATGTATCTATTATCACTAGCTATAACCTGCCCCGACTTCGCTCGAGTGGAATTTTTGTAAAACGGTCAAAAATCCTGAAACACGCCCTTTCATTCATTTTTGATAAGCCCCATAACTTAAAAAAGTACGGACTTTTATATACAAATTTTCACTACCTACCTGTTCAACCCCATCAGAGTTGTAATTTCCTGAAATTCTGAAAGAAGTATTTCTTTATTTTTAACCGAAAACCCAAATATATAAATTTTTTGTGATTTAGCTTGATGAACTTTCATACATTTTATCCCTTGTTTAACCTCCTTGACAGTGGTATTTCCAAAAATCCTACGTCAAAAAAAGAACCTGTTGTGAAAAATTTCAAGTTTCTAACCTCACACAGTGCGTTGATATGGTTGCCAAATCAGTTAGGACAAGTCTTTTTAAATGTATAGATAATTCGTTCGTAACATAATTGAAAAATCTGTTGAAGCGGAACACATGTCACCTTGTGATGTTGATACGACGCACGCTCACCTTTCACCCACTCTTGTCAAACTAAACTTAAATAGAAAATGCGACGTGATAATGACCGGTGATGTAGCATGACTGACATTGCGTAATCCAGCAAAATGTACTTTATTGTCTGCCACTTGTAACACTTCACTTCACTCGAATTCACCTGCTACCGATTTTACGGAGTCTATTCCAATTCGGGCTTCTAACTAATCTACAATGAGATGATAGTCATTCCTTTTTGTAACGTTTAATGCAATTTTTTATCCGCGTCTGTTGCGATTCGTATCGTATCGAATTTGGTTTCTTTGGTTGTGCTAGCTTCTAAGAATCCTTTTAAAGTTTATTTTTCAATCTGGAAAAATTTCTTTACGTAATTTTATTATAGCTTCCTGAAATCTATCATTTTGTAAATTTTGTAAAAATAAATATGATATAGAAAATCTGTTTATTTTAGAAAATATTAAAATCTTAGCACTGATTTATTCGAAATAAATTCAAAAATTTAAGTGGAGATTAAACTCATTGAATTTTTGAGATTAGCTTACTCTACTACTTCAATACTTTAAATCTTCACTTTTTTAAAATCAGTTTCGAACAACTCAGCGTCAGTCTCAAAACCTACATTTGGTAGGTAATAGGTATTATACCTATATAAGCTTATTCCCACGACTTCGTCCGCATGGACTAAACACATTTCAAACCCCCCTAGTTTACATCCAGGGGTTGTATTATAAAACATCCTTTCTTAGCGGATGTCTACGTCTTAATTGCTATCTGCCAAATTTCAGCCCGATCCGTTCAGTAATTTGAGCTGTGTGTTGATAGATCAGTCAGTCAGTCAGTCAGTCAATTCCTTAGCCGCAATATGAGTAGTTTCACGTCTAACAGGATGTGAATGGGCATTATACTGAACGTGAACTGTCGTCAAGTATGTGTCTGACTACAAATGACATCTGTACGTCCAACATAAATTTAATGTAATTTTAATATTATTCAAATTAGCTATGATTAAATCACTGTACGTGTGGGTATGTACTCAAACTTGGTTTAATACTTTCTAAGACTGCATTGTTATTTTTATTACTTGGTTCGTTTATCTAAAAATGATCATAAAAATATGTATGTGAGTAGGTATATAGATAATAGAATTCGAACTTCATATTGTATTTTTTAGTGAAAACTATTTAAATCTTTATGCAATAAGTACATAAAAACTTGAAATCAGAAAGACAGGTAAAATATCGTGGATCAAAAAGTGTGTAGAGTTTGAGAGCGTAACAAAAAGTAGTTTAATTCTATAATATTGTCAATAGACATAATATTAAAATAATCACCATGAAAATCATTGCATTTATTATAATAAAATAATGCGAAAGTGTGTTTATTTGCAATAGCACTGCAGCAGAGTAAGGAACGGATCGAATCGTTATTTTTGCATTTTGCATAAACGAAAAAGATGTAGTCTATGTCACATAGGCTACTTTTTATCCCAGAAAATCAACGGGGTTCACGGAACAAAACCTAGGGAATTTCTAACACAAATTCACGCGGACAAAGTAGCGGTCATCAGCTAGTCCAAGATAAATACTTAAGACGGCCTTGTGTGGCCCTGGTCAACGACCAGAGAAAGGAGTGCAGCCTAGTAGATGTTACGTAAATCTTTAACTCTGATTAATTTATAATCTTTGTCATACGTCATAGATAATAATGATGGCGAAATTTTTTAACGTGTAACTTTTGTAACGCGATTGATCAAAGTACCTAGTTAAAGTTTTGCTAATATGAGTTGTCACAGTTAAGTAAGCAATTTCAGATTTATTTATAACAAGTTTGCGCTTGACCAACTTTCTACTTACGCACTGACGTTGCAGTCTAAAATATAACGTGAGAAATTTCATGAAAGAGGTACATATGATAGTCGATACCTACTACAATATAAAGTACATTCGTATACCTCCAGTATACATATTTAGTTACAGATAGTAAAAAAGAAATCTACCTACGTGTAATTAATTTAGTTCTATCAAAATGTTCAAAGCGTAGCTAAACGTATAACAGCAATATAATGACAATATCGTTACAATTGGAGACTCCATTACAATTTTTAAAAATTTTCAATCCACAGGGACAATGCAAGTTAACCCATCCTTACAATTATTTTTAACCCCCGACGTAAAAAGAGGGGTGTTTAAACTTAAACATTAGTAATACTAAAATAGATATAAGTCGTATAATAATGCAAAAAGTTCATACAAGTTGTAATTTGTAAGACAACAGCTTTTGCTGTCTTTTAAATTGAGAATTTTTAACTTATCGACTTTTTGCATTGGCACGGGAAGGATGACTATAATAATTTAAAGTCGTCAATTTTGTGTACAGTTTTTCAAAGTAATTCAATAGTTTGCCATGATAAGGCAGAGTGAATGGTGGACGACCCGTGCAGCCACCGGCTTCTCCCACCAGTGGGTGCAAAGGGAATTCGTATTAACTCGTAAACCCACTACGTTAGGGTAGGAACTAATTGTAAATATAATATGTCGATACATCGTATCGAGTGAGGTGGTAAATGTGTAAAGTCTGTCAGATTACAATGTATGATTTTCACCTGTCACGAACCCACTTATGCACGTGAAAAAATGACAAAGCATCAATGTGGGTGGCAAGGACGGATAAAATCGTATATAGATACTAAGTAGATCTGATTGCACAATAAGTTCGATGAATTATTGTTTTTATTAATCGGTAAAAAATATTTAATAACTAGATGATAATCGTGGCTTTGTTCGCGTGGATTTTGGTTTTTGAAAATCGCGTGAGAATACGTTGATTTTCCGGGGTAAAATGTAGCTTATGTTCGTCTCCGGGCAAGTCTCTCGTCAAGCTGTACTTGAATACCTTTCGTTGAATTCAGTTAAGCGGACAGACCTGAAAAGGTAACAAGACACACTTTTTTAACATAGATTCTTTTGTTTTACTAATTCTTTTTAGGATAAGTGAATGATGGCATCTGATAATGGTTTGATAGAGCCTATGTCAACTCGATTTCGTTGTTACTATCTTAGCGAAAAATTTGCTGGAAACACTATTGTATTGTAGAAATATTGTAAAAAGATTCTTCATTCAATTAATTTGTTACAAGTGCTTTTGAATCGTCAATTGAATCTATCACTGGTAATTATCGCTCATGTTTTTCTATTTATAAAGTTTTTATGACTCCAAAAGTACTTAGTTCCTACTCCTATAGCATCACCTCTGTAGAATCAGAAAGTACCTACTATTAATTATTCTGTGGTAGAACTACGCAATAATGGTAATAATTTGAATTTGAATATAAAGATGAATTTGAATAAAGAACAAGTTTGAATCCATTTTGAATCACTCGAATCTAATTCATCTGTCAGCTTTGAATTACCTCACCTGTCATTACCCCACGTGCATGTGTTGTCACTAATGTGTCGGCGCGTGAAAGTATGCAGATCATATCAGGGCGAGGGCGTGTATGATGGTAGATTAGGAGTTTGGACTAGTAGATCTTGTTATGTAATGAGTTCGTCGAATTGTTGATTGGGTGACACGTTTTTCTTTTTAGCTATTCGAATTTTGAGCAGGCGCAGCGGTGGGTTACTAATAGTGTCAGAGTCTGAAGATGTACTATTTTTGGTTATTTTATGTAAGAAATACTCATTCAGATTTTTTTTTACGAATAACTGACCCGGATTCTTTGCTAGCAAGTTGCTGTACTTGAGGATACCCGTGAATTCACCTTTATTTAGTAGATTTAGTTTTTTAAAATCCCTTGGGAGCTCTTTATTATTCCGGGATATAAAGTGACCTATGTCTGTCTCCAGGGTGCAAACTAAATCTGTCTCTCTGTTAAACGGATGGACCGAAAAAACGTAATGCAGACAGACAAAAAGATAGGCAGACATACTTTCGCATTTATAATATTAGTATGGATTATAATACCTATTATGTGTATCATTCGATTCATTTGTAGAGTCATTTGTTCATTTTAGAAGTAAGACTTAGATCATGTAGCTATATCTGTTACAACTCATTTAGTTTAATAACACTATAAACACTATAAAAACCACACTACATAAAATACTATAATTAATTTAAACTATAAAAACATAATGTACATTACAAACTAATTAATAATTTAAACTAAAACTAAAACCTTAAAAAATATAACATTATAACTAAAATATATTATTAAAAGGAGTCCCTTTAGGCAAGGTTCCGAAGATACTGGCAGCGTTCCCCCTTGGGATAGCTAGGCTATCCAAAGTTACAACTTAGGTATTGCAAGTGGGATGCGTACAGTACAACATTACGCAATCCCCCAGTTTGGCAAATAGAAACACTTCGTTGTTTTCTTGTTTCGAACATTTCGTTGCTAATTGGAATATGAACAAACTGAAGAACGGTCTAAGTGAAAGTCCATTGCATAACCGATTTTGAGTTCGAACTAATCATACGTAAAGTAACCGGTCATTTGTATTAAAAGTTATTAACTCTTTATCGAACACTTAGAAAATGAATATATGTTGATGGGTTTTAATAACAGTTGTTCGTGGATGTAATCAAACCAACGTTTTCTTATCGTGGCGATCATTATGTATGCAATTTGAATATTTGATAGGTTTTCTATTTTTATTCTGTGTAGTGTGCGAAAAAAATAGGCAAATACGGATGCACTTTAATTTTGTTTGTTAAATTAATTAGGAATAATTTGTTAATGAGATTTGTCTTGCAATACTAATAAGGATTCCTATTAACTGTTTTATTTGTGCATTAAGATTTAAATTTTGCTAGCCATGGTATGGCTAGCAAAATGACTCGAAACAAAACAATTGTAATTAACAACCTATTTATGTATACCTACCTACAATCAGCAAATAAACGATTTGTATTTGTATATTTGTGTAAAGTGTTAGGTTAGATAGGAGACTATAGTTGATGCCCGCGACTTCGTTCACGTGGATTTAGTTTTTAAAAATCGCGTTGTAACTCTTTGATTTTCAGATGTAAAAGTAGCCGATTTAGTCACCACCTATAGATGTGTTACTCTCCAGGTCTTTAACTATAACCATGCAAAACAGGTCGATTAGATGCTCCGTTCGACGTGATTGAAGGACAAACTATTAAACCAATAAGCCAACAAACCAACAAACAAACATACTTTCGCAGTTATAACAGATATGGGTAGTTTGTGAAATTCTCTCAGATATCTATTTGTAACTAGTTGCCCTGGCGAACTTCGTTCCGCCTAACAGTCGATTCAAATTTTTTAAATTTTTCTCTCCGTAAGAACCATCCTCGTACTTCAAGGAATATTATCGAAATTAGCGAAATCGGTTCAGCTGTTATCGAGATTTGCGATGAGCAACACATTTAGTGATTCATTTTTATATTATAGATAAGTATGTAGCACATTCAAAGGTTTTTTTTAAGAATATTAAATCGGCATAGTCAAGGAAGTCTACTTAGGAGTTGCGGCGAGCTTCTGTACAGGTATCTTATATTTTGAATATTTGAAATAAACGGATATACCGAAAATATACTTAATTTTCATATCCAGTTTTTATACTTACTTGATAAAGTAATAAAAACCTGTATCTTCATTGCGTACAGCTGAGCTGACACACCTATGTTATTGACCCGTCATCAACTGTAAAGTTAACTGTTGTCAAACATTTAATTTGTCCATCTTTGTGTTCCGCACACGTATCATATTAAGAAATAGACACATTTAATTGGCTGATATTACAAATAGCGGTATTTTGATGTGAAAATCAATATAATATTGTTACTTGGTACCTTCCTATGTAGATATTGAAACGGAGGAACGGAAACTATTAATTCTGATTTTATTTGTATCGACGCTGATGTTTATGCGAAATAAATATTATAGTATCGAAGTTTACTTTGTTGATCGATATTAATTATTCTACTCAGCCAATTATTTACACTATAATGAATATTTTCATTATTTTAACCTAATATTAAGTGGCTAAAAAAACAGGTTGCCCGGAGGAGAACACTTTTGTAGTGATAAGACGCGTGATTGCGTAAGTACCTACTTTATTTTTCTATTTTTTATTTGTTTATTTCCTGCGGATCTATCTATTCTATGCGTATGTTTTGTGTGGCAGTAAAGAAATGATCTATTTTTACCTATCCATCTTTATTTCTTCCACCCGAGCCACCTTAAACTCACCAGTGGTTCCGATCGTGTTCGGAGTCAACGAACAAAAGTTCCATTTGAGCTGTTTAGGAGTAGCTGGGCCCGGCGGCGTATCTCTACATTCTAGTCTAGAAGTTTGCGAAAATAGAGGATAAACTTAAAACCCTAGTGGAACCAAAAGCCCTTTTCACAGCCCTGTGAAACCTTGTACGCACATCACCCGCTAGCTAGTGAAGCAATGAGGAAGCGACGAGTTGTCGCGCCCGCCGGGATTGCCGCCCGCGCCGCGCTGGTGCAAGCTTTGCGGTTAAGGGTCACCACAACTTAGTTTTTATTCCTATTTTAAATTGAATAAAACTACCTTTTAGTCAAATAATATGAAATGCACTATTTCAATTACTTGCTTGCTCTTCTCAGTACGTAGAGGAGAGTAAAATCGGTGTGAGAATAAAATAAACATTAATTGTTAATTGAATAGAACTTTCAAAAAAATTTAATGCGATTTATAGTTGTAGTTTATCAAATAATTAGGTACATACCTACATATAGACGAAATAAACGAAATATTGTAAACGAGAGATCTGCTTTTCGAAAAGTTTAACAGAAAAATATTGCACGTCATATAAAGTTTTGTAATGTAAAGTTTAATGTCGCTAATTACATATTCAGATTTCTTTGTCCCTTTAACTTTAGTTGAAGTCTTCTTCTAATGCTATTTAAATTACAGTACGCGGCAGAAAGTAATGTACATCAGCCTTTAGAATGACATTTCGGCTTTGTAGAGCGTTTTCTCTGTCACTCAAACTATATAACATTTTGTCGGTCTCAACGACAGAGAAAATGCTCTACAAATCTTCTTCTAAAGGTCGGTGTATATTATTTTATACCGTGCACCTACTGTACGCAGCTGTAGCTAACTTGATTTTTTTTTGGTGACAACCCTGGCCTGTCGAGCTTAATCACGAGCCCAAGTAGATTGTAAGTGCGCGCTCAATGGCCTTGCGAGTATGTGCCATCCGACCTTTGTATGGGCTTGTCTGAGTTCGATTTAATTGGGCTTTTCGTTTAATTCTGTCTTGAAATTTCTATGAGGTTCTAGGAGAGATTAAAGAGTAGTTTAGTTATAAGTCAGTCTTTGTCTTAACTGTCTCTTGTAGGGATTTGCACACTCCAGGCTCTTGTGTGGTTTGCCTCTGTCCAGACAACCCGTTTGATGTCTTCTGTCGCTAGCTCCAAGGTGCTCGAATAGCGACCTTAAGCTGACAATGCATTAGCCATTAACTAAGTAGAAAGATTTACTTGTTTAGTTCAAGAACTAGTGTGGACTTTGATAAATTATTATACCTGACAATTTTTTCCACATCTCCCAATTCCCCATCCCGTGAGAATTAAAAAAAATGCTTTCTAAGGCAGCCTCATTCCTTGTTTAATTATAAAGAGAACCTCTGTGCAAAATTTCAACTTTCTAGGTCCAAGGGTTTGGCCTGGGAGTTAGTGAGGAGATTCCTTTTTATATTGACTAGCGACCGCTTGCAGCTTTGCTCGGTGAAAATAAAAATCCTCTTCATTTGCTATTCATGCATGCAATCTGTAAAAATGCTGAAACTACTGTCAGCCCTAGTCCATTCAACCTGAATCATTGGTCCAAGTGAAGCCTCTAAGTGCACTCAATGCCCTTGTAATTATATACCATCTGCGGCGTTGTTTATAGACCTCAGTCCATTGGTATAATTTCTGAGAAGAGTTGCTGCTAAATTAATGTCCTACCTACTAACTAGTTCCTTTCTTATTGTACGTTAGAAAATGTCTTATACTTATTTACCACAGGGCTTACTCGTATTTATTTGTTAACTAGATAAATGCCCGCAAGTTGGTCCGTGTGAATTTAGGTTTTTTAAATCCCGTGGGAACTCATTAAGTTTTCGGGATAAAAAGTAACCAATCAATGTAATTATTCGGGATGAAAGCTGTCTTTGTACCAAATTTCATAAAAATTGGTTAAACATAGGAAGAAGAATAAGAATACCGGAGTCCGGAACACTTTCATTTTCCGAGACAAAAGAATGTCCGTCCCCGGGATGTAAGCTAGCTTACTCTGTACGAAACATCAAAATTGCTTTAATGGATAGGCCGTGAAAAGCTAACAGACAGAGATATAAGACAGACATACTTCCGCACTTATAAGAATATAATTAGTATGGATTAAAGCCACAATATACCTATTACAAAATATTAGGCTGACGACTGGCTAAACATGTCAATCCCATACAACGTATGAGTAAACCGTGCCTAAAGATTTTGGAATTATACGTCGTTTTGTCTTAATATATTTTTGGATATTATTTTTTCAGCCTTAATGACGCATTATAAGCTACACGTTACAGATTCAATTTCCGGTTAATTGTTTTTATTTGCATGTTAAATAAAATATCTACTTATTCGAAACTCGAAAGTATCCGTCGGTGTTTATTTGATAAAATGCTTCTGTAACATTAAAAATCGATTGAACTTTAATTATAAAACACGAAAGTCGTTATCAAGGATCTTGCAATCACATTTTTAAAATATTTAAAAACCAATGAAGTAAACAAAATATAATCAGGAAGTTATACGTACTAAATTAAAATGAAATTGTAGGAACTCGTACCTACAAATATTACGTTAACTCATGAAAACTGATCAAAATTAAACAGATATTTCTGTAACTCAATGTAATATTATTTTCCATGTATGTAGGAAATGCAATTATGAAAACTGCCGGCCTATTTGGACTTCGGAGTGAAGGTTTTAATCGTACAACATAGTTGGCTCGTATATATAATTTGCTATCTATATGTTTATATGGTTGCACAGGCTTAAGACTCGGAGAAAGTGCGAAGAATATAATATTTGCAAACTACGTAAAAACCATAACTCACAGATGTCTGCGACGTGGTTGTGTAAAAGGTCAAACAGGTGAAAGGTGTGGAGACACGTTAAATAAATAGGCCCGGATAGTAACTTAGTTTTTCTATATACTTTGGCAGCAAAAGTACTACTGCACAGTTATTAGCTTACAAAACCGTGCGGGAATATTAATATTATTGCTCTAGTGCGTTAATATTTATAATGGACACCAAACGGAACAGCTATTTTGAGGAAGCCATGTTGATGACTGACTGACTGACTTACCTATCAACACACAGCTCAAACTACTGGACGGATCGGACTGAAATTTGGCATGCAGATAGCTATTATGACGTAGGCATCCGCTAAGAAAGGATTTTTGAAAATTCAACCCCTAAGGGGATGAAATAGGTGGTTGAAATTTATGTAGTCCACGCGGACGAAGTTGGGAGCATAAGCTAGTTGTATTATATGCCTTGCTGCGATGGTCTCGATGAGACTTTAGATTCAATTTTTTTTTAATTATTTATGTTATTTTATAGACTACTTATAATGTACTAGCTTATGCCCGCGACTTCGTTCGCGTGGACTACACAAATTTCAAACCCCTATTTCACCCCCTTAGGTATTGAATTTTCAAAAATCCTT
Organism: Maniola hyperantus; assembly: GCF_902806685.2. Lineage (NCBI taxonomy): Eukaryota > Metazoa > Arthropoda > Insecta > Lepidoptera > Nymphalidae > Maniola > Maniola hyperantus. Next base: position 8,157,430 of record NC_048550.1, read on the forward strand.
TCTTAGCGGATGCCTACGTTATAATAGCTACCTGCATGCCAAATTTCAGCCCGATCCGTCCAGTAGTTTGAGCTGTGCGTTGATAGATCAGTCAGTCAGTCAGTCAGTCAGTCAGTCAGTCACCTTTTCCTTTTATATATTTAGATTATTGTTTTAGTAGCATTTAAATGCTTATTTATCAAAACTGTATTAAAATAATATCCCCAATTAAAATACTATAATTATAATGATAATCATTACAACGCAATTACGAGTAGGAATGAAAGGGAGCAAATCGTGTGCGCTCGCTCTTTGGAAAATTGCTCATTTGCGACGAGATGGGTTGTAGTTTGTACGATCTTTGATGTTGGCGCGGTGTTTACATGCCTCGGTTACCATGTAATCTGACACTTACATGGAAATTAACGTACTTTATTTATGATTGTAATTTAAAATACCTATGTTCTACCTAATTTACCTCTTTATGCAAAATGTGCAAATATACAAATGTACAAATCTCACTCTTACAGATTGCTATTTTGATTCATCATCATTCTATTTTGATTGACCATGATCAACCCAACGCCAGCTCACTACAGAGCACGGGTATCCTCTAATAGTGAAAATGGGTTTGGCCATAGTCTACCACGCTGGCCATGTGCGGATTGATAGACTTCACCCCTCTTTATTAGAACATTATGGAGAACTCTCAGGCATGCAGGTTAGGTGCGTGCCCGGGATCGAACCCCAGACCTCCGATTAGAAGGCGGACCTCCTAACCACAAGAAGGCTATCACAGCTTTTTTGATTATGTAGTACCAAAATTACAGGAAAACAGTTTATTTGCGTTATACTAAAAAAATTACCACTTATGTACCTCCAAAATTAACTTTACATAGAAAATAGTTTAATTGCGACAGAATTAGATCAGCATTATCCAAATTTGCGACCAAAGCGACTACGATCCGGGAACGCCAGCCGCGCGGCGGTCGCCTCCCACGTTATGTATCTAATGGCGCTATGCACACCTATGCGACCACTGCATCCGTATGCAGATAGATTCGCGTCATGGACTCTACCGCATCGCTTCCCGCATCCTGCGTTCGTGACGCACAAGTGTGGCCGTAGCTTAATTGTGACTTAGAACGCGATGTTTAATATAGGTACGATATTTACACGCTTCAGTTTCTACGTAATCTGATACTTGCCAGGGGAACTAATTGATTGTATTTTTCATTACTTACAGAAAAAACTTGATTAAACTCTTTAGTAAAATGCTCAATTGCGTCAAGATTCGATTCATTGCGTGATCTTTGAACGTTGATACCAAGTTGATACGTTGCTTACACGCTTCAGTTACCTTGTAATCTAAAACTAAGGTTAGCCCGCTTCTATCTTAAACTGCATCATCACTTACCGCCAGGTGGAATTGCAGTCAAGGGCTAAATTGTATCAGAATAAAAAAAATATTGTGATTGAAAAATACTTAACAGAAAAAATATGATTTTAGGCGAAAGACGTTGTGTAATAAGTTTATTTATCAACTAGCTTATGCTTGCGACTTCGTCCGCGTGGACTACACAAATTTCAAATCCCTAATTCACCCGCTTAGGGGTTAAATTTTCAAAAACCCTTTCTTAGCGGATGCCTACGTCATAATAGCTATCTGCATGCCAAATTTCAGCCCAATCCGTCCAACAGTTGAAGCTGTGCGTTGATAGATCAGTCAGTCAGGCAGTCAGTCAGTCACTTTTTCCATTTATATCTTTAGATCAATAATTGTTTACACACATTTCATCGTATCGTAGGATTCGTCAATGACATTCTCATGCATCGAGCCATCGATATTCCTCACGTGTTACCTACGCTTGCATTCCCATGTCGATGCGAAGGTGCTCTCGAGGTTGCTAACCTCTATTGTGCATCTATCTGCGATGTCGCATAATTAGCTGGTGTACGGTAACATTGACTATCATTTGGTTTTTGTGTAAATGTGAGATTCCAATCCTCCTTAGACTGAAAACTGTGACCAATCAAGTTATACCACGCTGTGTTTTCATTTATCTTTAGGGATACATCTAGGTACATATTTGATGTCCAGATGGACACTGCAACATGATGAATGTATTGTATTAGATCAGATGACGCTCGCGACTACGTCCACGTAGATTTAGGTTTTTAAAAATCTCGTGGGAACTCTATGATTTTCCGGGATAAAACTATGCTAGCTTATGTGACTAGCCTATGTCCTTCCCCGGGATGTAAGCTATCTCTGTACCAAATTTTGTTACAATCGGTTGAACGGATGGGCTGTGAAAAGCTAGCAGACAGACAGACAGACATACTTTCGTATTTATAATATGGAACTATGGACACACGAGTAGGAATATCTACTCATGTGTTATGGATATGAATGTTAAAACAGCGTCTCTGCTACTAGGTATTATAATTATTTTTCTAATGTTGAAAAATTTCTTTTTTCTATTGTGTAAAATATTCGCTACTAGCTGATGCCCGCGACTTCGTACGCGTGGATTTAGGTTTATAAAAATCCTGTGGGAACTCTTAAATTTTCCAGTATAAAAAGTAGCCTATGTCCTTCCCCGAATTGCAAGCTACCTCTGTACCAAATTTCGTCAAAATCGGTTGAACGGTTGAGCCGTGAAAAGCTAGCAGACAGACAGACAGACACACTTTCGCATTTATAATATTAGTATGGATAGACAGGTAAAAATATGATTAGAAATCTGAAGTCCGAACTCAATCTGGTTACCAGACTTAAATAATTATTATCATAGGTTACTTCTAGATATTAATGATGCTAAACCAATTTCCAGTGTAAAACCCAACATAATATATACAAGCATTTAAGTCGGAAGGAAAGAATAATCACGTAAGATTTCCTTGTGAACTCCCTCACTAATTACTTTCTACTTGTATGCAAATTTCTAATTAGTTGATCACTTCTCTATTTTGTTTTCTATCATCATCACTTCTATCATCCAATCATTATTAATAGACTAGCTTATGCTCGCGACTTCGTCCGCGTGGACTACAAAAACTTCAAACCTCTATTTCACCCCCTTAGAGGTTGAATTTTCAAAAATCCTTTCTTAGCGGACACCTACATCATAATAGCTATCTGCATGCCAAATTTCAGCCCGATCCGTCCAATAGTTTGAGCTGTGCGTTGATAGATCAGTCAGTCAGTCAGTCACCTTTTCCTTTTATATATTTAGATAAAACAGTACCGTGACTAATTTACAGGCAACGCACAGCCTAAACCGGTGAACCTAGAAATTTGGAATTTTTCGTGTAGCTTCTCTCTATGTATAGATAGCGTAGACCTATGTAGCGTAGACTAAGGATTTTGAGAAATTCTAAGAAGATCCTTATAAACCCAAATCCACACGGACATAGTAACAGGAATCAGCTATAGTTTACATTAAAAATTGAGGCTTCAGAGGACGCCTGAAAAAAAGCGGAGGTTCTACGCATTTTTCGGTGAAAGTAGTTTTAACCGGACTGGATTTGATTGGACAGTAGAGTATCTCAACAATGCTGCTGGCAACATATAAGAGCATATGAGAGCATAATATGTAATGACCAGTGTCCAGTAGAGGTGAAGGGAACTATGAGAATGAGAACGGTGACGCGGTGACGGTTTTTTAGGGTTCCGTAACCAAAGGGTAAAATTGGGACCCTATTGCTAAGACTCCGCTGTCCGTCCGTCTGTCTGTCCGTTTGTCTACTGTCCGTCTGTCACCAGGCTGTATTTCATGAACCGTGATAGTTAGGTTAGACAGTTGAAATTGTTTCCACTATAACAACAAATACTAAAAAACAGAATGAAATAAATATTTAAGGGGGCTCCGATACAATAAATGTGTTTTTTTTGCCATATGATATCATCATTTTTATAGATAATGGTACGGAAACCTTCGTGCGTGAGTCCGACTCGCACTATGCCGTTTTTTTTTCATTCCCTGGCATTCGGGCGCATAACATGCGATAAGAAGACTTGTGTAGTCAGTTGTCATTTATTTTTACGTGGAACTCAATAAAGCTTTACGTATTGAATATCAAGTAGTAGGAGGTAATAAAGACATTATGTTAGTAGTTTGCATTATAACAAAGCTTTTCGTGTTGGCACTCCTTGGCCATATCTAGGAGGAATTGAATTGATTTGAACGCTATAAAAATACCTATACAATTACTCATGGCATGGCAGATTTTGTCTACGTTTCCACGGGCATTTGTACGTACCTTTCAGATTGTTTGACTGCTAAACTTATTTGAACTGTAGCTCGAAATAAAATATTTTCTTGACCTTTTCTTTAGGAATAGTTTCCTTGAATTTTTTTCTGTAATTGAAGTGTCAACTTTATTATTGAATAGAATATCTTAGAATAGGATAGAATACAATAAAGTAAAATTAAGTTGGCATGCATAACTTATCTTACTAAAGGCAGCCCTATTGCTGAAGCAATCTCTACTAGGCAACTAGTCTTGGCACCTCTCTAGTCTATTGATTATTATTCTATTTTATTTTACATAGTTGTTTATCAGTATCGATGTATATTATACTAGAGGATGCCCGCGACTTCGTCCGCGTGGATTCAGGTTTTTAAAAATCCCGTGGGAAATCTCTGATTTTCCGGGATAAAAAGTAGCCTATGTCCTTCACCGGGATACAAGCTATCTCTGTACCAAATTTCGTTGAAATCGGTTGAACGGGTAGGCCGTGAAAGGCTAGCAGACAGACAGACAGACAGACGAACTTTCGCATTTATAATATTAGTATAGATTATTCACTGTAACTAATAAAATCTCTTACAGTGCCTATAAAGGAAAAATACATCTGCCTGAAAGAAGCCACGCTTTTTCTTTGGGTTTATTTGAAACAGGATATGTTTTTGTTTATCATACCTATTAGAATGTCATTGATCATACCCATATTTCACAGGCCACCGTCGACCTTGTTAGCATATTTTAGCAGTTAATCTCAGATTAGTATGTTTGACAATGCTAATAAAAGACCAAATTACCAAAAATTAGTTTTACTTTCTAAATATTCTGCGATTAAGTAGCACACAAGAATACCAGTTTGAAATTACCTACAAATTTTTTTTCAACACAAAAACACCTAATTACATTGCTCGCAAACGTGTTAAAAAATAAAGTGGCAAATCTTGGACGAACCACAAAAGGGCATTGCTCTTAAAACCGGCAACAAGGGAAATAAAAAGAAAACTTTTTAGGTTATCTATTACATCTTAAAATGTACCTACCTATATCATAATTTACCAGTATACGATATGGTAGTCAAGGGAAATAAACCAACTCAACTGAAAATATTACTTAGACATTAGATGCTATATACGTATCTATAGTATAGGTGGAAATGGCAATCGGGGAGGTAACGCCCCGCACACCCGAATAGCCCCCGCGCTAACCTGATGCGGACAAGTGCGGGTGACGTGCGGGGCGTCCCCAACTCCCCACGCCGATTCCCATCTCTATCTGTCGCGGACTATAGGTACGTACGTACAGCCAAGATCAAAGCTTAGTTTGCACTCGCCAGTACGAGCGACCATGGACAGGTGCAAACCTAGCTTTATTTCTGACTGTACGTAGGTACGTGGCACTAGTGACTAGCATCTAATTCTAAGTAGATACCTGCCTACTTATAAAAATATGTAATTTTCTACGTTATGCACTTTTGTAATAGCGGCCTACTGATTGAAATGGACTACTCCACTGTTTAATCGGAATGTGGTTCGCAGTTATTATTTAAACGTATTATGGTTGCGAAATTAATAGTTCTAAATATCTTCAGGCTGTATAGAATATCGCCCACATTGGAATTTAATTATAAAACGTTATTATGCGAAACTGCATTTAATAACGGGGTTCAATATTGCACGGTTCAGTTAACGGAACCTTTAACGCAATTGTGCTTCCTTCAATACAGTTAAGTTGTCTGCATACGCATTATATATATTCAACAACTCCCAGACTATCTATTGTTCATTGATTTCTATTTCACACTAGTTTATTTTAGGTTCAAATGCAAGGCCTAGGTGTTGAATTTGAACAAGATGTAGATGGAAATTAGTATTTTTATTCCATTTATAAAAAAACCGGCCAAGTGCGAGTCAGACTCGCGCACTGAGGGTTCCATACTACAATCGTATTTTATCGATATTTTGCCCGATAAATCAAAAACTATTATAAATAAAAATCTGTTTTAGAATGTACAAGTAAAGCCCTTTTATATTTTGGTATAGTAATCTTACTTTGAAAGTTGAAAATAGCAATATTTGTTCATGAACACATTTTAATTTTTTTCTTGTGATGTAACCACAAATTCGTTTTCTTACCTATATGTATTATCACTTAATAGTACTTATCAGTTTTTCATAATATTCGCTCTTGGGTGATCAAAAATAATAAAGAAATTAAAGAGGAAAATATTCGAGCGTGCTCAAAACTCAAGGTTGAATTTGGATAATTTTTGGTTTTGTATAGGTTTATCACGTACCTAAAATATAATAATAATAGTGAATTTGAATTTCCATATTCCATAATTACATATTCTATTGTCATATAAATGCATATAATGCAAGACGTGCAAATTTCGAGTTTCCTACCATTCGGCTATTCAGAACTTTCTATTATTTAACGCACAGTCATAGTAGTTTATGAGCAAAAGTACCTACTTATTGTCTAAGTAAAATTTTCCTGGTCGTGGGTAGCAACAGCTCGATAAAATAATGTTTGACCGTTAGCAATAGGTTCAGTGAAAATTATTAATTGCTAGCAGGGGTCTTCAATTTTCTCGGACCAAATTGCCCAGATGCTACGCGTTGGAACATTTATTCATTTACTGTACCAAAAATTAATAATAGTAAAAAGAAGAATATGAAAAGTGCACAGTACTTATCTATCTAAGAGATCTGTACTAGTGACCCTTAGTAGCAGGAGAGGTAGTAAAAGAAGAAAAAGTAGCTTCTTAAAACTATGTAAGTAGGACTTACATTTAAATATCATTGCATTCAACTCTATTTTTTTATATACGATTTAAATCGTCTTATAAAAAAGTATAATTCTTATAAACAGACTAATACAAATAAATTGCCAAACAGTCAATTTTAAGCTCAAGATTTCTTGACTATAAAATTTTCCGTTCAATTTTATCACACTCGTTACTTTACAAAACACAATATACAGGTTGTATTCGTGGAATATAATGTATGTCCACGCGTCTTGAATCCTTAAATGCAATCTCTATTAAGTGGTTGAACCAGCTGCCATAATAAAGGAATCATCAAATAATTCCCCTGTATAATTATAATATTACATTATCTATGTAGATATAGTTGCAGAATATAGTTATCAAGTTTTACTCACAAGTCTCGCAATAAGTCACAGGCATCATCTATTTGGTACAGAGATAGCTTATGGATCTTGGAGACAGATATAGTTAATTTTTTATCCAGGAAAATCAAAGAATACCTTCGTTATTTTATAAAACCGAAACTTACGTGAACGAATTGCGGGTATTATTTAGTAATATTTAAAGGTAAACTTTAAAACTATTAATAGTTTTAATATCATTTAACAATTCTTTCAATAATAATGTTCAAACAAATATTTTGTTTCTCAAATCGTAATAGTGATGTCGAAACCGATTGCCTAGAACTTCAGTTCCATTTTATTTGAATTAGATTCGGGGCCATAATTTTTAATACGTTTATTATGAATTATTTATTTGGTAGACATTTATAGCTTTGTAATTAACAAATAATTAACTATTAAATTGGAAGGTTAGTAGCACAAATCGTTATCGATTTGATTTCCGAAATACAAACGCATAATAATTATTGTGTGGCATTGTTTGGCACATGTCGGTATTTGGGTTAACGATTTCATATTCAGTGAGGCTACATTTTTAGCACGATTCGGTCAAGCAGCCACTGTTATTAGGGTACCTGTAATGAGCTGTAACTTCTTATAATATTATGTTTTTGTCAGGTTAATATGATATCATTGTAGCGAAAAAGGTATGAGTGTAGGTATACTGTAAATAAAATAATATGTTTAAAATGTGCGTAGTATTATATTATTTAGGTACTCATGTGGTATTATATCATACTTAATATGATTTTGATTGATTTTTTATTGTATAGCTATTATGAAAAGTAGATATTTCTGACCATTACCAGCTCTTAGTTATAAGATGTGATGTGTGGAAAAAGAGATTAATAATAAAATTAATAAAAAGAGAACCAAACTGCGTGTTTGTATAGAAAGTGCTGTGGAGTGCGCTAGGAAAACTTTTTTTAAAATTAAAAACTTTTTTACCTATTGATATTTAAAAATTTTACTTATCATTATTACATAAGAACCCTAAGTGAGAAAGGTTAAGAGCATCATGACTTTTTACGCCCCATGTAAGGCATAACTCGAGTCTCGATACCTCATTAACTCATCTATTGTGCACTTAATATAGTAGAAATCTTTCTCCGAACAGTGTAGTCATGCTAAGGTACCATTACAGTACTCGTTAAGGTTTGTTTTTACTCGTTGTAGTTACATAACAAACTGTAATACAGATTCCTCTAAATGTTGTATAGTCTGGTGGCTGCTTTTTCCTGCATGTTTAACAGTGGGAGGGCGGGTGGTGGCACCATACAGATTAGACCTGTTTCAGCGGCTTATAGCAAATTAAGCTTTTGGTTTATTGTACAGATTCTTCTATAAAGTAGAGTACCTACTTACAAGTACTTTGGTAAAATCAGTTTGTAATCTTAAGATCAGCAATCCCAGCTGTAAGTTTTGAGTTTAGTTGGGAAAGACATGATTATAGCCCTTTCCCTTAAGTGTGAATCTATGATATTAAGAACCTGCATTAAGTATATTTTGTCACCGACGTTTACAACTTTTTAAGTCAAGGACAGCTATAGGTCCACTAGCTTATTCAAGCAACTTCGTCCGCGTGGACTACACAAATTTCAAACCCGTGTTTTATCCCCTTAGGGGTTGAACTTTCAAAAATTCATTCTTATCGGATGTCTGCGTCATAATAGCTATCTGCATGCCAAATTTCAGCCAGATCCATCCAGTCTTGTGAGAAATTGAAGAAACGACACATCACTGTGACGGAAAACAACGTTATTACATTGGTTACTTAAAGGCTTATCAGCACAAGATATATTCCAGTTACCAGACCAGGATTCACTACAGTAATAAACACTTGTAAAACTTGATCTAATAGATACCCAGCTATATATCTAGTATATACATCTAGTTACGCCGCGCCCTGTACAAGTCGATAGTCATTCAAAACGTGTAATTTCATCGAGAGAAATCAAACTCGGTAACCTAGTTAAGTTTCACAGGAAAGAAAATGCTGGGATATCATCCAAGCCCAATAAGTAAAGTAGAAATTACTTGATCGAGCAAGGTAGACCAGTTGTCAGTTATGTCCGCGAAAGTTATTGTCGTCACAGACTAAAGATGAACGACACAGGCTACTGATATAAGTCCCGCAAATTGCTAATGCGCGTGGCCGCCATTTTAGTGAGGTCAGCACTAGACTGAAGTTTCGAGTTGGTGATATATTTTTATTTCGGGCGGTTCCAGCGGCAATAGCAATTTGCGGGACTTATGTTAGGCATCACTCTGTACGAAACTTTATTGTATTTTATGACACAGTTTACTTCTACTCGTATGTAGGTACTAACTGATCGATAGTAGGTCACAACTGTTTTTTAAACATGAAAAATAAATTATAAGTTCACTGTACCTACTTTCAGAAACGGTGCCTATACCTACGTCATAAGGATTTCTATAATTATGTAAGTTATGAATATAAAGCAATTGCAAATATGACAATAACAATACGTTACCGCCTGACAATATTATACAATTATTTAAAGTTCAAATGGCCATCTTACCTAATAAGCAGAGAGCCTCATACCGAGATAAGCGTTATTTACGGCCTTCGGAAGTGTCTTCAATCGTTAGAAATATAATAGAGGCAAAAATAGTCTAAAGCAGAGGTCGGCAAGTAATTTTAAGTAGGGTTCGGATACTGCTGAAATTTTTATCGAGGTCTAGAAAAAAAACTCATATAGTCCGTACAAAATGACCCCTCAGGCGCCATTTTAACTCTATGGATCAACTGTCATGTTGAAAGTACGGTTTGTCGAAGGTACCTTTAAAATAAGGACTTAAATCGTACTTTTGACATGAAATTCGACACAAGAAGTTCAAATAGCGCGTGAGGAGTTAAATTTTACGCGTAATAGTGCTTATTAGTTTTTATTTTGCCCCCAAAGTTCTTCAGTGGATGTGGTTTTATACATATTATGCAAGGAAATATTATATTCTTGCAAGTCAATCATCTCCATTTGAAGGAAAGGCTTTGATAGACTGAACAACTTTGCAGTCAAGTCATTACACTTTACTACAGCAGCAACTTCAAAGAGCAATTTAAGGAAGTTAGACAGCTTATGCAGCTTCCCCATTTCTGCATAGTCTTCTTACAGCAAATTCGTTCTTAAGACCCTACGGTTAAAATTAAAAATATTGAGCGGTCCATAGTTTGACCGTCCGTGGTCTGAAAACGGTCCGCCTGTTGCCGACCCCTGGTCTAAAGTATTGTCCCGCTGTGTTAGTCATGTACGCTTTTCAAGATCCGCTATCAAATTTCAACTTTGTGCCGTTTGTTGCGAAACTGTCCTTTTATCTACAATTTAGGTTATTTATTGAGGATCGTTTTGTGTCGTTTTAATTTAAGTGCAAGCCTTATGTAAGCAAATATGGATGTCGAGGACAAAAGGCTTGCTAAATAAAGGTTAGATGGGTTGCATAGATCAGAGGGAGATGAGAGAGACCTGTTGTAAAAGAGAACTTTTCACCGACATTATAGTGATCACTGCACGATGCCAGTAGGGTGTCGCTTTTTTGGTAACGACACCACCGTTAACGTTCGAATTTCAAATGAATTTTCCACGCTGCGCATAAAATGGACTTTTTCACGCAGATTTCGAAGCACAAGGAAAGCTTTTCTGAGCCAGTGAAATGTGAGATATTATTTGTGTACCTACTTACTACAACACCTGTAACTCAAATGGCTTCAATTCGGCATTCTTCTTCTGGACCTACATTCCAAACTCAAGAGATTGTATCGGTACCAGTTTATAAGATATTTTGTATTTTGTATATCATTATCCTTGGCACATAGCTAAGGATTTATTGCTCTCAACCATCATCGAGAAAGGGCGTACCAAATGGACTACTCAAGGTCGAAATGCAGGTTGGTTAGTTTGTGGGCCCAACCATAGTCGTAATAAAACATTGCTTAATAATATTCCCAGATATTTCGTACCGGCAATGTGAAGCAATAATAATATTAATATTATACTAGCTGCAAGTACCGAATACCGATACTTACGGACATTAAACGATGCGAATGTTTTAGGACACCGTCCAATTAGGTAGGTATTTATTTATTGTTAAGAAGAACCGTTGGGTTATTAATAACTGTTAACAAGACTTTTAGTGCAGTAATACTATATTATGTATGATATACGAGGAAAAACTGTGAATTAAAAACTAAGTATATCGTTTCTAACTTATTGATCACTAGATGTAGATCATGCCCGCGACTTAATCCGTGTGGATTTAGGTTTTTACAAATCCCGTGGGAACTCTTTGATTTTCCCGCCTATGTCCTTCCCCGGGGTGCAAGCTATATCTGTACCAAATTTCGTCAAAAACGGTTGAACGGATGGGCCGTGAAAGGCTAGCAGACAGACAGACACACTTTCGCATTTATAATATTAGTATGGATAAATTGAAATACAATTATTGAAATATTAATTTTTCGCAATCCTTCAAAATACAAAATTATTTTCATTTAATTAATTAGATATTAGTAGATTAATTAATTATTTTAATTAATTAGATTTTCAGTTATCTACGTAGGAAAAATATGTTCAAAACAAGGACACAAACGTTGAAAGTGCAGTGAGATAATATCTTGCGACTACTCGTACGCCACGTAGGTAGGTACCTACATTTTGAAAGATAATAAAAATTATCAAAATCAAAAATACGGAACTTAGGAAACCCGAGTTGGTTTTACTCTTGATGATTTTTAAATGAAACAGGTAGTGAAAAGGTCAGACGGCTGGCCTCTCAAGGCTAGTGTACAATTGTTATAATACAGGCTAATACTCTCCCTTGTTCCGTTACTAAACTATGTATCTTCTACATCGAGATTATTTTGTTGTATTTATAGCTACAGTAAATAGTAGTACTCACCTAGTCATAATATTTATAAATGCCTTGTTTATAATGATAACGAGTGAGCTTTTGACCGACATGAGTTCACGACAATACTAGGTATGTAAATCCTTGGGAACAAGGGGGTAAGAGAACTTTACCTTAGAATTATTATACACGTCTATATGAAAGAAACATCGATATAACAGTTGAGTCTAACAACTATGCCACCTAAGCGAAATTCCAAGGGGATCCTTAAAAAAATAGTAATAGATAAATCTTAAATTAAATGAATGCTGTATTCGATGGGCCTATTCTTAGAAAAATCATTTACAAAATAGTTTAAAAAAATCGTAGCGTAAACCTGTTGCATATTTTCCATGCTCCAACAGTAATATTCTGTAGATAGGTACATACATATAGTTACCTACTGAAGGTCGGTCGTTCTGTCGAAGGGAGATTGTCAGGTTATGTTCCAATAAGCAGCTTAGCCAATAATACTTTGTCAATAAATAGGTAGGCACTTCAGTGTATCATGTGTCTTAGTAACATATTATGTCGGAAATCATGTATTGAGTACTTTAATATTATATAACTTTTTCGTATGTTATTCTTAATGATAAAATAATTCGGTTATTTGGTTATACTATTAATAGTGTGAATGTGAAAGCGGGTCAGTCTGTCTATCTGTTACCTTTCACGGTATCCCGCTTAACCGATTTCGACGAACTTTGGTAGATACGGATAAAGATTGCATCCCGGAAACGGACGTATGCTTTACATCCCGGATAATCAAACAATTCCCTAGGGATTTTTTTAAATCGATGCGGATGAAGTCACGGATTTACATTTAATTGTATTCAAGTCCTATTAAACTATACTAGGAGACAATCCTAAAATAGAGGACAGCCTTTGTTATTATTATTAGAGACTTGTCAATATAGTTAGGTATATTTTACATGGGAAAAGCGTGTAGGTAGTGGATATGCAAGGAGTAAAAGACGTGTGTATGTAGGTAATAGAAATTTGTACGTGCCATACGCTACACACGAATACAATTAATAGGTATGGGTATGGTGCTATAGATTATTGCAAAATTAGTCTTAACAAATGGCTCCCCGTTTCGCAGTGCACCATTAAGGAAGAGAGGTATTAATGAGACGTTCGTTTATCTAACGACTGGTCTACGACCCACGCAGGAGATAGCTTTCGGAATTTCATTCATGGCTAGCGAATACCGGTAAATGTGCCTGCAAGGAGTAAGGGATTGCGTGCGTATAATTGTGTAATTTAAAATAAACTCCTTTGAATTTATTGTACTGAGAATACTAAGTGATGCAGAAGCTCTACATTTGTAAAATATTTAAACTAAAAATGCGGTATGAAAGGTATTTTGAGTTGAGCTATTTAAAATGGGAGTAACTTTCAAACTTTGAAATTGTGGAATGTGTCAGATAGGTATCAATTTTCTTTATTCCCTGATTCTGTCCTTTTAGCTTTCTAGAAGAGTTGGGCTAAGCGTTGATATGAGTCTTTTATTTTTTCTTGTATATATCGTGTATTCTTAAAAAATAATTTTGAATAAATCAAATTTAGGTAGGTACCTATAAGTTTATTTGGTAAAATTTTCCTGGTTTTCATACGAGCTTAGTATTTTACGCATTGCTGTTAGGTTTTCTATTTGGCAATTCATTTATTCAAAAAGGTACATAAACGACAATGTTCACGTGGGTTGCATACAACATATACAAATTACAATTGATGTGACCTCCACTATCTAATGGATCACACTGTCGCAGCTTCACGGGCTTTCTAGCGACATCTGCAGAGATGAAACACTAGATAAGGTTTTCCTGGGAATTTAGCAATTATTCTATGACTAGCTTTTCGTTTCGTCGATAAATCGTCTTACAAAGACTTGTTCAACAAGTTTGTCCAATGACGTTTAATAAGCTTCATTCATTTTTGAAATGTCGTGACACCAAGTTTTATTTGAATAAAGCAGAATTTCTCTCCATGCACACTAATATTACACAAGGGTAAGTTTTTAAGTTTGAATATAGGGGGTAATCGTCAAAACTAATAATCCGATTCTGAAAATTCTTTCAGTGTAATAATATCCTCGAGATGCTATAATTTATATCACGCGGACGAAGTGGCAGGCCGATGCTAGGGTAGGCTAAATAATCTTAATTAATTATTATTTTTACGTTGTTTTGAACCAGTCAGCGTTAGATTATTTTGACGATTCAAAAGTTTATTTTGATAAAAATCTTTGCATTTCTATTTATCCTAGTAAAATTACAGTAAAACACATTTTAACATAATATTGTTACAGCAACTACATTTAGCCTATGGCAATATAGCGCTCGGTTGGGGAGGACACGACTATCCACTTAGTAGCTGCCTTTGACAAACACCAGTTACTTACTTGCTTGACAAAGCTACTTGAATCAGGAGCTCAGTCTTGCATATGCAAAATGGCTTGTTACTTGTTGCTTGAAGTAGTTTAATTAAGTCGTGTAGTTGTTGCACACGGAGAATTAACTTAAGTACTAACACTGTATGTACCACAAAATTAATGTGTGTTTAGAAAAATAGGGTTTCTTTGCTCTATTAATTCTGGATTAATCCGCCATAACTTAATTTGATTACCTAATACCGATCCCATTTTACGCTAGAGATTAGCCTTGAAAGCAATTAATTCCTACATTCTAATTATATGATAGTGTAAATTAGGTTTTTCTTACACTTTTATTTGGCTGTCACTACAAAATATAATATACATAAGTAATTTTATTGAAAAGGCACTCAACACATTTTGTTACTATAAAGTGTCTAAATAATATTAGAGCAATAGATCAGGACCTAAGTAGCAACCCCTTATTACCACCAGTAACCACGATAAAGGAGCCTGAGAGAGACAAATGCGACAGAATCTATTTTCAGATATCTACTGCAAAGTATAATCATATGAATATAATACCTAAAATGTACTATTAAGTATTATGTAGTTTAATTTGAGATCTGTTTTAAACAGTAAGATAAGTTTTATAGTCTCTATGCAGCGCTATAAATATATCATAATAATATTATTGAACAATAAACGTAAAATTATGACTGAATTACATTGAATCGGATAATATTTTCACGTTGCCTTATCTCAGTATCTCTCGCAATACTCATGAATACAGACAATTATTCAAGTAATATCGCATTCTATAGCCTCAGATATAAATTAGTAAGAGTAATAGGCAGGTACTGAATGTTGTAAGGTTCAATCAATTTCAATTTCCATTTTGAAGCTTAGAATCTTGGAATGCTTCTCAGTTTATTGGTAGGTGTTGATCTTATCAGTGTCAAGATATCTTAGTAAGTATTATATTCAGTGAGGAATGTTTATTGTTATATTTTGCTAGCAAAACCTTGTTCACGTATAGTTTAATCATTTCACATAAATTTTTTAATCTTAGGTTTTTGGGGTGGAAATTCAATTCGAACTTCGAGCTTTCGAACAAATTTCGTGAAGGGCCTGAACTGGTGATTCTTAATAATGTCCATCAGAAGATTTATTTGAATTTGAAAAAGGTAGGCAGGTAATCGTGTTCTGTCCGGTTCCTTTATTAAGAATCATGGTCCTGGCGAAATTCCAGTCACGAATTGAACAGCTGTTTTCATCGTCTTCTATCAGTGGTCATTTTGGGGATCGTCTAGAATGTGTAAGGATTGGGTACTCTAAACTGGTCAGACCATCTTGCCGGTGAGCAGCGTTTGCTCTCTTGGCCTCAGCGCTTTCTCTAGGCTATCGCTTCTACGCCTTGATGTTTTTTTTGTGATGTGATGAAATACGGTAGTGATATTCACTAAACAATTTTAAATACGAGTACATATCAAATACAAGATGATGCCCGCGACTTCATCGTATGTATATTTTATTTATTATATGGGCTGTTCCATCAAAGATACACCGCTTGTCTTTTCTTAAGAAAAGATATGGAGATACCTTTCACAAAATTCGATAGTTATTCTGATATTCATAAGAATTGAAGTGGTTTTGTTTTGAAGAATTCGGTGAAGTATGCGCGTGCACAGCATGTGACAACCGGTTCAGCGGCATACTTTGACATTACTTTTACTTTTCTAAAAAAATATGTATAAATTAATTATTTATTAATTAATATAAAAGAAAACAAGTTTTAACAGATATCTACAAATAAATTCCATTTGAAGGGATATATTGATAGTAATTACTTTTTTATTTCCTTTAGCGCTACGACTCTTTGGCCAGCTCTTATTTGTTTTACTAATCTTAGCAGAAAATAACCTTGTACCTACCTTAGCAAAGTAGCAATGGTTTTACTTTTAAATAATTTTCATTCGGTGGAATTATTTTTTCTTCACGGAAAGTGATTTTCAATTTTCGCACTTACAATCGTTTGCTACATTAATTGGACTGGATGTTTTTCTCTCTTTAAATTATAACACGAAATGAATCGAGTTCTCGCTCGTACTCTTTAGCGTCTTACCTCTGGTCGATGACCATGCGAAATGTGATTTTTCACAAGTTACTTTAATTAATAATGTAAGTATTACATAAATGTTAAGGCATTTAACGTGTTTTTCACATTGTACTCGTGTACTCCATCTCTACTTCTGTCATTCCTCCCAAGACTTTAGGTATCAACTACGTTTCCGTGACGTCAGTAAATAAATTTTTGTTTCTTGTATGTAACTTAATTGAGCGTGTAATTGATAAGTAACCTTATTCTATGCTATAATTAAAACAAACAATACAGCCTACCCGTGAACGCATTTTGCGAGCATTGTTTTGGTAAAACAATTTGTCATAAAGTTTCACTTGACCTGCCGTAAGCCGTGAACTTTCCAAAACTTACAATGACAGGAAATTAGCTAAATATAGTAACTATTACCAAAACACAGCCCAAATTAGGTACGTATATTGTTAAAAATGAATGGCAGAGTCCTTAACCTTTGAACATTATTTTTGCAACATAAAACTTGTTCAAGTCAAGAGTGAATAGGCATCTTCTAGGCAAGCGCGCTCCATCTTAGGCTGCATCATCACTTGCCACCAGGTCTGATTGCAGCCAAGCGTAAATTATAAATTAAAAAAAACCTACCTACCAAGTATCTATGGCAAAAAAGATAAGTATCAGATAAATATTTGTATCCAATGTTTTTTTTGTTTTCTATACTAATAATAATTAGTATTACGAAGAAGTAAAATTTGTAAGTTCGTATGTAATAGTGTAAGGAGTAATTCTATAATGATCCGATTCTGAAAATTCTTTTACAAATAGATATACCTATCTGGCTACATTATCCGAGACCAAGACATCCCGAATTTTATTTTTATTTTTATTTAGATACAAGTTAGCCCTTAACTGCAATCTCACCTGGTGGTAAGTGACGATGCAGTCTAAGATGGAAGTGGGCTGATCAGGAAGAGGTATGGCAGTTTTTAATAAACCCATGCCCTTTCGGTTTCTACACGGCATCGTACCGGAACGCTAAATCGCTTGGCGGCACGGCCTTGCCGGTGGGGTGGTAATTAGCCACGGCTGAAACCTCCCACCAGACCAGACAAGAAATTTAGAAATTATAAAATTCCAAATCCCTGCCAGAAATCGAACCCGGGACCTCCCACTAATAAGACCACAGCGCTTAAACCTGCGCCAGGGAGGCCGACTTTTTTACCACTATACTACCGCCACATACATATTATATCTGTTTTTCTGTTAACCAATAAAGGCTAACGCAATGAGTTCTTTAAAATCTAAACAGAAACCTCTTAATATCTTTTAGCCGCACTCATTAGGTGATGTAACTTTGAATGTCATTGTATGTATTTTAGTCACAAAGTCACAACTCACGACCTAAGAACACGATTTATGTTGATTTTCGTTTTCTATGTCATTCCACTGTACTTGAGAATTTCGATTCGGTAAAGGTTTGAATAAGGGAAATGTCAGAGTCAATGTATCAATGTGTGAGGTAAAAGCCTCCTCTATTATTGAGGGTCTCAAACTATAGTCATAAAATACGTACTATTATTATTAAATAAATAGAGCTTAGATACAAGCTACTTTAATTCGAGGTAAGTAACAATCAATTAGGTGAATAATCATTTACACTATTAAGAAAATTACAGCTGTAGGAATAGCAAATGTGTCTGTCTGCAAGCTTTTCACGGCCCATCCGTGTACCCGTTTTTGATGAAATTTGGTACAGAGATAGCTTGCATCCCGGGGAAGGACATAGGCTACTTTTGATCTCGGAAAATCAATGAGTTCCCACGGGATTTTTAAAACCTAAATCCACGCGGACGAAGTCGCGGGCATCAGCTAGTATCATATAATGCATGCAATTTAAATTTAATAACAGCCAAATTGTACGTTTTGTCCATTGAAATGTAAGTACTTATTTAAGCTAACATTGAAGATTCAAGAGCATTGATTTCGGTACGTAACTGTACCGTCAAATTACTACCCGAGATGGACTGACGCCCTATAATGCTGGAGCGGTAAGATACCAATCACTAACTGTTCTTTCTTTGACCATGAGATGAACTCACTGTTAATTGCTATTCACTAGATGATGCTCGCGACTTCGTCTGCGTAGATTTAGGTTTAAAATCGCGTGGAAACTTTGATTTTCCGGGATGAAATGTAGCCTATGTCACTACCTACGTCTTTGACTAGGTCTATTCATGAAAAAAACACGCCGGTCGATTCGTTCATCCGTTACGATAATATGATTGAAACATAAACCACAACACACTCAAATTTATAATATGGGTAATGATTACGCCTCTGCGCGGAAAATAATATTATTATTTAATTTGGCTATTTCATAGGAATCTTGTGAAGTTTACTATACTATTTTCGTTATTACGTTATTAGTCTAAAATGCCTACGGTAGATATTAATAGTGCCTCCAGACCACTGTGCCTAATTATACCCTTAGTTAGGTAAAAATATAAAACCACAATGTTGCAAAGATAAGCCTAACGATTTTAAAGTACTTAAAGGATCCCAAAATGATCATTCCCGAGAAATAAGGGCAGACGGTCGGCAAAAACGTAAATCTAATTCCACAAGCCCGCTGCGGCTGCCGCGCCTGTTGCTAGAATTTCGCAACTATAACGGAGAATGCTCTGGCGAATATCACAACTGCTGGCACGTCCCAGATCCAACATTAACAGCACAATCACGAATTCTGCCCACGAGGCACTTCATCATAGATAAGCTTCATTCAGTATGTGATGTAGAGAACATTCCTGTAAACCGTTAAGTTAGACCTAATCACAACATTGATGCACGTAAGCTTCAAATTGAATAAGGATAACCCGATGAACAGTTGAGAAACATTTATCTTGAACGTCTACAATAAAACATTCCGACGAATTAGAACCTCCTCCTTTTTTTGAACTCGGTTAAAAAGAAAATAATGATATAAATTATAGGTAATAGGATTTAGTCGTCTTACAAATGTAGCTAAGTCTGTTGTACACAATCTCTAAAACGAACTAAAATAATTACTGTAAACATGTCTAAATGTATTGCTATTCCTTTCATCTTCCATAATGCTCCCTGCGAAAAAGGAGAGCATTCGATTTAGACCTGTCATTTTAATACACAAGAAATTACTGTAAATATTTTATTTTATTTATTTATTGGGCACAAGAGCGATCATGTGAACAGAATAAATATCTTCCGGGAAACCATTTTGTAAGTCAGACTTTATAACACGAAGGTTTGCCTCTTTGAAAATTAGTTCCATTAATTTACGAGGACGCGCCACAGAGGAATCAACCTCGTCGTATTCTATTTCTTCAGAGGAAGCCATATTTTCTTTAATGACAATAACCCCGTTCTTCGCTAGAGCTTTACTACATCTTTCTAAAAAGGAAATTAAATCGTAATCGTCCAAGTGCCCAAGTACCCACTGGCACCAAATGACATCATATTCCTTTTGCGGTTTGAAATCCTGAAGTGCGATTTGGTACAGTGTTCCTAATTTAGCATTGTTAGCACCGATTAGTTTTTTGGCAGTGTTAATGAACTTTCCGTCTTGTTCCACTAAATCAACCTTTTGAAAATAAGGCATTAAAAGGTTTTTGCTCACTCTTCCGATACCTGCGCCGCAGTCCAAGGCCAGATTCGTACCCGGTGGATCATTATTATGTGACAATAGTATCTGGTTTAGAAATAGTTTTGACCCGTCGATGTCAACGTCCGTGATGTGACCGTAGCCCCCGAGTACTCCATCTATTGTTGCTGGTATATTAGCCCAGTATTTTGCGGCGTTCTTATAAAAAACATTGTCGGTCATTGTTAAACAAACCTGCCTAACCTAAAATAGTGACTTCCATAGTGACTTGTTAGTTTGACAATAATTATTTGACATAAGTTTTATTCATGTTTTATTGCTTCTTGCTCTCATTGCGTTTCATTTCATCCGTTTTGTCTCATTGGTGTCATTTTATCATCTACTAAGTAGACCATGGTAGGTACCTAACTATAATCTTATTTAGTAGATTCTACTAAATAAGATTATAGTTAGGTACCATGGAAGTAGGAAGTAATAATTCTTAATTTGATTAGAAATACCTTTTGCTTTCTCGCTATTCAATAAAAGCACAGAACAACGAATATTTAGGAATTAGCCAATTCCCAATTTCTTGGTAAAAGCAATTTCAAACACGAGTTTCTAGGTAGGTATAACTAAGGCCCAAAAAACCTGGCTTTTGTTTGTTTGCTTTTGACGACATAGAAACAGAAATTACCTACATACATAAGAACTCACGAACTTTATATCGTGAAGACATCTGCATGCCTGAGAGTTCTCCATAATGTTCTCAAAAGATGTGTGAAGCTTGATAAAATCTGCACTTGGTCAGCGTGATATACTATAGCCTAAACTTTTTCATTCCGATCAGAGACCCGTGCTCTGTAGTGAAGAACCTTCCACACACCACATTTTATTCCACATCACCCCAATTCGCTTTTCCAAAGGTTTGTAGGTCTTTAACGTTCAACAGAAAGGAATATTTTACAGCTTTTCTAAAAGTACTCTTTCTTTGTTGCAGGCTCTTATAACAGCGGTGAACGAGACGAAGGAGGAGGACATTCGAGATGCTCTGAAGGTGCAGACGGAGCAGCAGCTGGCGCTAGTGCCACGCGGTCCCAAGCTCGTGAAGGACACAGTCGCTTACAACACCACTGTCACTACTGATGATACGGTATACGGTTTTCATTATTTTGCCTTTTGCAATTAGGTAACTTCAATTTGATCAACAACAGATGTACACTGTACTGTGAGGATTCATGTGATATTAAAGCGATCACGATGGATTAATGGAACAGAGTTCTCCTACGTAGATCGTTGCAAATGTGGGCTTTTTCATTGGGTAAATTTTCTCCTCGGTGGGGTAAATGCACAGACATGGGTGTAATATGTAGAACGTTGGGTAAATGTAATACATAGCATAAAGATTAAAGTAATTCACTGCACCTAAGATAAGGCACATTTATAATTATTTGCAAGTGCGATTAGCGAGACACACACAGCTTCGCTCCCGTGGGAACTTCGATAAAGTCGCAATATTATTTCTTAGCCCTTAAGAAGGTTTGCAAAATTTCACTGATTCATCAGGGCCTTGATGAATTACTTAGTGAGTCAGGTCATTTTTGTTATACTTATACTTATTCATCATCATCATCATCATCTACAACAACAACCGATAGACGTCTATTGTTGTACATAGCTCTCTCGTAGGGACTTCCATACGCCACGGTCTGGCGCCGCCTGCATCCATCGGCTCCCTGCGACTCGCTGTTGTCGTTTTTATACTTATTAAGTTAAATAAGTATTATTATTTGCAATAATTAAGAATAGTTTTGAGTTTTTTTTGTTGTTATTCGTAGGACGAGTTACGAGCCTTGCGGCCGGACGGTACGATTGTGACCGAAACGCGTCACACAAAGGAGCAAGAACAACTCTGTGACGAAGAACTGTCTAAATACGAGGTGAGTTTACAACTCTTTCAATTCTACACTGAACATTATGTCAAATTTGAACTATACATAACTAGCTAATGCCCGCGACTTCATCCGCGTGGAATTAGGTTTTTTAAAAATCCCGTAGGAACTCTTTGATTTTCCGGGATAAAAATTAGCCTATGTCACTCTCCAGGTCTTATATCTATACTTATATGCAAAAAAATCACGTCAATCCGTTGCACAGTTGCGACGTGATTAAAGGACAAACCAACAAACAAACACACTTTCGTATTTAGAATAAGGGTACTGATGTCCTCTTAGAAATTCAATAGAATGTCAGTGCAATACAGCCATAGATTTTTACTCATGTGGCAATAGTTCCAAAAAAATTATTAAGTAATATTTTAAACTCCTTCCCATTTAGTTTTTAAAACTAAGAAATCGTTGATAAGTATTATGTTTTATATATGATATACATTGTCGATTATTTCATTGGCTTTCCCTAATGTTCTTTTTTTTTACCAGGCAAAATCGTTAGCAAGTGACGCGAGTCTAGTAGAGGAAACTGGTGGCACGGAGCGACGAAAAAGAGTTGATCTAGAAAAGTCCACCGATCTCATGGCGGGAGGATTGCGAGTTGCAACACAAGTACACTCAAAGACCAGAACTGAAGAAGGTAGGAAAGCAGGAATATTTTATAACAATAATATTTTTTTAAGTAGGTACTTACCTAAGTAGCTAGGTACCTATAGTAGGATAGGTCGAAATGGCAATCTGGGTAGGGACGCCCTGCACATCCGCACAGCCCACGCGCTAACCCGGTGCGGGCGAGCGCGGGTGAAGTGCGGGTGTGCGGGGAGTCCTTGCCTAATGTCCCGATTGCCATCTCGACCTGACGTGTATTATAGTTGTTATTACGGCAAAAAAAAACAGATTTGCTTCACATAGGTACGTTTTTACATTATTTTATTCTGTAAGGGTTTTTAAAATAAAAAAATCTTGTTCTAGTTGAAAAAGAGGGCCAGCCGAACATGGATGACGACTGGGAGAGTTTATCTGTGAGGATGCGTCGACAGCGCCGTCTAAGACAAAGTGGTAAGTTTTGAAACTAAAGTTACCTTGACTACTCGACACTAGATGGCGTAACTGGCAAAAATAAAAGTACTAGGTGAATGGAGTCTTTACCATTTGCTACGTGGTATGTGAGTATTCCAATAGATAGCGCTAGGAAAAATAATAATATTAAGGCTAGAACACAAGCGTTTTAATTTAATTATATTATTAATATTATTAATTTGGAAGTATAAAGTAATATATTTTTTTTAATTTAGGAGCACGGTACGGTTAAGGTACTTGCTAGAAATTAATGCGATGATATTAAAATAATTTTCATCAATTTGATGGTGCTTACTAGTTACTAGGTACTTAAAGAACTCGACAGGACGGGATAGTAATCGGGATGGGGACAATCCGCACGCCCGCACAGCCCCCGTGCTAACCCGGTGTGGGATAGCGCAGGTGACGTGCGGGGTGTCCCCCTCGCCTCAAACCTCGATTGCTATTTCGACATGTCGCGTACTATTAGGCTACTTGCTTTAAAGTAGGTATACTTAATAGTTTTATTTTTTAATCAATGTTACTAGTTAGTACCGTCCTCGATATCATAAAATATAAATAGATTTGCTGAGATGAGCCCTTACCTTGACACAGAAGGGACAGAATACCTGCAATTAGATAAGTTAAACAATCATTTAACCGACATTCCTCATCTTAAGGTATTCGTTGCATGATAATGACATGCTCTTATAAGTTAGGTGATTAACTTGTGACTTGGGTTTATAGGCTAGTCCGGCTAGTCGACCTTTCCGCATAGTTTTATTTGGCCTTAATTTATTAATTAATCAAGTTTCTCTGTAAGTAAAAAAAATGTTGCAAATGGAGGCTCATTAACTCATCGGTTTTGAGAGTAGACTATAAAATATAGTTGTCGTACTTACGTACCTCTTCCTACTCATATAATCAATATCATAATGGATCAATTGTTGTCCGATTTAATAAATAAATTGAAATTGAAATAGAAACTTCGATTAGTTTGAGGAAAAAGGGGGTTTATTTTGCCGTGTTGAATATATTTTTTTTTATTTTTTTATTTTTTTATTAACTATCAAATATTGAACATTTTACAAATACTTTTAACACAACAAAAAAACCACTAAGGTTTAGTATGTTGCTTATCATTCCGTCCATTAATCGATTTTGGGTATAGTGCTTCCATAAATAATATATACATTATGTATAGAAGCACTAGCACTAGGGAGCGTTACATGATAATAATTTGTTATATTTAATTTTTCAAAAATGGGATTTGTTAATATTTGTTTTGAAAGTATGATTTTAACTTGTGTTTAAAGTTAAATTCGGTTAGTCCTGACCTAAAAGTATTATCTAAACTATTTATTAGGCGAGGGATCATGTACGCGCTGGTGCGCTCACCATATTTATTTTTTGCAGAGATGGTAACTAGTTTTTTTTGAGTTACTTTGCGTGTCTGAATTTTGTTAATAACTTCCTTTTGCATGGCTAAATTAAAAAATTGTTCTTTCAGGATCGTAAATTGAACTTTGTCATAAATATTAATCTCTTTACAATACTTAAATATAAGATTTTCATTATTTTTTGCAAGTAGTTTAATATTTAGAGGAACAATGGTTTTTAAAATCCTTAGTTGCAACTGATAAACATGTTGTAAGTGCGACTTGTCGGTTCGACCATAGCTACTCAACCCATAAGCAATTATGGAGTCGGCAAGAGCATTGTACAGCATCAATTTGACTTTAAAATTTAACCTCTTTCTAATTATAAATAAGTTTGCCAAGAATGCTCTGAGCTTATCACAGACATGCTTTATGTGCTCATGCCAGTTGAACTTATGGTCAATTATTAATCCTAAGTATTTATGCGAGTTAACTATTTCAATAGTGGGACAATTACAGTTGCTATGTGGTTGGTGCAAACAGTTATGATTATGCGCAATAAGTTTATGTTTTAACATGCTATTAGCTTTTAAATTTGGTGAATGTATGTGGACTAATTTTGTCTTTTGAGAGTTTAATATTAAACCACTGTCATGACACCATTTATTTAAATTATCAAAGTCTTCCTGTAGCATTAGCAAGGCATCATTGACATCTTTAGCTGCTACAAGCATGCATGTATCATCAGCATAATATTGGTACGTAGTACAGTGTCTAAATATCTTATTCATATCATTCACATAAGTTATAAAATGCAATGGTCCAAGCACGGAACCTTGAGCTGTGCCCTCAGTTACTGTGATTGGTGCGCTATAGCTGTCACAGATCCTAACGCGGTAGCTTCTATTACTCAGATAGTTTTTACACCAATTTAAAAGAGATCCCCGTATACCTGAGTTTTCTAATCTTGTAATAAGCTTGTTGTGATCTAATGTGTCAAATGCACGAGAAAAATCAATAAATAAAGCCAGAACATGTAGTTTTTGGTTCATCCATGAATTAACTTGATCTGTAAAGTCTGACAATAACATTGTCGTATTCTTACCGGGCCTAAAACCAAATTGGCTAGAGCTTAAAATATCATTTTTTTGATAGAACTCATGTATTTGATTACAGATATATTTTTCTACTATTTTATCAATGGAAGATGTTAAAGTGATTGGCCTATAATTATTTATGTCATCATATTTACCTTTCTTGTGTACTGGTCTTACACAACCTACTTTAAGTTCATCAGGATAGGACTCAGTTTCAATACAGGCATTTATAAACTTAGCTAAAGGTTCTGAAATTATATTAGCAAAACCCTTGATGTCTCTCATTCTAACACAATCAAATCCTGGGGCTTTATCAATACGAAACCTATTTATTAATTTATAGACACTATCCGGCGTTGCCTTCCTAAAATACATGCTACAATTAGATTGTATCGTGTTGTTTTGACCAAGATTTAATAAGTTCTGGTTGCAATTCGGCAATATATTTTTCACGGTAGTGTCAAAGTTGGTCGCAAAGTTGTCTGCAATTTGTTGTGGTACACGACTGAGCGATTTAAAAGCATTTAACACAACCTCATCAATTGATCTTATTATCCTTCCAGCGATATCATTTAGTAATTGCCACAATTTTCTTGAATTATTAAAATTTTTAATTATTTTCTTTTTATAGTATAAATTTCTATAGTATTCAGTTATTTTATTTACCTTATTTCTTTTCCTATTGTATTCTAATCTTAACAATACGTTATTTTGATCTTTCTTCCATTTATGAAACAGTTCATCTCGCTTATTACTCAAATTAATGATTTTTTTATTTATCCATGGCGCCTGGCAATGTAGTTTTGAATTTATACTAATACTTCTCTTTGCCTTTGAATAAGCATTATTAAAAGTATCAGAAATGAAAGTATACATTTGCTGCGGAGACTGCATATTGTCAATATGAGACCAATCCACACATAATTCCTCGCCTAATATCACTGGGTCATAAATAGGTATTTGCTTGCTTACAGTAAAGTTAAGTGACCTTGATTCGTGAATATTGCATAGTGCTATTATGGTCAGGCGATGATCCGCCAGTACCGTATCGACCGCAGCCGTGCAAGGGTCCGCCGTGTGGGAGCGCACAAAAATGTGATCAATGCACGATTTTGTAGTTAAACTTAATCTTTTTTCAATACGTGTATAATCACTAATACCACACTTCAGACCCTGCTCCGCCAGTAGGTTTAAGTACTTATCTCTCATTACGGATGACAATTTCAGGTCTATGTTCATATCTCAAATAACTATAATGTTGACAAAGTGCTGTAAGTTATTTAATAATAGTGACAATTCATTAATAAACAGCTGCTTATTATAAGATGGAGGTCTATAAATTGCACACAAGGCGATTACTGTATTACACGGTGTTTTAATAGAACCAATTATCGACTCAAATGTTTGTGAACTATAAGTCATATAAGTAAATTTTAAATAGTTCCTTATATATACGATAACACCTCCGCCTTTTCTATTCTGTCGCAGTTGTGAATGCATTTTATAGCCAGGAATGTTGAACAAATGACAGACATTCAGTGCTATACCTACTTCGGTTAATATTATTATATCGATGGGATGTAAACTTATTTCTATTAGATGCAGCAACTTAGCGTAGTTTTTTGTTATTGAACGTATATTAATATGTATAGCTAAGAGATTAATGTGACAATTCGGGAGTTTTTTGATAAAGTTGTTGCAATTTAAACAATCAAAGTATTCAGTTATTTCAGGTGATTGTATATAATTACTATCCATTACAATTTATATGAAAATAATGTAATACTTGAATAACTCAATATTTATAATATAAAAATAAGTGCAGGTAGGTAGGTAGGTACTCACGTTATTTGGTTAGGGATTCAATATCCGACATGGATCTAATTAAATGCACTTTACTTTCCTTTGTTTTCCTTGCAAAAACTTTACCATTTTTACACCAGATAAATTCATATGTTGGACGTAGATTTTTTTTCGCGTTATACAACAACATTTTATTATGCGGTGTTAGGGCTTCACGAATAAAAACTGGATTTTTAGCCACTTCGTGTAATGCATTGGGTACAATGTCACCAACTGTAGGAGTCACCTGCTTTGCCGCGGAAATCCAATGTTCGCGGGACTTTATCGTATGTAATTCCACGAGAAGGGAACACGGGTTATCTTTACGGATTGGCATGCAGCGGGTGGATTTTACATTGTCTATGGCCACCTTAAGCTTAGTGGCAATAGATTTCATAGTTTCCAGGGGTTTTTGTATAGCCACTTCAGGTAGTCCAGATATTTCCAAGGAATTCAAAAGTGCTTTTTGTTCCATTTCCTGCATCTGGGTCTCAACGCAGACTACTCGAAGTTCTAGGTTCTTATTTTTGTTTTGGAGTTCGTTATTTTTGTTTTCTAGCACTCTAATTCTACTTTCTTGACCTTGATATGTAGGTACCTACCATGTTATCTATGGTACCTACTAATATTACCTACCTTACCTACCTAACTACCTACCTACTAATATTATTATTACTACTAGAAGACTCGCCCCGATTCTGGAGTGGAATTTTTGAAAATCGGCCAAGGGATGTCTTCATTTTTTCCCGAAAGCCAAATATTATATCTTATTGAAATAATAAGTATTATGAATTGAAGAACCACCTCTTTTTTGGAAGTCGGTTAAAAATGACGAACTTTTGTCCCCCGTCGTTTAACCCTCTTGAAGGTTGAATTTTTAAAAATCCTGAAACACGTACTGACAGATCATTCAGTCAGGACTGTAATTTTTAGTCCTTTATATGTACAGATTAGTACCTATCTGTATAACACACAGAACAGAATTAATTCAATCGTACCTATAAACTTAAATATTATCTAATCTTTTGTCTAGATTTAAAAGCTCAAAGGATAACAAATATAGAGTGGAATCCGATACCTGCTCACTAAAGCTAATGCAGTATCCCCATAAACAGTAACTCGTCGAGAATATGCTCGCATAAATTAGATAATAATATTATTAATACGCATTATTGTAGTTGTTGTATTAGGTATATCAGGTGGACAAATATGGGCATGATTCAATATTGTGACGGTTAGAAAAAGCTTTGAACAAAAAGAAATACGAACGATTATTATGTTGGAATTTCATACTTACTTACTTAGTCGCTTCACAGACAACTTGTAAAAGTCCAAAACCTAGCGTTTCTAGTCATAATTATTATATCACAGTTCTCCTTATTTTTGATGCAAAACTGACCCCGATCTTTCAGTTTGAACATTTCTGAAAATACTGAAACAGGTGTAGATATTTATTTTAATTCGTGAGTCTACTTTCAAAAGTAAGCGAAATGATGGCGCTTTGTTAGAAAAAAATTACCCTCTTTTTGAACCCCTTTCCAAATTTTCCAAAATATTTTAAAAATTAAACACACCCTCCAAATATGAAATCTATATCCAGCCATTTCGGCTTAGGACAAAGTCTTATAAAATACATATATGTATAAATACTCGTAGTGGTGTTTAGACCTAATATTCTTTTTTAGAGTTCTAGGTCTAATTTTAAAATTATTACTTTGTAATATAATAAAAAAATGAGTATGCTGCATTTAAACAGGTAATAAAATAAAGGGCCTTGTATGCTAGGATAAAAATATGCATAATGTGACGGACATGCAAGCTATTTTGCATTTACCATAATTGTTGTCTAGTTAATGCGGCGTTACATATTTCGACCTTGTGGGACAATGCTGGGTTATGTACAAAGAGTCAAAGACAATAATGATTGATTAGTGTACTTTTAACGTATTAACGTATTATAAATAAGATATGTGTAGATTGTAATAAATGGTACCTTAGGGAGGACAAAATATGTATATTGTACCTACCTACTGTGTATTTAAATACATCGAAGGCTTCTTCACAAACGGCGTATATCTACGCAAATAATAGGTACTTATGCTATCAGTACCCTTATTATAAATGCGAAAGTGTGTTTGTTTGTTGGTTTGTTGGTTTAGTGGTTTATTGGTTGGTTGGTTTGTTGGTTTGTCCTTCCACCACCACCACTTTTAATTTTTGCTGCAATAGATAGAACAAAACAAACTCCATAACATAGTTTTTGTATTTATTTGCCTAGAAAATAGGTAACATATTCAAAAAATAAAATATCGACTGTATATTAGCTAGTTTTAGTTTGATTCACATTTTTGCCCTTCCTGTACAACTGCACTTTTGTCTAAAGGTCCTTTTGTTATGAAACCCCTTAACTTATTAACAATTTAAGACTTTAAAAGTAAATTTGTATCTCATTTTAGATTTTCATACATGGGTAGGTCCATTACTAATTCGATGATTAACTCATCATTATTATCGTATCGAAAATTAAGAATTTTAAAAATAATACGAGACGTAGTAAGTATTTACCTACAGAGACTGTACCTACACAACTAGGAAATATGAAGAAGAAGAAGAAGAAGAAGAAGAAGAAGAAAAACGCTTATTTTTTAAAGCTTTACCACACATTACCATCATTTTGGGATTACCAGTTAGGTTATCGGGATAACCTAACTGGTAATCCCAAATATCGACTTCTTGTCGTAATATCTCTATAACTAAATTAATTTAAAACTAAGTAATTGGAAAAATCGATTTTCCACTCAAACAAGAAAGTAAAAAGTAAATCGAAATATATTTTCTGGTTAACTTTTCTTTAGCAAATTTTCATCCCAGAGATATCGTGAGTCAAAGTTTTTCGTTCCCGAGAAAATTGTCAGCCAGTAAATTTTGAAACAAGTTTTCCTAATGGTCTAAAAGTTTATACGTGGTCAAACTGTGTCCGTCAACCACCGTATATGGCATCGTTGAGCCTACGCGGAGGCTGAGGTCACTTAACATGCCCAATTAGCCAACTTTGTGGCAAAATACATCTTGGCTTGTGCGCTAGACGTGTTCGGTTTGCGCTCTGGAAAACGTTGAGAATTGTCTTTAAATAAAGTTTAGAATCACTTTCTCTAAATTTTCGGACAAATAGTGCTTGTAAAAAGTTTACATTTATAACGAAGTTTTTTTAATTCGGCAATACAAGAAACGAAGTGATTTCTACTTATGTTTTAAGTTAACAGTGATAATTAGAACTTCTGTAGAATGTAGAGCTCATACCTAACTGCATTAGAGGTAGGTAAGGTTAAATGAAAAAAGAATGTTAAATATGTTTAAACACAAATGTGTACACAAATTTCAAACCCATATTTTACCTTAGGGGTTGAATTAAAGGAAAAAAACCCTTCGTTAGCGGATGTCTACGTCATAATAGCTATCTGCATGCCAAATTTCAGCCCGATACGTTCAGTAGTTTGAGTGGTGTGTGTGTTTGAACTGTTTGAGTAGATAAATCAGTCAGTCAGTCAGCTTTTCCTTTTATATACTTAGACGTAGGTAAATAGGTACATATTATTGTGCTTGATAGATATTGTGTAACAATGTGGTGTAATAAATAGTATTGTGAAGATAGTGTAATGTTTGTTAATTTTCAACATTTAGCAAATGTGAATTTGGCACAGACATTCGATATAGCGAAAGCTAAGTTTCTCAATGATTTTTGTAGCTATCTAATTTGTAAGTACAAATATTATATTCAAGATGGTTAAGACCATGCTTGTTATGATTAGCAGCACCATGCAGCGAGCGGTCTGAATAGAATAGAATAAAATAGAATTGAATATTTTTATTCAAGTAAACTTTTACAAGTGCTTTTGAATCGTCAACTTGTTTAATTGACCGCTGGTTCGGAATGCCGTTCCTACCGAGAAGAACCAGCAAGAAACTCGGCGGTTGCTACTTTCAATTGATCAAGTGATCAATTACAATATAATAATATTGTAATTTGTATAATAATACCATAGCGTGCGTTGATAGATCACTCAGTCAGGACAAGTGTTTTATTTATTTCGTTGATCATAGACCTATTAGTTATAGGCATCATAATAAAACCCTAGGTTTATTTTTTCCCGTATATTAGTTTTTTAATATTCAACGAGTTATTCGTAGGTCAAATTCATATTATGGTACCTAATTGGTCTTTTATGCGTTCGTATTCCTATGCACTTGGAAATACCGCTCAGATAAAAACATGCATTGAATAAAATTATGCCATTAGCATTTTATCTCAGGTGCTTTAGTGTATGTAGCTCTGTACCTACTTATGTTACGTGTTTAAATTACACAATGATGTTTTTTTTTATAAATGATTTTTTAATGATTTATTTTAACGAACTATCGAAACTGCAGTCATAAGTAATTATTCACCTATATTTTCACTAGATGTGACAACGAGCAAAATAACTTAATCCTTACTAATCTTATAAATGCGTTAGTCTGTCTGTCTATATGCTCTATATGTAAGAAGAACTAAACTTTCGAAGTTGCGGGCATAATCTTGAAGTTAACGATGGCTAGGTAGATTTTTCTTTTTAATAGGTGTTACATCAATTGCTCCAGTTCCGGTAGCTTAGCTAAGTGTTCAAGATATTTTAACATAATTATACCAAAAATTATAGGTTTAATAAAATATTTAAAAAAAATGTAGGTAGATATGTATAATCCGCAACAGGTTGAGATGGCTATCGGGGTATGAGACAGGGGGACGCCTCGCATACCCGCACGTGACCCGCACTCGCCCGCACAGGTTTAGCGCGGGGGCTGTGTGCGAGGCGCTCCCTCCCCGTTTGCCTTCTCGACCTGTCGGGTACTGTACCTTATCTGTGGTACCTACTTACCTACGTTTTGAAACTGTTGCCTGTGTTTGGTTTCTAATACCGGTTAACGGTTACATATCGCTATTAACGGAAATGAGAGGACATTAGATTGTGGATTTACCATAATTCAAGTCTTAATTACTTTTTGCGTAATTAATTCGTATGACGGCTCCGAAGATGCATGTTTTGGGTCAAACGTGTGTTGAAATGCCCCTAAAAATAACATGTTTATTTTGTAAGCATTAAAATATTGCATAAATAGGAAATTCATTTAAAAAATTAAAGTTGATTCCGTAATCTTATTACTGAACATTATTTAGTTTTTAATCTTTTTAATATATAATATTAAAAGTCCACACGTCTCTACTCATACTTAGCTGAGATATTTAAACTTACTAGTAAATTATCGTCAGTGTGCTTAATTTTCCTTATTTTTACACATGAAAAGAAAAAACCGGTCAAGTTCGAGTCAGACTCGCGCACTGAGGGTTCCGTATTACAATCGTATTTTATCGACATTTTGCTTGATAAATCAAAAACCATTATACTTAAAAATAAATAAAAATCTGTTTTAGAATGTACAAGTGAAGCCCTTTCATATGATACCCCACTTGATATAGTTATCTTACTTCGAAAATTAAAAATACTTACTAATTATTAGTTTACGACCACAATTTAATTTTTTTGTGTGTGATGTAACCACAAATTCACGGTTTTCAGATTTTTCCCCTAAAGCCAGCTATAAGACCCACCTACCTGCCAAATTTCATGATTCTAGGTCAACGGGAAGTACCCTCTAGGTTTCTTGACAGACCGACAGACAGACAGACAGACAACAAAGTGATCCTATAAGGGTTCCGTTTTTCCTTTTGAGGTACGGAACCCTAAAAACCGATCAAGTGCGAGTCGGACCCGCGTTTTAAAATACATGGCAACCGTTTTACAATCTTTATTAATTGTTGTTATATACAATAGAAATACACACTCTGTGAAAATTTTACCTCTCTACTTATTACGGTTTATGAGCCCATTCTGACAGCCGGACGGACAGATGGACGAACAGCGGAGGCTTAGTAATAGGGTCGTTACTCTTGCTAGCACCCCTCGGGTACGAAACCCCAAAAATGGCTTGCTAGAGAATATTGCATTTTGCTATAAGAATTAAATATGAAGAGTACCATTTATATTTAGGAAGTAAGTTAACATTGAGGGCTACGTGAAATGAAAATAATTATATTAACAGTAGGTAATTATTTCTTTAAGGGTCAAGGATACAAATAAAATGATTGATATTTATGTACAAACAGGTAACAGATAGGTACCTACTTCGTCATAGTACAAGCTCAGTACAGTGACCTAGAAATTAATTCATACAGCAGCCCATGAATTACCGCACTGTCTTGCGCGCAGGTTCAGTAAAATGTCTCGACTGTTTGCATCTCGCATTGACCTTCAGCCGGTTTGCCAAACTTATTGACTTACGATTACGCCATACCATGTGTGAGGATGTGAGGTGCGGCTTCACAGTTCACTCCACCGCGGAGCCCCGCGCGTGCGCACGTACCTTCGCTCAAATACTAACGTGCTGCTCCTTTTCAGAACTCGAAAAAGAATACGCGAAACGACCAATCAACTTTGACATTGAAGAGGAAACGCGGAAGAAGGAAACGTCCAAGTGGCTCGAGAATCACTTTGGCAGCGAATCTCCCTCTTCCCATGATTCTATAGCTGAAGAAATAGGACGGCGCCCCGAACCAGGATACTACCCTAAGAAAGCCGATGACGAAGGATACTACGGCAAAACTTCCTCCTCAGTCCCACCTCCACCAGTCTACGGAGATCGAGTTCTTCGCAAAACAAAGTCTTCGACACCATCTGACGAGCGTCCTGTTGTAGCGGGAAATAGAACAGGGGGCTATTTTAAAGGTGTGGCAGATTGGTCTCAGCGCCGTGCCACCAAGCCGAGAATGCCTGAGCCGCGAAGCTCGTCCCCATCGCCACCTGTTGTGCGATCTCCGTACACCAGTAACGACCGGCTAAACGACTCCTCTCCTAAGCATGTGTACAAACGAGACTCGCCCCAAGGAAGGTCATCGCCGATCGGTCGACGTAATCCGCCTTCGCGAGACGACTCCGCCTACGTTTCATCGTCGACTATGCACAGCCCGCCACGTGGATCCCCGTTTAGGCCACTAGAAACCGAGAGATCATTCCGCGAGCCATCGGTCGAAGACGATTATCGGCCACCGAAGGCCCCTGAAAGGAAACGTCATACTAAGAAAATAATGTCTGAGGACCACCGGTACGACAGTGGCTACAGAAGCTCATCACGGAATGATAATTCGGGCCGTTCGAGAGACAGTCGCGACGAGGGCGCCGTAGAGCCTCCCCCAGACTATTCTCCTCCGAGAGACCGTAGAGGTAGTGCAGATAGAGAACGGACACCGCCGCGCCGGCGTGACAGGGATGAGAGGAAGCAAAATCAAAAAACTCGCTTCGCTGATAACGGCAAGCGACCCTCACCCGTGCGGAAATCGGTCGGTTCGGCGATCGGTAACTCGATAAGGAAGCTAGTGGGGAAGATTCGCTCTGCGTCTTCGGAGCGGAAGAGTCGGTGGCGCAGTTCTCGGACGCCGTCGCCGGAGCACTCGTCACGCACGTACAAGCAATACGGCGGCGAGCTGGCGCCCCCCGCGCCTCCGCACCGCTACTACCTCGGCGAGGACCCTTTCGCGCCCAGCATCTATGGCCGTGAGCACAAGTACGAGGGCAGTCCGAGACGAACCGCAGCTGTTGACACCCGTGACCAGCGCGAAAGGTGAGAATAGCTTCATTATTTTATAAACCCTTAGTAAAGATCACAACGTAAACGCGGTCGATCGTAAAGTCTTACATGGACATAATAGCTTGCTACGACGTATTGTTAAACGAAACTATAAATTAGCTTTTTGTAAAATTAGTGTTAACGAGTATTCAATTTTTATTGTGCCCACCTATTATTATATATATATATTATCCTTAGACCTTAAATAGAATGTTGTCCTACAGAGATCCATACCACCTCCTACACTGAGATATAGCATGCATAAAATTTAATTAATGCTCCTTGTTTTGATATTATCATAAAATTATAGGCCCAAAGGATTTATTGCGGTTTTTATAATCATCTTTTTACGTCGTATTGAGTAGTTTATCTGCAATTAAAAACATAATGAATATAGTGTTATTTTGTGCAGCTTTTGTCAGAAACAAATACTTACCTTTGATCACGAGCTATGATCATACTATTCCATGGCCATAATAATTACCCGTAGCAATTAAAAGAATTACATGCGACATTAAATTTATTGAATAATTGAAAAAAAAAACCTGATAGATTACAAGATAGAGCGCTGTCCCCATTTACAATTATTACACAATAAAAATCTATTTTGTTATTTACGGACTACTACTAATAGGTACTACTAATATAAAGTTGAAAGTCTACAAACATTTTAGAAGATCTTCAACAGATCGTCAACAAACTTCAATGGCACCAACCTGAGAGAAAAAAATAAAAATCGGTTAAAGGAGGTAGCTACAGTTATATTATAGCTGTTATTACCGCAGTTAATAATTTGGCCAAAAATCGGGATCCTCCGCATATAATGATACTTACTTATTCTCTTTCAGGTACTAATCTACTAAACTATTATAATTATAAACCTATTAATTTAAAATACATAATATAAATACAGTGAAGCAGTGCAAATATAAACCACCAGGTTTATATGTTAGGAAAACTAAATATGTATTAGAGACCTCATTGCCTACGTTCAATTTATTCTGAATGATAATTATAAAATTCCATCGTATTATAATGCATAGCTTTATTATTGACATCAGTCGTTTTATACGTTTTACTCGGAACTCTATGAAACAGCGGAGCAAAAACTTGGGTAATTTTAACGAAGTCAATTACAGTGCAAAAACAATATGAGCTGGGTAATTTATATATTACACGATAACAGAAGGCTCTAGAACTATGGAGTCCATGCCTTAATTTCTATTATCAAAATAACATATGTGTAAATTAAATTTAAGTCACCCCCGAATGGTCAAGGTTACCATAATATTGCATTGTATTGTAGTCTAGATCAATAAATAATTGGATGACTGCGATTCCATATCGAATTAGAAAATAGCTAATACTGCTCAAACAGTTGAACGGATTTTCATTAAACATAGCTAAGAACCATCTCGAATAAACAGGTATTCAATTATATGAAACCGTATTCAAATTGGTTCATCCGTTTGAGCGCTATGATGCAATAGACAGACATACATAGACACACGTTAAACTTATAACACCCCTCTGATTGCGTCGAGGGTTAAAAAAGGTATATTTAGTCACGACATATAAATAGACAAATTTAAGAACTGTCTATGCCTTTTTTCACCAAAGCTAAGCCAAGAAAATTGAGCAATAAGGGCAGTTTGCGCTTGTGACATTGTTTTGGAGTACCTACACAGTATGCGCGACTTCAATGAGTCCAATGTAGCTCCCAGATAATTTAATTTAATACAAAGAATTATTGTAAACTAGATAATGCCAGCGACTTCGTTCATGTGGATTTAGGTTTTTAAAAATCCCGTGGGAACTTTTTGATTTTCCGGGATAAAAAGTAGCCTACGTCCTTCCCCGGGAACGGGATGCAAGATATATCTGTACTAAATTTCGTCAAAATCGGTTGAACGGATGAGCCGTGAAAGGCTAGCAGACAGACAGACAGCCACACTTTCGCATTTATAATATTTTAAGTATGGATATTAGTACGGATGAAGTCAGAAGTCGTTCAAACTGGGAAACACGCTTAGGAGCCCCGCTACTACCGCCGCCAACGCTTCTGTGCGCTGCAGTGGGTGCTTATGAAATTTCTGGTATTTTAAATGTACACGCGTATGCGCGCTCAACTTTACACAAGTCAGTGTGAAGGTGGTGTGAAGTCAAGCTGCATGCAGTACAGTTGCCGTCCGCACTTTGTGTTATTGTTTCAGGCTTTCAATGGAACGTAACTTACGTTTTGTAATACATATAGGGATTATGGATATAATATCTGGAAGTGTGTGTACTGTGCTATATACTGTCTCAAATCTCATGAATTTGTGAAAAACTATTTGGGAGTAATTCTTTGGTTGATGCGGAAGATGAAACAGATAAACATTGCGGTGACCAGTGTTTTACCTTGCGGTCGCATTCTTACTGTTGTGGACTTAGTGTCCATTACAATAATTTATAATTAGGTACTTACTAGTTTGTAAGTATAATAAACAATTTTATACACGAGTATAACGTTTTATACTCGTGTAGTAAATCCGGTATTTGACAGCTAGTCAAATCAGTAACTTTTTATCATACTTCAAAACGCGCGCTTAGTATGCGAGATTCTAAGAAATACATACCGGTATGTGACGTCACAATTATTTGACGTCCTTATTTTACTAAAATCAATAATTTAAAATGGTTATCTAAATGTATAAAAGGAAAAGGTGACTGACTGACTGACTGATCTATCAACGCACAGCTCCAACTATTGTACGGATCGGGCTAAAATTTGGCGTGGAGATAGGCTATTATGACGTAGGCATCCTCTAAGAAAGGATTTTTGAAAATTCAACTCCTAAGAGGGTGAAATAGGGGTTCGAAATTTGTGTAGTTCACGCGAACGAAGTCGCGAGCATAAGCTAGTCACACATAAAACTAATAAAGGACTTGGATCTTACGAATTTTGGAAGACCCTCTATTTAATAATCACTGAGAAATAATTTATTTTTGACCTAGTCAAATACCGTATTGACATGGACATAATTTATATTTGCTCGTGCCCGGCCAGGATACACTTAAAACAATTAATTTTGTAGGTAATTTCACAGATTATAAACCGAATAAAAAAAAACTAAATACTCAAAGATGTGGTTTACTCATCTAAAACTATATTTTTCTAATTTGTTCAAAGAGGTCATCGCAATTATGAAATGAACTTTTTTATATAATCGGAACTTCTACATAAAAACGCGTAGGACAAAGTACCTACTACGCATACTAATCTGTAGAATTGTCGTAGACATTGCGAAAAACCGTTTCTTTTGTTATGTAAAATGATTTTTTTCTTTATATGTATAAAGACAAAATACAGATTTTGCACGCTTTCAAACCGTTTGCCTATTTTGAAACTTTTAACTGTCTTGCATACTAAATTGATCCGTTTCATCCTCATTCGAAAACCGTGTATGGAAATTTAGTATCATTATTGAGGGAAAGTAAGAGTGAAGAACTCTACACATAAGTAATATCTTATAGTAAAGCTCTGATCTTATAATATTGATGAAGCGCATGTAATTTAAGTTTATGATATAATTGTACCTATACTTCACTTACCTTATTAATGTAGCTGGTGTTATTTTTGTCACTATATCTATATCCCAGTTTCAACATGTGTTGTTGTTGAAAGACTATTTGGTTGGTGGGTTAGGAAAACTTAAAAACTATCATGTTGGTCGTTATATCATGACCTGCTTGGCGCAGTGGCGAGTACACTGGTCTTATAAGTGGGAGGTCTCTGGTTCGATTCCCGGCAGAAACAATTTGGGATTAATGGTTTGTAAACAGTCTCTGGTCTGATTGGCCGTTGCTAGTTACCACTCTACCGACCAAGCCATGCCGCCAAGACATTTAGCGTTCCGGTACAATGCCGTGTAGAAACTGCCATAGCTCTTCCAGGTTAGCCCGCTTCCGTCTGACTACATTGTCAAGATTGCAATCAATCGATCTTAGATCGATCTTAGATCTTTTCTAAGATTTACTAAATGAAAATGAAAAGAAACAATGGGGCCGATTCTCTAGTACACAATCTCTAAACTAAACTAAATTAACAGGTCTATATCTAGTGCTTTCCTTTTCCGCAAGCAACATTATGAAAGGGATAGCAATAGATTTAGACGTGATATTTTAGTTTAGTTTGGAGATTGTGTACAAAGGAATTAGCCACACTGTCTCTTAGTCTTAGATCAATCAAAACTACGACTCAGTCGGACCGACTCGATACTCTCCGGTATCTACTTATGGCTGCCATTTTAATTCTGTCGTTGTCCATGGGCCTTGCCTAGTATGGATAAATAAGTGGTTTCTCGACAAAACAGCCCTTATTTAGCTTACAAACGTTGAGTCACGTATATTTGCCGGGTGACAGTCTTCAATATGAACTATTTGTTGGTAATGACGAAGTGTGACTCATTGAATGAAAATTCTTCCAACAGGTGTAGGTTTAGTTTAGGTGTAGTATGTTATATGTGGTAGGTATGATGTAAATTAGTTAAGCGAAGTATCATTGTAATTCATATAGTTTCCTGGTTGTTTTTGTCTTCTAGCTATGCCATTTATTTGATTGACTATGGCAAAAAATTTGTCATTAGTTGTACGCTGACATTCAGAGACTACGTAATTTCACACACAAGAGATCTCAGCTAAATCATACATAATTTATCAATCAGTCTTAACTATATCATGTATGTATCATAGTCTCAGGCATTAAAAGCATGCTGATCTACTGGTATTTTGATTCGTGTAAACAAAGCGCGATCGTTAGACGTGTGGGTTGAGATTCCACATTGAATCCAATTACGTTCTAAAACACAAGATTACATGTTTTTATGATACAAGGAGACACAATGGATAAACGTGGGCCGCCTTGTCTTACGATCACGATGTAGTGATAAAATTCTAACGATCTGTTTTTTTCGTTACAGGGGCCAGTTCTCGAGCACTCTCGGCCGGCTCAGTCACTCTACAAGCCGGCTGAATCCCGCTGAAGCAGACGAAGACTACGCGCGAAGCGCGCAGACCCTGCCCCGGAAGCTACACGAACGTAAAGAGAAACCCACCGAAAAGCCAAGCTCCAGTAAATACTGGCAGCGAGTCACAAATAACAAACGGTCTACCAGTGCCATTAATATACCCAACAACGTATCAACAGCGCCAGAGGGAAAGATAAACGGGTATCCGCCTGGCCCTGCGAAGCCGGCGCGGACCTACAAAGGTCTCAATAGGAGTAAGAGTTTTGCTATGGGAGCACCCGAACAGGACACACATCCACGTTACGTTACTGGCATGAGCAGAAATTATTCCACGATGTACAAATCAAACCCACACCTCAGTAGGCTCGACGAGACTCCGGAACAGCTGAAGAGTCCAGGAATTGTGTCAATCATAAATCGAAGCCAGCGAGATTTAGCGGACGCTGTTTCACGCGAAACTGAGCGTCGACGGGATGGATTATTTGGTGCGCGTTATGGCAAAACTACGCCGATAACCAACGGTCACACAAATGGATACAATAAATCTTACGATGAAACAGATAAGAAAAAGATATTCCTTAAAGGACTACGCGAGAGGGCGCCGGAATTATATCAAACCTTACACGCGGACGACGAGTCTGACGGTAGTAGATTATCATCCCGATACAACACCCCATCGCCGCATTATAAAGAACGGATATCGGAGGAACGCAAAATACCATTGTATAAAACTGAATCATTAAATAGAGAGTCGAGTCCCTTTGTGTCGCGTTTAGAGACGAGAATAAAATCACCAGTAAATCGGCGCGAAAGTAACAGCAGTGACAATTTTTCCGAAACATATCGGTATACTACGCGCTCAGGTGATCCTGAGAGACCTAGCGTAACAGATACTGTGGAAACTGTTAGTAAAAAAGTGATTCCATCTAGAGATGGGCGGTCTAAAGAAATAATCCAATCAAGGGAGGTGAATTCGGTAACAAAGAGTCGGGGCTACAACGAACCTATTGCAAGCACCAAGTACTATGAGAATGGTGTTCGTAGTTCTCATGGCTATGAATCTAGAAATGGAACGACGCCGCAGTATCCGGAACGAAGGAGAAGTAATTACAAAGTGTCTGAAAAAATAAGAGATTATTGAATACCGAGCGCGACTTGATTATTATATAATTGCCATATTTTCATATAACATAATTATATTAGTGTCACACAGACTGAAAAGTTGAAATTTAATCACATGTTAAGTTAGGTGGTCATTAACTGCATTCGTTAACATAATATTTGTTAATTTAATGTTAGTTGCTTCATGTAAAAAGTCATATAGCTTTACTAATTTTATTTCGATATTTGTACCTAATAAGTGATCTAATTCCGTCCAGTAAAGAATTTTTAAACGATTATACCTACCTACTTGTTTTGTATTGAAAACTATTGATGTATGATTTTATAATTTTGATAACATCGGAAACATTAAAATTAAGAATTTTAATAATAATTGTACCCGTAAAAATAAATAATGTTTTAATACACAATGCTGTGATTGTTTTATTTTTTACTAGATGATGCTAGCTAGCGGCTTCGTCCGCGTGGATTTATGTTTTTAAAAATCCCGTGGGAACTTTTGATTTTCCAGGACAAAAAGCAGACTATCCGATCCGATTCCGAGATGCAAGATATCTCTGTAGGTACCGAATTTTCTAAAAATATTTAAACGCATTTTTTTTTTAATCCTGTGGTATCACCACGATTTAAGAATGCAGTTCCTTACAGGAACAGAGACACAAACTTTTCCAAGATAAGTCTTGTGACGTGCGTTTTAAGAAAGTGGCGGACAATGGCCTAAACCCTCCTCACTTTGAGAGGAGACCGTGCTCAGTAGTGGGCCTGAGATGGATTGATTATTATCAACACTTATCAATGATGTGATGATGACACAGTAACATTTGGCCTTTGTACCTTGTACCCTGCCATGCGAGGAGTAACCAAAGAATTTGTATATACTACTTGAGAAACATCTGTCGGATGGCTATGACACTACCACAGATACTATGTGCTGAGATAACACGAAGCAAGTCCACTGTAGGTACAGTGTAAACAATATGTTTCTGATTTTAAAATAATTTAATAACTTATACATAGATGGCGCTTCTTTTATTTTAATTAACATTACGTTTGTAGTTTGCTAAAAGCTTAGTTAATGAAAAAGCTAGATACCATTGACTTGTGTTACTTCATATGGACAGGGCTATTGAACAAACAAAATGGCACCGATTCAGTGGTGCTCTAGCACCAATGCAACCTCAGTGACGTCTGGATTTCAAACTTAGGTATATATATATAAACTTACGGTCTACTTACTATTACTGGTTTCAGTAATTTGTTATTTTGCTCTGTTATTACTGGTTTCAATAATGCCCTATTATTATGAATGTGTAAAGAGGTAAGTAGGTACAGTTAAATCTTAGAAATACTGGAGTTAAATGTTATTACATAAACGTCAACTTGTACGGTAATAATAGCATACGAGACTCATGTGATAATAGCACACGATAATAGTGCCTATTAAGGAGGCTGTTCTCAATTCGGCCCGTTTTTTTTCTATTTTTAGACTCAGTTTGTTGATGAATTTTGCTAAAGTTTTTGTGGGAGCACTGTTAGATTAGATATTTACCTAGCAACAGTTTTGTATTTGTTGGAGTTGGAATCCAAATTTTTATGGGACAATTGTCGCAAGATTTTTCTATCGGTTGAAAAAAATAATTCGCTCAGTTGTTCAGAAATCTCGGAGATTTCTGTGTACATAGGTAGAAAAACACACTTCCTCCTTTTTTGAAAGTCAGTAAAAAAGTATCCTATGTTACTCCTTGGTTAATCTTCTACTTGTCTGTGAAAGTCCCGTCAAAATAGGTTCAGCCGTTCCGAAGATTAGCCCGTTCAAACAGACAACAGACAGACAAAATTATTTAAAACGTGTGCGTTGGTGGTACCTACAGTTCAAATAACCATACGTGCTTAATAAGGGATAGTTGTTTCGAAATTACAGACAGACACTTCAATTTTATTATTAGTATAGATAGATGTTATGTTTTTTAGATGGCTAGTAGTCTTATAAGACCAATATCTCATGTCTACAACGTTAGAAGCACACGAGTTATCTACTCGTGTGGTTAGAGTACAAGCTACGATGTTTTCTAAAATGGCTGAAATCATTCTAAATTTAAATTATTTAACTCGTTATTTAACAGCGAGTCACGTGTTAGATTCGTATCATAAACGTGTTAGTAAAAAAAATGTGTGAGTGTCATGAGTGGGAATGACCCGTGCCCTCAACGTCTTGACTATTCTGTTCTTACTAATTTTTTTATCTACGTTTATTGTGAGTTGCGAAGCTGAAGTGGCACTGTGTAGGACACATAGTCCGAAACACCGATCGATAGTCCGATTGATACAATGGTGCGTGGTAGTTTAAAAGTGTTATTTAAAACAAAGTGTTAGGGATTGGTGATTTATAAAATTGTGTATTCGAATAATAAATCTATTTTGTTAATTTCTTTAAACTTTAAAGTATTTTAATACATAATTAAGTTTACACAAAATGTGCTAGAGAAATATTTTGCTATAAGAATTAAAAGGCGTTAAAGATGATCAAATTGTCTAATCAATATTTTGTTGGTATGCTGGTTGATCTTATAAAAGTTTGAGCGAATCAATCAACAAAGTACCCAACCAACGCGTATCTTGTTAATTAATTCATATTGTGAATATATGCCGATTTTATTTTCCATAAACCCAATGTGATTGAAATCAGGAAATATTTTGGGATCATTGAATCTTAGAATCTAAACACGTGTAACCAAAGTGTTTTTC
This sequence comes from Maniola hyperantus, assembly GCF_902806685.2. Taxonomy (NCBI): domain Eukaryota; kingdom Metazoa; phylum Arthropoda; class Insecta; order Lepidoptera; family Nymphalidae; genus Maniola; species Maniola hyperantus. The sequence continues at coordinate 8,201,739 of NC_048550.1, forward strand.
TTTTTCTAGTTTGGCCTCAAAGCAGTATTCATTTTGATATTTTTGGAGCACTGCACTGATGCAGCTAACATCCTTTATGTGACGCCATTTACATCAACGTCCCATAATATGTTACTATCACCGATCGGTCTGGAGCTAGCTCGCAGAGGACATAATGTTACTGTTATCACATCTCACAGAGAAAAAAATCCACCGCCTAATTACCATCAAGTCATGGTGGATGATATAAAAATTTGGGAACTAACGGGTGAGCTCAAAATATTTATTTTGCGTTATTTCGTGTATTTAAGTATATTAAAGTGAAAACTTCTTTAGGCGCGTTGGGCAATTTTGAGATCGGTATAAACTTCAAGGCGCGTCACCGACATGCTAATGTGCCGATAGATATAAAAACTAAAATAATCTAAATGATTTTAATTTACAAATTGAGAAATTATAATTCTTGATACTTAGGTATCTACTACAATTAATTTGAAAGTCCTAAAAAAAAATTGTATATCATTGTTTTAAGTTTTCATTTCTGTCGGCGGTCCTCATGGACGGCAAATTTTTAATTATCCGTTTTTTTTATTTTTTTTTATTGAGTGAGTTGAGTTGAGTTGAGTGATAGTTTAGAGCCTCGATAGCTCAGCGGTTAAAGGAGCGGACTGAAAACCGAAAGGTCGCCGGTTCAAATCCCACCCGTTGCACTATTGTCGTACCTACTCCTGGCACAAGCTTTACGCTTAATTGGAGGGGAAAGGTAAATATTAGTCAGTAATTAACTTGGCTAATATTCTTAAAAAAAAAAAACTTATTTTTATCTTAAGACTAAAGCTAGGTATACCAAAATCCATATCCATACTAATACATACCTAAGTATTATAAATACAAAGTTTATCTTGGAAAATCAAACGTTTTTTGCGGGATTTTTACAAAACCTAAACCATAAACTGATATGTTATAAACGTAATTCGTTTTTGTGTTTTACAAGATAAGTTTATTACTTAGTAATAAAAAAAAAATTAAAACCGACTTAAAATTTATGGTGGAATAAAGAAACTCTCTTAAATTACAACTACATATTATATACACTAACCCTGAAAACTTTGCACTCCTTTCTTTACGCAGTCACTTTTTGCAAATAATTAATTTACTGGCTGCCCAGTGCCACCATCCTAATGTTGACATATTTTCATTTCAGGTGGTGAAAGGCCTAACGTTTTTACCATGACTGACATATCTGCAGAAGAAATGCACCACAAGATTTTATGGGGAGCAGGTCTAGCTTTCACAGAAGTAGTTTTTAATTCAACTGAAGTCAGAATTTTTTTAAGAAAAGACAACGCTTTTGACTTGGTTATTTGTGAACAATTCTTTCAGGAAGCTTTATACATGCTATCTTTTAAATATAATGCACCTTTAGCATTAGTTACGACTTTTGGAAACTGCATGCGACACAATATAGTGGTGCGAAATCCTTTACAACTTGCTACCGTTATTCCTGAGTTTCTTGACGTGAAAGAACCTGGAAGCTTTTGGGGAAGATTGAGAAGTTTATATTTTACTTCGTACGAGTATATATATTGGAGGTTTATATATCTCACGAAACAGGAACAGCTATTGCAAAAATATATGACGGATTTGCCTAAAGAGAGACCGAGTTTATATAAGTTACAACAGAACTGTTCTTTGATGCTTATAAACAGTCACTTCAGTTTTGACCCTCCCGCTGCTCTTTTACCAAACATAGTGGAGGTTGGAGGACTTCACCTTTCGCGTAGTAATTCAACACTACCAAAGGTAAGCAAGACGTTATTAGCACAAATTGTCAGAAGTTTCTTATTGATACACTAGCTTATGCCCGCGACTTCTTCCGCGTGGACTACTCAAATTTCGAACCCCTATTTTACCCCTTTAAGGATTGAATTTTCTTATCGGATGTCTAAGTCATAATAGCTATATGAATGCCAAATTTCAGACCGATCCGTCCAGTAGTTTGAGCTTTTGAGCTGTGCGTTGATAGATCAGTCAGTCACCTTTTCGTTTTATATATTTAGATATTTAAATATCTATACTATTATATAGAGAGGTAATGTCGTTAAGTTTGTTTGTAGGGGGTAATCTTTGGAACTACTGAACCGATTTTAAAAAATCTTTCACCAGTAGAAAGCTACATTATTCCTGAGTGACATAGGTTATACGGGATCTTTAAAAACCTAAATCTACGCGGGCGAAGCCGCGGGGATCAGCTAATTTTAAATAAAAATGTGATTTATTTGTTGATCTCTCAATAATAATAATAATTATTAACATTATGCACGACTGACAGATAATATATAAGTCATTATTATACTCATAGCGGACTTATCAAATAATTTTAACATGTTAACCTTCAGGTACCTATAGAGTGTAGTAGAAAGTGATATTTAACTTATGAAAATAAAATTGGATCTTGTGTTTCAGAACCTACAAAAACTTATGGATGAGTCAATTCATGGGGTTGTGTACATGAATTTCGGTACCAACGTTAGGAGTGCAGAACTTCCAGAAGACAAAAAGAATGCGTTCTTAAACGTGTTTAGAAAACTAAAACAGACTATCATCTGGAAATGGGAGGATGATACGCTAGAAAACAAACCTAATAATTTAGTGACACAGAAATGGTTACCACAAAAGGAAATTCTTGGTAAACATTTCAGTTTTAGATACCTATATAAAAAGCAGGTTATTGATTAAGCGATGATAGCTTAATTGAAACGGTGACAGCCTAGACATCGGCTTCCTATTCGAAGGGTCCAGGATTTGATTCCGCACATAGATGTCTAACTTTTCGGAGTTATATGCTTTTTAAGCAATTCGATATCACTTGCTTTAACAGTGAAGGAAATCATTACACAGTAGGACAGTTATCCATTGTGTTCATCAAATAAATGGTGTATGAAGGCTACCAATACGCACTTGGCCAAGCGTAGTGGACTATGTTTTTATAATTCTGTAGTAAGCCGGTGATGGGTTGTCAATGATGATAATGATAATGATCGATTATTTATTGATCTTCCTTCTATATTTTATGGATATTTTATATTTTCTTCAGAGCTTAGTGAAAATTAAGAAAACTACCTACAATAATATAAATATACAAAAGGAACAGGTGACTGATTGGCTGACTGATCTATCAACGTACAGCACAAAACACTGAACACATCGAGCTGAAATTTGGCATTTATTTGGCAAATAGAATTTGGCAGATAGATATGACGTAGATATCCGCTAAGGAAGGATTTCTGAAAATTCAACCCTTTCAAGGGCGTAAAATAGTGGTTTGAAATTGTGTAGTCCACGCGGACGAATAGTCGCGGGCATAAGCTATTTGTTGGCAAAAGGGAATTCTGAAAACTGATTTTGCTTTCCAATTAACTTCTATTTCCATTTTTACTTCTATAGAAAAGAAGATTTAAGTTCGTAAAAAATAGTTTCATTTTCAGCTCACCCCAACGTCAAGGTATTTATATCTCACGGAGGGTTAATAGGAACTCAAGAAGCAGTATTTAATGGAGTACCTCTCATTGGTGTGCCAATATATTGCGATCAGTATAACAATTTACTGATGGCTGAAGAAGCAGGCTTTGGAAAAATATTACAGTATCACGACATCAGTGAAGAAACTATCGAGAAGATTCTTACTGATGTGATCAATGATGAAAAGTATGCTAAAACGGCAAAAGAGGTTTCGCGTAGATTTAAAGATAGACCTATGCCAGCCTTGGATACCGCCATGTATTGGTTGGAGTACGTTATAAGAAACAAAGGAGCAGAATTTATAAAAAATCCTGCAAAAAACATGAGTTGGATTGCATACGCCATGATGGATGTGTATGCATTCATACTTGTATTACTTATAGCAGCTTTATTAATCACTGTCAAATTAGTTAGTGTTCTTAGAAACACTTTGTCTTTGTATCAGTTTCATGATATCAAAGTTAAGAAGTTGTAATAAATGGACTTACTCTTAATATAGTTTTATAATATAAATGCAAACTAAAAGATGTCGCATGCATTCACAGGTACCTACGTAAAACATTACTCACTTTTCTTCTTGCTGAGAGCAATAACGCAAGAAGTTCGCTTCACTATTATTTATTGTAAAGTTATGTTAAAAATACTGATGCCCAATAAAAATGAAATGATTTGGTTTCTTTATAATATTTGTATAATTTTAGTATTTGTTGTTCAATTACAGGAAATAACCGAAAGTATACACACGTTTAAATTTCTAATATGTAGCCGTTTTTGACATAGCACTAAAATTTTGTGTCTTTAAATGTGAAAGTCATGTTCCGTTCCTTTTTTAGCATTAGTAAAAAGAAAAGGATGCAGATACTCTAAATTTAGTTTAGAGAGAGACTAGAGAATCGGGGCCAGTATTCAATTTAATCTCCACTTTAAAGCCCCCCATTTTGTATGGGAGCCCCCCTGAAATAAAGCTTTTCATATTTTTGTATGTAATATTTGGCTGAAGGCCATCAGTTTACATATTGTGTCGAAATTTGTAGTAATTAAGTTCAGTAATTCAGAAGTTATAAGGCTGTGACGGACGGACAAACGGACAAGTGTAATTTCACTCAAGTAGACTCAGTGACCTCGCTTCGCTTGGTCAATAAATATACTGCAACATTAAAATATACTTGTACCAAGCTACCGAAACACAATTTTGCGATAATATTTCAGTGTTAAGTCGATCGTAGTTGGGTTTTAATTATTTTCAACTTTATCTTATTGGGTAGGATGACAGGTCGGGGGCCGGGGCTGATATATTTTGACCTAAATAGCTTACTGCCGAATGCCGATATTATACCTAACAATAGTGCTTACTCCCTAATAATTGTCATTGGAAAAGTATAGTTAAAGTAGACTAGATGTTGCTAGTGACTTCGTCCGCGTGGATGCTATCTAATCAATATGATGTAAATAATGATCATGATTATGGATGATACCTAATCAACAAAATTAGATATTATATTTTTTATTGTTTCTACCTTTTTTATGTGTACTAGTTTTAAGGAGTCTTTGTCTTGTACAACATTTGTGAATAAATAAATATATTATTATTATATATTATTATATATATTATATTATGATGCTTACCTTATTATTACGTACTTTTTCTACTAACACGATTGTCTAGTTTTTTGGAGAAAATTCATAATGAAAAAGCTGCCATACAATAAATAGGTATGTATGAAGTTCAACTATTAGATACAGATCATGGCCATGAAGTTCGCCATGTTATTCATTTCGAATGATACTGCGAGCGCTGACAGCCTCGTAGCATGTTATCTACTGCGCATCACTAATGATTACTATTTTATTTAAGTAAATAATCAAAATTGAGCTGCATGATATCATATTCAAAAAGTTACTAACCATAACCTGTGAGTGTTATCACAAAAATGTGCCTACAACTGTTTAAAATGGTGAGTAATATTTTATTAATTTTCTGGTTATAAACATAAGTACATTATAAACGTATACGAGGTAATAGGTACGCTAGTGCAGAACCATTGTCATTTACCCTCAATGACCTCTATGTACCCAGTACCTACCTAATTTATTTTACTACCACTACTTTAGTTCAATTCTCCTAATAAATATCTAAGGATTGTTTAACCTTATAAAAAGCAGTAGGTACCTACTGTACCTGTCTACTTGTTCTCTTGGGAAAATACTTAATTTAATTTTACTTTTATTTTTATTTTTGTTGGAAAACCAACAGGTTAATTAAACTAAGTAACAGCTAATATGAGGTTTTCACAGTTAGATACAAAATTAGAAAGAAGAACACAGTGACAAGCAAACTAAGTATAACTAGATATAACGTTATGCTGGCAAACAACTTAGAATTTGGCTTACAGTTACAATAACATTGCCATAAAATAACTAAATTAACTAAAATTATTTAAAGGTCGACCTAGGAAGCGTTTTTTTTGACATAGAAAGATTTTTTATACAAATAAACTTTTACAAGTACTTTTGAATCGTCAAATCTACCTACCATATGCCTACCATTAATTTAGAATATGCCTTTCCTACCGAGAAGAGCCATAAACTCAGCGGTTGTTCTTTTAGATTCGATTGATCGATTTACAATAAGTATTAGGTGTGTCATTCCATGTATATAAAAGTAATTGCAGTCTCACGTCTATATTTTACTTATCTTATTATTTTCTTAGATACGTAACAGAATATTATGTAACGTACCTAACCTACAAGACGTTTATTTAAAAATTGTTTTTATTGGACTGAATAATGTACTTGTTCTAGATTTTTTTTTTATTTTGTTCAATTGACTTGGGAATGGCTTTATGTTATGTTTATATTATACGTTTTTTTACAATATCATCCATTTCATTCAGTAGGTATTTATTTTTAAACCTCGTTAAAATGGCTTGATGAAATCCTACTCTGGCATATTCTTTTAAAATTATTTGACTACTAGTTGATGATGCCCGTGACTTCATTCGCGTGTATAACGGTTTCTTAAAAATGTCCGGGATAAAAGTAGGATTCAAAAAGAATTTTGTAAAAGTTTATTTGAACATGATTTATTTTCACTGAAAAATACTCTTTGTGTATAAAGGCGTGTAAAATTATTACTAACCTAGGTACTGTTTTCATTACAGATCGGGGTCGCTTTAATGGTATTGACCTTATTGACAAATCTTGTTGAATCAGCAAATATTTTATACGTTATGCCTTTTTCGGCTGCGTCCCACTATATATTTTTAAGGTCAATCGGATTAGAATTGGCTCATAGAGGACACAATGTGACAGTTATAACGACACACTTAGAAAAAAATCCGCTGCCTAACTACCATCAGGTGAAAGTGATTGATAAAATAATATGGGATCTAATTGGTAAGCATATTTCCGAAACAAGCTAGTTAACTAGACTTAAATATAACAAAGGTTTATTAATGATTCAAGTAACTTTTTATAGAGGGTGGGGCACCAGACATCTTGGAAATGGCTGATTTATCTGCAGAAGAATTTCATAAAAGAATACTTTGGCCGGGTGGCATTGCTTTCACAGAGGTTGCACTAAATTCACCAGAAGTCAAAGAGTTTTTAAAGAAAGACAACACATTTGATTTAGTTCTATGTGAACAATTTTTCCAAGAATCCATGTTTGCACTATCAGTCAAGTATAATGCACCCTTAGCAATAATTACCACATTTGGAAACTGCATGAGGCACAATATTATAACACGCAACCCCCTTCAACTAGCCACAGTTTTGTCCGAATATTTGGATGTAAATAATCCTGAAAGTTTTTGGGGCAGACTGAGGAACTTCTATTTTACCACTTACGAATATTTTTGGTGGAGATATTGGTATCTGGACAAACAAGAGGAGCTTGTTAAAAAATATTTGCCAGAGCTTGCTGGTAAAATTCCGAGCTTATATGATTTGCAAAAGGAGGCTTCCCTAATGTTGATCAACAGCCACTTCAGTTACAATACTCCTTATGCATTGTTGCCAAACATTGTTGAAATTGGTGGAGCTCATCTTTCAAGAAGTAATGCCAGTCTCCCAAAAGTAAGATTACCTATTTTATTTCATACTAGAGGATGCCCGCGACTTCGTCCGCGTGGATTTAGGTTCAAAATCCCGTGGGAGCTCTTTAATTTTCTGGGATAAAAAGCCTATCTCCTTCCCCGGGATGTAAGGTAACTCTGTACCAAATTTCATCAACATCTGTTGGGCCGTGAAAAGCTAGCAGACAGACAGACAGACAAATAGGCAGACGAACAGACAGACACACTTTCGTATTTAGAATATTAGTAAGGATTGTAAATATATAATATTGTAAAAGCTGGCCTAGACTACACTGCCAATAAGATCCAGTTAGTACTATAACTAAAGTCATGATTTTATTTCCCATTTGATTTCAGGATCTCCAAAAGCTGTTAGATGAATCTAAGCACGGATTGGTGTATGTTAGCTTTGGCTCCAACATCAAAAGTACTGAACTGCCAGAAGAGAAGAAGAAAGCGTTTTTAAATGTTTTCAAGCGGCTGAAACAGACTGTTTTGTGGAAATGGGAAGAAGATGAATTAGAAGGAAAACCAAAAAATTTGGTTATTCGTAAATGGTTCCCTCAAAAAGAAATTCTTGGTAAGTACTTAAGTATTGTAAGATAGGCAATTTATGATATGTGGCCCTTTAAATAAAATTACAAATCAGAATCAGCATTTCAGAATTGTTAAAGATTACAAAGAACAATTTCTAGCGCACTTATACTACTGATCCAAAAAATTTGCTAATTCGTTTATAATTATTTTACAGCTCATCCTAACGTCAAAGTGTTTATTGCACACGGAGGCTTAATAGGTATGCAGGAAGCAATATTTAATGGAGTACCTGTTGTTGGTATCCCTATATACGCCGATCAATACAATAATTTACTTTATTCTCAAAAAGCAGGTGTGGGAAAAATACTGCCCTACCATGATATAAATGAAAATACGGTAGGCACAATGTTAAGTGATGTCTTAAACAATGATTCTTACTTGAAAAAAGCTAAGGAACTGCAAAAGAGATGGCAGGATAGGCCAATGAGTCCAATAGATACTGCAATGTTCTGGTTGGAGTATGTTATTAGAAATAAAGGTGTCGAATACATGAAGAACCCAGCGAGAAATATGAGTTGGTTTGCATACAATATGATGGACGTCTATGCTTTTATATTAGCTATATTTGTAATGGCTGTAGTGATTATTGTAAAAGTTATAAGCACTGTCATAACTGTCTTATCTGGTCCTAAGGTGAAAGTATCCACTAGAAAAAAACGATCCTGATGTGTTTTAGATAAACATGCATAAGTAGATAATATAATAATAATAATAATAGTTATTTTTATGTATGTAAGTATATTATAACTCTTTTGGCTTTTATATGTATCTATTTTGTACACGGGCGTGAGAGCAAATAGTATATGATAATAATAGTAATAATAATAAAAATATAATAGTAATAATATAAGCTAAGAGGTTATTGATTGGCTTGCGGCTTTTAGTAGATACTAAAAAAGGTTTGATAAAGTAGTTCTTAAGGTATATTATTATTACACACTTATTCTAAACTATAAAATATTGATTGAAATTAGTCAATAATAAATCAATAGGTACATGCCCAACGCTCATCTTCAATTAATATATCCTTACATTTAAATTTGTGTGTTTAATCAATTTTTAAAATACATAAATTGAATAGAATTTGATAATAACGGAGCTTTGAATATTTATGTTAGAACAAGAAAAGCATCCCTGACATAATTTACTCTATTGTTATACAAATCGATGCGATTGTTTTTTAAATTTCTCGTAACACGCTTCATTGTTTGAATTTCGCTCGAACGAAATTTGACAAAGTTTAACGCAATGGGTTCAATTGAAATTTGTTTTAACATTAATTTTGTTGGGACTTTTGTGAGTTGAAAGTTCTTTGTAACTCGAAATTAGTGTCGAGACCTGTAACGAAGAAAACCCATTTGGAACAACTTCTGTTATTAACGTTACAGACACATTGGGAGTTGGGACTGATGTATGTGAGTTAAATTATCTTGAGTGACAGAATTATATCTCATCAGAAAACTTTACCGCAGAGATGACTAGAATAGAATATAAAGTTTTTATTAAATAAACATGTGCTTTTAAATGAATTTTCCACTAGTTTGAAATGTTCTTCCTAACAAGAAGAGTATATTCAAGAAAATTCAATATTTTTTTATTTCATTTATGCTGTCTTATTTCTCTTATGACCTATCAAGGTTCTACTAAGTATTGTTACAAAAGCAAGTTCTGCTGTGAAAAGCTGGCAAGAAACTCATCAGTTCTTTTCCGAATCTGCAAAATGTTACAACTCACCAGGAACATGATCATCTGTTTTGTAATAGTGATATTTTTAAGTTAATAATATTAGTTAGCTCTTGACTGCGATCTCAAGTGGCGATCAAAAATGATAATATTGTAGTCTAAAATAGTAGTGGGCTAACTTGGAAGGGGTAGATAGTAGATATTATGGCAGTTTTTAACAAACCCTTCCTCTAATATTATTCAACATTAAGTTTACCATTGTAAAGAGATGTAAATTATACTATGCAGAAGTGACTTGTGCATATGTAAATAAATAAATTATTTATCAAAATAAAGAATTTATTTACTTATTTTAGAGATTATTTGCTTTCCAAGACTATATGCATAAACTTACATGTAAGGTGCTAAGATTAACGTATTTCAGGGGTCTCAAACTACACGACTATTCCATTTACGTTGCGGAGGAATTCACGGTAATGTTCTAATTTGGGAATGTCAATTCAACTTGTGATTTTATCGCAGAACACTATAAGTACTCTCTAATTTTATAATATGCACTTTGCTCAGTCAGACGTTTTATTTATACTAAATATTTAATTTCTTAGACGTCGCTACATTTACAGCTAATGGAAGTCTACATTAATTTACAGTTCAGTTGGTTTAGCCAAAGAAGAGTAGGTACTGTATTTATTTACATTTACAACACAAAATAATAAAATATCGATATTCGGAGATTAATGTCCTATTGTGATTGTTTTGTATCATATTTCAATCAGCCGCGAATAAGGTTCAGAGCACATTGCGGAGTTGAAGCGTAGCAAATTGTCCGTTCTAAAATTTTATAAAGTAAAACTGAACTTTAATATCTACTGAAAAATGTAGGTACAAATTGTTGTAAAGCAAATTAAATAACACGAGGTGACGCGAGCAACGAAGTACGTGTAATTAACAAGATCAAGAATGAGAAAAAATTATTTCATCATAAGCACGGACAGTTTATTTAAGAAAACCTACCATTTGCGCTGGGAAAAGCTATATCACAGGTACAAAAATGCTTACGCTTAAAGTACTATTTACGTATTTAGTAAACTCACTTACAGTAATTAAAAATTAAATAAAACAACGGAAAGGTTCGGTTCTCAATCCGCTCCTAGCTATCGTGGTAGACTTTGGCAAAACCCACCATGGGTTGATTATGATGATGTTGATGACTAGTGTGTGTGACCAGGCTGTGACTTGTGTTTATTAATTACTAACTTATGGTCGCGACTTCGTCCGCCTGAACTAGACAATTTTCAAACCCCTATATTACCCCCTCAGGGGTTGAATTTTCAAAAATCTTTTCTTAGCGGAAGTCTACGTCCCGTAGTTTGAGCTGTGCGTTGATATATCAGTCAGTCAATCAGTCAGTCATCTTTTCCTTTCATATATTTAGATTTTTAATCGGGTAGTTACAGAGCATTGCAATATCTAATGCTATATGAAGTAAGGTAATTACTTAGAAAATAATTTAAGCCTTAAGCTAAAGCTTAAGGTAGGTATTTAGTTAGGTACTTACTTAGGCATTATAACCCGAACCTAAGAAGGTACAGAATAAATTGTCCAACTTTTGCATGAGAAAAATGGCCGCTGAACAAAATATATGCTAATGTAGAATTAGCATAATATGAGTGGAAAAATCACTGGGCCATTAAAGTGTGTCGTAGCTTGTGAAAGGGTGGAGTAGGTGGATACTAAGGGCAGTTTAACAAGTAGCTAAGGTGCCATTAAGGTCTAAGACCTCACCGTTCTCAAGCGTCGTTTGTCATGCAAATAGAGAGTGAATAATTTATAGAAGACTCAGCCTCTATATTATGATTTTCGTAGCTGAATATCCTTTGGTAAGTGGCTGACTATTATAGTAGGAAATTCTTGTAAAATGTAGGTATGTCGATTTCTCGTGATTGTACAAAGAGCATTTATGGATTAAAGAAATGAACTCAGAGCTTTTATGAGCTTTTATCTCATAATAATTGTAAAGTAACGGCTAATTATGGTTACTCTAATATTCTGAATATTGTGTACTGGTTTGGTAAAAAAAACATGATGCTTAATAAGTGTACCTACTAACCTAACCAAAATGGTTAGTAACCAAGCCGTTTTTTACTAATGTGTCAAATATCGAATGTTAAAATTTTAAAAACCGGCTTCGCATGTATATTAAAATCATTGTTTAAATATTATTGGTATTAATTGTCACCACAAATAAACATTACCATGATAAATGATTTTTTACTTTATAATTTTTAAGTATATTACAATGCAAAGCGCATTTACTTTTCTTGATTTAGAAAAAGATAAAATATTTTCTACTATATTTCAGTTGTAAACGCGCGACATAAATTTTTCAGAATAAAGGATCATGCATCCGTAAAAATGGGGCTTCGTATGTGCACAACTGAGAAACGTTAGTCACGGATTACACCACCGTTTTCCAAAATAAAAAAACCACGAACATATGCTTACAATGAGAAAATGGCGCGCCTTGTTCGCATTCATAATGCCGCGGGTTTTGCTTTGGACATAAATAAGAGGACCCTGTCCACAGGCTGCACGTTATCCGGCTCAATTTTTTGCTGTATTGCCGTACATTTTTTTCGTGTCATGGTTTTGGTATAGAATTTCGTTTAGTTCGCTCTATTTTAACGGTGTTGGCCAATGATATTATAAAAACATAGATATAAAATAATGTATAGACATATATTACTATGTTACGTTTTTTATATGGTGTTTACAGTTTGAAATGTGCGCTTGCTGGTCGGTATAACAGAAGGTACAAAACGCATGAGATAAGAGATAGTGCTCTACAAATGTTGGCTCACCCCAGCCAGACAGTGCCCGTGTGGTATGGGAAGGAAAGGAGCCAGAGACTTAGGCTGAGATCAGATGAGATTGCTCAGAGTTAAGATTGAGTTAAAACGAGACAAATTTATGTGTGAGATATAGCTCTGTCTAAGTCAGAGTGAGCTCTATAGATCTCAGTGGCTGCTTATCTCGCGTTCATATACCCGAACGAGAAGTATGGCGTGCGGCATGCGAGCTGTGATGCGAGTATCACAGCCATAGCTGCCACATCTCTGCCTGCTACGAGTACGTCTCTGTCTCTTTTCCTCGCTACTTTCCATGCCCCACGGGCAGTGGCCGAGTCCGGGGGGGTTAGATTAATCACTTTATAAGGAATGCTATAAAGTACTAGTTGAAACATGCAATTTTAGCATAGATACACCTAGGCTAATTTTATTTCGAATAATCAAAAAGCTCCCAGGGGTTTTTAAAAGCCGTAATCAATGCGGACGAATTCGCAGGCATCATCTACTTTACAATGACAAGGAGAATTTGAGTTTCGTTGGTTTCGACTACTATCACTACTTAACATGTAATAGTAGGTAATCCTTAAGCTAGTAGGTAGGTACATACTCTTGAGCCGCTTAACGCGGGGAGGTATGGAAAGTGGAAACCCAACGCATAGGTATAAGTGCGTGACAGGTTGAGATGGCAGGCAGGGGTATGAGGCGGGGAGACCCCCGCACACTCGCACTTGTCCGCACCTGGTCAGCGCAGGGGTTGTACGGGTGTATGGGGCATCCCCACCCCAATTGCCATCTTGACCTGTCGCGTACTATACCTACTATTTATATAGATACCCTAAACAGATAGCAGCTTAAAAAGATCCACTTTAATACATTCTTTATTTGCTAAGAGAAAGTTACTCAGTAATATTTAAGTACCCGATGTTTTTATACTTGTTAATTAAAAGCGTACAATTAATGCCGAAGGGTATTTAAAGCCAGTTGTGGCATGGCAGAAATTTTTAACTGGGGAATTGCTATTTAAAATACGCCGCGAGTGTTTTCGTTGAATTTTTTACCACTCATGCTACTGGATGGATAGTTATATTATATTTTGCTTTAATAAAATGAAGATTTTTAGTTTATAATATTATAAATGCGAAAGTCTGTCTGTATGCTAGCCTTTCACGGCCCACCCGTTCAACCGATTTTGAAGAAAGGTACAGAGATAGCTTGCATCCAGCATACATAGCGTACTTTTTATCCCGGGAAATAAAAGAGTTCCCACGGGATGTTAAAAATCTAAACCCACACGGACGAAGTCGTGGGCATCAGCTATAATATTAATTTAAATTACAGAAAGTACTTATTACCGAGTTTATTATAGGTACCTAGTAATATTGAATGGTAAATAAAACATTATATTAATTGGATAGTTTTTAAAGATTTAAAATGTATCTACCTAATTTTAGGTTTAGTCAAATGTTATAAGTACTTATTAATTGATGTACTTATTACATTAGGTAGGTACCTAATTAGGTGTGTCACTAAATTCTATTATTAGTTTTTATAACTATGTAATTAATGTGTACAAAACATTGTCGCTAGTTCAATACTACTATCATCAATGATAACTGCTCAGATAGTATAGTTAAAAGTTAGCAGATAAGTTTTATTAGTCGAATGTACAAATTGCGCCTTTTAATTTGGGGCTAGCAATGAACCATTATGTTATGTGGCATCTTTGTTATGTGAGATTTGTGGGCAAGTATATGATTTTATACGTCACAAATACGTGCGTAGGAGTGCGATATTAGCAACAGTTTATTGCGTGAATGTAGCTACAGAAATGTGGAGAGCGAGAACATACTACGAGTACCTATGTCGTCGCTAGGTTGCTTGTGAGGTTATAATTATTTTGTATGGAAATATTGTTGTTATCAAAGTTAAATGACTTGTTGATTATGAGTTGTGACGCTATCTTTCGTTAAATAACAAGAACAGTGTACAAATCGTAATCTAAAACTGACATAAGTGCGGAGAATATAGTGCAAAGTTGTGTAAACAAGATAATTATTATATTAATGTTCATACCGGATCTAGTTAAGTAGAAATTTTGTAAATATGGCTGTGAATATAAATAAATTGTCTAAATTGTGGCCCGTTGTGTGTAACATTAGCAATATCAGGGCATTGTCGACCACAAGCTCATACAACGCAAAAGTAAGTTTTAACTGGGAGGACCCTTTGAATTTAGATCGTCAATTACAAGACGACGAAAAGGCAGTTCGGGACTCATTGAGAGCTTATTGTAAAGAGAAACTTATGCCAAGAGTAATAGAAGCAAATAGAAACGAAGTGTTCGATCGAGAGATTTACAAAGAAATGGGCGAGTTAGGGATCCTCGGATGTACTATTAAGGGCTACGACTGTGCGGGTGTATCATCTATTACTTACGGACTCATTACAAGGGAATTGGATGGAGTAGATTCCTCGTATAGATCGGCAATGAGTGTGCAGAGCAGCTTAGCGATGGGGGCAATATACATGTACGGTTCAGAGGAACAAAAACAAAAGTTCCTACCGAAAATGGCTAAAGGGGACTTAGTAGGATGCTTTGGATTAACCGAACCGGACTTTGGAAGCGATGCTGGGTCTTTAGTAACGCGCGCAAAGTACGATTCTAAATCAAAAACCTATACTCTCAGTGGATCTAAAACATGGATAACCAACTCGCCTATCGCTGATATTCTTATAATCTGGGCCAAAACTGAGGACGATAAAGTGAGAGGTTTTATAGTTGAGCGAGCCCAAGTTAAAAAGGGACTGGACACGCCCCGAATCAATGGTAAATTTTCTTTGAGAGCTTCAGCAACGGGCATGATATTGCTCGACGAAGTCGTTATACCGGAGGAGAATTTATTGCCTGGCGTAGTAGGTATGAAGGGGCCGTTCGGATGTCTCAATAATGCGCGATACGGAATCGCCTGGGGCGCTCTCGGTTCAGCTGAAACATGTTTGCGGATAGCTCGTGAGTACACATTAGATAGGAAACAATTTGGCAGACCACTCGCTTCGAACCAGCTGATTCAAAAGAAATTGGCTGACATGATTACAGAAATAAGCCTCGGTTTGCAAGCTTGCCTACACGTCGGACGTCTGAAAGATGAGGGACTCGTAGCTCCTGAAATGATTTCCCTTCTCAAAAGAAATAACTGCGGCAAATCTTTAGAAATTGCGAGAGTCGCACGAGATATGCTCGGCGGTAATGGAGTTTCTGATGAGTACCACGTTATTAGGCATGTTATGAACTTAGAGGCAGTTAATACTTATGAAGGTACTCACGATGTTCACGCTCTCATATTAGGGAGAGCGATTACTGGAATTCAAGCATTTTTCTAAGCAAATATATTATTTCATGTTAATAAATAAATTAAGATTTATTTAAATCTAAAAATTCTATTTTTGTAAATAAAGTTGATTAAGTATTTTCAGTTTTTATTTCATTTCTAAAAGAACCTCTATATTACATCGAAAGTTAAATTTATAATTGAAACATGACACTAGCCTTGTATTAAATAATATTTTTATCTACTACCTACCTGGTACCTAGGCTACTGATTTATTTTATAAAAAAAACTGGAGGCGCCGGGTATCGATCCCGGTACCTCTCGCATGCTAAGCGAGCGCTCTACCATCTGAGCTACGCCCCCTGATAAATAGTAAGATGAAATAGTTTTTGGTATTAAGCCGGCGACCAGAATTTATCTTTAGTAGGTACTTTGATATTTTGTACAAAAACATTTTTCTCCGGAAATAATTTTTCAATTAGGTTATACCTAGATAGATCACGTGCCGAGTGTTCGTGGCGTTTCATAATAAGTTTTACGTTATGCAATGCCAAGTACAAAGTTTAGGTAATGAAGTCCGCGTGGATTTCTATATTTTTTAATCTTATGGGAGCTCTTAGTCCGTCCGTCTTCGGGATGCAAGTCATCTTTGTGTGAAATACTTATGGGAGTCAAACTCGATTAAGTGGGTGGGCCGTAAAAAAGTAAAAAAAAAAAACAAGAAACAGACATACTTTCGAATTAATAGTAATATTAGTATGAATTATAATAATATTACTTAGTATAGTTTATTCATATTTCAAGAAAAGCGTAGGTAACAAACAAATATAAATATTTCTTTTCAGACAAATTGCTATTCGCTTCGCGATCACGACCTAACTCGTATTTAAGAGGTAATCGTATTTCTTAAACGTAGGTAGGTATCTATAATGTTTAGGAGGGTCTTAAACAAGGAAAATATTCCCTTAATACAAAACGTGTTCCCTTAAACGCCATCATAAAATACTTATGTAATAACGTTTTCTCGGAGCGTTATTCTTTGGAGACAAGAATGACTATTTTGAAGATAATAAGGGGAAATCGTTTTTCTCCCGGAACACAATTTTGGTTGATAGCTGAATTTTACCGTAGCGGGACCTAGAGATGCGCCGCGTTATCACGTTAGGTACCTCAGAATATTTTATTTTAATGAAACGGTGAGAGAATACGGAATAAGTGCAGAGTTATTTCGCTCTGTGTGTAGACATACCCAGACAAAAGAAATAATGAACGGTTACTTAATTTATTTTTATTGTATAGGTAGGTAGAAAATGTTGGTACATTTTGTTTAACTCTCTCGCGTAACAAAATTGTTTAAAAAAACTTTTTTTTATTGCATAGGTAAGATTTACCTCACTATAAGAAAAAGAAATTATATTTAAGAGAATGCTTTTTATTTCATCTATGCCCTTTTATCTCGCATCGAAATGAAAACAAGATTTAGATTTTTTCTTTAAATGGATTTCAAGGTGATTCAATTATAAAAGATATCCAAACCCTCTTCAATTCTTCAAACAGGGTGAACGCACTAAAATAACAGCAAAATATTCTGCACACAAATAAAGTCAAATAGGTACCTACTTGAATGAAAATGACAGCTAGGCATAGTATCACTAACATTAAGCTCATATTAAGCTCATATTATTTTTCAGGTCTGAAAAAGTGTGTGGGTATGATATTATTATTATTTGAAACGTCGTAGTACTTAAGTGGGCTCAGTTCGGTGCTTTCTTCATACAAACGTAGAAGGCTAATTACTACATTATTTGATACTAGCTTATGCTCGCGACTTCGTCCGCGTGGACTACACAAATTTCAAACCCCTATTTCACCCCCTTAGGAGTTGAATTTTCAAAAATCCTTTCTTAGTGGATGCCTACGTCATAATAACTATCTGCATGCCAGATTTCAGCCCGATCCGTCCAGTAGTTTGAGCTGTGCGTTGATAGATCAGTCAGTCAGTCAGTCAGTCAGTCAGTCAGTCAGTCAGTCAGTCAGTCAGTCACCTTTTCTTTTTATATATTTAGACTAGCTGATGCCCGCGACTTCGTCTGCGTGGAATTAGGTTTTTTAAAAATCCCGTGGGAACTCTTTTATTTTCCGGGATAAAAAGTAGCCTATGTCACTCTGCATGTCTTTATCTATACCCATGCAAAAAATCACGTCAATCCGTTGCACCGTTGCGACGTGATTGAAGGACAAACCAACAAACCAATAAACCAATAAGCCAACAAACCAACAAACAAACACACTTTCGCATTTATAATAAGGGTACTGATTAAATCCTCAAAACTAAGTATTATATCGGTTTGTCTTACCATTATCTAGGTTTATTGATATATTAAACATTGAAAAATATATTGATTTTATAGTTACGAGCCTCAAAAGATTCCCATTTTAACAATAACTTTATGACAACTTTGGGCGTAAATAAATAAGATTAGAGGTATGAAAACTCTAAAACAATTTAAAATTAGACATAGTTTATTTATTCATTAGTTGATATATCTTTATTTTGCAAACATACATTAAGTATTTTTTTCTCAAAAATACTTTTCCTAAATCCTTGATGTCAGTGAAAATCATCGTGCCTCTCACCTTTCTCATACAATGTCTAGTGAAAAGCAAACAGGTTAGGTCGAGCGTACTGCGTCACCTTAACAGGTTTATTTCAAAAGCTGCTGCAGCGGGCGCCGCTCACACGCGCGACTTGCACGCTCAACTTTTGTTAAGTTTTATAATATAAAGTAGGTAATTTAAGTTTAAGTTAGTAGTATCACAGTAGTAGTAGTATCAATGTCACACCACTTTTAGGAACGTCACATATTCTATCATGCCATCTTAACAATAAGCGTTGTTGCATGCTAACAAACAGTTTTGTCACAGATCACCTACTAAAGTATCATTGTATGTGCGTGACTATCACCCTTACCGTTTATTGTCCCTATAATAAAAACTCCAAATGGGAATCATCTTTGTTATCTTAAGAGAGTGAAAAGAAGTAAGTTTTCTTGTAAAATATTTAATCTCATTTGAAGCAGCCTTTAAGCACGAAGTTTCTTTTTCAATTCTTGGTTCAGTCAGTTTGTAATGAACAATGTTTTAAACTACACTCAGTTGAAACATTTCGTTATTGATAACGGAACAGTCTTTCTTGCAATGACCTCTAAGAATTCATGATTCTAAGGAAATTAATGCAAACCTGCAAGCCTAAGGGTGAGATCTATAAAGCGCACTCTGACTTAGCTTAGACTTAAGACAGAGTCAAAACGAGACAGAGCTATATATCTCACATAAATCTGTCCCGTTTTAACTCAATCTTAAGTCTGAGCAAAGTGCGCTCTATAGATCTTAGCCTAAGAGTTCTCCATAACATTCTCAAAGCTGTGTGAAGTATTCCAATCCGCATTTCGCCAGCGTGGTAGACTATGAACAAACCATTCTCATTCTAAAAGGAGACCTGAGCTCTGGTTGTTGATGATGATGATGATAAATGGTCCCTGTTATTACTATCGTGGGTTCGAACCCCAGATCTCCCGAATAGGAGGCCAACATTTTAACCGCTTGGCTATCAGTATTATTGCACTGTGATTTCCGTAAAAGCCATATTATAATACTTTAAAATATTAAATTCCCAGCGGGTAAATTCAACGTAAACTCTAGTCAATATATCGCGAAGCACTGAAATATTTGCGCTCTCATTAGCCAGTCTGTATTGACAACGGCTGACATTCACGGCAAATATTCGCGCGCTGCATTTTACTAATTAAATTCGTGTCAACGTACCATGTACTACATGGTGAACAAAATTATATATGATTGTATTATAAATTGTTTAATAGTTTGTCTCTCTCCGTGGTTTGTAGCGGTGTTAGCCTAGTGGTAAAGATGTCGGCCGGACTCGGGGTCCCGGGTTCGCTCCACGCTTCGTGGCACGCACCTCCAACTTTTTGGAGTTATGTATGTGTGTTATAAACAATTAAATACTTCAACGGTGAAGGAAAACATCGTGAGGATACCTGCAAGCCAAGAGTTCTCGATAATGTTCTCAAAAGTGTGTGACGGCTGCCAATCCGCGTTTGGCCAGCGTGGTAGATTATATGGCTAATTTTTTCTAATTCTGAGAGGAGACCCGCGCTCAGTAGGTAGCAGGCGATGGGTTGATGATGATGACGATAAATGGTTTATGTTACTACTAGCTGACTCGTCCCGGCTTTGCTCGTGTGATTTTTTTTTATCTTGTTTTCGTCTGTCTACGTTATAGAGAAAACCTACATATAAAACCCACCAGCACTTTTCAGTCCGCCAGTTTGATATTACGATAAACCTTTTTTGTTTTTTTATTGCCACATATTATTTGTAAAACTTACCCAACCTCGTACTTTCATAGCCTATAATATTATGGCGACAAAAAAGGTTTATTTATTCGGCCCTTTTTAATAAGCTGTCTCGACATTTTCAAAAAATGTTTTACATATAATGTTCTCTACATTCCCGGATGGTGCCGCGATGTAGCCCCGAAGAAAATCCAATCGATCTCGCTTCAAAGGCTTTAATATTCAAAAACTAATAAAGGCAACACAAAACAAAGGCGGTGCAACGATTGGATGAAATTCGCAGAGCGGTGTAATAGCTGCCAGACACAGGCGCTTGCAAAATTGTAATGAACACAAAA
The DNA here is from genome assembly GCF_902806685.2 of Maniola hyperantus. Lineage (NCBI taxonomy): Eukaryota > Metazoa > Arthropoda > Insecta > Lepidoptera > Nymphalidae > Maniola > Maniola hyperantus. The sequence continues at coordinate 8,222,488 of NC_048550.1, forward strand.
GGATTTTTTTTTAGAATTCGTTAACTTAATTCCTTACTTCGTATTGGCCAAAAAACATACCCTAATGAGGAATCATCATCATCATCAACCGATAGTCTCCATTGCTGGACATAGGTTTCTTCCACACGCTTCGGTCTTGCGCCGCCTGAATCCAGCGGCTCCTTGCGACTCGTCTGATATAACATCCGTCCGTCCACCTAGTGGGAGGGTCTTCCAACGCTGCGCCTTTGGGTACGAGGTCGCCATTCCAGCACCATGGGATCCCAATGTCTATTGGTTTTCCAAACTATGTGCCCTGTCCATTGCCACTTCAACTTCGCAACCCGGTTACTCTAGTTCTCATACGGAAATCTTCATTTCTGATTTGATCACGTAGAGAAACTCCAAGCATAGCTCTCTCCATCGCCCGCTGAGTGACTCTGAGCTTTCTTATGAGGCCCATAGTTAGCGACCTTGATAATGAGGATAATGAAGAATAGGACGCACAAAAAGATCAAGACTTAAGGTATAGGTATATACTTATTTTAGTTCCTCAGCCATTTTGCCACGTCGCATCAAAATGACATTACATAATATTAACTTCTGCATAAAAGCGGATTTCACGAAAAACTAAAGCCACGCAAATGCTTTTTCCGAGCAAAACTAAAGCTACTCAAAAGCGAATTCCGCTTAAAACTACCCCAATGCCATAAAAAAGTTGATTTCGTGCAAAACTGCAGTTCTACTTCATCCAATATTATAAACGTTGTAACCTGGATAAAAAATTCCTGAATAAGTTTAAAAGGTATATTAAAATCGACAAGACAGAATAATTTGCTGCGCTAAACGAGCAATTATCCAGTGCCTTTTTACCTCGACCACTCAACTCTTTTATCTCGGACTCTTTACAGAGAACGAAGACATAGTTTTAATTGGAGTCCTTTACTACAGCGCTAACAACCTTTTCATTAAAAATTTTACTTCTGACGTTTAAGGAACATTCTATTATGAACTTAGAACTAAAGGCTTTTTATTGTTCCTCGTTAGCAAGCAAAATATGGCAACAAAGTATACCTAATTTAATTTAACATATTAAAAAGTTCTTCTTAATATGTTCTTCTCCCAGGCTTCTCTTCCAATCAGGTATGGAGGTCTGGGAATTCGCAAAATTTCTAGTGTTTCGCTGCCAGCATTTCTTTCCTCTGTTTACAGTACACACACTCTCTATGGCAAGATTATATCCAATTCTTTGGGTTCCATAGAGGTGTCTGGCTTAACAGAGGCAAGAAATGAATGGTCCATGCATAGTCCCAGCCAAGTGCCGGTTTCTCTTTCTTCCCAGAGACAGTGGGACGACATTATTTGCAAAACGACATTTGACACTTTACTAGCAAACGCAAATTCTAAAAAAGACCGTGCTCGTCTTCTCGCTGTCTCTGCAAAAGAGTCCGGCTACTGGCTACATGCTCTTCCCTCTGCCAACCTGGGCACTATGTTAGACCATACGACACTTTCTGTTCTCATTGGTCTTAGGCTTGGCGCCACAATAAACCAGCCTCACCGTTGCCACTGCGGTGACTGCGTTGACGCCTTCGGCCACCATGGGCTCTCCTGTTCGAGAAGCGCTGGACGCTTCTCCCGCCATAGTACCCTTAACGACATCATCCGGAGGTCCCTTGCCACCGCCCATGTGCCAGCTGTACTAGAACCTATTGGTTTGGCACGTAGCGATGGCAAGAGACCTGATGGTATGACGCTCGTACCATGGAAGATGGGCAGGTCGCTTGTTTGGGATGCAACTTGTGTAGACACTTTAGCTGCATCCCACATTCAGGCGACCTCCTCTATGGCGGGTGCAGCGGCCATCAGCGCCGAACAGGCCAAGAGGCGCAAATATGAAAACCTCGATGGGAGCTTCGTATTCGTGCCTTTTGGTGTGGAGACCTTGGGGCCGTGGGGCCCGGGGGCTCGAGCTCTTTTTGAAGAAATTTCGAAAAGAGTTATCGAGTCAACCGGGGACCCGAGAGCTGGCAGCTACCTTGGTCAAAGAATTAGTTTGGCCATCCAAAGGGGTAATGCTGCCAGCATCTTGGGTACAATGCCTCGCTGCGGTGGTCTCGATGAGGTTTTAGATTTAATTTAATTTATTTTAGTTTTAATTTAATGTTGTTTTTTTTAGATTTAAGTTTATAAATTTATTGTCTAACAAATTTTAACTGCAGTTTAAAAAAAATCTATTATAATAATAGAGAGAGAGCTAGCGCGTGCCAAACCTTCGTTGTTTTATAAAAGCTGAAAGTTTCTGGCTTTGGTAGATAACAGGTAATAAAGGTGTAAAATGTCTTTAGTCAAATTGTATAAAGTCTATTTTTAATATTTTCTTCAGAATGGTAGAAATCAGGTGTCTGGCAGAGAGTTGCCATGATTCTAAGTGTCTGACAATGCCACCATGATCCAAACAAACATCCTAACAAACGTTCCTCCTTCCTCCCATTGTTACGCAGAGAAAATTTCAGCTTTTATAAAATAACGAAGGTCTGGCACGCGCTGGCTCTTAGTCGATAATAATGGCCTCCCGACCGAATTTTGGCCACAGCAGTCAATCTTCACAGAGATTTTTATCTGTACAGGAGATATTTTATACAAGTGTGTGCACAAACACAGGTGTAGACTGTAGGTACTCTCTGTTCCCTCACTCTAGTAGTCCAATAGTTTTATAAACATTATAAACCTATTTTATCTAAAATTTAACGGTACAGAACCCTCTCATAGCGCGAGACCTACGCCACTTGACCGTATTGTTTTTCTTGTCTGCAAATTTCATAATTTTGGCCACTCATTAAGTTTTTGGTATTAGCAAGTTATATGATTATTGGATATATGTGTAGTCCAATAGGACGGCAAATCTGACATGACCGGAGTGAAATCAGGTGAGTGAGAGAGGTACTGAGAATTTCTTGACAGAAAAACCCAAAATCTACCTATTTTTAGCCCAAATCTATTAGTTACTCGTACCAAACTATTTTTTATTTCATTTGCTAGTTTTGCAATGGTTATTTATTTTAGGGTTATGCTATTTTTATTTTTATGGATTTAGAAAAAAATATAGGTTCTTAATACCGAATAGAACTTTTGATTCAATTTAAAAAATCTAATTATTGATGTTATCACACCAGTGCGCGCCACACGACACGGTTGTCATAAAAGGTTTAATACCAATCAGTAACATCCACTTGTTTTCATAATATGATGATCATTAATTTTAATTCGTTTAACGAGAGTTATTCAGCTTACAAATAAAATACGCTTTCACGATAAATGCGAATCAATTTATCATCCAAACTACTACAGCATTATTAATACTGGTACTGGTAAACCTCTCTCCCTCAAGAGTATTACAATATGTAAAAAAGGACTTTTCACACGCTATTTTAGCTTTTTGTGTCGAATTTCATGTCAAAAGTACGATTTTAGTACGTACTCGTTTCGTACCTCAATAGGAAAAAGGGAACCCCTATAGGATCACTTTGTTGTCTGTCTGTCTGTCTGTCCATCTGTCATGTCTGTCCAGAAAACCCATAGGGTACCTACTTCCCGTTGACGTAGATTCATGAAATTTGGCAGCTAGGTAGGTCTTATAGCACAAGCAAAGGAAAACATCCGAAAAACGTGAATTTCTGGTTACACCTCAAAAAAAAATTAAAATGTGCAGTGAACTATAATTAGTATTTTTAACTTTCAAAGTAAGATTACTATAACAAGTGGGGTATCATATTATCAAAGGGCAAATGCAAAATGTCGAATAAATACGGCTGTAGTACGGCACTCTTGGTGCATGAGTCTGACTCGCACTTGGCCGGTTTTTTTAAAGGTGAACCGTACTTTTGACATGACAGTTGACCCATAGAATTAAAATGGCGTGTGAAAAGTCCTTTTGTACGGATTACACACTACTCGGTTGAATGTTCTTCCTAATATTATATTTCTATTTTAGCCTACCTTAGAAGCTCACGAGTACGCTACGCTCCAAAGCTACGCTAAATAATGGCTATTTCCACAAATATGGTTCCTGAAAGGACATCTACGAAGAGAAAATTTAAAAAGGAGAAATACTACTTAAAACAGTTTGGTCAGAAACACACAATTAAGTCGATCCAATCAGCTAGAAATGACTGTTGACTCGGAATTCAAGTGGCTGGATCCAAGGACGATAGCCAATAACTTTGAATATATTAAGAGTCGTTTGAATTGAGATCCAACAGTCATTTCTAGTTGATTGGGTGGACTCAATCACCTAAAAGCATTTAAAGTTCCATTCACGTGGATAGTCAAAATTCAAAAGAGCAGCCAGAGTCAAGTTAGAATGGGGTCATTTTAAGTATTAATTGCTTTTCGTAGTTCATTGTGATTCACATTTGGTCTGAGATGCAAATGACTTCAAACTGAAATGTTCTACTTTTCTAACTGGAGTGGGTAAAGTTGGACAAAACAGAGCCGTATAAAACAGTCTGCCTGCTTCGCACAGTGACATACCCGCGCATTGTTTAACTTATAAGCTCTGTTTGAATGGAACACTTTCCTAATCAACACAATAAAGTATAGAATATAATATTAATAAATCATGATGAAAAAACTGTAATCTAAATATATAAAAGGACGGATCGGTCTGTTTGGCATGCAGATAGCTATTATAACGTAGACATCAGCTAAGAAAGGATTTTTGAATATAAGGTTAAACTAGTACCTAAATAATAAATTAACATGTCGCCCCCAATTTTTTCCCCCTCCAATTATAATATGGGCACATTCAAGTCAAGTGTGAATAGGCATCTTCTAGGCAATCGCGCTTATCTTCGTCCATCTTAGGCTGCATCATCACTTACCACCAGGTCTGATTGCAGCCAGGCGCTGTCTATAAAGGCCGTGAACTCATAAAACCAGAGTTAAGTATAATATTTTTGAATTATATCGCTCTTGAGAAAGATCATGAAGAATCTCGAGAAGGCGTATCTCGAGAGTGTATCAAGTGGGACTAAAGTCCTGTGACTTGTATAATTTAATTTTATTTGAGGGGCGGAGGGTTGATTATAAATTTAATTTATGTGAGGGCTGACGACGGGGCCCTGCTTGTTATTCGCAGAGCGTGCAATTTATCGACTACTCCCAGACGAGCGGTGACATGTTTGTCCATTTAACATTTTCGGTAGTACGCTTCAGTACACACTGTGGACAGTCTACCTACATTATGCATTAGGTAAATTTAACCCTTAGTACCGACACAGATACAATATAATATGAATATTATTATGTAAAGCTGAGCATATTCTGGGTGACGGGGTAAATATTTATCTGTTACACATCTCTCTCTCTCTCACTCTCGTTGCTCTACGTCGTTATGCTCATTGCTGGGGGTCGGGATCTCTTCCATCAATGACATAACGGAGGAGTTTTCTAGGGATAGTAAAGCGGCGGACTTCCACATACTTCCGTATAATATTATCCACTCCACATATCAAAAGGCAAATCGAAAGGAGACGATATCATTTCTTAGGATACCTTTTTAATAAGAAAAGGTCAGAAATAAGTAAAAAGAGATTTGGAAAGACCTTCCCTCGGTTGTTCCGGCGCGGTGATCACTAAGATAGTACACGATGACACAAATAATAAGCATACTAAGTACTTAAGTAGAATAGTTGTTTAAACTACTAATTAATTCTTATACTCATAAGTAAGTTTATTTAGAATATTATAACCTATCCCTATAAGCATTGAAACAAAATTTCGTTTGGTACCTACTCAGAAATGTATATTCATAATATCCAAAATCGCTGTAATATTCTGAGCTTTCCCTTGATTACAAACTGATTGATTGAAGCTCTGACCAGATGTGTCCAGTATACAACTATGGATGGTGAAATAATAAACATGTACCTCAGGGTTCCGCACCCGAAGGGTTCCAACGGGATCCAATTATTAAGTCTCTTTCCGTCCGTCTGTATATCAGCGTGCTGTAATGTCATGAACCGTAATAGGTAGAGAGTTAACATTTTCCCTTTGAGTATTTCTATTGCCGCTATAATAACAAAAAGTAAAAATGAGGATTAAAAAATACTTAGATAATTATTTAAAAACTACATAGCCACCGTCGAATTGATCTGGATGAAATTTTGTAGGTATAAGCATCTACAGAGATAGCTTGTGCACACAAGCTATTTTTAATCCCGAAAATCAAAAAGTGTTCGCATAGGATTCTTCAAAGCCTAAATCTACGCGGATGAAGTCGCGGGCTTCATATAGTTTATGAATAAACTTATAATAATTATTCATAGTGGCCTGCCTTCGAATACTTTTGACCTATGTGAAACCAATACTGATTATGTCGTAAAACAGGCCATAGGACAAATTAGTTCGCTGTAGTGGACTCATAAATTCATAATTCCATTTCATGCCGAGTAATTCTTGTTGTTCGGTCTAAAATTTATGAACATTAAAGCGAAATTTGTGGCATACACTACCATGGTACAGATATTGTTAGCAGATGCTATGCTACTAATCTTAGGTTTTTTGAAATACTAGCTAGCCCCGGCTTCGCAAGGACTAAGAGCCCGCGAGGGCCAGACCTTCGTTATTTTATAAAAGCTGAAAGTTTCTCTGCGTATTGTCCCCAACACAGGGAGGAAAGACCAGCGACTACGAAGTTTGGATCATGGTGGCTTTAGCAGATAACAGGTAACGAAGTCGTATAAAATCTTACGTCAAAGTATGAGTGTAATTTTTTTATATTTCCTTCGGAATTGTATTAGAAATCACGTCATGCATTGCCAGACACATTCGGCGCATAGTTCCCTATGCTGGCGGAAAAAAACTATCTGGATTTGTTAGCCCAGTTGTCCACTGCCCAAGGTTTCACTATTATATTTAAAATTGTTAAATCAGAAAAATTTGGCTGCCTGTATAGTTACATAAATTACTTAACCGATATTATCGAATGCTTAGAGTTCGACTCGCCACCCGTGCTACTGGCGATCCGCCAAAGCAATGTTTTCAAACTTTTTCAACTATGCAGCCGCTGGTAATACTTGGCTGCAAACACTTTTAACTGATGCTATCTACCATAAGAACTTTTCAGCAAAGTAAGTAGATAATTTCAACTTGTTTATATTACGAGTACACGGGTATGTACGTTACAGCATCCTTACTTTATATTATGTCATGCACCTATCTAGATTCTAAATACAATAATACGCATAGAACGACTATGATGAGATGCATATTATATTACTATTTTAAAATAGATCATACAACGTGTAGCGTACGACAGGCTGACATGGCAATTGGGGTATGAGGCGGTTCCCCCCCCCCCCCCCACACATCCCCCGCGCTAACCCGGTGAGGGCGAGCGCAGTAGACGCCACCCTGATTGCCATCTCAACCTGTTGCGTAGTATATCTATAAACACTAAAATTATTTTTCTAACTAAACTAAACTACTAAACTACGAAACTAGTCGGGCTAACGTCGACTGGATACATATATATAATATATATAAAATATAATGTATTTTTACGGCTATACTCAGCCGTAGAAATAGATTATATTATATAATGGAAATCACTCACGATAGTTTAAACGCTGAAATTATTTTTGTCGCTTGGTATTAATAACTAGATATACTATATATATATATAATATATAATTATGAATGTGAAAGTATGTTTGTTTGTTGGGTTGCCCTTCAAACACTTCAATCAACAATTCAATCTTTATATTTTAGTGTAAGTATCTAATAATAACGATTATTATTAATGCAAAAAGTCAAAGATTTTAACCAATCACTGAAAAGTGATTATAGTGCTGTGTCGTGAAGCGCGCTATATCGATAAAATTATGATGCCTTTTATTAAAAAACGGGTAATAGAATTCTGGACATCAATTTGAAACAATTTGGCACTGCTATTTCACAATAGCCGTTAAATAATTAATGCGAGGTACTATGTCGTTTAATCTTATGTTAAGTAGTATTAGATAATTTTTAGATTTCAGTCCATGCTCCTGGCACCTTTCCAAAAATCCCAAAGCAATGTTTTAAAAGTTTTTCATGTAAGTATGCAACCGTTGGTGCTTATCCGTAAAAGCTGTAAAAACACTCAACTAACATTATACGTGTAGAATATATTGTATGGGTGGATCCAAGGTAGGTAGGTATATTAAACTCATCGACTTCCGTAGTATACAGGAAATATATCGTATGCTTTTGGCAATAGAAATAATATCTCCAAGATTCTCGTATTTTCCGATTTCTTTAGTGCAGTGCGAATATGTTATGAATATGACAAATTAATAATTTAAAAAGTTTTCAAAAACTCCGACAACGGTTTCCTCTGCATCTTTTTTAGCTCGCACATTAAAGCACGGATAAAATCCGCTATTTTGAATTTTTAAGATTTTTTAATGTATCCAGTGACACTCGCACCATCAAAACGAATCTAATTCTAATGACGTATATCAAAATTGGCTGAGTTACGAGCGGACATAGGCACGAACATACGAGTACAATGTACATACAGGTCAAAAACATACCTAACCCTCCTTTTGTGCTTTGCCGCAGTCATACCTACCCATCCATACTTCCATACTAATATTATAAATGCGAAAGTGTGTCTGTCTGTCTGTCTGTCTGTCTGACTGCTAGCTTTATCACGGCCCAACAGTTCAACCGATTTTGATGAAATTTGGTATAGAGTTAGCTTACATCCCAGCCTACTTTTAGTCCCGGAAAATTAAAGAGTTCCCACGGGATTTTTAAAAATATCTAAATCCACCCGGACGATGTCGCGGGCATTATCTAGTTTTGAATAAATGCTTTGAGTTTGAGTTGTGAGGCAGACGGTATGTAATAACTGCCCGGAAAAAGCCATATAAAATCTGACTACAAATTAATTTAATTGAGAGGCAGCCAAGGGATGTTGAGATTAAAATATGGTAATTATTAACATTAGCAGGCGCCCGCTGTAGGGAACCCTGGAGTTACGAGAAAATGGACCACTTCCTTTAAATGTATGAACTTTAAACAACGATTACGCCTGGATTTATGGTAACTGCTAACGGAACTATTTTTTTTCGCAAGCCGTGTGACATATCAAATGAAAGAAAACCGATCAAGTGCGTGTTGGACTCGCGCACGATGGGTTCCGTACCATCGTATCACTATACTTTTTAATTTTTTAAGGTGCATGGCGGCCATTTTTAAACTGGTCATCTTGGTATTTTAACAATTGTTGTTATAGTGTCAATGTATGTAACACCATCTGTAAACATTTCAATTCTCTACCTGTTACGGTTCATGAGACACAGCCCGCTGACAGACAGACAGACAGACAAATGGACAGCAGACGCATAGTAACTAACTGCTGCAACAGTTGCAAAACACAGACAGTAATAGGGTAATAGTTGGCAGTCCTTGGGTACGGAACCCTAAAAATACAAATACAAGAAAATAGTTCTTTACTTCTAGATTACAGGAACATCTATCAGATCTCTATGGTCTTAAAATAACATTGTAAATCTCTTTATATCGTACGTACACTTACAAACTTACATATCCTATACGGAACCCTGTCCACGCCTGTTCAACTTGATACGGAACCTTTCGTGTGCGAGTCCGATTCGCACTTGACCGTTTTTTAATAAGAGCTGCTGATCCAATAGGTACTTGTATTTTATTATAATATTCATTTATTATGTTTAGCACATCACTCTGATCACACCGCCCCACAACAAATATATACTTATACTATAATAATAACACTTATAGCTATCAACTATTTCAATAGCCGTAATACAAAACGTGCTATAACGGGATCATTTTGGTTATTTTATCACAAATTTCATTAAATCCTGCCCGGCTTTGTTAATTATGCAAAGCAAATTATGCTCTCATACTGAAGCGACACGATTTGCCAACTGAACACTATTCAATATTCATTGCAATAAAATGATTGCACGATTTAATGGGGCTCATTTGCTAGTTGAAAATTTTGAGGGTGTTCCACTCTCTCTGTGAATAGCTCATAATACCGTATTTGAAACATTTAAAATATAAAACATGCCTTGAGTTCCTAATACCGGCTTCCCATGCACGGTGCCTGATATTGCGGACGGATACGGACCAGCCCACGTCGACGCATCATGGGAACAGGTTGAGATGGCAATCGGGAAGGGAACGCCCCGTACAGCCCCCGCGTCTACCCGGTGCGGGCGAACGCGAGTGACATGTGGGTGTGCGGGGCGTCCTGTCACCTCATACCCCGATTGCCATCTCGACCTGTCGCGGACCATAGATCTTTTACAAATCCCGTTTGAATTCTTTAATTTTCCGGGACAAGAAGTAGCCTATGGCCGACTACGGGCGGGCTGAGATGCCGGCTATCTCTATACCAAACGCCAAATCGATTAAACAGATGGGCCGTGTAAGGCTAGCGGACAGACATACAGACAGAACGCTTTCGCATTTATATTAGTTTGGATTTATACTAATACCTGCATTGAGTACCATGGGCTATGTCACATTTCACTTTTCAAAATTAATGTGGTATGTAGGTAATCTTCGCTGTTGTATACTTTAATAGCTGCAAAGAAAATTTGGATTCGCAAAGCTTTTCTAGTCATAATAATTTTTTTACTATTTATTCTGCCTCTAATGTACAGTCAGACAAATGCATTGAGGCGGAATGATGCAATTAAAACGATTCGTCTTTGCCATTTAGCTTTATAACTAGAAGTGAATATAAATTAATTTTGAAAAGACCTGTAAAGCGTTTTAGTAAATAAGTTGTTGCAATTACTGCTGTATTTTGTACAACACGTTTTTCATTAAGTTGTTGAATTTTCAATTATAGAAGATACTGCAGTTTCTAGTATTAAATCTTATTAGACTTGTATAAATTAAATATTTCAGACTTTTATCAATTTTTTTATCATGATAATATTATGATACTTAATGAAATTTTCAAATTACAAAATATCAAGATATTAGCTAAGCTCTATTGTTAAGGAGTACCTACAAATCCTAATTTTGTCTGTGTATTTACTTTTTATGTAATTTTTAAGGGTCATAATAGGTACGTTCGTACGTGCGAAGGCAGATAGTAAATTATGAAATATTATAATATAATATTTTGAATATTTAAAGGTAATGCTATAATATTATTCACCATAAAATACTTGACTATCTTTTCAGTAGTCCAGGCGCTCTATTCATCTCTACAATGACAGTACAGAACTTCGTTTATCATTAGGACTTTGAAAAGCAATTTTATAAATAAAGTTGAAAACTCGTTCGAAAATCTAGGGAAAATTCGAATCGAACTCTCTTCAAAGGCTTTTAATATTCAAGAACTTAATGAAGGAAGGTGGGAGCAAAACAAAGGCGCCACAATGATTGGATGAAACAGAGAGCGGTGTAATAGTTGTCAGATACAAGGCTTTGAGTCGCGCTTAATGAATACAGGCTCTGGAACGAGCAGGGACTTTATTAATAAAATAAATAAACATACAACGCCTAAGCCCTGTTTTAGATTCTTTAGAAAATTTGCGATGCGATACTTCATTGAGAAATCCTTATCATCAACATCATCAACTGATATACGTTGCTGGACATAGGTCTTTTGTGGAGATTTTAATACGCCATGGTCTTGCGCCATCTGAATCAAGCGTGACTGACTCATTTGATGACGTCTGTCCACCCAGTGGGGGGTCTGCCAAAGCTGCGCTTTTCATCACCATTCTAGCATCGTAGGAAACCCCAACGTCTATTACTTTTTACACTATATGCCCTGCTCATTGCCACTTCAGCATCGCAACCCGTTGAGCTATGTCGGTTACTCTAGTTCTCCTACGAATCTCTTCATTTCTGATTTGATGGCGTTATTCAGAGAGACTCCAAGCATAGACTTAGAGCTAGAGATAGAGCTTTCTTATGAGGGACTGAGATATACAAATACTCTAAATGTTATTAGCAGATGTTAAATATTAGCAGAATGTCTAGATTGAAGGTATTTTTATTTGGTTGCTTTATGCACTTGATTGTACGATAGAGACCAGTTTTTTGACATCTCCCGCAGTCCGGATGTATTCTCTATTATTTAACTATTTTCACTATTTCATTCTAATAAAAAACCTATGTATACGATCAGTGTGTGTCTCGAATGAAAACCATCAATAGAGATTGCGGTCGAGCTTTAACTAAAACTGTCAGCGATAAAGAAGCAAAAAAATAAATAGAATTTTATTTTTAGTACCTACTTCTTTTTCTGTGAAATAAGTTTGCATTTTCATGCCAGGTTCCATGCTATTGTTATCAGCATAAAGTTCGCTTCTCTGGCAACGTCCAGCGGCTCTGTTGCAGAACCATTACTCACTACGGTGAAACCGCAAATGTTTTAAAAGAATATCATCATAAATATTAAGTTAAAGCACGTTTCAAATGTTTTTTTAAAGGAATTCCTGTTTCATAAAGCTTGAAACAAACAATGCAACGGGCGAAAACCGTGCAGCCTGCTGGGAACTAGATGGCAGGATGCCACACGAAAAAGTTCACGTTAGTGTGTACGATTTCTTATGCTTGTCAAACTACAGCACATGGTGCCCATGGCACTGTTCATGTTCGCCTTCAAGTTTCTTGTATTACAAGTCTTGGAACCGCCTTGGATAGGGTGCTGTAGCGTTGCACATCCGTTGCGCGATCTGTTTATTTCAGCCTTTAATGTATTCAGGTGGAAATTTCTTTTACTGGCTTGAATGTTTGGCCAAGTTGGGCCCTTTCAACTCTTTTATTCTTCTTTTTCTTCAATTTTTTGCTATTGCTGTGGAAGAACTTACTTTTTGTAAATGTTAGAATGAAAAAAGAAAAGCCCTTTTAAAATAGTCAAAGAGGGGTGATTTCGTGTAGAAATATTCTAAATTATTGTTTCACTGATTATTGTTTTATTTAGACATGTAAAAGAGTATCGCTAAATTCGTAAGCCTAATCAGGCCAATTTTTTATTTCTACTTGTGAAATTGGTAACAGTTTTTATGTTAACTTAGTTGTGCGTAGGTACATAGGAACATTACTCTAATAGTTTTTGCTGTAGGTATTAATACTTAATAAAGCTTGACTGATTATAAGCTTGAGCCTAGGTAATTAATTACTGTGTGAGTGTATGTTAACCATAAAGCAATGAATAACAATCCGGCACCCCTAAAAATCTTTTGAACCTCGATGTGAGCAATCCACCGAGTGCGCCGGGTTTCCCATAAATAACGTTTAGTGCTCTGAGGAGAGGTGCTCAAATTGCTTTCACGTGATATATCCCGCAGTGCAAGTACGTTTTGCCGTATTGAATTTTTAAGCAAAGACGCCCCAGCCTTCATTCGATGCGGGTTTTTGAGGAGGGTCGTAAAATGCCCCTTTTATGTTAAGAAAGGTCAGGAGTCGGGTATGTAACGTGGTTCACGAGGATAACTGCTGTTCCAGCCCGCATAATATGGCCAAGAAAAAATAGAGAACACTAATGAGCATCAAACCATGTATCTGCAGTACACTGGGTCTTTTTTTTTCATTAGTCTCGGCGGGAAAGCTTCTTTCATATTTGTCTGTATTTGGCTTTTTCGTTGACCTCTCTGTGTTTTGACTCCAACATATCTTTTTAAATGCTCCATATTATAATCTATTAGCTGTTACCCGCGGTTTTGCTCGCGTGACTCAAGGTTCCTAATAATAATTGAGGTTTTTTACAATACTTTTTGATGCAATGGCTAATTTTAAATCTAAAATAGAAAGCTCACTCTCCACACTATCTATACAAAAATCTCATTGATCTATTGCTGTTTGATAAGTAGCATACTTTGTGACTGGAACCGATGCTCATGTAAAAATGACGTCAATTCGTAACTCCGTTGAAGTATTAGCCGAAGTAGCGTTGAAGTAAGAAGAGGCGTGAAAAATAGCATGCTATCCCGCGGGAACTGTTTGTTTTTCCGGGATAAATAGTATCCTATGCCACTCTCCAGGTCCTCAACCATTAGGAGTCGTTGTCAATTTAGAGTGAATGTACTTCAGTTAATAATATAGACATAATGCACTAGAATTTCACATGATTAATAATAATGAACATAATTATGTGAATACGCTTGCCTTAGAATGTACGAAAATGGATGAGTTAAAGGAATAATCATAAGTAATTTTTATTTTTTGCATTTTAAATGCAAGCAGAGCTATGAAAATCATGACGCGTAGAACTTTGTGAAAAATGAGCAACCGAGATTTTAATATACCCGCGGGCTTTTAGTTTAAAAACAAAGATTTTTCATTATCCTAGGTCGGGTGAGAATGAAATCCCCTTTCACAGCAGCTGGTATCATGGATATTGCAGTGTTATTTTCTTCAAAACACGTAGAGAATGCGCGGCGCGGCGGTGCACGGTGGTGACACCAATAAAGACTGCCTTTGTTATTATAAATTGTAACACAAAAGAAGACAATCTTTCTATAATAAAAATAAATAAATAAATAATCATTTATTTGCAAGAACGTTGGTACAAAAAAGATGGAAGTATACAATATAAAGAGCCCATAACATTCGACTAAATTAAAAGTGCAAATATTTTAAGAGAGAGATCAAAATAACATTATCAAATAATGAAATTATTAGCCTTATAGGTACAGCATGCGAATAATAAAACGTCACAAGTCACAACAAATTAATAGAATAGAATACAATTAAAATTAAGTAGATGTCAGTAATAATAAGGTATTAATTACATTTCGAATAATCAGTAGATAGAAGATAAGCTAAATCAATTGGGGCAACAGTTTTGTTTGCCCCACCAAGTCCATTCACAAGAACCAGACTTTACTAAGCTAACTAATCCAAGCATCATCTGGGAGGAAATTGAACTCATGATCTTAATAAAGCTAAGTAATACCTAAAAGTGTTTTAATGCCAGATTCAAGTTTACGAAAAACCCGGCCAAGTACGAGTCAGACTTGCGCACCGAGGGTTCCGTAATACCGTTGTATTTTTCGTCATTTTGCACGATAAATCAAAAACTATTATGCATAAAAATAAATATAAATCTTTTTCAGAATGAACAGGTAAAGCCCTTTCATATGATACCCCACGTCTTGGTATAGTTACTTTGAAAAATGAAAATATTATTTATTTGTTCATGAACAATTTTAATTTTTTCTTTTTTTTTTATTAAAAATATTTTTTTTAATATGATGATTATGAATATATGATTTTGACCGTAAAAATTACAGATCGAAAATATCATCTAAACCACCGCAACGAGGCAGGGTGCCCAGAACGCTGGCAGCGTTACCTCGTTGAATGGCCAGACTAATATGCTGACCGAGGTAACTCCCAGCCCTCCGGTCTCCCGTGGATTCCGCGAGACGGGGTGAAAGGTCCTTAAAAAAGGATCTAGCATGGTCCCCACGAACCCATGGTCTCCACCCCAAAAGGCACAAATATGAAACTATTTTCTATATCTATATTTTTTTTTCTTGTGATGTAGCCACAAATTTACGCTTTTCGGATTATGTCCTCTATTTTTGCTATAAGACTTACCTACCTACTGCTGATTCTAGATCTACAGACAGACAGACAGACAAGGAAGTGACCCTATAAGGGTTCCTTTTTTCTTCTTGAGGTACGGAACCCTAAAAACAAATATTTTTCATCATAACAAATCCACGCACAAAATTATGTCTGCAAATATTGTTTATCTCAATCTTGGATGAAATGAAATGGATCCACAGTGTATTGTTTGTTATTCATGCTTCTGGAAGCGTTCGTGTGAACGGGTTTTCAGATGCAGTGGAGTGATTTATCAATTGTTATGTGGCCCCGTAGTAATACAAGGACTTAAAAAAATAGCAAGCAAACGATCGGATCACCTGATGTTAAGTGATTACCGCCGCTCATGAACATTTACAGCACCAGAGTAACCGCCAATGCGGTCTCGGCCTTTCAGGAATTTATTGGAGTTGATTCCACAGTTCCACAATAAATACGGCTGTCTTCGAGTGTGCACGTAAACAGAAGTCGCTGGAGGGAGATCACACGAGCCGCAGTAAAAGAGAATTCAAAGCGACATAATCACTCTGCTAAGTGTGAACGAATAACACGAAGAAGAAGCAAGACAAGGAACCTTTATAATTTCGTCCAGTTTGTCGGTCCGTCTGTCCATCTGTCCGACTGTCTGTTAATCGAGCTATTTAAAAAAAAACTATAAGAGCTGTATGGTTAAAATTCAATAAGGCATTCTAAACCTTAAAAGCGTGAATTGAAACGAAATTTTCAACAAAATTATGAGGTGTAGACAGTTTTTTTTTTATTTCAACAAAAAAAAATTTTTTTGATAAAAATTCCACAATTTGATATTCTTCTGTCATATAATTCTTTTTTGAAAAAAAGTTCTTATTATTCGTGATCCTCGAAGCGAAGGCAAAGCTCATGAAAGGCGAGCGTTTTTCAAGTAGCGAAATGTAAATGTTTCGCCGAAGTCTCCAGTGACAGGTATAATTTAATTTCATTTAAGGGGAGGCAAGTTAATTATAAATTTAATTTATGTGAGAGCTGATGTTAGGAGGGACCCTGTTTGTTATTCGTGAAGCCTGGTAATTTAGCGACTAGTCCTTGATACGCCGTGATTGCTCTGTCAATTTTTAAAATAATTATTAAAATGTAAGTAGGTAGACCAATGCCGGGGTCATTCGCCAACTCAGTATCTAACAGCACTGAATGAAAGCCACCGAACTCATTTTGACATTAGTTGGTTCTACATTGCTGTTTCACTGAGTGGTATTAAAATATTTATTCGAAATATAGCTTGCATCTCGGGGAAAGACTTAGTTTACTTTTGGTGCCGGAAAATTTAAAGATTCCCGCGGGATTTTAAAACACCTATATCCACATAGATGAAGTCGCAGGCTTCTTCTACAAGTAGTTTATCATTATATTTTAATTTGAGTGAACCGTCTAAATCTAGTGGTTAAGACGTTCGCCTCCTATTCGGGATGTCGTGGGTTCGATCCCGGGTCTGGAGTTTGTGCGTTATCAAATATAAAAAACCACTTTCTTTAACGGCGAAGGAAACCTGCATGCCTAAGAGTTCTCCATAATGTTATTAAAGGTGTGTGAAGTCTACCAATCCGCACTTGGCCAGCAAGGCGGACTATGACCGTCTCATTCTGAGAGGAGACCTGTGCTCAGTAGTGGGCCGGCGATGAGTTGATCATGATGATGATGATGATCGAATTTGTGACAATGTTGACCGTCAAACCTATCTCATGTTACAAGTGCTATGATATAATACTACACTTTCAAAAATCCCCGGCATCTCACCGTGAGCAATCCACTGAATGTAGAAAGCTTACCATAAATAACGTTTAGTGCTGGAGGAGAGGTGCTCAAATTGCTTTCACGTGATATATCCGGTATCCCGTAGTCCAAGTACGTTTAGCCATATTGAATTTTTTGAGCAAAAGATGGATACACCCGGTGTAATGTTTTTAAGGAGGGTCGTAAAGCGTCAACCTTAAATTGAGAAAGGTCGGGTACAAGCAATTCTTGCGAACCTTATGACTACACACAGTACGCGGCCGAAAGTAATGTACATCGACCTTTAGAAGATAGCAGTTTTGTAGAGCAATGTCTCTGTCGTTGAGACCGACAAAACGTCATATAGGTATGAGAGACAGAGACAATGCTCTACAAAGCCGAAATGTCATTCTAAAGGTACATTACTTTCGGCCGCGTACTGTACGCGTATGTTATCTACGATTGCTTTTTTGACATGGCCGCAGGCGTTGTAGATTATATCTTTTAGCGGCTTGATTCTGGGTTGGATCAGTTAGGGAGCTATTCGTATTTGTGTATTTGTTTTTAGGGTTCCGTACCTCAAAAGGAAAAACGGAACCCTTATAGGATCACTTTGTTGTCTGTCTGTCTGTCTGTCAAGAAACCTACAGGGTACTTCCCGTTGACCTAGAATCATGAAATTTGGCAGGTAGGTAGATCTTATAGCTGACTTTTGGGGAAAAATCTGAAAACCGTGAATAGGGTTAGATCACACAAAAACTTTAAATTGTGGTCATGAACTAATAATTAGTATTTTCAAATTTCGAAGTGAGTGACTATATCAAATGGGGTATCATATGAAAGGTTTTCACCTGTACATTCTAAAACAGATTTTTATTTATTTTTATGCATCATAGTTTTTGAAAAATCGCGCAAAATGTCGAAAAAATATGACTGTAGTACGGAACCCTCATTGCGCGAGCCTGACTCGCACTTGGCCGGTTTTTTTTCAAATCTGGTCTTCCAAGAGACGACGGCTGCGGATAGGAAAGTTCAGTTCCATTTTAGCACGCTCCGCATCCCGCGTTCTTGACGCGCGGGTGTAGCCGTAGCTTAACGCTTTTCTATGTTTTTTTTTTTGAAAAATGTATTTATACATTGCGTAGAAATGGACAACTTGAGCCATGGATAATGTGACCTATGTGTGCGGATTAAGGTCACGCAAGGCGCTGCCTACCACTACACTACACTACTTTATTTATTTATTATTATTTATTTATTTATAAAAGGAAAAGGTGACTGACTGACTACCTGACTGACTGATCTATCAACGCACAGCTCAGACTACTGGACGGACGGCTGAAATTTGGCATGAAGATTGCTATTATGACGGAGACATTCGCTAAGAAAGGATTTTTGAAAGGTCTGAAATTTGTATAGTCCACGCGGATGAAGTCGCGGGAATAAGCTAGTAAAATGTAGTATTAGAATAGTTAGTGCTTGTAGTATAGGTACAGTTGGACACTAAAACGAGTAAGTAAGCCTCAGGGAAATGACTTCCGCATCGCTTTTGGTTTAGTTAATCAATTTCAGCTCAGGTGGCTCAAGTTGGTTACATTGTATTAATTAATGTTTTGTACTAGAATAGTAATATCTCGTCGTCTAGTTAAGGCACTGTACGTGAGCTAGTTAAAATTGGAACAGAGTTAGTCTGGGAGAACCTAGTTGCAAATTGAGTTAACTTGATAGATTTGTAGAGTTTTATGTAGGATATGAAGTCCTACAAGAGCTTAACGGAGGTACGACTCAACTATCGTAGGTACCTCTTTCTGGTAAGCATGAATAGGTCTTAAAATTCTCTCAATATCAATATCAATATCAATCTCAATTACGTCTTGTTTATGTTACGGCTGAAATTCGAATTGCGGTTGCACCTAGTTTTAGCCAGCTACAACTAGGTACAGACTGTAGCAGTTGGTTAAACTTAGGTGTTTATCGGTTTGACAATAGGCTATGCCTGAAGACTCACTTCGTCGTTCCTCCATTCAGTTTCACCTAATCAAAAAATGCAATTGCAGTGCAAAATGAACATCAAACGGGCCAATAAAATTGTTTGTTAATCAAAATAAAATCAACATAATCTCAAAACTATATTAGCTATTGTATGTATTTTTCTAGTGCGAAAAATAAAGGCACTATTCGACTATCCCATATAACTCTGCCTGCCTCTCACAAAGTCGACATTTTCTGGGACTGTCCTTTACACACTGCGGATTTCGCCTGTAGTGTGTCTATAACACAGTAATTATTGTGCAATTCTGTGCTGAATACATCGAATCGAATAGCTCAGCTAAATTTTGGTTCCAAACTAAAATACGATACTCGAGCCTTTAATAGGATGCTAGGTTAATACTGCCCTATTATGCATCGAAACGGAGTTCAGCTATGCGGCTTCGCAAATTTACTTCTATTCGTACGTTGGGATGTCGTTGATCGTTTGACATTGCACTAAAGATGGGTACCTATTAATGCTACTTTTAAATTATTTTAATTTGGTGAAATTGTTTTTTGTTTTTCACAGTAATTTATTTTTAAATTTTCGCACTAATTACAATAGTTCGCTACAAATATTTAATTAGAAACTATGGTCAGCATCAATTATAGCGCTGATATTTCGCAGACGCTTTTTCACGCAACGTGATTTAGCGATTTTCACACAAACTTACAATCGTTTGCTGCATAAATTTAACTAGATGTTTTTCTCTTTCTAACAAGCACAGGTGCGGGTGTTCTCGTTCGCATCTCTTACACTCTTTGGCGTCTTTCACTATGCGTGTACGAAGTTTAAAAAATAAAGTAATGTAGGTACTGAGAAGAATGAAAATTTTTTTTTTTTGAGATTTTGCTTCATGATTTTTGATTTTTCACAGGCTACTTTAAGTAGCCAGATAACGTGTAAGGTAGCAAGTCTTGTGGTCACATTATTGTTGTGCTAAAAGGCTTTTCACATCCTAACTCTGAAATGGTCCATCTCTACATTGCACTAATGCCGACGCAAATCCGGCTCAGCGCTTTGCTGCGTGTTGGTAAATAACAGAACATAACTACCTAGATATCATAATATATAGGTAACTAATGGATTAGTTACCTACCTATTTGTGTTAGTTTGGCCTAAACATATTCTATTACACGGATAAGTGGCTTGTGGCTTAGTGCATTCTATTGTAGCGGCTTAACGGAATGATGATCCTAATTTACCTAGATCTGATATATTATTGTGTTTAGAGCATATTGTATTGTGTCCATAGATGAAAAAATAATAACTTAATTTGGATTATTAGTTGGAAATCACTACCCATACTATGAATACGAAAGTGTGTTTGTTTGTTGGTTTATTTGATTGTCCTTCAATAACGTCTCAACGGAGCAACCTGGAGAGTGTCATAGGACACTTTTTATCCCGGAAAATCAAACATTTCCCACGGAATTTTCAAAAACCTAAATCCACGCGAACGAAGTCGCGAGCGTAATAACATATATTAAATTCTTTAAGATTTTGTATTGCTTTTCTTTTTTAGTAATTCTAAGTTCCCCCACATGTACATGCTCATACAATAAGGAATTTCATCATCATGATGGATGATTATAATAATACTTATTATATCTAGTGCAATAGAGAAAAAGAAAAATTAGAAGTGTCTAGCGTGACCAGAATCTATTAGATCATTAATTAGCCTAATAATTCAAATTCTTCATTTACAGTCAGTATTATAAAAGTTCTGGGTTCACGAAACCGATTACTTACATATAATATACTTACTTATAAATCAAGAATGGTTTAACATTGTTTGAACTTTCAACATTTCAAGATAATAGGCAATTTTCACGAAGATCCTTGCTCAGTACACAGTGGGATAGCTTGTTCAATGTACCTAAACAATTACCATATTTTCAACTTAAAATATTTTGGCCCTTTAGAGATTTTAATTATGATTTCAGCGTACATAATTTTCCCGCAGACATGTTTTGCTTTTTTAATTTAGTTACACGATAAAGACGTCGTGTTTCCGGTAAATTTACTTTTTTACTCCTATTCTCTACTACGGGCGTACATATTAAAGACCTTAATTTTGTTTTTAATCGACTTTAAAAATAGGAGGATGGTTCTAAATTCGACGCTTATTTTTTATATTGTTACTCCATACCATTCCACTCCATTTGTCAACAACGCAATAGTATCTACGCTTGACTTGTCGGGATGATTTAATTATTTAATTTACACTTGTTATTATTTGAAAGATCGTACAGAGTCAAGTTGGTACTATTTAAAAGTGAAGATGAAGAAGAAGTATACAATGATTTCAGTGTACTCTCTCCGTTTTGACCCTTCTTTTTTATCATGATCAAACCATTACCGGCCCACTACTGAGCCGGGTCTCCTCTCAGAGTAAGAGGGGCTTAGGCCACAGTCTGCCACGCTGACTCAATGCGGATTGGCAGACTTTAAAAATCTTTGAGAACATGGAGAACTCTCAGGCATGCAGGTTTCATTCACCGTTAAAGCAAGTGATATTTAAATGTTTTAAAAACGCACATAACAAAAAAGTTACTGATGCGTGCCCGGGATCGAACTCCCGACCTCCCGAAAAGAAGGCGGACGTCTCAACCACTTTCACCGCTTCTTTATTTAGAATAATAATTAAGCAAGATAATAAGACTGAAATATTTAAGAGACCAGCTGTGACAAGGTTTTTCAATTTTGCCCAACCTAGGATAATGAGAAATCTTTGTTTAAAGCTCTCTGTAATATTAAAATCATGCCCCTGTAGCTCATTTTTCATACAATTTTACGCGTCATGATTTTCATAACAGCGCTTTCGTCTGGGTTGTATAAAATATTAAAGGGTCAGTTTTAAACATATTAGTTAATCCTATACGACTAGCATAACGGATAGCGTAATTTATTTCGGGCGAATTCGGCTTTGTACCAAATCTTGTAAATTTTATCCACTTAAATGATTAAGCACATTTTTACTCAAACAGTAAGTCCACCACAGAATATTAGTAATTCTATGGTCATTTCAATTAATTATTTTCGTTTCTTTTTACATGACTTAATTATTTTAAACTACATTGTAAATTGATAAAATTATATTTTTGACAATAAATTTCAGTTAATGGCGGAGGACCGTGTTTGGTGGCGCGCTCTTGGAAAGGCCTATGTCCAGCAGTGGACGCAAACAGGCTGATGGATTGGATTGGATTGGAAATTTCAGTTGGACCAAACTTATTCAAAACAAGCTCATGCTCGCGACGTCGTCTGCGTGAACTGCATAAATTTCAACCATTGAACGGGTTGAATTTTCAGAAATCCCTTAGCCGATGCCTACATCATAATAGCTATCTGCATGCGAAACAGCAGCCCAATCCATCCAATGGTTTAAGCTGTACGTTGATAGATTAATCAGTCAGTCAGCCAGTCAGTGACGTTTTCCTTTTATATATTTAGGGGAAAATCTAATTTTCTATAAGTTTCTCATGAAAGTAGGAAGTAATAATTCTTATTACACCTCAGACTTTTCTCAGTAATCTACACTAGTGGCAATAGTTACTAATTGGCTTGAAAATTCCATGAAACTGATTATAATACTTGCACCTCAGACCTGGGCGCGTTTGGAACCCTCGTAGCTTTAGTTTTAAGTTTGCGTAATAATTATCACCACTATATCTTAGAAATCCAACATCTGACCATCAAAAAGAGTTATTAATTAACCTATTTTGAATAAATCATTTGACTTTTGACTTTTTTGCACTACGTATAGTGAATATATGAACACTTCAGCAAAATAAAGTTTGTTTATGGTAAGCTTATTGCCCTACAATTGCACAGCATTTTATAGAATGTGTTTAAGAAAATAAATATCTTTGTTTATTAAAGCTAAATGCACATTTTGCTGTACCGTATACACTATTTATCAGGAAAATGGGGCAGGAAAATCGTACGCTTCATGTTATGGTGCATACAAGAGTGCAATTAGCTTTAAACTAGCTATGGATAGGTCTAGGTTTTTATATTTTCATTTATCTTATGCAAAGCGCATCTGCTATAATATTATTTTCTTTTCTCTACTCTAAATACTTATCTATTACTTACCTACTGTATTTCTATGCTTACCTAGTAAAAAATTGTCTATCGTAATGCTATCGTATTCACCTACTTCTTTCTTTTTTAGTGAATTTTAATGAAGTATTCACCAGTTTTTAGGATTCCGTATCCTTCGCTGTCCGTCCGACCATCCGTTCGTCCGTCCGTCTGTCTGTCAGCGGGCTGTATCTCGTGAACCGTAATAGGTAGAGAGTTGAAATTGTCACAGAATGTGTATTTCAATATGGCCGCTATAAAAAAAAGAAAATGTTATTTCTTGTTCGAAGGTACGAAACCTTTCATATACGAGTCTGATTCGCACTTGACGGATTTTTTTAAATATTTTACGAGGAAGATTCCTGCTAAAATACTATTAATTAATATTATAAAAACGAAAAATATTTACTTCTTGGTTTGTCCTTCAATG
The DNA here is from genome assembly GCF_902806685.2 of Maniola hyperantus. Lineage (NCBI taxonomy): Eukaryota > Metazoa > Arthropoda > Insecta > Lepidoptera > Nymphalidae > Maniola > Maniola hyperantus. Next base: position 8,246,385 of record NC_048550.1, read on the forward strand.
AAATCGCAACTGAATAACGGATCAACGATTTGGCATGGATATAGTTGAAGATCTGAAGTTCCCCGGGATTTTTAAAACCTTAATCCACGCAGACAAAGGCGCGCGCGTCAACGTCTAGGTAAGCTCTCACATGCAATGCTGGACGAATCAGCTGTTCATAGGTTTAATGAGAAGTAAATTGTTTCTATTCTAAGCAGAAATGCACAACGAGACACAAGCAGCGTAATCAGTGAAAAGTTAAAACAAATGGCGAACAAGATAATAATAATCAGTACAAAAGAAATCTGCGAATGAAAGGGCGGACTTTTTCTTTGATTTGTCCTTCTGTTCGTGTAAATGAAGCGCCATTTGTAGATTACTATCTCGCCTCGAGATAATGGCTCTTCGTCCTTGGAACCAGCTCGTTTTCATTTTTCATAGATTAATTAAAATATTCTTTTGGTCTTTTCACCTTTGTGCTGCTCCGGCTCCGTTGTTCGTTTAAACTTTCCACGTGAATATATTTTTTGGGTAATGTTTAAATTTATTTATTGTCGTGTTTTGCTGCCTTTCTGCGCATGTTAATATATAATGTACCTATAAGTCCCGCAAATTGCTAATGCGTGGCCGCCATTTTAGTGACGTCAGCAATAGACTGAAGTTTCGAGCTGATGGTATATTTTTATTTCGGCTGACGTCAAAATGACGTTATTTCGATGTTAATGAGACATGGTTCCAGCGCAATAGCAATTTGCGGGACTTATAACATTAGATAGGCAGGTAAAGGAAAAACTGGCACCTCGACGACCCCACTTACTGTACTTTGCCATCACAGCCTCGTTCGTTGCTTCACAGGGTGAATCACAGACAGGTGAGGTTCACTAAGGCGAACATGATGTTGGTGCGGCCCATTACATCTCATCGGATGCTCAAGACAAGAAGGGCAAAGTGGGCGTAGGAACGCGGACTTCACCTAGGTGGGATAAGTTATAAGTAAGCACGCCATACATAAATGTCAAAATGTAAAAGAGGCTTATTTATTATTACGTAGCCTAAGCTAAGTAAAAAGAAGCATTTATATATTATGTGTGATATATTTTGCTGCGTGTGTCGTGGGTGCTTAATTGATTCAAGAAAACCCTTTATAGATGCATTCATAATTTTCACATTGGTTTTCTTTGGTTGATAATGCAGTGAGCTTTGAGATCCTTCTGCATACAGCACGACGAATACCTCAGATATTATGTCAACCACGCTGTTAAAACTACGATCTCTTCGATTTCTTTTCATTTTCGATAGTCTACTTAACGAACTTATTCTCTAATCAAGCAAAAGTTTTCGTTAAAGTTGTTAGGTACATAGTTTAAAAACTTAAATTCGTCAAAGAGGCTTAAACTTTATAATCACTCCATAGTTAGGAACTTTGGCATGTGCATAATGTGTATAAACTAAACATTTCGAGCAAGTTGTGACGAGGTACGCTTTGGCGACCGCCCAGGGCGCGCTTCCGCCTCGAAGAATTCGCCTGGCAAGCCCGGAGTCAGGCTGCTTTTCCACCAGAGTTGTGCTATGCTACGTTGCTATGGATGTGTATGATATCCTTTAATCATTTTCAATTTATGAGCCTCAATAGCTCAACCGGTAAAGGAGTGGACTGAAAACCGAAAGATCGACGGTTCAAGCCCCGCCCGTTGCACTATTGTCGTACCTACTCCTAGCACAAGCCTCACGCTTAGTTGGAGAGGAAAAGGGAATATTAGTCATTTAACATGGCTAATATTCTTTGTTTAAAAAAAAACTCCACTATAGCTTAGCATTGGTGGAAACGGGTTCAACGAAGCTATGTTTTTTTTTATTGAGGGATGCGTGCTATAGATGAGAGCTATGAATGGGAGCTACGGATGCGCGAGTGGTGTACCTAGCCACACGAGTGACCTATCCCCGTGCTCTCCCTAACGTCGATCGCTTGGCTCGAGCCGCGCATCTAGCTCGCACAGCTATCTCGCTGCGGTGCATCTTCGTAGTATATCTTCCCCACTCCGCTACACCGCTTAGCATTAGTGGAAACGGTCACATAGTTTCGAAGCTTAGTTTTGACCTCCTCACTTCATAGCTGCATAGCACATCTCTGGTGGAAAGGCAGCCTTACGCTTAAAGTTCATAAATGACACCGGAGAGACTGCGATAATTTACAGGCTAATGCCAAAGTTTGGGCTAGCTTGAAATTTTTCCCTCGGTAGAAGCATTTTTTCCAAGCTTTTGTGACCAACAGCTATGTTAGATAGTAAGTAGGTAAGTAAAGAAAATTTTGGATAGAACCAGGCGTTATTTTGCGGAATTCCATGATATACAAACAACTGACCAATAAAAGTGGAAGCTATTGATTGGAAGCATCATCATCAACCGTGAGACGTCCACAGCTGGACATAGGTCTCTTGTAGGGACTTCCACACGCCACGGTCTTGCGCCGCCTCAATTCAGTGGCTCGCTGCGACTCGTCTGATGCCGTCCGTCCACCTAGTGGGGGTTCTTCCAACACTGCCGGTTACTCTAGTTCTCATACGAATCTCCTCCGGAAGCATAAATTAGTTTATTATATTAATGATATGTTTTCAAGAAGTTTATAATAGTTAGAACTAAAGCTGAAAATTACTAAGCATTGTAAAAATGGAATAAAGTCTGTTCCTATGAGTTGAATGTTTTTATTACTTACAAGTAGAGTGCCTTGTACTCTTACCAACAAATAACATATCCAAGCATGTCCTCGAGTCATCTCACGTACTTGTGTCGAGTCTGGGCAAACACCTAGCGGCCCGAGGCATTTGTCAACTTCATGTACAAGGCAGTACTCTAGCATTACGAGGCAATTTAGACCTTTCAAGGCAACAAGCTCTATTACAGCGGACAAATTACGCGTGTTACCAACACACGGCAGTTACATCAATTTGAACTCACTGATCCTGGTGAGAGGGGATTGTACCTTTAGTTTCCTTGACAATATTGTATTTTAACCTGACTATGGGTGGGTTATGTCGGTGTATTTGTAAGTCAATTTATAGATTACCTAATAATTGTAAAACAACATCGATTCTGATAAATGGGGTGTCATTCACAAGGTAATGTCTTCCTTTCGTTTTCCGTGAATTTTAGCTATAGAGTATTGATGTGACAAGTTCAAAATGATGGTAAATGACACGCGTGTGACTTTTGTGGCTCAACACTTCAGTGAAAAAGCTCCTTTAGATTATAATTTTATTATTTTACAAAAAGTTACAGTAAATTGCTAAATTAACCTAATTACTCTAAAAATCATGCTCACGAACCTGGTGTTCACGTTGAATAGCCAGGCTGATCATTTGCGTAAAAAATGAGCCAGGTAAAATTTAAAATCTTGGTGTACCTAGTTTTAAGACTTTTCAAAGGAAAATAGAGATTCAGCAAAGAAAATACGCCATAAATAAAGATAAAAAAATAAAATCCTTATCTAATTTTCTCCGTTATCACGGCAAAGACAAATCAAGGAGCATTTCGGGATTACACGGGGAAAGATTTTACCGAACGGTGCGAACTTTTTCCAAAGACATCTAAAAACCGGCAATCGTTCCACAATAGAATTACTTCCTGAAGTTTTAAGGAGATCGCGCGTGAAGGTCCTGGCAAGAGGCGCAATAGGTGTAGGCTCAAGAGACAAATTTATTAGGGTTACGTAGGGCAAGGACTCCTTATAGATTCGTCAGACTATCTGTCTGTTTGTCTGCGTGTCACAACCATTTTAAAAATAAACTATAAGAGTTGTAAAGTAAAAATTTAGCACAGATAGAAACCTGTTACCGTGTCATAAAAAAGTACCTACTTACCAATTTATTGAAATTTTACAATTTTGAAATTTATACATATTTTGAGTCTAAGATTATACAAGTAAGTAAGTAGCTCAGAATAACCACGTAAGTACCTCGACAAATAGGTACTTATCTTTTTAAAATCACTGTGATGTTTCGTAGACAGTTTTTGCAAAAAAGAACTCTATCTTGCGCGTGTTAGTTTTTCAGTAGGTTTTGAAAATGTGAAACCATGAGCCAATCATTTAATGTACATTGTACATTAAATGATTGACTCATGTGATAATATTTTTCACAGTTAAAAAAATGGTTAAAATTCCATTTGTAAATATATAGAATGCGGGGTTTTCTTTTATAATTCTTGGCTCCTTTTGTATAAGTTAGTAAATAGTTCTGCTTATTTTATTCTTTTATTGCACTGCACCACTGCAATGCGAAGAAAGTTCAACCATTCTTAGGATTTCGTTTTAGGAACGGAAAATATTTATCGACCTAATAAATATTTAACTTCTTGCAAAGTGCTCGCTATTTATAAGAGAATGCACAGTCATCTTACTTATTAGGGAGTCGGTTTAAGGTCTCACGGACCCTCTAGATCTGAGAAGGTGCTTGAGGACAAAGTGCATATACGCATTTGTGAACTCTGAAGAGTCGAAAGAGGAAGTAAATATTATGATTTAAGAGGGTGCAGTTCGGTGCTTTCTTCTTATAAACATAGGAAGGTGATTACTACATTATTTGATATGCTCAAAACTAAGTATTATATCGGTTTATCTTGCTATTATCTAGGTTTATTGATAATATATAGAATATTGAAAAAATATTGATTTTAAAGTTACGAGCCTCGAAATATTCCTATTTCAACACTAAATTTATGACAACTTTGGTCATAAATATATAATATTAGAAGTGTGAAAATTCTAAAACAATTTAACTTTAGACATAGTTTATTTATTTATTAGTTGAAATATCTTTACGTTGCAGACACACATTTAGTATTTTTTTCTCAAAAACACTTTTCCTAAACCCTTTTCGCGTGCTTGATCTTGGTGAAAATCATCGTGCCTCTCACCTTTCTCATCATACAATGTTAGGTGAAAAGCAATCAGGTTACCCACGTACGCCGGCAATTTCGGTCGAGCGTACTGCGTCACCTTAAGTCGTGCTGCAGGCCACTTTGAGACTCCTTCGTGTTTTGTTTTCACTATAACAATTTCAATCGTATGTCAAAATAGATAAAGCTGAGTTTATGTTGACATAAAAAAGACGCTGCGCCTAGGCTGCATTCTGCCTAACAAAGGAAACTCGTAAACCCAAAATTATTCTCATTAATTTCTCTGACATGATTATTTGACTATTATTTCATAGCTCTGTGAGTTGATAGGTATAGGTCAGGAATAGGCAGTTTTTCTTCAAGTCTGCAAACATCCATCCTTTAACATTAGTATGCGGGATACGTTGATCAAAATGCAAAACACTTAACCTCGCTACAGTTCAAAGAGTAAACTTTTTCTGCATCAAACAATATTCGTGTCTCGTAGTTCACTGAAGTAGACCTAGATAGACCTAGATCGAAGGAATAGATTGTGCTTTCTAAACCAGTAGACCATATTATATACATTCACTAAGTTAAATCAAATTTGATTGCACTTGGCTAATGTCTACACATTATTATCATCATCTCACCCCACCGCCGCGCCGCCCGGCTCACTACTGAGCATGAGTCGCCTCTCAGAATGAAAAGGTATCCCACACAAGATCATTCACATACTATTATCATACAATATACGTACCTAGTTGGCTAAAACATAAGAATATCAAGCCAAACGTCTCACAGGGGCTGGGCTGTAATGTAAATATACATAATATAATGAAAATGTACATTGCCACATTGCCAGAATCAAAGTGAACACAAAAATATTTTTCATTTCAATATAGCCAAAGGTACTTAAAGGTATATAAATAAGTGGGTCACAGTAAAGTAAAGCTTGAGATTTATCGTATTTATATTCCTACAATTTTCCGGTCAGTGAGTTCGGTGGAAACGTCAGGGGAGACATTACGGGGATGCCGTAGATTTACTTCAAAGTTGATGTACTTACCAACCCACACTCCAAAGGAGGGATCACTAAAATAATGGCGTCTGTCAAACTCAGGTAAAATAATTACATCAATTTAATGACAGATACGCACAGTTAACGTTAACTTACATAGGTAGTTATACTATAAGCTATTATTAGTTCATTTAAGCTAGCTATAAGTAAGTACAATACCTGAATGGTATGTATAAGTTTTATTTAAATTGTTTTGAGAATGATTTTACTAGATAATGAATTGGGTTTTTAGAAATCCCGTGAGAACTCTTTGATTTTCCGGGATAAAAAGTAGCGTATAGCGTAAATAAACTTATGCTGATACCCGTGACTTTATCCTTCCCCGTGGTGCAAGCTACCTCTGTATCAAATTTCGTTAAAATCAGTTAAACATATGGGCCGTTAAAGGCTAGCAGACAGACACACACTTTCGCATTTATAATATTAGTAGGTATGGATGTACTTAGATATAAAATATAAATTTTAACACATCGTAGGCCTTTCTGGGATTTTAATAATAAGTGCGTTCTACGTCGTTGGTATTTCTAGGGCCTAACTAAGTAGGTACCTACTTATTCCAAATTACGTAGGCTTAAGGAGATGTGCCCAGCACCTAAATGTAAGATAACCAATAATTCTCAAAACAATTTATCTTCAAGCCTTCAATATAATAAGTAGGTACATAATAATATATGAAATAGATAATGCCATAGCGTTATCTATTTTACAGATATCGTCGTAGAGGTTGCAATTATCGCATTGAACTAAATTAATAGGTACCTACGTATAGAAGGGCTATTAAAAAAATATAGGTATTCTATGAACCTGACAAAATAAATACCAGCCGGATCAGCCTGGCTGTCCAGCGCGGAAATGCAGCCAGTATTCTTGGCACCATTCCACGCGGTCATGATTTATATAGTAATTAGATAAGGCTAGCTTTAAGTTTTATTGTAATATTAAAAAAAATGGAGAAAAAAATAAATAAATATGACACTGGACATCAAAAAACGAGTTTTTGTTCGAGATGATCCATCTAGTACGTAGTAGTATAAGTCCCGTAAATTGCTACTGCGCTGGAACCATGTCTCATTAACATCGAAATGACGTCATTTGACGTATATTTAAGTAAAAATATACCAACAGCTCGAAACTTCAGTCTAGTGCTGACGTCACTAAAATGGCAGCCACGCGCATTAGCAATTTGCGGGGCTTATATCACAGTTCACGACAGTTAGGAAACTTCTAACAAAACGTCGAGGCTTGGACGTCACTGGCAGGTGATGTTAGTAGGTACGTAGGTACATTTGACGCAGGTAGCCCTAATATAGTCAAATTTTTTCTATGATTTTACGTCAATATAATTATTTTGTCATATCGTCGATTCAGATTAAACCGAGAGTTCCCTCACTCTAGTTCACATAAAAGTCATTGATTAATACTTATCGCAATTATAATTTTCCATTACTTGATTGAGATTTGAAACCAAGCGCAAACCTGTCCAGTCAAAAACTGCTTTACTTTCAATTTAGAAAATAACGATGTTCTTTCAAGCAAATAACGCCCCTTCACGTAGGAGTGATCGAAGATAGGGTGAACATCCCTCGTTACATGGAAGACGTGCCGCCCGCAACGTCTTTCAATGCTAAATACATATAAAATGTATTTACTCCTATGTAAAACTCTTGAAAATATGAAATCAGTTTGTAGATTGTCTTCTTTTTCAGGAAATTGTAGGTTGCGCTTGGTTATAATTTAAGATTTACTTATTTAGGAATAAGGTAGGTATAGATTTAGTATTCTAGTCTATGCTGAAAATGAAGATAATCTTGTAGTGGCAGTTTCATAATATTATGCAGAGAGATGGTTTAGGAGGAGTTTCGATATAGTGCATAGTATTACATACATGTTGACCCACGCACCGTTTCAATTTTGTTTGTGAATTGTGCTAAGGTCCTTTGACTTGAACAAACACGTTGGAGTCCATTATAGGCTGACATAATAATACAAGGAAAGGAGGCACTTCGTATCAATGGCGTACATAATACACGCCCTTGGTACTAAGTCATACTTCATGCACCTCATAGTCATATATCACAGTCAGGATACTTGACAAGAACTCATACAGGCCTAAAACATTGCCTGTCCTCAAATTACTTAAAGCTTGTATTGAAAAAGTTTTTCTGTTTTGCAACATCATCATCATCAGCCTGTGGACGTCCACTGTTGGACATAGGGATTCCCTAAAGAGCGCCACCACACCCGGTCCTCAGCCTTCCTCATTCAGCCACTTCCCGCCAGCCTCTTAATATCATCGGTTCATCGTGCTGGGGCGTCCCACATTACGCTTGCTTAAACGCGGTCTCCTTGTTGCAACATATGTTTGCTTAATATATTGACTTGGTCCTGCAATGGTAGATATAAATTAAGTAAGTACCTACATACCAAATGTTGCAACACAAATAAAGAATTTTTCTTTCTTACGAGTTGTAGCAAAGTATTGCTTGAATCCTATTAATCCAGTCTACGAAAACCGATTGAAATTACGTAAGTAACGCACGAGTAAAATCGAGTCACGGAACGGTGTAACAAAAACTCAATTAAAACTTAGTCAATACGTACGTATCACGTGAAGGAAACTTCATGAGTTCACCTTTATGTCAGACTACTTGATTTTCTGCTTCAACTCATAGAAGTTGCAACAATTACCTTTAAATTTTTCGTTCATAATACCTACATGGCTTATGAAATGTCGCTCACAGAGCATAGAAATAAGTAATCAAGTAAGCTATAATTATCAATAAAAAAATCAAATGTTTGTATGTTTGTGTTCTATGCGATGCTAAACCATTGATCAGATTGTGATGAAACTTTGGTACAGTATTCAGAGGACACCCAATGCATTGTGGCCAAAAATAAAAACAAAGAAATTAATAAAACAAAAATATAAAGCAACGCACGGATCGACGTGATTTTTTGCATAGTACGATGTTTTGCAAGACCAGGAGAGTGATTTTAAAGAAATCAAAGAGTTCCCATGGGATTTTTAAAAGACTTACTGGGACTTACCTGGCGTAAGCCTAGATAAATGCTAGAAAAAAGAAAAGAAAAATGCATTACTTGCACAGGATCTTAAAATATATAGATGTAAACGTATACACGTTTAACGTATAAAAAGTAACGCAAAGTGTTCATAAAATATTGAAACACCTAGACAGCGAGATTTGTGTCGTAGGGATATTAAAAATTTCATATTCGCCTACTTACTTATATTATACGGAACGAAGAGTAGGTAATATTATTATGATTTATACAAAGTATGTTATAGTATCAAAAAAGATATCGTTACCAGTTTTTTATGCATGTTCATCGTATTATTATTAGAAATGCGAAAGCGTATTTTGTTTGTTGGTTTTCCTTCAATCACGCCACAACGGAGCTGGGGGTCAACGTGATTTTTTCCATGGATAAAAGACTTGAGAGGAGTAACATAAAATATAGTATGCGACAGGTCAAGATTGCAGTCGGGGTATGAGGCGGGGGACGCCCCGCACACCGGCACAGCACCCGTGCTCGGGTTAGCGCGGGGGCTGTGCGTGTGTGCGGGGCGTTCCCACCCGGATTGCCATCTCGACCTGTCGCGTACTATACTTTTATCTCGAAATATCAAAGAATTCCCACTGGGTTTTAAACTAAATCCACGCGGACGAAGTCGTGAGCATCAGCTAGTCATAAAATAATTTAGAACCTTATTCTCGTGACTGTTTTATAATGACTGATAAAAGGTATAATAAACAAATGATTATCTAATGTTTCATACTATTCATCTGGTTATTAGTGTAAAACAATAGTAACAACAAGACGTGCCCAGTAACCCACTTCAAGGATTTTCTCTTATAGCGATTTATCTGAAGAATTATTGGTTTGCCTTGAAAATCCTATTACATAAAGGGAGCAAAACCGAGCTATAGAAATATCTAGCTAAACAACAGTGATAAATCACTAACTTGTCTGGAAACCGTCCAGGTTTGACAATTTATCTTAAGAATTTTCTAAGTAGCATTTGGTATAAAGTTACGAAATAGGCTTTTAAATTTAAAAAAAAAATCTATTCCCAGAATGTATATGAACTGTACATTGCTAGGTTCTTAGGTTTCCTTCTGGCAAATAAAAATTAAAAATCGTTTAGGTAAGTATATTATACGTTTTCAGTTATACGTTCCACGTGTCTGTCCATATATGAATTGACATGAATGTTTGAAAAAAAATCTGTCCAACTCCAAAAACCTTTTTGTGAAGGAAAATTAGGTCATTTTAAATAGAGGATATATAAAACAAAACTGTCCCACCGACCATTGTGCTCCAACCATTGTGCCCCAATCCGGTTTTATTAGAAAAGCAATAATGCGAATATGTTTTAAGACCACTAAACAAATGCATTAGGCTCATTCTTTTTTTAGCGTACACAGGGTATCTACCTGATGAGCCTGACATAAAGTAAAATCAATAAATTATTAGTTACTACGTTCCAAGTGTAATAAGCTCGAATTCCATTACACCAATTTTAAGCGCATTTTACCTGTTTAATAAATTTATTATTTATCGGTTTATCCATTAAATTCAATATGGCGCCTACATTAAAGCGTTTAAGCGGCCGTAAAAATCCCCACACAGATTTATAGCATTCCGTATTACGGGAATTAATTTTCAGATTCGAATTTCCAAAAAAATAAGCAAAATTTAATGCAAACGTAAATAATGGTAATTTTCACCAAACTCGTTTTTAGGGTTCCGTACCTTAAAGGGAAAAAAAAATCCTTATAGGATCACTTCGTTGTCTGTCTGTCTGTGTGTCTGTCTGTCTGTCCGTCTATCTGTCTGTCTGTCTCTCGTGCCTGTATTGAAAACCTATAGGCTACTTCCCGTTGACCTAGAATCATGAAATTTGGCAGGTAGTTAGGTTTTATAGCACAAGTAAATGAATAAATCTGAAAACCGTAGATTTGTGTTAGTGAAAAAATAATAATTAATATTTTCAATTTTCAAAAAAAGATAACTATACCAAGTGGGGTATCATATATGAACGGGCTTTACCTGTTTATTGTAAAACAGATTTTTATTTATTTTTATGCATAATAGTTTTTGATTTATCGTGCAAAATGTCGAAATAAATACCCGCGTACAAAACCCTCGGTGCGGGAGTCTGACTTGCACTTTACCGGTTTTTTTTTGTTGTTGTGATTATGCATAGAATAGGTTAGCCACAAAGTGAGGTTAGCCCACCTCTGAGGTATGAACTTATGAAGCCATGGCGAGTCAGATAGTTGTAAATACACACAAAACCACTTCCGTTTACAAAGTTGTGAATAAGAGCTTCTTGGTATTCCTAATTTAGGTGCGTGTCCAATAACCAACCACCAACCTTGTTTTTGGACCAATAGGTTCTAAAACAATCTTACCTGCAAAATCCGGATTTAATTTATTGTAGATCCTTCTACTGGCAGAAAACTCTATAATGACGTCGTCTAAATATATAGAAGGAGAAGGTGACTGACTGACTGACTGACTGACTGATCTGTCAACGCACAGCTCAAACTACTGGACGGATCGGGGTGAAATTTGGTATGCAGATAGCTATTGTGACGTAGGCATCCGCTAAGAAGGATTTTTGAAAATTCAACCCCTAAGGGGTCGAAATAGGGCTTTGAAATTTGTATAGTCCACGCGGACAAAGTCGCAAGCATAAGCTAGTCTAAATATATAGAAGGAAAAGGTGACTGACTGACTGACTGATCTGTCAACGCACAGCTCAAACTACTGGACGGATCGGGCTGAAATTTGGTATGCAGATAGCTATTGTGACGTGGGCATCCGCTAAGAAAGGATTTTTGTAAATTCAACCCCTAAGGGGGTGAAATAGGGCTTTGAAATTTGTATAGTTCACGCGGACGAAGTCGCGAGCATAAGCTCATATACATATTATCATATCGCACCCCTTCTGCCGCTCCCGCCTCTTCGGCTGTCATAGTGACGCCGCAGTCTAAAAGACATCTAAAAAAACTGGATGCATCTAACCAGGGACAGCAGCAAATGACGTGCCAGTTGAGAGGCACTAGATAATATGCACTAAACTGCAACAGGCTCCAGACTATGATTTTAGATTGTGAAGGTTCTTACGAGTGGAATTGAGTTTAAGATAATCGTTGCCAGTTTCGTCAAATCACATTTTTATTGCTTGCAAGCGTCGAGCGGAGCTCAGAAGCATTAAATAAAATGTTGTTAAGCGTTTTACTTTTCGTTTTGCAAGTGCTGTGTTCGAGGCACGTTCAAAGTGAACATCCTTGCATCCGATTGGATTCGGCTCCCTGCTTAAAGGATTTGTAAAATTGCATCAGTTCACTGACAAGCTTGCCTTTTATTTATTACTAGCTTATGCTCGCTACTTCGTCCGCGTGGACTACATAAATTTCAAACCCGTATATCACCCCTTTAGGGGTTGAATTTTCAAAAATCCTTTCTTAGCGGATGCCTACGTCATCACAGCTATCTGCATGCAAAATTTTAGCCCAATCCGTTCAGAAGTTTGAGCTGTGCGTTGATAGATCAGTCAGTCAGTCAGTCAGTCAGTCAGTCAGTCAGTCAGTCAGTCAGTCAGTCAGTCAGTCAGTCAGTCAGTCACCATTTCCTTTTATATATTTAGAAGAAGAAGAAGACTAGCTGATCTGCCTGGCTTTGCTCGGGTGAAATTTATAACATACCTGATACATAGCTACATTTAACGGCCTCTGGCGCAGTGATGAGCGCTTATGTTAAGATGCAGGTCCCAGGTTCGATTCCCGGCTGGGCAATTTGGCAATTTTTAATTTCTTAAGTGTCCCTAGTCTAGCCTGGTAGGAGGCTACGGCTAGTAACTACTCTACCAGCAATGCGCCGTACCGCCAAGCAATTAAGCGTTCCAGTACGATGCCGTGTAGAAACCGATAAGGGGCATGGCTTTAATAAAGCTGCCATAGCATTATTCTACATTATTCTGCTTCCATCATAGACTGCATCATCACTTACCATCAGGTAAGATTGTAGCCAAAGGCTGACTTGTATCGGGATAAAAAAGCTTATGTCCATCTGGAACAATGTACCTTTCAAATGGAGTAAGAATTTTCAATAGGATGCGCAGTTTTGGAGATTATCTCCTATATCCACACTTTACTTTACCTCTTTATAATATACTAGCTTATGCTTGCGACTTCGTCCGCGTGGACTGTACAAATTTCAGACCCCTATTTCACCCTCTTATGGGTTGCATTTTCAAAAATCCTTTCTTAGCGGATGCCTACGTCATAATAGCTACCTGCATGCCAAATTTCAGCCCAATCCGTCCAGTAGTTTGAGCTGTGCGTTGATAGAGCAGTCAGTCAGTCAGTCAGTCAGTCAGTCAGTCAGTCAGTCAGTCAGTCAGTCAGTCAGTCAGTCAGTCAGGTCAGTCAGTCAGTCAGTCAGTCAGTCAGTCAGTCAGTCAGTCACCTTTTCCTTTTATTTATAATATATACTTATTAGTGTAAATAGAAGTGTTGGACTGCTGAGAGACACCTTCGGTCTACCGTTACTACGCTTGTGACCCTCAGCTATCACCAAGGTAAGACCTTTTCACGAAACAAATGCCTATCTTTAAACGTTAACAGCGAGTAATATTTTGTCACACGCCCTGGGTGATTCCTATAATACCGCTATTAGTCACAGCTCTCGGAGATTTAGGGATCGAGAAGGGATAGATACTCAACAAAAAGGGCTTCTAAAATATGAGTATCCAATAGTTTTAGTCTCTTCTACGCAATCATAATGATCTCAGTGATATTTAGTTAGATGAAAATCACGTGAAAATTTAAGAACCAGCTCTCATTTACTAATTTCTTCAATACCATTAACATTATGGGGGTATATTATAATGAAGCGATGATAGCCTTATTGTCAATTAAAATTATCACTTGCTAATGGTGAAAGAAAACGTGAGGAAACCTCCATGACTGAGAGTTCTCCATAATGTTCTCAAAGGTGTGTGAAGTCTGCCAATCCGCACTGGGAAGGCGTGGCAGACTATGGTTTTTCATTCTGAGAGGAGCTCCGTGCTCAGTAGTGGATTGGCTTATAACAAATTCTTTAATTAAAAACCAGCTTTTCTTTAAAAAGAAAGACCCGCCTATTAGCAATTTAGAAGATTTAAAAATCAAATTTAGTACTTTACACATGCTTTGAAAGACCTTTACATTCCAACTAACCTTCTACGTCTCTACCTATCCCCCTCAAATACGCTATTTGCAGAAATGATAGGTTCTGAAAAGTCTATACAAACATATCAAAAACAGGCTTTTATAACAAACTAATTGACAGTTCAGTAAACGCCAATAAAATCTGTGCAGCTATGTATGATCATTAAATTACTTTGGTTTAATATAATCTCGTTTCTTATAAGAATAGCACAAAGTATTTTAGTAGCCAAGTTTTCCCGCTTCGTAGGTATATCTTTTGTATTCTTTCTAAAGTCGACATTATAAGGCGCTGTATTAACTGTTAGCTCTTCTGTAACTTTTATACTTCTTTTTTTCGAGAGTTAATTAAATTTTTAAGCTACTCCTCAGGGTATAGTTTGTGGAATGTTTTAATTTTATCTGATTTGTACTATAATTTAGAATTTTCTAATATAATTTAAAACCTCAATAGTTCAACGGTTAAAGGAGCGGACTGAAATCCGAAAGGTCGGCGGTTCAAACCCTACCCGTGCCCACTCCAAGCACAAACTTTATGCTAAATTGGAGTGGAAATAGGGGAATGTTAGTCATGATAAACATGGCTAATATTCAAATGTGGAATTTCAAAAATTTCTGCCATATCATTATTTTATATGATAATAAATGTTTAAGAAATTAAAAATTAATATAGGTCTGTGAATAACATACCCAATCACTTTGTAAATATTAGTTCAGAACTTTTTAATGAAGGGGGTTCAACCGAAAAAATCCTCCAAAGCCAGAGCAAAACTACGAGACTGGAATAATGTTTGAGAGCGAAAAAGTTTACGCTTTGAACCCTAGTGCGGGTAAGTGTTTTGCATTTCGTGCCGCGTACCCCGCATACCAATGTGTAAAAGGATTGATATTTGCACAAACTTGGCGAAAAATTCTACTTACTTTTAGAGCTACTTAAAGCTGTAATATTGCTCTATGTGCTTTAGAACATTGCGTGGGACTCTCCGGAATAGACAACGAAGATGCAATTTTATTTCAGTGTTTTAAGCCCTAAAGATGGATCGAAAGGTGGATTCGCGGTAATAGGCCTCCTATTCGGGGGTCGGAGGTTCGGTCTCGGGTACGCATCTCCAACCTTTCGGAGTTACGTATCATGTACGTTTTAAGAAACTAAATATGACTTGCTTTAACTGCGAAAGAATACATAGTGAGGAAATTTACATGCTTGAGAGTTCTCAAAGATTTTCATCATCATCATCATGACTAACCCATGACCGGCTCACCACAGAGCTCGGGTCTCCTCTCAGAAAGAGAAGGGTTTTAGCCATAGTCTACAACGCTGGCCTTATCTCTTCTCTATATATAAAAATGAATCGCTGAATGTGTTGCTGATCGCAAATCTCGAGAACAGCTGAACCGATTTCGCTAATTCTTTTTTCATAATATTCCTTAAAGTACGAGGATGGTTCTTACGGAGAAAAAAATTAAAAAAAAATCCTGAAACATAATCGACTGTTAGGAGGTACGAAGTTCACCGGGGCAGCTAGTAAATTATAATAATATGCCAAGTTTCATGTCTTCAACTTCAAAAATAATTTTGTTAGCCCTTGACTGCAATCTCACCTGGTGGTAAGTGATGATGCAGTCTAAGATAGAAGCGGGCTAACCTGGAAAGGGTATGATAGTTTTTATTAAACCCACTTCTCGATGGTTTCTACACGGCATCGTACCGGAACGCTAAATCGCTTGGCGACACGGCTTTACCAGTATAGACTTTATCCGGTATAGGGTGGTAACTAGCCACGGCTGAAGCCTCCCACCAGACAAATAGGACTTATAGGAAGCTTTCATCTAATATTTCTACCATTTCATCCCCTTAGGGGTGAATTTTCTCAAAATCGTAGCTGATGCTTACACCCTAGAAGGAATTTAATTTTCAAGTAAATCTAGCCTTTATAGTTCTTAAGTCGGTAGTTATAGTTCGCACTATGAAGTTTATTCCGAATTATTTCTAAAAAAGCTCTTTCATTCCAATTTAATTAAGGAATGAAAAGCTTAAATTAGTCTTAGTGTCCCCGTAGGTGTGCCACAGTCTGGGCAATGTATCCATTTTGCATATCATAGTAGTTCGCTACGTGCTTGTTAACTTAAACTTTAAGTCATGTGAAGCTTGGGAAACACGTGTTTGTGTATATGACGCGTTACGTGTCGTATTAGTTTCACTCCAAGTTAATCCGAATATAGTGTGTATTTTTTCTGGAAATACAGTTACTTCTATTTTCTGCATGCTATTTATGTGCTGAATTTTAGTAAAGACTAGCTTATGATCGCGACTTCGTCCGCGTGGACTACAAAATTTTTAAATCCCTATTTCACCCCCTAGGGGTTGTATTTTCAAAAATCCTTTCTTAGCGGATGCCTACGTCATAATAGCTATCTGCATGCCAAATTTCAGCCCGATCCATCCAGTAGTTTGAGTTGTGCGTTGATAGATCAGTCAGTCAGTCAGTCAGTCAGTCACCTTTTCCTTTTATATATTTAGATTTAAATCTAAACAAGAAGTTATTAACGTTTTGTATCTTAGTGAATGAAAAAGAAAGAATATTTGAATTCTTTCAGGATCATAGTCCCACTGCACCAAAACTGTGTATAATAAGACAACCTGGTACCCACGATTTCGTCGCGTGGATTAAGCTTTTCGAAAATTCCATGGGAACATTATGATTATCTGGGATAAAAAGTAAACTCTCCAGGTCTTTAACCATCATTGATGTAGGATATATCATATCGCTGATAACCATGTAAAAATCACGTCAATCCGTTGCTCCTTTGCGACGTGATAGAAGGGCAAACCAACAAACAAACACTTTCGCATTTATTGTGGTGATTCCTCCCAAGATATGCTAATTTCTATATAATCGCAATATAATGGTAATATAATCGTACCTAAATCTGTACCTACTTACCATTGAAACTAAAATAACTTAAACTTATTTATAAGGACTACGCGCTTCATTCCCTTTTTGACTTCTTCAAAACAACCCCAGTTGACGTGATAACGAAATGAAAATGCATACCAAACAGCCGTTATATTCAATTTATAAAATAACGAAGCTCCTCAACGGCTGCGTTTTCATGTGAGGGTGATCAAAGATAGGAAGAACACCCCCTCATTATTTCGTAGACTCGCTGACAATAACGTCTTTTAAAGCTGGATGTCTATTAAATTCACGTTCAGCATTTCCTTTGAAAGGAATATTGTGTGTAAAAATATTATAATGAAATATAGGACTTAATGATATTATTGTGTCTCTATTTACATAATACTAAGGAACCTGGATTTTTATTAGTACATAATAATTATATTATTATAATATTATTTATTCATTAACATATTCGTAGGCTACGTAAAGTTCATCATCAAATTAATCGTGGTATGTACCTACTCGTTATCTATATTATAATAATATGTTATTAAACAATGAAAGCTTATTATCATTATGAGATTTTTTTTTTTTTACAAATCCTACAAAATAAATACAAATACAAATTATTTATTTGCTGATTGTAGGTACATTTATAAGTTGTCAATTACAATTTTTGTTTCGAGCTACAATCTACCATACTATGGTGTGCAAATTTGAATAGGTACACAAATAGAATTATTAATAGGAATCCTTACTACAACAATAGGCAACACAACAATTATTTATTAATACAATAGCTCAAATATCTCATTATTAACATATTATTCATTATAATTAATCAATTATTATTATTTTGCATTTTAAAAAAAAAGTTTAATATTAAGTAAGTCATAAAGTATCTGTTTGTTATGTTGACGACGGATGAAATCCATTTACTAAAAGAATAACCCCTTTATCTATACGACTGTACTAATATCAAAGTAAGTACTATTTTGAATTCAAAGTCAAAGTAAAATTATTTATTCAGAATGGGTAACTTGATGGTTAAAATTGTTAATTTGTAAGATGATAAAGTGGTGATAATACGTACTTAAAACTAAAGCTACGAGCTACTAAATTTACCATTTAAATTTGATTTCTATAGAATACGAAATGCTTCGATAAGCCTAATAACCTAAATTCAACATTGTACGGGAATCGAACTCGTAAGGTAAGCCACAGAGATAAAACATGTAAAAACCTGCTTCAAAACTCATTCAGTCTCTCATTTATTTGCAATGAACCAAAAACTTAATTTGCTGTAATCCGCTGAAACGGGTTGAATCTGTATGATGCAACATGCAGCATGCGAAATGCACCGCCCGCCCTCCCACTGCTAACCATGCAGAAAAAGCAGCCACTCGGCAAGGAATACGCACCACCACCACGCAGCACCACACAAATTCCAAAACACGCTTGACCACGCAGGAGATGTAGACCTTACAATGCACAATTGCAATGTAAAGTCTACATCTCCTGAGGATGCTCCGGTGTCGGGGAGAACGTTGCATGACGTTCATTGCATATCATGGACTTCCGCAAAGTAACGCCTGCTTCTATACAACATCGCATTTATTTGTTAAAGAAATAAAAAAATGCATATCAAAAGGTCATTACATTCAATTTCTGAAATAACGGCGTCCCCCAGAGCAAATAATACATTTTACTGAAGGGTGATCGAAGGTAGGGTGAACGTGGTTATTTTGACAACCTTTTACCCTTCCAAGCGTCTTTCATTAAATGTTTTAAACGAATGTTCCATATAATCTTCAATGGAAAATGTGTGTAGATAAAATCTAGCGTAGGGGATGAAAATCGATAACATTCCAATCAGACACGGGTTTGATTAGAGAATTGAAAGTTTGTAGACCTTCTAAAGGTAACCCCGTTGGCCTTTCATGTGTGGATGTATTATCAAAACTTAAATGCCAATGCTACTGAGATTAACTATTTATATTTCATTGACATAGTGTTTTTTTGCTTCGTAAATAATATTTTACGAAGCAAAAAGAAATCAGTTTAGTAAAATAGTAAGTTATAAGCGAAAATATTATTTTTTCACTCCTAAAAATTAAAAAAAAATTCGAAAGCAATTTTCGTAAATTAAGCTACAAATTTTTAATCAAATTAAAAACATCAAATGCCAGCGTGTGAATTTAGGGTTTTTAAAGATCCCATTGTGGAATTTCTACAACCCTATTTTGTTATCATTGAATTTAGATTGAATGACGATTCAAAATGAGCCTAAAGCATTATGAGCAGAATAAGCCTTAATAATATTTCAATTAAATTGATAAAAAAAATTTAAATAAATACTTAGTTCATTCAAAAACAAGTGCTTCGTTATCGTTAGCTTGAAAAGAAACCTGTGAAAAGTAGTTAGTTTATTGCTGATTTGATCTAGTAGACCCATATTATTAAATCACTACTCTCTGTGTGTGAGCCTTGCACTTTTACCATTTCTGAAAAGAGGAAAAGCTTTCTAAACAGATCAAATTAATCTTCTAAAGCAAGCAGGTTAACCCGCAGTAGTCCACTAAACCTAGGCCTTTTATCTATGTAAATCTACAGACAGTGAGGTGCCGTGATATATACCAGCATTAAAACTGTGCTTAGTATAAGATTTTATATCTCACCAACGTTAATAAAATTCGATCGTCGCAACACTTCAGAATTAAAGTAAAATGGACCTCAAATGCTATATTATAATGCTCAAATTAGTTAAATCGTCTGGTAAGAGGCCACGACCACCCTACCGGCAGCCGTGCCTGCCTGCTATACTTACCCCTTTCAAGTTACCCAGTTTCCATCTTAGACTCACCAGGCAATCTCACCAGATGGTAGGTAATGATGCCATTACTTAGCATCAGGTGACATTGCCATCAAGGGCTAACATGTTATGATGGTAAAAAAATGGAAAAACAGCTTAAAATCAGCGGTACTGACATTTTTACTTGAATTCCAGGCCCTTTAGGTCCATTTCACTCTGAAATTATTGTGATTTGACGATCGATTTCTATCAACGTTGGTGGTTCATAAAATCTCATACTAAGCACACAGAATTAGGGAGGTGAGCAATATGAAGTACTTGTTGTTAACGTTTAAAGACAGACATTTGTACTTGGTAGAACTTGAGCCCAAAGACATTATTTTCTTTGTGTAGTAGTATAATAAAAAAATATCTGGCTGACCGAATCTTACCTACCAGTTTGTGATCTCAAAGACTTTTTCATTCATTCGCCAATCCGCACAGGGCCAGCATGGCAGATTATGGCCTAAATTTTCTTCTCATTCTGAGAGGACAGATTTCACATACCTTTGAGAACGTTATGGAGAATTCAGGCATGCAAGTTTTCTCACGATGTTTTCCTTCACCGTTAAAACAAGTGATATAGGTACTATAGTATAGTGCGTGCCCGGGATCTAACCCCCGACCTCACGATGTCCTAACCAATAGGCTATCACCACGCTGTGATATAATTTAACGTTACTTAACTCTGCTCAATTTTATAGAAATCAGGGCCTAACTATCGATAACAAGTTTTTTAACCATAAACTCCAAGTTTCAGAGATTGATAGTCTCCGACTAAGTAGAGCTTCAGTTTTATCTCAGACTTTACAATTTTACGGTCAGCGAGTTCCGTTGGAACGCCAGGGGAGACATTCCGGGGATATCGTAGATTTACTTCAAACTTGACGCCTTCCCGAGGGGAAATCACAAAATGGCTTCACTGTAGCATCCGTCAAGCCACGTGAAAAATTTCATTTAAATTTTGCATGCAGACGAGAATTTTATGCTGTTCTCTACTGTAAAAACGTAAGTTAAAAATTTTGCATACTGCATACTTGAATTGATCGCGCATGCATTTTTATTATTGAATTTTTTTCACTTACGGAGCGTGCTGAAATTTTTGATCATAATACATACTTAGGTACTTATAATCAGCATCTGCGTCTGTTTATCTCAAAAGGTACTGCATGGATTTTTTACATTTTCCACCATAGGATGGATAGGATCTTTTGGAAAAGGTTTGAAGTGCAATTACATAATAGTTTAATTAATAATTAAGACCCGTATGAATACAGAATTTAATAAAATAGGTATGTAATTAATCAATCAGCCACGTGACTGTAATTAGTATAGTTATAAGAATATAAACAATAGCGGCCCGTCTCGCACGGGTAGCTTATTACTATTTTCGTAAGGATCTCTAATTTTTTTGTTACTAAAATATAGCTTTTTTAACTCAAGTATAATGTAGCTTTCTACTGGTGAAAGAATTTTCAAAATCGGTTTAGTAGTTCCAGAGATTAAGTACGTCCTACAAACTTACAAACTTTTCTTCTTTATAATATTACTGTAGATTATCAGTCTATGAAGGTACCAATTGCCTCCAAACTCATACTGTCACATCGATAGATTCCCATCACTACACTAAGGTCAAACATCGAAGAGCAGAAGGGGTATAAAAGAACTTTTTTATTAGGGTAAAAACTTGTAACAAGTCCCAACTTTGACATTACCTTGTGAATTATCGCGTTCTCTCCGGTGTCATTTGTAAGCTACTAAGCTAGCTTGAACCTGCGTTTTTTGGAGGGAATTCTTTGGAGGAAAGTTTATATTGGGCGATGGCCAGGGCGATATCTCGCCACATTGCACATTTTTCTGCCTTAATTATTAAACTTTTAGATGAAGTAATAACGACTTTTTGAGTTGAATATTCAAAGAAACATTCAATTTGAATTTGAATTTATTTTCCTTGAAATGGTTAACATAACATTACAATATGTTCTTACATAGATAATAAGAATACTCAGTATAAAAAATAATATGGAGAATTTTTAATAGAAAAAGCAATTTTTTAAAATGGAGCATGGTACAAGAAGAAAAGTTTTCGTGTATTTTAAAAACTGTTGTATTTGTCGATAACTAAAAGCGGCTATTAAACAAGCCGAAAGCAAAAGTTTATACCGCCTTCTTATACTTATAGAAAGATCAAGGGGCTTTAGTCTTTGGAAAAACTTCTGAGCACCGTCCGCTAAAATATTTTTTTCGAGTGTAATCCATAGTACCTTCGTCTTACAAGTTTGTACTGTACCCAAACAGCTTGGAGGTAATCTTTGTATATATTTGAAGAGATGGATTTGTATGAATTTAGTATTGTTTATGTAACTTTTCAGACCTATCCATCCAAGATTTCATATTAAGACTATGAGCCCGGGAGGGCTAGACCTTCGTTATTTTATAAAAGCTGAAAGTTTATCTGCGTATTGTCCCCAAGACAGGGAGGAACGATCAACGACTATTAAGTTTGGATCGTGGTGGTTTTAAGAGATAACAGGTTAAATAAAATTACCAGGCACACACTTCTAGCTTTACGCAGTTATGTGAGTCAAAATATCAGTTGCTTTAACGGCGAAGGAAAACATCGTAAGCAAACCTGTAGGCTTAGAATTCGTCTGTTCTCAAAGATGTGTGATGTCTGCCAATCTGCACTTGGCCAGCATGGCGGACTACGGTCTAAGCCCGTTCTCATTCTGAGAGGATACCCGTTCTCAGTATTGGCCTGTTGATCTTTATTTGATTAGATAATAATGATGATGCTATAGTTAGGTACTTTCATTTCTTCTATATCTATTTAAATTCTGTAAGCTACCTCGCGAAGTGAAAGTTTAATACAATAGGTGCGTATTGCAGAAATTTTTGAATAACATAATATTGAATTCTTGAGAAAAAAATTACACTTCTTTTTTTTCTTTACGTTTGAACCACTATTCTATACTAACTTCGAAGATCGAGAGGACGTATAATAGAACTTTTTATTAGAGTGAAAATTTCTAACAAGTCTCAACTTTGATATTAGCCTGTGAATTATCGCGGTCTCTCTTGTGTCATTCGTGAACTTTAACCCGGGCATTGGAAGCGAATTCTTTGTAGAAGAAGTTTGCCCTGGGAGGTCGCCAAAAGCGTGCCTCGCCACAAAGCACATAACTTGTTCAAAATGTTTATTTTAGTTAGGAAGTTTGAGCACATGCCAATCTTTAACTATCAACGGTGAACCTATTATGAAACGAGCCTTTGTGGGTACGGAACTTTATTTTGCGAACTGCTTTATAATTTTTGTAATGTACCTACCTCATTAAGCTTATACCTCATATAGTACTTGTAGATTATTTTAATTTTTATTTATTTTATACTTTAGTATTGGCAACCGATAATAGTGCCGGTAAAACATTTTCTTCAATATCATCTCATACGATGCAACTTACGGTAGTTATTTTACGAGGGATTTTTGCCTCCAAATTGTTTTACTCATTGCAAAAATCTGCTATTAAATAATAAAATATAATGATAATTTTTATTCTCAGGTAAACAAACCCATTGTTACAGTTATTAGTAAGTAATACAGAACAAAAAGCTGACTAGAAAGTACTTAGTCACTTTTTACACATTTATATGCATTTATGTGATATATTTTCACGTCTTCTATTTTCGTGAAAGAAAATGTCGGTACTTGTGGAATCTATGTGCCGGCCCTAAGCCAGCAGTATAAAAGTCAACCTTATTAAACTTATAATTCTCAGTTGTGTAGTATAAAAATAACGCCAGGAAAAATATATTCTGTTGCATAATTTTGTAATTTTTAAAAGTTATGCCACATAAAATAAAACTGTTTTTGAAATTAAACAAATTCCGTAATAGCCTTTGAAACTTTTGCAGAACAACAAAATCTTGACAACGTTAACTAACTGTGAAGCTTGTTCCGGTTCTATAATGCAAACTCTGTTTCGCAGCTTGACCTCATCCTACCAACTTTCCCTTTATTTAATGTTATGAAGTTAGTTCTCTACCTATTGTATTTATTGCAAAACTAGTTGAAAGTCGCGAATTCATCCGTGTGGATTTAGATTTTTAAAATCCCGTGGTAACTCATTGATTTTCGCGATAAAAAAAATTGAGAAGCTCCTTTTTTGAAGTCTGTTAAAAATGTGAAACTATAATCAAATCACTATAGCTTGACGCCTAACTTTATGTTAGTTATCAGTCAGGTATAGTTCCAAGCTATTTTTGTACTAAATACCTAGATGATGCCCGTGACTGCGTCCACGTGAATTTAAATGTCTCAAATTCAAGTAAATTAAGAATTAGTTTGGCCGTACAAAGGGGTAATGCTGCCAGTATCTTGGGTAAAATGCCTCGCTGCGGTGGTCTAGACAAAGATAATATATACAAGTAAGATCGCTAACGTCATACATTCATTTAAAGCTTGCGTAAAACTCCTTTAAGTCGCCGGTACCTTGTAGGTCAACTCCTTATAGTGTGATGGCATTATAGTGCAAGCTAAAATGTGAGTTATCGAATTTATTTAGTGCCATCTATCGAACAGCTGATGAAACTCAATTTTATTTAGAGCCAACTCAAATTTTACTCAAATAATAAACAAAATCCAAAATCACAGGCAATCATCAAAGGGTCCGCTATCAAGCGTAGGTCAGCAGTTTGGCATCATCAAAAATCCAGGAGCAAGCACAAGTAATCGGGTTAGCAGAATCTCGGAGTCCATATAGCAGAAACAATTCACAAAAGAAATAGGGAAAAGAAATAAAAGCACTCAGAAAATTGTAACACACCGTCAAATTCAACCGTCACCAATCCAAAGGCAAAATAATAATTTTATTTTCAAGTAACAAGTCATTTTGTTACGCCATCTACTGGAATTTTGTAATACTACTTCAGCTATCCAAAGCAAAATGCTATGGATATCGTAAAGTTCAATGAGTCAATAATTAAAATTAAGAATTAACTTTTTCCGATGGTGATGTTGTGAAAATTTTGTATTTTGTTACTAAATATAAATAAATTTGATGAACCAGACAAGTAAAATATGATATTTCGTCAAATCCATAAAAAATATATTTCATATGAACCAAGTGACGCCATCTAGTAATAGTCTTGAACTAGTTACAATTTTAAATAGAGAGTTAGCGATCTGTACTTGTTTAATATATTATCTTTGGTCTAGATGAGGTTTTAGATTTAATTTAATTTATTTTAGTTTTAATTTAATGTTTTTTTTAACTTTTAATTTAGATTTAAGTGTATTTAATAGAATTGTCTGTTCTTATTATACCTTAAAAAAAATACGATTCCGAAGAAAATTTAAAAATATACACTTTATACTTTAACGTTAGAAAATTTACACCTTTGTTAGCTGTTATCTCCCAAAGCCACCAAAATCCAAACTTTATAGTCGCTGATCGTTCCTACCTGTGTTGGGGACAATATGCAGAGACTCTTTCAGATTTTTTAATATAATGAAGGTCTGGTCCTCCCTGGCTCTTAGTCCAATTTTTATCTAATACATATTTAGTAGGTACGCCTATTATAATTGTTGATTTCATGCCAAATGATGATTACTTATGAATCAATTTTGATTACAATCATGAGGTATCTAGCATTGAATACACCGTGGAATTAATCACTTTGATGTCAAATGGAATTTGATTGGTAATCAAAACTAATTACTAACGTATATGCCGATTAAGCTCCTGAATTAACGCAACCTCGCTAGCATACTTGCATACTCGACAATTAGACATTAAACTAATTGGATTATTTCCTGTAATACCGGTATTCAGTTTGTGAAAATCTCTTATGTTGAGAAAAAATCGTTTACACACAGTCAAAACGAGTTCATATGTGACAAAATGTCAAAAGACAATTATCTAGTTTTAACTAATGGTGCGCTTACATGGGCAATTTTTTAAGCAATTATTGTTGCTCGGCAACACGTATGGATTAATCTGGAGCAAACTGGAGCATTTATTTTGCATAGCATTGAGATTTTCAGGTATTGCTAGGTATTGCAGTAAATTGTTTCTTGTGGTCGTGACGTCATAATTGACTCAATACGGTATTTGACAACTAGTCAAATCAGTAACATTTATCAAACGTCAAAACGCGCACTTAGTATCTATACGATATTCTATGAAATACTGGAATGTGACGTCACATCATAAAAACGTACTTTTTAGTTTAATCGATAATTTAAAATGGTTAATTATACACTTAAACGAAATATTTAATACACCGGTACTCTCCATTATAATATTACTAGGCTGTTATCTTGCCATAACGCTACACCACACGTCTAGCTTGTCTCTACATATTAGATAAAGCTTCGTTGTTGTGAGAGTGGCATCCAACGGCCTTTTATATTTCAGAGTACCCGCAACAAAGGGGATCTATTCGCTAAATCTATCCTAATGGTTTCAGTTTTTGGAACCATTTTCCTGCTATCTCTACGTTGCTTGTAGCCGTATGTGATAAAACTTGATGTTCTTTTAATGTCTTAAGCGATATCTAAGTAAGTTTAACGATACACAAGTATCTAGTTTCAGAGAAGAATTATTCATTTTTATAACGCTCGATTATTAATTTAGAATATTATAGCAATGTAGCTCTACTTTATTTAAAGCTTTTCAAGTGTACTGGTTTTTTTTATATTGCAAGATTAGGCTTGTACTTGAGGACAATTATTATGCTTTGAAGAAAGCAAACTCTAAGTTGGAGCGCGCTTGCCTATACTATGCCTATTCACTCTTGTCTTGAAAGTACCTAAGTCATAGCAGCAGTTAACACAGACGCCAAAAGAGAGCTCCACAAATCATCAAAAACGTTGAACAAAACCGTACGTATTTATAAAAATACACGGCAATAATATATTTTTACAAATATAGGCCACGATAGATTCTTTACAATGATAGATTAACACCAATGTGCATAATAATATAACTTGAGCTAAGTTAAATGTTACACATACACGGCCTCTGATATATGTTATGTATTAACAAGTTAAAACAGCCTCTGAAGCGTATCAAATAAATATGTTTTGTCTATTGTTTTAACAGTGAAAAAGGTCAACACATTCACAAAGGTAAAAATATGGTCATATAAATCCGCTTTTAGTAGCGCTGCGTCGATATTTCGAAGCAATAAACATGGGTGGCGGTCAAAAAACAATGTCCTCGAACAAGAAAAGCTATTTATCGTTCAGCTAAACTGAGAGATGGCCGGAAATATTTTGAAATGTCATACAACTCTCGACGAAGATATTTTAGCTGTATGATTATAAAGCTCGCAGCAGGATTTTTCTTTCAGGGTGACTTTTTGTCCTGATTTTTAACATAACGTACCTAATTGTGTCATTAATATATACATAGATGATCGTTTCAGTCGATCACGTACAACGGGCGGCTACGTCTAAGTGCGAAAAAGAAACCCAGGAAGAAAGAAAGATGGTTGTTTTTAGGGTTCCTTACCCAAAGGGTCTCTCCATCCTTTTACTGCTTTTAGACCATTTATGTGACGGGGCTATCTCAAAAACTAAACTAGTTAGGGATATAAAATTTTGGTACATTATGTATTTAAACTACAAGTACTAAAATAATTTGTAAGCTGTGACCAAAACTTACGAACATATTTTGACTTTTCTTTCACGGTTCATTGCGATGTTTCTGGCTTAGAAAAAAAATATTTCATACATCCAAAATATGCTGTTCATAATTCTGTACGGAACCCTAAAAGAGCGAGGCCTAATTCGTGATCGGTAATGAGTAAGAGAGAAAATAAAAGCGCTTGAGGCTTGTGAACCAAGGCGTGTCCTAGTCTAAAGTCAAGACTAGACTTTACTTCAGATAGGATATTTTCAAATTCTTGACATATATAATATTAATTATTATTGCCAAACCAGTACTACTACTATAATAAAAAGAGAGAGCCAGCGCGTGCCAGACCTTCGTTATTTTATAAAAGACTAGCTGACCCGCCCCGGCTTCGCTCGGGTGGAATTTAGAAAATCGAGGTGGGGGTTGAATTTCCGAAAATCCTGAAATACATAGGTATTTCTTCATTTGTTGCCGAATTACTCATAGATCTAAACTCCCCTCCCGCACGCGCACCCCCGCCTTGGTGACGCCCACTTCGCAACGGGCCGTGCAGCAGAAATCGTAATATTTTAATTTCGCCATAACTTCAAAACCAAACGTCCAATTTTAATCATTCAAAGACCAAATATTATCTCCATAAACTGTTCTTAGTGATGAAATCATTTATTTTGATAAGGATTAATAGCATGAGTAAAATAAACGCGTTTAAATGTAGTCCAAAAAAAATTCAAGATTTTTAAATAAAAAAATGGTTGCTGTGCCTCACTCGACATAGATGGGTATAGTGTGTCGCGGACTTTTTTGTAGATATTTATAAGATCTACAATTAATTAGAACATTTTATGGTTCTATCTTTTATAGTTTAGGCAGCGTACGCAAAATAAGTAACTTTTCTGGTTGATTTTTTACACCTTGTGTCCGAAAAACCCAAATATCTTACGGAACCCTATTTTTTTCCAAAATAAAATATAGCCTATGTTACTCGTGGATAATGTAGCTTTCGAATGGTGAAAGAATTTTTAAAATCGGTCCAGTAGTTTTTGAGCCTATTCAGTACAATCAAACAAACAAACAAACAAACAAACAAACAAACAAACAAACAAAGTTTTCCTCTTTATAATATTAGTGTAGACAACGGGCCGTGCAGCAGAAATCGTAATATTTTAATTTCGCCATAACTTCAAAACCAAACGTCCAATTTTAATCATTCAAAGACCAAATATTATCTCCATAAACTGTTCTTAGTGATGAAATCATTTATTTTGATAAGGATTAATAGCATGAGTAAAATAAACGCGTTTAAATGTAGTCCAAAAAAAATTCAAGATTTTTAAATAAAAAAATGGTTGCTGTGCCTCACTCGACATAGATGGGTATAGTGTGTCGCGGACTTTTTTGTAGATATTTATAAGATCTACAATTAATTAGAACATTTTATGGTTCTATCTTTTATAGTTTAGGCAGCGTACGCAAAATAAGTAACTTTTCTGGTTGATTTTTTACACCTTGTGTCCGAAAAACTCAAATATCTTACGGAACCCTATTTTTTTCCAAAATAAAATATAGCCTATGTTACTCGTGGATAATGTAGCTTTCGAATGGTGAAAGAATTTTTAAAATCGGTCCAGTAGTTTTTGAGCCTATTCAGTACAAACAAACAAACAAACAAACAAACAAACAAACAAACAAACAAACAAACAAACAAACAAAGTTTTCCTCTTTATAATATTAGTGTAGATGAAAGTTTCTCTGCCTATTGTCCCTAGGAGAAACATTTGTTTGGATGTTTGTTTGGATCATGGTGGCAGTGTTGGGGAGGCAGATAAACTTTCAGCTTTTATAAAATAACGAAGTCTGGCACGCACTGGCTCTTAGTCCATAATAATATAATGATTACGTCAAGTTAGAGACATCAAAGCCTCCATTCGATATCTTATTCGGGACGAATCAAACCATTGGTGACGTAATCACGTCTACCTTCCCTTTAATCTACAGATTGAGATTTGGGCGTAGGACGTAGGTATTGGGAGCTTACTGTATTGTTCAACGAAGGCAAATGATTATGTTAAATTACGGAACAGAGAATAATAAGTGGGGTTCCCATATTATTGGTTATGCTCTTTCTTTATTCTATTTCTATTATTTACTTATTTCTATTATTGGTATTTTCTTTTGTCACTGTAATACAGTGTGCCTCTCTATAAGGTGCAACCCTGAAAGCGGATAAAACTAGACTATAGACAAACGCAAAGAACTACCGTGCCTTTGCTATTTGTAAAAATAATAATTACGACGTGTTTTTTTAAGTTATTACTTTTTAATCTTTTTCTTCTATGGTAGACTACTGGTTCACAACCTCTGTCAGATCAGGCTGGGGCGCTGTTACAGTTGTACAAGAAGGCATTACGTAAGTAAGTAATTAATATATGTGAGGCCTTACGGAGTGGCATATTCCAATAGGAAAAAACTCCTAAAATTAAAGATAATAAAAAATAAATAAAAAAAACTACTGGTTACGACATCCACCCATATCCACCACCTATTTGGGAGGTCGGGGTTCTATCGCAGGCATGCACCTCTAACTTTTCGTAGATAATATTATGTGCGTGTTAAGAAATGAAAAACCACTCGATTTAACGGTGAAGGAAAACATCGTGAGGAAACCGGCATGTCTGAGAGTTCTGCATAATGTTCTCAAAAGTGTCAGAAGTCTGCCAATTCGCACTTGGCCAGTGTGGTGGACTATGGGCAAAGATCAATGCTCTGTATTTTCTATTTTTTGTCGATAATTTATGGTGTAGTTTGATACTGATAATATACCTACTTCTTCTTCTTCGCTCTGGGCTGGTTTCCGCACTTAAACGTTTCCGTCTGTTGTGCGTATGTAGGTATAATATACCTACATACCTACCTATACATTTATGGCATTGATGTATCAACTTAATTTGTCGTTTATTTAAATTTTATTCGAGGGTAGGTTCTCTTATCTGTGAAGTACCTTCTTGCTATTACTATTAGATCTGAAGTACTCTAAGTTGAAGAATTAAAATTATTACTTAATTAAAATATCATCACTATGGAGTTTAATACTTTTATAATACACTCGTAGCTCTTAACGTTGTAAAATGTAAAAATTTACATTGAATAAGTGGAGTGTACCTACCTACTCACCATAACGGTGAAATTTAAAATACAAATTAATTAATCAT
This sequence comes from Maniola hyperantus, assembly GCF_902806685.2. Classification (NCBI taxonomy): domain Eukaryota; kingdom Metazoa; phylum Arthropoda; class Insecta; order Lepidoptera; family Nymphalidae; genus Maniola; species Maniola hyperantus. Next base: position 8,277,160 of record NC_048550.1, read on the forward strand.
CTCCGTTAAAAGGGAATTTCTTCAAATTAAATGCGGAAAATTCAAATACCTCTTGAAAGAATTTGAAAGAGTCTAATTAAAACTACGTCCTCCTCTAGGAAATGGTAAAAGGTAGAATAAAGTACGGAAAAGCACTTTAGGATCATTTGAATTAAGGTTTTAAAATATCTTGAAATGTGAATGAAAAACTGAACGATCTTATATCTCATTTATAAATCTTAGAAAACTTGGTGGGAAATTGGTTTAGTCACAAAATATAGAAAGAAATGCCAAAATTATCTTTTAAAAATATTGTTAAATTGTAATATTGTAGGAAAAAGTAACAATGTAGGCTTGTTAAAAATAAAGTTAACCAGTATAATAAATTAAATGATGCTTGCGACTTGATCCGCGTAAATTTATGGTTTTTAAAAATCTCGTGAGGACTCGTTGATTTTCCGGGATAAAAAGTAGCTTATGTCAGTTTCAGGAATATAGCTACTTCTGTACCAAATGTTAAAATTTGCTAAGCGGATGGGTCGTGAAAAGGTGACTAGCAAACAGACTTTCACAATTTTTTATTGTATACCAGAGAAATAGATGCCCGCAACTTTTCCGCTTGGATTAAGGTTTTTTAAAACTCCCTTGGGGACTAATTGATTTTATGAAATAAAAAGTAGCTAACGTCATAATTAGTATAGTGGATGGACCGTAAAAAGGTAACAGACAGACTTTCTCATTTTATAACATATTATGTATGGACTTGTAGAACTAGGTACTGTTGGATTTCATCACGAGCAATTTTTAAAAATTATTTTTAATTCATTTCAAATCAAGCGAGCTGGGTAGGTAGCTAGCTCAAAGGTTGTAAATCAAATAAGCCCGATTCCAACGGAACTAATAAAAATTTCACGCCGTAGAAATTAGAGGTGGAGTTGGCTGAAGTGAGGATAATTGAAAAACCCGATCTCTCATTAAAATCTTTCGCCTCTACCATTCGTATTGAAGTACTGTAGTGAAACATTAAAAATCTATTGTGCCTAGCTCGGACTTTAACATTTTATCACTACGAATAGTACTTACTCAAGTATTTTATTGCGGTTTTTCGATATTTTCGCTACGATATAATCCGTCTTCTCATTCGTTTATTATTGGCAAATGGCAGAGTGGTCATAGTGGCTGGCTGGTTATGGTCTACAAGAACATACTTATAGCAATGATTCAAGTATTGACAATGAAACATATCAGCAAATTAATGCTTTCACAAATTTTATTAGAAGTTAGTACTACTTACCTAGTCCGAAACCTACGCACAGGGGATGTGTTTGATTTTTTCACGTGTTGTCACGTAAATACAAGATTAGGTACTTATTTATTAACTACTTACTATATACGTACCCCCACTAGGTGGACAGACACCATGAAACGAGTCGCAGGGAGTCGCTGGATTAATGCGGCGCAAGACTATATGGTATGTGGACGTCCGTACAAGAAACCTAAATCCAGCAGCGGACGTCTATGGATTGATAATGATGATGATGATTGTAAGTGTAACGTTGTCCCCGCACACAGCCATCGTATGCGTACAACCCGGTGTTTTGGTAGTCTTCTTCTTCTAAATATATAAAACGAAAAGGTGACTGACTGACTGACTGACTGATCTATCAACGCACAGCTCAAACTACTGGACGGATCGGGCTGAAATTTGGCATGCAGATAGCTATTATGACGTAGACATCCAATAAGAAAGGGTTTTTGAAAATTCAACCCCTAAAGGGGTAAAATAGGGGTTCGAAATTTGAGTAGTCCACGCGGACGATGTCGCGGGCATAAGCTAGTAGTAAATAAATCAGTTCGGTTTTGTGGAGGGTCGGGTTAGTGATTTACCTTAACTTAACTTTGTGTTCTTTAGAATAATTTGTGTGATTTTAAATAATTTAATCTAAGTGTATTAATTGTGTAGCAAAATACCGAACAAAAAATGACGTTTGTATCCTTTGCACGCTACACACGCCATGTCTTTTGTTGCACTAAAAATTTTAATGACCCTTTGGCGTGCTCGTAACATTTTAGATCGTCTGTTGATAAAATATTAACGGAGATAGAATGATTTAAAATTTCTGATTTACTACTAAAGTTTTCAACAAACCAAAAGACAAACATCTTGAATATTTTATTTGGTCTTTATTTTTTTAAATTTACCTTCTTAGTTTGATAAAATACATAGAGACTACGCGTTGTTTTCCGTAACAAAACCTATTAATCAAACCGGTTCATAAAACTATAGCCATTAAACATGTTTGAATTTAAATTACATGAAACTTCGTGTTAATTGCACGTTTCGGGGAGAATATTATGATTAATATTCATTATTACAACTTAACATGTGCCTACACTGGTATTTTAAACACAAAAGTGTCTGTCTGTTTGTTTCACGATTTCTTACGATCTGAAGACCTAAGATTTTCACCTAAATGGAACCTGCTTAGCGATAAACTTACTCTTTGAAATGGAACAAAAAATCAAAATCAGTTCTGATTTAACGGACATAATGGACCAATAAAAAATGCTTCAATTTGAGAATCTCCTCCGTTTATTGAGTCGGTTAAAAATGGATCGATTTGGTCTTTATGTATGCGGCTTCTCAGAATTTTTATTTAAGCTAGATACTAGTAGCTTCAGATAGCTCGTCTAACCATCATAATATGGCATATTACAAATACGAAAGTGTCTGTCTGTCTGCTAGCTTTTCACAGCCCATCTGTTTAACCGTTTTTGACGAAATTTTTATACACTGATAGCTCGCAAGTTGCATCCCAGGGAAAGATATGGGCTAATTTTTGTTCCGGAAAATCAAAAAGTTCCCACGGGATTGTTAGAAAACCTAAATCCTTGTGGACCAAAGTCACAGGCATTATGACTACCTATTTGGTACATATTAGATAGCTTGCATCATGGAGACGGGCATAGGCCACTTTTTATCCCGCAAAATCAGGGAGTACTAGCGGGCTTTTGAAAAACTAAATCCGCGCGAGCAAAGTCTCGGGTATCACCTAGTTTGATATGTACTTGCCGCCAAAATTCGATGTTTCGGGTCAATGTTTCTTGAGTAATTTAATTTTAAACTAGGTTACATTCATTAATCTAGTACCTAGGTTTAATATTCATTATAATGTAAAGAAAAAAGCAGTGACCGTTTTCCACGATGCATTAGGTAAAGTAAAATAAGTTTTTAAGATCCGTTCGTGAGGTAAGTCGCGTGCCCTGACGTAGCGTGTTATTAGCAGTCATTACGAAATATCTCAATAACAAGCATTGGCTGCCGCCGGCTATAATACACTGATTCATCATCATCATGATCAACCCATGACCTCTCACTCACTACAGAGTACAGGTCTCCTCTCGAAATGAGAAGGGTTTTGGCCATAGTCTACCACGCTGGCCAAGTGCGGATTGGCAGACTTTACACACCTTTGAGAAATTACGGAGAACTTTCAGTCATGCAGGATTGGTCAGGCAGGCACGATGTTTTCCTTCACCCTTAAAACAAGTGGTTTACGACCTACGTTATAAAGAAAACGTAATAGTTAGGGAGGCGAATAGGGGAATTTTCGGTAATACTCGAGCGTGGCAGTTTAAGATATGAGAGATACCTTAGACCTAATAGAACAACCTTGTAAAGTATTTAGCTCTATATGTAGTGACGCGTGCCTAGGATAGACGATCAGATTAGTAAAAAAAAAAATCGATAGTCTGAAATACTCGAGCGCGTCAGATTAAGATATTGGGGGTTGATTTTAGTGTTCTAAGACTAAATTTAACTAATCTGACGATAAGTCCTTGACGCCGCCGAGTTATAGGGTCGCGAACTTGTAAAAAAAAAACGTTAATCCGGCATTCTCGAGCGCGATTTTTTTATTTTTCATTTTGAAGAATATAATCTAAAACTTACTAAAAATACAAAATCTGCCGGTTTCCGCATGACCGGAAGTGTGGAGGAGCCATTTCGTCTTCCGAAAAACGCGTTGCGGCATATAAGTCGCGAACGATACATTTTACCAAAAAAAAGTTTAAATAAACAAAAAAGGTAATTTTATTTCACTCAAAAAAGGTCTCTTTACATTTTTGTCCAAAGTTAAAACTTTTTGACTTGAAGCAGAAGACGATGAATTGTATTGAGCAAAAATGTAAAGGTCATACATAACAATACAATTGTAATACTATTTTTATATCATTTCATTTTTTTATACAATAAATAATACAATTCGTACTACATTTCATCTACATTTACGTTGGTTGTACCTATCGCTTTATTGTCATTCTTAAATTCCCCGTTTTATCAAGGAGAAAGAAAGGAAAAAAGAAACCAAAAAACCTTTTTCGGTCAGATTAAGAGAACCCACCAAAATTTTTGTCAGATTAAGAAAATATGCTTTCAGGATACCGAGATAAACCTCCCCTATGAAAATCTGACGCGCTCGAGTATTTCGAAAAAACTTTTTTTTTTGCATTTTCAAAAATTCATCGTAACTTATCGTCGCGCCGAAATCGTCAGTTTTTTTAAAGGGAGCTTCCTTGGGGCCTACTCAACACCCCTTCCGAAAATCTGACGCGCTCGAGTAATTTTTTTTTTTTTTGCATTTTTGACTACTTTATATGCCTACCCCCACCACGCAAACCGGCAGATTAGTATACCGTTGTTATCAGAGGCACACGGGGCATACGTAGTATGAATATCTGACGCGCTCGAGAATGCCCAAGTAACTGTTTTTTTAAACATTTTTGAAAAACCGTACACGCCAAACCCACCGCTAAAATGGTTTTTACCATACGAGCTTTTCTTCTCGAAATTATTTTATCTTTCGATTTTGATAGGTCTCGACGGCGCCGCTGAATTACGCCATTTAGCTACCTCGCCTCCCTAACTATAAGTATACTTGAATTCTCAAACTCTACGTTGATATGTCTGTCTGTCAGTTACTTTTTCCCGGCTGAACAGCTGAACGTATTTTATCGTTTGGTACTGAGATAGCTCTTGGATACTTTTATCCCGGGAAAACCAAGAATTTTAAACGGGATTTTTGAATAACTTTAATCTTCGTCCGCGTGGGACGAAGTTGCGAGCAAAAGCTTTAAAAACATTTTTAGCGTATTAATCCAAATTATATTTTTACTCAATTGGTTCATCACTTTATCGCTAGGTAGGTTACCTATTAGCAAAGCACCTCATGCCATAATCACCTTGTTGGGTCATTGGGTAGATATGTGTAGTCTTATTCTTATCAAGGTGCACTTATGCACCTCCTCAGACTGTATGCTATAGAGATTTTCTTTTTCTTACGGATTACGCCAATGTAAACCTTTTGTGTCAAAGCAACACCTGCTTTTATCACATAACTACTTTTCAGATGAACCTACCTATAGAACGAGACAGGTCGAGATGGCAATAAGATGAACTTACCTATAAATAATACAGCTCCCAGGCATGCAGGTTTCCTCACGATGTTTCTCTTGACCATTAAAGCAAGTGATACCTATTTAGTTACTTAAAATGCACCTAGCTCCGAAAAGTTAGAGGTGCGTGAGCGGGATCTAACCCCTGACCTCCAATCCCGACCTTTGAATATGCAGTTTAATTAGATGAAAAGGAAAAACAGAAGATTTTGTTACTTTTTTAATAGTCCGTTTTTACACGTCGTTCTCACGGAATCCAGTGTTAAAAAAAGCTGTTGAGTCCGCGCCGAATTTATAGTCGATTCCTGTTCCATCCTTTTGAAGTATACCCGAGAATTATTCACTGGTATCAGTGAATGGTGGTGTTAAAATATTTACTAGAGTATGACGTGATGGAAAATCCATACTTCCATACTAAGTCCAAACATATAAAAGGAAAAGCTGACAGACTGACTGTCAATGCACAGCTCAAACCACAGGACGTATCGGGCTTTTTGGAATGCAAAAAGCTATTATGACGTAGACATCCGCTAAGAAAGGATTTTTCAAAATTCTTTTAAATAACATAAATCTATGCGGATGAAGTTGCGGCATCATCTAGTGTTTTAAGTTTAAAGAATTAAAATATTTTTACGGAAACGCATGATTTTACTTTTATTTATAACAATCTTAAAATTAATTACTTATACGAATTCTAAGTATGCTGTATGCTTTTATCCCGTAAACCTGTAATAATATTAGAGAAAAATGCTGTGGTAAATCTGGCCGCAGTGTAGATGTCGACCTGTCCGAGTGTCAATTAGTTAACAGGTAGGGACGGCGGTAAGTGTCAAGTGCTGGTAATTAACTTGGGGACAGCCGGCCACCGGCACTACAGTTAGCCTGTGCGTAAATAGAGTCAATAGACAACTTCAGCTAATTTTCTCTGACCATCGATTTATAGATCAAACTCATGTGTTTCATTTATAGAAGTGTTTCATTACTAGCTGATGCCCGCGACTTTATATCAAGGTTTTAATGATCCCGTGTTTTTTATTTTATTTTTCGTGCTAAAAGTTAGCCTATCTCACTCTGTTTAACTAGGTCTTTATTAAATAGGTACATGCAATTAAATTAAAAATTTATAAACCAGGAATACAAACAAAACCTCTAAAAAGTAGTGTTTTTTTTAATCTGCCATATTTTTTAAGGGGCAATAAATAACATTTGTAGTGGTCCTTTAAAAATAGGCATACACAACACAGCGGCTCAAGTGAAAATATCTTACGCTAATTATTTATTTTAAAAATAAAATTGTCTCTACAATAAAAACAGAAAATGTAGAGGTAATCCTCTTGGTATTTCAGAAGTCAGATGCCAAATCGTCACAGCATCAATTAGCTAACAAATGGAGCTAGGGGGATCGTAAACGTTAAATCCTGGTAAGTGACTTAGGCATGTCCGTTCACTGGTTAGTGACGCCAGCATTGACTTGACTAACCAGCAGGTTGGACTCACATGGTCACGTGCCCCGAGAACCATACCTACCCACCGAGGCGCGCCCTTCGAAGGCACTCTCTTAACTGAGAGAAAAAAATTAGACTTTCAAGATAGAAAGGGAGGTGTTTTTGTTTAAAATAATATAAGCCTGTTGAAAATTTCTTAGTGCTTTTTTTTTTTTTAATTCTTTATTCAGCCAAATAATAATTATACAATTTTACGCTTGACATCCTAAAACTCTGTTGAGTTTGTATGGATGTTGCACATTCCTCTTATAAAACTAAACTAAACTAGATAATAACTAAGTACAAATCAAAACTGATGAAATCGATGCGATCTTAATAATATTGGTAGGTAAAATGTAGGCCGGTAGGTAATTAGCGAAATGTTAATGAATGCTCGCGATTAAGGTACGTGTTATAACGTCGCACCGCGTACCGTGCAATCTCTCTGCTTGAAGACCAAAGTCTTCGAAAAGTGCGTGTTGCCAGTGTTGACATAATACAAATAGATCCGAGATATGGTCGTTAAGTATAGAGTTCATAAGAAAGCTCAGAGTCAATCAGCGGACGATGGAGAGAGCTATGCTTGAAGTTTCTATTCGTGATCAAATCAGAAATGAGGAGATCTATAGAACGAAAGTAACCGACATAGCTCAGCGGGAGGCGAAGCTGAAGTAGCAATAGGCAGAGCACATAGGTCCCAAGCAGCTGGAATAGCGACCTCGCACTGGAAAGTGCAGCGTTGGCAGACCCCCACTAGGTGGGCACGCGACATCAAACGAGTCGCAGGGAGCCATTGAATTCAGGCGCAAGACCGTGGCGTGAGTCCCTACCAGAGATCTATGTCCAGCAGTGGACGTTTGTGGATTAATGATGATGATAGAAACATAATCTAACATAGCTCCATTCAGAACTAGTATAGTAATAACTAAAAAAAAATCCAACGAAACATAATTAGACTAGTTAGCAAGTAGTGATGCATTAGTTTACAAGTTTAGTAGTCAGTGGTTTAGTTACAAACTCCGGCGTAGTTAATAGTTCGGCAACCAGACTTGAAACAAGTTAGACACTGATTTCTGGGTCTGAGTTAGCGAATTTTGTTCCAGCGTGAACGTAGCTTAAGAATTAAGATAGTATATTACGTCTACTTACATAAAACTTTGCGTGAATCTAAATTCCAAATTAATTCGAAAATCGGCATAATCGGCAGTTCAGAACATCGGCAAAATAGTTGACTGTCTGTCAGTGTTCTAGATATACCTATCCTGTAGAAACAGGATATACTTATTTCGGAATATCCATTTTTTTTTTGTCTTGTTTCGATCGACGGATCGACCGTGATTTTTTGTAAAGATCTAGTAAGTTATATGCACTTATAATTAAATAGTTCCCAAGGGATTTTTAAAAACCTCAATGCCCGCAGACGTAGTTACGGGCATTAGCTAGTTGAAATCATTTGTAAAATAATTTCATTATTAAAATATTACTCCAACTACTTACTTGTTCATCAAAGAATTCGTGGGATGTTCAAAGTCAAATTTTAAACACCAAAAAGACGATGAACAGAATTTTCAGCTTAATTAAATATACGAAATATCCTCAGGAATTTGTTCCACGTTAACAATTTTAATTTTAAAAGGTAATTTTTAGTAGCCTTACATTACAGCTGTGTTAATTAAATTTATTACTAGCTAATGCTCGGCATGAGTTGCATTACGTCTTTTTCTCACCACTCGCTCGACAATGCCTTATTATTGACCTGTTGTCTTAACGGTAAAGTATGTCATAACATTCTTAAGACTTAGCCGGGTTGTAATGTTATACTGAAATGTACAATTTGAATTTAGAACATTCCGCACCCAAAGCAAATTTTGTTCCTAAGTTTCTCCCACAGACTACAGTGTATAACTTTGTAATTTTTAGTTCATCAACTACTGCTGTCTCGCTTCGACGTATGATGGTGTCCCGTTCACTCGCTAGAAAATTAAACCATAGGTATGATTATTGAAAAGTTTTATCCAAAGCTTATTTATCTGCGAATTGTTATATTATGGTGTTTTTGAAATGTATTATTTATTTAAACACTCCGTCTCAACCGCGACTCGTAGCGAGCTGAGTCCCTGTGAAAAAGGACCCCGGATAGGTTCGAAACTAGTCGGGCGTACGTCGACTAAATACGTGAGTGTAGCTGGAATACCCTTACTTATAAAACAAAATGCAATAAATAAATCTAGAAGAGGTGTCGAGAGCAAACATACTTCATTGTAATTAAAAACTCATTACAAAATACTGAAAACAGCCAGCAAATACTTTGAAACTATGTTCCGCGGTAGGACTATAATTTACACTGAAAATTACTGCTACAAATTCGGCTGCAAATTGTTACTGGTTATAAGTATCATCGTGATAATTATTACAGTACTACAGTATGTTAAATTTTATTTCATGCTGCATCCGCGTTCAAAATACTAGGTACATATTTTTTTAGGGTTCCGTACTTCAAAAGGAAAAAAGGAACCCTTATAGGATGCAATGCGTTGCGTTGCATTACTTACTTCAATATTTTACAGGCTGAATGCCGTAGCTATCCCCGGTTGGCCTAAATTAATGTGTACATCGAAATCTTTTTTGAGAGCCATAACTTTTTGTCATCAAACAAACAGACATGGCGGTATGACTTTATTATTTAAAATGAAAGTAAGTAAGTAAGTAGGTATGTAGAGATAATACTCTTGTGATATACCGCTGACCCACGTGCTGAAACGTGGACACTAACAAACGGCCTTGTCCACAAATTCAAAGTCGCTCAGCGAGCTATGGAGAGGGCTATGTTAGGAGTTTCCTTGAGGGATAAGATCCGAAATGAGGAGATCCGCAGGAGAACCAAGTTCACTGACACATCCCAAACTATTAGCAAGCTGAAGTGGCAGCGGGCAGGTCATGCCTGTCGTAGAGGCCATGGCCGTTGGAGCCAGAAAGTCCTTGAGTGGAGACCGCGTTTAAGCAAGCGTAGTGTGGGACGCCCCCCAGCACGATGGACCGACGATATAAAGAGGCTGGCGGGAAGTGGCTGGATGAAGAAGGCTGAGGACCGGGTGTGGTGGCGCTCTTTAGGGAACGCCTATGTCCAACAGTGGACGTCCACAGGCTGATGATGATGATGATGATGATGATGTGAACCCACCAGTGGGATCACGGGTACCCATGTGATAGGTATACACTAGACCTATATACCAGTGAGTCAAAGTGGTGGGACCACTGGACCGGCACCGAGCAAACTTTTAACAAATAGAACTACTTACTATTACTACCCTACTTACTACATTAATTACTACCTACATATTATATTACTTTGCTTACAATCAGCCTTCAACTCAGCAGATGAAGATTTCACTTCCTTCATTAAGTATTTTGCCTAGCGTAACGCAATAGTGATCGTTGAAACTTATGTATATTATGTGGAAAGTCCGGGGTTCGATTGTTGGCTAGTTTGATTAGTTTAACTTCTGAATTGGCTTAGGTCTAGTCTGGTGGAAGCTTCGCCCGCAACTACGTTACCGGCAAAGCTGTCCTCGTAGTGATTTAGCGTTCCGGTACGAAACTGCGTCGAAACCTATATAGGTTTTTCAGGTTGGCGCGCTTCCATCTTAGACAGGGTTGTCAGTCGTCACGTCGCAGTCAAGTTAACTTGTATCTGAATAAAATATAACAAAATAAACACTCAACAAAGAGCTGACTTTGCTATCAACTCACTCATAATAAAGATTTCACTTACTTCCCGAAGTATGTAAATGATACGGCAATATTATATTTATCTTCCCCTTTTATTGCATTACTTCAAACTTTCATTGTGAAGATACAATATCATGACGCAATGATTAAAGGGGAGAATGGGGCAAGAGGAAATATGAATAATGTGATCCAGCACATTCCGCCAAATCTTGAAACGTTGGGGAGCATTGTTGAAACTCGTAGCTATGAAATATTATCCGTTAGACGAGATATTTTACAGTAGGTACTATAGGTACCTAATACAGAAAGAAACCTGATGGCAACTTACAATTTCACCAATTTTAACACCATTAATATATTTTTATAATGCTAGTATTCAATTGCCTGATAAAATTTGTGAAAGCGCTCATCAAGAAGTGCTAAACGGATTTTTATTTCAGTTTCCACTATTAATAGTGTCTCGTGGAGAATCTATATTGTATCTTTATCATATTTTAATCTCGCGCGAAACCAGCTCAATCACTCAGTTGATGAAAAATTAATATAGTTGAGCGATTTTTTAGGGCTCCGTACCTCAAAAGGAAAAACGGAACCCTTATAGGATCACTTTGCTGTCTGTCTGTCTGTCAAGAAACCTATAGGGTACTTCCTGTTGACCTAGAATTCTGAAATTTGGCAGGTAGGGTCTTATAGCACACGTAAGGGGAACACTCCGAAAATCGTTAATTTGAGGTTACATTTAAAAACTACACCGGCTAAACTATAAACCGATTTTTTAAATATTTGAATAAGATATTTCGCAGCTTAACGACATCAAAATCCTAATCCTACTAATATTATAAATGTGAAAGTGTGGATGTTTGGATGTTTAGATGTTTGGATGGTTTGGATGTTTGGATGTTTGTTACTCAATCACGCAAAACTACTAGACGGTTTTGGCTGAAATTTGGAACGTAGATATATTAAACCCTGGATTAACACATAGGCTACTTTTTATCCCGGAAAATCAAAGAGTTCCTGCGGGATTTTGAAAATTGTAAATCCACGCGGACGAAGTCGCGGGCATCAGCTAGTGTAATATAAGTAGCGGATACGTACCACGATAAATACAAAATATTAAACTGACGATATTTTGACCTAAGCAGTTACATTTTATCAAAACTATATAATTTTGAAGCTGGAATTTTTATTTACTCGACATAGTTTATTGTTTTGGTGGCGAATTTTTCGCACTTTTTAGAACAATAGAACGCCTACACACACAATATCACAAATCGTCTGTATTTTAATTTTACACGTTTTTATGTATTATTCTCTGGTGTATTGAAAATATTATTATGAAGTTTTCGCTCTGTTGCTGTGGAAAATAGTTGAAAACTTTCCTGATATGCTAGACCATCCGAAATCTGAACCAAATTGAGTGTCGAGGGCGAGGGTTGAGATTAACAGGGAGGTACAATTTTATTAGCATTTTTCCTCTTTCCGTCGGCTCGGCTCATTTCCTTTCTGGTAATTTACGACTGCACCCGCCATAGGACCAAAATATTATAGAAAACCTTCTCATTGAAACTGAAATACTTTGGGTTAATAGGATAGTAGCTAGAGGTGGTTAAATAATATATTACAATAATAATATTGTGTATTTTACGCTAAAATAATACAAACTTATTTATAAATTCAACAATTGACAATCAAAGAGTGTAGTCATAATGGTACCTACTCTAGCTATTTTGAATAAATATAGAAATAAAATAGTGAAAAACTAAAGTTTGATTTGATTTAAACTATACTTAGATTTTAATAGTCATCATCATCATAATCAGCTTACGGACTTCCCCTGTTGAGCCTTCCCTGTCGTGAGCACCACCACATCCTCTCCTCAGCTTTCCTCATCCAGCCGTGCACTTCACCCACCCTCTTTATTTCGCCAACTTACTGCTGTAGGGCGCACACGTAGCTTACTGTAGCACCTAGGTACCTACGCTAACCGGTCTCCACTCTAGAATTTTCGGCTCCAACGGCCGCGATGGCCCTACGATAAATAGGTATGGCCTGCTCACTACCACTCCAGCTTGCTGATGTTTCGAACTGGATTCTCCCGCACATCCTTCATGGAAACGCCTAATATAGCTCTTTCCATAGCTCTCTGAGCGATGTTGAATTTGTAAATCAGGCCGCTTCTAATGCCAGCGCCATTAGTAAGATTTTAATAATACTTCAAATTAAATATTCTTTTGGCAATAGGTAATTTCCGTCGTTAATCCTCATTAATTATATCCAATTATCATCAACAAAGCACTACAGTCCTGGAGTCTTGTCAAGCAAACTTCTACATCGGAGGCGGTCAGATACAGGTTCTTTCCAGCTTTGAACCCTTAAACCCTCCTGTCCTTGTCCACTCCATCAGTCCACCGACCTGTTCCTCCTCCAGCTCTACGGTCCTCTGGTTTGCTGTCCAACAACTTTTTTGAGGTTCTTGAGTCGCACATGCGTTGCACATGCCCTGCCCATCGCATTTTTGACAGTTTAATGCTTTTGACAACATTTGGTTGTTTATATCCAAGGTATTTACACCAAATGGCTCTTTTAAATGAATTTAATCTTGGAACGTCTTTCTCAAAAAATTTCTCCCAATCCTTAAAGGCACCCTTAGTAAATGCAATACATTAGCATTAGCGGGCTTTTTAGCCTATTCCAATTCTATAAGCAAATGAAAGAATGGGTCCCCTAAGACTCGACGAACACGGTCCGGGTCGACGTTAATAGACACATTGATAAATCAGCCCACGCCTCCTCCGCGGCGCTAATGTAAAGAAGAACTTTTGATTTAATAAAACTGGTTTTCGATGGAGCGTAGCTAATGTACTGGTAGGTACTTAAAGCCTGTAGATACTTTTTTACGATCGATACGTGTGATCAAACAAAATCGAGTAAATGTGTAATAGAGAGAGAGAGCCAGCGCGTGCCAGCCTGCGTCATTTTATATAAGCTGAAAGTTTCTCTGAGTACCCCAACAAGGGAGGAACGATCAGCACCTATAAAGTTTTGATCATGGTGGCTTTGGGAGAATACAGGTAAGTAATAAAGGTGTACAAAATCTTACGTCAAAGTATAAAGTCAGTTTTTTTTAATATTTTCTTTGGAATCGTATTAGGTATCCCGTGATGCCGGCCGGCCGCACTGCGTTAGCGCGGGGGCTGTGCGGGTGTGCGGGGTGTCCCTATCCCGATTGTCATCTCGATCTGCAAGGCGCTGCTGCGTCGCGCAGCACAGCGTACCTAAGTACGCTTGGACTATAAAACAGTTCAATGTTCAGTCATCACAGAATATATTATGTACTAGCTTATGCTCGCGACTTCGTCCGCGTGGACTACACAAATTTCAAACCCCTATTTCACCCCCTTAGGGGTTGAATTTTCAAAAATCCTTTCTAAGCGGATGCCTACGTCATAATAGCTATATGCATGCCAAATTTCAGCCCGATCCGTCCAGTAGTTTAAGCTGTGCGTTGATAGATCAGTCAGTCAGTCAGTCAGTCATTCAGTCAGTCAGTCAGTCACCTTTTCCTTTTATATATTTAGATAATAGTACTACGTAGTTCAGTGTAGATGACGAACTGGTACCTACTATCGCAAAGTTGAGCCATTATTAAATGTATTTTCGTGCAGCCGAGGGCGGTTAATGTTTCAAGCTTATTAAAGGGAAATTTTGTAATGACTTTTAATACAACGACACGCTACGGTTCGACACGCGATTTGGGTCACAAATAAAAATTAGGGTTTCTCAACGGATTAGATATGTTTCTTCGTTTTTCCTTTGAATAAAACGTAATTAACAAGTCTTTTTACTATAGATTGAGCGGTTAGTGAGGCCAAAGTTTAAATTATTAGATTATTTATACACAGGTCTGGAATCGAATCCAAAGTTTTTCTCATAACAATTGTTAGAAAAAAATTAACGGTAATATGGAAGTAATTCATTTCACCTTATCTTTTTTAGGTAGGTTTCTTAGATGCCAAACGGCTTTTAAGGTTTCTAATATAAAAAAGCATAAGAAATAATGTGTGGTCATTAGAATGCAAGTACATAGAAAACATGAAAGTTCGTGTTCAATGTGCTTAGAAACGCGAAAGAAAACTTGATTAATTAAATAAACATGCAGCAAACCTAAGGTTTTGGGAAAAATATCACTACGATTAGCTTATTTATTTGAGTTGCCACAACAAGAAGCAATCTATGGGTGTTAAGCAAAGCCACTGAATCGGAGTGCAGCTAAGGAGTCCAATCAGATTAATGATAGATGAAGTGATAATTTTATCACCTAAGCATAAGTGGCTGTCAAATAGATAAGTTTGGTCATTCGTTTCCACTGTGCACACGGTTAGGAGTGAGTGAGTCCCCTTTGAGGCTTAGCGAATTGGACTTTTGGCGTGGCATAATATATTATGTTTCAGGTTGAGGCCTTCCTCTCCCACTCTACCAAAACATAGCCGTAATTATTGCTATAGCAGTCCTAACCCAAAAAGTCCAAAGTGAAAGCACTGCTATGGTTGTTATACCTACACAGAGAATTCAACCTCAAGAGTACGCATATGTCAAGGTTTTGCATGAAAAAAAAAACCTTTTTATTTGAATCAACGTGGGTGGATCCGCTATGGGTGATTCTAATAGATAGGTACGAAGCTATGGTTTATTGTTTGTTTAATTTAGTAAATACTTAATTATCTTTTCCAAATAGCTCAGTTCTAGTTAATCTGGTGGCTAGGGGCCGCACATACTTTTTGCTGGACGATAAATGGCTTTTCTTGTTCAAGCACGTTGTTTGTTGGCCACTCTTCGTGTAGATAGTTGTATAAGAACACCGGCCAAGCGCTGCTAAGGAGATTTATTAGCACTTTATGTTATCTTTGTAAATATTTTGGCTTCTCCACCTTTAAGCACGTTGTTAATTGGCTATTACACAATATGTTACGAGATTTACGAGTGCTACATCAACGTAGTGGTACTACGATATATTACGTAATACGTACTAAGTACATAATTTTTTGATTTTATTTTTAAAGAACGCATTTATCGCGAAAACAAAAGGTAATATTTTATAATAAGATAAAATTTTAAATGAAGGATTTAATAAAATTATTACTCAACAAATAATGGCAAGGGAGGCGAACTAAAAGTATTCATTTATAATCTGTTTTTTCTGTTCCGTGTTTATAACGTTTTAAGGTCATTATAACAAAGTCGAGTAGATAATCCATACTTCCATCATCATCATCATCATCATCATCATCATCATCATCATGTTCAACCCATTACCGGCCCACTACTTAGTAGGTACGGGTCTCCTCTCAGAGTGAGAAGGGTTTAGGCCATAGTCTGCCACGCTGACTTCACACACCTTTGAGAACCTGAAGAACTCACAGGCATGCAGGTTTTCCTTCACCGTTAAAGCAAGTGATATTGAATTGTGCATGCCCGGGATCGAACCCCCGACCTCCCGAAAAGAACGCAGACGTACTAACTACTAGGCTATCACCGCTTCTATAGCTACTAATAAGTAAGTATCAATAAGTATTTCCACAAGTATTAATATTATAAATGCGAAAGTGTGTCTGTCTGTCTGTCTGCTAGCTTTTTACGGGCCAACAATTTAACCGATTTTGATGAAATTTTGTAGGTAGGGACAGAGTTATTTTACATCTCGGGGAAGGACATAGGCTACATTTATCATGGAAAATCAAAAGTTCCCATGGGATTTTTAAAAAACCTAAATGCACGCGGATGAAGTCGCGGACATCATCTATTATTTTCATAAAATAGAAAATTGTTTCATCTCTTTAAACTCTAGTCCGCGACATGTTGAGATGACAATCGCAGTATGAGGCAGGGGGACGCCCGCACGTCACCCGCGCTCGCCTGCACCGTGTCAGTGCAGTGTGCGGGTCTGCGGGACGTTCCCTCTCCGATTGCCATCTTGACCATTCAGTACTATACCTATTATATTCGCTGACATTTAAAATATTAATCTACCCGGGCAAAAATTTAAAATCGTCTACATTTTCTAGAATTAAACATTAAAAATAATAATATTTTTAATTGTTAAAACGTTAATTTTAACGATTCTAAAGTGCTTTCCAGCGCTCCTGTCATTATACCTCTTATACCAGTTTTCGACGCAGACATAGATTTAATTGGACGTTTCTTGCTATTAATAAGAACTTTTAAACTAAAAAATTGGAATTGTCACATCACCTGTAAAGAAAAAAAATTATACTGACTGAGATGAGATTTTTCTTATTTTAATATGATTAGAAATTCCAATGATGCTAGGGGCCAGCACAAACTTGAGTGTATTGTAAGTACTTTGATATACCTACCGTTGAAATCTCAAAGAAAATAAAGTACCTACAGTTTGCTGTTGTAGCCTCACCTAGACGTCATGTCAACAATATTATGGCAATCATTACGACAAAATACATGGACTCAGAGCCCGGGAGGGCCAGACTTCGTTATTTCATAAAAGCTGAAAGTTTCCTGCCTGAAAACTCTCCATAATGTTCTCAAAGTTGTGTGAAGTCTGCGAATCCGCACTTGGCCAGCTTGGTAGACTATGGCCAAAATAAGTTTCTGAGAGGAATTCCATGCTCTGTAATGAGCTGGCGATGGATTGGTCATGATGATGAGATCATACAAAAGACCGTCATTGATGTCGAAACTACCCTGCAATTAAGGACTAGGTATGTGATCGATCAACCACGGAATATTCGTGGAACATATAATATTATTTCTGCGGTCGTTATTGGGAGCAAATAATTTAGTGTAGTGTCAAATTAAACCATAGGATTATAGACGGTGGAATTAATTATGTCAACCAAATCAATAGCGGCAATATGAAACTGTTTGCTTTTAATTAGTCCGTCGAGATTTGAAGCTAAATTCAGGTTTAGTATTGGTAGAGACTAGAGGTACATAAATTATAATATTATAGGATACAACAGTTAGGGCCTTTATATAGTATTCGATTTCATGTTAGTTTCTTAATTGCGAATACAGTTTGCACTTTGTTCATAAACAGTATGCGGCTTTTTTATTTTTTAAAGGTTTTGCCACCACCATACACTTCCAACCACTTCCTAATATACACTTTTCGCTTTTATACAGTCTCCATTTGATATGTTTCAGAACCCATTCAGGCAGTTGTGCTCTGAAACGGACCAGCCTACCGGCAATTCAGGTTGGTGGTGGTTATGTCAGTCACTTTGGCCCTTCCATAGTTTTTTAAGACATCTTATACATTAGGTTTATTCATTGGCAAAAGGTAACTAGTACTAGTACTTCGATAAGGTAGACAGTTTTACCTTTTGAATATAATTAATGTATTCAATGTCCTGGCCTGGCCACACATTTCTCCAGAAAATAGATTGACTTGTGATTGGTCTGTTTAAAATGCAGGCACAAGCAAGAACTTTTGAGTTTGTTTTGACTTTAATGTGAGAAGTTAGACGATTCGACCTAATCGAGCGATCCTAACGAGTTAAGTCCAGCCCAAATGTTGTTACTTGATTAGTACTTGTTACTTATTAAATGGTTGAACAAACTTGAAATTATGATGGCTTTATTAATATTACATTAAAATCCACAGTAGTTATACAGAATTAACTTGGTTACTTAGTTGTTCATAAGCTACCTAACACTGTAGTGATTGCACTAGGTGTAGGTACATAGGTTTATGTTTTAGTGTTGTATTTTCGATGTCTTCCGTGTTGTCACAGCCATAGATAGTTAGGTTTAAAAACCACAGCGAAAATCCGGTGTTAAATCGGATCGCAAATTGGTTGCGAACATGTCCGTGAATCAATTAACAGATAGCGGGCAGACGGCAGGTGTCAAGTGCTAGTAATTAACTTTTGAAAATCCTCCCATATGTGTGGTGTCTAGACAGTCAGGTAGTGAATTTGTTTTTATTCCCATAAAAGTTAGCCCTTGTGTGATATCACCTGCTGATTAGTGATGATGCAGTCAATTAAGACGAATCTGAGAATGAACCTTCTGGTTATATAGTACGCGACAGGTCGAGATGGCAATCGGGGCACGTCACCCGCGCTCACTCGCACTGAGTTAGCGCGAGGGCTGTATGGGTATACGGGGCGTCCCTCCCTGATTGCCATCTCAACCTGTTGCGGACTACAGATGTCACCGACGACGTCCTCTGTGCAGGACCTGTATCGAGATAGTTTTTTTTAAATTCAAATACAAGTTATCCCTTGACTGCAATCTCACCTGGTGATAAGTGAAAGATGGAAGCGGACTAACCTGGAAGGGAAATGGCAGTTTTTATTAAACACATGCCCCTTTGGTTTCTACGCGGCATCGTGCCGGAACGCTAAATTGCTTGGCGGCACGGATTTGCCTGTAGGGTGGTAACCTGCTACGGCCGAAGTCTCCCACCAGACCAGACCAGGAATTTAGAAATTATAAAATTCCAAACCCATGCTAGGAATAGAACCTGGGACCTCCTACTAATAAGACAACGGTACTAACCACTGCGCCAGGGAGGTCGTCAAAATTAGATGAAACCAGTGTTTCATCTAATTTTGACAAGCGTCAGTGACGCTGCACGTGTTGCTAGAGTGCACGGTCGTGACGGAACAACGCGAGCGCCGTTTGAGATCCCCAGCCTCACTCCAGGAAGCCCTCGGCAACCTTGGTTTTTTAACAATCCACAATACGCCATAGATTGGCATGCGAAATTCGGCGAATACTTACTCATATTTTCAAAATCATTCTGCAATATTATCAGCTTCAAATAATTTCTAAAAAAAGATTGCTGAAGTAGGTAGGCACATACAACTTTTCCATAATTACAAAGTCTGATAGAAGTAAGTTTTTTTTATTTATTTATTCAGATACAAGTTAGCCCTTGACTGCAATCTCACTGGTGGTAAGTGATGATGCAGTCTAAGATGATAGCGGGCTAACCTGGAAGGGGTATGGCAGTTTTTATTAAACCCATACCCCTTTGGTAAATATAAGCAAGTATAATATTATTATCGCGTACTTCTAAAGTCGCAAAGGCGGATGATTAGTGCCGTTTTCGTGAAGTTGACGGCGCTCTATATTGCTGACTTATTATTGGAAAATTTTGTAATGACTGCTAATGTAACGACACGCTATTGTGGAACACGCGATTCGGGTCACGAATGAGAATAAGAATTTGACTGCCTTTTGTTAAATATAACGTATTTCGCAGATAGTGAGATTTCTTTAGATTATGCATGTCAATGCATAAATCTACTTAGGTAATAAGCAAAGGCATATTAGGTATGTCAAGTAATTCTTAAGTGAATAGATCTTGCAAAACTCTTGCTTTGCTGAAATCTTAGTTTAAGGTAGATAGGGTCCACCCTATCTAGCCATCCATGGCTAACTCTGTTGTAAACTATATTGACAGGTCTATTAGTTGTACTCTTATAATTATTTTTCCGCAGGGACCTACCATTTTAGTTTAGTTTAGAATTGTATACAACAGTACTACCCACATTATCTTCCTGTACCAACAATGCAGACCAGGGGCTCGATTACCTAAGTACCGATACACCTCTGATTGGCCGACACTACGCTATTGGCTAAAATGCATTGTTGCAGTAAAACTACCATTTTAGCCAATCACAACAATTGAGATTGTAACAATGATTAATACTGTTTTTCCATAATCAACTAGCTGCGTTGTTGCTGCTATTTTTCTGTCATTTACATCAACGGATGTTGATTGAATGCCCAGATTAAATGAAGATTCATCGAATACCAAATAAAAATGAACAATCCATACTAATATTATAAATGCGAAAGTGTGTCTGTCTGTCTGTCTGTATATCTGCTAGCCTTTCACAGCCCATCCATTCAACCGATTTTGACGACATTTGGTACAGTGACAGCTTGCATCCCGGGGAAGGACATAGGCTACGTTTTATCCCAGAAAATCAAAGAGTTCCCACGGGATTTTCAAAAACCTAAATCCACGCGGACGAAGTCGCGGGCATCATCTAGTTTTTTATAAATATTAATTTTATAGATAGGTTCAAAGTATAATAGTAGTAGCGAGCTAGTAGTATTAATCAAAGTATAGTAACAAAAATATTTTCATTTTTTATTAAAAAGGAAAATGCTCACATGCGCCTTGTTGAATCTTTCGAGATAAGGAGCATCTTTATCCCTTTTATGTCTGTCTTGTAACCATTTTTCATGGCTTTGTAGCCGCGTTTGGTATTAAGGGTACTGCTGACGTAAACTATCCCCCATTTCTTGGACGGTTTAATATGTCAGTTAGAATGCAACATCCCCTTCGCATTACTCTATTGGGGACATTTAAGACGAGTGCGTTTGAAAGGCTGACATTCACATGAATTTGTTGTGATGGGGTGCTTTTATTAGTTATAAGGATATTTTGAGAGTTATAAGATGCTTATATTTTTCTGCTTCCTATCGCCTACTTAAGTATCAAACAAGGTACAAAATCTATAGGCCATGTCACGGTTGACTTACTAAGACAATCACACCAAAAATTGGCGCTCAGTTGTAATAGTGGGAAATATTATGACGTGTCTTGCAAATGCCTATTAAAAAGCGACGCTGAATTTAACTAGGTATACTTTTAACACTCCCATTTTTACTTTATAAAATTTATCTCAGTAGGTACCTATTAAGTTTTTTAATTATTTATTGGTAATTGTGTTATACTTACCTGAAAGTTACCTGAAAATCAAGCTCAAAGAAAAGACATAGTAGGTAGGTTATTACATTGAAATGTAAAAAATCATAAGCTTTATAAAATAAGACCTTTCTTCAAATCAGATCTGAAAGATGATTTAAGTTAAGAGATCAAACAAGATAAACGACTTCATCCGAATATCGCATAAAGTAAATTGGTTCACTGCAATTTCGGTAATGCACAAGTCGGCTGGCGTGGCGGGCAGAGAGTTGTCATATTCCTAGATCCACAGGAAGCATGTAAATAAATTTGTACCACGTGAAGAAGTCGCTCTCATTAATTGATTCTGACCAAAAACCAGCGTTATAATAGCTGGGTACATACTCGTAATTATTATTAACTAGGTAAATCACACTCACAAGTTAAAGTGAACATTATCGCGACGTATGGTTCTTATTACTTAGCATCATTCCCCGTTCCATAGCTATGGGGTTTTTATAGAGAAAAAATAATTTACTAGGCACCATTGTTACACTTTCATACAATGTCAAAGAACATGGTTTCTGAAATAACGATCATATACTTTTGAGAGTGGGAAAAACTTGTACATCGCATCGTCTGAATTATCTCTTATGTACTTGAACTGGTGAAAATTACCAGTCATGCTTTTTGTCATTCAATAATATTGCAATTTTTATCACAATAATTATTATGATGGCGCCGTAATATTATAAAGATACTGTTGTTATTGATTCTTACAGTAAGTGCTTACGGTAATACATTGCCGTATGATAGCTTAAAAATATGTGTTAGAGTTCCACGAACCTAAGCCTGTGTAAGTATTAGGTGATGCATGAGGTTTGCTCTTCTACTACTAGTAATATGATATCTCTCTGGCTTAGCGGATCAGTCGGGAGTTGGGACTTTTGATTGAGAAGCGGAGCGCCTAGATATTCTTGGCTATATTTGGATTACCAAGAATATTTTAGACGGAAGACGTAACGTTTATTTGTGTTATATTTAGAATGAATCTACGTATAAATGTCGTTGAAAATGTAAATACTATTATACTCGTAAAATATTCTTACTTCTCTCTAAAGGATCTAAAGGATAAACTGACTAACACGAGTAAATACAAAAGCGTCCAGCTCAAACTGCTGGGTCTACTTTGATATTTTTCATGTAGGTTTTCTGAGGATTCCTCTATTAGGCCCCCACGATCATAGCTGGGGCCGGTAAGCTTGACCCTGGTTAAAAGTAAAATATGCTGCGAAGAAGTTTTATTATTATTGCACCTACTCAATACTTTGAATAAATGTTTTGTATCTTGCAGCACGATTTTTAAAACAGATTGATATGAACATGCAACCATGCCTATTAAATAAACCATAATCTTTGTAATATATAATATCATACCCGCCATAAGTATTTCCATTGTTTGGCGTCCTTTCTTTTTCAGCCTAGAAGACATTAAGTAAATGAAATGAAATATACTAGATGATGCCTGTGACTTCAAGTGGATTCAAAAACGGAACCCTTATAGGATCACTTTGTTGTCTGTCTGTCGGTCTGTCAAGAAACCTACAGGGTACTTCCCGTTGACCTAGAATCATGATATTTGGCAGGTAGGCAGGTCTTATAGCAGACATTAGTGGGAAAATCTGAAAACCGAGAATTCAAAAAAAAAAAAATTACGAAGTGAGATAACAATATTAAGTACCTATATAAAAGTCACGACCTTGTTTCCTTGTACGCAAAATTATTATAATATTAAAAATTGTAAAGTTAAATCAAGGATTTCCGGTACAAGCTCACGTAAGAAGTTATACCTACTTATGAGTTATGACTTGTACTGAAGTAAAAAGTGCCCGAAGCATACAACTTGGGCATCTTCGAAAATAACCTTCAGGCACAATAAAGATACTTTACGAGTACTGTCATGCTCGTTATGACTTTGAACCAAGTTTCAATCGGACAACGTCAACAAGCCTATCTGAGGCTTAAAACATTCCTCAAATAGGCTGAGGAATGTTTTTAGAGACAAGTATAGTACGCGACAGGTCGAGATGGCAATCGCGGAAGGACATAGGTTACTTTTGATCCCAGAAAATCCAAGCGTTCCCACGGGATTTTTAAATAACTTAAATGCACATGGGTGAAGTTGCGGGCATTATCTAGCTTGCTATGATAGCTTGCATCCTAAAGATGGATATAGACTGCTTTTTACCCCGGAAAACCAAAGAGTTCCCACGGGATTTTCAAAAACCTCTCTTGTCAGTGTAACAGTATAGATAAGTAGATGATGCAAATTGCAAGCTCTAAGTCCCGCAAATTGCTATTGCGTAGGAACCATGTCTCATTAACATCGAAATGACGCCATTTTGACGTCATTTGACGTATATTTAAGTATAGATATTTTACCATCAGCTCGAAACTTCAGTCTAGTGCTGACAGCTGACGTCACTAAAATGACGGCCACGCGCATTAGCAATTTGCGGGACTTATAGCTTGCAATTTGCATCATCTACTTATCTATACTGTTACACTGACAAGAGAGGTTCACACAACAAGAAAGAATGTATCATAAACAAAGTGCCGCAAGGCAAAGGCAAACAACTTAAGCCTCTCTTAATAGAATTTTGACGCGATCCCACCTTACAGCGCAGTAAAGATACTTCACGTTGCTGTTACGAGCTTGGGACTTTCACGAGTTTTCGTCCGAACAATGTCAACAATGTAGCTTGGAAATATTTCGGCGAGATAACATTAGAACACCCCTTAAGCATGTTTGATTATCAATGAGTGAAATTATTTCATAAATAGGTTAATAATTGTTAGGTACTATCTCTCTCTCTCTCTATCGTATTCCTCATTGCTGAGGGTCGTGACACTTTTCCATTAATCATATAGTGGAGTTTTCTTGGAATAATAATAAGTGGGTTCCCAGATCCTTCCTCATCCTGCTCGATTAAAATAATTACTACCTTTATACAATTATTATCAGATCAAATCAGAAATGAGGAGATCTACAGGAGAATCAGAGTAACCGACATAGCTCAACAGGTTGCGAAGCTGAAGTGGCAACGGGCAGGGCTTATAGTTCGAAAAATATGATATACGTTGGGGGCCCAAGATGCTTGAATGGTAACCCCGCACCGGACCTCCCACTATGTGGACAGACGACATCAAACGAATCGCAGGGAGCCGTTGGAATCAGGTGGCGCAAGACCGTAGCGAGTGGTAGTCCTTAAGAGAGACCTATGTCCAGCTGTGGACGTCTACAATGATGATCTGTTGTAAGTAATAATAACCACGACCGATGACTTAACGTTCTCTTCAAGGCCATATTCGGATTACAAAGTCGGTCACCCATCCAGTAACAGACTTGGGTCAATTCGACTGATATGCGTTGTCACAACTAGGCCTTATAGTATGTGCTGATAAATATGTTTGTGAATCCGTAATATTATCGTTCCATTTAAATCGGATATCAAACACAAAATCACAGAGTTTCGTTAATGGAAAATCATTTTCGTGGTTGATTGATCATTCTGATTGTTCGATGAGCAATTATTATTATTACTAGCTTATGCTCGCAACTTCGCAACGCAACTCGCAACTATGTATAACTTGTATTTTAATTCCTGCTTATTTTTATGTTTTTAATTTAAGGTAATAATATTCAAACACCAGTTACGGTAAAATGTATAAGGCTCATCAAACATTGTTTCAACCTATTGTACCTGCATTTTATTGAATAAATAATTCATTCATTCATTCATTCATTCATTCATTCATTCGTCCGCGTGGACTACACAAATTTCAAACCCCTATTTCACCCCCTTAGGGGTTAAATTTTCAAAAATTCTTTCTTAGCGGATGCCTACGTCATCCGTAATAATTTAAATATATAAAAGGAAAAGCTACCTGACTGACTGATCTGTCAACGGACAGCTCAACTTACTGGACGGATCGGGCTAAATTTTGGCATGCAGATAGCTATTATGACATCTAAGACATCCGCTAAGAATCCGCAAAAAAATCACACGCCGCTTGATTTCTACCCCAGACGGGCTTGCTTGCCAAGATTTAGTTTAGTACCTACCTAATTCCTATCGCAATTAGCGTTCTTGGAGTATAGTGTGATTTGTGAATTAATTAGCTTAGGCTAATATCTCACTAGGACACCATGGCGGTGCCACCGGTCGTATGACGTAAGGCGTCCCTGGTAGCGCAACTGTGTGTAGAGTGAGTGTGACACGCCAACTAGCTCTATGTACATATTAGTAGTTACGTCAGTCAGCTCCATATAGAGCTGTATAATTTTGTTGGTGGCGCGATTGGTTGCGCCGCCACTGGTGTTCTAGTGAGATAATGCCATTAGGATTCAACATGCATAGTAAGACTAGGAAGAAGCCACCACAGAGCTTTGGGTTTCTTATTTCTCTCCAAATATTTCTATTGTGCAGACCAAAGACGTGTGTGGATAGTTACCTATGTTTGAGCAGGTATTTAATATTTTACTCTCGTACACCAACGATAAGCGTGAATATTGAACAAAGAGGGAAGATTTAATATTCCACTCGCGAGCCTGGTGTGCATTTATAATTACACAATTCACGTTATTGTTAGCGCTTATGTCGACTGCGCAAAGGCGAAGTTTTGTCTAGACAGTCGTAATTAAAAAAATTCTACTAATCTTACCACCCGTTTAAAAGAGCCACAGAGATAAATGAATTCTTTTAATTAAAACTGGAGCTGTTTAAAAAGTTGGTTTCATAAGATAAAACGCGTTTTGTCCTGGGGTGAACATAAAATATTTACCCCATTGTTAAAGGCATCGTAGACCAAAATGTTTTGTACATGTAACAAGTAGCTACCATTCTGCTGAAATTAAATGATAGCCATAGATAAAATAACATAAAATTACAAGTTTTTGTATTAAAAAAAAGAAGGAACCTTAATTGCCACACCAAAAGAAGTAAATAATTAAAAGAAAGAATACATATTATAATATTCTTTAAAAAAAATAAAAAAAAATATATATATATATATATATATATAAGTAAGGTATCGGCATGGTACCGGAACGCTAAATCGCTCGACGGCATGGCTTCGCCAGTAGGGTGCTAACTAGCCATGGCCGAAGCCTCCCACCAGACAAAATATAAAACAACATAAAACAATAATAAACATTACGATACAGTAAAGAAGATTATACTTTACCTAAAAGATTGATTCAATAATTCAAATATAATATACCTCAAAGATTGATTCAAATAAGGCGTGATACTATATTCTATTTGTTTAGTCCCTCTATCAAAATGATCTATTTACAAAAGCCTATTTCAATAAGCCTAAGAAAATATTCTCCGTTAGATAACCAAATATACGATAGATCCAAAACATTTGGTCTACGATATACCAATCCGCAGAAAGCAGTTAATAAAATTCTAAGATAAGGTGAATGAAACGTAGAAACGTAACGTAAGAATGAAACGTAGGTAATGAAACTTTTATTGAAAATGTTACAATAATACCTAATTACTGAACAAAGCATGCCCGCTCGAAATGGTGCCTAGAACACTGGCTGGATTACACAAAAACAATTTGCGCAAAAATGAGCCAGCCCTTTTGTCACCAGATGAGGCACGATGAAATGTCTCGTTTTTTAGCACTGAGACTGCATGGCCCCATGGTATATTTATATAGAACATGAAGTTACATTCTTTAAAAAGTTAGATTTTTCTACAAAAATGTCTGTAACATACGTACCTACACATTACCTAACTTATACTTTAACGCACATACAACAAACCCATGAAAAATGGTAGCAAGTGCCACTTGAAGGGATAAAAGAGGTCTCATCCCTTTCATGTTTCCCCTCTGTGTGCCTTATCACTGAAAGTTCAACATTTTTTCTTGTTAGAGCATTCGCAACCAATCTGTTTTGCTGAGGAGTCGAAGTTTTCAGATTGCTTGGTAAATAATAAGAAGTACGTAGAATGTTTATATCAATAATCAATATGTATGAGGTTTTCAGATGGTTTTCAAGCGTAAACCTAATTTGACGTTGTTTTTATTCCGTTACTTAATAAGTTAGCCCTTGACTGCAATCTCACCTGGTGGTAAATGATAATGCAGTCTAAGATGGAAGCTAACTGGCAGAGATATGACAGTTATAATAAACCTATACCCCTTATCGGTTTGTACATGGATTGGTTGGTACCCGAACGCCTTGCCGGATGGGTTGTATTGTAACTAGCCACAACTGAAACCTCCTTCCAGACCAAACTTATTTATTGTAAAACTAGAGGATGCCCGCGATTTCATCCGCGTGGATTTAGGTTTTTGAAAATCCAGTAGGACCTCTTTGATTTCGCGGGATAAAAAGTCTATTTCTTTCCCCGGGACGTAAGCTAACTCGGTACCGAATTTCAACAAAATTGGTTAAACTGTTGGGCCGTGAAAAGCTAGGAGACAGACAGACCGACAGACACACTTTCGCATTTATACCTAACTAGCTTATGCTCGCGACTTCATCCGCGTGGACTACAAAATTTCAAAACCCTATTTCACCCCCTTAAGAGTTGAATTTTCAAAAATCCTTTCTTAGCGGATGCCTACGTCATAATAGCTATCTGCATGCCAAATTTCAGCCCGATCCGTCCAGTAGTTTGAGCTGTGCGTTGATAGATCAGTCAGTCAGTCAGTCAGTCATTCAGTCAGTCAGTCAGTCACCTTTTCCTTTTATATATATAGATATTAGTATGGATATTATTTTAGAGCTTACAAACCTGTATTTACTTAGATTTTGTAGGACAAATTTTTAGAGTAGATTTTTATACATTGGTGTCGCATAGTCTGATATATTAAAAGGCTTTTCATTCCGTTGTGAATTTATAGCTTCCTCTTCCGGTCTCTCAAAATCTATTACGTAGCTCGCGAGGATTATTCACAGGTATCGGTGAAAAATGTACGATCAGATTGAATTCAACTATTATAATATTTGCTGTATAAAAAAATATTTTTTTGCGCAATAATAAGATAAAAAAACCGGTTATTTTAGAGAGAAGAGTTATCTTACTTCGAAAATTGAAAATACTAATTATTAGTTATAACATTTTTTTTGTGTGATGCAACCACAAATTCACGGTTTTCAGATTTTTCCCCTTATGTCTGCTATAAGACCTACCCACCTGCCAAATTTCATGATTCTAGGTCAACGGGAAGTGCCATGTAGGTGTCTTGACAGACAGACAGACAGACAAAGTGATCCTATAAGGGTTTCGTTTTTCCTTTTGAGGTACGGAACCCATATAATAACGCCATACCTACACTATATTTTAAAAATTGTATGACAAGACCATTTTTAACAAAACACAATTAAGTATAGTGGATGGACTAAGTGTATGTAGGTTAACCATACAACTTTATACATACAAAATTAATTAGCATTTCATTCAAAGTTTTAGAATATAGGTATATTATTACCTGTCTTCTACGCGCGACAAACTTGACCTCATCATTGCTTTTTAAGCATGATTGTCGTCAAGCGCAAGCAAGTCTATCACGCAACTTATAAAAAGACTCGAGGACTGACTGATCTATCAGCGCATATCATAAACCACTGGGGTTAGAAACTTACAACTTTTACGTTACTTAGATTCCTTTTATAACGTAGGGATCACTGAGTAGGATCTATGGTATAGAGTCACTAAGAAAGTATTTTTGGAAATTTCTCCTCTCACTGATTTTCAAAAATTCCACTTGAGCGAAGAAGAGGAGGATCAGCTAAGTATTATTGTAAATCTTCTCTGTTTGTAAAGAAGAATCTGACTGATTGAGAAATCAACATACAGCTCCTTAGCTGCTCAGATCACTGAATCTTAAAACTTGGAATTCAGTTTCCAGTTGGCATTCACTGAGAAAGGAATTTTAAAAATACCACCCGAGCGAAGCCACAATGGGTCAGCACGTGCAAATATACAAATAAAATATCCAAAGCTACAGAATATTTCAGTATTTTACAATGTTCGACATAAAAAAGTCACAAAAAGGCGAACGGAAAGAAACCACAATGTAACATGCAAACACCAATTTTTCTTCACTTTATTTGTTACACAGCACAAATAAAACATTCCTTATTTTTGTCGCCAGTAGACTGCACGTTTTGATCATTCATTATTCATTTTCTTTTCGTTCCATCTCATTCCCCCGTGATCATTAGGTCCCTATGTCATATCTGCAGAGTTAAAGATAAAAGCAAAGGTACCTAATAGCCAAATATAAGGGGAGATAAACAAGAGATTGGCACATTATTTAGATATTTGAAAAAGTTGCCAGTTTTTATCTAATTAGAGGAGCAACGAGGTAGAATGATAGCAATTTGCGAAGGGCCTTGTAATATTAAAAATCAGATGAGAAATAATAAATAAACTCTCTTATTTTAAAAAAAAATGTCCAACTTTTCGTAGTTATGTTTGTTTTAAGCAATTAAATATCACTTGATTTATTTAACGGTGAAAAAAAACACCGTGAAAAATCGGCACGCCTGAGAGTTCTCTCGAATGTTCTCAAAGGTATCTAAAGCACCTCCTCATAGTTTTTGAGTTATCGTGCAAAATGTTGAAAACATACGGCTGTAGTACGGAACCCTCGGTGCGCGAGCCTGACTCGCACTTGGCCGGGTTTTGATCAGGCTGCCGGCTTAAAAAATACCTATTTTTATTACGGAGTTTTCTTTCTGATCATGTTTCATTAATTTAAAAAACATATTCTGATATTTTTAGCGCAGATAACATTAAAACAATGGAAAATATTTCGGTTTAACATAATCTATGCGGAGTATTCGGATAAAAATAATTGCTTTAGAATTTTGTTGAACCAAAATAATAATAAGAATAGAATATTAAAATATTGGGCTGTTTTTATTGCTTGTTAGTCCAATTTGGGTGATGACCTTTAATAAATAAGTAGATAGGTAGGTACAATCATAGCAACAATAAAGATAAGACCGTATAAATAGGTTTAATAATAATATTCCATACAATACGTAAGAATTCCAGATTCCTACTAATATGTGATTGATTAAAAGGGATCACGACCCTCAGCAATGAGGATTACCACGCCGTGAGAGAGAGAGAAAGAGAGAGAGAGAGGTAGAGAGAGAGAGAGAGAGAGAGGGAGAGGGAGATAGAGAGAGGGAGAGGGAGATTGAGCGAAGAATCACAGGTTAGAGTGATTGGAAAACTAAGTTAAGATTCAGCTAAGTGGTAGACAAGAAAAGGCTTTGAAAAGTTGACCTTCAGCAACCCAAAAAAGACGTACTACATTCATAATTTGTGTCACTTCCTACAAGTAACAGAGCTATTTATTAATAATATTATACATTATTTATTATATTAAACTGTATATAAACGAATTCATATTCGATGACGATGAGGCATTAGAAATTAGGATAATGCAGGTACCTGTTACTTTCTATTATGAGACGTACTTCGCAACATTGTTTGAATAATTGGAATCATTTTTTCTCTGGGACGATTTCAGTGTTTCACAGAATATTCAGATTCATGTTTTATTTATTGATTTTCTTATGAATTATGTGCCGCATAAATAACTTATCATATTATTAGATTGAAGTGGTTTTCAAGTAATGGGCAGATTACACCTACCGAGTAGTGAAGTGAGACAGTAAAATGTCACTCGGCCGAGACAGTGTTGTGGCTGAGAAATTGCACTCGTTAAGTGTTTATACCAACCGAGTAGGTACTCGGCCGAGGACACTGACTCGCCATTGTACTCGGTAGGTGTAATCTGCCCATAATATTGAATCGTAAAATTGGACGAAATGAAATAGTCGAAGTAACTTTTTTTTTTTCACTATCTTATTAGATTTATACTTAACTTCTGGCTATATTGTTTTATTTATTGGTAGTTGGCAAAGAAAATAGCTGAACTGAACTTGAGTAATTGATATAATATAATTTAACTGGAAAGGATAATATCTCCCCGTCTCCCATCGCAATCTGTTTGAATGGGAACAAATATAGAGAAATTCGTCTTTCAATCATGGGCTATTGATCTCATAAACCTTAGCTTCGTTTAATAAGAAGTCATGATACTATTTCAAAGGCAAAAGTCCACTAAAATCTAAAAAGACCGTGGAAGTACCTTTCAAGCTAATCCTCTTACTATTAAACTATGTATTAAATTATCTTCATCAAGCAGTGATAGGATTGGTTAAGACTTCGGCTTGCTAATTAGATGGTCCCGAAGTTCAAATCCCAGGCACGCACCTCTTAACATTTCGAAGTTATGTGCTTTTTTTTAATTAAGTATATTACTTGTTTTTGTAGTGAAGGAAAACATCGTGCGAAAATCTGCATGCTCAAGAGTTTTTCACAATGTTGTCAAAAGTGTGAAAAAGACTGCCAATCTGCACTTTTCCAGCATGATGGAGTAGGTATAGTAGGTGCGCGAATATCACAAATAGTTTTTAGAAAAATAATTGTGAACGCTTTATTTTTAATTTTTTAAGTGCAACGTAGAGCAAATTATTTTATATTTTCCCTTAGGTGCAATAGGATCCTGGAATAAGTATAGTTTCACTCTAGGCACCAGTGTCGACGTGAGTAGATCGTGACGAATATCGCAAATGGTTTTATTACTGCTGAGTAGGGGGATTGCATTGTACCTTTGATGTCTTTACGCCGACCGTGACTGAAACGTTTATGCGTTAAGGGCAATCGAGTGAACGCAAAAGCCATATTAGCCGCGTGATTTACGATCTAGGAATATAGCCTTACGGTCGTGAATACTAACATAATAGGTATATAATTCCGTTTCTACTTTTATTGTTGATCCAAGTTTTGCACGCAATTTTGTCTTCATGAATTTAGGTTTTCTTAGGATTCCGTGCCCGCAAGGTGATAATGGGGACATATTACTAAGCCTCCACAGTCCGTTCGTCTGTCTGTCAGCGGGCTGTACTTATTTTATGAACCGTCATAGGTAGAGAGTTGAAATTTTGACAGAGTGTAGGTACCTATTTGTATTGCCGCTGTAACAACAAATAATAAAACCAATATGGAAAATTTCAAAAGGGCAGCCACGAAAAAAAATAAATAGATCCATATTGTTATATATTATCTCTTATACGATAGTACAGAACTCTTCGTGTGCGAGTCCAACTCGCACTTGACCGGTTTTCTCTTTTAAATTCTGCGAAAACCCTGTTTTTTTCAGCATAGAGGAATAATGTGACAAATATACTCGGCAGAAAATAATGTACACCTTTAGAAGTTAGATAGCTGTTTTGTAGAGCATTTTGTCTCTGTCGTTGCGACCGACAACACTTTACATAGGTATGAGTGACAGAGACAACGCTCTACAAAGCCGAAATGTCATTCTAAAGGCCAATGTACATTAACTTTCTGCCGCGTTCTGTAGGTACATACTTGCATAGCTACATGCATTGAGTTTAATTAATTACAAAATTTTGTGGAATTAACACCACAAAAATAAAATTAACGCTCGCTAAACAAACAATTTCAAACATTAGAGTACATTAGCAGGATGAGGTCAAGCTGTGTAGCTAACTCTGCAGCGAACAACCTCAATAAGTTTGGAGTAAGTTATCCAGCCATGCGTGTAACTTCGCTATAGCTCCCTAAGCTAGTACGAGGCACTCGTAGTTAGCTGGACGAAAAATATAAATTAATCTTGCAATATAATTTAATAATTTTATATTTATTTTATTTTATATTCATCTATAAATCAATACTTCCATACTGATACTAAGTATAACACCCACTCCCATATACATCGGCTCCCATTTGGGAACCGGGGGTTAAATCGCGGACACGTATATTACGTGACAGGTTGAGATGGCAATCGGGGTATGAGGCGTTGTGAGGCGGCGCACCGGGTAAGGGCGGGGCTGTGCGGGTGTCCGGGGCGTTCCCTCCCCGATTGCTATCTCGACCTGTCGCGGACTATAGTACCTCTAGGTAACTTTTCAGAGCTAGGTAGGTAAGTAGGTATATGCTTTTTAAACAATTAAATATATCACTTGCTATAACGTTGAAGGAAAACATCGTGAGGAAACCTGCAAGCCTGAAAGTTTTTCATGTTTTCAAAGGCGTGTAAAGTCTGCCAATGGGCAACGTGGCGAACCATGACGTAAATCTTTCTTACTAGATGATGCCCGCGACTTCGTCCGCGTGGATTTAGGTTTTTAAAAATCCTGTGTGAACTCTTCATTTTCCCGGGATAAAAAGTAGCCTATGTCCTTCCCCGGGATGCAAGCTATATTTGTACCAAATTTCATCAAAATCGTTTGAACGGTTGAGCCGTGAAAAGCTAGCAGACAGACAGACAGACAGACAGACACACTTTCACATTTATAATATTAGTATGGATTCTGAGAGGAGACACGTCGTGCTCAGCAGTGAGCCAGCCATGGATTAATCATGATAACGATCAATACAAATACGAAAGTATTTCTGTCTATCTTAGTAAATCTGTCTGTCTGTTACCTTTTCATGGCTCGTACGCTTATTAAATTTTGACGAAATTTGGTATATTAATAGTGATTAAATAACTAAATCTCAACTAAAATGGAGTTCTTAAAAGCGCGTGTGGTATTTTGATCTCTATTTTCGTTGAGATTTAGTTAATTATCAATTTATCAATAAAAATTGCTTGATAATTTTGCTTCTTAATGTGCGCTTCCTCTATGTTTTCATTTGAAAGTTGAAGCTCGGAATATGTTGAAGTAAGAAAACTTGTGAACTGTCATGTCGGTAAAGATTAAATGCTTAGCTAAAACATGCTCAGAAGAAGATTATAATAAGAAAACTTTTGACTTCTCTAGTATTTATTTAGGCAGTCAAAAAATAATGAATAGGTACGTACCCTCTACGTACCAGAAGAGATTGTGAAACCAAAAGTAATTGACGAAATAATTTAACAAGATAGGATAATATCTCTTTGTCGTCTCTAGCAATCTGTTTGGACAGGAACAAATATTGACAAATTTATGTCTTTTAATCTTAGTTCTTTTATAGAAACTTGAACGGTCAAGTAATATTTATTACATATTTGTTTTTTGTTGCGTATACACTTGTTCTTCAACGTTTTCGTTGCGTATAAAAAATTTCTAAATATTAGAAAACACTAAAAATTGGTAGAGGTTTAGTCTGTCTCTACTGTGATATTTTCAATAGAGAAAACAAGATATGTGTAATATAATATAATATTTACTTAGCAATGTGAAAGCAAGCGGATGTATAACGAAAAAAAATGGAATATGTGAAACAATGCATTGTACACAGAAATATACCTTACGACCTAAAAAATAGGGTTTATATTTTTAAATCGGGAATCACTTGTAGTTTTGTCGCCGATTCTACAATTCTTTTATTTATTTCAACATCTTGTCCGATACATCCGGGATACAATCGTTTGTTACGATTTATCGATAGTGTTTTGATATCTGTATTGCAGATTATAAAGATAAACAATGTGCTTAAGTGTTCAATGATGGGGGTCCATCCTGTTGTTGTTTCCAAGAATAGGTAATTACAACGATTTATTATTTTCTTAAAAGCGGCGATTGCCTTGTGGTTAAGACGTTGGCCTCCTAGTCGGGGCTCCGGGGTTCATCCCGGACCGCAAACTTTTTGAAGTTGTGTGCGTTTTAAGCAATTGCTTTAACGGCGAAGGAAAACATCGTGCGAAAACATGTCTATCTGAGACTTCAGCATAATATTTCTAAAAGATGTGCGAAGTCTACCAATCCAGATTTGGCCAGCGCGGCGTGGTAGTCTATGGCCAAACTTTTTTCATTCTGAGAGGAGACGTGTGCTCAGTAGTGAACCCGGTAATGGATTGATCATGATCACGGTAATGTTATCTATACAGTATTCCAACTTCATACAAACGGACGAAACGCGAGCTATACCTACGCCACACGAGTAGATAGTGTGCCTACGCGCCTCGATCTCGGGATGTGCTCGAGCTAGTGTTGCCAATGCTACGGTAATTACAGTGTTCTACGGCTTTTAGGCCACAAAAAATAATATTGAATTATAAATCTTTCAAAGTACCTTCATAACCAGCTTATTTATAGTCATAAAATATTTTAATTTGAATAGGTACTTAAACGTCGTCGAAATATAAGAGCCTACTCCATCTCATATATCTAGTACCTATACCTACCTAATGTAGGAATGATAGATATTATTTATTACGCATATACGAGAATTATTCATTACCCATACCAAGGTTCATGTATTATTAATTGTTATTCTTATGAATAATGGATTGTACTTAGTAAAATATTCGAGTTGTTTTTTCTGATACACGCAAATGTATTTCTAAAAGGATTGAATATTTTTCGTTGGGTATAGTATAACTAAAGAAACTACCTATTTTTTTCTCCCATTTTGGGTTAGCCTGTTTTATATTTTTCAGATTTAGTGTCTTCCACTTTTCCACCAGTCTTTGAGCAACACATTTTTCAACATCACGAAAATTTTTATGGCATTTGCGTCAATCATTGCACATCAGCATCATCTGCTAATCCGCACTTGATCAGCGTGATGAAAACCCTTTTCGTCTTTTTCAACCTTTCTTACTGAGGCGGTAAAATTTTTACTCCACTTGTGCAAAATGACTTGCAGTAAGTCTTTACATAAGTCTCTTTAAACAATAGATTTTAGACACAATTTTCTAAAAGAATTTTGACACAAAGTGAATCTTTCAGTTACAATTATTATTAACACAGATACAGTGTTATTAAATCATGCAATTGATTTGAGAGCTTGTACAATGTAATCCTGTTTGATTGCTAATCAAATATCATTTGAATGTACACTGAAAGGATTGATAGAACGGTGTATAGAACCCTCTGGACAATTAGTTTCCGGTAGTGCCCACGGAATTATGTATGACATGAATGATTACTATTCATGTGGTTGGTTGATTTTAATGATGACTAGATTTAGTCACTACCAGTATAACAACGTATTTTGTAGCAAATTTCAAATACTTACCTAAGCTTTGTAATTTCTGTAATTATATAATTCTTTTTGATCTCCACGGCAAACGGAACAAAAATGTAACTCTCTGTAATTTGAAATATCAATCAAATCTAATCCATCAGCCTATTTGCGTCCACTGCTGGACATAGGCCTTTCCAAGAGCGTGCCTCCAAACACGGTCCTCCGCCTTCCTCATCCATCCGCTCCCCACCACCTTCTTCAGGTCATTTGAAATATGTTGCTTACATATTTGTTTGCTCGGATTACCATTACTCCAATGTCCTTTATAAAGGTTTAAGGTGTTTAGAGCATACTAAAAATAAGTATTTATACCTTTTTTTATCAATCCATCGTTTTGTACGTTATTTATATTTAGATCTTTCTATTTGGATTGGATTTTGGATATATCCTACTCTACCCTCTTCTTTATGGTGGCTATAATCACTATTTCACCAATATAAAGCGAGACAAAAGCAACACGTACTCCTCTGGGTAGAATTCAATCAAAAGCTGGTGTGGTATAAGTTGTCTTATCACCATAGATCATAGAGCGAGACCAATAATTAATCTATGCTTATCACCTTTTGATTAAACGACGGCATTTAAACTTTGTCTTTAGATAGCAGTAAAACCATACCGCCATGTGACAACAATACAAAACCACAG
Organism: Maniola hyperantus; assembly: GCF_902806685.2. Classification (NCBI taxonomy): domain Eukaryota; kingdom Metazoa; phylum Arthropoda; class Insecta; order Lepidoptera; family Nymphalidae; genus Maniola; species Maniola hyperantus. Next base: position 8,314,230 of record NC_048550.1, read on the forward strand.
AGAAAGGATATGATAATATTATATACAGAGGTTCGACGAAGCCATCTAGACGAGTGCGGGACGAAGGAGCAATCAGACCTGCAGTTAGGTCCCTGTTGAAGAGTCGTCATGTTTACATTTACCAGGAGACCAAAGGTGTCGGACTACTGTGTCTCTCTTTATACTGTGACAATACCATATATTTTCAGACACTCATCATTATACTTAATTGTATTTTATAATCTAATTTAAAAATCGGCTCGTTAAATTTTGTCACTTTGAAGACGCCTGTACAAAGTATGTTCAAAGGTTTCGTCTTAGAAATTTTATCATTGTCACACAGTATCGCGTAACTGATTGCCGCGTTTCCTTCATGCTATTTACTGAGGCGAATATTGTAATGAATAATGACAATGAAAGGGTGAATTTACTGATGGTGGTGGAGAGACGTGTGGCCTGACAACGAATATCAATTGCGATTGTTAAGTAACGTTGAGGTAAGTCGATAATAGATGGATAACCGACTTTTGAGGGCCAAATTTGGCCTTTTCGCTTCCTCCGTGCCTCGGAGAGCACGTGAAGTGGTGGCTCTCAGTTATTATCACTAAAATTTAATAATTACTGTAAAGAGCCGAATATGACGTACAGAAAGGGTATCTCTACAAAGTAGGTACATCACGTTTTCACAATCAACTTGTGATCCCTAACAACCGACTCAGCGCTCTTGAAATCAACAATCAACATCGATATAGCTCACCGCGTAAAAGCCTTGAGCGATATAAGTCTTCAAACTATGATTGCTCCTAATAAAAGTAGTGACCTATAAAATCTTGTTAACGATAATAACCAAACACTAGATAAAGCTCCGTAAAGTGCTAGAGATTGAAGGTTGGAAAATGTTTTCAATTGGCTTAAAGCCCGGATATCAGCTCAAACGTCGAGCGATCGCGATCTCGATTTATTGGCGCGGAAGCTATTTTGTATAATCCGATCAGCGAACCGGGTTATGTAGGAATAAGGATGGATTAAAAAAAATCATAACTATTATGTAAGACCGCTGGGAATCATTATCTTTGTCTTAGCATCTCCCGTACCTAATTAAGTCAATAATAAATTTTTCATTAAAAACTGTGTCGCGTTCAGCTGCAGCTATTAGGTTGAAATCATTTTGTGCTTTACTTAAAGCTAAAACAAGACTATGTCAGCAATTTAGTGATCTCTCTGAAGTCTGATCAAAGTCAAAATACTCTCTATAGATGACGGCCTTACAGACACGGTCGCATATATTAGGGTTCCGTACCTCAAACGGAAAAACGGAACCCCTATAGGATCACTTTGTTGTCTGTCTGTCTGTCTGTCGGTCTGTCAAGAAACCTACAGGGTACTTCCCGTTGACCTAGAGTCATGAAATTTGGTAGGTAGGTGGGTCTTATAGCATTAGGGAAAAAATCTGAAAACTGTAAATAAACTAATAATTAGTATTTTCAATTTTTTAAGTAAGATAACTATATTAAGTGGGGTATCATATGAAAGGGCTTCCCTTGTGCATTCTATAACCGATTTTTATTTATTTTTGTGTGTCATAGTTTTTGAATTATTGTACAAAATGTCGAAAAAATACGACTGTAGTACGGAACCCTCGTTGCGTGAGCGTGACTCGCACTTGGGCGGTTTTTTATATCTTCATGATAGTGGTAAACAACTACCTTTATAATCCTATTTTTTTTATTACGAGATTGCGTGTTTGATGAAAATCATTCTTAATACGAAGCAATGGTGAGGTCTACGTAGACGCATTTGCCTAGAAGGGGCCTATTTACTCTTGCTTTAAAAGTATTTAGATTATAAGTACATTGCAGGAAACACGTAGGTACACATTTATCGGTTCGTATCAGAAACGTTGAACAAAAACGTATCGTGTGAGTAGGCAAGTAGATTTTTTATGCAGGTGTCATATCAGGATAAAATATATCCAAATTATTATGCTAAAATTGACCCAATCATAAACCTGGAGTCTACAATAAATATTTGTAGTAATAATTAAAACAGAATCGTTATCCCGCGACTGGATATCAACGTCAATGTTACCCAACCCGAAAGGTTATGATTTAGTAGTATCTTATATTCTTTATTGTTGTCCAATTTAATATCTAGGAATGTGACAATACGAAAAATAATATTATGTAAATTATCGATACATATGACTAATTATTTATTGTAAAGTAAATACTGACAACATACTAGGATTGACAGGATATGACTGGATTTAAAATACAGTTGTCTATAGAAATTATGTGAAATAATATGTAAATCATCAATAGATTATGGCATTAATTAATGTAGTAAAACAATAATAAGTCAACCGTCAATACATGTTGCAAATAATATTATTTAAGTAAATTAATAATAATGTCAACAATTTCAATGTTGGTATAATGGTACCTACCATTGTACCAACATAAATAATTATTAAAGATGTCATGTGACGGTGGCCTGTGGTTTGTTTACAATGGAGAGAGGATAAAAACGGGAAACACATCGATAAACGGGCCAGTCTCGTATAATAACTCCTTCTCGTGTTAACTACAGCCTTAGTCTAGTGAAGTGATGTGACTTCAGAGTAAACAAAGGCGACAGAGTTACTAAAGTTAAGTATTCTTATATTTTATTGTAATCACTTGCCTTATAAAGGTTTAGTTATTATAACCATGTACCAAATATGTTTAGATATTATGTTATGTATTATGGAATGTTGTAATGCTTTTAAAAGATGTGTGTTGTGGAGTTTCTTTGCCCATTTCTTCTCCACAACGAAACACCTTTGGAAACGGGTGGTAGATTCATTTTAATATGAAATAGACCTATGCTGAGAAATACAACAAAATACAGATAGGTCTATAAAGATTCAAGTATTAAAGATCTTTCAATAAATGATCAATTAGTATTGGTTTTACTTCTGTATTTATAACCTACCCTCTTTTGCTAATTAATTATTTTAGACATTGAGATAAAAGTAAACATTAGGTTGTTAGCTTCTAATTATTAGAAGCCTGTTTAGATGATTAGGATTCTTACTTTAAAATAATACAGCAGATGCTCTGCTTGATTTTAATAACTTAATATTGGCCTTACCTGACAAAATTTACAACTACCTACATTTTCAGATAAATGATAGATCATAACTTTCATTAGTAATCATTGGATTTAATTTATCATCACTATTAAAGCCCACTGTCTTAACTTCTCTCTTTATCTAAATCTCACATCAGAAGTGGGATACGATAATTCTTTTCTTGTCGAAATACTAATACTTTTCAAATGCTTTCAGCAATCGTGGATACGGCTTCTACTCGAAGCGACAGGCTACCGCCTGTCGTCGGGGGCACTTGATGTTGGTGCCCGATGATCCCAAAGCGAGGGGCAACTCTGTTGTCAGTGGCACTTGGTGCTGGTGTGGCATCGCCGGTTGAAACGTCGCGTCGTTGAGCAAGCTAAGTACAATTTTGTGCGTTGTGTGTGAAGAAAAGTGTAAATTTAAAACCACGATTTTGTGGTATAGTTTATATGAAAAAAGTTTCTGTGAGGTGAATCAGTGAAGATTTTTAATTAGTTAGATAAACCACGTGTTGTGGTATAATTTATTTAGATAAGAATAAGTCTAGTTGGAGGTCAGATTAGCCGAACGGTTTTTGATAAAGTATATGTAAATGTGAAATCATTTAGAAAGTTATGATATACCGAAACAATAATACTAATCAAATCAGTAGGTTTGCTTTTGAGAAATTGCATCGTACTTACAACTCGAAACTTGAAGAAATTACCTTATTCTGATTTATGTAACTTAAACATAAACTATATTTATTTATTTATTTTGCTTCTTAAAATAACTCAACCATTTTTCTTCTCTTAAAACAACACAAAAGAGATGGTCCATTCAAGTAACTTTTATTATTTAGCTAAATTACTTTTTTTAGCAACGTAAGGCAGATTACCTGCTCAAGTTTTTTTTCTGTTTAGTAATGCTATCAGAACATTTTAATTTTATAAATACCTACGTTACGTGTTATCAATTTATTCTTGTTTTGAGTTGGTTTGATGTACATACACTACACTTGTTTATAAGACATAATCAACAAAAACATATTCTCTTCTACTCTAATTTTGGTCTGACGTCTAGCTATTCTAGTTTTTATGACAGTAACATTGACATTGAATCATTGAATATCGTTTTGTGAATGAAGCAATCTTATATTTTTTTATGTCGGTACTTTTGTTGCCGCTGTTCATTTAAGTTCACTGGCTGCATTTTTCTATTTTCCTATGTACTTCGGGAACGAAGTACTTATCAAGATGGCCGAATTGTAATAAAACATACTAATAATTTATGCTAAATGACAGAAGCAGAACAGAAAAAAAAAGAAAAAAAAAAAAGAAAAAAAAAATTTTTTTGGCATATGATACAAAATGTTAAGACTCCCAATGGGACAAAATGTTAAGACTCACTATGTGACAAATGTTAAGACTCCCAATGGGACAAAATGTTAAGACTCACTATGTGACAAAATGTTAAGACTCCCAATGGGACAAAATGTTAAGACTCACTATGTGACAAAATGTTAAGACTCCCAATGGGACAAAATGTTAAGACTCACTATGTGACAAATGTTAAGACTCCCAATGGGACAAAATGTTAAGACTCACTATGTGACAAAATGTTAAGACTCCCAATGGGACAAAATGTTAAGACTCACTATGTGACAAATGTTAAGACTCCCAATGGGACAAAATGTTAAGACTCACTATGTGACAAAATGTTAAGACTCCCAATGGGACAATTTTTTTTTTCTTTTCTTTCTGTTCTTACCTATGTACTTCGGGAGCGAAGTACTTGTCAGTATGGCCGTGTCATATCAGGATAAAATATATCCAAATTATTATGCTAAAATTGACCCAATCATAAACCTGGAGTCTACAATAAATATTTGTAGTAATAATTAAAACAGAATCGTTATCCCGCGACTGGATATCAACGTCAATGTTACCCAACCCGAAAGGTTATGATTTAGTAGTATCTTATATTCTTTATTGTTGTCCAATTTAATATCTAGGAATGTGACAATACGAAAAATAATATTATGTAAATTATCGATACATATGACTAATTATTTATTGTAAAGTAAATACTGACAACATACTAGGATTGACAGGATATGACTGGATTTAAAATACAGTTGTCTATAGAAATTATGTGAAATAATATGTAAATCATCAATAGATTATGGCATTAATTAATGTAGTAAAACAATAATAAGTCAACCGTCAATACATGTTGCAAATAATATTATTTAAGTAAATTAATAATAATGTCAACAATTTCAATGTTGGTATAATGGTACCTACCATTGTACCAACATAAATAATTATTAAAGATGTCATGTGACGGTGGCCTGTGGTTTGTTTACAATGGAGAGAGGATAAAAACGGGAAACACATCGATAAACGGGCCAGTCTCGTATAATAACTCCTTCTCGTGTTAACTACAGCCTTAGTCTAGTGAAGTGATGTGACTTCAGAGTAAACAAAGGCGACAGAGTTACTAAAGTTAAGTATTCTTATATTTTATTGTAATCACTTGCCTTATAAAGGTTTAGTTATTATAACCATGTACCAAATATGTTTAGATATTATGTTATGTATTATGGAATGTTGTAATGCTTTTAAAAGATGTGTGTTGTGGAGTTTCTTTGCCCATTTCTTCTCCACAACGAAACACCTTTGGAAACGGGTGGTAGATTCATTTTAATATGAAATAGACCTATGCTGAGAAATACAACAAAATACAGATAGGTCTATAAAGATTCAAGTATTAAAGATCTTTCAATAAATGATCAATTAGTATTGGTTTTACTTCTGTATTTATAACCTACCCTCTTTTGCTAATTAATTATTTTAGACATTGAGATAAAAGTAAACATTAGGTTGTTAGCTTCTAATTATTAGAAGCCTGTTTAGATGATTAGGATTCTTACTTTAAAATAATACAGCAGATGCTCTGCTTGATTTTAATAACTTAATATTGGCCTTACCTGACAAAATTTACAACTACCTACATTTTCAGATAAATGATAGATCATAACTTTCATTAGTAATCATTGGATTTAATTTATCATCACTATTAAAGCCCACTGTCTTAACTTCTCTCTTTATCTAAATCTCACACAGGCATAGTCAGGCCGCAACGGTAGACGTGCCTGCTTACTGCGTTCCCACAGTTGCCGCGAAAACCGACACCTGACGCGGCAGAAATCATGGGATTGCAAACATCGTACTGCGAGGACTGGACATACATCACAAGTAGATATAGAAGCCTTCACCACAAATCGGATAATTAAAAAAGCAATTTGGATAATTTTATATAATAGTTAGTATATAACATGCAAATTTCTAGAAATAAAATAGGCTAAGGAAATGCTGTTTCCATTCGCATCCCCTGCAGGCGCTCCTTATGTAACTGATTGCATAATATATTGATCAAAGCATCAAAACAACATCAAGTAAAACAATGTTATAATAATGTGCCATCATGTTCGAAATTGCTTATTTCCAGAAAGTGTGAATAGTTTATCATTTCGAAGTCCAACCACGTCGGATGCATAATCTGCGTGTGGTTTGTTCGGGAAATGAAAATTGTCGCTGCTCCGAGCATTTCAATTTGGACGGACAACACCTGCGTCCGTGTTTTTGTAACAAAGCTCCTCCTAGTAGGTTTTATCGACTATTATGAGTACAAACAAGGTTTCGTGGTTCTTATTATTCTTCTCCACCATTATCCAAATTGTTGCAATTTGTGTTTATCTGTGTAATCGTTTTGACATACCAATCTGCAGATGTCCTCTGTTGAAAATGACAAATATGATTTATTGTTCTTAAAACTGTTGAACATAGGTCTTCCCTAGTGAGCCACTGCCTGTCGAACGCCAAACGAACGTCAAAATTGGTCAAGCAAATGATCCTTTAAAACTAAAGATGACACACTTTCATATTTATAATTTAGAATAGCATGTGTAAACTAGACTAAAAATCCCCATTTCGTGGAGTAATTGGGTTGGATTTGAACTGACAACATTTTGGATTTCAGCCCGCCTCCTTATCTATTTTCGCGGCTTTTGCAATATCTTGTCGATGCAGGATCCGCGAGAGAGATACGTCACATTAATTATGCTCGGGATGCCAGTAAGATTTTATTATCAAACATAAAAAGTCAATACAATCACGTAAAATCTATATGCTCGAATATGTATGATATACGAATGTAGGAACCGTTATTTGGCTAATGTAATTTGCAGAGTATACCGCAAGGATTTATTATCGAAGGGTCGAATTCTCCTCGTACTTTGGAGTTGAGAATTAATTAATCCGGATTTACTGACATTCTAAACGTAAACGTGAGATAAACTGCTACACGCTAGTACGTTGATAGCTTTATGACGTAGGCATCCGCTAAGAAAGGAATTTTGATAATTCAACCACTAAGGGGGTAAAATAGGGGTTTAAAATTTGTGTAGTCTACGCAGACGAAGCCGCGAGCATAAGCTAGTATTCTATTAAAAAGGAAATAGGTATAATAACTTTGAATCAAGTAGGTACTTACTAAAGTTTAATTCAGCCAAATAAGTGTAGCCTTTGAGTACATTTGCACGTAATATCTCTACATCATTATTATTGCTACGAGGTTCCACATTATTTTCGCGTTTCCTTTGTGAGATTGCTTTAATGAGGATATAACTTTATTTATTGTGAACGAGATAGAAAGAGAGACTCAAAATTATACAACGAAATAAAATTAAATATCCAATGTATTTAAAAACGTACTTATGGCCTCTTACTTAATGAAAACCTGAATAAATATGAGGCGAACTACGAGTAAGTACCTACTAACTAAAGACAAGCTTTTGTAAATAGTTGTTTAAGTATATTGGCAAACACAAAGAGTAGTTAGCTAAATTGTTTGACTTAGCAACTGCTCATTGAGAAAATGGCTTTAAGTATTTAGGCTAAAGGTTTGAAAAGGATGACTTCTAGATAAACTGAGACTAACAACCTCAACCTATGTAGTAGGTACAGGCTATAAAAACATGTTTTTTAAAGGATTTCCTATAGGATAACATATCTTTAAATATTATGAGGGGTTATTAATTAACAACAAATTTTGTCTGGACAAAAAAACTCAAATTACTTGGTGACACGGATGCATCACAGTGCCACAGTCAAAGTCAAATCATTTATTCAAATTGGTCATGGTCCGTACAAAATGACTCCTCATCCTCACGCGCCATTTTAATTCTGTGGGTCAACTATTATGTGACCTTTAAAATAAGGACTGAAATCGTACTTTTGACATGAAATTTGACACAAAAAGTTAAAATGGCGCATGAGGAGTTAAATTTTACACATTAGGCATACCATTGTACACTTTTTGATTGCCATTGTTGAATTTGTAAGATGATGATGTACCTAATACCTATATAATGGTTCCTTTATATACATAACCTTTGAATACAAACTAAGTCACAATTACAAGTAGATAGGCAAATTATAGATCATAGATTAATTATTGGTCTCGCTCCGCTCTTTATAGATGTTATAATATTTGCAGTAGGTCTAGGTATCCTAGCTAACCAGCGCACAACGTTGTTGCTATTTTGAGAATAGTAGATACCTAATTAGAATGCACCATAATCCTCTTCGTCTCAGCAATTTGCGGTGGAGCATGAATTTAATTATGTAGCGATTAATCAAAACTGTCTTGCATCTCGTTATGGGACGGTATTGGCGTCTTCACTTCACTATAAAAGAGCAATAAATGATTTTTAAAATTTTAATGGTATTTGCAGTAGGTAATTTGCCATATATTTCTGGGGTTCTATAAAATTCAAATGCTGTTTTCAGAATATTTTACTTTTTAATAGAGTCAAAGTCAAATTATTTATTTAAAATAGTTACCTAACATTAGACACTTATTGAATTTGTAAGATAATGTAATGGTGATAATTATTACGTAAACTTAAAACTAAAACTACGCGGATTCGCGGGCGCCCACAACAAACTCAGCCGCGAGCTGTCTGTATGTTACCATTTTGCAGCTCAATTGATCTTGATGAAAATTACTGACAGCTTCCATTTTGAAGACCTTTTAACTCAAGAAAAACAAGATTGTAAAGTATTAAAATAATATTTTACTTACAAAATCAGAAGATTTTTATCCAATTAGCCATGATTCGAAGTGCATTAATTTAGAAAAGATCTTAATATTCGCCCCTAACTATTCCGAAAAGGTTCCTCACAAACCAAAATATTCAGCTAACATTTGGGAAAGTGCGGTGTTCTTATTAATTTAAGTTGTTTATTAAAATATTTATGCTATGAATTTTCTCCTAATATTAAGTTTTACTCATTAAAATGCTCGATTGAAGTAAATTATTTATCAATAGCGCATTGAAAATGCTCTCTCTCATCTCGAGCATTCAGAAGTATTTTGAAAGCTATAAGCGATTTTTCAATCGATGAGGATGAAGTACCCTCTCAGTTCGTATTCAAATTCCAATCTACACTAATAATATTATAAAGAGGAAAACTTTGTTTGTTTGTTTGTTTGTTTGTTTGTTTGTTTGTTTGTTTGTTTGTACTGAATAGGCTCAAAAACTACTGGACCGATTTTAAAAATTCTTTCACCATTCGAAAGCTACATTATCCACGAGTAACATAGGCTATATTTTATTTTGGAAAAAAATAGGGTTCCGTAAGATATTTGGGTTTTTCGGACACAAGGTGTAAAAAATCAACCAGAAAAGTTACTTATTTTGCGTACGCTGCCTAAACTATAAAAGATAGAACCATAAAATGTTCTAATTAATTGTAGATCTTATAAATATCTACAAAAAAGTCCGCGACACACTATACCCATCTATGTCGAGTGAGGCACAGCAACCATTTTTTTATTTAAAAATCTTGAATTTTTTTTGGACTACATTTAAACGCGTTTATTTTACTCATGCTATTAATCCTTATCAAAATAAATGATTTCATCACTAAGAACAGTTTATGGAGATAATATTTGGTCTTTGAATGATTAAAATTGGACGTTTGGTTTTGAAGTTATGGCGAAATTAAAATATTACGATTTCTGCTGCACGGCCCGTTGTCTACACTAATATTATAAAGAGGAAAACTTTGTTTGTTTGTTTGTTTGTTTGTTTGTTTGTTTGTTTGTTTGTTTGATTGTACTGAATAGGCTCAAAAACTACTGGACCGATTTTAAAAATTCTTTCACCATTCGAAAGCTACATTATCCACGAGTAACATAGGCTATATTTTATTTTTAAAAAAAATAGGGTTCCGTAAGATATTTGGGTTTTTCGGACACAAGGTGTAAAAAATCAACCAGAAAAGTTACTTATTTTGCGTACGCTGCCTAAACTATAAAAGATAGAACCATAAAATGTTCTAATTAATTGTAGATCTTATAAATATCTACAAAAAAGTCCGCGACACACTATACCCATCTATGTCGAGTGAGGCACAGCAACCATTTTTTTATTTAAAAATCTTGAATTTTTTTTGACTACATTTAAACGCGTTTATTTTACTCATGCTATTAATCCTTATCAAAATAAATGATTTCATCACTAAGAACAGTTTATGGAGATAATATTTGGTCTTTGAATGATTAAAATTGGACGTTTGGTTTTGAAGTTATGGCGAAATTAAAATATTACGATTTCTGCTGCACGGCCCGTTGCGAAGTGGGCGTCACCAAGGCGGGGGTGCGCGTGCGGGAGGGGAGTTTAGATCTATGAGTAATTCGGCAACAAATGAAGAAATACCTATGTATTTCAGGATTTTCGAAAATTCAACCCCCACCTTGATTTTCTAAATTCCACCCGAGCGAAGCCGGGGCGGGTCAGCTAGTATATTATATAAAGAGGTAATGTCGTTAAGTTTGTTTGTAGGGGGTAATCTTTAGAACTACTGAACCGATTTTAAAAATTCTTTCACCAGTAGAAAGCTACATTATTCCTGAGTGACATAGGCTATACGGGATCTTTAAAAACCTAAATCTACGCGGGCGAAGCCGCGGGGATCAGCTAGTATATTATAAAAATGAATCACTGAATTTGTTGCTGATCGCAAATCTCGAGAACAGCTGAATCGATTTCGCTAATTCTTTTTTCATAATATTCCTTGAAGTACGTGGATGGTTCTTACGGAGAGATTTTTTTTTTAAAATCCTGAAAAAGAATCGACTGTTAGGCGGTACGAAGTTCGCCGGGTCAGCTAGTCGAGATTGCAGTCGGGGTATGAGGCGGGGGGAGGCCCCGGAAATCCGCACGTCACCCACGCTCGCCCGAACCGGGTTAATGCGGGGGATGTGTGGGTGTGCGGGGCGTTACCTCCCCGATTGTCATTTCGAGCTGTCGCGTACCTACCTACGTACTATTCTTTAGTGATTTACAAGGAACCAAAAGCTTATGCATACTAATATTATAAATTACGAAAGTGACTGTCTATCTGTCTGTTTGTCAGTCTGCTAGCTTTTCACAGCCCAGCAGTATAACCGATTTTGATGAAATTAGGTAAAGAGTTAGCTTACATACCGGTGAAGGACATAGGCTACTTTTTCCCGGAAAATTAAACAGTTCCCACGGGATTTCAAAAACCTAAATCCACGCGGACGAAGTCGCGGGATCTAGTCTAAATATATAAAAGGAAAAGGTGACTGCCTGATCTATCAACGCACAGCTCAAACTACTGGATGGATCGGGCGACTGTATCGCTTCAAAAACTCACCATGGAAGATAAACATAAGATAGTTACATACTCAGAGAACATAAACATACGAGTAAAATAAAGGAATTCTTGTTACTATGTGAGTTATGTCCCCAACATTGTCACATATAAACTACGGAGTAAATGCCTGCATACGCGTGTGAGGCCTTTGTGTAGTTTCTGGTAAACCGCAAAGCGTAGGCTCCGTTTACTATTTAGGTTAACTTTACAAAACCTACCAGTAATTCAAGCATGCCAGTAATTTACTTAGGCCAGGCAATAAGCAATTTGTAAGTATTCATTGTTCGAGAATCAAACACTCAAACTCAACTCACACATCAAATCGAAGATCAAACATTTTAATAAACGTTTTATTAATTCACATGTTTTGAAAACTACCGTTCATCATCATCACGATCAACCCATCGCTGGCTCACTACAGAGAACGGGTCTCCTCTCAGCTTGAGAAGGGTTTAGCCATAGTCTACCACACTGGCCATGTGCGGATTGGTAGACTTCACACACCTTTGAGAATTTTATGGAGAGCTCTCAGGCATGTAGGTTTCCTCACTATGGTTTCCTTCACCGTTAAAGCAAGTGATATTTGATTACTTAAAACGTACATAACTCCGAAAAGTTAGAAGTTTGTACCCGGGATCGAATCCCCGACCTCCGATAAGAAGGTGGACGTCCTAAACACAAGGCTATCATAGCTTTTTTTATTGGATATAATTTCTCGGTAGAGAAAAATTATAATACTGCTTCAATTATCTAGTTTTTTAAAATTTTAATCGGAAAGATAACAGAATCAGCGCCACTATTTAATTTTTTTATAAATTTTTGATCTCGAGGTGGCTAACATTATTGTTTTTTTGCCATCTATCCACGCCCCTAATATGGCTTTTGTGTCTGTTTGATCAACCGTAGCTCATGAACGTTTTATTTATTAGGGCCGCTATATAGACATCAAAGCGGTATTGTGGATCCCCCAATCTCACAAATCAAATCATTTGTGATGTTCATCACGCATTCTCTTTGTTTTCTTTGTAGTCCACAATATAGCTGATATTACAGGTATATAATGTACTTAAACCTACGTAGTAGGTAAATGACATAAACTGAATACGTTTTCTAAGCTAAGCTAATAAGCTAAGTTGATTTCTAGTTCCATTGGAGTCATCTTATTATCATCCATCCTATAGAGTTAGAGATTTTCTAAATCTATTAAAAAAAATTAAAAAATATGCTGGGTTAATATTAGCCTTGCATTAATTAGTACCTACCTATTAACTAATGATATATGATTATAATAAATACACATCTAGGATTTATTTTATCATCATCATCAACTCATTACCGGCTCACTACTGAAAGCGGGTATCCTCTAAGAATGAGAAGGGTTTAGCCATAGGCCACCACGATGCCTAAGAGCACCACGCTGGCAGATTTCACACATCCTTAAGAACATTATGGAAAACTCTCAGACATGCAAGTTTCCTTATAACGTTTTTCTTCACCGTTAAAGCAAGCTATATTTCTTTGGAATTTTTTAATTGTACGAAAATTATTGTATTACTATTGAATTAAAAAATTATGAGTTCTGCAAAAACTCTGGCTCTCAATTTAACACGAGTCATTTCGTGTTAATATTATAGAAGGTCGATACCATAGAAATCTTAATAGTTATTAAACGATACTATGTTTTCGAATTGACTTTAGAATGTTTTTTGAAAACATTTTCGAAGTGGTTGGTATTTCATTGGTATGGTTTTAATAATAGATAGATGATTTTCGATTCGACTTTTTATTCACATAACAGACATGACATTATATACAAGACAGAGCAGAGAGACAAGTGACAGGTGACAAGACGTTGACATTTGACATTTGACATTAGGATATTACTACAGACTATAATATGCACAGATTAATAGAATGTACTTTAATATTATGTAACATCTCCCTTTTTTTTTAACAATTTTATTCTAAGACAACAAGACAGGATATTTTATAAAACACAAGTATATGCATAGTACAAGTACAACATAGTTCATATTTTAGAACACTACAAGAAAATCACTTATGACTATCCAGTTTATCGATAGTGTAAATGAACTGTCAAAACATTTTTTTGTCCACATCTATCCTTTGTGGACTGTCTCACCGAACCGTGATAGGAAAACCATATTTTGACATTGATGCTGTCATTAAATGATAGATGCAGTTGATTCGCAATCGGCCTGCTGGCTGCATGGTTTACGACCTTTGCCTTTCCCGATACATTGACAAACTACTACTAAAATTTGACACTTGTTTTTGAACCTTTACCTTTCCTGAAAAATAGTTGACATAAGTACTAACAAATAACAATTTCATTTTGTTTACATCTTTATAGGTATACTGACTGTGTTGTGTGCTGTGGAAAATGAAATTATGTGTGTACTGACTGTTTAATGATAAACTGACGGTTTCTCCTAAACTGTCCTAGGTCACTGTTTATTAGATAACTTCTAGGTTCAGGACCTATCTGGATAATAACTCCAGGAACCCATTTTTTGTGTTCAGGTTTGTGTTTAAATAAAATGTTATCACCTATATGCAATGGTTTAAGCATTTTTGTATGTTTATTATAATAAAATTTTGTGTATGACTTTTGTTTTTCATTTAATTTCTTTATTTTATTCATATCACAAAGCTTAGGTAGCAAGTTTTCTTTTCCAGTAGGAAGTACTGTACGCAGTTTTCTAGACATACACAGCTCTGCTGGTGAATATTGAGATTGTTTAGGGGTATTTCTGTACAACAGTAATGCTAAATACATATCAGATTTGTCAGTTTTACACTTAATTAACATATTTTTTATAGTTCCAATAGTCCTTTCAACTAAACCATTTGACCTACTTAAGTATGGGCTAGAAGTTATGTGTTCTATGTCCCATTCTTGAGTGAATAACTTAAACTCTTTGCTATTAAACGGTGATCCATTATCTGTTATTGCAATCCTGCAAATTCCATGACGGGCCAATATTGACTTTAAATGTGTAATTACTTGGCTAGCTGCATAGCCTGATGTTAACTTAGCAAGTTCTATATACTTTGAATAATAGTCAACTACCATTAAGTATTTAGTTCGTTCAAATTCAAAAATATCTATACCAATTTTGTACCATGGTATGTTTTCATACTCATGTTGCATAATTGGTTCTTTACTATTATTTCGACGGTAAGATAGACAAATATTACATTGACCTATATATTTTTCTATGTCATTTTGCATATTTGGCCAAAAGACTGTAGTTTTTGCTAGACGGATTGAGCTGTTGATACCTTGATGGGCAGAATGAATTAGTTTTAACATATACTCTCTCATTGACTCTGGGATTATAATGCAGTTAGATTTGAAGACAACGTTATCAATGACATATATTTGGTCTTTGAGACTATAATAAGATTTGACTGACTGACTAACTGAACGCTTATGTTCAGGCCATCCGTTGTGACAATATTGAATTATTTGACTTAATGTTTGATCTTGGACTGTAGACTCTTGAATTTCTTTTAATTTCTCTGGACTGACTGACAAATTAGACATTATTATATTGACATGTAAATCTATATCTTGGTCAACTTCTGACAAACAAGTTTCACTTAATGCTGCTCTAGACAAAGTATCTGCAATGTATAAGTAACGACCAGGTTTGTATATAACAGTTAAATCATAGGGCTGCAATCTAAGCATAATTCTTTGTAATCTTGGGGGAATATCATATAGAGCTTTTTTGAACAGAGTAATGAGAGGTTTGTGGTCTGTCTCCACTGTTATGTTATGTCCATATATGTATTGGTGGTACTTAGTACAACCAAAGAGGACAGCTAGTAGTTCTTTCTCGATCTGCGAGTAGGACTGTTGTATTTTACTTAAAGAAGCAGACGAATATGCAATGGGTTGCTTGTCATGGGATAACACTGCACCCATGGCATCCTTCGATGCGTCTACAGATAAAATTATTTCTTTTTTAGGATCATAGTATGTTAAGACAGGTGTTGAACAAATAACTTTTTTAATATTATTAAACTGAGACTCATGGTGCTCTGACCAATACCATTCAGTATTTTTTGATAAAAGTGCTCGCAAATGACTTATTTGCTGTGACAAATTTTTAATAAATGGACTAAGATAATTGACCATACCCAGGAATCTTTGAAGATCTGTTATATTTTTAGGACTTGGCATGTCACAAATAGCTTTTACTCTAGACTTATCGACTTGTACACCTTCTTTGCTAAATATATGGCCTAAATCCCACTTCACACAAATGTAACGTAGTGGAAGGCGCCTGGGCCTCAGCGCGTCTTCACTACCTACATTAAAATAGGGTTCGAACCTATATTCGAGGTTTTCCCTACTTTGTGGGGAGATTAGAAATTAAACATTGGTAACACGGACAATAACTATGTTTTATTCCCTTAACAACTAACGTACATATTCTATCCTTATCTGCTACCGCACCGGCTCTGAGGGAGCCGGGGAGATTTTCCCCTGGCAGCGGGCAACACTGCCAGGTTTGATGCGCGAGCTGTCAGCCGCCGTCGGCTGCTTACGCGGTACGCGGGGAGTGCGCGGAAGGCACCTACGAGGGGACGAGGGGGAGTGGCGGACGGTGATGCTACGCAAGCCTGGCTTCTGAAGCCGAGGTATGACTAGCACCCCCAGTGCCCACGAGAACTGTCTGGTATCGACCCACGATTAAGATCAGGCCGAGCGCCCCAGACAGTCACGAGTGGACTGCCTGTCTGTGGACGGGCTCAGCTATTTATAGCCGGCTGCAGGCAGGCAAGCCGGCGCGGTGACGGTGGTGTGCTAGGCACGCGCGGGGCGTACGCGCGGCGCGGGTAGCGGGGCAGTGAAGCTTCTCGAAGTTTCTCGCAGCGATGACGCGCGGCCCGTCCCGTTGGCCGCCTCGTTACGTCATCGTTGCATCCCCCGTCCACCTCTGGAGATTTTTACCTGTAAAAATCCCACTTCTGACACCATATTTCATTGGTATGGTTTTAATAATAGATAGATGATTTTCGATTCGACTTTTTATTCACATAACAGACATGACATTATATACAAGACAGAGCAGAGAGACAAGTGACAGGTGACAAGACGTTGACATTTGACATTTGACATTAGGATATTACTACAGACTATAATATGCACAGATTAATAGAATGTACTTTAATATTATGTAACAGTTGGTAGCTCAAAATTGGTAACGCCCACTGAGGTTTTAGGTTCTATCATTTGTATGGGATTACGTAACAGAGAGTGCTATACTAACTTCATTCCGTGGATAGGGTTCACTGCTAACATCACGTTTACTATTGTTTTCAACACCAAAATGGCAAAAAACAAGTCAGCAATCACAAGTCTAGCGTGTATTAATAGGAAATTCATCCTAGTTTATAACAAAATGAAATATTTGTGACGTCACAAAGTAGAAATACAATATTTTGAAATCTATCGAATAGTCTAATTTATTCGATTCCTACGGAGATAAAGTGAGCTCCTTGTTATCACTGTTTATATTAAGAACTTGTCGCCGCGCCACAGTTTTCTTCCCGAACAATTCCCAACTTCTTATAAAGACCCCGACCCTCAGTAATTTTCTTTGTAAAACTTAAGTAGAGAACACTTGGGAAAGTTTTGGGGCATTTTTACGGAATATCTTTTATTTTCTGAAATCTCTGAGGAAAATAAAATTTATGGCACCTTTTTTCCTTGTCGCTTTTGAAGTGTGTAATATAATATACCCACTGAATCTATTGTGCTTTTTACAAGCTTTTATGAAATATCAGGCAGATGATGCCCGTGACTTCATCCGCGTGGATTTAGGTTTTTTAAAAACCCCTTGGGAACTTGAATTTGACTTTGACCGTCCTTGACGTTTTTGCTTACTTGAGGTTGATAGTGAAGATTGGTGCCAGATGTAGAGGGTTGTGTTTTATAGAGCTGATCTTCGCTGACATATCAATAGAGCCGGCGGAAATGAACAGCTGTCTCACTGCTTGGCTTTTCTCTCCTGCCATCCGTCCAGAGACTCCATCTTAGCAAAGCGCTTCTGGTGTAGGGCAGCTTGGTCCGCAGCACCCGGCCCTCAGGCTTTGACTTCGAAGTTATCCCGACTTCTGGATTTTTTTGATGCTGAAGCTTCTTCAGAAGGTCTGCCAGGATTTTGGAGTTTTCCTGAAACGCTGGTCGTGCGAGGTCGTAAAAGGTCAGGTTGCTGTTGGCCTTCTGAGAGGCACATCGACTTCGATGCGTTTCAAGTCTGGAAGAATCAATGTACAATACACAACGTACGTGTAATAGGTGGTAAGCGAAAAGCTTAGTATTTTATAAAAATCATCACATTCTCAAAACTCAATTATATTAGATCACGTCTCGAGGGATATCAAAACTAAGCAATTTATATTGAACAGCCGCATTTAATAGATTTATCGAAGCCGCAATCTATAGGCCCTTGGCCTCCAGCGACCAAGTGATCTCTATTTAATATTTAGAACCAATTGTGATTTTTAGGGTTCCGTATCTCTAGAGAAGGAAAATAACCCTTATAAGGCACTTTGTTGTCTGTCTGACTCTCTGTTGTGTCTGCCAAGACCCGTCAAGGAAATCAAAACCTATAGGGTGCTGTCCGTAACTTATAAATTAGAATCATGAAATTTGGCAGGTAGGTTAGGTAGGTTAGCTATCTTATAGCACAAATAAAGGGTAAAAATTCGAAAACCGTGAACCGGTTACGTCACCAATAAAACATTAAAGTGTTACGACGAAAAAATCCCATCATAGATGGCGCTCTCCATCATTAGCTTGCAGTGTTGTACAGCTGTTGGAATGTGTTTTTTGTTGTACGATGGTACGGCACCCTTCATGTGCGAGTCCGACTTGACTTGACCGGTTTTTTAGGATTATCTGTAAATTCAAATATTATCAGATAGCACGAGAGGGTTTCATCAATTCAAAGAGGCCTTTTGGCGTAATGCCTTTCATATTTCTCCCGAAGCACTCTACGGGCGCCGTTCAAATAAATTACGACCATCAATAAAAATCTCAGCGAGAAATCCTACGACTTATTTAATTTATATTCCATCACAGCCGTATTTATCAAATATCGATGCTTCATAAAATATCGACATTGAATATTTAATTTTTTTGAAAGAAAATGTTACAATAAAACTTAAAGTAGGCTTATCTAATTACAGTGCATACGTGTAGAATGGTGCTTAGAATTCTGGCTGCATTTCCGCGCTAGGCGGCCAGGCTGATCCTATATAATTATTTTATTTTTACATTCATAATCCAGAATGTTAATAATAAATTAATACTCTCTTGCGATTCTTTATTCTAGCTAGTAGAATTTGATGTAATAAATACATACATAATATAAAACTTATGACCATTTGGAATAATGTACCAATCAAATGGTGAAAAAAAAATGGAATCGGAGTATTCCTCCGATCACCTTATACATCCAAACTCCTATAATATTAGTGTAGATTAGTGACCACGCGCAGCTTCGCTCCCACAGGAAATAAGAAAAATCTAGCCCCATTCCTTGACTCCTGTGCAAAATTTTAGCTTTCTAGGTCCAAGTGTTTGGGCTGGGCGTTGAATGTTGATGAGTCGGGACTTTTATTATTATATCTATACCATTATTATTTAGATTTATATTTCTATTATACATATACAATTTAATGTCAGTAAATTAATACCTGCCAGAAAATACTTAATTCCTCAATATTGTCTCTCCATTGAATAATAAAATTTTGCACATTTTCCATTTTCATATCGGATCGTGCTCCCTAATTCCCTGAACGCATAAATTTTAAAAAGGCGCCATTAAACAATGAGTTTCCCCGTAATGTATTCTACATTTTTATCAAGTTCGAAACTTTTAAGCGAGAAGAACAGGCATCTGGTGCTCTTAACTGCAAAGTACAAAGTTTATATTCTCTGAATTATTTAGTTACTCTGTCAATTTTAATTCGCTATTGCCGTTGAACGTCAAACAACAATTATTAATGTTTGAGATGCATTTTCAACTTTAAGTTTACACGTTCTCTTTTTTGTTGCAAATAAAAAAGACGTAGCTTTAAATCTCACATAAAAAATTGGTTACACAAAAACTATACATGCATAGCGCCAAAAATATAAAATGCCAAGATTGAAATGTTTGGAAATACTAAACCCAGAGTTTCGTAGTTTATGAAACAACATGACGTAATTTTTAATATTCGACTATTTAAATTTTAAGGGTATCTTTAATTTTAAGGACCTCTTAAATTATATGAGGCTCTTAAATTTTAAAGGTTTAAAATTTAAGACCTTAATATGTAGTTTTTAATTTAGTTCAGCTTTTTTTAATTAATTTTTACTATCAAAGTGACTTAGCAATTCGAATGCCATTCTGCAACTGGCATTCTGCGTACCGTTTTGCGTCATTTGACATTGTGCGTTTTTGGCGGTGTGATACATGTACAGTTAACCACAAAGCTAGGTTTGCACCCGTCCATAGTCGCTTGTACTTGCGGATGCAAACCTAGCTTTGTTGCTGGCTGCATCTACGGCGCGTGTCATTTATTCTTTAATTTAAAGGTATCTGATAAAAAAATAAAGCTTAGGCTCCGGACCGTGTAGTATATTTATTTAGTACCTACCATAATATTGAGCTAAGCTACCATAATATTGACCTAATCATTTAGATATCTGAATCGTATTCCAATATGCTATTGTATATCAATAATACGTGAAACCAATGGTATCTCCTCATTGCTAAATTACCTTTAGTAGGATTACCGTGCGGTCTGGAGCAAAAGCCTTATTGGCATATGTAATGGAGAGCGAGGATGAATGTGGCAAATGAAGCGAGAGCTAGACTTAATGTTAAATTTAGTACTATAGACGTATTTGCGTTTATGTGTGTTCAGGAGGATTGATATCTATACTAATTACTAGCTGACCCGGCGAACTTCGTACCGCCTAACAGTCGGTTCTTTATTTTTTTATTTTTTATAATACTTACAATTTTATAAATTTTTCGCTCCGTAAGAACCATCCTCGTACTTCAAGGAATATTATAAAAAAGAATTAGGGAAATCGGTTCAGCTGTTCTCGAGATTTGCGATCAGCAACACATTCAGCGATTCACTTTTATATATAGAGATTATTAAGAGCTAAAGTTTTTAAGTTTGTTTGTAGGAAGTAATCTCTGGAACTACTGAACCGATTTTGAAAAATCTTTCACCAGTAGACAGCTACATTATTCCAGAGTGACATAGGCTATGTTTCATTTTAAAAAAAATTGAGGTCCCTACGAAAATTGTAATAGCTACCCGTGCGAAGCAAGAGCAGTTCGTTAGTAGATAATAATAAGTGATTTTTTGGGTTTTAAACAACGAAGTAGGAAGTTGAAGTATGATAACTGTGTGGACCTAGTCGTTTAGACTGACTGGCGGAATTTTGTTGACACCGAATTCAGTCGATTCCGTAACAACAGGTACCTATCATTCATATAAGAGGAATTTATTCGTATTTTCAAACTATTTGACCACCAAAACCAGCTGCTCGATTGCAGTAGAATGACAGCTACAATGTGACGATCGCAATCACGTCAGATTAATTGATGCTGGCTCACTATTGGCTACAATGCATTGTTGCAACAAGAATCGCACAAATTCAGCCAATCAGTATAATTGAGATTGTAATAATGATTGATGCAGATTTTACGAAATCGACCTACAGATAAAGCAGTGGGAATCTTCTAGTCTCGTAAACGCGTGTATGTGTATCGTTTATCTCACGTTGCCATAAGGGAAGGCTGTAATCCGGATTAATTAATTCCCAACTTCGAAGTGCGCCAAGAATTTCAGTCGACCGATAGTAAATCCTCGTGGTTTGTATCTCCTGCAAAATGTAACAAATAATGATATAGGTAAAGTTACCTTAAAGCTATTTAGCAGTTACTCGTATCAACTTTCCATTACTGTCTTATTGTTGACCAAAAATTTTGTATAGAAGCAGGCGTTACTTTGCGGAAGTCTATGATATACAATGAACCAAAAGCTTGATTTGCTATAATCCGGTGAAATAGGTCGAATCCGTATGGTGCAACATGCAGCATGCGATGCACTACCCGCCCTCCCATTGCTAAACATGCAGGAAAAACCAGTCACCAGGCAAGCAACACGCACCACGTCCACGCAGCACCATAATAATCCCAAAACACACTCGACGCACGTTTCGCCCCGACACTGGAGCATCCTCAGGAGATGTAGACCTTACAATCCACAAATTGCGAATTTCACAATTGTCACGATTGTCACAATTGTGGATTTTATTAAGTACTTGTCAAAAAATCAATTTCATTGTATATAAATTAAAATCTTAACATTAGTTCAGTTTTTACATCTATTGGTCCTTCGAGCACTATTAAAATTAGCATCATCCCGAAATTGCCCAATGCGCCCAAAGAAGTTTTCACTTCAAGAATTTACTTTACTCGAAAAAACACTTTCGGTATTTACCTTAAACCTGCTAAGTACAAATCCATACGTACTAATATTATAAATGAGAAAGTATGTCTGTATGTCTTCCTGTTCACAACCCATCAGCTCAACCGATTTGGATGAAAGGTACAAAGATAGTTCGTCCTCGACGAACGAAAATCAGAGTAGGTGATAAGAGAGATGTTCAAAAACCTAAATCTATCCATCTTGATCATCCAATATCATCATAGAGTTATGTTTTACAAGAGAGTAAAACATAATTCTATGCTTTAGTTAGTGCTTAGTTGGATCGTGTTTTCTGCTCGTATGAGTACTAAAGTACGTGTAGAAAAGCGTAAAGGTAAAGCAAAATCTCCCAGTAGCTACATCTCAAGTAACTCCTAGTTTTGTCTGTTGTCTCAAGATACAGTCACTTCGCGTTCACTACATGCTTCAGACCTGTTGGGAAAGTTTTCAAAAGCAGCTCGACTTTGAAGAGATTGCAAAATATTTCTGTCCCAGCGGTGTCGTTTGCTTAACTTTTCTGACTAAGCTTAAAATCTTCAAGTTTTTGCCAAGGCTCTACTGAAGTTGGTACAGGCTTTATATTTTGTATTTGAAAATTGCGTCTTTTTGTATGAAGTTAAAGAACGAATGGTACGAATAGATTCATTACGTAATAATAGTCCGTACAAAATGAATTTCACGCGCAATTTTAACTCTATGGGTAAACTATCATATGAAAAGTACGATTCGCCTTCAAATAAGGACTAAAATAGTACTTTTGATATGAAATTTGACACATGAAGTGTGAAAATATGACGCTTTAAAAGTCATTTTTCACGTAATATTACACTTGCTTATATTATCGTTATCATCATCATCACTGTCTCTGGTAGGGACTTACACATGCCATGATCTTGCGCCGCCTGAATCCAGCGGCTCCCTATGACTTGTTTGATGTCGTCTGTCCACAAACAATGCCACGCAGACGTTGGCAGGTCTACCAACGCTTCGCTTACCGGTGCGAGGTTGCCGTTCTAGCACCTTAGGACCCCAACGTCTATAATATTATACTTATCGTATCGTCGTGTTATATGATACTTATTTGTAATTCAGTCGATTCTTTGAAATGAATTGTAGATCTCTGAAACTAAAAGAGTAGGTATGTCCCAATGGTGCCGTTTGTCTCTGAATTTTGAAGCGAAAATAAAACAAGAGGCTTGAAAAGTCTCGTCTCGTCTCTATTTACAACCGCTTATGAATAATTATAACGCGAATTAGTACTGTAAATTAACACAAACGACTGTTTTTTATGTTAAATGTTTGTTATGCTACTTCTGATTTACCTGTAGTTACATACTTTATATTTCATTATTTTTTCATCTCGACAACATTACTTACCATAGATTTCATTGTCATTGCACATTTGGGAAGAGACTGACTTCCATGACACGGGTTAACCTAGTTTGGGGGTTGAGGGTAATTTTAAACAAAATTGTATTTGGAACAAATAAAGATTTATTATTAGTATTTAGAGCGGTTTTTTAGTTTGATGATGAGTTAAACTTGGTGGCAAATGATGATACAAGTATAGTCTAAGACAAAGGCGAGATAACTTGGAAGTTGGAAGTAAACTTAGCCAATATCCAACCGGTACAAGAACAATGTAATATGCTTAGCGGTACGTCTTTGTCGGTTGGGTGGTAACTAGTCACTACCGAAGCTTCCACCAGACCACAGATACTCTAGAAATCATAAACCAAATTTCCCATTCCGAGAATCAAACCTGAGACAACTCAAAGACCATAGCACTCACCACTGGACTAACAAGGGAGGTCTTCAAAAATACTAAATCACTACCATTTCGCTAGTTAGAATTAAAACCATAACTTACGAGCCAATTGAACCAATCTTCAAATCGGCCATCATGAAAATTCGAACATAATCAACCAGTGAGTGAGATTCTCATAAATTCTGAGAGGCCTTTTTGCCAAAATGCTGTTCATATTTCTCTTCAAGCACATTGCGGGCGCCGATCAAATAAATTATAACCATCAATAAAATCTCGCTGAGAAGATCTTGCAGCTTTTTTAATTTACATTCCTTC
This sequence comes from Maniola hyperantus, assembly GCF_902806685.2. Classification (NCBI taxonomy): domain Eukaryota; kingdom Metazoa; phylum Arthropoda; class Insecta; order Lepidoptera; family Nymphalidae; genus Maniola; species Maniola hyperantus. Next base: position 8,338,678 of record NC_048550.1, read on the forward strand.
TGTTGAAGTGAAAATTTTATAGGCAAGTTATTTAGAAAATTCTTGTAATAAGTAGATGTAATAATAAGAGTTCATAAAAAACCGGCCAAGTGCGTGGCGGGCCACGCGCAGTGTAGGGTTCCGTAGTCACAATCCTCGAAAAACAGATAATATAGGTAACTCCTTAACTTGTGAACCCTACTTAGCCATGATAGTTTTCCTTTAAAATTGATTATATATACTACTACTGTGAATTTTTCCACGTTCCTATATACTACCATTTGGCTGATAGAGGGGAGGAGGGGGGGGGGACCTATTCAACGATACCCCACACTATGGGGTAGACGCGAAAAAAAATTCATCCCCACTTTCATGTAGGGGAGCTACCCTAAAAAAAATATTTATCACAATTTTATTTCACCACTTTGTTGGCGTGATTATTATACCCATGCCAAATTACAGATTTCTAGCACTAATCTCTGAGATTGACCGAGGATGGACGGACGGACAGACGGACATGGCGAAACTATAAGGGTTCCTTGTTTACTACGGAACCCTAAAAATAACATTTTGTCGTGTAATAATGCGCCACTTTATACTAACTTATTAAATTATTATGTTTAATAAGCTTACACGGTCGTTTCTATCTAAATATGAAATTAAATTTACTCAAGGGAATTTCTAATACCACGGCTAACAAGTTCGCTGAAACAATTTAACACAACCTTGCTCCAAGAAATTTAATTATTATTTAATTGATACTTACTTAACGTAGAAAAATAATAATAAGAAGATAGGTGGGTCAGTATTATTTCTATAATTACGTCTCTGATTTTTTTAAGCAAATAAGGGCCGTAGTGGTGACGGCCTAGTGGTTCCGGACATCCGCCACCTGATCAGAGGTCGGGGGTTTGAGCCCGGGCACGCACCTCTAACTTTTCAGAGTAAGTGTACGCGTGATTTCATCCACATAAATTAATATCCCATGGGAGTTCTTTGATTTGCGGGGATAAAAAGCTTTAAAAGAAAAAAAAATTCAAGCTACCTACATATATCTGTACCAAATTTCGTCAAAATCGGTTGAACAGATCGACCAATTAAATTACATGGGTGCATTTGTAAAACCTAAATATGATAGCCTATAATACAAAATAGCAATAGGTCTCTATTGCTTTTTTGTATATTAGGCTATCAAAAATTTGAGACTAAAAAAAATTGCGTACCTAAGAGTCGCAAGTCTAGGATCTGGTCTTTTAAAATCAGGATGTTTCTTGAAAATTGTGCAGATCGGATCTCTACATATTTTTTATTTATTTGATAAACATCTGACAGTTATTTTGAAAAAACTTTTTTTACTTTTTTATTTTTTACTACCTGTTTTGTTATTTTCATTTGGTAGGTATGATTGTACCATGCAAGTAGAGTATGCAGGTTCCAATCTCACTTTTATACTACGCGGGCTTTTTTAAAATCCGCCATTTACATAAATAGTCAGTCTTAGTCCACAGGGTATCTTTTCCGGGTTTCCCATTTCGAGTCTGAATGCGACGCGTCGGGTGTAGCAGACTATGTAATCAGAATTTGGCGGGAAAACGACTATGCCGTTCTTTTGATAGAACCGTAAAAGGTGCCCTTTTTGAACTTACGAGTATGTAAGTACCTACCTACCACCAATCCGTACCAGTAACTTTATAGGCAAAATTGTTTCCAGAAACCTATGAACAATCTGATCTTCTAATAAGACTTCCAATATTGGTTGGTAATTATCTCCAGTATCTACTAATTTAGAACGAGTTTATTTCTGCGTTATTAGTAAAATAATATGTCCAAAACAATAGTTGGGTTATATTAAAAACTTCATATACCTATATTTTTATTATTTTTATAGTGTTTTTAAATGTGTCTGTGTGTTTTGCCTACACTTCATGGAAATTTCTAAATAATTTAAATACATATGAAAATTAAATCATACATTATATGTACATTTAAATGTATATCAAACATTGCGGACCGGCAGAAATCGAACCCGCGTCTCCTGGGATCGCGCCCGACGCTCTTGACTACTAAGCTACGGTTCGCTTACTGCCAGTGACAAAATTTGTGATATGTAGGTATGTTCTTTACTGAAGCAACTGTACATGCCATCTAGTAGCAACACTGTGCAGCTATCGCATAATGGTGGTAATACCTACCACAATGACATTCTAATAAGCATGGACACATCGTGGCATACAACACAAGAGCCCAAACATGGCACACGTTTCTAAATTCACCCTATTTAGCTTCAACTGCTCCATTTATACATTCCCGCTAACATTCAAGTCCTGTAAACTAACCTCAGTGATTAAGCCGCAATGTAAATCGATTAAGCACTCGAAGCTGAATAAGGTGATTTTAGAAGCAAACTTGAACAAAAAATGGAATGGAGTACTGTAGCACTATTAATTTTTGTTATTTCTTTGAGAGATTTTTCGTTTTTGTAAATATGAAACTATTATACTATAATATCTATACTATATAACTATTATACTATATCTGCTCGTGCTGATTCTCTAACTGACTGACTGACTGACTGACTCATTTGATCACCTCTTCTGTAAAATTTTGTATGTTTTTTTTTACCGATTGTTTCGTGTAGAGGACAAAAAATGATTCGGAGGAAAAATATGGATAGAGCTGATGATTGAGGATTTCGGTGAGGAGCACGGCCAGGGTATTGAAGATAGGTGGAGGGTGCTCGAACAAATGTTACTCAGAACTTCATACAATTGACAGGGAGCTGAAAAATAAAACCAAATATAGATAAACAATATTACCTTCGAAGCATGTAATATGTTTTTCTTAACTGGGAAAACTTGCAAGTTTTTTATTCACTACAAGCTAGCCCTAGATTGCAATCACACCTGGTGGAAAGTGATGATACAGTCTACGATAGTAGCGGGCTAACTTGTAGGGGTGGGGTAAAATCCACACCCGTTATAGATGTTTCTATATGGAATCGTACCGGAACGTTAAATCGCTTGGCGGTAGAGTGGTAAGTAGCCACGGCCAAAGGCCTCCCACCAGCCGACCTAAACCAATTAAGAAAATCTCAATCGGCCCAGCCGGGAATCGAACCCGGGACCCTCGTCATACAAATCCACCGCGCTACCACTGCGCACCGGAGGTCGTCAAAAGATAATAAAATAAATGTGATACAATAATGGCCAATAGATTTTACATTGAACAAAAAAAAGCTACTCCACAGTTTTGTTTTTCCGACATTCGTGACGCGCCTTTCCATCTGTCTCTTTCCGATGTGCGTGAGAGAAAGGAATGGGAACATTGTAAATAATTTTAGATATTTCTAGTGTTTTCAATGGTTTTACTAAGTATTTTACACTTTTTCGCATGTTATCTTACGTAAATAAAATTAACTTACCGGTGGTAAGTCACACCATCTCTTTTCTGCGTCGTTAACGTATTATTTCGGCACTTTTTGATCGCGCATTTAGGCATCTTGACAGCTTTGCAGTCAACATGCGACTAATGAAGAAAGTGTGCTTACACCGAGTATAAGCACACTTACTTGGTCCCTTGTTATGCGCGCCAGTGCGATGTCCTTGCTTATTAGAATGTCATTGACCGACCAACATAAAAATAAATCGAGTCAAATTAAGAAAGATGCAAGAAAGAATTTTAAATAAGAGCAAGAGCTGCTGAGTTTCTTGCCGGCTCTCAGTATAGTCTGCTTTTTGAAAAGGGAGTAGTTTAAAATTTTACTGACCTTCATAAAATACAAAAATTCATTTCATTTCGCTTCAGTCGATGGTGTTTGTATACAAGATAGCAAAAAATTGGAATTCAAATGATTAAAAAATAAATTACATATTATTTCTTAGAAAAGTTTTTTAAGCAATCCATTTCTGAAGGTATACAAAATATTCTCAGAGCGCTGTCATTTCCCAAACTTTTCGGAGGGAGCTTAAAGTCTTTAAGTTTTTGTTGGGGCCCTTGTTAAGTTTGTACAAGCTTCGTATTTAAGAAGTTTGTGTTCCTTTTAATATTAAATTTTATAACTATTGAGTATAAGGTATATTATATACATAAAATATGCCATTATTTTAAATGATTAACATTTTTTGTCGCCACTTACGATTTGTATTAGTATGATTTCATTATCGACAGTATTTTGTGTAATGAATGATTTAATAGAAGAATCCCTTACGTTTACTTACCTACTTATGTCATGACTCATGACGACGCATCATGGGATCAAGTGCAAGATGGGATGGGATGGGTGTAAGAACCTTTAAGTTACCGAATACCTAAATTAGTTTAAGTGCCCAATTATCAAGCATGATTTGAGAAGTAGTTTCGAGTAAATTGAAATATACACAATGTGCTTAAAAAAAGTAGGCAGATTTTCAAAATACTGCACAAAATTTTATTCCACGGAAAGATATGAACTTAAATGCGAGAATATAGGTACCTATTTTAAGTTTAACGAAATTTAAAAAAGCAAATTTCCTAAAGTAACACGCACTATCTATGTACTTGTCCCATGGGGAATGATTTATTCACGAATGAAGAAACAGACGAACGTTTTTAACGCGTCGCTTTTTATTTTGTTTATTTAATAATTCCTCAATATAAATTGTTATTAAATTATTAGTAACAATGGGAATCAACCGGAAATCCCGAAAATTATTTTTATGTTAGCGGATCCGTTGACGTATTAAAATACAATCAGCCATAATATGACATATCTAATATTATTATAGTGACAGTAGGTACTAACTTCTATAGTCAAAATCTGACAAAAATTGGTTTTAGGATGAATGCTGAACAGTCAAATTGATTATTCTTAAAATATTATTGATAGTCATCTTAAAACGGCTTTGTCTTTTAACAAATCTTAATTTGTAATATGTTTATTCAGCTGACTCTGTATTCAACAAAGAAGAGTAGCTTGTCTGTATTAAGTTTAAAATTAACTTTGTAAAATTATGCTTTAACAGTTTGAAAGCATAAATAATACGTAAGTATATTCAGCCAAACATACATAAAGGTGCACGGTCATGTAAAACCGCAGGGCGATTGTCTAAAACCTGCATCAATCATTATTACAATCTCAATTGTTCTGATTGGCTGAATTTGTGCGAATCATGTTGCAACAATGCATTGTAGCTAATAGTGAGCAAGCGTTAACCAATTAGAGATGATTGCGATCGTGACATTGTAGCTGTCATTCTCCCGCAATCGCGCAGCCGGTCTTTTAGAAGTTTTAGAAGTGAAATTATTAGGTACGATTTGACAGAAATTTCACGGATGTGGAGTAGGTATCATAAGCTGTTTAATATAAAAAGTTAGCGTTTAAATCGCTAGTCTACGCGCTATCAGATGTAAGAAAACAAAGAACTCCCAGTAATGCATGCGCCGCCACGGGACTACGGAAACATTAGAGATGTTCCAAGCTATCTTGTCATACGAGTTTCTTTGCTCGACTCTTATTTACGAAGACAATGCATAAGATACTAGAATATATTTTCTATTTCACTGACATATTCATTAAATTACTTATAACGCGAACGCGTTCAGGGTGATGTTTGGGCTCCCCCAACACTGTAGTGCATCGGGTATGTTTGCGTATGCGCAGACGGAAAAAAAGGGAGTCGTATGGCTGATGCGCTGGGTGAGGGCACAGTGGGAGCAGCTGCTGCAGCACCACCAACGCCATACCGAGGATTGTACGTGAAAAGCCCTGAATGCCTCATGACATACAGACACACTGTCATGGTTATGTAGTTAGTGCCTCAGTATAACGACAAGTACTTGTTAATTAAATTAATGTATTTTTTGTTTTTAGTTTAATAAGTAGGTGCTAACTATTGAAATAATAATATAAGTAGAAATTTTGTACGAAAACTATATGGGCCAAAATCTGAAATAAACAATTTTTATCTGTCAAAAATTGGCCGATTTTAAGAAAATTAAGCATATAGTAATTAGTTCCTGTGAATCATATTTCAATCATAATCAAATGACGCCTGCTTCTATTCAATATGAAGCAAGTTTGTTTTGGATCCATCGAATATGATATGATTTACTTTTAGTTAATTATGGAAAGAGAAGATGTACCTAAACGGAATACATCATAATGTTTGTAGTCGTTGTAATCGTTAGCCGTTGAATTATGTATAGATCGTAATTTTGGGAAACGAACGTTTATTTAGGATATTTTCATGAGAGCTAACATTTTAGAGTTATGTTAATCACAAGTTAATTACAATAAAAATAACTTTTAGTATAAATTTTCGAGCATGTACGAGTATTACTAAGACAAGTAGGTACTTGGTCGCATTATATATTTACACTTTAAAAGTATCTTTGATTTATCTTTAGATACAAATCTTAGTAATGTTAAAAATATTACTATGTACGGTCGGCCTCAGAATTCGAGTAGCAATTCCGCAAAACTATTGCATCTAAAACCAGTCACACAAACACTCAGATGTGCGCACAACCGTGCCGTGCAGTGCAAGTGATTTGATCATAAGGTGCTAAACGAGTTTTGGCCTTTGACCTTATTATAAATGCGAAAGTGTGTTTCTTTGTTGTTTTATTGGTTTGTTGGTTTGTCCTTCAATCGCGTCGCACGGTACAACGGATTGACCTGGGTTTTTGCATGGGTATAGATAAAGACCTGAGAGTGATATAGGCTACTTTTATCCCGGAAAATCAAAGTTTCCAAGGGATTTTTAAAAAACCTAATTCCACGCGGACGAAGTCGCTGGAATTAGCTAGTATAATATATTTTCTTGCAACTTTATTCGCGTAATGTACTATGCTTATTGCTCTCGGGAATAATGAAGCTATTTAACAGTGAAAGTTTTTTCAGAATCAGATCATTAGTTCCGGATAACTTTGTTTTATAATTTTCAACTGAAAAGACGTGTTGTAAAGTTTGCGTGTTCTCTTACACGGCCATCTCAATGCTACCCTCTATTTGTCCATGAATACAGAGGATCTATAGTCCCGTAGGAAGTCCAACTTGCTTGTTTATTATGCACAGGTGTACCCTAGGATGTTTACGCCAGATGCTCCGTGGTATAAAGTACATAACTCATAGGCGACATGAGACCTATACAACAGTTGCCGAAACAGTAAATGCGGAACTAGTAGTAACTCGTGCAAAGAATGATGTTCAAAATAGCCGCAAATCCAACATGATAGAAATGTATCTCAAATGAGCCGATCACTTCTTAGTACTTTATTGCATACTAGCCTAGATGATGCGTGCGACTTGATCCGCGTGGTTATAGGTTTTTTAAAAATCACGCGGGAACTTTTCCGGGATAAAATGTAGCGTATGTGTTTAGTCAGGGTGGCTAGGTATAAGGTTTATACTTAAATTCCAAATTTCAGACAATTCGCTTCATTGTGACATATAGATTTCATCCAAAATTTGTTCAAGAAAAAAGTGATTAACTTATCGAACCCTAAGAAATATTAACTTGTATTAACACAGCAGATAAGCGATGCATTGTAAATTAATGATCTTTTTGAAAAGTTGCGATAAATAAAATAAATGCAATGCAGATAAGTAAGTACAACTTACAAGAGTTATTGATATAACATCAAGCGAGTCGCAGGAAGTATTGGATAAGCGGTACTAATGTATCGCGGCCCATTCGTGGGTGAGTTATGAAAATCACTACAAGACTTTACAAGGTATGTTCAACTGTGGGAGTTCATTGGCTTAGACAAAGACGATTAAAAACTGGATTAACTTCAATGAAGATAATGTCATCATCATGATCAACCCATCGCCGGCTCACTACAGAGAACGTGTCTGCTCTCAGAGTGAGAAGGGTTTTGGCCATAGTCTACCACGCTGGCCATGTGCGGATTGGTAGACTTCACACACCTTTGAAAACATTATGGAGAACTCTCAGGCATGCATGTTTCCTCACGATGTTTTCCTTCACCGTTAAAGCAAGTGATATTTAATTAATTAAAACGCACATAACTCCGAAAAGTCAGAGGTGCGTGCCGGGGATCTAACCCCCGACCTCCGATTAGAAGGCGGACGTCCTAACCACTAGGCTATCACAGCTTCAAGATAATGTAGCTTATCAAAAAAACAGACATTTTCTTAGGATTTCTGTCGCACCGCTGTTTCCGTATATTGTTTTATTTTCCATCTGTTACAAAACCCATTTCTCGTTGATACGTCGCAATCTCCAAAGCTGGAACACCTATTCCGTCCACATTATTATCCGTTAAACGCCTCGCTGGATTCTTTTCCCAGGGGGTTCATCTTTCTCGCTTTGAAAAATGAAACATGATATTATATTCTATTTAGGTACGTTTCCGAGTTTCGATATACCAATCCATACTGGAAGTATGTCTGTCTATCTGCTAGCTTTTCACGGCCCATCCATTCAACCGATTTTGACGAAATTTGGTACAGAGATAGCCTGTATCCCGGGTACGACATAAGCTACTTTTATCCCAGAAAATAAAAAGTTCCCACGGGATTTTTACAACCTAAAACAGTAACTGGACCATTTCTGAATATTTTGCTGGTCGATTACACTAAAACGATATAGCATTGTTACTATATCAACTGTTGCGATTGACTGAATTTGTGGTATTTTTGCCGCAACAATACTTTAACATATTTTAACCAATAGCGAGAGAGTGTTAGCCAATCAGGGGTGAGTCAATTATGACCCTTACTTCATGTAAAATACTAAAATCCTTTGATCTTTTATCGTTTTGTATTTTATGTCTTTTTTCTTGTACCTTTATTTGTATTTAAATTTATTATTAATCATCTAGTTAGTGTAAGTGGCACTGCCGTTCTCATTAGATATAAAATAAATAAATATATATTCAATAATGTTGAAGATATAATTTAGATATTGTCAGCACACAGTTTTGGTTCAAGACAAATTAGGTTCCAGGAGAATCTAGTTTGTGTACAAACAAGACTTCTAAATGAGTACAGAGAGAGATACGTTGCTAGAGGCGTTGTTTGCTCTTAATTAGCAACTACTGCAGCAAGCACAAGAGCTTTTGGTTCTAAAGATTGTTTAAACTGTACTTGACAATCTAATTTAGAAAATAGATTAGAAAAATTCATTATTTAGTTGCAATTTTGCTTTGTTATTGTTAACATTTTGCTCAACATTAATGTAATTTTCGAAATTCAAGAATCTAATTAAGTAATTATGTGTTCATTATCCATTATCCCCGATATCGATCGAGTGATTTTTTTTAAATCTTCTATTAGTTGGAATAAAAAAAAACTTACTCGTAAATGTAAAATCTTAAGCTTCCACGTCCAATAGTATACGTTGAAATGTAGGTGCTTAAGTAATTTTTAAGGTTCCGTACCTCAAAAGTCAAAACGGAACCCTTATAGAATCACTTTGTTGTCTGCCAGTCTGTCTGCCTGCCTAAAGGGTACTTCCTGTTGACCTAGAATCATGAAATTTGGCAGGTTGGTAGGTCTTATAGCATATATAAGGGGAAAAATCCGAATACCGTGAATTTGTGACTAGCTTATGCCCGCGACTTCGTCCACGTGGACTACACAAACTTCAAACCCCTGTTTCATCCCCTTAGGGGTTGATTTTTGAAAATCCTTTCTTAGCGGATGCCTACGTCATAATAGCTATCTGCATGCCAAATTTCAGCCCGATCCGTCCAGTAGTTTGAGCTGTGCGTTGATAGATCAGTCAGTCAGTCAGTCAGTCATTCAGTCAGTCAGTCAGTCAGCCAATCACCTTTTCCTTTTATATATATATATATATATATATATAGATTAGTCCAATTCTGCTTAATATATTATTTTAATTTTCCAATTCGATTCAGCACCCAGACGTGAAAATATATGGAAATTCCAATCTCACTTTCACCTTTTGTACAGTCCGAATTTGCATAAAGACCCAGTCGCGGTCCTTAGGGCCTCTTTTTCCGGTTTCCAATTCTGTGTCTGCATTCAACGTAGTAGGAAAACGCTGTAGTTGGTATTGGGTATAGTACTCTTTTTAATTTATTTATTTTTCGTAGACCTGCCTACGAAGTTTGAAAGAATATTCACTTAGTCCCTTTTTAAAATGTGAGAGTGTACATTAAGTGTACATGTTCTCTTGTTTGATAAGATCTTTTATTCTTTTTAGAATTAATTAGGTACCTTTTAATTTAAAAACTAATCTTTAAAATATCATTTAGGTCATTTAGAATTTCAAATTATGAAAGTGAGCTAGCTTATAGCTATTTATTTTTATTTTTCTTTTTTTCTTTTCTTACCTAGAATAAAGCTTAAAATCGTTCAAACATAACTTTAGTTACAATATACGAGTATTGCGTAATGTTTCGCTTTTTATACTTTCGTGCTTTGTAATCCCAAAAGTTAAGGAAAACTGACAGCTCACTTAACACGATTTGATACGATCTAATGTTATGAAAACATTGTTTCTATTAATTTTATGTTCGTTTAATCTTTGACGGTATACAAAGATAAGTGGTCCCAATACGCCTGTTAACAAAGAAGTAAAATATACAATTCAAAAAATTTGATGAACTAATTGCATTCAGAATTCATAATTCATAATTTCATAATTCATAATTTTTTATTGCAAAAAATACACGTAAATACACATTAAAACCTGGGAGGAACGATAGAGGTCTCAAAGTCTCAAGGTGGTAGAAAGGCGACTTCGCACTAATAAGCACAGAGAGAAAAGACAATTTGCTCAGCGGGCAAAACTGTTATAACTATTTAGGTAGGTTATACGAATTATGTATTTTATTTTCGGCGATGATTGCTTTTGGCGGAGATGAAGGAATAAATAAAACTTGTACTGATTACTTTGGAGCCACGGGCTGCCATTAGTTCGTTCATAAGCGGAAGTGGGTCAAGCCTCCTTATTTATTAGGCTGAGCGCAGGTGAGGATTAGTGTGTTTTACGTTGCCCCAGGCATTTTATAACAAATTGCCGCCGTGAGAACCATACGACAAGCAACACTGTTAGCGGGAAATACCTGAGTAGCAAAGGAAATTTCGGGAAAAGAAATATTGGTTCGTATTTTGCCCGTGACAATTAGAAGAGGCATGCGTTGTAGCTATTTCGAAATTACTATATTTTATGGGCAGTGCTGCAAACCATAAGAGTGTACCGAGTGATAAGTAGGTAAGAATACAAGCAGAATTTTCGGCTCCAACAACAGCTCAAGCACAATACGGTATTTGACAACTAGTGAAATCAGAGCATTTTGTCAAACATCAAAACGATATCTGCAGATTGCAGATGGGGTTGATTGCTAATTTCGGCCGTAACGTAAATGATTTGAAATTTTTTATAGACAAAATTTTAAAAATCAGACAATAGAAATGCCGTGAAGTATGTATTCAGCCATATAGACTGTATTTTTTCACAATATAGCTATTTTATTTCTCGTTCAAAGTCTACTTCATTAATTTTTATCGAGCAAGAGAAGTCCTCTGTAGGTCAGCGACGGCAGATTGCAATGAATGTGGATCATTGATTTCCCGAGGGTATTGTCAAACCAGACGTGCCTTATTTAAATACTAAAGCCATGGAAGCAAATTGACTATTTTAACTCAACCACTTCCCCTTCAAAACATAAAAAATGGAAACTAATTCTCTTTTCAAAATTATTTCGCCGCCAAGTTTTGTGGCTTTGCTTTCATCCTTCGTATGATACTATTAATGTCAGCCCCATAGAAATACAATTGGGTATTTGACTACATCAAAAATAAATTATTTCTCAGTGATTATTAAATAGAGGGTCTTCCAAAATACGTAAAATCCACGTCCTTTGTTGGTTTTAAGTGTAATAACCCTTTTAAATTATCGATTAAACTAAAAAAAGCACGTCAAATGATTGTGACGTCACACACCGGCATTTCATAGAATATCGCATACTAAACGCGTTACTAAACGCGTCGCGTAATACGCGTTTGATAAAAAGTTACTAATTTGACTAGTTGAGGTAAGTGCTTCAAATGCGGCCCGAAAAATATCAGCCAATAAGCTTATTTCGAACTAGCTTATGCTCGCGACTTCGTTCGCATTTTCTTCACAAATTTCAAAAACCTATTTCACCCTCTTAGGGGTTGAATTTTTAAAAATCCTTTCCTAGCGGATGCCTACGTCATAATAACTCATGCATGTTTTTCCAAATTTCAGCCCGATCCGTCCAGTAGTTTGAGCTGTGCGTTGATAGATCAGTCAGTCAGTCAGACAGTCAGACAGTCAGTCAATCAGTCAGTCAGTCACCTTTTCCTTATATATATTTCAGTTATTCAAATTAGCCCAAAGATATTGTAAAACTCCAGATATGCTAAGTTTACAACTTGTAGGTATTTTTAAATGTGAAGACTAATTCGTACGCTTTTAAATAAAACACATGCGCTTAGCGACACATAACGTAGATATTGGCGCAAGGTTTACGCACCCTTTGACATATTCGAGAGTGCCTCAAGAATTGAGCTTACGTTTATTATAAGTCACAGTGGTCACACCAGATAATAGGTATCTATAACTCATGTTATTATGGCATGTTTATATCCAGCTATAGGTTGACCTTTTAGTTTAAGTTTGTTACACGTGTACCTGTGAGTATGCAAAATCAACTTATTGTATTACGTACACCTTTATTAATGAAGACGGTTAAATTCGGGTCCTTAGCAAAATATCCTGAGCAAACGTAATATGACCCTAAACAATTTGCATTATTATTCAGGAAGCAATACAAATTTAAACAATAACCGGGGTATACCAACTGAGAATTTAAATCCAGCGCAAGGTAGTCTTGTATATTATAACAGGCAGTATGTAAAGGTAAAGGATATGCAAGTGCCCTAGGTACCTAATTAATCTTCCAATCCAATCCATCAGCCTGTTTGCGTCCACTGCTGGACATAGGCCTTTCCAAGAGCGCGCCAAATTGGCGGTGCTCATTAGAAGTAGTGCCCATACTGACCACGCTGGGCAGGCGGGTTGGTGAGCGCAGGGCTGTAGGCTATTTCGCACCAGTGACGCTGCTGCCCGTCTCTGGTCTGTATTATTTAAAGCCAAGCCATATGGAATGGTTATCCCGCCATTCTTCGGTCGTCATATCCTCGTCCGCTGATCTGCAGGGGGCACCACGTGCAGGTGAGGTTGACATTTGGGGTGCTAAGATGTTAGCGCACCCCCTTACCCCCCTTAATTAATCTTACTAGTAATATAATTACGCTACAATGACTGAAACAATTTGGCTGGGCATGGAGATAGCTGATACACATAGGCTACTTTTTATCCCGGGAAACCATGGAGCTCCCGCGGGATTTTTGAAAACCTATATCCACGCGGATGAATTCACGAGCATCATCTAGTGTTAAATATAACGAGTTTTATTTTATTTCTAACCTTTTCTTATTTAAGTAAAATACTTTCCGGATAGGTATACCTATTTAATTTTATTTGTGAAATTGTACAAGAATATATTATATATTTTGCGGTGCAAACTTTTTTATGGGCTTACAAAAATAAATCCATCTTGAAAAAGACAAAGGACAAAACGTCAGAAAAGCCGTGGTCTAATAAAAAGTTTCCCGACAACCAAGTGGAGATACTGGTATCTACTTTGTTATTTACGTTTCTGCCCTCACTATAATCCCTTTCTTTTTCACTGCTAAAGAAGGTAAAGCCTTTCTTATCAGTATCACAGTCCAAAGTTTTACTTTAGTTTCTGGTTTCATTACACGTAAGCCTATCTAATGCTTACTGTAGACGTGACACAATCTTAGGGATTTCAGGAAAGTATTAGACAAGTTCTTTTTTAAGCCGGCGACCAAAAAGGGGTGCATACATTTGGGACAGCTGTGTATAGAGGGTGCTATGGCCCATTTGCTACTGCGATTTTGATCTGACGATTCAGTTGTAGCTTGGGTTAATAGAGTTGGTAATGGATAATGTGGCACCTACTTCGATTATTAATTTTAAATCACTATTTTTTATTATCACTATTCATTATTTGCCATTCCGCACTTGACCAGCGTGGTAGACTATGGCCAAATCCTTCCTCATTCTGAGAGAAAATCCGTGCTCTGTAGTGAGCTGGCGATGGGGTTGATCATTATGCTTCACTATTTACATGAAAGTAATCAAATGCAGGCTGATAGGTGTATCTAGATAATTATTATTATTACTTAACCCGCAAGTTCGCAAGAATACAAATTCATGCAATATAATAAATACAGTTGTGGCTTATACCATAGGGCTTGATTATTTTTGTTTTCGTTTTCTTGTTCTATTCAAGAATATGGTGAAGGATACAAATCGAGAGAAAAGAAATATAAATATTTACTGTACAGGTGATATAAAACCGCTCGAGGATATTGGGGGGATAAATTGATTGTGCAGGGTCGGTTTTCCATTTAGATATGGAAATTTCCGGGATTGTGTGCGAAAATACGTTGATTTTATCTCTTTGAACAAATCTATATCTATAAGTTTTCTCGAGAGTTTCATTTAGCCGGTACGGAAATTCAAGAAAATGCGGATTTTTAAATTATTATCAAAGTTTTTTTCAATGGTATCCCGATATACTTACGTATTTGTTTGATATTTTCATAACACATGGTATGGTCCATGTCATATCATAGAGAGAGAGCCAGCGCATGCCAGACCTTCCTTATTTTATAAAAGCTGAAATTTTATCTGCGTATTGTCCCCAAACTTGACCTTTACCATTAATTTATGTCATTTTGATCATCAACAGCTGTCCATTTACTTGATTAATTTCCGCCATTGCGACTATCCCGTTATCTAATGCAAGTGTGTAAACCGGATAGTATGAGCCCGTAATTAACGTTGTCACAATGCGGACGTATCACGACAATAAACCTGGATGCCATTATTACAGTGACTGATAATGTCAATGTTGATGAATTGTGAATTCGATCATCCGACCTTTAAGGTCTGCACCAACGAGCACCGCAACAGCACTACTCAATTTTGGTTTTAGATTATTACGTAGATACAGCAAAAGGCACCGACCTGGCTTTAAAAACTAACCCTCTAACAAATAAACCTGAAATAGCGGTGGAATAGTTATACTCTGTTTTGTCTTTCTCTGTCATCAGTAATTTGACATTTGAAGGAAAAAGACAAAACAGAGTATAACTATTCCACCGCTATTCCAGGTTTATTTGTTAGAGGGTATAGGTTTAGAGTCGGGTTTTAAATTCAATGTCACTTCAATGTCTTTGCAACACCCTAATGAATCGGAAAAAAACTTTGGATTTATTAATGAAATCACGGCCTAGCAGGGGTGGCCCGCCTTCTTTTACCACATAAACATCTATCAAATATACCTTAATCCTAAAATATTTTTAATTAAGTACCTACCTATGTCTTTTAGTGGAAATGTAGCTTGTAATGGAGTAACCGCGTTTCTTTGAAACTCCCCAAAAACCTATAAATAACAAGCACGTGGCTAGTGCTAAGTTGCGAATAAAATGTATAGGTAATTATATTTCTTATGGAGTACGTAACCAGCGATATTTAATTACTTCAAACGCAGGTAACTCCGTAAAGTTAGACGTGCGTGCCCGGGATTGAACCCCCGACCTCCACCGACCAAGAATTAGGCTTTCACCACTAACTAGATTTCAAGTAATTAAATATCACTTGCTTTAACGGTGAACGAATACATCGTGAGAAAACCGAGTTCCCCATAATGTTCTAAAAGGTGTGTGAAGTGTGCCAATCCGCACATGGCAAGTGTGGTAGTCTATGGCCAAAACCCTTCTCACTCTGAGAGGAGACCCGTGCTCGGTAGTGAGCTGGCGATGGTTTGATCATGATGAACTAGCGATATGAATGTTCCACTAAACGTGCTTCATAGTAACAACGAATTCCAACGAATACCGGTGTACGCACCTGTCAATCGTCATCCGTTTTTAGACGCTTTATATGTATTTTGGGGTAGTTTAGTTTTCCATTTTTTATACAATGAATTATTGAAGCTAAGGTGTAAATCATGAAAATAAAATATGTAAACCAAAACTACTATTTAGTTTGAATTAAATTAAAATGAATAGACTGAAGATATATTTTCTTAATCAGACGACGCTAGAAGTTTGTTTCTACATCTTCTTGGAGTGTCAAAATGAGCTGAACTAAGCTTGTTTATTTTACCACCAAGATGTTTATATGAAACTTTGTGAATACGCCGCCTAGGAGACGTTACTCTTAGTAGGACTTGAAACATCTCGATAACTTTGGTAAATTTCGAAGATCGAAACATATGAAAGTCAGCGTAAAATAGATCTATTGTCGTACCTACTCCTAGCACAAGCTTTAAGCTTAGTTGGAGAGGAAAGGGGAACATTAGTCATTTAACATGGCTAATATATCTTTAAAAAAACCATGTAATTTAGTTAAAGAAAGATTGTATTTAGTTACTTATTTAGAAGCTACTACCAATTTTTAACTTTAGGGATTTTTAGTCAATTTCACCCTGACGTTTTATTGTAACAATACTCAAAATCTAGCTGCCTAAATGAGCAAACACGTAATAAACCTATTAGGTAGGTATATACAGTTTAACAGAATATGCTGTCGAGAAACTTTGTTCGTTTGATACAGCAGCTGTCGACAGGTAGATTTTGGGCATGAATATAATGTTTATGCATTATGTAAAGCGTTTTATTAGTCCCGTAACAATAGATGATATCTGTATTTAACTTTGTTTTGACAGAGAAGCGTATAAAGCCTACAAACATAAAATTTTGAAAGTTTCTTTTAGAGGGTAGGCATCAGAAAAGGTTTCAAGAAAATCCACCCTTAAGGAGGTATTTGATTAATGGTTTGTTCTTCTATCACGTCGCAATGGTGCAACGGATTGACATGATTTTTGCATAGGTATATATAAAGACCTGGAGAGTGACAAAGGCTGACTTTTATCCCAGAAAATCAAAGAGTACCCACAGGATTTATAAAAACCTAATTCTACGAGGACGAAGTCGCGGGCATCAGCTAATATTTTGTATATTCACACTTATGGGAAACCGATTTTGTATAAAAATGTTCTGCCACTGGTACATGCGAATAAATGCGAATGCGGTCTGATAGCTGACAAGTGGGAACGGGCTGTAATCCTATTAATAGGGCAACGTGTTCGATATTTGCAGGTGCAAATACTATCTTTCAGACAAAATAAATGCGCAATAAAAATATAAATAAATCTGAATTTGCAGGCATACGTTGAGTGCTCCCTGAAAATAAATCATGTAATAACAGAGAGTGTGAGCGCGGCACCCCTTCTAAAAAATAGAACAGTACCGCCTGCGGCCGTGAGCTTAGATTAGATTTCATTCTACTTTCACGAAATACGACTGAAGTGAGTAGAAATCTTGATATTTTATATATTACTAGCTGGTTCCCGCGACTTCGTCCGCGTGGATTTAGGTTTTAAAAATCCCTTGGGAACTTATTGATTTCCTGGGATAAAAAGTAGCCTATGTCACTCTCCAGGTCTTTAACTATATCCATGCAAAAAAATCACGTCGATCCCGCGTATGCCCGCGACTTTATTCGCATGGACTACACAAATTTCTTTATAGCTACATTGCGACTCCCCGTCTTACAGTTCTATAAGTTTTTAAGTATGGGTTGCCTGGAAGAGATCACTTTAGTGATAAGGTCGCCCTTTGTTTTTCAAGTGTATCCTGTATTCTTACTCTCTGTAAATCTATTAACAATAAAGTTGTTCTAAATTAAAATCAAAAATTAAATTTCAAAGACCTATTTTACCTCCTTAGAGTTTGAATTTTCAAAAGCCCTTTCGCAGATGTCTACTTCATAATAGCTATTTGCATGCTAAATTTCAGCCCGATCCGTTTAGTAGTTTGAGCTGTGCGTTGATAGGCCAGTCAGTCAGTCAGCTTTTCCTTTTATATGTTTAAGATTTGCGCTAATGAGGATTTTTTTGATTTAATTAGATAAATGAACTCTTTGTTTTTCCGGGATAAAAAGTAGCCTATGTCCTTCCCCGGGATGCAAGCTATCTCTGTACCAAATTTCGTCAAAATTGGTTAAACGGATATAATATTAAGTATGTAATAAATATGTCTATTTCTGCATTATGGTAGTGCTAAATCTTATAATATGTCTAAACTTTATTACCATTTGTAATTAAGAGACCAGCTTGTAGTAATATTCTGCATACTATAGCCAGAATTCTCTCAGACACAAAACAATTTAAATTAGAACAAAGTTTGTAGTAAATTCTGTAAAACAAGCATTCCACTGTTGTTTGTATTGGTATTATGGGTGTAGTTTAGCGGCCGGCCATGTTCCTACGCTTGCAAACAGTTCGTTACACTTTACGTAAGTAATTGGTCTTTATTTAATCCTAAGTGTACTTACTAGAATTTATTAATATTTGTAGTTATAAGACCTGCAGAGGATTGCAGTTAGAATTATCTCAACTCAAAGTAATTTAAACGACAACAAAGTATTAAATTTTGATAAAACATTATTAACAAATGAACATCACAAAACAAAGATCATCATGCCCAAATTATAAATGTGAAACAGTGCCTGTTTGTTGATTTGTTGGTTTTTTTAATTGATTAGTTGGTTTGTCGGTTTGTCCTTCATTCACGTAGCAACCGAGCAACTGATTGACGTGATGTATTGATGATGATTTTTGTATGGGTATAGTTAAAGACTTGGACTTATCCCGCAAAATCAAAGAGTTCCCACGGGATTTTAAACACCTAATTCGACGCGGACGAAGCGCGGGCAGCTAGTACTTACCTAATAAAATATTTCAAGTTAATAATATCCAAGGAACACACGTCTATCCCGGACACACTATAACACCGACCAGAGAAGGCCAAGAAAAAGAAATAAATAACTCGACTGGGCGGCCTTTAGAAAATGGTCGAAATGTAGAGTATGTATAAGTAAGTCGGTATATATTTCTCAAAAAACTTAATCGCATTTGTGTACCAATAAACGTTAGTGTTGTACATTTGTAGGTGAACACTGCGTATAGTTTCGTAGCAAATATGTACTTCTGTACTTGGCAAGGGATTGGGTCTACAGTATACATTCACGTGGCGCCACTTACGTCTTGTGACATGCCTTATCGCTGCTTCAGTTTGAGACGAAAATATTTCGGGTTGACATAATATTATTATAAAAGACGTACTTGGATGTAAAGTTACAAATTTCAAAGCTACACACATTACCGTAGAAATACTGTCTATAAACGAATAGCCTCGGGTTCCAATTCTTGTTAAAATAATTGTATGTATATGGTACGCGACAGATCGAGATGACAATCGTGGTGGGCCCCGCACACCCGCACAACCTCCACGCTTACCCGGTGCGGGATAGCGTGGGTGACTTGCGGATGTGCGGGGCGTCCCTTCGCCTCTTATCCCGATTGACATCTCGACCTATCGCGTACATAAGAGTAAATTTAATAATAAATTAGGCATTGTAAATATTGGCTTATATTATAGCATTCTTAATTCATTTATAACCGAACAATAATAACATCATTGTTATTGCAAACTAAGCTGTGTTAATGAATTAATGTATGAAAATTAGTTTTAATTTATTCATGACTATGCATCAATAACCTGTACTTACTGAAATTATTCACATATTTTGTTTCATTTTTGACGTGATATTTTTAATTTTATAAAATAAAGACAAAACGAGATTCAAAATCTTGTTAAAGAAAATCCCTTTACAAAAAGAGAGCAAAATAATGGCCAATAGAAAGAATAATTTTTCGCAGCACCAAGAGTCTTTTGCATTTTATGATTTTAATAAAGCCTTTAAAAAAGAAAACCATGACCATGTTTTAAGGATATTTTCAAAAATAGGTCAAAACTTTTCATCATCATCTCTGTTTTCCAATGGATTAGTTACTACGAACAGTTAGTTAGTATAAAATTAGTAGGTATCCACATTTAGGGAACTTAGGGGCCGTTACAGATCGGGCTGAAATTTGGCATGCAGATAGCTATTATGACGTAGGTATCCGCTAAGAAAGGATTTTGAAAATTCAACCCCTAAGGGGGTGAAATAGGGGTTTGAAATTTGGGTAGTCCACGCGGACGAAGTCGCGAGCATAATCTAGTTATAACTAAATATCAACCCAAAAAATCACTTATTGCATGTACGCGGCATGGAAGCACTCGTCTGCGCGAACGAAACACCGAAGAGAATATCCGTGCCCTAAATTGCGCGCCGGTTTTCCTACAAAAAAATTGTAATGTGCGATTTTATAATTTCAGGCAGTAAACAATTTAATCTCAGAATACAGCGGTAATATTTCGGTGCTTATTATCTAAAGTTATTCCGGACAACACCTGTCGCTAACAAGCGGAGTTGGTGGCTTGAAGAATATTAAACTTCGGTGGTGTGCCGTAAACATAATATTAGTATTCAGGTGCTACGAAGGGGACTCAACGCATTAACCTTTAAAAAGGGGTCAACGCGTAAGAGTTTCAACCCCTGATATCTTATTCTAGACGACTATTTGTCGAAGGGTTCCATTTCTAACAAAGACTTACTTCAAAATATTCGTTTCAAAAGTGATTAGTGAGCAAAATGGGATAAGAAAAATGTTTAGAATGTAGCATTTTATTCGTGTACGACACTCCAAGACATAGGGTTGGAGTGTCTTTGTCGTAGTTTAGATTTTTTAGTTGTCATCTGTGTCCAACAAACCTTTGTGATAGTATTTTATTGCGAATTGTACGAGTTTTTATTTATTTTCTGTTTTAAATTTAGTATTGAAGGTGTGTAGAAGCCATTTATGGTGCGTTCTCGGCTGTAACTATTGTAGCGAACGCAAATTATGAAACATAACCTTTCATACGTAAGTATGATTTCTT
This sequence comes from Maniola hyperantus, assembly GCF_902806685.2. Classification (NCBI taxonomy): domain Eukaryota; kingdom Metazoa; phylum Arthropoda; class Insecta; order Lepidoptera; family Nymphalidae; genus Maniola; species Maniola hyperantus. Next base: position 8,359,586 of record NC_048550.1, read on the forward strand.
TTGTTGTTTTGTTCCTTTCGGTTATATCCGTCTGACAAGTCCACTTGATCCTTAGTCTGTGGGGTTTACTTAAGTTTGGTCGTCAAGTCTAGTTAGTTTTTAATACAATTGGTAGCGTCACCATCAATGAAGACTTTTGCTCTTAAGAGATAAACCTATATCATACATACTACTATTTTAACTCAGTATCCAATATAAAGATTCAAGTTAACCATCATCGGCATACTTTTTAAGTTTTTTAAGATACAATTTTATTTTTGGGGTTTTATTTTAAACTTCTTTTTAGATAAAGCATAAAAAATAATGTGCCCATCATAATAATTATAATCATTAAGTAAATACTTCATTGCAATATAAAACCGTCACCTAAATAATAACAATATAATTCTGTAACTTTCTGAAACATTCTCTCTGCAAAGTACCGAACAACACAAATAACCCAACAAAGGTCTCGCGCTAATTATGTACTTAATTCACTTAACATATTATTCGTTGTACCTTATTACTGACTTGGGAAATGCCCTAAGTTTGAGATACTTTACTCGATTAAAAATTACAATGAATTAACTTAGTAGAGTTCCGACTTACGTCCGAATGAATAATTTAACCCTTGTAAGATCACTCGTCTGTCTGTCTGTCTGTTTGTCCATCTATTACAGCCAATTTTTTCTAAATGAACTGGATCGATTAAGTTGAAATTTAGTTGAATTTCGAATTTGGGGGTAAATTACCTAGATTAAAAAAAAACTTATAGATTATAGGAAAACCTAAGCGAAGTCTTTGCTCTTAAAATAGCATGGTAAAACTCTCAATACTGACAATATTGAGAGGTTTGCCATATATTATGCGTAACAATCTTATCACCACACCACTTATCATCACAATATTATATTGTGCGTAAACATATTCATCGTACAGAACCCTCCCATTTTTTTATAGCAATAAAGTAGCAGTTGACTGCAACTTCGTTCGCGTTGAACTTAAAATGTAATACACACAAACTTCCCTGAAATGTTCTAAGTGACGGTAAACCCCTAACTGAAAACAAAAAGTTTAGAAATTATAGGCCATGGAAAAATCAGGACTGCTTGAACTAAACTTCGTAGGAGTTTTTAACTATTAAATGAATATGTTTTGTTACTAGCCTTACGTAAGGTAGATAAAAATCATACGAGGCAATAATTTATTTTAAATACAATTTTATATTATTATTAGGGTTAAATTTACGCCATTCATTTGCTAATGTCACAATAACATAAATGGAACCTTCCGAAACGAGATCCGTTCTCTCGTAACCGGAATTAGAGAACCAACGTTTCTATGCGAATTTTACAAGATGGGGTAAAGTTTTGTCATTTCAAACTATTAAAGTATTTACCCACCCCACTCATTGTTACTTGTTAGTAACATCTTATGCACGTTTCGTATGCAAGTTACGTCAAATTAAACTTTGTTTTCTAAGTGAAGCGTACGTGAATTTACGTGATAGTATAACTAAAATAAACTTTATTTATTTGACTTATATGCTAATCTCTTTAATATTTTTAAAATAATTGAGTTGACTTCGCATTACGTGTCTAATGACGATATTCTAAGACAACTTAAAAGACGCATCTAGGTATCGTGTATACCTAGATGCGTCTTTAAAGTTGTCTTGACTTTTAAGACATCTTACAAAAACAATTGAGTTAATAAAATACAATAAATTACAAAATAAACGATTAAATTATACTTAGGTACCTAACCTAATTTTGCTAAAGTAAATGATCATAATAATTAGTACAAGCAAGGTAATTCATGCCACACCGACGCATCGCCGCGTCGCGTTGGCCGCCTTTACTTTCGCTATGGCTGTTTTTTAAATAAACAAAATTATTTACAGTTTTAAAATTGAAATGTTCTTATTTTTTTTATTAATATTACATAGTGGACATTGGGTACATTTGTATAGGCAATTTTTCTGAGCAACACTTGATTAGTCAAAAGACAGACGGAAGAGATCAATTTGGGGCAAGAATTCTAACTCGAAATGCATGTATCATATTGCTATTTATAATATATTCCCATATATTTTACATTGATACTTGATATAAAAAAGTATCGCTTTTTATTTTAAGAATAATAATATTTACCTAGTATCAGATACCGCTAATCACTTCGCTTTCCTTTCATCGGCAGTTATGCTCTAATATTTTAAAAGGCTTTATAATATAAACCAACCACAGCGCCTGCCCGGCTGAATAAAAACATTAATTTATCAATATATTCTAATAATGGATTGATCTGATTCCCAATGGTATCCCCATTATTATTCCCAAGAAAATTACTACCATTATTAATTGTTTAATGGATAGTCACCATCCACCTCCATTGGAATTTTTTCGAGTACCTTTATTTATGAAACTCAGAATGAATTTAAAGTTTTTAACCAGTTACACAAAGTGACAAATACTATGACTAATTGCCAAGATCAAGAAAATAAATTAGTTAATAGCTGTGTAGTGATACATATTATTGTGACCGCTATCAAGATATTGCGATATTGAAATGTAATTTTTACTGAACGTCTGAACCTTGCCATAGTCTATTCTACGTATTAATCATTTTAATCATCATCATCATGATCAATTCATCGCCGGCTCACTACAGAGCACGGGTCTCCTCTCAGAGTGATAAGAGTTTTGGCCGTAGTCTACCACGCTGGCCATGTGCGAATTGGCAGACTTCACATACCTTCGAGAATATTATGGAAAACTTTTAGGCATGCAGGTTTCCTCAGGATGTTTTCCTTCGCCGTCAAAGCAAGTGATATTTAATTACTTAAAACGCACATAACTCCGAAAAATTAAAGGTGCGTGCCCGGGATTGACCTCCGATTAAGAGGGGACGTCCTAACCACTAGGCTATCACAGTTTTTAATATTACATCACAATTAATGGGCACAGGGTGTGCTTGACATTGTGTTAATTAAACTGGCCCAATACCTATCACTTACCGTAATTTTCACTCGAAATATTACATAACGTTGCTGTCAGCTAGAAACATCAATCGTCGCTGAGCGACGTTGACAAGTATCCCTGGAAATAAACCATTTTCATACATTACAGATAAAATATTATATAATATTACGTATATTGTATTATCAAACATCGATCTCACGAAAGATTAACACTGGAATTCATAGTCAAGATAGGGCCTTCATTAGAGGACGTATGCCATATACAACGTTAATGCATAAAGGTATGATTCCGAACCACGCTGCACGCAGCAGCGCTGCCGCAACAGTGCTGTCACCAGCTGTCACAGTCCTGTTGCGGCACTACTGGTCCCCATACAATCTCTATAAGCTTATATGACATTACGTTCCGAGCTAGGCAGCAATGTCGCGGCAGCAATGTAGCGGAACATTGCTGCCTAGCTCGGAATGTAATGTCAATTGTCATAAAAGCTTATAGAGATTGTATGGGGACCAGTAGTGCCGCGACAGGACTGTGACAGCTGGTGACAGAACTGTTGCGGCAGCGCTGCTGCGTGCAGCGTGGTTCGGAATCATACCTTTATGCATTAACGTTGTATATGGCATATGCCGTCTGAATCCTCAGTTCAGAGCTCATCATCATCATCATCATCATCAACCGATAGACGTCCACTGCTGGACATTGGTCTCTTGTAGGGACTTCAACACGCCTCGGTCTTGCGCTGCCTAAATCCAGCGGTTCCCTGCGACTCGTCTAATGTCGTCCGTCCACCTAGTGGGGGTCTTCCAACGCTGCTTCCGGTGTGGGGTTACCATTCCAGCACCTTGGGACCCCAACGTCTATCGGTTTTACGAACTATGTGCCCGGCCCATTGCCACTTCAGCTTCGCAACCCATTGAGCTATGTCGGTTACTCTAGTTCTCCTACGGATCACCTCATTTCTGATTTGATCACGTAGGGAAACTCCAAGCTCCCTGCTAATAAAATGTGATGACTCTATATACCTACCCAAAAATAGTATTTATCACGCGATTAGACGATAAAATAAACTCATTTATTTTTTTGGTAGCATATTTTAGAGCCACTAACCATGTGCACTAACGATTCAGAACTTAAGACCTCGACGATATAGTGAAAGATCTGGAGAATGACATAATATTATTATGTAGGCTAGTTAATATTTAAGACCACCTATGCGAAGTATAAACTACTAAAGTATAAGTAGGTACTTTTATGATATTAAAAATTCCGGTTCAAATGTCTCAGTTGAGTCGAGGTAATGTTCTTACATATTTACTTCTGAATGCGAGGAAAATGCTTTGTACGAAACTGTCACTGGCGCGTATCCCCGCGAGCGTTATATTATTTTTTGAAATGATATTGCCTATATAAAAATGTTGATCGCTGATCGCACATTACAAACGAACCGCTAATGCCCGCGCCTCCGTATAAGTCCGACGAATTGCTAATGCGCGTGGCCGCCATTTTAGTGACGTCATTACTAGACTGAAGTTTCGAGCTAATGGTATATTTTATTTCAGCTGACGTCAAAATGACGTCATTTCGATGATAATGAGACATGATTCCAGCGCAATAGCAATTTGCGGGACTTATACTAATATACGAATTTTGAAATCTGAATAACGTTAGGACTCAGGAGCGCGATTCACACACCCCGTATTGGACGTGCTAAAAAATTATGATCCGACGTCATCAGCACGCATATGATAAAGGCCAAATCATACAGGAGGATTGGAGTAGGTAGATGCAAATCGTTTACTAACAACTTGTACTCCACTTTATGCACTTTGACACAGTATGGTCGGAATTGATATACACTGGAAACAAAACCACCACAAAAGCCACTGTAATGCCAATGTAAATAAAGCTTACTTAGTTTTAATAGTTATCAAGAAAGAGGCCGCGCATTGGCTTCGTTCCACTATACCGGTGTGCGTTGTGTCTTACTTTAATCTGCATCAAAATCTGCCATCTTTTCATTAGACCAGGTTTTCCTCACGATTGTGTCAAGTGAAAGTGGATTCCGTCGGTGGCATTGCTCATAATTATTTCTTATGGTAGTCTACGTAGACAGAACGTTATCCAATATACAAAAAAGTTTCTAAATCCAGCGTTTTGAGCTGCACTTTGATATCTCAGTCAGTTTCTCCTGTTGCATATTATAGAAACCTAAGTATAAATGCTGTCATAAACTGCGGTGCTCCTCGTAATGTGCGATTAGCTTTAGGCAGAAGAAATAAAGGAAGTGTCTTTTGTTTGTGGAAAATCGTAATAATGGATGCTATTCACCTGTCATCGGTCCCCGCTCCTCTTTAATATCCTGCTGCTTGTTTATTTTGAAATCCATTGAGCTCACCTGAGGCCTGTTTCTTTAGTATGAGTTTATACGTATCGACAAGGTTGATAGATTTCGATTATCAAAATAGAAACAGAAATAGAAAGTACCTTATGGTATCTACCTTTGAATAGTCAAATGCATCTATCTGCTGATTCAAAATGCGTTTCCTACCAAGAAAACTATCAAGAAACTCGGTGGATGCTCTTTCCAAAGATTCAATCACAATACTATGCCAACTGTAAAAGTATGAATCTTCAATTGTGTAATATGGGTTCTTCAAGAAACTTTTACTTTTAATAGTTTTTAAACTGTGTAAAGGCAAGTCTAAAATTGATTGTGGAATCTTGTAATAAAAAATTACACTCCCACGAATACATTGATATACATTAAATACTTATACGAGCAGAGCATGTTAAATTTTAATATTACCTAAACCTTACTTTAAAGCTTGAGTTTTGCGAATATCTGCTTGAGGTGCTAATAGTAGATGATGTAAATGAAAAATGTAAGCATCTTTGCAAACTCGAGCTATCAAACAGGGTTCAGGTAGAGTTATAGTTATAAAGCTTAGAGGTAAAGTTATAAAGCTAAAATATGTATATTATTATAAAACTTAAGGTTAATTTTACTCTTATAGTAATGTTTCGAATCGATAGTTGAAATTCATCGACCTTGTCGAACTCATTCTACGGGTGCTGTTTGAAGTAATATAAGATAGGTTCGGATATTATTATGACGTGCCTTATCTTTTCGCGTGAATGATATTATTTAATAACGGGTTTTAAAATTAAGAGAGCTTAACTTGACTAACATAGAAATACTAACATTGGGGCCGATTCTCTTGTACACAATCTCTAAACTAAACTAAATTAACAGGTCTAAATCTAGTGCTATCCTTTTCCGCAAGCAATATTATGAAAGGGATAGCAATAGATTTGGACGTGCTATTTTAGTTTAGTTTAGATATTGTGTACAAGAGAATTAGCCAGATTGTATGATGAATTATTTTTCGTCCAATTTTCTATGCGGCATCGATTTAACTTTATAAAATACTAGCTTATGCTAGCGATTTCGTTCGCGTGGACTACACAAATTTCTAACCCCTTTCACCCCTTTAGGGGTTGAATTTTCAAAAATCCGTTTTAGCGGATGCCTACGTCATAAAAGCTATCTGCATGCCAAATTTGAGCCTGATCCGTTCAGAAGTTTGAGCTGTGCGTTGATAGATCAGTCAGTCATTCATTCAGTCAGTCAGTCACCTTTTCCATTTATATATTTAGAGATGAAACATCTAAATAATATTATGTTTTAGGCCCAGGACTAATAAAGAAGGTCCACTGGTACAATACTGTTTAGTCTGTTTGGTTAAGTAATGTGTCACTTTACGTCATCTTTATTCTAGGGTAGACAAGAAAAGGATAGGTATAGAAAATTTAACCTAAACACATTTAAAATGTATTTTATTGATTAGAAATACTACCGATACCGATCGATTACACCTTAACTGTGAAGCCATCTGGTGGTAAGTGGTGACAGTATATTATAGTCTATGAGTGGTAATGCAGTCAGCTGCAGTCTAAGATGGAATTAGGCTAACTTGGATGTGATATGGGTAGGAAGGCAAGTCGGCTTCAATTTACCTTTCATTTCAAATTTAGTGATGATTGAAATTTATAACGATTCAGTGAAATGGATATACTTACAGGATGAAATAACTCACATTTTAGTGTTGAAACTATCGTGAGTGATTTCCATTATAAATGTAGAAGAAACCGGCTTTACTCACATAAATTTAGTCAACGTTAGCGTTAGAAACTAGTCGGGCTAACGTTGACTACATACGTGAGTAAAGCCAGTTTCTTCTACATTTATAAACTCTCATTTTTTCCAACTCACAAAAAACAACAACTAAAATTCACATTTCGCTAACCGGAGAAAATAAACATAATAAGTACAAACATCAATAGTGCAGAGTTTTAAGAACCCACTTAAACGACCACAAAGCATTCCGATTCCATTTCCGATTCCTGTCACCCTGCCTCCATCACGAAGAGGTCGGCATAAAGGTAGAGCCACTTTACATGAGCATTCGGTAAGTATAAGTAACACCCAAGCGTGAAGAGGGGTTCTTTAAGATTGACACATTTGGTCGTAGTACATAAAAATACTATTTGGATAATTTTAGCACGCATACTATAATACGAAAAATTATGAACAATTAGTTTAAGTAACAAAATTATTAGGCTAGTTTCAGGCAATCAATTTATTAGCTGATATTCGCGACTTTGTCCTCGTGGATGAAGGGTTCTTAAAAATCCCGTTGCAATTTCTCAAAATCATTTCTTTAGTTTTATAGAGAAAAACTACGTACAAATCTTAATTCTATGACACATGACGACCTTTCTGGCACAATGAATGGTGAGTGCTGTGAACTTATAAGCTGTGAACTATATAGTGTACTTATATAAATAGTGAACTTATATAAGGTCCTGGATATGGCACTCCCAGCGGGGGCAATTTTGGGAATTTATGCCTCCTGAATTATCACTGATCTGGTTTTGTGGACTGCTTCGGCCATGGCTTGCTACCACCCTACCCAAACTACTACCAAACGATTCCCGATGCCGCGCAGTTAGCCGCTTCCATCTTAGACTGTATCATCACTTATCACCAATTAAGATCAAGGACTAACTAACTTACATCTGAAATAAGGAGTTTTTTTTTAATCTAATCTAATATTTTAGTTGATATTAATGACAGAAAAATTTTTAGAACCCCACGCTAATACTTAGATGATATTGTTATAGCTTGAATCATATTTTTGCGCATCGATCGGAAGCTTATCGAATTCCGCATCACGTAAAATCGATTTGAGATCTCGTGCTAGGGTCAAAGTGATATTTACGAAGATAACTTCGATTTATTATCACCATATATCAAGAAGCTCTTATCTTGCTAACTTTTATGGCATTTCAGGTTATGGTGAAGTTATTTGAAAGTAAGAAAACGTAAGGTATTTTGAAAAGTATGGTATTTTCAAAAAGTATTTTCAGCTTAACTTATCCATACTAATGTGTGCGAAATGAGAAAGTCTGTCTGTCTGCCCGTTTAATCGATTTTCATGAAATTTGGTATGGAGTTAGTTTATATCCTGGGCAAGGCTACTTTTTGTGCCGGAAAAGCAAAAAGTTTCCATGAGATTTTTAAAAAACCTTAATTCACACGGACGAAGTCGGCGGCATCATCTATGTAGTTATAGATAATTTATTAAGACAGTGTTGTTGCTTTTTAAGTGACATGAGGAAAGTTTTGATGCCATACCCCATAAGGTTAGCCAGCCTAATTTAAGCTCCATTTTCATCTCTTCACTTACCACCAGGTGGAACGTGCTTGTCATGACATACCTCATAGACAGACCTTTCTCTTCTGCTTTTAGCAAACTTCGATAGGTATCGCTTGCTATTTAGTGAACAATATACATTAGGTACTAAAATGGCTGTTAAAATTTTTACGCGCAATCACTAGCTGATGCCCGCGACTTCGTTCGCGTGGATTTAGGTTTTTACAAAACCCATGGGAACTCTTTGAGTTCTCTCTTCCGTTATTTCAACTATCTCTATGCCAAAAATCAAGACGATTGGTTGCTTAGTTAGGGCGTGAAGGTAGGTCAAATAAACAAACAAACTTTCGCATTTATAATATTCGTATCTGTCAACCTTTCCGCAATTTTTACATACAACTACTTCAATTTTATTAACAAAACTATGCAAGTCTTGCGCCGCAACTATGCAAGTTCTTTACGCGAAAACATCTGTTACTAAAACTTAAACCCAAACACCTACGATTACAAGTAACGCTATCAGTCACATCCTGGCAAGAATATTCCAGAAACAAAACGCTCTTAGCAGTGTGGCGCGGTAATGTTCCCCGGCCCTTGAATTTTTCATTCCCCCGAGGCTCGACAACTAAGCATTACCAAAATTGCGTCATATTTCTTTCTCAACACATTGTATGGTGGGAAATAGTAAAGGGGATCGCCGTTTACTAAATGTTTACTCGCTGTCCGACAAGGCGGTGATAATAATTATTTATTGCTAAATAATCTTTTTGTTTTGTGACTGTGAGACGAGACATTCAGGATAGCTTGGACGCCAAAAATAGTCTGTTTAAGTAGTTATTATTATTATTTGCGTCGTCTATTGATTCCTATAATACACTAGCTTATGATTGCGACTCTGTCTGCGTGGCCTACACAAATTTGAAACCCCTAGTTTACCACCTCAGGGGTTAAATTTTATCAAAAATCCTTTCTTAACGGATGTCTACGACATAATAGCTATCTGTATGCCAGCCCAATCCGTCCAGTAGTTTGAGCGCACGCACTGGCGTTGATAGAACAGTCAGTCAGTCAGTCAATCAGTCAGTCAGTCAGTCAGTCAGTCAATAAGTCAGTCAGTCAGTCACCTTTTCCTTTAATATATTTAGATGAAGATCTAAGCCGTAACATTTGCGGACAGATACAGATATCTGCTTATAATAGCTGTCCTGTGTGTGACAAGCTTTAGTCTCATCAAATTCGCCTTGTTCTCAACATCATAACCCACAATGCTCTATACATAATATCTAACGCAAAAATCAGACGCAAGCTGTGTGAGTTCGACCACTAGAAGGTAAAGTTAACACAAAAAAGGGTTAAGACCCCAAGTAATGAGGATTAACAACCCAGAGAGAGAATGATATGAGAATTTTCCCTTTGAAATCCGGAATTCAAAGTCGGAGCGCATAAAAGTTATTCGTATCAGATTGATATATTGACAACAGTTTTGGGCGGAACGTGGAAGCTCTTGGTTATTGATGAACCGTTATTTATTACCACCGCGCACTCCGCCATATGAGAAATGTGAATAAACTTGATATATAAACAACGTGTTTTCACATATTTGAATCTCTTTTTCCAACTTTGCCTTTGATAGAGCTTTTTTGTACCATAAAGCACCATTATACAGGGTCAAACCAGAACGTTGGCAAAAACGAAGACAGGTGATAATACTGATGATTACCATAATAAAACGCAAAAAAAAAACCTATAATTTTGTAAAAGTTTACGATATATTAAATAAAACATCTAACTAACGCTAGAGGTCACATCAAACATCTAACTGACGCTAGAGTAACATTGCGTAAGTAGGCCACTGGAGTCATTGCCGCGACGTAGGTGGGGCATTGACCCGAGTTTTACACGCTATACATTGCGTGTCTGAAATATAATAAATCACTAAAACTGCAAAATGAGGCAAATGGTTATTGGTATTGGATTGTGTTTAGGTAGTATAATAATAACGATGAGTTTTTGCTAGCGTTCAGGTTACACCCCTATGTCGTATATACGTCTTACAATGGCAGCTTTAATTATTCTTCTACCATCTAGTTTATAGGCTACTACGTAATATTACTTCAGCTTACACTTCTGCTTATTAATTTTTAAATCTAATTTACAGTCCAATAACTGTCCTTAGTTTTTTCTAGTAGGTTTTATGAACACGCAAAGTGGAGAATTCACATAATATTATGTCTTAGCTTTCAATTGCCCACAATAATATGGTGTAATGAATTGTTACACTAATAAAATTACTTACTTTTTATAATTTTAAAAGTTTTTTGCCGGCTCTTGTCAGTAGAATCTGTGTTCCAAACCAATGGTAAAGTCACAGACATAATAAATTTTGATTTTTTTTTTTTTCATCTGTCGAAGCATTTTGTACTAATCCTTAACTTTTGCCGACATTATCAAAATTTCTCCGACAAGATAGATGCTCCCGAACCCTGCACCTCTAGCGATTTACCTCGTGTTATACGATCGTAATTTACAGCCTCTCTCTTTGAGTAGTATTTCTTATTTTTGAGGGTCGATCCCTTTCCATTAATTGAATAATAACAAGTCTGAAATAAACTTTTCTCTGAATTACGTTCTTGTTAAGAAGAAGTCTCTTGCTGAGAAGTTGTTAAGAAGAAGAAGTTGATAAGAATCTTACAACTTCGATAATTCTTCTTCTTCTTCCTTGCCTTATCCCACGCTACGTGGGGTCGGCACAACATACGTCTTCTTCTTCCACTCACTTCTGTCATTCGTCAACGTATTATCCACTCCTTTTTCACGCAATCCATCAACCTTTTTTTGGTCGTCCTCTCCTCTTTTTTCCTTCCACAAGCATACTTATCATTCTTTTAGTGACATGGCTTTCTTCCCTCCGCATTATTACAACTTCGATAATTATGCTGTTAAATATTTTTTTTAATATCCATACAAATATTATAAATGCCAAAGTATGTCTGCCTCTCTGCTAGTTATCACGGCCTATCTCTTAAACCGATGTTGATGAAATGTGGTACAAAGATAGCTTGCATCCTGGAGGCGGACAGGGGCTACTTCCCCTGGAAAATCAAATAGTTTCCACGGGATTTTTAAAATTCGAAATCTACGCGGACGAAGTCGCGGGTATCATCTTGTCATAAAATAAACCAATTTTATGTCAAATAATCAGCAACTAATATTTTTATAGAGAATCATAATGGAAATTTTCTATTTCGAATATTGTACCTACAATAACAGTATCAAAAGCATTGTTTTACCAACGATATTAAAATAACAAAACTAATAATCTGCGAAGTTATTTGATATCGAAAACATTGTGAGTGGATATCACTTTCACTCATAATATTATGCACTAGATGATTCCTTCGACTTCGTTTACGTGGTTAAGTTCTTAAAAATCTCATGAGAACTCTTTAATTTCCCGGGATAAAGACTAACCTATGTCAATTTCCAGGTCTTTAACTATCCATGCCAAAATCAGGTCGATTAATTACTCCGTTGTGGCGTGGTTAAAGGGCAAACCAATACACAAACAAACAAGCAGATTTTTGCATTTATATTATTAAATCGTGATTCCAATATATTATTTATGTTTAGGTACCTACTTATGGATATAAGGAAAAACGGCTTTGTACTAAACTGTCATTCATACCTTATCCCCAACGGGCGTCATAATATTTTTGAAATGATGTTTCCTATAAGACAAAGAAATAAAAGGGAACGTCTTTCGTCGTAATAATGGATGATTTTCACCTGTCATCGTTCCTCCCCGTTTTTCTTTAAGAGGGGTCTTTCCGTCACTCGCTCCATACACTCGTAGTTAGGCTCTCATTTGAAAACCAACAATTTTAGCTAAATTGAGTGACCAACCTGTGCAGTTTTCCAGATTTCCATTAAAATATTCAGTTTCAAAGTTACACGGTCTCAAGAATATTTATCTACCTACATACAAATCTTTAAACCCACATTGTGTGTCACTTTAAGACTAGTTATTTTTACGGAAACCTGGAAAACACACCACAGACTTAGATATTAACTAGTTTCTAGAACGCGTCTACAAAAGTACATCGAATTTGATTAGTGACATAGAGTTTATTATTCAAACGAGAACCAAACTGCGTTTGTGTGGAGCGGGTGACGGAGAATGTCCTGTTAATATCCTCTTTGTTTGCTTATTTCAAAATATATTGGCTTCACCTGATGCTTCTTTGAAGTAAAGTAAGACAAATTAGACTGGAAGAAGAGATAGCTTGGATATATAATTTATGGGTTGTATTTATTTTACTAAAAAAGCTGTGATAGCCGATAGGTTAGGACGCCCGCCTTCTAATCGGAGGTCGGGGGTTCGATCCCGGGCCCGCACCTCTAACTTTTCGGAGTTATGTGCGTTTTAAGTAATTAAATATCACTTGTTTTAACTGTGAAGGAAAACATCGTGAAGAAACCTGCATGCCTAACAGTTGTCCATAATGTTCTCAAAGATGTATGGCCAAACCCTTCTCACTCTGAGAGGAGACCCGTGCTCTTTAGTGAGCCGGCGATGGGTTGATCATAATGATGATGATTTATTTTACTAAGCTTTTACTGGTATGGAAAAAGAATGATTTTTTTCTGTTCGAATACACTTTTACAAGTACCTTTGAACCACCGCCCGCGCCGGTTTGAAAAGGCCGAGAAGAACCAGCAAGAAATTTAGCGGTTGCTTTTGTCAAAGATTGGATTTACAATATTATGCCATGATTAAAAGTGATTGCAGTACCCGCGCATTGCTGGAGCGAGTTGCGAGTCAAATCCACGCTCCTTTATCATTTACATAAGTAATCTTAAATTGTGTAATATGCATTTTCAGGAGCGTACTTTTAATAGATTTTTAAACTTGTGTAAAGGCAAATCTAAAATTGATTACGGAATTTTGTTATTAAAGACTACACTCATTTCCACCAACGATTTTCTGACTTTCTAGAAGTGGAGCGCAGGAGTCGCAAGCATATTACGATTTTAGTTTAGGTTCCTATTATAGATCGCCAATTTACACTTACAGGGTGCCAGCGAGCGAAACAAACAGATAACTCGACGACTCAGTTTAAAATGCGTCGATTATAGTTATCTAAGAATATTCTGTCTTACAAAAACTATATTGTAAGTAAACGGTGTTTAAACAAACATTACGCATAATAACTTTCAATTTCACGACTAGTTGTAACACTAGCCTAAGCCCGCATTACGATAAGCCCTTGGTATTGTTTTCACTTTACTCAAGTAGGTACAAAATTGTTACGTTTATTATGGGGTATTAAAAATCGACAGTATGCAACAATGTAATCCTTTATGGGTTTTTCATATACTTATTTGCAATTTTGTAATAACAAAATAAGCCTTTTAATAAGAAGCTAGACAATCTAAAAAAGTACTTAAATTTTTATTGCCCTTAAAATTGCAGTAATTTTGATTACAATCTAATAATTCTGCTCTGAAATACGCATTTAATAATAATAAAAGCTTGCTTTAGTGCTTTTACGGAACATTCTCTTTTATAAATTAGGAATTATAAATATAATGCTGTTGCGCCTCTATGGCATTATACCTCTCCAATGATAACGCATATTAGATAGGTATTTTCCGTTGCTCCATTGAAAAGTGCAAAATGCTTGTAAACGGTTGTGACAAGAAGACAGTTTCAACTCTTTGCTGTGAGTCAGTTTGTTCGAAGTTATGTAAAGTTGTAACTTTAAAATATTTACTTGTTCAATATCTAACTATTTTTTCAGTGCTCATTGTTCACTATGCAAATTGCTTACCGAAGGAACGAGAAAATCGGCACCTGTTTCCTTTACTGGGATATCTTCACGGTTACAAAATTGGTCAAAACTTTGCATACCAGTTACATCCATTTGTTTTATCACCTGTAGTGATATTGCCATCGGTGAATCAACAGCAGAGTGTTAATGTGCAAAAATCTGCTGCAGGCGAAAACTATCAAGAAAACGGTGGTACTTTTCAAATTATATCTCCATCAAGACTTATATCAAACATTACTGAAGCTACGTATAAAGATAATGACTCAGACGTTGCAGGACTTCAACAAACTTCTAAAATTAACATTTTAGAAAAACAAGATTTACCGGCTAAACCTAATCTATCGAGCAGTGATCAAGATACGTTCAGACAAGTTATAACTAATGAAACAGATGTAACCACTGTTAAGAGTACTGAAACAGATGATGAAACTGTAACATTGACTACCGATACAACCGATGGTGAAGTGGAAAATTTAAAATCTACTACTCAGGTACAAGGTCCATATCCAACCGCAGTGTATACAAATGAAAATATAAGTACTTTATCGATTACAACAGCATCACTTCAGATTAATAATTCAACATCGCCTGTACCGCCACTTCAATACAACTTAACTCTACCTAATATGGAAAACAATCAAAACTTTAGCAAAGAAAATTTAAGTAACAAAAGTATAAAGTCAAATGAAAATGTACATCCCAAAGCAACAGTGCCCACTGCGTTTAGAGGTTACTCATATCCAAATCCATGGTATAATCCAGTAGCAGATACGTTATCAATCACAACGGATTCCTATACAAATTATAAGTCACCTTTACCGCTTGCTTACGATGATCGATGGCAGAGTTTCCCCTCATTAAGGAAATCTTATCCGACATCTGAGTTTCAACCTGTTGCAGGTTTGTACCATGATGGATTTTTGCACAAGCAACCAATCAAAAAGACAGGATTTATTCCGTTTAATAGTAAATACTTGTATTTTAATTAAATCAATCTTTAATAGAAATAACATGTATTTTTTATAAATAACTAGGTTTTCTCGCAACTTCATCCTCGTGATATAATTTATAGCCTCGGGGATAATTTACCTATAGAGCGTGACAGGTCGAGTTGGCAATCGGGATATGTGGCTAGGGGACGCCCTGCACACTCGCACGTCACCCGCGCTCGCCCGCACTGGATTAGCGGGGGGGCTGTGCGGGTGTGCGGGGCTTTTCCACCCCGATTGGCATCTCGACCTGTCGCGTGCCTACTATAGTTATCTATCACTTAAAGAATTTTCAGGATCGGATCATTAGTTCCGGAGATTAACCCCTACACCCAAACTTTACTATAATATTAGTATTGAAGTACCTATACCAAAGGTTTTCATCAATTTTTATTATTTTTCTCAATCATCTCAGGTCCATTACTCAGAATGAGAATGGTAAAAAACAATTGGCAAAATCCATTTTATTTACAATCTACTTTAAACTGTACAGTGTACATACATAAACTTTGTCAGAGGAAACGTTACAAAGCTATCTTGTTATCGATTATGTGTTATGAATGCTCGATATAACCATAAATCGACTGAATTGCGGTAACGGTAACCGATATACTCGTAACTTTACAAGATTCTTCAAGCGCAATTGTCAGAACACTCGTAAAGCAAGTACTGCCTTTGTGTCCCAACTCGTTTGTGACATTGTTGTCTGGATATGGATCGTCAGCAAATGAAGAGTTTTATAGCCACATGCTTGAATTGTTATTAGTTATCAACTTATCATACTGCTTTAGATTATTTTATTAGTAAGTAAAATACAATTCAGAACATAATAACATTATGAGAGTTATGTCGGAATTATTGTTTTGGTAATAAATCTGCATACAAATAAATTATTTCGTTTTTATTTGGTATTTTTGTCTTTACATTTGGATTCCAAAAATCAATACAAAAAATTGACTGTGATACACAGACGAACAGACAGATTAGAAAAACTATTAGGGTTTCTTGTTTTTCTACGAAAGCCAGAACACTCATTATGTTCATATTCCTGTCTCAATTTGAATTTGGGTGCAAGGTATGGCCCATTTTTTGCCTTTATTGAAAATATAAATAAAATAAAAGTTAAAACACGGTAATATATTTTATTACCGTGGTTAAAGTTAGCCTATCTGATAACTGTACCTATAAATCATTCCCGCGTGAAATGGTGCCAAGAATAGTGGCACTATTCATTTAGATTAAAATTATCTCCATTATTACAATCAAATGAAACAAATCAGTATCCATATTATAAATGCAAAAGTGTGTTTGTTTGTTGGTTTGTCCTTCAATCACGTTGCAATGGAGCAACGGATCAACGTAAGTTTTTGTATCGGTATATTTAAAGGCCTAGAAAGTGACATAAAGCTACTTTTTATCCCGGGAAATCAAAGAGTTGACACGGGATTTTTAAAAACCTAAATCCACGTGTACGAAGTCGCGAGCATCAGCTAGTAAAGAATATTTTTAATTTAAAAGCAATATTTACCACGATAGAAAACCTTGGACAATATAATCTAGAATGAGATATCGAAGCTTAACGCTTTCACAATTTAACCCCTTATGAAGGCTGATGCATCAAGCCCCTATTGCAGGACCCGCATACTAAAATAATGTTTACAACTCCGCCCGAGTTTAATATTCCTCGAGCTGCCATCTTCGCTTGTTAGGGGCAGGTGTTGTCCAGAATATCTTTAGATAATTAGCTTTGACAATTGGGTATAATTGACTACATCAAAAATAAATTATTTCTCAGTGATTATTAAATAGAGGGTCTTCCAAAATACGTAAAATCCACGTCCTTTGTTGGTTTTAAGTGTAATAACCATTTTAAATTATCGATTAAACTAAAAAAAAAAACACGTCAAATGATTGTGACGTCACACACCGGTATTTCATAGAATCTCGCATACCTACTAAGCGCGCGTTTTGACGTTTGATAAAAAGTTACTGATTTGACTAGCTGGAGTGCTACTTTGAATGGTATAATATTTTGATGTACGGTCATTTTTATTTCACAACTCTTGAAAGTCACTAAGGTTTTCAAGATGAACAAAATTTTACAAGGGATAAACACTGTAGATTTAGATACCTACGCTGAGAACGGCTGGGCAATTTTTTTCTTTAGGCACGGATTAGGCATGGTTTATCGTGAACTGCTGCTTGCAAGAAGAAATAATTGTACTTAGGTGGAAATTGCAATGTCAAACTAAATTTTTTTGTGAATAGTGATTTGTGATTTGCCCAGGCCCGAGCCCAGTGTGTAAGAAAGGAATACATCCATCCTAATATCACGAATTGATTCGGCTCGGTATAGCGTAGCGTAGCTGTACGTCTTAAGCCATAAGTCGGTGAAAATTCGAGTTAAAATTATGATAACGTATGCAAATCTTATCCTCTTAATATTCAGTCGAAAAGAAATATAAGTAAGTCGAAATAAGCGTCTCTTTTACGCGTAAACGTGTGCGGTAATGAAATCCGAGCTTAGCGCCGCAGGAGGGCTTATTGAGAAGAGGCGTCACGCTCACCCTCACTGTATTACATAAATGATTTATTTTCGAAGCACTCGACATATTCCTGCAGATAACACCTGTGTCGAATTCAGATTTATAGCTTGTATCGGGCATTAGTTGGGACAAATGTTATTTTAATTCTGCCAGCGTTGACGACTACACGACTTATTGTTCTAAGATTTTTCAAACTTTACTGAGGCTGAGATCTATAGAGCGCGCTTTGACTTTGCTCAGACTTAAGATTGAGTTAAAACGAGACAGTTTTATGTGAGAGATATACATCTGTCTCGTTTTAACTCTGACTTAAGTCTAAGCAAAGAGAGTGCGCTCTATAGATTTCACCCTTAGACCTCAGCAGTATAAAATGAAAGCGGGCTAACCTGACTTCTGAAAGAGATATGGTGGGTTTTATAAAATCCCCAACAGGTATAGATAGAGTGGCGAATGTGTAAATATCATCATATCGCTCCCGCCACTGCTCTCATCACCGCTCCCGCCATCGCTCCCGCCACCGCTCCCGCCACCGCTCCTGCCGCCGCTCCCACCGCCGCCCCCGCCGCCGCTTCCACTGCCGCTCACGCCGCCACTCCAGCCGCCGCTCCCGTCGCCGATCCCGGTGTGCTCACGCCCCGCCCACCGCTGTCGTTGAGGCCGTGGCCTGACCGTCTTCACAAAGACGCATTGCATACTTTTTTGATACAGGTACATTATACCTACATCCTTCTCTATGTTCCATACATTGTCATCGCCCAAAGCTACTGTGACGTGTTATTAGCCCAAGCCTTTACAACATTTTTTAATATAACGCCTTATATTTTATACGTGTTTTATATTTTCGCATTTGTTATTTCAATAAACACACAGAAAATCTCCAGTTTACCATCGTACATTTTTCTTTTGATAAAATAAGAAATCTTTTGTACGAGATTATAAAAACGTATCAAGATAAGACGCGGCGCTTACTTTTTTTAAGGCAGATGCAGATTCAGCGAGAAAATCAGAAAAAAAATATATGAACACAAATAATCAAAACGATTACGATTACCAATCAACAAACGATTTCTCATAGTTAAGGCAGAAAGTGTAGGTGATAATTTTATTCCAAATAAATAATAAAAATCGATCATTAGCTGTAAGTAGGTATATTATCAAGATTAGATTGGGCACCTAATCATTAATCAAGTGATCGACCATATGTTTATTATTTTAAACAAAACTTGCAACAGATAGAACATGGTTATGAGCGTTCTGTTTTTTATCATTTTTCCAATCAGTCAATCAACAAAATTGACAAAAAACACTTAAATAATAAGATAGTCTCATAGTCTCAGTGCTGGTGCATGTGTGCACTAAAGTACCGCACTTCTATAAGAACACATAACTTTTACATGTTCAGTCAGCATCTACCTTAAGATACCGAGATTGTCCCACAACAATAACGTCTACACAATAGTATTAGTATTACGGAAAGAATATAAACATAACATTATTATGTGAGTACTATAAATGATATGAACTTTATATTATGCGAGTCGATTACAGGCTACTTTGCGCATGACTAAGCAGACTTGTCTTAGTTTTGCCTCTTTTCTATTAATATAGCTAAGTAGCTAACTTCTGATTGATCGTCTCGGGGTTGAACCCCGGACCTCATGAATAGAAGCCCGACGTCTTAGCCACTAGGTTATCACCGCTATAACACCGCTAGCTATAATTCACGTCATCACTAAAATCCTTTGCTTGTCAACAGACGCTGTATCAAACGAGCAAAGTTTCTTAGCATATTCTGTTAAATTGAACGTCTCCTAGGCGGCGTATTTGCAAAGTTCCGTATAAACATCTCAGTGGAAAGGTAAACAAGTTTAGTTCAGCTCATTTTGACACTCCGAGGAGACGTACGAACAAAGTTCTAGCGTCTCGTCTAATTAAGAAATAACTTCGGCCTGTTCATTTCAATTTCATTCAAAGCATAAACAGTACTGAAGTTTGGTTGCGTACCCCATTATCCTCTTAGATTTATTGTTTAATATTCTAACTTTCAAATTTAACTCTTAGCACGTTGCTATAAAGATTATATTACTGTAATGTTATGTAGAGTCGTTTACTATTTGTATGACTAATGCCAAAATGTCGGATGGTAATGATCGTTATTCATCATATTTTATCATTACGGTATAAATTTTATTTACAATTTTGAAAGTACATAATTGAATTTGTACGTTTAGCGTTGTATTGACGTACCTGTCTCTGATGAAATTATAAGCCTGTAGCCACACAGAACGCGCGAAGGCAACGTTGCATAACAAAACAACTAGGTGTAAGTTTTAACTTGTAATACAAAGAAATGAGACGTGAGTGTCGACACTCACTGAAGCTCGTGTAGGTCTCGCACTGCTGCAGACATGCCATTGTTGAGTTTCTTGCGGGTTGTTCTCAGTAGATTCTGTTTTCTGAACCGGTACCTACAGGTGGTAGAATCTTGGGTCACAGTTCACACGCTGTCATTAAATAAATAAATTCAATTCAAATTCATGCGCCACCGCGATTACGCGCTGCAGTGTGACTTGCTTCATACAATGCCTTGTAATCCTCGTATTGTAAAACCATATACGCGTAAGCGCGCATTTTGTATGAAGATCTTCCACGCAATTTCCGTCGCATGTTGTGTGTTTTAATTATTATTGAAATAGTGTGTCTCTTTAAGCTCTACTGAACGAATTCTGGTTAACGAAACTGGTAGTCTTCTCAATCGCAATCGTTAAATAAATAGAAATTTAGTTATAAAATATCTAAATTTACCTAGGAAGGGACGTTATCGAAACATGAAATACGAGAGTTATAAAAGGTTTTTGCTAGGGAGAGAGATTCTATACCTAGCTAGTTGTTGGTTCTATGTACTTCGAGGTAGTGAAATCCTCGAAGCTTTTAGCATGATTTGTTTGAAAAAGGTAAAATCAAAGTACTTTTCGTATGCAATCCCTAAAATTTCCATATCTAAATGGAAAACCGGCCTGGCACAATCAATTTATCCCTCAATATCCTCAAGCAGTTTATACCACTTGTAGGCACAATAAATATTTATAATTTTCTTTTATCTTTTAACTTCATGAAAAAATTCTGCAGATTTTTTTTTGAAAATTTACATTGGTAAATCAAAGAAAACCAAAGAGTGCTCACGTGATTTTTACACCCTTATCTAGGTTTGTAACGTAAATCCATGCCGATGAGGTCACTTGCATCATCTATTTAAATCTAGATTTTTAATGTTAAGTGGTTCCATTTGACCTAAATCGTAGAAATAACGTTCGTGGATATGCTAAAATTATCCGTAAGTAAAAGTTGTAATAGGTTTTAGAGTAAATAGAGATAACTAAACTTGATTTTAAGAAATTATTTTAAACTAGATGATGCCCTACTCCGTCCGCGTGGATTAAGGCTTTTAAAAATCCTGTAAGCAATCTTTGATTTTCCGGGATTAAAAGTAGCCTGTCTGTCTCCAGACTGTAAGCTGTTTCTGCACCAAAAAGCCATTTATAACTCCAAAATTACCAGAAAAAAGATAGTCGTAAAGGGAGACATTTTATTTTAGAACATTATCCAAATGAAAATGCGCCAGCACTACAGTCTAAATGTTAATCTTCTATTTTACCCCAAGAGCTATTTAATTCAGTTGAACGGGCGGCCATGCATCAGGAGTGACCCAGTGCTTCATTTCAGGCCATTAAGAGGACACTCCATTTAATGCGAATAAGCAATTGGCTCTAGCGTTTTAGTGCTCTTGCCAGGTAGTAAGTAACGAGGTTGTTGCGTATATTTTACTATTGAAAATCGTATGTTCTTTCATCTCTTAACTGCTCTACAAAAATTATGCTGTATATGTTGGCATGAAATTCGTGTTTCTTTAAAGTTATATGCAAAAATTATTATGAATTGAATTAAAAATGATCTACTTATCACCATATTTTGTTAAGTTGATCTTTGATAGTCAGAGTTATGGTATCCTCAACCTTGAAAACTTTTATTTTGATAGATAGTTTTGAATATTAAAGCTTATTTCACACTATGGGATTTAAAATAACTATCTATATTATAGTCCGGTCAATATTGGCGGAGTAAAAATTGGTACGAATATTGAGAACGCCAATATTGACCACACTGTAATATAATTTATATCCCGTAGTTTGTAATAAGCTTTAAATTAGCTCGTAAATATAAATATTTCATCTTTCTGGGGGTATCGACAATAAATTATGTTATTTACTTACTTGTACTGCATACATCAGGTGCTTGGTGAAGAAAATAGATTAATCATTATCATATTTATTACAGCATACTACTAACCTGCTGCGTGCCGAAATATTTGTGTCTAATTTTTTTTAATACATTTATTTTAACTTAATACTTACCTCAAGCATTCAAGTATAATAAAGCAATTCCACCAGCTTGTAGCAATCACTTGTTTTCATTGTAAAGAAATTTCCGTTTCAATTTCGAGAGTCCTATTTCAATTTGTAGAACGAGCGCCGGCCATGTATCAGGGCGGGCCTAGTATTTCATTTCTGCCATTAAGACGGCACTGAAACTCCATTTTATCATGAAAAACTATTCGATATCGTAACGCTGTGACATGCGAATTTATTGCTTGTTTCGGCGCGGAACTCTCGTGTGGAGCACGCTGTAAATTGAAGTCACGATCTATACTGTGAATGCGTATTTTTATAGCTACAATTTTTTTTCATCTGTCCGAGAGATTGGCGTGTCCTAGTTGCAGCGTCAAACGATTACGTTTCTACGCGATATACAGAATCCGTAGTGTAACTTTTCAAGTTAAAAACGTGGCTTGATTTGCAGTACAGAGTCGTCAGCTCACGACGTCCGTCCGGATATGACAGATTCATGCACTTGTCACGTAAGCTTGAAAAGTTATACTAGGACCTCAGAACTCCAAGTGGTCCATGGAAATCTTCTAAATTAAGTAAGCTCCTATTTGCATTCGTGTAGAGTAGAACTGTCATATCTTTGTTACAATCGCTAAAGAAGCTGTCTTACGTCAAAGCAACAACATGCGACAACGCGACATTCTACAATTGGAATCATTAATTTTAGGACATTAAGTAGCATGCGGCAGTCTATTTTATGCCCAGACAACATTTTACTGTATAATTAGAATAATACGGTAAGCCTGCTGACGATTCTTACTACATTTTAAATTAATGTATCATGCAGCCCAATAGCATGGTTCAATGTCAGATTGTGTTGCTCTGGCGTAAAACTGCCTTAATTATTTCCATTATAAAGTTTTTTTTTTACAAAACCTACATACTATTTCTACCCTCCTTATATTCAAATATACCTACCTGTTCAGAAAATACACGATGATAGTAAAACCACAAGGTTCCGTGGGGATTTATACCCTTACAATGAAATTGGATATCCCGCCAATCAAATGCTACGCATCCTCGTTTCTAATACGTATTGCCCATTTGGTGTGGTAAAACATGGTACACTATCCCTCCGGCAAAGTATCCACAGCTTAAAATATTTATGTGTCTACAAAGTTCAAAGCGTAGTCGAGGCGTGATTAGCCAATTTCAAGGAAAACGTTTATTAAAGTAATTTATCATTATTTAAAAGAAGAACGCAGAAGTGCAGTATCAATCTAATAGTGATTGTGCTAATAGATCACAAAAACACAGTAAAACTCTAGTAAAAGTAACACAGTAAAAGTCTAGGTATATAAAAGGAAAACATGACTGACTGACTGATATATCACACATCACAAACAACTGGACGGATCGGGCTGTTCTATTATGACTATCCGCTAATAAAGGATTTTTGAAAATTCAAACCCTAAAAGGGGATTGAAATTTGAGTAGTCCACGGGGACAACGTTGCGAGCATAAGCATAACATATCAAAATAAACTAAAGACTGTTATTAAACTGTAAATTAGATTTAGAAATTAATCTTGGATTTCAGCTGGCAGAAGAGTAAGCTAAAATAATATTACTTATCACCCCAGAGGCTAGATAGTATTAGGATTAAAGCTACTGTTTAGCGGTGTTTTCTAAAAACTTTAAAAAGATAATACACAAAGAATAACTGTAAAATTATAATGAAAAACTAAACAAATAATAATTAAAAAATCCGTGGAAAACTCTACAGGTTATTAAGAATTATTTGAAATCAGAGCAAACCCAACTTTTTTAAAGGCTTTATTAACATCGTAAAAAGGGCCTTTATCTCATAGCGATGCAAAAATTAATCTTCATATCTCGGCCATTACAAAAACTTTCGGATTTTTCGCTTGTTCTTTCTTAAGAAACCTTGTTTCACGAATATTAAAGATTTTAAGGAAAAAAGTTAGTACAATACAGTGATGATTTATATATTATCACTCTATTACATTCCAAATTTTTTGTACCTAGATAAGGTCTGGCGTCGTACGCGATTTTTAGGGTTCCATGCCTCCAGAGAAACAAAGGATAGGATCACTTTGTTGCCTGTCTGTCTGTCTGCATCTCGGTCTGACCCCTAGAATAATAAAGGGGATTCCAACATCAATGGTCTGACCCATCAAGGAAATCAAACCTATATGGTACTTTCCGTAAACCTAGAGTCATGAAAGGCAAGGTTGGTACCTTGAAAGGCAAGGTACCAATGTCTTATAGGACAAGTAAAGGGAAAAATCCAAAAATCGTGAATTTTATTGTGGTTACATTACAAAGTGTTATAAATTCTTGTACAACACTTCGTACTGCATCATCTGCCTCGGCTTATTAAAAAACCGACCCTAGGAGTAACTTGGAAAGGGCAAGGCAGGCGGCATCGTACCGGAACGCTAAATCGCTTGACAGTACGTACGACTTTGCCTGTGGGGCGGTAACTAGCCACGGCCGGAGCCTCCCACCAGACCAGACTAGAGACAATTTTGTCATATCATGGTCAACGCATCGCCAGCGCACTACTGAGAACCGGTCTCCTCTCCGATAGAGAATGATAAGACAATAAGGTTTGATCAGCATGGCAGACTATGGTCTAAGCCCTTCTCATTTTGAGACAATTTAGAATTAATAAAATAACAAATTGCCCCTGCTGGGAATCGACCACACATATAAGACCACAGTGCTCACCATTGCGCCAGGGAAGAAGTGCAAAGGTATAGTAGATTTAAAGTCCAGAGCTCGTGAGACATCATCAAATCAGACTTTGTGTGGGAATAACGTATTGAATACAGGCTGCATTGCCGCTTGGGGACCGTAGAGCTTCATGAGCCTTGAAAATTAAATTCGTATCGAAATTGCTGAGATGTCTCGAATACAGTTCACAGGATACATACTGATACAGAACACTGGCGAAAGTGTGCAATACGATTATGTTGCCAGCTAGCTTTTAGCTGCGATTTCGTTTGGATATTTCTTTATCTGGTATAAAAAGTGTTCTAAGTTTATCTTCAAGAAGTAAGTCTCACGTTCTGGTTACACCCTGTATTTTGAACCTGGCTGACACACTGCCATGTATCTAGAAAGCAAGCGATGTATTCTTAGCTGAGACGTATATACATTTTCTCCGCTACGACAGCTGAAGTAGCGATACGCGATGTTGCACGACAAGTGGCGCCGCATGGGTTCCCTGTAGACTCGGACCACTGCCAACTTTAGAATTTGTTACAACACGTATTTACTCAAAAATGTTTACCAACTTTCATCAATAAACTTGCTACACGCAACTACTCTAGTAATGTTTAGGCTCGCAGGAGGTGGATGGAAGAAAACTAGTCGGCGATAATATCCTTATAATAATTATATTCAAAGTTACATTTAAATGAAAAGACTAAAAACTAGTGCTTATCTCTAAGGATGAGAATATTCTAACTTAATATTACGATTCCCACATCGCGCGGGTTCTGGTATTACGCCGCGTCAGCTATACGGGTCGTATTCGTACGTGGGAATGGGAATGCATGTTGCGCTGGCTCACTATGTATCAGCCGCTGGCTTCGCCTGCGTAACACCTCCCCCATCAGATCGGCGCATATGGAACACCTTGGCTGTGAATTGCGCCGAAAGGTCATCGGATGAAGAACTCAGAATTTTGGTTATGTTTCTTAACTGCAAGGTCTTCGTGCGATGTATTTTCTGATAAACTGTAATGATCATATTCAGTCTGCAGGTTCCAATTAATATGGCGAATGGTAATGATTGTGTGATAAATAACTCCATGGTCCGTACTTGGAGGTAGAGTGATAGGCGTTTGAGATGAAACCTTTGCACTTGCATCATGTAGGTGATCCAGTTTTGTGGACTTCAATTATTCATAATGGATGGTCTTGAGTCAAAGGATTCTTCTTTAGGTAAAACTATAACTTGGATGGCTATGTCTTCTTCTATTCTGGGTAAGTGTAAATCTATAAGCTTCGTATATCGGCATATTATAATATAGATAACCTTTGCTGGTCTTCGAGCATTCAGCCTCTATGTACCTGTATTCGTTCAAGCAAGGAATGGATAATAAGTGACAAGGATATCATGATGCGTATGTGGTAATGGGAAATTAATACATAATATACTTAGGTTAAACTAACAGGAAATTTTTAAACTATGAAAAACAAAATGATATCATTTCTTACATAATACTAACCTAACACTATAATATCCTAACACTATAATATCCTAACTCTATCATGTTGGATCTACTGCAGTCAAAGGATTTCCATGATGCGTACTAAATTTAAGTAATGCTTGAACTACACTGACTGCCGCGCTGTCTCCTAAGAAATATGCTTGAGCATATTTGGAGAAAGAGTCGACTATTGTCAGAAACTTACAGCTTTCTACACTTAAAAGGTCTAAGTGCACAAGCTCAAAAGGTTTACTGGGTGGTGGAACTACTTGAAATTGCTGTCGGATCGGATTACGGTCATACTTAGCCTGTCCGCATACTGCACAGTCGTTGATAAATTTTGAAATATGGTCTCGCATTTTAGGCCAGTAAAATTTTCGAGATAAAGCAAGAAAGCATTCATTGATACCGCGATGGTTTGTCTTGCCATCATGGTACTTATCTATAATTTGTTGCTGCTTTAAATATTCTCGAACATTTTCCACTTCTGTTTTAGCTAAATTGAGTATAATTGACGAATTTTTAAAAGTTTTCTGTATTATTGGAATTATCTTATACATAGCCAATGGTGGATTGATTAATAAACCGGTTTTAATTTTAGGTTGAATAAATTCTTTAATAGCATTGATGACATCTTCTTCTAAATTAGATTCAGATAATTGAACAGTCGTACGCTTATGGTTTTCAAAGGGGTTTGTAGTGACTGGTTTGGTTTTAATATCACCTAAAACGTTAAAAACGATTTGCCTAGTAAATTTATTCAATGGATCTTCTGTAATCGGGATTTCCAAGATGGGGCTTTCGTCATCAGTATGGACAGTTGCTGTTCTAGAACCATCTTCAGGCTCCGGAGCTGAGAGAGTTCCAGAGTCATCTAAAGAGGGAGCTCCGTCCGATAGATTCACAGCAATCGAACTTAGCTCTTCCACATGAACTTCAATGCGCGATAACGCGTCCGCGTTGGTATTAGACTTTCCTTGCTTATACATCACCGTGAAATCGAACTCGCCGAGTTTTAAACGCCATCTTGTAAGTCTCGAATTAGGTTCCTTAAGACTCATTACCCACTGCAGGGGCTTATGATCTGTAATAATTTTAAATTTACGTCCAAAAAGGTAAGGCCTGAAATACTTGGTGGCCCAGACGATTGCTAAGAGTTCTTTTTCTATCGTACTATAGTTCAATTCGCTAGAATTAAGAGTTCTAGATGCATATGCGATCGGTTTATCAGACCCTACTGGGCCCTGTGATAAAACGGCACCTACTGCGACATTAGAAGCATCAGTTGTTAGCAAAAATTCTTTAGTAAAATCCGGATACTGTAAAATGGGATCCTTGGTAAGCAGTTGCTTACAGTGCTCGAAACACCTTATGTATTCATCATCGATTATTATTTTAGAATTTTTCTTCAGGCATTGAGTAAGGGGCTTTGTTAGACGTGCAAAATCAGGGATGAATTTTCTGTAATATCCTAGCAATCCGAGAAAACGTTTGATCTGTGTCGTAGTCTTTGGTAATGGATATTTACTTATGGCTGCTATTTTATTGGGGTTTGGTTTTACACCATCTTTAGAAATTATGTGACCTAAAAATTCGGTTTCTAACTTCAAGAATTCAGACTTATCCATCTGTATCTTGAAGTTTGACTCACGCAATCTCTGAAATATCTTTTCCAAATTAACTATGTGCTCTTGAAGACTTGTGCTAAAGCAAATTATGTCATCAAGATATACTAGACACACTTTGTTCTGTAGATCTTTGAGAACATTATCCATGACTCGCTGAAAAGTCGATGGAGCATTTTTCAACCCCATGGGCATCCTTAAAAACTCATAGTGCCCATTCTCTACATTAAATGCAGTCTTGTGAATATCAGCGGGGTCCATTTCAACCTGGTAAAAGCCACTAGCTAAATCTAGGGTAGTGAAGTAGTGACATTTCCCTAATTTGTCTAGAACATCGGTGATGTTGGGAATAGGGTACTTATCATCAATCGTTTTCTCGTTTACTTTTCTGAAGTCCACGACAAGACGCCATTTACGACGACCAGAAGCATCTGCCTTTTTGGGAACCACCCAAATAGGAGAGCTCCAGGCGGAGTCAGAAGGTCTTATAATATTTTGTTCAAGCATTTTACTGATCTGATCTCCGATTTCTTGTCGGTGGACATAAGGATATCTGTAACTTTTTGTATGTACAGGAATTTCATCGCTGGTCTTAATTTTATGTTTAATCTTATTATTGAACGTTAAAGGTTCACCTTCAAGATAGAACACGTCGGCATACTTTGCACACAGTGCTTTCAAATTAGCTGCTTCTTCTGGATTTAAATGTCCAGTGCGAAGACGAGAAAAAACTTCTTTAGCACGATTCGAAGAAACATTGGTTTGCTCACATTCAAAATTATAAAGTTCTGCTGATATGGGTTTGTCTATGGAAAAAACTATATCATTCGGGGAATCATTAGTAATTTCAACATATCCTTTCTTATTTTTAACGCGTGTTATACAATCGGAAATAAAACAGTTGCATATAGTTTGAGATGGAATCAAGACATCACCGTCCTGCGAATTAATAGGCAATGCAAATAGCTTTGAAGAATGAGCAGGAATAATTTCTTCGAACAAATTAACGTTACGCGAATCATACATTTTTATTGGAATCTCAGCGTTACGCGTTACTAATTTTCTGTCTTTAAGATTAATAGTGGACTCCAATTTTTCAAGTAAATCTAGGCCTAAAAGACCGTCAAAGTATTCGTGAAAATTATATACGTAAAAAGTAATGTCACCATCTTCGTTAAATTCGGAAAACCAAGGTAATGTAATGGAATAGTCATTTTTAGTTGTTGCGTGCACGTTGGTTACTTCAAAGGGTTCATAGTTAAGTGGCATATTACTAAAATACATTTGTACTGCTTTAGGACTGATAAAAGATTGATTCGCCCCGGTATCGATAAGAAATCTGAGAGGTGGATTACTAATCTGTACATAACCAAGTTGCCGCTGGACATAAAAATTGACATCTATCCTGGTTTTTCGGATTCGCTGACTATCTGAAAATTTTCTTTCTTAAAACTGACTTCCTGTTTCTGATCAACTTCTTCTGTTATTGGACTTGGTTCAACGTTCGAGGAGCTTTCCTCATAGTTATTATAGCATTCATTCGTGAATTGTTCGTAATTGTCATAGTCATAATCGTAGTCATAGTCATAGTCATAATCATAATCATAGTCATAGTTAAGTTCATTAAAATTGACGTCGCGTGATTTCATATAGTTAGTTGGTGGTGGATTACCAAATTTACGCCAATCATGTCCCGATGGTGGTAAATGTCTAGGGGTGAAATGACTCACACCGCTCATGGGACGTGGGAAATTAGAATTGTTAGGCGGTTGGTGTCGATTTGGTAATTTGAAAACGTTGCTCTTCGGGTTATAATTCGGTGGAGGAGCGCGAAACATTAATTGGGTACGACTAGGACCACGCGGATGCATTTGAGGGTTAGGTTTCCAACCAGGTCTAAAATGCATAGGTTTCTGACTCTGAGGTGGTCTAAAATGTATAGGCTGCTGCCAAGATGGCCCAGGCATAGCGAAACCTTGTGACCTTGAAGGATCTGTGTAATTTGATACGGAAAATTTATGTCCAAAATTTTTATGAGAAAACCCGCCTTCATTTCGCTGTTGTATATATAGGGTGTTAAGTTCCTCTTGTACAAATTCGAGGGCTTTTTCCATTGACACTGGCCGCATGCACCGTATCCTTGAGCCTAGCGGGTCTTTTAGACCACGTAAATAACACTGCAGGGTTAACTTTTGGTAAAGTTGCCGTTTAGCCTCTATTGTGGTAGGTGCGGATTCATGTAGGGAAATGTAGGTCATAATTGTGCTAAACAGGTTTTGACACTTTTCGTAAAATTCTTGCGGGGTGCTAGAGCCTTGTGTCTGTAGAGACAAATCATTGTATAAAGCGGTCTCATCGCGATGGTCTGCGAAATTATTAATAAGGGCATTTCGTATGCCATTCCAACTATCTGGGATACCGTTTGCATTAATTAACCTAGCCGCGGAACCTGTCACTTTATTTAATATTCCACTAATTAATGCCGAATTTTGTAACTCATGTCCCGGACTAACGTCAAAATGGGCAATCACCAATTGGTCACACAAATTTATAAACCGTGTTAACACATGAGGATTTCCGTCAAATTCGGGTAAAAATCGAATAGATTTATAGATAGTATCTAAATCGTTTGATGCCATGTCTTCTAAGTTCCTAGATTCGTCTACGGCTCTTGACCTATTAACCGAACCTACGAAACTACGTCCTGACCTTGGATGAAAAATCTTGACGAATAAAAATTAAACTAACACACACAAAAAGACACTCAAAAAAAACTTTTATTACAAAAAAGCACTCAATAAAAAAAATTAATTCCCTAAAGTTCACGTAAAATTATATTAAATAGGTCTATAGATTTTGTATAAACCTAGATTATAAAATTTTAGGAATAAGGACGATATATAAATGAGGATTCAATAAACGTACGATTTAAAAAAAATCAATTAAAAAAAAATTAAACACAATACCTCTTTTTCTTGTTAGTCGGAAAAGGATAGGTAAAAGGAACTTGAACGATTCAAGTACTTACCGCATCGCCGATCTATTTCTTTCCACGAATCGAAGTTTAGATTCTCCACTACACTGCGGCCTCCGAATAGTAGGTTCTCAGGATAAGTTGTTCTCCGTTACAGTTGTCCGATACAGCTACAGGTACAGCTTATCCTACCCCGTCACTGCGCCAGTAATGTTTAGGCTCGCAGGAGGTGGATGGAAGAAAACTAGTCGGCGATAATATCCTTATAATAATTATATTCAAAGTTACATTTAAATGAAAAGACTAAAAACTAGTGCTTATCTCTAAGGATGAGAATATTCTAACTTAATATTACGATTCCCACATCGCGCGGGTTCTGGTATTACGCCGCGTCAGCTATACGGGTCGTATTCGTACGTGGGAATGGGAATGCATGTTGCGCTGGCTCACTATGTATCAGCCGCTGGCTTCGCCTGCGTAACACTCTTGCAAACAACATTATTTTGTGTACGAAGTTTTCATGGAATTGTTGTTACATAGATTTGTTACACTAGAAAATCCATACTAATATTATAAATGCAAAAGTGCGTCTGTCTATCTGTCTGTCTGTATGTACCTTTTTCAAGGCTTAACCATTCAACCGATTTTAGATGAAATTTGGTACATAGTTAGCTTACATCCCGGGGACGGACATAGGCTACTTTTTAACTAAAGAGGAGCAGGATTTTAAAAACCCTATCCACGCGGACGAAGTCGCGGGCGTCATCTAGTACTTGGTAAAAAAGACCACTCCACTCCGTCTGTGGGCATGAGTCACATGAAAAAGCGGAATATCAAAGCATTTTCTCATATGCGATTGTGACGGATTATGGGGTGTGTAATTTACTTCGTTACGAGAGACGGAAAGGGTGTGACATGTAGAGTAAAATAATACTATATAACATTGCGAATATTATTTGCATTTACATTTTTAGGGTTCAGGGTACTCGTTCGGGATCCAACAAAACCCTATGACTAAGCCTCTGCGGTCCGTCCATCTGTCCGTCCGTCCGTCTGTCTATCAGCGGACTGTATTTCATGAACTCTTAATTAGAGAGTTGTAATTTTCACACACTTTGTAGATAGGTATTTCTATTGCCGCTATAACAAAAAATAATATAAATCAAGCAATATAATGCAGCTTATATAAGATCTTATATCGTAAGTGCTGATGTATGTTGCAAACCCTAAGCCGGCGTTACGAGACAAGAATATGTCTAGGTACATTGGTAAAGTTATTGAAAGCCGCAAGCTTATTAAATGATTTAAACCTAGCAATTTTAGTATTTAGACTGATTTTTGCTTCAAAAATCTACTAACAAGTTTCATATAGAAAAGGCAGATGTGGTACACCTTACAATCGCAACGATATCACTTGGAAGGAATACTGTATTCAAAGGATGAGAAATTTTACATGGACTTAGATTGGATTAAAAATTCCCTAGGCAGTAGGTATTTAAAGGTTTAGCTTGTGACTAAATTTAATGTTCTCTTGCCCAAAACATACCTAAAACATGGGAATTCATGTTTAGTAAGTAAGTAGGTATTTCGGTATTCAAAATCATTAATCTGCTCCGAGATATGCAAATTAAGCTACGGTACGTATTTTCGTATTCATCTTTCTCTGTTCTTGCAGCATTTAACAAAGTTACCTGCAGCTCTTTACAAAACTAAGTTTAGTATAATGCAAGTGGAGGAACTAAAATGAGCGTAAGATGTCCCTAACAACAAGCGGGAAGAGTACCAAACTACTGTTAAAGTTGCTTGAACGATATACTATTCCTCGTTCCTTTAAAAGTCTCATATAGCTAGCATAAAAAGTCAAGCAGAGTGTAAAACGCAACTCACTCCCAGAGTCTTCATTTTAACTAGTATACGTAATGGATTTTTCAGTAACAGTTATTTTGTACTGAGATTAATATTTTGTAAATTCTTTTGACGATTCAAAAGCACTTGTAAAAGCTTATTAAAATAAAAAGTATTTCCATTCTGTTCCTTTCACGCGGTAAAGATCTCGTACGCAATATTGTTTGGTTTTATTTGGTGCAAACCGTTTCACCTGATAATTATTTACACCCTCAAAGAACAAGTATACACACGTAAAATAACGATCGTCTCACTATTCTCCACCATAAGTACAACGTGTTAAGATAAGAAATATGACGCAATTTCGGTAATGCTTAGTTGCCGAGCCTCGGGGGAATGAAAAATTCAAGGGCCGGGGAACATTACCGCGCCACACTGCTAAGAGAGTTTTGTTTCTGGAATATTCTTACCAGGATGTGACTGATAGCATTAGTTGTAATCGTAGGTGCTTGGATTTAAGTTTCGGTAACAGATGTTTTCACGTAAAGAATTTGCATACCTACTTAGTTATGACATGTCACAAGACTTGCATTGTTTTGTTAATATTTTAAAATGAAAAGAATAAATTATTTAACTATCAGCGGAGCAAAATTTTCCTCTCAATGGAATGCTGTACTTCTAAAAAATCAATAGTCGTCAAAGTTTCCGGGGTGAAGGCTATAAATTTTGGGGCTTGTAATCTCATTGAGATTCCATTTCCATTTCTCTTAGAATAGAGGATACAATGCAATAAATTACTTCTATCAATAATAGCTGAACTGTGCTGTGTCAACAACACTCTGTTATTTCTGTCCTGGTGTCTTTTATTTGGTCAGACACGTCGCAGCGTTACAATGATAACAAAAGTGCTTTGAAATTGTTCCTCCCATTTTTAGCAGCAGCAGTTCATGACAAATAAATTTACAGGAAACTTATACATAAAAATAGAGCCACGATCTGAATAAAAGAGAAAAACCGGCAAAATGCGAGTTGGACTCGCGCACCGAGGGTTCCGTACTACAGAAGAAGTAAAACGGTAAGAATCACTTTTCGCAAGTCGCGGGAATCAGCTAGTAAATTAATAAAAATACCTCATAGACCGAGTTATTATTAGTTGATACAATTATATATACATATAATTGACAGATATTATATATAATGGAAATCACTCACAATAGTTTAAACGCTAAAATAGATACAATCGCTAAACAGTCTACAATGGTAAGATTCTGAGCATACCAAATGCGCCATATTTGTAACACAATATTCAAAACGCACTTGAGTCTTGACGTGAATAAGATATGATATGTATAAAATCCTCGTATTGTGTCGAACATAACCACGAAAACTTTAGTTCCTTCAGTTGATGAAAATTCACTTATCTTTTTACTTCTATGTGGGAACCTTTTTTATGAAACAGCTATACGAGTATCTGCGTGAAAGGAAAAAGGCTTTGATACCAATTGAAAGTTGGGAAGTACCTACTCGTTCAATTGAATTTTTTATTTATTTATTTTTTTATTCAGATACAAGTTAGCCCTTGACTGCAATCTCACCTGGTGGTAAGTGATGATGCAGTCTAAGATGATAGCGGGCTAACCTGGAAGGGGTATGGCAGTTCTTATTAAACCCATACCCCTTTGGTTTCTACACGGCATCGTACCGGAACGCTAAATCGCTTGGCGGCACGGCTTTGCCGGTAGGGTGGTAACTAGCCACGGCCGAAGCCTCCCACCAGACCAGACCAGAAATTTAGAAATTATAAAATTCCAAACCCCTGCCAGGAATCGAACCCGGGACCTCCCACTATTAAGACCACAGCGCTCACCACTGTGCCAGGGAGGTCGTCAAAACCACAAATTTACCACAACATAGGTGTTTCCAGTCCAAAAACAAAGGTCAAAGAAAGGGCTTGTCGTGTCGTCCGGTAGAGCCATGGTAAAACGTAAATCGGAAGGGAAATTTGAGCCTATAACCAAAGGCAATGGCAGTCAAGGTATGCGTTACTACTTCAAACAAATTGTGTTTTGAAAAGCTTCATCCAGTTGTGCAGCCTCAGGCCGAGCAACTATGTTAAACAGGCAAACAAGCAATTCAAAGTCAAATGATTTATTCAAAATAGGTAATAAATTACTCTTTTTGATAGTCAGATGTTGGATTTGTAAGATATAGTGGTGATAATTATTACGCAAACTTAAAACTAAAGCTACGAGGGTTCCAAACGCGTCCAGATCTGAGAAGAGCCCACAACAAACTCAGCCGGGTATTCTTTTACCAAGTATGCCGAAATGGTTGTCGGCAGGCCATGCTTTTCGTAGGGCAATGGCCGTTGGTGCTGAAAAGTTCTAGAGTAGACACCACATAGTACTACTGCATTACTACTTATGTCAAGAAAATGATAAAGATAGTAAGTCTCATCCACACGCAAATAGCTGATTTGACCTTCTGAAAGGTTCGACGCTCCTAAGTAATCCGTTGTTAACCCTGATGGTTTAAATTTCTGTCATTTGACTAAAATGAAGCGATGTAAAGCAATCATATAATATTATAAATGGATCTATATGGATAAACTTAATTGTTAAATATGTCCATGAGTAAGCGTAGCACGGGGGTGCCCTCTGGCACAATGGACTGCGGGAAGTGGCTGGATGGGGAAGGCTGAGGACAGGGTGTACTGATGCTCACTAGGGAAGTCTTACTTTCAACAGTGGACATCCGCAGGCTGATATGATTATGATTGCAATTGTGATTATGTAAAATACTTTTTACTAGATACAATATTTATATTTCATACCATACAGATACAATACTTTTTACTAGATACAATATTTATATTTCGTACCATAGATGAAAGCATAAAAGTAAATATCAAAAAAACACAACTCTATCACAATTAAATATGCAAATAAATAGAACTCGCGTGGCTTCCATGACCTGTAAAATAAAATGGCTGCCCACTACATTCACTCATACCTGAAATATTCCAATATAAAACACAATCTGGGGCAAATCACGCTACTTTATATTTCCTTGAAGAGACTTGTGACCGCAATCTGCGCATTAGTTTCGCATGAAATGAGTAGAAAACATAGCATTACGCCCCATATAATGCATTATAGTAGGTTGACATTTTACTATATTGTTACGTACTTACATACAATAGGTTTAACAATACAAAATAAGAGAAACGATAATAATGTGTAGTTTCTAACTTGTGACATCAACCGCTTGGATTTAGGTTTTTTAAAAATCTCATGGGAAATCTTTTATTTTCCGGGATAAAAAGTATCCTGTATCTGTCTCCGAGAAGCAAGCTATCCCTGTATCAAATTTCATCAAAATCGGTTAAAGGAATGAGCCGCGAAAAGGTAAGTAGCAGACAGACAGACAGACAGACAGTAAGAGTAAATAAGCGCATTGCAGCATAAATGTAAAATAAACACAATAAAATCTTCAAAATAGTCGAAGTAAGGAAAATTAATAGGTATCTATCTAAATATATAAAAGGAAAAGGTGACTGACGGACTGACTGACTGATTGATCTATCAGTGCACAGCTCAAACTACTGGACGAATCGGGCTAAAATTTGGCATGCAGATAGCTATTATGACGTAGACATCCCCTAAGAAAGGATTTTTGAAAATTCAAACCCTAAGAGGGTGAAATAGGGGTTTGAAATTTGTGTCATCCACGCGGACAAAGTCGCGAGCATAAGCTGGTAAATAATAAATGTTCGTTTTCCACCTCTTTCACTAAAATTGAACAAAATCTTTATATAATAATCGAAAAAAATATTTTTAAAAGGTCCTTTTAATATTAAGTAACCTAAATCGTAAAAACAAATCACTTTTATGAATTTTCCGTCTCTTAATTACTAAGGAAGATTCACTTAAGAAATATTTCCGTGAGATTAGGCTTTAATTTCTTACTTATGAGATCAAAGAAAAAATACCCAACTTCCACGTTCGTCGCGAATAATTTAATTTTCTACCAAGAATGTCGTCTGTTAAAGTTCAAATTAAACTCCGTAGTTTAGGGCTTATATAGATTAAATTATTTACTTAACTTGGTAATTCGATTATAAAATAAAATAACCAAAATTTTGATGAACATACAGAGTTAGCTTACATCCGGAGACGGGCATAAGCTACTTTTTATCCCAGAAAATTAAAGAGTTCCCAAGGGATTTTTAAATCTAAATCCACGCAGACGAAGTCGCGGGCATCTTCTAGTTATCAATACTTTAATAGATTTCTGCTTTCATATCATCATAATCTCTACCCAATGCCGGTCTACTACTGAGTACGAGCACCGCGCAATAGGTTAAGATGATGGTGATGATGATGATGATAACAGTGAAAGTTTTTGTTTTTCTATCTACTCGGTTGCTCTGGTTAGAGTGACAGTAATAAAATTGGTCTATGTAAAAAACAGAAAACTTGTAACCAATTAAGGGTCAATTGTATTGTTACGAACGGTTAAACTTTGGCCACCAATAAAAGCAAAGTGGGTTGCCTGAGTCCGTATGCATACCTCCATGATAACCTAGGGTTAGGTAAAGTTTTGTCCAAACTGAAATCCTGGCTTGTACAACCCAATTTTTCCTGATATGCAGCTGGCCTTTAAAATGATAAACAAACTTGATTTAATAATAATTGAACAGGTAATACTTATGCTAAGATCATACAGTAGTTAGGCTTGAAAAGATAACATACAGACAAATTTATTTATTTCACCTCGCATGTTACATAAAATGTTAAGCCTTTGAAAACGAATAGCAACGATTGAAACAAGGTTTCTAAATAAACATACACCTACACCTTTTGACACAAAGTATCACACCTGGAGCAATTTAATTTCGCATATCAATCCTGTAAGAGCACTGGCATTCGAAGAGTCGAATACTCCTGAGAATATAGTTCTGTCTGCTTTTGAAACTGGTGTTTCCAAATTTGATATGAAGATATTGTCTTCTGTGAGTTCGTGTGAAGCTTTGAACATAAAGAGACAAACTGTTAGTTGAATAATTTATTTTATTAAATTTATATTTAGAATAGCTACCTATTAGAAATGGGATTGGCTTTCCATATAAATTATGAGTTGAAGCTAGAAACATTTGCAACCTAGTATGATCTTACATTTTGACTATGGTAGTCGTCAAGTTTTAATTTATTTGATTTGAACAGACCAGTATAGTAGCCTGTATCAAGTAAATAACAGTTTGGCAAATATGTGTATAGTTAGTCATTGAAAGAACCCGCACATAAATGAGAAACGTTGTGCAATAAATCGAGCGCCTGACACTGCTGTAACTTGCAGGTGAAAATGAGACCACAGAAGAAGATTGAATGATGACACTAGATAGTCAACTTGGACTTATAAAATAAGGATAATATGGTAAACAGGTCAGGATACACAGAGGCAACAACCGACGGTCACAGTCCAGACCGTGACACTTAATTCCTATTACGTAAACAATGTGGATATAATTTGCTATAGTATTATAATATGCCTAAAGTCACGATGGCAGACCTTAGCCACCAGATTTAAGCTTAAACACTAAAGTTTAAATTAAAGAACAATATCAGGAAAGTGTTCCATCTGTGAGATAAACAACCCCTAAGGAGGCATAACCTGTATCCATTGGCTTTACTGCCAGAAGGAAGATAGCTAGCAAGTCCATTACGAAGAAGCCAGATAGCCCAACTGTATGATTACGAAACTGTGTTATGATAGAGTGTCGTACATACAGAGTATTATTATTGATGGGACGATTTCACTTGAAAGGGAGTAGAATATAGAATCACGCAATATACGCCGCCTTAGTATTTATGGTCTCGCCCAAAACTTTTCATGACTCAAATTTTTTTGTTGGGAAAATGTTTATTAGGTACTTACAGACCTACCTACTTATTTACTACACAAAATCATCAAAAAATCAGTGTTCGGTCATGGAACAATCCAGATTCGTTGCTACCGCACTGATAAGTTTCTGGTGGTAGGAGACATGGTAGGATTCTTGGACACGGACATACATAGGACATGGTAGACATAGATTCCTTTTATATCTTTCTTAATCCTTGTATACCATGTGTCCTGCAACCAGAATACCTACTATTATAATCATCATCATCATCAACCCACTGCTGAGCACGGGTCTCCTCACAGAATGAGAAGGGTTTAGTAGGGCGTATCTTAGTCTACCACCCTGGTCAAGTGCAGATTGTCAGTCTTCACACACCTTTGAGAACATCATGATCAACCCATCGCCGGCTCACTACAGAGCACGGGTCTCCCTCTCAGAGTGAGAAAGGTTTTGGCCATAGTCTACCACGCTGGCCATGTGCGGATTGGTAGACTTCACCTTTGATAACATTATGGAGAACTCTCAGGCATGCAGGTTTCCTCACAATATTTTCCTTCACTGTTAAAGCAAGTGATATTTTAATTACTTAAAAACGCACATAACTCCGAAAATATAGGTGCGTGCCCGGGATCGAACCTCCGACCTCCGATTGGAAGGCGGACGTCCTAACCACTAGGCTACCACAGCTTATAGGCTTTGAGAACATTACGTAGAAATTACAGGCAAGCAGCTATCCTCACGGATGTTTTCCTTCACCATTATTATAATATAGGTACATAATATAAGCTCACAATAGAGTGTTGTTGACACAGCAACGATGCGGTGTTATTGATGGGAATAATTTATTGCACTGGACGAAGCCACTCCAAGGGGAACGGAAATAGAATCACGCAAAATACACCCCCATGGGATTTACGATCTACTCCCGATTCAGTGATTGCTATAATTTTTCCGTAAGAAAAATCTTTATTCCCAGGTTATCTGCAAAACATTGTACGAAAAATTCATCTCGAAAAGGAATGGCTACAAATATTTACCTAGATACATATTATATTGAAACGAATAGGTACACGAATTTAGAATTTATTCATTTACTAGATTTTGCCCGCGACTTTTTCCGCGTGGATTTAGGTTTTTAAAATGCCGTGAAAATTTTCGGGACAACAACATTGATTATTGTAAAATAATCTTCGTAATACAAAATTTCTGATATTCGATTTTCCCGTATCACTTTGCTACATTTTCATAAGTAATAACGTTTTCCTGGAATTTCAAGATGAGCTCTAGTGAAAAGGCAGCCTTAGCATCAAAGAAGATATCCTTGAAGATGCTACCAAGAAGATTTTATTACGAATTTCTTACATTATTATATTATGTTGCTAAGCACCCTCTGTAAGTAGATGAGTATCTATCTCTACATGATATAAAAACTGTGTTTGATGCATAAGCAAAAAGCAATGTTTTTTCTTAGATTTCCGGTAATTTAATACATAGGTTGCATGCATATTTTGTTGTTACGCAATACATTTTCTAAATTGATAATACTATTTTAGACTTACACATTGTACCTTCTTATTACCTACACAATCAATGAAAATCAAATGAAAACCAAGTTCACGTTTGGCAACGAAATGTGAAAATCAATGAAATGTAACAAAATTGAATCAGCAATTGCTGCTAGAGACTACCCCTGACACGTGACGGAACGCGACGGAAATACGAATTAGGTGGCGGCCGATTATTTTAACGATTCAGATCTCGATAAAATGTACGCCTCTTTCTTATATTTTTTATTATATTTTTATTCAGATACAAGTTAGCAAGACTGCAATCTCACCTGGTGGTAAGTGATGATGTAGTGTAAGATGGAAGCGGGGTAACCGGGAACCTAACCTAACCTGCTAACCTGGGATTTAGCTGTATCTTTAAAAATAGAATCTCATACGCAAACCTCCTATCCTCAGCTGTGATAATATACCTAATGAGTGGTGTGCCGTTTGCCCCAATGGGGCCGTGTGCTAAATATATCTACCTATTGAAAATTTTGATGCTGGTAGGTATATCTTATATAAATGCAAAAGTGTGTTTGTTTGTTGGCTTGTCCTTCAATCACGTCGCAGCGGTGCAACGGATTAACGTGATTTTTTGCATGGGTATAGATAAAGACCTGCCCCCCAATTGTGTAAGAATAACCATTTCATGGCTATCGCAATCGTCAAGAATTCTGCCCTTTGATTGGCTGTGAAAAAATGTAAACAGCGAATCAACCAATCAAATGGCAGAATTTCTTGACGATGGCGATAGCCATGAAATGGTTATTCTTACACAATTGGGGGGCTGGACAGTGTATGCCACTCTACTTTTTACTTTTTAGCCTGGAAAATCAAAGAGTTGTCACGGGGTTTTTAAAATACCTAATTCCACGCGGACGAAGTAGCGGGCATCAGCTAGTAAATAAATAAATTATACATAACGAGCTGATCCCCACGACTAAGTTCGCGTGGATTTGGGTTTTTGAAAATCCGGTGGGAACTCTTTGATTATCCAGGTCCTGGTCTTTAACTATACCCATGCAAAAAATTACGTCAATCCGTTGTTCCGTTGTGATGTGATTGAAGGACAAACCAATACACCAACAAACAAACACACTTTCGCATTTATAATATGGGTAGTGAAGTGATTTTCGATAACTACTTCCCGGTAGGCCGTTTAATATTAATTACTTCATGCAGTGCCATATTATTATAATGGTCTGGTGTGAAATAAATCTATTCTTGGTATTGTCTATCTATCCTTGGTAAATGGTAAAGTCCTACACAAAACTTGGATGATTATTATTAATTTTTTGGGACCAAAAGAAAATAGGTACCTACTCTAGATTTGTTTTTCTGCGGTGGTTAATTTAAAATTCAACTTCGAACTTGGGGACTTGAGTGGATTTTTTATTTATCTTCAAGCATTAACTGTTTATTTTGGTTGCTTAAGTGATAAAAAAGTTTAGCACTTTTAAGGCCATAATTTTGAGCCGGTAAATGTATTAAGCCATTTTGTTTATAATAGCATAATTTAAGAAATTTTGTAATGTTTCTGCCTAAAAAAGATAAAAAAACAACTAAGTATGAAACATTCAGAACCGAATGTTATTTTGAACCACTTTTATTTGAAAATCAGACATTAATTTAATTCCACATGTGATTTTTTTATTAACATGTGATGTTTATTTTAACCTTAATGGTTACACCTATTGCTATTTGAAATTAATCAACCCGTAGGTAAAAAACCGGCTAAGTGCGAGTCAGGCTCGCGCAACGTATGTTCCGTACTAGAGTCGTATTTTTCGACATTTTGCACGATAATTCAAAAACCATGATGCATAAAAATAAATAAATACCCCACTTGATATAGTTATCTTACTTCAAAATTGAAAATACAAATTTTTAATTCATGACCACAATTTTTTTTTGTGTGGTGTAACCACAAACTCACGGTTTTTAGATTTTTCCCCTAATGTTTGCTATAAGACCTACCTACCTGCTAAATTTCATGGTCCTAGGACAACGGGAAGTACCCTGTAGATTTCTTGATAGACCGACAGACAGACAGACAGACTAAAGGTGTCAAAGGCACCTAATATAAATCAATACACTAGAAAGTTTTTAACCAGTTTAACACTTGACTCGAACATTTTAATTTATTAAAATTAAAATTTACACCCTTGATATGAAAATAACCGACATAAGCTACTTTTTATCCCGGAAAATCAAAGAGGTCCCAAGATTTTTTTTTGATCTCGGGATTCAGTTGCGAGCATCTCTACCTACATTATCTAATTGGCTGGTAAAGAGGGTTCATTAAAATATTACGCATATTATTAAATCACAAGCCTGGGATGACGCAGATGTGTACATAAAAATCTTAGCGTTGAAATACTCAAGTGGAAATTCTTTAGAAAATAAATATTCCACAAACGGAAATCCTTCTTATTCATTATCCAGCAAAATGGAACAGACACTGCCTCGGTCTGTCAAACGCCAATCGTTCCTGCAGCGAACGAACTGGCATCGCGAAACTAATTTTCCCACTGACTAGATAAGTGGGTAAGTGGGTAATTTCATGCCGCATTAATTTCTAAATAGATCAAATGCCACTTGACATCTCAATCTGCATTTCTGTAATCGCATTCGTAAATTCGTGTTTTGGTATTCAATGTTGGTTCCTTTTTCCTATTGCAACAAGTCATTTTGTTCAATAA
Source organism: Maniola hyperantus (assembly GCF_902806685.2). Taxonomy (NCBI): domain Eukaryota; kingdom Metazoa; phylum Arthropoda; class Insecta; order Lepidoptera; family Nymphalidae; genus Maniola; species Maniola hyperantus. The sequence continues at coordinate 8,402,857 of NC_048550.1, forward strand.
AAGTGATAAGTAGTTTAAACTTTAGTTCACAAATTTCAAGGTCACGTCGCCGACATGCTAATGTGACATGATAATGCTAGTGCACTAAAGTGAAAACTAAACCAATGTTAATGGTTTTAATTTACAGATCATGAAATTAGAATTTTTGATACTACAATTAATTTGAAAAAAAAAACAATGTCATTTCATAGTTTTAAGTTTTCACTATTGCCAATTTTTGAAGGGATAGTAGGCCACACCAAGACTGCAACCAAGTCAACTTCATCTACCTGTGGTGTATCCCGCTGAACAACGAACGAGACTGAAGGCACAGGGGGCGGCAGTGGTACAGGTTCCGCTTGGTGTCCTGGTCAGACGGCAATGACTCCAACCAGTAGGTATAAATTATTTGGTATGTCGGTACAATTTTCCAAATCATCTATGGAAAGAAGAAGCTTTCCTGGCGACACTGACGTAGATTTCGGGATTTTAAAGAACCCGTTAATTTCTCACAATCTTTTCTCTACTTTATGAAGAAAACCGGCATATAAAATTTGAAGTTTCTGATCCCAGCGGTTTTAAATATGATACTGACAATAATGTTATCAATGCAATGCAGTTATGGCCTTTAAGGGGACTCAGTTCGGTGCTTTCTTCATACAAACATAGGAGGGAAATTACAACAATATTCGATATTGTACGCACAAAACTAAGAATTATATCGATTTATCTCGTCGTTATCTAGGTTTATTGATATATAAAACATTGAAAAAAGTATTGATTTAAAAGTTACGAGGCTCAAAAGATTCCTATTTTAACACTAAATTAATGACAACTTTGGGCGTAAATAAATAAGATTAGGGATATGAAAATTCTAAAACAATTTATCATTAGACGTAGTTTATTTATTCATTTGTTGAAATAACTTTACTTTGCAAACATAAATTCAGCAGTTTTTTCTCAAAAATACTTTTCCTTAACCCTTTTCGCGCGCTTGATTTCGGTGAAAATCATCGTGCCTCTCAACTTTCTCATACAATGTCAAGTGAAAAGCAAACATGTTACCCACGTGCGCTGCCAATTTCGGTCGTGCGTCCTGCGTCACTTTAATTCACACAAATAAATATTAAAACCTTGATGAAAAAACCCAGAAATATTTGGATATTTCAAATATTTCTGGGTTTTTTCCAAATTTATAATAATTCATATTAATATTAATTGTGCGTACTCGATATTTAGTTGACTTTTGTTTATATTATATTTTATTCAATTGCGTCCCAATCATGATTAGAACAGCTTAAACAATAACTGATTCTTATCTGATTCTGCAATCCCTTAAACAAGGGTTTAATCTCTAATAGGAATAGTGGACTATTCCTTTGAATACTGTTGTTTTGTTCACTACCTTGAATCCCTTTGTCTATTATTGTGTCCTAAACCTAAACTTCACTTAAATTTTGATTTACGTATTCGTATTCAATTTCGTTTAGGACCGATATGAAATAGGTATTTAAGATAGACAGGGCCTAGAAAGAATTTTTCTTCTAGAATCGCAACACAAGGCATAAAACATAGTCTATGTCACTCTCCAGATCTTTAGCTATTCCTACCCATAATTAATCGTAAAGCCAAATATAATATTATTTATATTTCATTATTAAATTTTGACGACCTACCTGGCGCAGAGTTTGGAATTTTATAATTTCTAATTTTTTTCTGGTCTGGTCTGATCGGAGACTTCAGCTGTGGCTAATTACCAACCTACCGGTAAAGCCGTGACGCAAGGCGATTCGGCGTTCCAGTACGATGCTGTGTACTGTGTAGAAACCAAAAGATTGATCCGCACGGCTGGACGGCGACGACGCCGGCGGCAGTCGCTCATGCAACTGCCGCAAGCAAAACCGGCGGCGATTTGCTGCTGTGTGGATCGACCTAAAGGGATAACCTTCCAAGTTAGCCCGCTTCCATCTTAGACTGTATCATCACTTATCACTGAGATTGCAGTTCAGGGTTAACTTATAACGAAATTAAAAAAATCTCTATTATACTACTTACTAAATAAAGAGTAGGACAGTAATTGAAGAGCTAATAAATGCCAATCAAAAGGCTCTTATGAGGATGATCGTGAAGCGCACAAAGAAGGAGCACTATGCAGGATGTTGGAAGCTGAAACAAAGGAACGGTAAATATATGTCAAGCTCCGCGAGTGAGTAATGAATGTGCTTGAAGTTTTCAAGTTTATGCTTTGTCGGATCACAGTGGTGTAAAATGAGAATATTATTGAAATTGTCCTTTGCAAAAAGCGACTGCTACGACCTGGCGGGGTGATTCTCTAACTTAGTATCTGACATTGAATGATAACCACCAAGCTCATTTGACATTGGTTGGTTCTACATTGCTACTTCATTGAGTGATATTTAAATAATTTTTATAGAGAACCTTCAACGGACTAAAAATAAATGCCAAAAAAAGGTCGGTGGCTATCCTTCTATGTTAGACACTGAGTTGGCGAATCAGTCAGCTCATTGGTCGGAATGTCTGGTATTTACGGTAAGTACTTTATAATGGGAATAAATCCAAAAATAAATTTATAAATTAAATAAATGGCCCTACTCTACTGAATAAAAATAGATCTTACTCAAAATGCCTAACCCCTTATGTATGCTACCCTTTACGAATTATATTTTAATTTTCATTAATATTTTTATTTGAAAATCTTTAAGGTTATCATAATAACTCGTAATATATTCTATAAACCACTAAATTAGAATTTCTCCTCCAACCATAATAATGACTGTGAAAAAATATCGTAAGAACTCATTATACGAAATTGATGTTTGTCTAAAATATCGGTTAACTTGTTTGCTTTCAGAGGATCAAAGGGCGAAATGTTTTCTCATTTTTTACGCCGGGAAATATAATTTGATTTTCATGGAGGGACGTCGGTAGTCGATTTGCAACTTTCTCCGACTTTGGAAGTCAAACTAATTTTTTAATTTACTTGCGCAGGCTTTTATTTTGTTTATGTTGAAATCTTGCAAATTGATTAAGTTTTACGACATTTTTATTGCGTCAGTCCTTATTTTGCTCCTGCGTTTGTAAGTTAATTACATTTAAGTAATACTTAGTTAAGTAAGGCAATACTCAACTTCTTAATAAGCTTTGAAGCCACTTGAGCTCATATTGTGTTGCATAAGAACACTAGCTTTAATATACCTACCCCTAATATACCCACCTAATAATTCACATTGAAACTTCTTATAAACAGTTTTGTGATTTCAGTTTTTACTAGATAGGTAACTCGCTCTTGTTTCGCTAGGGTAGACTTGCCATAGACTAAAATAAAATATGTGTAAGTATACACCTACATATTACGTACAGGCTCTCTAACCTTTCGGAGTTAAGTTCATTTTTGAGAGCTACCATACAAAACAAAAAGGAACGTATTTTCACGGACTCGGATCGGATGAGTGCGTAACCGCCGTAAGTATCTGGCAATGCATGACGTGATTTCTTATATTATTCCGATGAAAATATAAAAAAATGTGACTTTACACTTTGACATAAAAAATTTCACACCTTTAGCAGCGGTTATCTCCCAAAGACATCATGATCCAAACAAACATCCAAACAAACGTTTCTCCCAGTGTTGGGAACAATACGCAGGGAAACGTTCAATTTTTATGAAATAACGAAGGTCTGGCTCGTGCTGGCTCTCTTCTTATATATATAACTAATCTATATGTGACTAATATGACTGATCTATTAACGCACAGCTCAAACTACTGGACAGATCGGGCTGAAATTGGGCATGCAGAGAGCTTTTATGACGTAGGCATCCGCTAAGAAAGGATTTTTGAAAATTCAACACCAAAGGGGGTGAAGTAGGGGTTTGAAATTTGTGTAGTCCACGCGAACGAGGTCGCGAGCATAAGCTAGTTCTCTATAAATAAAAAAGACAATAAACAAAATATGTTTCGAGTTTGCTATCAAGAAAGCTCTTATTAAGCAAAACATGTCACAGATTTATTATTATAACCATTATTATAACAATTCGGCGTTAGTGAACGTGAGGTGATTCATTCTAGGTACAAGAGCTTTTCTTAACACCTAAACGCGACGTAAACAAAATATTCTACCAGTAAAACTAGTTTGCCAAAACGTAGACTCGTTTATTTCACGTAGTTGCCTCGGCTATGGTAGCCAGTGACACAGAAATGGAGTCCAAACAAAGTTGAGCACATCGTTGAGTCGGAGGGTTTCATAAAATAGGCGTCCCGGGTAAGATATAAACGGGCCAATGTGCCTCGATCGATGGAACTTCGGAACTATTGCCTTAGTTTTTTTTTCATGAAGTACGAACCTACCTACCTACCATATCTTCTCCCCTTCTTTGCTCAGTAGGCTTAGTAAGAGTTTGCACTGCTGGATAACGTTTATAGATTTTTAACATCGAAACACAATGTCAATATAAAACTGACCTTGTTTTAAGGCTCCATGCGCTAACTCGTACATCTACAGTTAGCGCCCTAAGCAGAAAGCTCGATAATACCTAATGTGATAATGTAATTTAAAACAAGTATGCTAGCGTGCATTTTACCCTGACGTTAATAAGTAAGTATCGCTGCTTGAAAGCTACCTATCTACATTTTGCAGGTGTGCAAACACGTGCTAAGGGTACAAAATTGGTTAGTAATTCGATGATAAGTTCTAGGTGTTTCTAAAATATTAAGTTCTGATGTAAGGCTTATTTCGCGGAATAACGACATACTTAATATTTAATATGCTAAGTTTCTGAGGTGAACAGAGAAGATCAAACGAGTTGCAGAGAGCTAGAGAACTAAGTCCAGCTGTGCACCGTCAACTATTGAGTTGATGCGAAGACAACAGCCGACTTCAGTATAAGTTTTTTGAAAATAAATATCACATTCAAAGCTTTTCGATTCTGAAATCTTTTCCAGTAATCCAACCAGGGTTTTTGTAATCATTTTCCAGATTTTCATTTGTCCAGATGAATGAATACAGTAAGTAATAAAATTATCAGACGTCAAAGCAGCAAAAATATGCTTTTCACGTCTCATGCTCGTAAAGTTCTTCTTTATGCTGACTGTAAGCGGACTAAAACTGGTTTTCATGTTTTTGTGCATAAAGTGTTTATAGGTAAACAAGAATCTATCTGACATGATGGCATATGACATGATTTATGATGACAATTTTTTTTTAATGTAGGTATGTAATTTCTACACTACGAGTAACATTTTATGCCCTTGTTGTACAATCTATTATTCTTAGTCGTATCGTAAATCATACCTTAAATAATAATAATAATATTATGAATATTTTATATCAACAAAGAAATCCCTGTTTACCGGATGCTGGGACTATAGAAGGTACTAAAAGTAAATTTTACCAAATTGAAAGAGCTTAAAACTTTTAATTGAAAATTCACCTGCTTTCCTTTGTACCTACTGTGCTTACTACCTGCAATCAAATTTCCGTTTTATTAAATTTTAACAACATTTAAAGGCTTTTTAAAGGTATTTCATATATTTACCTATTTACCTATACTGAATTGCTCGGCTCCAGTTAGATAAAGAACTGATATTTATTGACTTAGGTAAGTACCTCGATATTTTTAATGGTTTCCATCACTAACTTTTTTTTCATCCTGATAATTTTAGAAGTCATTTTTGGTGGTGTTAGTCCATCACATCTGAATCGATTTTGATATTTTTTTTATTCAAAAGGGAAAGAAGAGAATATCTATTAATCCCTTTACAGGTTGATCCCATTTAAAATGATGATGTGATGAAGATCTTCGAAAATAGAAGATTTCATATTATGAAAAGCATTAAATTAGGTACTTAATACTTACGTTCAGTGTGACAGTTTAGTAAATACATAAAATATATCTTTTAAAAATTCAGCTGTACTCATACTTATTAGAACTATAAATTTAATGTAACTACCTATACTAATTCCTACAAATGAACTCTAATAGGTATCATAATAATAGGTATATTAAGCACTTACCTATTCAGATGAACCCTGCGAGGATTTAGGTTTTTAAAAATCCCGTGATGATTTTCTGGAATAAAACGTAGGCCGTGTTCGTCTCCGAGATGTAAGCTCTGTATTGTTAAAATCGGTTAAACGAATGGGTTTTTAAAAATCCCATGCCCATCCCAAAAGTAGCCATAGCTGTCCGTCCCCGGAATGCAAGCTACCTCTGTACCAAATTTGGTCGAAGTCGGTTAAAAGCTAGCAGACAGACGTACACTCTTTCGCACTTATAGTATTGGTATATGGAATGATGCCGTCGTCAGATATTCACCCTACTCCGCCTGAAAGAACCTTAACAAGAAAATAAAGATGTATTCAGCGTGTTTCTGACATCAAAATATTAACGCTTGACTTAACTATTGAGCAATTGAAGAGTGACCCTCGGATTTTAACGGATTACTGGCTACGGCTGTCAAAAGACCCCAAGAGTATAGAGACCTTCCCTTTTTCCTTTTATTAATATTTCGTAAGGGGACGAAAATGAGTTTTACGGTTTACGGAGGACGTTTGTGTGAACGCATTATCTGTTTAATTGGTAATTTTGGGGTAGCGAGCTCGTCTGTATGAACTTGAACGAATGAGGGAATTCCCAGCGCATGGGTATACTTTATTGGGGTGATCCGTTTTGCTTATTATAATCCATAATTTTAATAGGTGCCTATTATAAATGCCTGTCTGTTTTTCTGCTACGTTTTCACGTCCCATTAGCTTAACCGATTTTGACGAAATTATGTAAGAAATCAGCTTTCATCCCAGGGACAGACATAGGCTACTTCTTCCCCCGAAAGATTAAAGAGTTAACACAGGACTCAAAAAATCTAATTCCATATTCACGCGTACAAAGTCGCGAGCATCATCTAGTTTTGTTATGGTTAATGGGTTAAATCAAGCGTAAACGGCAGGATTCAATCGGCTGTTAATTTACGTCTTACATTTGATTTGCTGCGCATCACATTATTATTGTTAAAGCAGCTATTGGTGACAATCGATTTTATGCATCGTGGCTTGATTACCTATAGGTAAATCGGAGGACTGTTAGGGGTATGAAAATATTATGATACTTTGAATCTGTTAAATTTATTTAATATGTACAATTACTCTAGAATATGTAAAACTAAACCTAAACTAGGCAGGTATCTATTCCCGTCCATGACAGACGGGAGAAAAAAAACATTCATTGCATCGTCTCATACGACGATGTAAGATTCTAAAGGAAATAAATACCTATCCCCAGGTGTCATATTTTTGTAGACTATGGAAACGGACGGATCTCCACGTGCTAATTCAACGTGATGACGGATCGTCCCACAATGTAATATTGGATGAGTGTTGCTAGCATAATATTTGATTCAAGCCCACACTCATTCCCACTTGCGTCACGCACGTGGCTTAGCATGAGGTCGGATGTTTCTCATATGCTTTTGTCTTTTTAGGTTTCCGTACCTCAAAAGGAAAAACGGAAACCTTATGGATCACTTTGTTGTCTGTCTGTCTGTCTGTCGGTCTGTCAAGAAACCTACACGGTACTTCCCGTTGACTTAGAATCGTGAAATTTGGCAGGTAGGTAGGTCTTATAGCAGGGGATATATTAGGGGAAAAATCTGAAAACCGTGAATTTGTGGTTACATCACACAAAAAAAATTAAATTGCGGTCATGAACGAATAATTAGTATTTTCAATTTTCGAAGTAAGATAACTGGGTATATCAAGTGGGGTATCATATGAAAGGGCTTCACCTGTGCATTCTAAAACAGATTTTTATACATCATAGTTTTGAATTATCGTGCAAAATGTCGCAAAATACGACTGTAGTACGGAACCCTCATTGCGCGAGCCTGACTCGCACTTGGCCCGTTTTTTAAATAAAATCCGCATAATATTTATTATCTTTTATTCATTTACTAATAATTATTGTAATATTGATCTTTGAAATATAATGGTCCAATTCGCCTTGATTTATTAGACTTGAAACCCCGTTACGAATCGGTGTCTGGCCAATATTGTTAATTAACAGGAAATTTAATTTCCCTTCCCTTAATTAATTTCCGGTGAAAGTCCTTAAGACTTTTTTTGTGCGTGATGCATATTATACTTTTTACCGATATTTCAAATACATATTTTTAATTTTCGCCTAATTAAATATTATTATGACAAATTCAGATCTTTGGTGGTGGTGCTAGCATTTGTAAAGAACTGTTTATTGTATAGTTCACGGTAGGTCGAGATGACAATCGGGGTGGAGACGCCTCACACCCACCTGCACAGCCCCGCGCTAAACCGGTGCGGGATAGAGCGGGTGACATGTGGGTGTGCGGGGAGTCCGCCCGCCTCATACCCTGATTGACGTTACGACCTGTCGTGTACCATAACGTAGGTCCGCATGAAGATGTAGCTCAAATATTTGGCTTTAGAGATGCGCCCGCAATTGTCAATATCCTCAAAATATTCTTAGTAAGTAAGAAATAAATAAAAATGATCTCTTAGTAATTAGACTCAATAAAATTATCAGCACGTGGACGAAAACTTAATGTTACCTATCTCTTATTCATAAGTATTCGCCATGACACCCCCTGTCTGATAATTCCCACGCTTTATACGCCTATTTGAGAATACTTGAGGTGCGTAAATAAAATAAAACCCGCTAATGGCGTCGTAACATTTGCTTATTTATAAGGGTATTGTTCGCCTGCTTTATGATGCGGAACGGAAAATTGGTTAAACGAGTTTTGGCACCTTTTGTTTTGCTCATTACATTAATACAATTTTTATTTATTAAATTAAACCGACCAAATGAACATAATTTAATTTATATTTGCGATTGTTCGGAAGCAGTGGCATTTTATTTTTTATGTGGAAATTTTTGCTATGTTGAACTACCTATACAGATCTCTTGGTAGGTATAGTACGCGACAGGTCAAGATGGCAATCGGGGTGGGAACGCCCCGCACACCCGTACAAGCCCCCGATCTAACCCAGTGCGGGATAGCACAGGTGACGTGTGGGTGTGCGGAGCGTCCCCCCGCCTCATACCACGATTGCCATCTCGACCTTACGTACTATATTTACCTTACCATAAAATATGTGTGAGATATATGTATATACAGGGTGTAACCAGAACGCTAGCAAAAACTTAGCGTTATTGTTTATACTATCTAAACACAATCCAATACTAATAACCATTTGCCTCATTTTGTAGTTTTAGTGATTTAGTATTTTTCAAACCCGCAATGTATAGCGTGCAAAACTGGGGTCAATGCCCCATCTACGACGTGCCATTGCCTCCGAATGGCCTACAATACTGATACAGCCCGCTGAAAAACAGACGGACGGACAGCGTAGGCTAAGTAGGTACATAATAGGGTCCCTTTGGCACCCTTCAGGTACGGAACCCTAAATTCGTTCATGTTATCTATTGAACATGTAATTGAAGATGACTAGACTTGTGTAATTGGCATACTTCACAAGGAGAGGGCTCACAGGACAAATTGGAACGTGCTACGCGTGCGATGGAGCCACTAAATCAATTTGTTATCCAACTATATCCACGAACAGACGCGTTCGTACTCCATATCCGTGGTATTCAATTATAGCACTGAAAAAAGATGCTTGTCTTTTTTTAGATACAAGTTAGCCCTTGACTGCAATCTCAGCTGGTGGTAAGTGATGATGCAGTCTAAAATGGAAGCGGGCTAACCTGGAAGGGGTATGGCAGTTTTTATTAAACCTATGACCCTTTGGTTTCTACACGGCATCGTAAATCGCTAGGCGGCATGTCTTTGCCGGTAGGGTAGTAACTAGCCACTATCAATCCTTAACACTATTTTAAATACAAAAGTGCTTTTGTCTGGTCCGTTTTAACGACTTAACGTGATCTTGGCAAAGCATATCCTAGAATAGGATACGGAATATTTTTATCTCTTAAAATCAGTTTTTTTCAAAACCAAACATGAGCGTAAAGTCGCAATCATCAGGGTTACAATTTTTTTTAGAATCTTATGCAAACTTCATGAATTGATTTCGATAAGATTTTTCAGACAAAGTGCGTCGCAGCAGCCCGGCAAAATGTCACACTCTAAACAATAATTTTTGTTATTAAAAAAGTTCATTGATCCAAAAGAAAATCATACAATTGGCAGCTATCGTATCCGAACGACACTTAAGTAGACTACTTATTTCACAGTAGCGAACAGTGAAAATCGTGTTTCGAGTTTCAAGAATTCCTCATACAGCGTCGTCAGCACCCTGCCCGGCCACGTTCCACTTGGGATATATGAACACTTTTGCACCGACATTTTACGTCCACGGCCGTCGATTCAATTTATGGAATGTGTAAATTTGATATAACATGGTCAGGGAATAAAAATTCTGTCCCTGTAACTTTTTATTAGTTTATATAGAGTCTTGAACATTTACAGGAACCTACCTAGTAGTTAAGCATTCTTAAATGATAAGAAAGCTTGGGAATGAGTTGCTTAACGGCTTTGTGATAGTTCTAATAAGTTTAAGTGATCTTGTAAAGTGTTGATAATAAAACGAATATAAGGCTAAGTTTGTTGTGGGCTCTTCTCAGACCTGGGCGCGTTTGGAACCCTCGTAGCTTTAGTTTTTAAGTTCGGGTAAAAATTATCACCACTATATTATCTTACAAATGCAACAACTGACTTTCAAAAAGTATAATTTATTACCTATTTTGAATAAACCATTTGATTTGACTTATATAATATACAATGTATACCATAGATACTAATTAAATGAGAATGTGTGTCTGTGTGTCTCTTCCCATTTCACGGCTCAACCACTGAACGGATTGCGCCGTTTGGAACAGATATATCTTGCACCCAGGACACGTACAAAGGACACTTTTTATTCTGAAAAAAATCTTTCGAATTCCCACGGGATTTTACGCCGACGATGTTGCACGTAATATTAAGTAACTTATAATAATGATTATATTGTATTAACTTACTAACTCGACATGCGTTATAAATTACCTACAATGAAACTCATCACCGTTAGACATCTAAATATATAACATAAAACGAAAAGGTGACTGACTGACTGATCTATCAACGCTTAGCTCAAACTACTGGACGGATCGGGCTGAAATTTGGCATGCAGATAGCTATTATGACGTAGACATCCGCTAAGATAAGATTTTTTAAAATTTAACCCCTAAGGGGGTAAAAATTCAAAATTTGTGTAGTTCACGGGGATTATACGAGACACCATTAGATATGATACAAGACATACATAACACTCTACCAGCCGAATTCGAGAACTAATACCATCGAAGAGACCAATCCATTACAATTGACTGTCTCAAGGCCGATGCTGAACAAACGTGGCCTCAGCTGCTCACAGCGAAAAGGGCTGAAACAAATTAATATTCCAGGTACTTGCTCAAAATTACCTGTGAGGATACGTCCGGGCGACTGGCAAGGAGTCTTGGCATTGAGATCCATACCTACAGACTTGGCCTGTCAAGAAGACACAACAACAAAAACTAACACAAAAAACCGGCAAAGTGCGAGTCAGGCTCGCGCAACGAGGGTTCCGTACTAGAGTACTATTTTTTCGACATTTTGGACGATAATTCAAAAACTATGGTGCATAAAAATAAACAAAAATCTGTTTTAGAATGCACAGGTAAAGACCTTTCATATGATACCCCACTTGGTATAGTTATCTTAGTTCGAAAATTGAAAATACTAATTGTCAGTTCAAGATCACAATTTAATTTTTTTTGTGTGATGTAACCACAAATTCATGGTTTTCAGATTTTTCCTCGAATGTCTGCTATAAGACCTACTTACCTGCCAAATTTCATGATTCTAGGTCAACGGGAAGTAGGTACCCTGTAGGTTTCTTGACAGACCGACAGACAGACAAACCGACAACAAAGTGATCCTATAAGGGTTCCGTTTTCCCTTTTGAGGTACGGAACCCTAAAAACTATTAAACTATTTATCCAAAGTATCAACCTAATCGGTTGAGCGTAACGAAAAGACAGAAAGACGGACAAACAAAATGGCTTAATTTTGTTTACCATAACTTATTTCAATTTTCAAACTTCAACATGTCATCGGTATGATGGTCATACCTATACTTACCTACAAAATATTAGTTCAAGTATGTTATGTAGAGCTGAAGTAGGTACTTATAGTTTCTAACATAGTCCCTAACAACAGAATTTAGATACCTACCTAAGTTACCAACTAACTATATTGTAGTAACTGAACATTAGCAAGAAGTCTTACTTCTAAACTAACTTGGTGTTAGTGTTACGTTATAAACTGTCGTAATGGTGTAGCACGGATGTTGATGGTTCAAAAAAGGTATAAATTATAGTTGATTATTTTAAAATAGGACTAATAAAATTCTGCTATTAAATCAATCAATCTTTGAATGTGAGACCTCCCTAAAAAACTCATGACAAAACAACTGACCCCCTTGATAAAGGACCTCGGATGGGTTCGAAACTAGTCGGGCTAACGTCGACTGGATACGTGAGTATAGCCGTAAAAATATACTATATATAATGGAAATCACTCACGATAGTTCAAACGCTAAAAAAGTCATAATGTAGCTACACTAACGGAATACTTTAGGCGAAGGTGGAGTATATTTTCAAGCGATATATAGTATAATGTTACTTTTCATTCCACATTAAGACGGGTTGCGTTGCGTTATCGAGCCACCCGGCTTAACTTATAGTTGCTCGTATATAAAATAAAAGCTTAGCCTTTTTTCCGACAGTGAAAAGCCCGCGGGCTCGCCGGCGCGGCCGTCTCATTTAAATTACAAGAGCGTTAAGACGACGATTCGGGAGGCTGGGGTTCGATCCCAGGTACGCATCTCTAACTTTTCGGAGTTTATGTGCGTTTTAAGCAATTAAATATTAAGTACTTGCTTTAATGGTGCAGGAAACCCACATGCCTGAGAGTTCTCCAAAATGTTCTCATAGGTGTGTAAAGTCTGTCAATCCGCACTTGGCCAGCGTAATAGACTACAGCCACGTCCTTCTCATTCGGTGAGGAGACCCGTACTTAGTAGTGCGCCGGCGATGGGTTGATTATGACGATGTTTCGTAGTATATTACACCATGTGCAAATTATAGCACTTCAGATGGGTCATCACAGATTCATCACAATTATAATAAAAATAAATTAAAGGCGTATATAAGTCCCGCAAATTGCTAATGCGCGTGGCCACCATTTTCGTGACGTCAGCACTAGACTGAAGTTTCTAGCTGATTTGCTGCTGGTGAAGATTTGAGCTGGTTATTTCGACTGACGTCAAAATGACGTCATTTTGATGTTAATGAGACATGGTTCCAGCGCAATGGCAATTTTCGGGACTTATAGGTACTTACGTGTAGTAGCTTGCTTAGATATAAAATTACAATAGATACAATTCTATAAACAACCCAACCTAAATGCCGATGGGCAAAAAATCGATGGATTTGAAATAAGAGCTGGCTGTTGGGATGACATCAAAATTCCATCAAGAGGATGCCGCCCGGAGATGATCTGAATTCAATGTGCGTGCGGTGTTCTATGTAGTTCACCGTTTGCGTGTACGAAAATAAAGCTCGGAGTGAAGCCATTCATAAAACGAAAATCGTTTTACCATGGCGATATCGTTTTTGTAAATAAAATACTGCAGGGATGTTGGTTTTGCTTCGATTTTAATCTCTCTCTATTTCTCTTTACCTTACCCCCATCTATCTCTGCATCATATACTTTCACTAAGGAAGATTGTGAGTAATTATTTACATGGTAAAGATTTTCTTTGAATAGAAAAACGAAAGAAGTGAAACCTGGTTTTTATTCAAAGTCAAAGTCAAAGGTTTATTCAAAATATATAGTAAATTACACTTTTTGATGGTCGGTTGTTGCATTTGTAAGATTAGTGGTGATAATTTTTACGCGAACTTAAAACTAAAGCTATGAGGGTTCCCAAACGCGCCCAGGTCTGCGAAGAGCCCACAACAAATTCAGTATTCGTAGCAAGCTCTGGCGAGCAATTTTTGAAATTTTAGCAAGAGTTTACCTTTTAACGATAACAGTAACGGCACCGCCATTTATCCGTCACCATTGTTTTCCAGCAATTTAGATATATAGATATATTTAGGTTTATAATTTTCATAAAATTAAGTTCACATAATTAATGCGGTTTCACTTTAACATTACGATGAGCTCCCAGATCTTTCCGCAATCCGCATGCAACACTGAGTATGTATTATTTTTGGAGACGTAGACGCCAGATAGGTAGATCCTATACTGGGGGAAGGGACCTCAGGGTCTCCTACCATCTCGTATGCGACCTTGGGAAGATGGAAGGTTGCTGTGACACAAGCTGCCATACCTAAGGTATCTACTCGTGTGCCTCTAGAACGAGCCTAATGGGCGTCGCACAAGGGGGGCACAGATGTGTTCTATTCATATTTAACTAACTGATGCCCGCGACTTCGTACGCGTGGATTTAGGTTTTTGAAAATCCCGTAGGAACTCTTTGATTTTCCGGGATAAAAAGTAGCCTATGTCACTCTCCAGGTCTTAAACTATACCCATGCAAAATATCAGGTCGACCCGTTGCTCCGTTGCGGCGTGATTGAAGGACAAACCAGCAAACCAACATACCAACAAACCAACAAACAAACACACTTTCGCATTTATTATAGGGGTAGTGATTTTAACCAGTAGGTAGGTATACACCACAGATATTCGCTGCTGAATTAAAGTGACGTTTGAAAATTTTGTGGAACAACTTCACGATGCTATTTCTGCAGATACAAGACTTCTTAACTATGGCTTCTGGCTAACTTACGACAGCAACTCGCAAAGTTGAACAAAAAACAAGAATTCCAGTGTGGCTTCTTTGAACGTGACAATTTTCTCGAGTGGCTTATAAATAAATATTTATTTAAAAGGATTGTTTTGCGTGATGCTCATAGCCTGATGCAATTATTTATTTAGTTCAACGCCTTGTTTTCTTTACTATAAGCAAAAGGATATAATATCATAATTTATTAATACCAATATTTATAGCCTTAATAGCTCAACGGTTAAAGGTGCGGACTGAAATTCGAATTCGAAAGGTCGCCGGTTCAAACCCCACCCGTTGCACTATTGTCGTACCTACTCCTAGCACAAGCTTCACGCTTAATTGGAGAGGAAAGGGGAATGTTTGTTAAGGGCCATGGCTAATATTCTTTAAAAAAATAAAATATGAGTTCTGAACGAGAGAACCGAATTCACGCGGACGAAGTCGCGGGCATCATCTAGTATCAAATGTTTTCACGAAGCTCTCACCATGAATCGTAGCCCCAAAACATAAATTACTCGTGCCTGTACACGTAATCTAAATCAAATACGAAGATTCAGGGGGAGTTTCACGATCATTAACGCGCCAAACCTATATTAGTTCCATGCAAGTAACTAACACGCCAACTACGTTTCATTATAATGTATATGAAATACATCATTTGGCTTAAAAGGTAACAATTCTGCTACATTGCTGAGTATATAAGACAGAAACTAAACAATAGTGTTACAAAATGTTCAATGTAGAGCTAAATTGATACTGACACATTCACTTCAAAAGTTATTTGTGTCTGAATGGAGCGTCTAATGAGAAACTAAATGTTCCGAGGGAAGATTATGAACGCGGTAGCAAAATGAGTTTATAGCGTGATGATAATTATTATTGGGTAGGTATCGGGATACTGGGTTGTTAGTCAGTTGCAAATGGCATCAAATTATGTATATTCTGTCGTCTTTTGATATTAATAACGTTAACTGTATTTCATCACGATTTCGAAACTTTGGTGACAGCTTTAATATTTTTTTAATCTAGGTATACATATATGTACTAAAACTGGGCGGTTTCTGTATATTACTAGAAATTATTTGTTGTAAAACTTATATTATAATCGTAGACCATCGTTCTTTTTTATGTTTTATTGTATTGTAACGCGTAAAATTTAACTCCTCACGCGCTATTTGAACTTTTTGTGTCAAATTTAATGTCAAAAGTATGATTTTAGTACTCATTTTAAAGGTGAACCATACTTTTGACATGACAGTTGACCCATAGAGTTAAAATGGCGCGTGAGGAGTCATTTTGTACGGACTATACAGCTTTATTCTGTAAATTATCCTACCAAATGAATGAGCTTACACTTGTTCTTTAAATTAAAAACTCGCCCCATTTTCCCATAAAATATGTTTACTATAGCTCTTCCGTTTTATTGTAGGTAATGGGACAATTTCAAAGGATTTTATCGCGGTTTTATTCAATTTCATAGCATTCCGTTCGAGCGCATTGCCCTATTTATGTTCGTGGATGCCGTGGTGAACTTTGTTTCCAAGTTTATGCTTGAATTAACTGAAGCCTATATCAATAAACTAGGTCGTTTTCATCGATGACTTCAATTTATACACATTTTTTTTGTTTTATGGTCACATCTTGTTAGTGAAAAAATCTAAGTAAGTAATATAGGAAAATATGGTGTAATTATTCCACTTCTGATTAAAATATTTTTTCTTTGATACGGACATTTTTGGCCTACTAATTGGAATACAAATCGGAACTCATTTTCAAGCAAAACGGCCTAAAGTATGCTGAAACTGAGTCCAAAGTAAATGATTTCAATCAAAATGGCCTACTATTATTACAGTAGGTACCTACGTACGTAAGCCAAAGTTATCCGAATATTTCAAGATTTTTATTCTGGAGGCTCTATGTTCTGGAAGCCTTTTATACCATCATGTCGTGACTGTTTACTCCACTGTTTACTTACTTACTTCTTTCATTACACATTTTTATACTTAAAGAATATCATGTCTGTGATTTCGAAGAAGGTTAGGTATATTATAATCAAAACCTAAACCAATTTTTCTGGACTAATCTTCAAAATGGCAAAATCTATTCTGGCCCTAGGTTTTGAAAGAATTAATCAAGGTTATTTTTTAGTATGGGAAAATATTTTAATTCCACGGTAATATTCGTCGACAAAGTCGCCAGCAATACAGCTTGCGAATAAAGCCTGTTTAGAATTACATCTGAGCCGTAATATTATTTCGTATGAAAGAGAGTGACAATTTTAAGCCATCTCATCGCTCCCTTCTAACTTCCGGGTAACTGAACAAATCACAATTTCTATTATCTATCTGTACCAAATCTTGAGGGGAATGTTTCGTTTAAGTGGTATTAAATGATTTGATATTTCGCTTTGATTATTTCTATACATTTTATACGTATTTATAGAATAAATCGTTCAAAGAAGTTGCCTTATCTAATTAGGTAACTTCGTATTTCGCAGTTTGTTATTTTGAATAAAATATTCGTATGTACCTATTCCCTACAGCTAATCACTACGCATATTATAAAATACGAAGGTGTGTTTGTGTTTTAGGGTTCCGTACCTCAAAAGGAAGGAAGGATCCTATAGGATCACATCCTTGTCTGTCTGTCTGTCTGTTAAGAAACCTACAGGGTCCTTCCCGTTGACCTATAGAATCAAGAAAGGCAGGTGGAGAGGTCTTATAGCACACGTAAGGGTAAAACTCGGAAAATCGTGATTTTGTGGTTACACCACAAAAAAATTTAAAATGTGGTCATGAACAAATATCTATTGCTATTTTCGACTTTCAAAGTAGGATTGCTGTACTAAGTGGGGTGTCATAATATGAAAGGGCTTTCCTTGTACATTCTAAAATAGATTTTCATTAATTTTTATGCATAATAGTTTTTGATTTATCGTGCAAAACGTCGAAAAAATACGACTGAAAGACGGAACCCTCGGTGCGTGAGTCTGGCTCGCACTTAGCCGGTTTTTTTAGTTTGTTTGTTTGTCTTAGAATCACGCTGCAACGTAGCAACGAAACAATGTATTTTTTACATGGATATACTTATTTAAAGATCTGGAGAGTGGCATAAGCTTTTTGTACCGGAAAAGCAAATAATTCCGGCGAGATATCCAAACCGTCATATAATAAGTAGGTATAGTACCTACGCGACAGATCGAGTTGGCAATCGGGGTACGAGGCGGGGACGCCCTGCACACCCGCACGTCACCTACGTTATGCCGCCCGCACCGGGTGTGCTGGGCGTCACGACCCCGATTGACATCTCGACCTGTCGCGTACAATACAATTATTTATTTATTTATTTTTATTTTTCATGTACCGAAATTGTAGTTACATAGTAGTAATAAATTAAGTTACATTGGAAATGCTTATTGCTTTGCTAAGTATACTTATTCGGTAAGTAGGTACAAGTGTACGGAGTAGAAAAATAAATTCTATAATTATCGTTTTCCATACAATATTAACGAATAAAGTAATAAAAAATATTGTACAACATCCATAATTTGAAAGATGATAAAAGTAATGGCATGTTATCTGTGTATTGGTGATATCACAAACGACGGACAAAACTATTATAGTATAATTGGAAAATGACCCCTTGGGACTTAACGGATTACACGTTACTGCTGTCAAGGGCCTAAAGGAACCCAAGAGTATTAGACCCTCCCTTTTTCCTTTCATAATATCTCACAGGGGGATAGGAATTACGAGACGAGTTTTATGGTATTCGCAGTACATTTGTGTGAAAGCATTAGCTGCCTAATTGATAATTTTGGGGTAGGAACATCGTAAGCACGAAGTTTAAGTGTGGGACTGCTTATGTCGTTACGCTAACTCCCCGTGAAATGTAAAAGCGTTTAAGAAGGGCACAGGGATAAACAGCTCGTAAAATGTAGCGCGTAACAAATGAAGTATTATAGGTACCTACGGTATTTTGATTATTTCATGTATTCATTGATAAAATAGCGTAGTATCCAATGAACTCTCTGTGTATCGAATATACGTCTATAAGCGTATCATAGAATGGCGTATGAAACTACAAAATACCTATTTCGAGCAGTGGACGTCTATCGGTTGATGACGATGATAGAAATAAACAATACGAGAGGTTTCATAGTGAGAGCGTTCGTAGAAGCGTCAGAGTAACCAACATTGTACAACTGTAATGGTAGTGGCCATACAAGAACTGATAAACTAAGTACATACATAAATTGTGATAAACACTGAATCTATATACATAAAAACACGTCTTGTCCCGTACGCTTAGTATAAGATTTTACGTCTCACCAAACGTTGCTAGAATTCGAGAGTCGAAACAATACCGTCAAAGTAAAATGGACCTAAAGAGCCTTGAATTGAAGTCAAAAATGCAATGCCATTGATTTTAGTTTCGCAACGTTTCCGCTTGGAGCGCTGGCTGTACACAAACTTGAGCTTAAAACAAGGCAGTTAAGATCCAGTTTACTGTAATGCGCAAGGTTTTCGACGCTCGAATACTATCAACGTTGGTTAGACATAAAATCTCGTACTAAGCATAGGTACTGATTGACATCTATCAATACTCAGCCTAAATAACATGACTGAGGCTAGAAACTTGAAATTTTGATAGTAGGTTTCTTATAATATATAATGTAGGCACTCACTGAGAAAGGACTTTTAGAAATTCCGACTCGAAAGGAATCAACTAGGGGATAAAGTTTGTTTTAAACTCTGTCAATTTTTTAAGTTATATTCATAAAATTGGTGGTATAGATATTTAAGGGATTTCAGTCAAAAATGAAGAGCAATTTTTTCAAAAATTCTACTCGAGTGAAATCAGGGCGGGTTAGCTAGTTTCGTATAATCGGATCAACGAAGTGGAATAACCATTACACTTGATTTAGAATAGCCTCATGGCGCTCGCAGCACGTTCCAATATGCCCTGTCAATTGAGAGCTCTCTCACTAAACTACGCCAATTATTATTATAGAAATCTGGCCACGTTTTATTACTTCCATGCATTTATTATTGCTTGCAACTGCAAAGTGCGAACTAGTAGTATTTCGTACGTAGATACCATGTACTTATGAGAATGATATCAATTAATGAGAAAAGAAGACATTCAAAAAAACTACCCAGTAACCTAAGTTATACCAATTTTTGTAAATATTAATTTATTTTTAATAATTCGTAGATTTTATTAATTAGTTTTACTAATTTTAATTAAAGTCCAGCCTTCAGACGTTATGTTTCTTCTTCTAATTTGCTTTTAGGGCTTTCAGGGCGTTATGTTTATAAAATAAAATAAAATAAAAATCTTTTTTATTCGAATAAACTTTTACAAGTACTTACGAATAGTCGGATGCATCTACCACTGGTTCGGAATGCCTTTCCTACCGAGAAGAACCAGCAACAAACTCGGCGGTTGCTCTTTTCAAATATTTGATATAGGTACAAGTTTAAGTTCTGAATCCATTATCAATCCAGTCTAGTAACTTAGTGGTTAAACTATCGTGAGTGATATATCAAGTATTAGGTACAAGTAAACGTCCTTCTTAAATGTATTACTTAACAAGAAAATTAACAATTGATGGAAGGTTAGGAGCCTGGAATCTGTTAGAACTGAAAAACTGTATATGGACCATTTAACTAGTTACAGTACGCGGCAGAAAGTAATGTACATCGACCTTTAGAAGGAGATAGCAGATTTGTAGAGCACTGTCTCTGTCGTTGAGATCGACAAAAGGTCATATAGGTATGAGTGACAGAGCCAACGCTCTACAAAACCGAAGTGTCATTGTAATGGCCGATGTACATTACTTTCTGCCGCGTACTGTAGGTACTCAAGTTATTTCATCAAAATTAAAACCATTCAAGACAGAATTTTTATCTACAAAAAGGAAGACCCCTGTTTAACATTTTTTAAACAAAACATTACATCCACCGTTCAGGCTATCGTTGGCATATCTTTGGCAACGTCAGCTAAAGTTTTGTACAAAAATGTGACCCGAGACAGTAATAGATTGCGACACGGTGTCTCCTTGCAGTTTTATGCTGTGTTGCATTAATGTCACTCGGACACTTTAGATGGATGTTGCGCGAAATTTCACACTTTTCTATATTAAATATTAAATATTTTTAAAAGTGATGTAATAGCCGACACTTAAGCTGATCGCATACTATGATGAAATAGACGCCAGAGATAGATAAGCTGCGTCTGTCAAAAAAATGTGGAAAATGTTATTTTTGGTTCCTACATTGGTTCCTACCACTCCATGGTTCCTACATGCGAGTGACATTGGCAGCACGAGTTGGCCTAGTTATAGATTAGTTCCGACGTGATTTTTCACTGCAATTTTAGGACGCTCCACATAGGTACAGGATATGACGCTTGTTTGTAAAATAGGTATTAAAAACACGTCTTATACAATGAGACTTTACATCTCAATAACGTTGATAGAATTTACTTACTTTACTATTTATAGGTACTTAACTAGACTTACTTTAACGCTGGAATGTCTCGATGTTCGAATAGAGCAGCGAAGAGCATCCGCCGAGTTTCTTGCTGGTTCTTCTCGGTAAGAAAGGCATTCCGAACCAGTGGTATGCATCCGACTATTCGAAAGTACTTCTAAAAGTTTATTCGAATAAAAAAGATTTATTTTTTATTTTTTTATAATAAGTATAGTAAACGTTGGTGCGATGTGAAATCTCATACTAAGCATAATCACATACATACATTACACGCTTTACACGGAAGTACTTCACTAACCTATGTTACACTTCATAGACACTAGATTATCTAGGCTCTACAGCTTAACGCAAATTAGGTTCCTTTGTTATACGACGTAGACTTAAGGTATGATTCCGAACCACGTTGCATGCAGCAGCGCTGCCGCAACAGTGCTGTCACTAACTGTCACAGTCCTATCGCGGCACTACTGGTCACCATACAATCTCTATAAGCTTATATTATGACATTACATTCCGAGCTAGGCAGAAATGTCGCGGCAGCAATGTAGCGGAACATTGCTGCCTAGCTCGGATACATATATATATATATAAAAGAAAAAGGTGACTGACTGACTGACTGACTGATCTATCAACGCACAGCTCAAACTACTGGACGGATCGGGCTGAAATTTGGCATGCTGATAGCTATTATGACGTAGGCATCCGCTAAGAAAGGATTTTTGAAAATTCAACTCCTAAGGGGGTGAAATAGGGGTTTGAAATTTTGTAGTCCACGCGGACGAAGTCGCGAGCATAAGCTAGTGTCAAATAAGCTTATAGAGATTGTATGGGGACCAATAGCGCCGCGACAGGACTGTGACAGCTGGTGACAGCACTGATGCGGCAGCGCTGCTGCGTGCAGCGTGGTTCGGAATCATACCTTTAAGAAAATATTCCCACTGCATTCCGTACAACCCACAAAAAGTAGACGCTCACAATCTGGATTTGGCAACAGTTTCAAGAAGTTAAAACAAAATCGCATTTCACGTGAAATCACGAACCTAAAGACTTACCCATTCTCCGCTCGAGTTTTATCGAATTTACACATTTCAAAAATCCAATCGGAGCTTGTGAACGAAAAATGTCACTGCAAAATAGGAGTTCATAATACAAGTGGAACGTGGCCGGGCAATATGCTGACGTCACCACAGCACAAAATACTTAAATTCGATTTTCACCGTTGCAGCGAAATAAGCAGTCCACTGCAGTGCCGCTCCGAGACGCTTTTTATTGTTTCAATTCTGTTGTAACACGTCTTGTTTATTGATATTATCTATTTTTGATGGCATTGTAAATTAATAAAAATACGGACGATTTTATTCGTAAAAAGAGACATTATACCGCGATAGTATCTTACCCGGAAGAAAATATTGTACTTCGACCTTTAGAAATAGATAGCGGTTTCGTAGAGATTTGTCTCTGTCAACATAACATACCTATAGTATACTAAAGCTTAAATATGTTTTCTAAGTAGATTATGTAGAGTCATTGACATAAATCGTAATAAAACAGAGATTGACACTTAAATCGACAAAATCGTCACTAGTATTCTGACATCTTTGACTTTCTCCCAAAGATTTTGTGGAGACTGGAGACAGATAATAGAGTTCAGTTGCCCGTGAGTAAGAAGGGAAGAACGGCTTGAATTTGTAAAATTGTCATTGTCTCTGCAAATTAGACCTATTGTCTTAGAGATTGCGTAATGAAACTTTACGATTATGATTATAATAGGTAACTTAAAACCTGCCTTGATTTGTCTATACAGCAGCAGCTTTACGGTAGGTACCTACTACCTATATGCGCTACCGAAAGCTTACTGAACCCCTGTAATACGGTACTGTACGGTACGGTACGGTAGGTACGGTAGGGAGATGTGTTAGATGTGTTGAGATTTGTTATCAAGCTCATTGAAAAATTAAATATGTTTGGTAAGTTCTCAGTAGTGTATGAGTGAAGCCAAATTTCATGCAAATAAAAAATAAAAAAATCGAGAAAATATGTATGCCTCTAAACTATGGTGAGTGAATTCCATTACAAGTATAGGTTATTACTACTACTCCCACAATACTCACGTATTTAATCGAAACTAGTCGGGCTTACGTCGATTAAACATGAGTAGGTATAGGTGGAATAACCTCTACAGTACGCGGCATAAAGTAATGTACATCGACCTTTAGAAGGAGACAGCAAATTTGAAGAGCGTTTTCTCTGTCGTCAACGACAAAACGTCATATTATAGGAATGAGTGACAGAGACAAAGCCGAAATGTCATTCTAAAGGCAAATGCACATCACTTTAGAATAGAATAGAATAGAATGTTTTTTTATTCATGTACACTTTTTAAAAGTGCTTATGAATAGTCAGGTAGTTTTAATTTACCACTGGTTCGGAATGCCTTTCCTACCGAGAAGAACCAGCAAGAAACTTGGCGGTTGCTCTTTTTAATTTTTCAATTTACAATGTTATTATACCGTACTATACAAGCCATTGCAGCCCCGTGCATTGCTGGAGCGAGTCAAATCCAAGCTTTTTTATCGTTTACATAGTCTTTCTGCCGCGTACTGTCCCTACCAAAAATCTGTATGGCAAAAAATTAAAATTTTCTTAATACTTAGTGTGAATGTCATGTAAATGTAAGCCAATGTCTGTTCTACAATATAGAAATACTATATTATTATATTACCTACTATATGGGCAGGGCACATAGTTCGTACAACCGATAGACGTTGGGGACCCAAGGTGCTGGAATGGCGACCTCGCACCGGAAGATGCAGCGTTGGAAGACCCCCCACTAGGTGGACGGACGACATCAGACGAGTCGCAGGGAGCCGCTGGATCCAGGCGGCGCAAGACCAGTCCAGCAGTGGACGTCTATTGATTGATGGTGATGATGATGATATTATTATTGTTATCGTGCTCCAAACTCATTTACTACCACGACCATAATCTTACTTCTCAGCAGTTAGTTTCCCATTAAACGGTTAATTCATTCCATAAAGACTAAAACATAAACCAATGTTCACTTTACATTGATACTTACGAAAAAGGCTTTTCTTATTTTTCTTATGCAACAGTCAATGTAGTTTGAATATTCGTATCGTGTCGTATCGTAGGCATTGTACCTAATCTACGCATTATAAGAAACCACCTTGGCGTGCTACCTGTATGGAATTAATATAGGCTTTAAGCGTTAATGAACCACGAAACTCCCTCGAACGTAGCGTATTTGATTTAGATTACATGAACACGGGCACGGGCATGAGTAATTTAAACAAAACGCTACAGGCTTACTGTAAACGTAATTATTTAATCATTACTTATACTTACTATATACTTTGACGGTTTTTATGTATCTAATATAAGAAAGACTTTGTGCAATAATATCCATCAAAAAATTAATAAGTAAAATTGAAAAATTGAGTCTAAAAAGACAGAATTTCCCCATCACTTCCCTTTCCGGTTGTCTATATTTTCGCAAAAGTTTCGTGACCCGCAATGTATCAAACTTTGTCGGGGACTTCATTTTGTGACACTGACTGCAATATTTGAGGAAACTAGGTGAAATAAATTGAACTTCTTTTTTGACGAAGTACTTTTGGGACAATGTTGAGACAGCGTGAGCATTGGGTAATAAGACCAACCAAAGTTTTCATAATATGGTCAGTTTCTATCAAACATCTACAGTACGCGGCAGAATGTAATGTACATCGACCTTTAGAATGACTTTTCGGCTTTGTAGAGCGTTGTCTCTGTCACTCATACCCATATGACGTTTTTGTCGGTCTCAACGACAGAGACAATGCTCTATCTTCTTCTAAAGGTCGATGTACATTACTTTCTGCCACGTACTGTAGGTACGTTTATAATTTATGAGCAGTGTTCTAGTCGGGACGTTGGGGTCCCAAGGTGCTAGAACAGGCGAGATCAAATGAGTCGCAGGAACCCGCTGGATTCTGGCGGCGCAATACCATGGCGTGTGGAAGTCCTTACAATAGACCAATGTCCAGCTGTGGACGTCTATCGGTTGGTAATTATGATGATGTTTTTTTTTTTTTTTTTTGTTTTTTTGAAAGTAATCAACAGCGTAAATACATAATTATTATTTAAATTTAAATCTAGGTATAACAGAAGGCCAAAAGAGATTACTTAAAATTATAATTAAACTATTTTAACAGAATAGAGTTAGAATAAATGTAGGTATATACAATAATAAAATAAAATTACAACAGTGTGTGTATGATTGTATGTGTGTGTGTATGCGTGTGTGAGTGTGTGCTTATGAGTATGTGTGAGCGTGTGTGCATGTGTGTGTGTGTGTAAATGGGAGTGTATGATTGCATGCATATTTAGATGTTAGCTACTTTTTTTTTTTGTTTTACGATGATAGTTTCTTAATTCCTTTTTAAATTTATTGTTTGATAGGTAAAATAAGTCAAACTCAGCGAACTGTTAATATTCTAGTCAGTAGGAGCTTTCTCATCTTTGTTTATCTCGGTTTATTACACAATATTATGTACTATACTAGGCATATTTATTGAGATTTTAAAATAACTGCCTTTTCTTAAGTTCATATCCAATATCTATGGTAGGGTCAGCAACAAAGCTAGGTTTGCACCCGCCAGTACAAGTGACTATGGACCGGTGCATACCTAGCTTTGTTGCTGACTGTACATTTTAATAAATTAATATTGTACGTTATTAAAACCACCACCAAAAATTTGTCATTAAAAAAATCATGTCTTTCTACAAGTTCATCAGTGGAATTATCTTGAAAAAATGTTACTAATTTAAACACAAGAAAGGACCAGAGGTGCGATTGTGTAAAAAGTTACCATGGAAATGGTATTCATTTCATGGCGTAAACAGACGATTTCAGTTGTCAAACGACAATTTCGAATTGTGTAAGGTGTTCATGATTGTTTAGTCATTACATGGTTATGAGATTGGTTTTTAGACCATTGAGTGAATGATTTGATAAGATTTGACAGCTAATTTCGATTGTGTAACTATTTTGAGGCCATTGCTTATGTCAAATAATAACTGTGACTCGAGACCTATGACAATGGTCTTAATATAGGTCATAATATAGGTTTTAAATATAATTATCTAACTTTTTTAAGCCAATTCCTACTTCACCGCGGTAAATTTTGTACCTTTTTACTCGACTACGGCAAAGCCGAAGGCTCAACAGTGCACAAATTAACACAGCTCTTTATCAAAAAGTGTTTTAAACAAAAATTGACGTTATTATTGCAATAAAAGGTACTTAATAATTCATTGCATACATAAGTACCTAGCTAAACTACAACTAGTGATAATAATTTAGTGATGCTAGATGCTAGAAAACCACTAGGTATCGACGCCTCTCAATCCGGCTGGTCACCCTGAGAGGTTAGACCAATAACCTTCAATGTAAATACAGTTCATAGGTGTTTTGATTGACTAGGTAGGTACCGTATGTTAAATGGACACAGAAAACACCTGAAGGAGGCCTCACACCCTAGGGCCTAGGGTGTACTGCACAGCTAAACGGTATCTACCTAGGTATCTACTGGAAACAAATTAGCATTTAAGTAATTTGTTCACTGATTACCTTAGAAAAGAACTCGACTGATTACAGACAGATTGTTTTAAGTTTAAATTGGCTTAGGTATAATTATGTTGTAGGTACTTATGTATGTACCTACCTACTCAAATCTAATAGGTGAGTTTTGTAGGTAATTAAATTTTTGTTTGTTTATTTAATGTAGTATTTTATGTTATGTAAAATAGCTTACTTTATTATAAACATTAAATGGTTTAATGGTATAAAATTTAACTCCTTACGCGCCATTTTAACTTTATGTGTCAAATTTCATGTCAAAGGTACCATACTTTGAGGTGAAAGTTGACTCATAGAGTTAAAATGGTGCGTGAGGAGTCATTTTGTATACTATACCTAACTATACCTAACTACCTACTTAAAACATCATCATGATCAACTCATAGCCGGCTCACCACGGAGCACAGGTTTCCTCTCAGTATGAGAAGAGTCTGGCCATAGTCCACTACGCTGGCCAACTGCGGATTGGCAGACACAACCTTACATACCTACATTTTTATTATTAAAAGAACCTACTTCCTTGGATACAATATCAATAATATAAGTTAGTAAAAATGAATTGTTTATTTGCATTCTACACTACACTAGACAAGTACCTACATAAGAATGAATATTATTTACAACTTTTAATTTGATCATTTATTCAACAATTTAATTTACCTTGGTTTCCATATTCCAGTCAAAAAGAATGAAAATAGCTACTTACATCTTTTATTATTTAATAGAATGTTATAAGGACCTACCCAACTATCTACTATCATTTAAGAAAAAACATTGTCAAAGACTAAAATTCTAGAATGTTATACTTAAAGGAAAGTAGCTACCTAATAGGTACTTATATTTTTTATATAGAAATACTGAAGATAAAATAAACGAGAAAAAGAAGTATGCATTATTACTACATATAATAGCAAAAATATACTTACTAATAAGTTAAAGTAGGTAGGTACATTTATGTTAAAATATTTAGGAAATAGTAATGTAACAGGTTTCAAGGGCAATGTTATTAAGTACCTACCAATAATAATGATAAAGCATTTTTTATTTATGTTATTAATGAATGTACTGTACTAGTTATACCTATCTACTACCTAGGTAGGTAGGAACGATACCTAGGTACTTATTAAAACTCTATTAAGTATTTTTAAGTTCAGTAAATAAAGGGCTTTAATATTATTATTATTACGGCAAAGCAAAAAGGTAAGGATATGATTTTAGCAGTCTTTGTACCTAGATGTTTGTATTTAAGTACTTATGTTCCTAAACTACTGAGCCGATTTTGATAAATGTGGTCTCAATCGATTCGTTAGTACAATATTAAGTAGGTACCTATGCAATTAATTCTGTTTATTTGGCCATGCCAGTTTAATCAGTTAGGTAGGAACCTAGTTACAGTTTTACTTAATTAATTGCTATGTTTTAGTAAGTAAGTTTTCTGTTTCATCATAGGTTTAAACCGTGTAAATATTTGGTGAGTGTTTTTTGCAATTAAATCTATTCATTTCATACATTGGAGAGAGTTTTACTTAGTTGATTAGACCCCAGGGTAGCTATATTTAGGTACCTATCTACTTACCTATTTCTTAAGAGTAGGTACCTAGCTGTTTAACTTTTTACTTTATCTTGTTAAGTACCTACCTAATTGTAATTGTGAAAATAGCTCACCCATACATGCTGAGAATGGGAATGAGGAGTTCCCAGCTGCCGAAAGCCCCTGCCACATCCCAGAAGGGGAATTTGTGGACAATTACAGGCTATCTTTGCCACTGTTCCAGCAACTTGTCGACGAACTCACACCCATACTTGCAGTCAAGGCAGAGATCTACACGTATCTCTACAGAGTTCAAAGTATTGGTCTTATTATAAATACTATCTGTCCCGGCTGTACTAACTAAACGCTAAAATATTGGTCTTATATTATAGTAGGTAGGTACGTATTGATGAAAATAAGAAAAATTAGGATAGAATAGTCATGTCTGCCAAGAAAACCTAAGTATAGGGTACTTCCCGTTGACCTAAAATCATGAAATTTGGCAGGTAGGTAGGTCTTATACTACAAGTAAAGGAAAAAATCCAGAAACCATGAAATTTGTGGTTATGATTCTAGGTCAACGGGAAGTACCCTGTAGGTTTTGATTCCCTTTTCTTGATAGACACAACAGACATACAATGAAGTGATCCTGTAAGGGTTCCTTTTTAAGGTTCTGTACCTCAAAAGGAAAAACAGAATCCTTATAGGATTACTTTGTTGTCTGTCTGTCAAGAAACTTACAGGGTACTTCCCGTTGACCTAGAATCATAAAATTTGGCAGGTAGATAGGTCTTATAGCAAACATAAGGGGAACAATCTGAAAACCGTGAATTTGTGGTTACATCACACAAAAAAATTGTGGTCATGAACAAATAGGTAATTAGTGTTAACAATTTTCAAAGTAAGATAACTATATCAAGTGGGGTATCATATGAAAGGGCTTCACTGGTGCATTCTAAAACAGATTTTTATGCATCAGTTTTTCATTTATCGTGCAAAATGTCGAAAAAATACTAGTACAAAACCCTCGGTGCGCGAGCCTGACTCGAACTTGGCCGGTTTTTTTCTTTTGGAACCCTAAATAGTAGGTCTCTGAAAATTTTTTTGCTATGGTAATGAGTAGGTAAGTAGGATATCAAATGAAAGAGGAGAAAATTCTGTTCATAAAATAAAAAGTATGTAAATTACGATATTAAACATCTTTATTGTCTACAACTATTACAAATAATAAAAATATAGGATAAGCGACAGATGATTAGGAACCTACTAGCTACTCAGCCCCACCCGTTTGGTATTATTAGGTATTTCTTTGGGTTTTAGTTGGGTTTATCTGTTTACTTATGATAAACATAGGAAAATTTTACCTACTTATAATATGCTAAAATGTTGAATGTGAATCACAGTCAATTTTAACACGGCACACAACTCATCATCATCAACTCATCACTGGTTTATCACATTGGAGGCAGACATCTTAACCACTACACTATCACCGCTCTTGATCAAAGATTACTAATTATGAACACATAGTAAATAATAAATTATTTGCCTACTTATATGCTATAAATAACTCAAAGTCTTAATGTGAGAAAACTTAACATTTGATTTTTGATTTATTTTTATAAAGAATGTTAGCAAGTTTATTATGGTGACTAATAATCCCCTTTTCTTTCCAACTAAGCGTAAAGCTTGTGCTAGGAGTAGGTACGACAATAGTGCAATGGGTGGGGTTTGAACCGGCGACCTTTCGGATTTCAGTCCGCTCCTCGAACCGTTGAGTTATTGAGGCTCCGATAACACTCTGGGCTGTTCATAGTAAACCAAGTAGGGTTCTAGGGTTAAGGATAATGCCTTTACAACTTCTTCAGTGCCTGTTCTGCAATCTCCATTTGATATCCAAGCAATTTCAAGGCGTTGCTTCTCATAACTTTGTGCCCCCACGTTCCCCTCGTTGGCTTCTAGTAGGCCAGAGTGCTTATAGGCATTTCTCTGCCGGAGACTTCTTAATTTTATTAACGTATGGAAATTATGGAATAGATATCGAACTGAGAATTTTGTCTAATTTGTTATTGTAATTTGTTCTCGTAAAATTCGTAATTTGTCATTACTGACATTGACACCACTGTCACTTGTCACTTAATTGACACTTGAAACGTAGACTTACAGGAAAAAGCATAATCTAAGAGGAAAAACATAGGAAAAAATAAGTCCACTAACGCCACCTATTGTCGAATAGCAGTAAACTCGACTATTCATTCGTTCAAAGCGTTTAGTTATTGCAAATGCATTATATAATAATAACGTTAGAATTCAATGTTTTAAGTATGAAAGGTAATTTTTATGATGAAATTAATAAGTTAACTTTTAAGTTGCATTGTTTTTGTGTCCGACATAATTCTTAAAAACAAAAAATATTGACTTTCACTAATGCTATTTGTATAATAAAACGCGATTCTAATGAAAAATTTTTAAGTCACCGGTCACCAGTAGGTCTTCATATGATGATACAATTTACGCAATTCGAATTCGGTTTTACCATTTATGACCAATCGCTTAGATTTGCCATGATGGTTAAAACTTACGCAATCGCACTTCAGAACGAACTGAAAAATTGTAGGCATACAGTTTATTCCCATCCTAATCCTATATACCGAATATTCAGTATTCTACGGGAACCCTGTCGCTACTACGGAAACTCGACTAGGTTATTAGGCTAGCGTTTCATTTTGCTTATGTTTGTGTTAAATCGAATATGCAAAAAACTTTTCCAATAGGTGCATTTCGCCGAATAAATTTGCCACCCTCCATTGGATTTTCCGTGGTTTTTTCTCAAGAGCTTTTTGTTAAAACAGGATGCCATTGTGGGAAAACGATTTTCTTTTTATAAATAGCTTTACTGCGAGCTTTGCTTGCGTAGCACATGATCGGTGAACTATGGCTCGAAGCGCATTGAATTCAAATCTACTCTAGGTACTTTCTCTTGATGGAAATTTGATGTCATCCATATGACTAGCAACTATTTCAAATTCAAATTTTGACTTTCATGGTCAATTTTTATTTTATAATATTATCTTACCCATCATCATCATGATCAACCTATCGCCGGCTCACTACAGAGCACGGGTCTACTGCCACGCTGGTCATTTGCGGATTGGTAGACTTCACACACTTTTGCGATCATTATGGAGAACTCTCAGGCATACAGGTTTCCTCACGATGTTTTCCTTCACCGTTAAAGCGAGTGATATTTAATTAATCAAAATTATCTTACCCATATATACTAAAATTAATGTTGGTTTGCTGTCTGTTCGTATGTCCGTTATCTATGCGTTCACAGTCGTTCATTCTTGACTGGCAGGTGCATACTTACGAGTTACACAATATAAACGTACGAATTTGTCTTCATTTTCTGCAATACGAATGTATGAGCTTTATTGATTCCTTTCCTTTCCTTGATTATATATATCGGATTCATCTAAGTCGGAGATACATTTCGATTAAATGACACTTGTTCATTGTTTATGGCCTCATTGGCCGCCATGTTGTTTCCTTATCAATCAGTACGCACGCCCGGCGCTTACGCGTTCTCGAAAACGAATATCGATCGAAATGTGATCGAACGACTGACTGATACGACGTTAGCCACAGACACTTCACTCTAGATTTGTACCACAAATCCACAGACCATGCACAACTTACACTGTCTGTGACGTTTTCTAAGGGACAAGACCACAGACCAACGTTTACTCTGTGTTGCTATCCAAATAAATTCTAATGAACAAGGATGTCGTATTTAGTATGCCATTATTTTCCCCGACATATTAGTAAAAAAATATCTACTTAGTAAAATAAACAATATTATTAAGATGAATTACTGAAATGTACTTAATTGAAACTTCCAACTGCAGACCACTGGAAAAATGGATTATATTAGTGAAGCATCATCAGATATTCTCGCTGTAAAATAAAGCAGAAAAACTCTCTAGTAGGTAGGTAGGTAGGTAGGTAGGTAGGTACCTACCTATTTCACTCAATGTGGTTCATCTAAAGCTAGCCACTGCGCTTACACTATATTAGTACTAAATGGCGTAATGGATAGAACAGGCTCATTACCGCAAAGTGCAGAGCTATTCGGAAAGATATTTCAAACACTACTAAATGCCATGATACGTTTAAAAACCAGTCTATAGTTATAGTCTAAAGTCTATAATATTATGCTGGCACATTGAAATTGTCATGCCAATGGTTAGAAAATCCGAGAGGACAGTCTAAAACCACACCTTTAGAGCTAGCGCGCACTACAGCGCGGCGAGTTCTGAAAGAAATCTTTTAAATCCGGTGCGGAGTTGATTCCGCAGTGCGTGCGCTTCTATGTACCTAGTTCTATAGTTCACAGATTTTGCGGGGCAAAACGCACGGAAATTTACCGTAGTGCGCGCTAGCTTTTAGCTTCTGCCTACGTCATTTTACGGAGTTCTTGAATAGTTTTCAAAATGAGTCCGAGTAAGTAATAAATAGATGAAACTAACTAAGTACTTTTAAAACACCTCGAAAAAAGGTGGTAGTCTAAAAATAGCTATTTTATTTGGCGGCCATTTTAAATATGAACAAAAGTAACGTTCGCACCGCTTCCATCCGAAAAAAGATCGGACCTATCGGATCGGATCGAATCGGACGCGCTGATTCATGCCCAAATAAGAAATTAATACTCAAGTGAAATAGTTTTTTTATTTAATTAAGAACAGCCGCGATTTTAGATCCATTAAGAGCAATCACGCACACATCCGATCCGAATCAAAATCCGAGGAAAAATACGGATACTTATACAAAATATCTACGTCATAAATGTCATATTAAGCTACCATACAAATAGTTCTATGACTTTGGAATTTATTTACGCGGACACGGTTCGGATAAGTGCATAACCACCCTCAGGGTTTGATTTAATTTTATAAGCCTAAACACAAATTAAATGTAATTGTTACGATAACTCATTACAAGAGCACATTACCTTTCTTTTTAATCCCACCGTAAAGCAAAAAAAAAGTGAGGTATAAACATTCTATTTCGCTCAATGTGATTCTTTCGCAAGCTTACCGCGCTCGCACCTAATTACTAAATAGCTTAATGGATGGTACGGGCTCATTACCGCAAAGTGCAGTGCTGTTTAGAAAGACATTATCATAAAGCTGCACACCCACAGTGTTAACGAATGTTTGCTCGTTCACAGGAACGGGCAAACATTCGTTAACTCGGTCGGCGAAAGTGACATGTGCGAATAAATTTGTTCACTCGGGAACGATCGGATGTTTGCGGTGAATCTCCCGATCTGCGGTTTTTTTGGTAGAAACTGTGTCATAGCGAAAGAATGGTTTTCCGATAGTTGGTTTAAACTAAATTTTTTTGTCAAACACCAGCCGAAATATGTTATTTAACGTTTTTAGGGTTCCGTACTTTAATAGGAAAAAAGGAACCCTTATAGGATCACTTCGTCTGTCTGTCTGTCTGTCTGTCGGTCGTGTATGTCAAGAAACCTACAGGGTACTTCCCGTTGACGGATAGACGTTAGATAAACTTTCACACGTCACGGTCTTGCACTGCCTGAATTCAGCAACTCAATCAAAAATCACTTAGCGGCACATTTTTGCCGTTGCGCTGGTAAGGCCTTAAATTATATATTTTTAAACTGCACTGCTCGGCATCAAACCCGTGATCTTCCACTCATAAGACCTTAGCATATGCTACAGATACAGCAATAAAGAGGTCACTCGGTCACCTCCTATTTTTACAGAAAACAACGTTATTGACAAAATTAATAAGCTTTGAAAATTTTAATTAAATTTCTCTAAATAAAGGAAACCATTTCATTTTATCTTATCTTGAATTCCAAGCTCCAAGCAAGCCAGCATGTTATACAATACAGAGATATCATTTAGTGTTTCACGTTTTGTCGTCCGGGCTCTTTTAACAAAGCAAGCGCTGCCGGTTTAAATTCCAGGAAATACAATTCAGGCTGACCATTCAGGTAATAGGGATATTTTGGTTCGCTCTCTACTCGTACCTTACCCTCACTCGAGATCACGTAACGTTTTCATAGCGCTGCAAAATTCCAAATATATTACTGAACCTATTTCTTGTATTTCAGAGTAAAAATATAGCGGAGAATAAAATAAATAATATGTAAAAGAAAACTTGTGTTCGTAAATATAAGGGATTCGGTGTGTCTACGCTTGCTTACCTACTTCATATAGGTGTATGACATCCATTCGTCTATACTTTTGTCACTAGGCTATCACCCTTCCGCACACTTTTCGGATTTAGCTAGGTATGTTCGTTTTAACCATTAAATATACCATTATATATTGCTTTAACCGTGAATGAAAACATAGCAAGGAAGTCCACACGGCTTCATTACGTTCTCAAAATGTGTGCGAAGTCTACCAAACCGCACTTGGCCAACGTGACAGTGGCCTAAGCCCTCCTGAGAGGAGATATTTGCCGTTAGTAAGCCGGCAATCGATTCTGATGATGATGATAAATTTATTATGAAAGAGAACCCGCTTTACTATAGAGCGGCTGGACGCAATTACATAGCTTCTCGAGGTATGACAGGGGTGAAATATGGTAGTACATATACTCGTATTGCATGATAACTTAGATTTTTATAACTCAAAAGGAATTTAAAGACCAAAAGATACAATCGTAAAGGTGACAGACAAAAGAAAAATATTCCTATTCTACATTTCTGTCACATTAATTTTTCGTCCCTATTGTATTGCATTCTGTCACACGAAAATATTTTTTGGACACGTGTGATGGATCATCCTCGAAGTGATACGTTCAATAATTATCCAGGTTGTCGCATTTTATGTAAAAAAACATTTTATCGCACCGATACGGATATAAAATTGGTATCGAAAATTGGTAAACTGAACACAGCTGTCGCAATAATTTATTGCCGCACCTCGCGTCATCTCTTTGCAGTTTTTGAGTTCTTTTATAATAATTTTACTTGCTCATGTCTGATGAATTACCTGGGAAACAGAAAAAGGCATGCACGCTGTTGAAAATATTTTTTGAAATTTTTCACGCTTTTATACAGTTTCTGAAACACGAACTAAAAAAATTAAGGAAGATAGGATAACAACAGATTAGAATTTAATTATTCAAAGTTAGAATCATTTGTTTCTAAGGTTTCAGTATTCGGCAGGAATTATTATAGAATCGGCAGGTGGTTCAAACAAAATTTTACTATTTATACTTAGTTGGGCATCATTGCAATGCGATTAAAATAGGTAAAGTACTACTTCTCGTTAAAAGTATCCGAAATTTCTTCTTCTTCTCGCGTTGGTCCCTCAATTTTGAGGATTATGGCTCCCTTGATATCATCACCTTCTTCACCATATTGCGCCATTTTTCTCTGTTGAAGGCCGTACGGAAGGCATTGCAGAAGGATGTTTCGGGTTTCACAAACCGGGTGTATGAAAATTTCTGAACTAAACACAATATGCGACTTTGTACATCTTTACATGTCAAGATGGCGATCGGGGAAAGAACGCCCCGCACACCCACACATCCCCCGTGCTAAGCCGGTGCGGCGAGCGCGGGTGACGTGCGGGTTTGCGGGGCGTCCCCCCCGCCTCATACCTCGATTGCCATCTCAACCTGTCGCGGACTTATAGCATAATGCTTATCTTTGTAGTCATGTATCGTTGCAATAATACTTGGTTATATGTGATGGATAAGCCAACAAGTGGCGTATCGAATAAATTACAACGTTGTTGCATTTTATGACCATGATACTGGTGCGAGTATGAAATGGTTATTGAGTTTGTTGAGATGAGCGCTGTCACTGTAAATTGTTGTGATACTTTGTAGTTGGACACGTCTCTTTGTAGTTTTGTATCCGTTGCAATATTACTTGAACTTTTCTGCAGGATAAGGGTGATCGATAAAGGTCGACAAAAAAACGAAATGATTCGGAAGCTGTGAAAGAACGGTAAAATACTGTTCACATTTTTCAGGACCGCTTTTTTGTCACTAGCTTATGCTCGTGACTTCGCGTGAACTACACAAATTTACAACGCCTATTTTACCAACTTAGGAGTTGAATTTTCAAAAATCCTTTCTTAGCAGACGTCTACGTCATAATAGCTATTTGCATGCCAAATTTCAGCTCGAACCATCCAGTAGTTTGAGCTGTGCATCGATAGATCAGTCAATCAGTCAGTCAGTCAGCTTTTTTAAAAATGATTATTCGATACATTACTATGGAGTGCTGAATAAAAAAATATTATTCGTGTTAAATTTTTATGCAAAGTAACATTTTAATACAAAGAAGTGAGAATGAAGTTGTGAATTTTACAAGTATCATCTTAACACATAATTTTGTTACGTCACCTTATTAATTTTAATTAAATCTTTAAAAAAGAGCGAATATATAAAAAAGTCAAGAACAAAAAATTGCACTGCAGAAAAATAAGAGTTCATAATATGAGTGGAACGTACGGAACACTCCAAACTCGATTTTCACTGTTTCAGCAAAATAAGCAGTCACTGCGGTGCCGCTCAGCCACGCTCTTTATTGTTTCAATTTTGTTGCAACACTTCCCTTTGTTATTAGTTTTGTTATAGTTTATAACTTTCAAGCTATTTTATGAAAGAAAATATTAGCATAATATATTTTGAAAATATAAATAATACAAAGACCTGTCTTATTATATTTTTATATATTCATAGACTAACTCATTAAACCTAGAAAGCTGAAATTTTGTTAAGAAGTTCCCTTTATAATGTAGACCGAACTTTATAATCAGGCCGGATTTTCTAAAATTCACATGGGGCAGGGAATAAAGGGGATTCATATTTTCAGTCTGATAAAATGCGTTCAATGTTGCAAAATATGGCCGATAGGTAAATGAACCTAGTTTCTGTCACAGGTATTGGTCACTGCGGCCAAAATCTCTCCTAAACCTCTCATTTTCGTCAAATCAAATCAACCAGTTTACAAAAAAAAACCTAAACAGTATAACCACTAACGGTATTGAAACTGAGCCATCTTACTTTCAATGCGAGCAATCCTATCGCTGCGCCAAAAACAGACATGGACGTATAGTACGCGACTGGTCGAGATGGCAATCGGAGTTGAGGCGGGGGAGACGCCCCGCACGGGTGACGTGCGGACGTCACCCGCGCTCGCCCGCACCGGGACGGCACGGGGGCTGTGTGAGTGTGCGGGGCGTTACCTCCCCGATTGTTTTCTCGACCTGTCGCGGACTTATAAATCGGAAACTTTGTTTGTAGCAAGACTAGGTTTTTCTATCTATATTTTGAATTTTTCATAACAAATTTAGAATTTTCAGGTGTCTTAATTAATTTATTCAGCATGTTGGGACGGCTAAATAACTTGACAGTTCTGGCTCTGCATGCCGCAAATATCTCTGTTTGAAATATGACGACTAGTTTTACAGTTGAACAAAAACTCCTGACTGAAATGTCCATCCAAATATTTACAGCGAACAGAGGCAGACACTATTTACAAATGGCCTTTTGAGTTTGCCGAGGAATAACTGTTGAAACGGACATTTTTCAGAATTTTGCTTTGTCAAATAAAATGCATAAATGCTTGGCATAATCGGAGGATAGATGGCGCCTCTGCCATGTAAACATTAGCTCTGACAATTTTTCGTGTTTAAATTTAATTCCAGTTGAAAAATCTAGTTGAAACTTTGTGAAAACACGGAAGATTAAGTGATTCTCACGTGGAAGTGTTATCTAAGTCATCACAACATTATAACCAGCAAGATTAATCTTTTTCTACCTGAACATAACAGTGCCCCAATTCAAATATCTTCAGCTTTTTTGCTAGCCTGAGTGTGTGATCCAACAGCATATTTGAATATTCTTTAGTTTAAAGTAAAATCTTAGTGCAAAGTGAACTTTATTCATGTAATTTAACAAAAGTGTGCTTGGAAATTTCCTATCTTAAAACATAACGGACAAAGTCACTCGCATTGTAAATAATTACCGCCACCTATTTCGCACGTTTCACAAGATTGGACGAGTCATTGCTATCGACTGTCGGCGTAGATCATACTTTGCTTAATAGTACTCGGAAGTGCCGGTAGATGGCATAACACGAATAAATAATTTATTTTCCTCAAACCTAATTTGCCGCTATTAAACACCTACCGCGACCGGTCAGGCCCTGATTTACTTTATCCCACAATCAGTTAATCACCACTATGCCTGTGACTATATGTGCAGGGTGCCCAAATGTAATTAAGGGCCCGGAATTCCTCCTCTGTACAACATGCAAGCTAACATTTGACTTACTTTGTGCAAATGTATCGGAGAAAAAATTTAGCTCAATGACAAAGGAGTCTAAGCTATCCTGGACATGTCATAGCTGCCGCAGCAAACAGCCCAAAACTGACAACTCTAACACGCCCATACGGGCCACTAGCAATGCTCAAACTGCAGCTTCCACCGACAGTGAAATAATAATCACCGATAGTAATGTCACGCGTCGCAAAAGACTAGACCCTACTGCCTACAATACAAATGTCTCCGACAACTCTAGCTCGGACGTACAAAGCCTCTTAGCAGAAGTTAAGCTGCTTACGAAAGAGATATCATCCCTCAAGAACATGCTAGAGGACGCTACTACATCTTTGAATCGATGCCATGAGAGACTGGACGCTATGGGGGCTGCCATAAGTTCGAATGAATCGCGCATTAGTGCCCTCGAGAGACGGAACGCTGAAATTGACTCACTAAAAGGCAAGGTTATTGAGCTGCAGACAGAAGTAGACATGCAGGCCCAAGATTGCCTCAAAAATGAAGTAGAGATCTGCGGTGCATCCGAGTGTCCGGGTGAGAATACAACGCACATAATGATGCTCTTAGCGAAGAAAATTGGCGTAGACCTTTCAGAACAAGAGATAGACTGGTCAACACGCGTCGGTCCACGTATCCTCACTGCTACGAGCGCCACTGGGAATGCCAGAAAACAACCCCGTCCAATCGTAGTGAGGTTACTGCGTCGTGCCAAGAGGGACGAAATAATTAAAGCTATTAAAGTTCGTAGAAACGTCACAAGTACTGACCTTAACTTATCTGGACCCGCAGAAAAAATCTTCGTAAACGAACGACTCACGTCGAAAAACAGGTTGTTGTTTCGTGAGAGCAGAATGCAAGCGAAGCAAATGGGTTTCGCTTTCTGTTGGTGCAAGGGCGGGACGATCTACGTGCGTCAACGTGAAGGAAAACCCGCTGTCGCTATCAGAAACAACGAAGACCTCAACAGACTTGTTAGTAAATACGGAACACCAACTGAAACAACCTCGCAGTAAACTATTAAATCTCAGTACAATTATAATATTAAAGTTTCACTACGACGTATTAAAGCACATTAATAGTCATGTGTTACTATACTTCTATTTATTATATTTTTATACATGCGGCGAAGTCTTCAAAAAATTTGTTAAGCTAATAGGATACCAGCGTTATGAAGTATCATTATTTGTAATTATTAAATGCTCTTTAGATGTTACTAGGTTGGCAAATATACTTTCATTGATGTGTTGTCGCAACGTTTATGAACTATCAGAACTATCAACTATTTTTACCTCATGTTTTTTGCATACTCATGATCAACAAATAACAATAAGTTTATATGTATTGCCTACAGGTAAATTATTAACACTGGCTGTAATACTGTTTTTTGCTTTATATAATACTTATAAGATGCTTGTAAACTATGCTTTAAGAAGGTCATATATTACTTCGGTGTCCACATGGCCGCAATTCTGCATTATTATTAACGCTAAATTGTCAACGCTGGCTGTAATAGTATATTTCGCTTTATATTACACTTGTAAGATGCTTGTAAATTATGCTTTAAAATGGTCATATATTGCTACGGTCTCCGCAAGGCAGCAATCCTGCATAAAACAAAACCCCGAATTCAATATTATTATAACTGTTACACACTCAAAAAGAACAATTAATTTATTCAAATCGACTTTACCGCTGTGTGGTGGTTTAATAAACAGCCCCTGCAAGGGTAATTCACTCAGTTTTAAAGACAATATTATAAGCAACGGGCGATAGTCGCATCATTGATGAGCTAGAAACATTATGCATAAACTGCCACACAGTACCTGAACCGGAACAATGTGGAATGTCAATAGCGCATGACTACAACTTAAAAATACTTAACCTCAACATTAGAAGTTTAAATAAAAACTTTGATAATTTTCTAACAACCTTGAAGAGATTTGATATAACTTTTGACATCATTATCCTAACGGAATGCTGGCTTAATGATATCTCGATAATTCCTACAATAGATTTTTACACGGCCAGTTATACACAAAAGATAATAAATCAAAACAGCGGTGTTGTAGCATATATTAGAAATACTTGGAATGCTGTAGTTTCTGAACCCAATCTTACGGATGCTAACTGCTTGCAAATTCAAATTTCAAAATCAATCACTGTACTCGCAATATATCGTCCTCCGTCATTTAAAAACACAGCTAACTTCTTGTGTTCTCTTAACGCAATACTAAATAACCATTCAAATTCTGATACTACTTTAGTTTTGGTTGGTGACTTAAATATAGATTTGTTATCCCCATCAAATAATCAAGATATAGAATACCTATGTTTAACAGCTGAGCATGGGCTATTTCCGGCTATTACAAAGCCAACAAGAGCGGACGCCTGCCTTGACCATGTGTTTGTAAACAAAATCGAAGGTGCTATTGGTGTAGTCTGTAATAGCGACATAACCGATCACGATATTGTCATACTAGGTCTGTCATTAATTATGCCCAACGCAAAGACATTTAACATGGAAAGGTCTAGACATGACTTTGATGCAATCAGAAAAGAACTAATCGAAATAAACTGGGCAGAAATAATTGACTCACACGACCTTAATAAAACTGTTAATACCTTTGATCTCCGCCTATTACACACTATTAGCAAACACACAAGTAAAGTTAGACTTAAACGCAGGGAAACTAATTTAAAGCCATGGATCACCTCCGGACTAATCCGTTGTATGAGACACAGAGATCGCCTACACATGCAATCAAGGAAATATCCAAATGACATGCTCAAACGGACCATTTACACCCGCTATCGTAACTTTTGTAATGACTTGTTGCGGAAACTTAAAACAGAGTACGATAATAATACCTTATGCTCTAATATAAATAATCCCAAAAAATTGTGGAGATCAATAAGGGACATCTGCCATTTCCCTACAAATAAACAAGACCCTCACGAACTGCTGAAGATCGATGGCGCGACTGACGCTAAGCATTCCTTAGACAAGTGTAATAGCTACTTTTCAACAGTAGGGCAAACTCTGGCTAGCAACATTCTACGCGAACTGCAAACTGAGGAGAAAAACCTAGCAGCTAAGATTAACCCAAAACATTTAATGCTTAACTCTTTCTTCATGCAACCGACTGATGAATATGAATTGGAGTCCCTTATTTTGTCCCTGCAAAACGACAAAGCCCCTGGTATCGACGGCCTAAGCAATGCTCTATTAAAAGAAATTAAGGATGTTATCATACCGCCTTTAGTTACCATATTCAATTTAAGTATTCTGACTGGTATTTTCCCTGAAAGTTGGAAAATGGCGTGTATCAAACCAATCTATAAAAATGGGCCTAAGGACTCCCCGCAAAACTACCGACCCATCTCACTGCTGACAGCATTCTCAAAACTACTTGAGAAGGTAGTTAGTAAAAGACTTACTAAATATATTGAAGCTAATAACCTAATCTCCTCGAAGCAATTCGGCTTTAGAAGTGGAATGTCGACGGAAGATGCTGTATCCTTGTTTACTACTACAGTAGCTGCACATCTTGACGCTCACAAAGCCAGTATTGCTGTATTCCTAGACCTGTCCAAGGCGTTTGACACGGTGTCGATCCCAATACTGCTAGAGAAGCTGGATTCTCAATTCGGTATTAGGGGA
Organism: Maniola hyperantus; assembly: GCF_902806685.2. Classification (NCBI taxonomy): domain Eukaryota; kingdom Metazoa; phylum Arthropoda; class Insecta; order Lepidoptera; family Nymphalidae; genus Maniola; species Maniola hyperantus. The sequence goes on from NC_048550.1 coordinate 8,445,399, forward strand.
GTTGCACTCGATTGGTTTCGAAGCTACCTGACAGGTAGAAAACAATGTGTTAGGGTTGGTGGACACGACAGTGGTCAGGAAGCAGTCAATTTTGGTGTGCCGCAAGGGAGCATCCTCGGACCTACGCTTTTTATCATGTACATCAATGATATAAACACTAATGTCGATGGCGAAATAGTTTGTTATGCAGATGATACAGCAATAATTTATGAAGGAGCTACATGGCCAGAGGTGTTTAATAAGGCTGAAATAGGAATGAAAGGTGTATCCGCTTGGTTGCGTCGTAATCTTCTTACGCTTAACTCGTTAAAAACCAACTACATTTGTTTTCATAAAACAGCTACCTCTGCCCCTAGCCCAACATCGCAGTTGCAGCTGCATGCCTCTGACTGTGACCGAAACCGGTGTAGCTGTGTGGTGCTGGCCAGAACTGACGTTGCGAAATATTTGGGAGTACTTATTGATCAAAACTTAAACTTTAAAGCACACATAAAATCTCTTTCCGGTCGCGTACGCAAAATTATAAATATTATGAAACTTCTTAGACACTCAGCATCACCATCAACCTTACGGTCCGTATACTTTGCCCTTTGTCAGTCAATTATTACTTATTGCTTAACTGCCTGGGGTAGTGCCGCGAAAACGCACATTATTCAGCTTGAACGAGCTCAACGATCAGTACTTAAAACTATGCTAAATAAACCTTTCAAATATCCCACGGTCAAACTTTATCAGGAATGCAAAGTCCTTACCGTGCGTCAGTTATATATTTTAAGAGTAGCTCTCAAAGCACACCGGTCAGCAATATCTTCTAAAGAGTTCAAAATATTGCTTAACCGTCGTGTCTTCAAGATCCCTATGCCTAAAATTAAAACTTGTTTTGCTAGACGTTTCAGTCCATATGTGGAATCATTTATTTATAACAAAGTAGTAAGCATATGTGACATCAAGCATTGTTCCATTAAGCAAGCCAAATCTAAAATTGCATCATGGCTCGCTTCCTTAGGCTACGATGAAACTGAAAAACTTTTCTTGCATTTAACATAAGGGCACTTTGTCATTACTATTTAGATAATAATCTATACTTAAAACAATAATGTATATAATTAATCTTAACATAGCTTGTACTGTAACCTTATTTTTAATCTTAGATAAATACCTACCTTAGTTAAGTGAACGTAGACTAGTAAACCGAGCGTCAATTTACCGGTTAATTGTTTATTGTTAATTCTATTAGGTACCCACGACACAGGACTACCTAGTGTGGGTACCATAACACAATGTTATAATTGATTGATCTATGGTAAATAAATATTTTTTCATTTTTTTTTTTCATTTTTTTCATAATATTAATATTATCCAATAGAGAAGTTGATATTCTAACTTGGTAGGTATGTACACCTTTGCCCACTTGTTTTCCTGTCCATTTTTAATCTGTTTCTTTTTACATTTTTGTCTGGTGGGAGGCCTCGGCCGTGGCTAGTTACCACCCTACCGGCAAAGCCGTGCCACCAAGCGATTTAGCGTTCCGGTACGATGCCGTGTAGAAACCAAAGGTGTATGGGTTTAGTAAAAACTGCCATACTCCTTCCAGGTTAACCCGCTCCCACCTTAGACTGCATCGTCACTTACCATCAGGTGAGATTGCAGTCAAGGGTTAACTTGTACCTGAAAAAAAAAAAAAAAAAAAAAAAAAAACATACTTTTATTAATTTTTGGCACAAATTTTTAATCAAAATTCTTTTGTAAGTTCACACCTAATCATAAATTTCAGATTTTACTTTTCATCGCATTTTTATCTTTACGACAAAATGATTTTTTCTAGTATAAAACTTTATACATTCCCTTTAAGGACTGCGGTTTAACGACGTAGTTTATTACCCGATTCCCAATTAGGCAATTCGAACTTGTGGTCGATGCTTAACTTAAATTACTCTTAGAAAACAGTTTTTGCACTCAAGAACGCCTCAAAGGAGTCGAGAATAATAAATTACTGAAATTGACTAATTTGGCATCTGCTAAAATAACTTTGTTTTCTAATTTAATGGCCGTAAACTCCGACCAGTGAGGCCGTAAAGTTAAAGTTTTGTATGCGATTTTCATGTTTCTCATTTTTAAAGTTTTACTAACAATTTTAAACATGTTAAAGCCTTAATTTAACAGAATAGTAATTGTATGTTTACAGGAGCCGACAAGAAATATTGTACATGTTGAATGAGAGTTGGCTTTGTTACTATGCCCAGCAGTGGACTTCTATCGGTTGATGATGATGATGATGAGAGCTTTGTCTCTGCTCTGTCATGATGTCATGTGACGTTTTGTCGATCTCAACGACAGAGACAACGATCTACAAAACCGCTATCTCTTTCTAAAGATGGATGTACAATATTTCTTGCCAGGTAGGTACTGTAGGTAGATATCACTAGAATGATCAAGTCATCAGCCCACAACTTCGTCCGCGTAGACTGAGGTTTATAAAAATGCCGTGGGAACTCTTTGAACTTCTGGGATAAAAAGTATTTAGCTTATGTCACTCTTTGGATCTTTAAGACCGGAATTCAAGATAGCGGCTTCTGTAGAGAACGATTCAGACGACATGTGTCATGTCCTTACTGCACAACCTAATTGCATTGCAAAGGTTGAATATGACACATGTGGTTTGAATCGTCCTCTAAAGAAGAAGAAGAAGAAGAATCTTAACTATAAATTCCAGTGTAAGTATTATTATTATCTATGCTAAAAATCACGTCGATCCATTGCTCCGTTGCATGTAACGTGATAACCAACCGGTAAATCACACAGTTTCGGATTTACAACATGGATACCGGTTAGTAGAGAATATTTTTAGGTCCAATTAAAACAGTTTTCTTTAAATGAAATGTGCTGTGTTGTATAGGTCCCGCAAATTGCTAATAAGCGTGGCTGCCATTTTAGTGACATCAGCACTAGACTGGAGTTTTGAGCTGATGGTATATTTTCATTTCAGGTGACGTCAAAATGACGACATTTCGTCGTGACGTGGTAATGAGACATGGTTCCAGCGCAATAGCAATTTGCGGGACTTATAAACTGAAAAACCATAGCTCCTTTAAAACGGGGTTGAACCGTGCGTACACTTTGCGCCCGTGCATTATTTATTAGCTCTGATGCGTTTTCCGCGTCCTGTACTGATTCATGGAGAGGGGCTTGGATGAGAAACCAATCCAAAATAAAGTACCCTCAATCGTTATTCTCGTTATTTATTTAAAGTTAAGTGCGATGCTGTGATGTGGTGTAAATAGTACAATATACTTACCTGAGATAGAGATTATAAAGACAAAACCTATGTTTTCGAATTGAATTTTGATTATTTTTTGTTTTTAGGGTTCCGTAGCTCAAGAGGAAAAACGGAACCCTTATAGGATCACTTGTTGTCTGTCTGTCTGTCGGTCTGTCAAGAAACCTACAGGGTACTTCCCGTTGAACTAGAATCATGAAATTTGGCAGATTGGTAGGTCTTATAGCAGATATTCAGGGAAAAATCTGAAAACTGTGAATTTGTGGTTACATCACACAAAAAAAAATTAAATTGTGGTCGTGAACTATAAATTTGTATTTTCAATTTTTGAAGTAAGATAACTATTTCAAGTGGGGTATCATTTAAAAGGGCTTCACCTGTACATTCTAAAACAGATTTTTATTTATTGTTATGCATCATAGTTTTTGAATTATCGTGCAAAATGTCGGAAAAATACGACTGTAGTACGGAACCCTGGTTGCGCGAGGCTGACTCGCACTTGACCGGTGTTTTTTAAACATATTTGTGGCTCACGATGGTCGCCTCTGCCAGTTTTATGGGATAACGTAGCAAAGAGAGCGCTATATCTAACTTTCCGTGAATATCTTCAAAATATGCGATCGCGTCCGGACACCACTAATAAGACCACAGCGCTTAGCAGTGCGCCAAGGAGGTTGTCAAATGCTCGTGATGTTTTGAATCCGTGCTTCGTCCGCGAGTCTACATACAGTATAAACTACTACAGTATAAATTATCCCTTATGCGTTATGCCTATAGCAGTCATCAAAACATGCGTGAACTCGGTGCCCCCTGAGACCCCCCCCCCCCCCACTCTTATTTAAATAAAGACGTAATAACGCCATTAGCTTCCATTTATAAATCAATGTAGCTAATTTAGTGGGCGCACGCAATACGGGGTTGATGCTATAAATCTTCGGTAACTACCGCGAAGCTCAACCGACAGAGGTTAATCTGTAATCTTAATATATTAGGTAGGTACTGGTAATTGTAGCTACCTTCAACTAGCTTTAGCCCGCGTTTTCATCCGCGTGACATAAGTAATAAGATGATGTGATTTTTTGTGTAGCGGTAGTTTATGGAGCTAGAATTAAATTATTAAAGAGAAATTTAAAAAAAACATGATTTTTATTTATTTTAACATGAACGTCACGCTGTACGGAAGGTGAATAATGACGTCACAATTCGTAAACGACAAATTTTTTCAATTTTTAAACATAAAAATAGAGCAGGTAATTATTTCTGCGGGAAAATAATTTATATGAAGAAAAAAAAGTTTACATTTACGCCTTCTGGCCTTTATCGCTTTTTTTTTAAATATATTATAACCATAATCATGATCTTTTTAATTATTTCACTACAGTCCAAGACCCTATTTAAGTATAGTTTACAGCACTCTGGGATGGTAATATATTAAATCAATATAATATAATTAAATAAATAATACATAGCTAACTGTACATACAGTACAGTACTATACATGTACTATAGTATTTCTGTGTAATGAAAAGTTTTTACTTATTTACTTACCCACTTACGTACCACAAAGCTGCAATCAAATACGTAATAGCAACAAAATACAGGAAGTACTCGTAGGCTGTACAATGCCGCGTAGCAGGTCTACGCAGTTCTTTAAAAAACTTCTAGCTCTTTTAAAGCTTACCGAAATGTAAATATAATAATTTTTAAACCACAAAAATGTATGATAATAACAAATAAACACAACAATAAGTTACTCGTTCCTACGTCAATTAACAATAACGATTATTTATTCTGTATTCCCTTGCGTAGCCCCGACTTGGGTACAGTCTTCCACACGTTTCTTTCATTGAAGTTTCGCACTTATTACGATGGGATTATGAGTGAGGTACTTCGTTTCAGGCTGTACAGTGCGTTCATTAAAATTTCTTCAGACGTGCGTGCGATAAACCACTCGAATACCTTACCCGCCGAAAACTTCGACTTATCTCCCTCTCGTAGGAGGTCGTTACGTCGGAATTATGGGCCGTGGTTAAACACATGCTACATTTAGTCGAAAGTTCATGTTACGCCCGAATAACTTGTTATTAACGCAAAATGGATAATGGTACACTTGACTACGTAATATAAAATAGAACTATGCTTCGTAAGCAGTGATAGCCTAGTGGTTAAGACGTGGGCCTCATAGTCGGGGGTAAAGATTCAATCCCGGCACACATTTACTAGCTTTTCGGCGCTATCGAATAAGAAATCAACTTACAAACACATTTGCGCATGTATATTATTATATGAGATGTTATGCATGTGTATAGTCAATTACTTATTCTTTCTCCGTCAAAAATCTGTTCAATTGGAGTTGGTTATACTAACTCCGAACCTGCAGTACCACGTTTTTGTAGGACGTCTGTTAAATTTTCGGCACTTATTCTATTTTCCACCAACATTTGACGTACATCTTTTTATCAATAGTCTGCAATAGGCATAATATTAAAATTATTTTGATATGCCATTTTAACATCGACTAGTTTATACAAACCGTCAACCACACAGCATTCCATAATGTTGTAATTAACAAAATATTACGAACCGCATTCGAATATTCATTTAACAGCAACATCAAAGAGAAATATTGCGCATTCGATCGGACGATACGTTTAATTATGGCGATTTATGGCGGGCAGTAATGGTGCAGCCATTGTTATGATTTTTTTTCGACTTCCCGATTGCACGCGAATTTATTATGTTTAAAATCGGTACTTAATACTTACCCTTTGTGAGGACACACGTATTTATGGTGCTTCGTAACGGCGATTACGCACTGCACTGCCGTCATCCGAGTTCTATCCGTCATCGGTGAGAATACCAGCGATTATCTATGACATAATATATCATAAGCTACCATACAAAACAAAAAGGAACGTATTTTCCCGGACTCGGATTTGATGAGTGCGTAAGCGCCGTTATTAAGGTATACTTACATGTGACAGCAAAAACGATGGCCTATTTAATTTGTGATCTGGGAACCCAACGTATTATTATCTCAAGAAAAACCCTTACCGTTATGTGATTAAAGGAAAGAGTTATTTTATGCAACTGTTGTATAATAAGGGGTAATAAAAGACGAATGTGGGTTTATGTGATGATAGTATCACATGAGTATTTTATTACCTAATTATCAACAGTTGCATACAAGACTCCCAGTTTTGGGGACAACACGCAAAGAAACTTTCAACTTTTATAAAATAACGAAGGTCTGGCACGCGCTGGCTCATACTCTCTATAACTACGATTGGTAAAAAAGGAATGTCAACTATAAATTTCAATCGTGAATCGTGCATTTTCCAATTCCAAGCGTAGAGATATATCCTCATTATGTACAGGTGCACTTTTCAAATAGAATGTGGGTACAAAATTGATTGTATAGGGCCGTTTTCCATTTAGATATGGAAATTCAGATTGTGTATACGAGACAGCAGCCTGTGTTAGACGCTAAAAAGATTCGATAGGCTATTTGTGACTTCGACTCTGTGGCAAGATTTATTTCTTTGAATTCATTTGCACATTTTCTTTACGAAATATAATGTCTCCATTATTAATGGTACAATATAATAGACAAATAATAAACACGGAACCCTAAAAATGTGTTTTTATTCTCATAATTTTTCTAAAAAATTTAAAATCATTGGTTCTACCTACTATTTTCAATATAATGAATATTGAAAAAACCTACAAGTATTTATATTAAAAAATGCAAAATATGTAGACAGCGGAAATGTTTGCAATTTTAATCTAGAATATCTACACGTAGTGCAGAAACGATTGAGAGATACAATATCTACATTATTTTTGTATTATAAAAAAAAATCAAGCGTAGAACACAAGAGCAAAAAAATTGTTCTAAATTTTCAATGAACGTTCACTGTTGTGCTCGTTGTCGCTAATTTGTAATTTTGTCTCACTATATAATTAGGTTATTGGCTCAGTCTGTATAAGTCCGTTCTCTCAGTCGACGAAACGGGCGCTGTAAACTGAATTATCAGATGAACTAATTACTGACTCGATGGGAACTGTACTTGGCAACACTGCGAACGTTACAAACTCGCATTTTGTAATTCCTGGCGTTAAATTGTTAAAAAGTGGAAAAGCTTACTCTGCTTGCATCGGATTGTATTGATAAACTCAACGCATAATAAGTTTTCTAACTTTCCATTCATGAAAATATTATCCTTACTTGTAATCGTTTGGCTCTAGTTTTGTTGTGTACATTAGCTATAAGTATCATCAAATACGCATCTATATTATTATGAGCCATATGTACCTACTAGACAATGAACGGTACCTACCTAATATTTGTTTTGAGTTAAGTACATTATATAGTATACAACTATACACAGTTCACGACAGTTATGGAAATTCCAACAAAACGTCGAGGCCTTGACGTCACTGGCAGGCGTCAAATGTTAACAGGTACATTTGACGCAGGTAGCCCTAAAGTAGCCCTATTTTCTTTGATTTACACCACCATAGCCTAATATTTGACATATCGTCGATTTAAGATCAAACCGACAGTTCCCTCACTCTAGTTCACTGTGCTACAGACCTATTCTACTTCATCGGATTAAGTAATTATAGCTTCGTTAGGAACGGCGCTTAGCAACAAGGGAGGGAGCGTTACGAATGACAGATTTTATAGTTCCCTTTTGTATCGTTTCAAAACGTAAAATAAATGAGCTTTCGCTGTTTGATGATAAAACTCATTATTTTATGCTACATAACTTAATAAGTCGCTATGCCTGTTTCATCGGGAGCTACATTATTATTATTTTCCTTTTGCTGTGGGGAATCTGAGGCTATGAAGTTTTAGTAGGTACCTACGAAAAATCTTACAATTTTAAGCGCGTTAATTACCTTGAATGAAAAAGGAGGACTAGCTTTGTAGGGTTCCGTACCCGGAAGATGCCAACGGGACCCAACCCTATTACCACAGTTTTACGATCTATAAAACTGTGCTATTACTAAGCCTCCGCTGTCCGCTCGTCCGTCAGTCCGTCCATCCGTCCGTTAGTCAGTCTATCAGCAGGCTGTATTCCGTGAACCGTAATGAGTAGAGTAAAAAAATTCATAGAATATGTATTTCTATTGCCGCTATGACAAAAAATAAAACACGAAATAAAAAAAATAAAAAGTGTTATTTTTTGTACGATGGTACGGAACCCTTCGTGTGCGAATCCGACTCGCACATGAACGATTATTTAAGTTACGCAAACAATCAGCCTGGCTGCTTAGCGCAAAGATTTAGTAAATATTCTTAGCACCACCCACGCTGGCACGACTTTTTTTAAAATAATGAGACAGCTTTTCTTTAGTTTTATTGCAACAATTTTAAGGAAATGGATAAGAGAATAATATGATGTACATATTATAATACTAGATGATACCCACGACTTCGTACGCCCACGTGGATTTAGGGTTTTAAAAATCCCGTGGGAAGTCATCAATTTTCCGGGATGAAAAGTAGCCTATGTCCTTCCCCGGGATATAAGCTAACTCTGTACCAAATTTTATCAAAATCGGTTGAACAGTTGGGCCGTGAAAAGTTAGCAGACAGACAGACACACTTTCGCATTTATAATATTAGTATGGATTTTCCTAAATAGTGTAAAGTTTAGCGTGATACAGTTAGACCTGTTAACTAAATTATCAGATGAACTGATTGCAGTTTCGATCTAAATGGGTCGTCGGAACAGAGAGCGGCGAGAATTACAGCTTCTAATATTCCGTCTGTTTCATACCAAAACGCTAGATTAAGCTTCGCTATGAGTGCTAAATATAACTAAGTTAAACTATTATAATTATCATCATGATGAACCTATTAAGCGATTTAGCGTTCCGGTACCATGCCGTGTAGAAAAAAAAGGTATGGGTTTAATAAAAACTGCCTTGTGAGATTGCAGTCAAGAGCTAACTTGTATCTGAAAATATAAAAAAATCGTGTCTTACATTGAGTTCCTGTAGTTATGAGCAATTGTGCCCAACTTTTTGTTTTGTGTCAAACCTCAAAAAGAAACATATTTTGATTTTTATACATTGAATTTTCGGATACAAATCAGATTTTACGTCCTGTATTGCTAAGCAAAAAGATTGAAACAATACATGAATCCAATCGCAAATTTCAATTCGAGTAGAAGTTGAAAATAAAGTAGATATATCCTCAGTACAGTACAGGTGCACTTTCCAAATGGAATGTGGGAACAAAACCGATTGTGTTAAGGCCGTTTCCCATTTAGATATGGAAATTCGAATCGTATGCACGACACCACTGTCTCTATGTTAGACACTAAAAAGTTCGATTGCCTATTTGTGCCCCAATTACATTCGAACAAGATTTATTTCTTCGGAAGCAGCAAGATTTATTCTTATTTTCTTATTTTATATCAAGTTCTTATTTTTAACTCAGAAAAGTTTATATCAAAATAAAAAGTTACTTTGATGATACATGATGCAGTCTAAAATGGAAGCGGGCCAACCTGGATGTCACTTTGGTTTCTACACGGCATCGTACCGGAACGCTAAATCGCTGGCCAGCACGGCTTTACCGGTAGGGTGGTAACTAGCCACAGCCGAAGCTTCCCACCAGACTAGACCAGAAATTTTGAAATATTATAAAACCACAATGACGTACCATAACGCAAACGCCGGGCAACATCTTATATTTGAATCCTAGCCCATGCGTTCAGTGAGTTTCGTATCAATTTGGACTCACTCAAGTAGAAGCTTTTCGATTTAAATGAATAATGAAGCTTTGGATTTATCTAATCATTTGAGGACTTGAACATTTAGAGATATCAATTAAATAAACTCAAAATTTATTTTTAGAAATGACTTTATTATTCCTTTTACTTGGAAATTACTTACAGACTTTAAAAATTCTTATACTATAATTTATTTACAATCAGTTATTGAATACTTATCAGATAAATTTACACACATATCAAGAAACTATATGGTACATAAGGGAAATTTATTCACATTATCAAGTTACACAGTTCTTGTTGACTTATATATATCTTTTTTACAACCTATATCACATTTCATTTTAAAACTAGATTCTCATTACAGATTCACATTTTATTTAAATTAACTAATTCGCGAATGTTACTAAACAATTGCGATGAAAATCCGCAAACATTATAAAAAGAAACAATTTACTATAGTACCGTGTCAAATTATTTGTGTATCCAAATTGTAAAATTTCCATATTTTACCTCCTAACCATACATTAAGTAATATCATTACAATTATATTGATTTAACTTGTATCTTAAAAACGTATTGTCAAGCATTTTATTTACATTCAGATATGTTATTTGATGTGACTACAATAAATTATTTTGCTGTTAAACAAAATAATATTTTGAATCAACTTACTATTCGGAAGGCAATTAATATAAGGTAACCTTAGCCGTTTAAGGTATGTTATACGAGTATGTATGTACAATGTGATTTATAGTATATATAGGAAAACTATCTCCAATAAGTTTCAAGCGATGCATATTTCAATAGACAATGAAATGAATGGAAAACATCAATCTAGTAGATTAACATTTTAATCGATTTTAATGTAGCAAGTGATTTGTGCACTTCTGATCAAATCTGTTAGGGAGGCACTTCCGCCAATTCAGTCTTCATTATAATTTTATACGATTATAACAAGGTTCACTTTACTATATCCACGTCCACATTTCTTAAAGACTTTATTAAAATAACATTGAGTTTTAACACAGAGAAACATGAATTTGTAGTTTATCTACAGTTCCACACGATTTTTATTGTAATGATAGTTCAGATGCTATACCGTCGTTTCTAACAAGTCTGGAGAGTGTCAACAGAAACCATCTTTCAAATCTGGATAACCTAGATCTGGCATTGGTCTTCTAGAACCGTTACCTCTGTTATTTTCAACACGAACTCCTCTACCACCACGGCCTAAGCTAGCATACCTTGTATCAGCAAGTTTATCTCGTTGTGCCACTTCATCATAATATCTGGCATCATTTAATCCTGCACTGTATTTTTGACTTAAACTGTATTTATCTATAGTTGCATATTTCTGTACAGTAGCGTATTGCTGTGCGGCTTCAGGAACGCCGTTGACTTTAGCATGTTCATAAGGTCTTTCTTCGGGTGGTAATGCTCCATCCAGTCTTGCTTTGAATTCCTTATCTTTTCTTCGACGTCTTTTACAAGCGCAAAGTGCGATTGCTATGGCACATATGAGAAGACCGACCCCGGCGAGTGCTGCAACGTATGGTGGTGGTAACGACAGTTTAAATGAACAATTGGAATCATCTTCATCGTAACCGGAAGGACAATGAGCGCTGCCATCACACCATAATGAAATAGGAATACAAGCGTTCAGCTCCGGGCAGCTAAAACAAAAACAAAAAACAGGTTAATACGGATTTTACCTAAATATTTTCTCATTTACAGTAAAATATATTTTTACTCAACCGCAACAAACAGAACCTTGTCCTAATGTAGTTATTTATCAATACGAAACTAATATTCTAAATATGAAACATTGCTTTCATAATTAAAATATGTAATACAAGTTTATTCCTGGTGAAGGAAAAAAACAGTTTATTTGTAATTAAAATTCTCAGGAAAGATTCATTGATTTGTTAGAAAAATTCTGATAAGATTTTTTTTTTCAAAATCTACTTAAATTATTTATTAATTAGAAAAATATACTTAATAATAATTTCTATATTTACTTAAAACGGCAATCGAGCGTGACAGTAGAAGGTAAAATATTTGTATCTGGATCATGTTCAATATTAGGTTTCTTCATTATTTCTATCCATTTTATTGAGTAGTCCGCCTGTTCGTGTTGTAAGAAATCTATAACGTAACTTCTGGCGTGTGGCTTGAGTGATGACTCAATTGTTGTTTCAGATGATTTCCAACCAGGAGAGTACAATTCAACAGTACTAGTAATATCAGGACAGATTTCTCGATAGGTCGATGTATCTTGCGCTTCATAGATAAATAAACGATTGGGCGTTTTACAATATGGGGAGTTGGAAGTTATTTCGTAACCGGGAATCTTTACATAGAGATATCTTCCTTGCATAGGTGTAACTTCATCGCCTCCAGGTTCAATGAGCCATGGTCGATGAACGCAGGCAACTTCTGCTCTTACACTTTCTGATATAACATGTCGATCACCAACGATATCAGGTGCGATAGAAGCTTCTCTCTTATCGTACAATCTAATCTCTCCACTACTACCTCTAAGTCTTCGATCACCCCAACCCGTAGAGCAGATATTCTCATCGCCCGGTCCAGTAGGAATAAATTTATATTCGCCTTCAAAAGCGAAATCATCATAATCTTCTGTTATATTCATCATTGTCACAGTAAAATTAACTTCTACAACGGGAGCTGTCAATGTATGTATATTCAAAGGCTCAGAACGATTCGTACATAAGCAATCTCTTTGAATTGGGATTCCTTCCCAAGGATACTCAGTGATAATAATTTGTGACAATCCTTCGCCCCCTATAATCCTTTTAGCCGGCCTGTCACATTTCCAGCGGCTAGTGCGGGAATCTTTATGGGTACTACAAATTTTATTTCCGAAATACGTATTCGTAAATGTAAGCTGTATTCTTTCACCATGTTTTGCTTCAAATCTGAAAACAGTAAAATGTTAAAATAAACGGGTCTGGACACTGAAAAATGGAAAAATTATCTTTTATATATAAAAGAATATGCTGACTGACTGACTGATAGAGTGACTGACTGATATATCCACGCACAGCTCAAACTATCGCGCTGGAATTTGGCATGCAGATAGCAGCTATTTTGATGTAGACATCCCCTATAAGCAAGGATTTTTGAAAATTCAACCCGTAAAGGGGTAAAAATTGAGGTTTGAAATTTGTGTAGGCCACGCCGACGAAGTCGCAGGAATAAGCTAGTTATCTATAAAACTGTATGTATTTATTTACCTCAGTATACATGTAAGATTTTGTGCTCCACCTCTCCCGTAGTAAAATATGGCACGCGGGGCTTGAAATCTTCCAGAATATGTAAGTGCTGACTTGAAAACCCTGTCGCAGGCCGATTGAGAGTCCACTAGTGGTTGCCCTTGTTCACTCACGTCCACAAATTCATAGCGAAGTAGGAAAGAGACGGGATACAATGCTGATCCTTGACGTAATTCCTGTGGAAAAATATATTTTACTTAGCTTTTGTGAAATTAGTTGATAAGGGTTGAAGTTAGAACAAATTTGGGTCCTAATAAGCAAATTACTTGTTTACTTCTAATTTAATCTGTAGCAGATACAACAACTTAATTAAACATAAAATTTGCCTCATTTTGCTAATGACTTGCTCTGTTGTTTGTTCACCCGTAGAAAGTTTACATTACGAGTATAATACCTACTCAGCTATATACAGAAACTAGCTGATGCCCGCGACTTCGTACGCGTGGATTTAGGTTTTTAAAAATCCCGTAGGAACTGCTAAATTTTCCAGGATAAAAAGTCCCTTTCCAGGTCTTAAACTATACCCATTCTAATCCGTTGCTCCGTTGCGACGTGATTGAAGGACAAACCAACAAACCAACAAACAAACACACTTTCACATTTATAATAGGGGTAGTGATTTTGCCACGCCAAAGACGACCCAAATAAATAAAATATTTTTCTGCATTGTAAATATGTTTTCAAAGTCAAAATAAATCAATAACCAAGTTCAATAAAGATATGGAACAAGATTGCGTGCAGTTGTAAAACTTCAAATATTTAGTTAGGAAACTTGCTTCAGTCCTTCCGACGTTGAATATAATATTGAATAATAAAGCAGTTCTCAACTTGTGACTTTAACAACTTGCTTAAGACCAGGTTCCCTGTATTAACTAGGACGCTCTACTTCGCATACTCGGCACGAATACTAATGGTAACAAGGCTGTTTTTAGTGTGACAGTTTTAGTCTAACCACACAAGACCACACTATAATGAATACGTCGAATTATGTAGGTATCTTATAGAAAAATAGCTTATCTCATAAAATACTGAAAATTAAAAAAAAAACATTTTTTACATTTTGAAGCAGTTTCCGATTTTTTTTCAATCGAGGAAATTGTATTCAAGCGTGTTTCCATTTCAACATATTGAAACATTCAATGTTTTCACATAAAAAACTTTCAAAAGCGGGTTGACGGGAGCTCGAAACCTCGCGTACCTGCCCACAAAAGTCAGCCACGAGCTCATCAAGGAGCTCTTAAAAGTACCTTACCTATATATTATTGAATTCCACAAAGTAACACCTGTCTGTCCAACTTTCAAAAGTCACAAAAATTTTGCATAATATTAGTTTCACTCATGGTTTTCAGCTAGCTAGAAACTTGGTACACATATTAACTTTCATCACACTTATAGCGTAAAAACTAAAAGAATTCATCGCCATTGTTGTTTCTGATGAATCTCAGTAAATTAGTACTAACACTCGGCACGACTTTACTCTCTTCGTAATAAAGTGACAGCACTAAAGGATTCCATCACGGGGAGCGGAGAGTGCACGTGCCTCTTGCATTATTCACTGCGGCGGATGCAACTCTACGCGTGACTTATCTTGCCTTTGCTCACTTAATGTCAAAGTGCAGAAAAATTCCTCGTGCTCATAGAATGAAGACTTGAAAAATATGCGCCTTTCATCTTGCGCTCTAAGGCTGACAGCTAATTTAATATATTCGTAACATGAGTCAATAGAAATTTTGTAAAATACTACAATTTACCAGAGCCAGAAATAACCGATCCATCCGGGAGTAGGATCTGAGCCTCAGGTTATTCTGTATCCATACAAGGTTTTTTATAACACATAATAGAAGCAAATGTTTAAGTGCGGAAACCTTCCCAGATAGAAGAATAAGGTTTATGTCCTTAGCAAGGCGCTGGAAACCAGTGGGTATAAGCAACATGAGAACGTGTTTAGGGAAAATCCAAGAGAAGACTTCTATTAGTTGACACAATAATGTTGAAAATGACAATGCAAAAAAAACAGTGAAATCTAAAGGAAGGATCTAAGTTTCCTAAAACCGTCGAACCGTTATTGATATCAAACATATATCTGCTTCCGTTGATGGCAAGGACTCGACGAACCGTTAGAAGGTTAAACGAGACACAAACGTATACATAGCTAGTCTATGAAAGATCGATTCAATAAGATAGCTTGCCGAAAAATGTTTGTCCGGGTTCGGGTATCAATCTTAGTAACGGAATATACTCATAATGAATGAGGATAATAACATATAGGATATTGTTAGATTCATCTTTTCTTCTGTGCAATATAAGATGATATAATCTGGGAGAAACGTTGCCCTTTCTGAAAATAATCTTGAGAAGAATCTGAATGGTTTACTAAGCTGACCCCGAAAAGAAGATTTTTTCTGGGACTTTTCAAGAAAGAAGCAACAGTTTAACAATAGTTTTCACATCTATCGCCACTCCGAGCACTATCAAGGTATTAACATTAGCATGTTGGTGATGCAACCTTGAAATATTTACCCATTCCAAAATTGTCCATTGCACCTAAACGATTATTTAACAACGTGCTGTGCCGGTCACGGAATATTATCGATATATTATCGCCCAATTTATGGGATACAGGTGACGACTGCCTAGTCATCACCCGCGTTCCATTTGGGTATTGTCATAATTTGGATATTGTCTAATGTGAAATACTTATTTACTGGGCACATATTTACATATACTCGTAGATACACAATCAATAGCAGCGTAGGTGGAATTGAGGTCATATATCAACAAAAACAAATCCAAACCCGAACAAAGATATCATTGTTTTGTAAAAACTACAAAGGAAATTATAATAGAAAATTGGATACGATTGCGCAACATTACAGCAAATTTAACGGTATCGAATCTCGTATAATATTCCTCTCACGTAATCGACAAAAGCTGGGAATATGTCAGCGTCGGGAACGATTTGTGGCTTGTCTCGTGCGTGGATCTGCGGGGGCCGGGTATTATGGATCAGCAAATTTAGAAATTTAACTAAGAGAATTCCATGAAATGATATTATTCACTAAAATGAGAAAGACAATTGTGTCATGCCAGTTAATATCGTTAGACGATAGGTATTGCTGTTACTGACAATTAATAGTCTGCCGATGCGATATCTGATATTTGCATGACAAATATCGGGATGATTCTCAGCTCCATTGATTCATCACTCATGATTAAAGGAATCGACAGATTATGCAGAATCTAAACATGTAAAAGAAAAAACTATAGGACGGATCGGGCTGAAATTTAGCATACATATAGCTATTATGATATAAACATCAGCTAAGAAAGGGTTTTTGAAAATTGAAACCCTAAAGGAGCAAAATAGGTATTTGAAATTTGTGTAGTCCTCGCGGACGAAGTCGCGGGCATAAACTAGTGAATAATAAAAAACACCATAGTGCAGAGAGAAATTAATTGTGCGTTAACAACCTCAATAACGTATTCCAAATTGCAGAGGGTACAACTATTGACATAAAAATAGCATCATACATTCCAACTACGCCGAAACTAATGACATCCACGCTACATCCATGGCTAGTGTATGTGCGTTATATTTTTCATGCAACTGCAAGCTACGCCGTCCCGCTCCATGCATAGCTGAGCGAACCGAAATGGAGGCACAATGTTTGCGATGTAATGAAAAGACCCCGAAAGACCTGCACAAAAGCAAAATCCTTTGCCACATCGTGTTTGAGCAGCAAGCCTATTTTCAATTCTTTTCTTGATGTTGGGATGAACTCTTTTTACCTACAGTGCCTACGTATTTTGACATTTTAAACTAAGTAATACAAGATGCCATCCGAGACTTCGTCTGCGTCAATTTGTCTTTTAAAAATCCTTTAAAATCTTTCAAAAATTTCATCCTTTTTTCTCTCTCGTTGTTTTTATCACAAAAATATTAAACAAAAGGCTGCCTCATTGACTGATCTAACAAGGCAGATTTTAAGTGACTGGATCTTATTGAACAAACATTTAGAAAACAGGTTGTTGTTGTTGTATTATATTATAGTCTTCTTATTTGGTATCGCATGTTAGCCTGCTATGCCGATCATTCGGCGCTACTCCTACTTCCGGGGAAGATGCTTGTCGCCGATATGCAATAAGCATCTTCCCCGGAACGTCTTTATTCCTTTGAGTCGTTATCTACGTACCCAGCAGATCTAGGATAATATTTTTCCACCCCACCAAAATAGCAATTCCCGCGCGCTGTCATAGAACTACTGGACTAAGAGCTAGCGTGTGCCAGACATTCGTTATTTTATAAAAGCTGAAAGTTTTTTCTGCGTCTCCCCAACACTGAGAGGAGCGTTTGTATGGATGTTGGTTTGGATCATAGTGGCTTTGGGAGATAACAGGTAATAATTGTGTAAAAAAATCTTACCTCAAAGTAGGTATACCTAAAATCTAATTTTTTATATTTTCTTCGGAATAGTTTTAGAAATCACGTTAGGTATATCCATACACTTAGTGTCGTGGCAACCCCCTGCCAGATACCCTTAAACTTTAGACTTTAACGCAGATAAACTTTCAGCTTTTATAAAATAACGAAGGTCTGACACGCGCTGGCTCTCTTTATATTGACATTATGATAGCGTGCGTGATAAGAAAGGAAAAGGTGACTGACTGGTCTATCAACGCACAGCTCAAACCACATGAGTAGATATCCGCTCAAACTACTGGACGGATCGGGCTGAAATTTGGCATGCAGATAGCTATTATGACGTAGGCATCCGCTTAGAAAGGATTTTTGAAAATTCAACCCCTAAGGGGTTGAAATAGGGATTTGAAATTTGTGTAGTCCAGGCTGACGAAGTTGCGAGTATAAGCTAGTAAAATATAAATTCACAAAATTAGGTTTAGACATTAAATCCAACGTCATCTTTCGAGTGAGCATCTGTTAGTGATCCGTTGAACGAACATTAATTGTGGCGGGGCACAGTTTGCCGTTCGACGTATACATGATTGATACAAAGTGCTGAAATTGCATCTTGCTTCTCTAACGGATACGTAGACAAATGATACCTACTCTACACCATGTCTCAATTTCGACGCATCGAATGAGACGTATGTGGTTGATTGATAGAGGCAGATATCGTAACTTTGCGAAATTCCATGACAATATTAGGTATAGAGTGAACTTAAGGATTTTGCAGATAGGGTTAGTCACATATTTACGCGTTTCAAATACATTTCTTTACTTTAATTATTTATTTATTCAGATACAAGGTAGCCCTTGACTGCAATCCCACCTGCTGGTAAGTGATGATGCAGTCTTAGATGGAAGCGGGCTAACCTGGAAGGGGTATGGCAGTTTTTTATTAAACCCACACCCCGTTTGTTTCTACACGGCATCATACCGGAAGACTAAATCGCGGCACGGCGTACCTAGCCACGGCCGAAGCCTCCCACCAGACAAGACCAGAAATTTCTAAACCTCCCACTATTAAGACAACAGCGCTTACCAGTGCGCCAGGGAGGTCGTCAAATATTATCAATAATTTCCCACTAAAGACTTGGACTGAGATCTATCGCCGACGATAGTAGGTCGGACTCGTTGCGATTCTCGCACCCGTGGAGGAGGCCTAAAGAAAGATAGGTATAAGTTAAGTTCGTTTATTTACCTGTAATATAGTGAGGGCTGGTCCAGTAGTGATGTAACTCTCACTCGGTGCACAAGGCCGAGTTGCTCGTGTGGCGTTCGATAGAAGCGCATGGTCACAGAGTCGAGGAGATTCTTCTCGACAGAAAGAGCCAAGAAGAGACTTCTTGTCACTCATCTCCAACTAAAGACAAAAGTGATAATATTGATAAAAGCATAATTACTTTAACAAATAAAAACCGGCCAAGTGCGAGTACGACTCCCGCACCGAGGGTTCCGTACTCGGGATTTTTTTCAACATTTTGCACGATTTTGGAATGTTCAGGCAAAGTCCTTTCATACCCCACTTGGTATAATTATCTTACTTTGGAAATTTAAAATACATATTAGTTGTTCATGAACACAATTTTTTTTGTGTTGTAACCACAAATTCACGGTTTTCGGATTTTTCCCTTTGCTATAAGACCTACCCACTTGCCAAATTTCATGATCATAGGTCAACGGTAAGTTCCCTATAGGTTCTCTTGATAGACACGACCGACGGACAGACAGACAGACAGACAGACAGACAAACAGACAGACAAACAGAAAGACAATCAGACCAACAGAGAAACAGACAGACAGACAAAGAAGTGACCCTACAAGGGTAATTTTTCCTTTTGAGGTACGGAACCCTAAAAATGAATTGGCGAAACCGTTTTACCGTGCCGTTACCGAGTGAAGTGCTTACTTAACTCCGAAAAGTTAAAGGTGCGTACCCGGGATCGAACCTCCCAAATAGGAGGCCGACGTGTGAACCACTAGCTATCACCACTTTGTTTTATTTAAAAGTAAAGGTGGTTCGTAGTGTTGCTGGTAACTTTTGCGAAACTGAATCACCATAATATTATTCTATTTGATTTTTATAAACGCAATGAAAATAACATTTCTTCCGTCCAATAAAAACGATAAAGCACTTGCTCGTTTGTAGCAGCAGTTCGCCATATTAAAACACAGTTGCAATAATGTTTCCACTGAAGAATAAAGCGTGACCTACTTCCGAAGTACACAATCTACGAGCAGGAAGTGATTTGCTCCAGCCAGGTGCACTATTTACTCGAACTATCTAGCGAGAAAACTTTTCTGATTAAAGTGCCAACAAAAAATAACTTCAGCGTGGCGTTCATTCATTCTTAATGCAAACTGTGGAATGCCGAATGAATGAACGAAACACCGCACTGCAGGAGCAAGCGATCGAGACGGGGTTACTCACTGTAATGGACATATACAAGTACGCTGGAAGAGGTGTGCCATATAAAATGACAGTTATTTTTTGTGCCGATTCAAAGCTTTCCATTGAGCGTACCGGGAATTAAAATTGTCATTTTGTGTCAAATATTCTTCGTGTTGATCAAGGGGGCAAGATAATGGGGTCTTATTTTCACTAATTCGTTACTTTGCTAGTGATACCACTGTATTGATTTTCCTATAATATGGTCTTCGTATTGACACTATGTTGACAAGTGTCTTTAAATCATCTGTCACTCACTGCCGTAAAATGGCGTAAATCTAATTGCTCTAAAAGCAGATCGGCGATCGCAGGGATAGCGTACTTGTAATAGTAGAGGTTAGTGCGGTTCCCGGATGTTGTATTTATTTGACGCGAAAAGGAATAATGAGTGCTATATCAACATGCATACTAATTATTATGATGAGATTAAAAATACTGCAGTTAGGAACTTTGCAGTAATTTCGAAGCCAGTTGTGATAAAAAATTCCGTCTAAGTTTGATAAGCTTATTAAAAGAAAAATTAAATGTTTGTCAATTTTAGTATTATACATTTTACTGAATAAAACGCCCGGAACGCGCATCTCTTCAGATTGCCACTCATATGCTTAGTACCTATGAGTCGGTAAGAGTGCTCAAACACATTAAAGAAAATTAATGTTTGGCTCCCGACGTCAAGTGGGAGGTAGCGGTAGTTGGCAAAGTGAAATGGCACGAATACAGGCAAAGACGTCCGATTTTATATCGTTCTGTGTTTGTATCATCGCATTAGTCTTCCACTAGCAAAGTTTCGCGAGCTAAGTTATTCCACATTTCATTATTTTAAACTTTACTTCGTGCAGTTAAAACGGGTATACTACATTTAACTTTGGTAACGGTGCTTTGAAAACTAATAACGACCTTACTAATGGGACTTGAGATTATGCTTTTTATTGCTTTGTACCAATTAATAAGAAACTGATGAGGCAGTTAGAGTTATGCTTTAACCCGCAATCGTGTACTCAAACATCAGGTTGGGTTTGAAGTTCATATTCAGGGACAACGATCTACAAATCAACTATCTGCTTCTAAAGGTCGATGTACATTACTTTCGGCCGCGTACAGTACGTAGATATATGTATGTCTCTACAAAATAAATAAATTAAATTAAATGCATTTTCATTTTTTTTTAAATTAGTAATGCATAAATATTGACCTTGACAACCCAGAGCCCCTGTACGCGTCTGTACGTGTTTATGCAGTACTTTGCTATTCCACAGTATAAGTAAGTAATAGACATAGGTAATAGCATACTTGATACTATCCTTAGGTACTCGTGTGACCAGTGGCGTGCAGCTCATAGAGGCATAAACGCACTGCTTACCCTCATTGTAATAAATCAATGCTTATTTTTCATTTTAACCTGCCGTAAAATAAATTCATACCTAAATGCATACCCTGGCTTGAACTCCTGTGCACGCCACTGCGTGTGACTATACTATACTAGCGTTCTTTTTTAGGGTTCCGTACCTCAAAAGGAAAAAAGGAACCCTTATTACCGTTGTCTGTCTGTCGTGTCTGTTGAGAAACCTATAATTTCGTTAAACTGTGCTATAGGGTAATTCCCGTTGAGCTAGAATCATGAAATTTGGCACTTAAAGGGAAAACCCCGAAAACCGTGAATTGGTTACTTTACAAAAATAAAAAAATAAATTGTGTTCATGAACAAATAATTAGTATTTTCTAGCCTTTAGCGATACGCGCGTCCGTCGCGTCAAAAATCACCAGATCACGCCTATTTTCATTGTAACAAGTTCAATCGTCATATCAAAAAACGATTTCACCGTAACTTCGTTCCGTCTGTGGGTTTTGATAGCATCGAAAATACCTTTCTATCCAGATCAGCGTCTGGTGCCGCGCCATCCCAAATAGTGAGTTGTGAAGAGCAATCCTTTTGCTGGTCGAACCCCGCCGGCTCGGTCCCAGCGGCGTGATACTTGACAAACGACACCCATACTATTTCGTTTGGACGTCCCTGCGAAAAAGAAAACCATTTATCAAGCAATAGACTTTAACAAAGTGTAGCTACCACTACTAGTGGGGTTCAGTTTGAATGTGATCAACGATCGTGTATTCCGGCTCGATAAGCAAGAGGCGCAAGAGTTGCGAAAAGCGCACGCAATGCATTTTTCAGAACTAAAAATGCCTGTGACGTCAGTATCAAGAGTCTTCGGTATTGGCCGATTTGAGGAAATGTTGATGACGTCAGTGATTATGTGAACTCTGCTCACGCATTACTACGGCGCGTTCAAAACACATCACACGCATTTTTCAGCACCTACTGAATAATTCTCTTGCGGTTTTGACTCCCCTCGCGCCACCTTAGGTTTTATAGCCGTACTATGCGCTCCACAAATAAATTAAAAAAACCTATTTATTTCAAACTAGCTTATGCCCGCGACTTCATCCGCGTGGACTACACAAATTTCAAAACCCCTATTTCAAGCCAATATAATAATAAATATAATAATAATAAATGTAATAATAATAATAAAAATAAATATAATAATATAATAATAATAAATATAATAATAATAATAATAAAAATAATCCCAATCGTCATATCTGCGAATGGGTTGATCCCAGTCAGCCTTGCTCACCATCTGAGGCGACTGGGGTTCCGTGGCAGTTCGCTCGCAGCCAGGATGCAAAAAGCGGTCTTGCTGGACTCGGCTAGGATAGTCCGCCGATTTCTTCACCTGTCGCCCTGACCCCCGGCCGTTTGGTCTCCCCTGCCGGGGTGTAATCCTCCGCCCGGTACAAATATGTATGTATGTAATGTTTATGTAGGTTTATTTATTTTTATGTAATGTAAGTATATTATATTTCTTTTGGGTGTTATATATATTTATCTTGTACACGGGCGTGAGAGCAGATAATATATGATAATAATAAAATAAATAATAATAACAAATATAATAAATATAATATAATAAAATATAATAAATATAATAAAAATAATAAATTTTCAAAATCCTTTCTTAGCGGATGTCTACGTCATAATAGCTATCTGCATGCCAAATTTCAGCCCGATCCGTCTAATAGTTTGAGCTGTGCGTTGATAGATCAGTCAGTCATTCAGTCAGTCAGTCAGTCAGTCAGTCAGTCGCCTTTTATATATTGAGATAAGGTTTCTTATAATATTTGGAAAGAGTTGAAAACCGTTGCCCGGGTTTTGTGCGAAGTTCGTTATTTGCGCTAAAAAACACATTCACACATACTCACAAAATTCGCGCTGTTTCATTATAATCTTAATCTAAATATATAAAGGGATTGACTAACTGACTGATCTATCAACGCACAGCTCAAACTACTGGACGGATCGGGCTGAAATTTGGCATGCAGATAGATATTATGACGTCCGCTAAGAAAGGATTTTTGAAAATTCAACCCCTAAGGGGGTTAAAAATTGTGTAGTCCACGCGGACGAAGTCGCGAGCATAAGCTAATATTATTATAGATATCACCATATCATAAATGCGAAAGTGTGTTTGTTTGCTGGTTTGTCCTTCAATCACGTGGCAATGGAAAAACGGTTCGACGTGATTTTTTGCAGGGCTATTAGTTGAAGACCTGGAAAATCAAACAGTAGGGCGATTGTCTAAAACCTGCATCAATCATTATTACAATCTCAATTGTTCTGATTGGCTGAATTTGTGCAATTCTTGTTGCAAGAATGCATTGTAGCCAATAGTGAGTGAGCATTAACCAATCAGAGATGATTGCGATCGTGACATTGTAGCTGTCAAACAACCGCGGTAGGGCCCCTGTTCCCACGGGATTTTTAAAAATCTAAATGCCTGTGGACGAAATTGCGGGCATCGTATAGTCCATAAGGTACTCATACATCGATGAAAATGAAGGAATGAAAGGTCCACTTACTTGAAAGTAATAAACACAAGAGGTGTTCGGTGGCAGGGAATGGCGCGGATTTCTCAACACGCCACTTGTCTTGTCTGAGGAGCGCAAAACAAACCGACACCGCCCGTCTGAGCTCACGTACGAATGGGAATCTTTGTCCACGTACAGCACCTGCCAGGAATAATATTGGTAATACAAACACGGGGCGATTTGTTATGAAAAGAATTGTTTGCTCCAACGTGTGACATTATTTGAAGCTGATTTTGGGTGATCGTTGGTAAGGTAAGGAAAATACAATACGGTGATGATAGAGAAATCTGTCTTCTATGTTAGAGAGGAGACCTATTTTTAGCAGATTTTATTTATTTCTGATATATTTTCTTTCTAGGAATGATAGCCGTTGTTGATAGAAATTGTTCGTTTTAAGTAATAAAATATACTTATTAATTGCTTTGACGGTGAAGAAAAACATCGTGAGGAAACCTGTATGCCTGAGAGATATCCATAATGTTTTCAAATGTGTGTGAAGTCTGCCAATCTGCACTTGGCCAGCCTGGTAGACTATGGTCAAAACCCTTCTCACTGTGAGAGGAGATCCGTTCTTTGTAATGAGCCGGCGATGGGTTGATCATGATGATGATGAAGATGATATTTTTCTTACCTCAACTTCAAGTTCGAAACCAGGCAAGTAACTTATGGGCACTGGATGAAAAGGATTGTCGTATGGTGACGTATGGAATTCTAGCAGCATATTAGGACCTCTGCTGACTATGTCTGGCACAGCATCTCCTCCACACAACCGTACAAGTACAGGAGAGTCTCGAGTTAGACCATCCCATACTGTTAAATAGTCTTGCACCACATTGCATTGATCCCATATCCTGAAACACAAACTTTATTATACTTACCGTCTAAAGTTAATATTCCTATAGTCAGTTAATACGTACATATTTTAGTTGTAAGCTAAAGCTTACAACTTCTTACAAGTTCTTGCAATTCACGAAGGCTAGTGAACTTTACTTGTGGTAACGTCGTTTACATGGTCATTGCGTAAGTGTGCGTGCATGTCGGCCCTATCAGTCGCGAGCAAGCGCTGTCAAACGCACACATTTAGTGTACCTTACGTATACCGATACGACTTAAACACAAGCATGAGTCAGTGGCCTTCGTGAAATGCAAGAACTATACAAAGATATGTTAATGGTCACTGCGATTAGATAGACCGGCATATGCCACGATATTTTCGAATTATACATGAAAAATTACACTAAGTCCCAAAGACTTAGGACCGGTTTCACCAACAAAAAATAAGTCTTATCCAAGCGTAAATTTTATATTTTGGCAGGTTTTCAATACAAAAACTCTCATTACGCCCAATTTATTCCTCAAGTTGGTGAATTCAGCATTTAGTATATTATAGTTCGACATCTTTGACCAAAATACCAGTGTCATTGAACTAAATTAGTTCTACTAGGTCTATTCTTAAAAAGTCATGTTCTATGAAGCTATCAAAATCAGTATGACCCTAGAAACCAAGTTGTAAAAAAGTTGACCAATGTTAAGATTTATTGTAAAACTTTTATGAATTCTATTAGAAAGAATTGTTTTCTTACAAATTTTCCTCGGGAGTTTATGGTAAAAGTTGATAAGTACTT
The DNA here is from genome assembly GCF_902806685.2 of Maniola hyperantus. Lineage (NCBI taxonomy): Eukaryota > Metazoa > Arthropoda > Insecta > Lepidoptera > Nymphalidae > Maniola > Maniola hyperantus. Next base: position 8,471,187 of record NC_048550.1, read on the forward strand.
ACTTGAGAACCCTTTGACTTCTATCATACTTCACAATCTGATCTTTGATATGTATTTTATGGCTGTTCGTTTGTCTAACCGCTAACAATACGTGCTTATCTGCCGGGATCTGAAAAAGTGGTTTTCGTTATTTCCCACGTCAACAGGAAATCATACTTTATGTTTTGTGCCATACGATTGTTTATTCAATGCTCGCAGGGTTGAAACGCCATTTATATGTAATGTAAAATGTATGTATATTGTATGTGTATATAGCTATATAGGCCTGTGGCGGAGTCTGGTGTAAATTTTAAATTAAATATTAATACAAACAGCCGCATGAGCCACATGGACCTACGCGATGTGTGAAACGCTCGTTTTAATGTAAATTCGCGACACCCTTAACCCAGATGTATAGGGTTATGTAATTTCGTTCAAGCCAAGCCCGGCTTTTAATTTCTATGCTGATTCTAGAATGCTTTTAGAGAAATGTAAAAGCCGATTTGGTAATTTATAAAAACCTTTTTTTAAGTTATGCTTATATAGAGAGCCCGCGAGTGCCAGACCTTCGTTATTTTATAAAAGCTGAAAGTTTCTCTGCGTATTGTCTCCGAGGGAGGAACGATCCGCGACTTGAAGTTTGGATCATGGTGGCTTTGGGAGATAACAACTAGCAAAGATGTTAAAAAATCTCATGTCAAAGTATTTTCACTTTTATGTCGCTCTGGGTGCTAGAGAATATAATGTTTTTTGGAATTATCTTTGTGTGATTGAACACTGTACCGATTCGATTCCTGGCACGTAGATAGGTACCTATTTTTCGGACTTAATGTGTGCGTTTTAAGAAATGAGGAAAATAATTGATTATTGTTGAAATTTGATTGAAAATTATCATCGTGAGGAAACCTGCATGCCTGAGAGTCCTTCATATTGTTCTCATAGGTGTGTGAAGTCTGCCAATCTGCACTTGGCCAGCGTGGTGTGCTATGGACTAAAGCCCTTCTCGTTCTGAGAGGAAGACATGTTCAGTAGTGGACCTGGCGATAGGTTAATGAGGATGATAATTATGATGATTTCGAGTTCTGAGATAAATATCCAAAGTTGCATAGTTTGTATACTTAGTAGGTACTTCGTAGAAAATAAAGTGTGCTACTTTCATTTCAAATTCCACTCGGATCTGACGATGTGATTCTTACCTTAGTATGTTCGATTCGGTACGTGCACGTAGCATTACGGGGATATACACCGGGGAAGTTAGGGGACTGTATTCGACATGCACGTAGATCACAGTCGCTCAGAATGCGGTCACAATATGTGCCGGTAACACGCTCCCCTCTCCACGCCCCGAGCGTCGCATTGCCATACCGCAGTCGTGCCTCACTCCGTCTTAGAAACTTGTACGCCAACTTGAAGTCGAAATTGTATCCAACACCCTAAAAGGAGAATGACATATTAAACTTCTGAAAATCATCGGAGACAATACGGTATTCGACCATGAAATTATTTCTCAGTGATTATTATATAGAGAGTCTTCAAAAATACGTAAGATCCACGTCCTTTATTAGTTTTATGTGTGATAAGTGATAACCATTTTAAATTATCGATTAAAGTAAAAAAACCGGCCAAGTGCGAGTCAGGCTCGCGCAACGAGGGTTCCGTAATTCAGTCGTATTTTTTCGACATTTTGCACGATAATTAAAAAACTATGATGCGTAAAAATAAATAAAAATCAGTTTTAGAATGTACAGGTGAAGACCTTTCATATGATACCCCACTTGATATAGTCACTCACTTGGAAAGTTGAAAATACTAATTGTTAGTTCATGATCACAATTTAATTTTTTTTGTGTGATCTAACCCTAAATTCGCGGTTTTTAGATTTTTCCCCAAATGTCAGCTATAAGATCTACCCACTTGCCAAATTTCATGATTCTAGGTCAACGGGAAGTACCCTGTAGGTTTCTTGACAGACAGACAGACAGACAGACAGACAGACAACAAAGTGATCCTATAAGGGTTCCGTTTTTCCTTTTGAGGTATGGAACCCTAAAAAAGGACGTCAATTAAGATTGTGACTAGACATACCGGTATTTCATAGAATCCCGCATCCTAAGCGTGCGTGTTGAAGTTTGATAAAAAGTTACTGATTTGACTATTTGTCAAATACCGGATTATTGCTATAGTACGCGACAGGTCGAGATGGCCATGGGGTATGAGGCGGGAGTACACCCCCACACCTGGACGTCATCGGGTTTGCATGAGGGCTATGCGGGTGTGCGAGGTGTCCTCACCCTGAATGCCATGTCGACCTGTAAACTTTACGTCCTGGAGTTCATAGTCAAAATCTAGAGGCTTCTTCGGAGGACATTGAGACGACATGTCATACACAACCTTAATGCATTGTATAAGGGTTGAATATGTCACGTGTCGTTTGAATCGTCCTCTAAAGAAGCTAGAGATCTTGAATATGAATTCCGGTTTAGTATCAGTAATGGCACTTATCATATTTCAAAATATATCAGGGCTTGAAAATAGATGTTATTTTCTGAACTCAACGAGGTTCATGAGGACATTTTTCTTCTATGGCTTCTATTAAAGGGATTGAATTCTTCCTGATACATATCATGTCACGTTCGTATTAACAACGGTTACATGATTGCCCTAGAATATCGTATTACCTGTGTGGAATGCCAGCTAAAAACATAGTCATTGTACTTAGTCAACCTATATATCTTAACCCATATTAAAGCCGTGATATAGCCTAGTGGTTACGATGTCCGCCTCCTATTCGGGAGGTCGGGGGTTCGATCCCCACACAGCTGTAACTTCTCGGAATCATGTGCGTTTTAAGAAATTAAATATCACTCGCTTTAACGGTGAAGGAAAACATCGCGAGGAAACCTGTATGCCTGAGAGTTCTCCATAATGTTCTCAAAGGTGTGTGAAGTCCGTAAATCCGCACTTGGCCAGCGCAGTGGACTATGGCCAAACTCTTTTAAGTTCTAATACTGAGAAGAGACCCGTGCTCTGTGAGCCAGTTATGGTTTGACCATGATACCTGCATTTACTGTAGCGTACCTACCTATTTTTCGTATTCTGCTAGTGTACCTATACTTTAAGACCTGGAGAGTGACATAGTCTACTTTTTATCCTGGAAAATCAATGAGCTCCCTCGGGATTTTTAAAAACCTAAATCCACACTTACGAAGTCGCGGGTATCATCTAGTTCTATCTAAATGAAATGCCCATACAATCCACAAGTCTTGCCGTCGAAGGTGGACAGTGGTTTCTGACTTTAGACATCATTAACATTCTCATTAAGGAAGTTATAACATCCAAAAACGTACAAAATTCTTCCTGTTGTAAACCTATAGTAAGTTTAGGAACAGGCATTGCTTTGCTTTTATACCCTCTGAGTGCACGGCTGACAATAATAGTACTTTATATGATACTACAGATCGCAGGAACTAAGTATATGCGGTTGAAATAGGTGCTGTGATCGCCCCCGTTCCCACAACCCCCTTTTGCCTTCCGCATCCACGCCTCGCTGTCTTGGAAACGCAAAGTCGAAGGTGCAACCACACACGGTGTCGGCAGTAATTAATTAACGTCTATCATTTACTACTTGTGTTAGTTAGTATGGATGATAATTACTTTAGATTTGATTGTACAGGATTTTTACAAAACGATTTCGTAATGTAGACGTATCAATAATTTAATTTATAAAATAAACAAACCAGAATCAATAACTAATCCTATAATAACATTTTGAAATTACTATATAGCTTAATCGGCGTATTTAATTAGGACCAACGTTCTATTTGCGAAGGATTATCTACGGTAAATAACATAGCATTACTCACAGCTGAAAAATTACAGTTCAAGCTTTTCACCCCTAATGTGGGCTGTGGTTAGATCCGATCTTTATTTTGCAAAAAGTCTCTTAGCGAGCTGGAAAGCTTGGAAGCAACCGGCTGAGCTTTCAGTTGCCTACAAAACTGTAACTTTTTATGATTTGATAAGAGCAACTGCTGAGTTTCTTGCCAGCTCATCTCTGTAGAATCTTCATTCCGAACCGGTGAGTCAGAGAGAGACAACGAGACAACAGTTATCCTACATGAAATAAATAAATTTTGATTTTGGTTATTAATGAATAACACTTGGAATTCGTAAACTTCCTTAACATGTTTTTCAGATTTTTCCTTTACATTGTGCTGTAAAACCTCACTGATTGCCTAATTTCATGATTCTACTGAGTTTTTGAGAATGTCAAAATATGCGGTAAGAAGCTTGATTTTCGTAATTACTTCAACTCAATACCAAGCGTTCCTGAAAAAAAAGTCGTGACTGACAAACAGACAGATACCGAAGTGATTCGTGTACCTTTTTCGATTTGAGGTACGGAATTCTAAAAACTCTAAAGCTGAAAATCTTTGAAATCGAAAATGCATAATAATATAGGTGGATAGTAATGAAATGAATCCGTAATTTACGGGATGGTTATAATTGTTCTGAGATTGGGAGGAAAATTCGATTCAATGGGAGATATTACAAACAGATTCTTTGACGCGAATATAATTGCCATAATTAAATATGGAAGTAATAATATTAATTATCGTATTTTAACCTATCCAGCGGTCCGGAGGGTGTTCGTAATCATCACTTAATTAATTGATCGAAAGTTCAACCCTTTGTTCAGATAATGTGCCTGCTAAAGGGAGATAAAGTATAAGGTCACCGAACCGTTAAACTCGGGGCGATGTGAAATATTAGGCGAGTCACAAGTGAAAACATGTTTGTTACGTCAACTTGGTATAACATAAAGGGGTGCTTAGATACTCTAATGAAGATAAATATCTCTGTTCCCTTATTAGTATAGCGTGTAACTTTGTGATGTGCTGACGTTGTTAATTTATGTTGGAGTTGGAAACGCTGATCAAACTAAACAAACTTGCTTAGTTAGTCGACAATCGACATGCAAATGAGCGATAGCGATTATCACAGATTATCTTTCTCGCATTTGCATTATGTTTATCAATCTATGCTAATATGGTGTAAATTTTGGCATTGGTTCATCATTAATGCAAGCATAATCGTAATCCCTATCGTTTTATCGTAGGTACCGAATACATTTTTTTCTGAACATCTGACATTCAGGAACATCTATGTAGGTATGTTGATCAAGCAGTAATTGTCTATTGGTTAAGATGTTAGCCTCCTAGAGAAGAGAGTTTGGGGCTCGTTCCCAGGCACCCACCTCTAACTTTTCTGAGTTATTTACATTTTGAGCAATTAAATATCACTTGCTTTAACGACTAAGGAAAATATTATAAGGAAATCTTCAAGCCTGATACTTCTGCATAATGTTCTCAAAGGCCGGCGGCAATAACAAGGAAGGACAAACAAACAAACACACTTAAGCATTTATAATATTAGTATAGATATTGATACTAAATATTGACTGACAATTATTCTTCCTGACACTGGCGAAACAATCTGAGCCCAGTTGGCACACCGAAAGCCAATAATTGGGAATTGAATTGAATTGACAACTCTTCCAATATAAAAAACAATATCGATCGTATTGATGATAAACAAATTTTCGTAGCACACTATGACCTTATTCTTCGGTACTGCGTAATATTATATGACTGTTCATGAATATTTTGAATAATCTAGGATCAACATTCTGGAATATTCAGTTATCTATACACTAACGCAAAGTTCGGGTAAATAACCGCCGTAGTTATATCGATCTCGGCTTAATTACACCGACATAACAACTTTATAATTACTAACGTTGACGCAGACGAATAAATAATGGACGCCAGACAAATGATTGTTTGTCTTTTATACGCTATTTGTGTTGTTTCAGCTTTACATTCAGATAACACAAAGAACCGTATATTACCGTATTTACTTTGTCAGTAAAAGCTTTTGTGATACATTTTCTACGTACCTAATATTAAAAATAATTTTAAATTACAAATAAAAATATAGCCGTATCTGTTTTTCTGATGGGTTAGGAGACTTCGTCATCTGGTACCCTTTGTTTAGCTTCACCTACTAGACCCTCGTTTCTCTTACAGATTTCAGCAGCTCGCTCAGGCCACCTTCTCCCTCCTTTCATCCACTCGGCCTCATAAGCTCGCTTCACTCAGGACCTCATTCGCAAACCCCTTGCTTGGTGCTTTACAATAACATTTTTAAGCTAAGAAAGACAAGACCGCGTGGAGTCAGATGATTTTTCTGCTAACCAAGTATTCATTTGATCGGAAACAGTTGTCTGAGCATTGAGTTATATATTACTTCGTATGGACAGGGCCATTGAACAAACAAAATGTCACCGACTCAGTGGTGCTATTAGCACCAATGCAACCTCAGTGACGTCTGGATTTCGAACGGGTCGTTCATTAGTATCTAAGAGGTGGCGCTGATTTATTTGGTTCCAAACCCGTGAAAAGTTTTGTGCACTTGGGCATATCTTGTCATCATTTATATATATATCGATGTGTCTGAGAAGTTTTTGACATTATTCCACCCTCAATTTTCTATAACCGCACCGCACGCCACCATAAGCAATTTCATCCTCACCACCTGGTGTACTTCGAGCACGAGTTATGCCAGATTTTTCTTTCCACGAAGGTAGATACAAATTGTGAAACTAACGGCGCTGTTTTCATTGGATTTAAACATAAGGCGTATCAACGAATCTTGAAATCCCATAATAAGTTTAGAAGTTATTAAAGATAACAGACATACTAGAATTTCGCCTTAGATTACAGTAACAACAAACAAAACGCTTCGTAGTTCTATATTTATCACATTGTAACAAATACAACGTCAGTTCAAAATGAGCACAATAATAATTTATAACTGCTAGGCCTATCCTATGCTACATCCATTCATCTCTGGTGACCCATTAAAAGCGAACCAGTGAAACTGCTGATCTAGATTTCAATCCTAGGCTTAACAATCATTTATTATTAGATATGTTTATCGTAGTAACAGAGAACGAAGCTGTCTGAATCAAATCATAATATCAACGTTTTGTTTTAAATTAAATGCATAAACGATTTCTTGTAATAAGGGTGATTATAGACTATCATTTTTTATGTGCGTTTTTCGTTCGTTTTGGCATACCTATGCGCTTACACCCGCACTGCCTGCAGCGCTTCGATAAACGATTACTCATTCCGGCGTGTTTTCTCATACCAGCAGTAGTTCAATCAGTAGAAATATCTGTTGGCAACTGGCGTCTCGCGGCTTGCGCGTATTTGAGCTTATCTGCGCTCGTACAAGATGCGCGTGTGTCTAAAGATGTGTGTACAAAAACGAGCTTATGCATCCAAACAAAACGTTAATCTGTAACCACCTTAGACATGTTAAAGTTGATCAATCTTATTGAATAACTTTACTTAAACAAACTTACCTGTTCAATCAGTCTATCCTACCTATATTAGGTACCTTGCAGATAGAGCAACTTCAGTTGAAGAAACTTTCAACTTTTTAAAAGTTTACTTTAAAAGTTGCCAGTTACTACAACCAAATAACCCGATTTACGGGTGCCACAATTTTATGGCAATCTGTGAGCAACTTTAATAGCTGAGTTGCTCAATCTTCGTGCATTGTAACGATGGATATCGAAGAAGCAGCACTTGTTCTCCTTTTTCGTTATCCGTTAATTTCCTGACGTACAATCCAGTTATACGTAGGAAGGTAAATAATATTAATGTTTACTTTTTAAATAAACTTACCTGTTGACTCAGTCTATCCAACCTAAGTGTCATATTGATGGAGTCAGTTTCACTGAAGTATACAGTATAGCCCCACGCTGAGCCACACCACTGGCCCGTGGGGGGCGACGGGCTATTCTCAACTATCGTCATATGCCCGTCCGGACATCCATCCGAGGTGAAGGACACGAATTTTCCCACTGTAAACGTGTCGAATGTTAGCTGAAACAAGATTATGTGGTTAGGGATCTCTGAGTGTCTTTGTACTGTTGCTTTGAGGCTAATACTATGGTACTTAGAGCATATTGTGTGTTATGTGGTAACTTTGTTATTGAAGAGAGAAATCTTTGTTTTACTCTAAGTACAAAATGGAATTAAATTACTAGCCGATGACCGCAGTGTCATCCACGTGGTTTTAAGTTTTTAAAAACACACATTATTACAGATACAGATATTTTTCATGGTAGATATGTTTTGTATTCGATTCTAAGTTGGTTTGATTTAGAAAACCCATTGCGGTTTGGTAAGACTGGCCACTTTTGGTGTAGGTATACAGCTCTAGGCACTATATTAGCTATAAGTACTAATAGATACATAAATACTTAGTAGCTAGGTACCTAACAAATTTGGAAATTGAATGGTAAGATCTATCAGACATCTTCATTTACCACCAAGGATGCCTATACCTAGAGAAGAGTGTGATATCATAAACTCTTTTCGATTAAGTTTAAGACGAGCTAAGCATAGCATATCGGATTTATTGGTTTCGGGCGAATGCCCCGCTTTGCACATCACATAACGTCGGTCTGAACCTGGCGCCTATGAAACATTTTTACAGGATGTAACCAGAACGCTAGCAAAAACTTAGCGTTATTGTAATACTACCTAAACACAATCAAATACCAATAACCATTTGCCTCGTTTTGTAGTTTTAGTGATTTAGTATATTTTGTCAAACCCGCAATGTATAGCGTGCAATACTCGGGTCGATGCCCCGCCTACGAGACGCGGCATTGACTCCAAGTGGCCTACTTCCGCTACGTTCGTTGACCTCTAGCGTCAGTCAGATGTTTTATTTACAATATATCGTAAACTTTTACAAAACTATGTGATTTTTTATATTTCTGTTCGCGTTTTTATTTGTGGTATCATATCAGTATCATAATCATCAGTACTATCACCTGTCTTCGTTTTTGCCAGCGTTGTGGTTACACCCTGTATACATTATCCATATAACGTACCTGTATAATATCGCCATAGCTACCGCCGATAGCGGTAAAGTTAAGATGGCACACAAACGGCAGATGGTCTTCTCTCGGCCTTCGAACCTCCAGTTCGTACGTCCGACCGACATCCCCCATATACGTTCTGTTGCAAGCTGGAACAAAATGTTAATATTAATTTATGCTGCTAGGTAGTAGGCGGTTAGGTAGAAATCCTACAACCCGTCGGAAATATCTGCGAACCTGGCGTAATGACTTCATGCAACGCGCTTGCGTTGGCAACTGTTCTGGGTAGGCGAAAACGGGCGAGCTGCGGGGAAGCGCGAGGGAAGCGCATTCCAGTGAGGTGCTCAGATAATTCCGACGTGTTGTAACCCGATGTCTTCCCAGGACAGAGGTATCTTTAGAAAATATTGTACCCCACCCCGTAAACAAAAAAGGTGTTTTGGTTTTTTGAGTAGTGCTACCTGCACCCCCTTTGCTGTGTTAGTTACCTATCTGATAATTATGTGAAAAATAGTTAATAAATCGGATTGCTAGGAACATTGTTCATTATTAATTCCTTCCAAATATAGAGGTAGCCCCAAATAAAAAATATATATGGGGTAGCCTGTCTAGCGATGTATTTTTTAAAAGGAATAAATTATTCTAGGGGGCAGAACAGTGGACTGCTAACCAAAAGTTAAAAACTACTGGTTTCCTTAAGATGTGGTAGTTGCAAGCTTCTTTAAAAAAATCTTTACTTAATAGGTCATTCCAAAAACTACTCCCTTCAAAATACTTTTTTGAAACCTTTCTTATAGCTAAACTCTTACCTTTTTTTAAAAAATCTTGCACTTTTTTAAAATAAATTGAACATCAATATTTTAGAAACTCTCGAGCATTGAAAAATAACAGGAGCCATATCCGTACGATCGTGTAGCACTCTAGTAAATAGCTTAGCAATAAAATGTTGAGATTTATAACCACAAGTCGATTAATAACGTTCTTAGTAAACATGTTGCGTAATATTTTGCGTTTGTTCTGTGTGTGTTTCAGACTTCAGATGTGGTTTATCGGTTTTCGTAGGTCGGAGGGTCAACCTTCGAGTTAGTTTAGAACAAGTAACTATCTATCCACTCAAACACTCTTGCTGGTTCTACTCGGTAGGAACGGCATTCCGAACCAGTGGTAAATTAAAGTAGCTAACGATTCAAAAGAACTTATAATAAGTCTACTTGAATAAAATAAATTCTATTCTTTTCAAATTTATCAGAAGATCATTGACCTATCCTCAATAGCTCTATAATCGGACATGAATCCGAAAGAATTCAGGATCAAAATTAACCCTTTGCATATTTTGTTGTGCCCTAATTCCTAGCACCAACTTTACGTTTCCACAGGGGCTCAACAGGGGCAGTTAGTACAGAGAGAAAATGTTGCTCACATTTAAAAAGCCAAATATTCTTTTTAAAAATGTAAAAAATCTAGGACAACGTTAGCTTGTGGATAACTACAAGTACGTACCTAGATTTTTATAATAATCATCCACCTATAGTTACGAGTAGTACGTTATTAAAAGTATACCTTCTCATACAATCCGGAGCTTTATAAAAATCGGTAACACGCCGTCTCGCGTAGTCTCGTCATAATGATAGAGGCAATCTCCAAAAAATTGTATGAGATTTTCCGAGGACAATAATACAATTTTCGGGTACCTGTGCCTACTATTATTAATCCTTCCAAGTTCTAACACAAAAATAGGGAAATGAGAAGGAAAAAGGAATTTGAATTAAGCGAAGCACACAATGGGCTAGGCGGCCATATTTTTACAATCTTTTAAAAAAAGCCTTTTGTCTGTCCTGACAGGGCATTAAGTACGGCATAAGACAAGTGTTCTCTTCGCCGGGAACATTATTGTTCGTTTTTATGCTTTTTAGACCTTTTTCTATTATGGTTCTGTCATTTACCGTTCTTGCTAGGAAAATGTTTTTGCAAAGTTTTACCCTTTGACCTACTGAGCATGATTGCGAATAGCAGTTACGAATGGGTACTTATCTACAATTAAAATAACATTATCTTTTTATCTTTGTTCATTTGCCGACCTGGATAGTATACTTTAATTTTTTTAGGAGTTTAATGCATTTTTCTCTTTGGAAGTGGTTTATATACTAGAAAAAGCCCGAGGTTTCGTTCGGAAAAAATATAGATTATATTCTCTTTATATCCATTGAGGATTTCGAAAAATCGTACATTGTAAAGGGAACCTCCATGCAAAAATTTCAGCTGTTAGGTCCAAGGCTTTGGTCTAGGGTGCTGGTGAGTCAGACAGTGAGTCAGGACTTCTCTTATTATACATTTAGATTTCTGATACAAATGCGCTCGAGACATAATATTATGGCACACGGCGTGAGTCAGTTGCGTGAACTGAAGAGCATCATACCACCTAAGTATAGTACGCGACAGGTCGAGATGGCAATCGGGGTATTCGGGATGGCAGGCGGGGGGACATCTCACACACCCGCACATCTGTCGCGCACGCCCGCACCGGGCTAGCGCGGGGGCTGGGCGAGTGTGCGGGGCGTTCCTACCCCGATTGTCATCTCGACCTATCGCGTACTATAGGTATCATGTCCGATTACAGCAATGGGTGCTCAGCTTAAAATTTTTATCTTGTCTATCCTAAGTTTGTTGCTCGCAATTCTAGATTTTTACAAAATTATTATACCTACCTAGTGGATGGATACAAGTATATTGCTCCCAACCCCAAGAAATGCATGTAATACAATAGGTACCTAATTATAATAGGACATTACATTAGTATCAAGACTGTAGAGAGCTCGCATAGAATATAAAAGGAAAACTTGAAATGCATACTAGATCCCAGATAATAGAATTGCGCACTGGATCTTTTATCGTGCGGCTTCTATATCGGATTACAACAGGGGATGTTTTCTGCTCCATACTTGCACTACATTCACGTCAATATTTTTACTTTTTGTAGAGCAATTATTTTCATAAGCAGAGCAAGGAGTGTAGGAGTTCAATACCTTGCAGCATCAGGATTGACGACTTGGAATTCAATAACAAAGTCTGTGCTTGGCATTTACAATATTATTTCAACAGGAACAGTTTCTGAATCTCTATGGTTTAGGAGTGCTGTACCATGCATCATCAAGTTTGAGGAGTTCGGACTTGGAATGTAATCGTGAAGAACCACCTTTTTGGAAGTCGATTAAAAATACGCCCTTTGCGGTTATGCAAGTCGTCCCGCGTCTCCCGAGGTTTGTGCTCACTATGGGGTTATTCAGAATCTTTTACATCAGTCACAGCCTAAAATAACCTAAGGACTTAGTTAGAGGATACATATTAGCTAATTACTTAAGGTCTATGTGTACTTAGGGTAGGTATGTAAGCAGTAGCATGTTTACGAGCACTAAAATATAAATACATATATACACCTACCTACGTGCGCTGCAAAATATATTTTGTCTACAAATTCTTGCTAAAAGCTATTCACATTGTCTGAGCACGAAACATTTTCCCTTGACAATAAAAAATGCGTGGGTAGATTAATATTTAGCAAAAAATGTACGGAGCCTGGTTTTCGGGCGGACGGATGAATTTTTTCAACCCGCTGCACGCAGACGCAGAACAAATGGACCATTTTACCAAACTAATGGGATACTTATACATACTTGTGTATAAGTAAGGGAATAAACCATGGGAAACTATTTACGTTTACGAGGGTTGTGTGGCCTAGTTTCGACAGCGTGTGTCAAACGACCCTCGCACCGGAAAGCGCGACGATTGGTAGACCTCAACTTGGTAGACAGACGACATCAAACGAGTTGCAGGAAGCCACTGGATTCACTGTGGCGTGTACAAGTGCCTACAAGAGACATGTGTCCTGCAGGGGACGTCTATCGGTTGACGATGATGATGATGTGACAGACGATTATGAACGTGATTGAAAGTACAACGGTAGGTCTGTACCAAGGTTGTTGCGGATACCAATATTTTGACATCAACAGATGCGAATACGAATGCGTTAATGCGAATGTTCTGCATTTGCGTGCCTTCTGTATCTGTATGGTACTATTAAGTGTTCTGTGATTATTTTCTTACAAGATGATGCCCGCAACGCGGAATGAATCGCGGGCATTTTAAAAATCTCGTGGTAACTCTTTGGTTTTCCGGGATAAAAAGTTGCCTATGTCAATTTCCGGGATACAAGTTAGCTCGGTACCGTTGGGCCGTGAAAAGCTAGCAAACAGACAGATAGACACAATTTCACATTTTTAATATTACGGATCTAAAACTAAACAGTATCTGAAACGGTGTGATAAAAATATTTGCAATTTAAAAATATCTCATATAAAACATAAAAGGTACTTAACCTTAGTTGTCAATCGAAGGGCATTATCAAGAAGTTGTGAAGCGGCCATTAGGCGAGGTTTTCCAAGATGCATTCAGTATTGTCCTCAAGAACTTTTCACTCGAGACATGAATAATTCTAAGAAGTGAAGAATCGAGAACTAACAAGCGAATACAGATTATAGTCATACTACAATGAATACTGTTTTGCTTGATATTTTCAACGAAGAGCAGCTTATTTTCTTTATTTTTAGGGTTCCGTACCAAAAGGAAATAAGGAACACTTATCGGATCACTTCATTGTCTGTCAAGACCCGGAATCAAAACCTATAGGGTACTTCCCTTTGACCTAGGATCATAAAAGGCAGGTAACAGGGGAAAAATCCAAAAACAGTAAATTTGTGGTTACAGCAAGAAAAAATTACTAGGACTACGTAACGGATTGGACTTTTATTATGTTGACATTTTATTCATTACTATTATTCAATGTTTTGCTTTTATGAACTTATATTTTAATCCTTACTTATGTTTAGGTATGTTTTTAATTTAAGGTAATATTCAAACACCAGTTACATGCAATGGTTAAATGTATAAGGCTCATCAGACATTGTTTCAACCTATTGTACCTGCATTTTATTGAATAAATAAATCATTCAATTATTCATTCATTCATTTTTTTTTTATTCAGATACAAGTTAGCCCTTGACTGCAATCTCACCTGGTGGTAAGTGATGATGCAGTCTAAGATGATAGCGGGCTAACCTGGAAGGGGTATGGCAGTTTTTATTAAACCCATACCCCTTTGGTTTCTACACGGCATCGTACCGGAACGCTAAATCGCTTGGCGGCACGGCTTTGCCGGTATTCATTCATTCAAAATTAAAGTGTACGATGTACGGAACCCTTCGTGTGTGTGTCTGACTAGCACTTAACCGGCTTTTTTTAATAATAAGTGAATATGTGCTGATAAAGCTGTGGTAGCCTAGTGGTTAGGACGTCCGCCTTCCAATCGGAGGTCGAGGGTTCGATCCCGGGCACGCACCTCTAACTTTTCGGAGTTATGTGCGTTTTTAAGTAATTAAAATATCACTTGCTTTAACGGTGAAGGAAAACATCGTTAGGAAACCTGCATGCCTGAGAGTTCTCCATAATGTTCTCAAAGGTGTGTGAAGTCTGTCAATCCGCACATGGCCAGCGTGGTAGATTATGGCCAAACCCCTTCTCACTCTGAGAGGAGACCCGTGCTCTGTAGTGAGCCGGCGATGGGTTAATCATGAAGAAGTAAATATACTTACCTATTATTTATTATGTTTGAAATAACAGTCGGTACAATTGTCTGGACTTCAAGCAACTTACAATTTTATTTCATTTAAATGAACAAAGTCTAATTTCGAGTTGCAATTTCGAGTACAAGCAACTATCAAACGTAGGAAACGACAATTTATAAGGCAGTTAGCTTCTGCGAGTAGTAGAAAGCAAACATGCAAACAAGGAGTGCAGCACTAATTATGTGCAAACTGAAACGTGGAGCTCGCATTCGCAATATAGATAGACAATATACATAGTTAGTATGTGATTAAAGTTGTGCCAAGTTTAAATTTCATGAAACCATTAAAGTTTATTAAACACTAGATGATGCCCGCGCCTTCGTCCGCGTGGAATTAGGTTTTAAAACATCTCGTGGGAGCACTTTAACTTTCCGGGATAGAAAGTAGCCTACATAATATGTATGTCCTTCCCCGGGATGTAAGCTAACTCATTACTAAATTTCATCGAAATCGGTTAAACTTTCGCATTTATAATATTATTAGTGTGGATTTTGAAAGAAATTTTTAGACTACAACTTTTGACAAACAAAAGTCTCATCTCATCATCATCATCATCGTCAACTCATCGCCAGTCCACTACTGAACACGGGCCTTCTTTCAGAATGATAAAGGTTTAAGCCATGGTCCAGCACGCTGGCCAAGTGCGGAGTGGCAGACTTCACACGCCTTTAAGAATTTTATTGAGAACGTTCAGGCGTGTAGATTTCCTTTTGATGTTTTTCTTTACCGTAGAAATCCTAATAAAGTATATATATTAGTCTTTTCTAACCTGTCTTTATCCTGTACGTTATTCCTGAGAGTTTTCCATAATGTTCTCAAAGGTGTGTGAAGTCTGCCAGTCCGCATTTGGCCAGCGTGGTGGACAATGGCCATACCCGTCTCATACTGAGAGGAGACCCGTGCTCTGTAGTGAGCCGGCTATGGGTTGATCATGATGATTATATTAGAAGTCCCGCAAATTGCAATTGCGCTGGAACTATGTCTCATTAACATCCAAATGACGTCATTTTGACGTCAGCCGAAATAAAAATCTACCATCAGCTCGAAACTTCAGTCTAGTGCTGATGTCACTAAAATGGCGGCCACGCGCATTAGCAATTTGTGGGACTTATATCTTGGTACCTATACTTACGACTTATGTAGGCAGTTAAGAATAGAAGTTGTCTATTCTTGAGCGAAGTTTTTCAAGCCTCACTAACACAAAAGCTCCCACTTATGATGAGAGTCGTACGATAAAAGAAAGGCACAGGCTTAACTGAAGTACAGAATTCTTATTATTCTCTCGTTGTCAGTGCTATATTTCGTACAAAATGCTAAGATTTTCTTAACATTTGTTTTTCGTTAATCCATCTTTTCTTTACTTGACACTGAACACATACCTACCTATTCAACTATTTTTTTCTTTTTTGTGACTTACCAAATTATTATTCTAACTTTTTGTCTCAGGTAAAAATTTTTCAAAACAATCTGTCTATATCTATATATATCTACTTATAAAAGAAAAAGCTGACTGACTAACTTACTTACTGATCTATTAACGCACAACTCAAACTACTAGGTATATCTATTATGACGTAGACATCCATTAAAAATGATTTTTGAAAATTCAATCCCTGAGGGGGTAAAATAGGGTTTTAAATTTGTGTAGTCCATGGGGATGAAGTCGCGGGAATAAGCTAGAAAGCATATCATAAATTGACTTCATATAATTAATTTCATTTCATACGAAAATACCATCAAAAAGCACCACCAAATTGCGCAAAGGATGCCGTGACAGATTATACTCTATTTCGGAAATGGCACGGCAAACTTAACACCTTATTAAACGGTACGTGGGTTTTTTGCTAATTGCAGTTACATTTCAGCTTAATGACTATGAACGTGGCAACGATAAAAGCAAAGACTCATTCTCACCCACCGTTGTAATTAAAGGTGGTTTTATTATTCGGGCTTTTTGAGTGTTTAGAACGGGCATTGGATTTTGTTTGGATACTTTGGATGTATTTTTCTTGTTTGGTGATTCAGTTCAGTAATTTTGGATATTTTGGCATCATGTTGCTTTTTGCTATGGTCATTATGAACATAAATGTACCTATTTATTAATTATTAAGGACAGGTCTATTGTTTGTAATGAGTGTTCCTAACATTTTTAACTACTTTTATTAGTTATAGTTCTTTTTCTATATATTTTATCCAAATGGTAGCTTCCTTAAATATTTTCTCTTACAGTACCTAAGTATGCAGTGTAGAAACATAGCCTTGAAAAATCATTATTACGGGCATACAGGGTAAAATAGCAAGAGACCGCTCATCAAGGCTGCTTATCAACTTAATGGTCTTACCAGTTGAGAGAAATCGATTCACTGTAAAACAAGATTACGAAAGTGGCTTCAAAAGAAGCCGATGAAATCAACTGATCCATTCAAGGCTAGAAAATTATTAGGATCACGACCTTCAGCAATGAGCGAACGACCACAGAAGCTGTAAGTTAGATACAATTTTGGTTAATTTCTGCAGTCAGTTCTGATTTATTATTTTTTAAATAAACGAAACAAAGAGAACTGCCAGAATAGAGATGAAAGAATATTTTATTCTTAGACTATCGTAGTACTGACGCTGGTGCTGATTAAAGACCAAACGCCAAGAAGGAACGCATACAAATAGATTCAAGTACTCGCCCTGTACTCGTCATATTGAGAGTCGAGACGAGAGATAATGAAGTAACCACATTGCATAGGGATGTCAACCATCATTCAAGGACATTATTTCACCGTAATAATTACTTGGATAAATAATATTATGAAACTTTTGAAATAGTAACACTTGAAATTAAATAAAAAAATCGACCAGTTAAATACCTACGAGTGGATAGTAATAATAAAAAAAAAATGTTATTCTATAAAGAGTTCTGAGTTCATTTTTAGAAATATTATTATGCAGAACTAGACGATTCCTACAACTTCTGGCACGCAGCCATAGGTTTTTTAAATCCCGTAGGAATTCTGTATTTTTCCGGGGATTAGCCTATGTCTGCCTCCAAGATACAAGCTATCTCTGTACCAAATTTCATCAAAATCGGTTAAACGGGTGGATCGCAAAAAGGTAACAGATACAAAGAGATATTATTATTAGTATGGATATAAAGTTTTTCAGCGTTACTTTACAATCAGTTGTCAGGTAAACGACAACATTCTTCAGTTATCATTTATTCCTTGAAGACTTCAGTCAACCCTAGTCGTCACGTCAACCATCTCACGACGTTTTCCCCTCGAGGATGGGAATTGTGGAAGCGGAGAATAATCTAGTTCTTTCAATTCCCTTTGTAAGGACATCTGCGAGGTCTTTTGTGTTAGACAATTATCTTTTCCGAAGCGTGAAAACGTATTTAAAAGACGACAAAGACGTGCTGTAGCGTCTGTTCTTAATTAGGTGTTTCAGATCTGTTACTAAAAGTTAGGTATTGGAGCCACAATTGCATGTTGCATGTAGCCGCAATCCAAGGACAAACTGAGATCTAGATGTTTGAATGTTTGTCCTTCCAACGCTGCGTCTTTCGGTGCGAGGTCGCCATTCCAGCACCATGAGACTCCCTCCCCGATTGCCATTTTAACCTGCCTCGTACTAGAGTAGCACTTAGTCATTATTATTATTAGTTAATCAACATCATTGTACGATGTCATTTTTTAAAGCATAGGTAGTTACTTATTTTAGCTATATTAAACTTGACAAATATATTATTTATTATTAAACACTAAAGTTTGTCTTGTCGTATCTTAGCATTTCGTATTGAATATTTTACAAAAATATACGAAGTAGGTAGGTACCTACTTTGAACGTCACTAAACATAGTCACTAAAAGAATAAGTGCCGTTTAATTTCCTCAGTAGTTTCCCAAGTAGGTGGGTACGCCGCAACTTTGAAATGGAATTTTTAATCCCAAACCACAAACTAAGCTCCCCGAACATTTAAATTTAAAATCGTCCTTGGTTTCAGGAATACGCAAAATGAGTTCCATTACAATATTCTCGTTTGATTGGATATTCTCCTCAACTCGAAGAATATTTTAAGCAAATTTACGCTGTATTATTTTAGGCATTCTGATTATGAATGTATTAAATTATAATGATCCTATTCAGAATTACCACGAAGAATTAATATTCTCTAGGGATTGATTTGAACAGAATATAATACCAGTATTTCTAAATATTATTGGGTACTTTCGTAAGTATAAGTATATAGTAAACAATCAACTAGTTATTACTCGTAATCTCATAGAAAACACGTAACTAGCTTTCAAATTTTAACCATAACTACTCGTATATTTTGCCTTTATCTAATGCTATAAAATAAATACATTTTACTCTAATCGAAATTGTTTCACAATCTCCTATTCGTAAGCAAAAGCCAAATAAATCCCAAAGCATTAGGGCACTTTGTCTTGGGAAGGTTGAAAGCTTTCTATTATAATGAGAGGATTTTAGGAATTAATCCCATTTTCTACTCTAAAGTAAGAACAATTAGTATTATTTATATTTATATGTTGTGTACTTACCTAAAGAGCTTTAGATATTTCTAGATTCAAGTCTGAACTAAGTCGTAAAATTTTCTGAGGATTAATCATGAATCATCAAAAATCCCAGTGGAAGGATTATGCAGTTAAATTTAAAATTTAAACCATCCCCGATAGCTAAAAGTTACCATTAAATAGTCGGGATCGAGTTCATAAGACAAGTGCAAGTATATACCTAGTACTTAATGTAAAAATTAACTGGATGACTGAAAACAGCTTATAATCCTCAAACGGTTGAACAAATTTTCTTCAAACATAGCTAAGAAAATTTTGATTAAACAGGCTTTCGAATAATAATCGCATACATATCGGCTCGTCCGTATGAGCGAGCTACGATATCACAGACAGACATATAGATACACAGATACAGATAGGTGTTATTAAGTTTAGCATGAGCTAAACTTAATAACACCCCTCTCTTTATGTCGGGGGCAAACAGGGCTAGGAAAAAGGGAAAAAGAGTAAACAATTTGTTCAACTTACGTGTGCAAGATTTAGGCTCGTCACTTTTATCACCACAATCGTCTTCACCATTACAGTACTTATCCAATGATATACACTGCCCCGTATCACAAAGGAGTTCACTCAATCTACAAGGACTGTCTGTATTGCGCGGAATTTTCACTTTCTTTACCGGCATCACTACACTTATATCAGTGTCTAAACTATCCTCATTAAACTCCTCGCTCAAGTCCTGTGGAGTGCACAGTTTCAATGACAACAACACTATCATGAATAATATAGTTCTGTTGTTCGATATATCGTAATAGCTCTTTAGGAAACACATTTTTAGTTCGATTTGGCTGTAGTTTGTTGTCACAACATGTTGTATTCGTTTTCGTCCACTCGATACCTGCAACAATAAAAACATATTATTAACATAAAATTATTTTAATAAGATTGGTCTTAATAAAATGCACCTCGTGTATAAGCATCGTCAGTGTCAGGTCGCGATTCTGGGATTCATGTCGAGTTTAGTCCTTAATAGGCCGATAAATTTTTATCTTGTAAATTCATTCAATTTAATAGACTGTGGCTCTACACAAGTGCAGAACCTGGCCAATTAGTAAATAAAGTAATACATTTTGCTTCTCAGTCAATCTACGCCCCTCTTTGCTATTCAAAAAAATTAGTTAGTGGCCTCAAATCAATACGATAAAATTCTTATTAGCCGATCAAAATGCCCGTTTGGAGGCCTTAGAATAACTGATGTGCTAATAATAAATATTATAATTTGTCATATAGGTGCATGACAAATTATTATAAAGCTGACTGGGCCCAAAAACAATTAACCATAATTAATCCATATTAATCTCACAACAACTGATGCGCGGTAAAGCTGGGTCGTTTAAAATTAACTTTTCCATTAAGCCTGTTGCACTGCCGATGGGATGTGCACTGACTCCTGTGTCCCTACTCCCTACTGAGCTTATGTGGGGTATTATAATAATTGAAAAATTTATGGTGAAAAATATGTTAATACACCTTTACGTCCATGTGAAATACGGGTCAAGCCTCGGATTCTTGTTGATAACAGTTAGACTTATAGCTAGTAGTCGTTGCACCGATGTGCTGTTTTCTATAGGTAAACGTGCATGATTTGTGTATTCCTGGTAAAATTGTCTAAATACTTGTTATAAAACCCTCGGTGAAAACCATATTTAATTGATTTACTAAGCAAATACCCAGACAAACTCGGATTGCGACATGCTTTTTTATAATTTAGGAATTATTGAAAACGGGTAGCAGGATTTTTTTTAAATAATAATAATTAGACAGAAGCAAATCTCCTATTGAGGTTACGAAGAATCAGAACCTACACAGCCATCGCTTTCATAAAATTTAATGTAAGTACCTATACTCAAAATTATTTCAGCGCAAAATACTCTTCGTTTCTAAGGATTAAACTTGAAATTAAACACGAACAAAGGATCTTTAAAATTATCTGGTAATAGACGAAAATTTGGTCGGTTCATTGATTCGTACATAATTTCAGACATTGATGTTCACGCCCTTGAATAAGATGAGACCTAGCTACTCGTAAAATGTTTATATACTAACACTGAACCACCCCGCCCCGCCCCAGCTTTGAGTGGAATTTTTAAACATTAGTCAAGGGGTGATGTTTCCAAATATCCTGATACACGCAAGCATATTATGTTATTCATTCTTAACCGAAACTCCAAATACGAACTTTTATGCATATAACTTGAAAACTGACAGTTTTATAACCCTGTATTTAAACCCCCTTGGCGTGAATTAAACAAAAATTACGAAACACGTATTTCTTTGCTTTCAGTCAGTCAGGGCAAGTGTTTTATAAGCTGGATCCAGCTAGATTGCTACTGGAATTGCTATGTCACAAATGTTTTGATTCGAGTAAAATGCACTGAGTCTAATAAAAATACATTTATAGTAATTTACCTATTTATTTTTTAAGATATTTCCGATTTACATACCTAGGCTGATTTATCCTTGAAAATCAAAGAGTTTCATAATCATAATCATTTATTTTGCTCAGATTTATGGTAGGTACATGTATATTATTTACATGGGGTCTTAAAAATTAGGTAATCAGTCACATATCCTGCCAAGCATGGCGTGCAAAATTAATTGAACCCAGCATCTCATTTAAGAGTCTTATAAATTTCGGTGGGATTTTTCAAAACCTATAACCACGTGGAGGAAGTCGTGCCCATCATTTACTGTTATTATATTCAGAGCAGCTTAAAATAGGAAAAAATTTATTTCGCATAATTTATGATGTAAATAGAAATTTCCTCACCAAAAACCTTTGGAATCATTGCAAAGCAATCATACAAAATAATCACACATAAACTTTATGACAAACATAAATCAACCCTACAAAAGCGTATATTAAATTTCTTCATCCACACACTATCAACTAGTTACAGGTGTGCTGTAATATTTATGGTCTACACACATGTCGGCAAGGGCTGAATGGATTGCCTCACTTCGGAGTCCTTACGGGGTCGGTTATGCCACCCCCGAGCTGTTAATGTTTGTGTAAGCATTACTTGCACGGTTTGATTTGTTCGTGTAATATGAACTAGGTTGGAGAGTGAGAATTATTTAATATATAAACACAAGTTTTCATAAGTTTTTCTCTTTCATAAGATTTAACACACAGATCATTTTTGTTTAGTAGTGTATATAATTATGTAACAAAAAAGTTTTTCCTGCTATTTTTCTTAAAGAGAAATGGTAGAATATTACAATACACAATGCAAAAACATACAATGGGATTTGTAATGTATTATGTGATTTCGATTGCAGATAAAACGGTAAAAAAATACCACGCAAAGAACACCTTAATACATAGGCTACATCAAGCTTATAGTAATGTAAAATATATACATAGGTATGTAATTTCGTATTGAAAACCATTCACGCATTGGAATAGTGCGGAAAACCTATCGAGTCACTCATTCAGAATGCAAACGTCAAACTATCCCAACGGTTTTACATTTCAACGTATTATCTGCGTCGCTTTTATGATAGAATTGCAAATTTAAACCCTTTGTAAGCACTTTGCATTTCGAAACACAAATTCGCTTTTACGGTAATTTGCATGTTGCTCATGTGTCGCAGTTGTGGTGACTTCCGAAATGCACTGAAACTGTACACATTGCGGTTGTTATTAATATTATATTGTGCAAACACCATCACTCTTAACTCCAAAGTTGCTATAGTGAAGACACACGATGTATTGCGTTAGCGGTGCGGCGCCTGAGCCGTGCCGTTGCGTCATTCTAGATAGAAATCGCTGTACCATGCCACACGATGTGAGGCCACACGGGCCGCTGCGACATAACAACGTTGCGGCGCCGCACCACTCGTGAGCCCGCTGATACGGTGAAATCTTTACGGTGCGACGCCGCAACGCATCGTGTGCCCCCAGTCTTATTACTACGTGCGGCGCCGCACCGCACGCGCAGCGGACTTGGGACCAGAGAGACGAGGCGGGGAAGGGTAGTGCGCTGCTACGCCATCTACTCGTGTGGCCATACTCTCTGCCGAAGCGTCAACGCAGTGCCCTTGTGGCACCCAATACTCAAATCGCCACGATCACCGCTATGGTGCGGCGCCACAACGCACCGCCAACGCATCGTGTGGCCTCAGTCTTAGGCTGCCTTTTCACCAGAGTTGTGCTATGTATGTGTGTAATATCCATCAATCATTTCCATTGCTGGACGTAGCTTAGCATTGGTGGAAACGGTTTCAACGAAGCTATGTTTTTCATTTACTAGTTGAACCGAAAGATGCGAGCTAGGAATGTATGGCACGGGCTTCCATTTCTCCTCACCACGCCCCACTAATCTACTACTAGTAAATGACCATTGTTGAAACAATGCACGTTGCGCATCATCTTTGCGCAGAACTACCTCGTGCAAAGCGCATCTTTATGAACATCTTACCCGCTCCGTTACAGCCCTTAGATTTGGTGGGCAATGGTCACATTGTTTTGCAACTTAGCTTCAACATACATTCATCGCTTAGCTATCTCACACATCTGTGGTGGAAAAGCAGCCTTAAGATTATACCTATCTACAAGATATAGATTTATCCAACCCGATCTCAAAAAATATCACCATTCGAATCCTATTTTCCTTGCCGGAAAGGCAAATTGACTTGCCATTCTAAATTCGAAGTCATTAGAGTGAAAACTCTTGCGGATTAACATTGATGTATCTTCTTCTGATGAAACGAATAACGAATTACCGCGAGCAATGTGTTTTTATCTTTTATATTTTTCAATATGACTTGATTGTAATAAAGTTTACATTATTAGGTATTATTTTTACTTTATAATGGTTCTAATTTCCAGAAAAAAATTAAAAACTTAATATAGTACAAAAATATTGCTCAGTCATAGTATTTTACAACTGTAGAACAAAAGGGAATGAAAATACAACAATGTAGTTTTAAATTATGAAAAACAATACACTTCTGGGCGCAACGCCGTCGGGTAATATCCTTTGTAACATTCCATGTACAATGAAATTGCAGGCGTTGTTCCATATAATAATAATATACAGTACAATATAAAATGAATACCCCCATACATATTATAATGCTCTTTAGCGTCCGGGTTAGTCACAGGGAAAATTCTGTAAATTCCACTTTTTTATTGCAACATTGTTGTTTTTATTAAAACTTACCATAATCGCAAATTGACAGGCATAACTGAAATATTGTACAATAATTTTATGTTGACCACCGATTTTAATACAAGGGCTTTACTTAATTTCAATTTTTACTAGGGTTTTAGAAACACTAGATTATGCGTACATTTTGAGATCTCACTCGCTATTAAAATAGCTCTTAGGTCAACTGTCATATCAAAAATAAGGTTCATTTTTAAGAACTAAAATCGAACTTCTGACATGACAGTTGACACATAGAGTTAAAATGGCGAGAAATGGCGAGTGAGATCTCAAAATGGCAACACTAACATCCATCAATATTGAGAATCTCCCAAAGCCACCATGATCCAAACTTCATAGTCGCTAATCGTTCCTCCCTGTGTAAGGGGCAATACGCAGTGAAACTTTCAGCTTTAATAAAATAACGAAGGTCTGGCACGCACTGGCTCTTAGTCCACAAAGCCATGCTGTAAATCTTAAGTGATAGTTTTTGTCACTCGAGTCTAGATGTCCCTATCTCAGCGACATAATTAATTATATCCTCTTACAGTCTTACTGCAGTGAAACCGACCCTGTTTATTAATGTGAAGCATTATTCAAAAGCAGCCACAGATGAAACTTGGTGCCCGAACATAAAACATTCTTGAATTATATTCATTCCGCTCGTTAAAAGATAGTTGAGGGAAAAACTCGACATTCATGATAGTTGCGTTTCTTTTAATGCTTGGCTTGTGATGCAAAATGAAAAACTGTGTCAAACTTTTAACTTTTTGAGATGGCGAATTTAATGAGTTTTCGAAAACTAGGTGAGAGGTGTCTGCTTGTTAGTTTCAATATTTCGCAAATTATTTTTAAACTTGGCATTGAGTTCTTTTTCATTTTAGTGAAAGTAAATTTTATTTGTAAGTATACTTATGTACTTTTTGCAAAAATTAATTCAGAAAAGTGGAAATCAAATTAAAAATACAAATGATTCAGCCGGAAATGCAGCCAGTTTTCTTGGCACCATTCAACGTAGATCATACAGTAATTAGATTAGGCTAGCTGTAAGACTTATTGTAGGACCACTACCCATATTATAAATGCGAAACTGTGTTTGATTGTTGATTTGCCATTCAACCACGCCCCAACTGAGCAACGGATCAACGTATTTTATTTGCATGAATATAGTTAAATACCTGGAGAGTGACATCCTGGAAAATCAAAGAGTACCCACGAGATTTTAAAAACCTAAATCCACGTAAACGAAGCCGCGGGCATCAGTTAATTTCAATAAAAATAGAATGAAAATGTCACAATTTTTCTCCATGTCACATAGAGTACAAATAGTATTTTACTCTTTGAAATCTACTCTATATAAGTTCGCGTCTTAGTTATAAATAATAACATTAATTAGAAATACCTAATCGAGTTCTCAAAGCGTTAACGATTTTATCGTAAGCTGTTTTAGGCTTGTAGTCGATTTGTCGAGGTTTATCTTCCAAGTAATAATCTGCCCCGGGCAAATTTGGGTCAGCAGGTTATTGTAGACGCAATCTTAGATAATTGCTGGCATAAATAAGGAGTTTTATAATTTTGAACGCCGAATTCTTGGGAAGCACAGGAATGTAAATTAATTTTAAGATTTGTATTATTAGAAATTCGGGGCGTTATTTTAAGGTGAAAATAATTTTTAACTGCCGTTTGAGAAATAATTATCGGTAGATTTGTACGATCATAATCATGTACCTATACGTACATGATTATAATAATACAAAAAGTAGAGAATATTTTCTAGATAGGTACATTTTAGGATCAAATATCTACGTCTGTGATTTGCCAGATTTCCGTTAAAGTATTTTAATTTCAAATTACAAGAGCTCAAGAATTTATACAAATCTTTAAACCGGGTGGTATAACTTAAAAACAAGACATTATATTATTTTAATGGAAATTTGGCAAAAACAGACGCTGATATTAGTTTCTAGAACGTTTAGGATTCAAAAATAACCAGCAGTATTATGAGTACCTATTTAACTAAGTACCTACTTCAAATAAAGCTGATAAGCGTGAATTTATTTGACAAAATTGCCTTGTTCAAATTAAATACGAATTGAATGGTAAATACATTTAAAGCACAATTCAATTACTGGAAATTATGTACATTTTTTGTGTATAACACAAAAAACAAGCTACAATTTTAAAGCAATTATACCTACGTAACGGTTAACCGAATAAAAAATGTATTCATCAAATAATAACAATTGCCAATGGAATGAAATTATCATATTTGAATACAGATCCCGATCTGTATTCACACATTGTAATTTATTAACGGTATCAATCTCAAAAAATGGATTGCATTTTTATGGATCTAATTTGTATTCATTGCCGTTATAAATATACGTGCAGTGTTTTTTCAGAACTCACGTGATATTTTTTTACTTTTTCCGTGAAGTGAAATTTATTTTTCCATCACTCTGTTTAAATGAAATATAAGCTGTAGTATGTGGCTTAATAATATTATGTTTGAACCATTTTGTATACTTCTATTACATCTGGTACTACATAGACTAATTATTGAGACTAAACTTGGGTAGTTTCTAATCATAATATTATTATATTCATTCTCCTTCTTCTTTCACGTATATAATCTCAGAAAAGAAAAGCTTATTTGACGGGAGTGCACCGGGGAAATAATACAGGAAATATTGTGATAGTTGAAAATCTTTTTTATATTTCTGATATCGGTGACTGCTGCATGGTTTTAGATTCTTTAAAATTCCGTAAGAACTCTTTCATTTTCCGGGATAAAAGGAGGTACCTACCATTATTGTCCGTCTCTAAGATACAAGCTATCTGAAGTGCCCGTCAGATTGGATTTGCAGTTGAGCTATGAAAGGTAACAGACAGACATAGTTTTGCATTATAATATTGAGTAGGTATTAATAAAGATTTATTGTAAGTATAGATAAAACCAGTGTACATAATGAAAAAAATTGTTCAAATTGTTATAAAACTTCGGAAGATAATTACTTGAGTTGGCACCTAATCTAATATTCTCTTAAAAAGCTTTTTTTCTTTCGCCTTTCAAGCCTATCTTGGTATCTTCATTGCCTAATCGTGTGCTCAGCCGCATGATCCAAATTATATGAGCGTCAGTGAAAAATAGACTGTCGTTATTCTTAGGAAAACTTTCGCCAGCGACCGAGCGGGAGTCATGTCTTTTATGCTACCAATTTTTCTTGCCTGTCAAAAAATGTATTCGTAATTTTCAGACTCTACTTATATTATAATAAGCACATAATAATAAATGAGGTTGTCAGGGTAAAGTAACTGGGATCTCCCGAACTGGTGTGATTAACAAAAAATCTGAATATCCAGAATTTAGATACGCTTTTATTTTATCTTATCTAGCTTTTCACAGTGACTTTGTTCGCGTGAATTTACGTTTTCTAAGGATAAAGTAACAATTTTTGGAAATCCTTTTTAGTAGGAGTATCCGTTATCAAGAGAATCTCAAGTTTTTTTGTCAAGTTTGAGCTAGGCTACCTTGATGTGCATTTTGTTAGGTTTCGTGTAAGGTCTAATGTGTGTAACATAATATATTTATTTTGGAGGTTTCATTAAAAGTTTTGGAGCTATGTACATTTCGGTCGCATCAGAAGTAGTAGGTAGTATTTAACTACTGGATATAAATCTAGAATAAAATATGTGTTTTATTCTAGATTTATATCCAGTAGTTAAATACTACAGTAATAGTTTTACATATAGAGTCTCAGCTCCGACAAATTATATCCACATTTGTAAAAATAATCTCGTTTCTGGATCAAATAACTTATATGGTATTACACGAAATCTAATAACAAAGGCTAACGTAGCATATATAAATCTTATGAAGAATTCTGAAGATGTTTTTTAGGTTTGCGATTTTTCTCGTCATATTATTATTTGGAACATAATATTAATTATAATTGGACCAAATGTACTAAGTATATATTATAATAACTTAGTACAAAAAAATTGTACCTAATACGTTGACAAAAAATCTAATAATATAAACTCAAACTAGATAGACTGCTGGCTTCAGATGGTGCAAGACTGTGGTGTGTAAGTCTCACAAGAGTGGGTATGCAGTGGCACCGGCAGTGGACGTTAATCAGTTGACGATGATGATGATGATGATGACACACTTAAAAGCGAGAAAAAGAAACTCATGAGTGGTTTAATACCTAAATGAAACAAATAATTCTCTTGCAAAAAATAAAAGAAACAGAGGGATAAGCTTAGCAACCGCAATTTCCACAACAAATAGAATATGTTGGGCATGCTTCAATTGTTCCGAGAAGTATTGTATTATATGGGCAGCCATCATTGTATTTTCGAGCATTTCCTTCCTTACAAAATGGCAGTTAGAAATATTTATTGGACAAACTTGTAGCGTGACTCCATTTTTTTGTCAATTGTTGCCAATTTTCGTATCACGGTCTTATGTTTTCCTCTGATATATTGAACATTACTGAAGCCTGTGTAGTCGTTACTATACTTACAGTTCAGTTCTTTCGCACATATTTTTCTTCTGGCCCATTGATTTCATAACAATCTTTGTGTATTGTCGGTTCTTACATTATGGAAATAGAATGGAATCACTTTATATTATTCATGTCTTGTTACTTGTTATTTCACTTGATGGTTAAACGAGCAAGAAAATAACAGAAATACCTGGTGTTTTGAAAGCTTTTGCTACTAAAATATTCTATTGTATGCAAGGCACGTTTCAAAGAATCATAGAAATACATTGTATGAACGAATTCATGGTCGTCCTCCTGCCGTCACCTCGTCTGGCTCATTTTTTGCGCAACCTGGCTGTCCAGTGCGGAATTGCAGCCAGTATTCTTGGCACCATTCCACGCGGGCTTGATTTATATAGTTACCAGATAAGGCAAGCTTTAAATTTTATTGTAATATTTTCAGTGATATTTTAATTCCTCAAAACGCACAAAACTCTGAAAATTAGAGGTGCCGCGTGCCTGGGATCGAACCTCCCGATTTCCCAAGCAGGATGCCGACATCTTTACCACTATCTATCTATCATACCTGGCTATCATAACCTTTAACTATGCATCCACCAATCATACCGATATTTTCGTATTGACAAAAACGTTCTCCATACATAAAAGATCCCTTGATTAATTCCTCAATTGATACTTAAGCACGCTGAATAATCTGAGGGAATGGACATTCGGGTCTTATTAAAGTGAACAACCCATCTTGTAGCGGATGGGACTTATGCAAATGAGCGAAGGGTAAAGTGCTGTTGTGCCGGATTAAAGGGACCGTAGTGACTGTCTGTTTTTACTGCGTCACATGCTGTTGAGTCTCTAAACAATACAGCTAAATGAATGGGCTACATAATCAACGACTGATCTGATGCCTGCTGGTTAAGTGGGGTATACATGATAATGGAACTTTTACAAAGACAAGCATTTGATGAAAGTCTGTGTTACAAGTATAGTACGCGACGGCTGCTGCGGGTGCGCAGGGCTGTGCGGGTGTGCAGGGCATCCCCACCCCGATTGTCAAAGCTTGTAGAGAAAAACCAAAAATAACATGATCTATTCTTATTATTCAAAGAATTTTAAAATATAAATGTAAGTAGATTAAAACGTTCATACTACACGGCGGATAACGATTCTTGCTCGATGAACAGAAGACACAAAACTCACCAGAGCGAAAGAAATAGACTCCACAAATCTGACCCAAGTATCGTAGTTAAGCCTTCACTTTGTATACGTAAGTATGTAACTTTTCTACTCCTTTTTACATTATATAAACTGATGCCCGCGACTTCGTCCGCGTGGATTTAGGTGTTTAAAAATCCGTGGGGACTCTTTGATTCGGGATAAAAACTAGCCTATATTACTCTCCGCCTCTATCAACACGTCTCGTCTCTTCAACTATCTCTTTGCCAAAAATCAAGTCGATTGGTTGCTTAGTTAGGGCGTGGAGCAAGGACAAAGAAACATACATACACAATTTCACATTTATAAAGAATAATGAGAATTTATATTTACAATAATGAGAATGGCCACAGACTCTACTAATAACAAATATCTACGCGTAGATAACATTATACTTATTCACATATGTATTATCCAAATAAACGCAAGACTACGTATCCAGTCTGTAGATAAGTGCGAGGTTTTGTGAATAAAAACACTTCTTTGGGAGGCTGCGCTTCTTTACAAACACGGTCCATTGTGATGACAGACAGACGGGAAAAACCCTTGCATATTTCACGCATCCGCCAGACAGGATACACGGTAAAGGCTCGTTTACGTCACTCGCGTTACAGGCCTCTTCTAAAATTGTCAAAAATCACAAGGATAAATAAATGAAATAGAGATTGTAGCCAGAGTGAACTATGTAGCTTTGGCATTCCGAGGTACTTATTATGGTATAATTAATTTAGTGTTGAGTAGAGATGACTTACCAGAACCAGTACACCAATTTGTCCCGTTACATGACAGAAAATTGTACAAATCGCTTAACATTTTCAAATGTAAGACCACATTACGAATGTCAACGAGGCACCAAGACGGCTTGCCGCGAAAGCATGACTTCGTTGGATGGATATAACAAAGACTTCTTCTTCTTCTTCTTCTTATAGTGATGTCTCCTATCGGAGGTTCGCATTTCTCATAATATGACCAAAATACTGCAACTTCCGCACTTTTACCGTTTTCAGAATTTCAAGATCTTTGTTTAGCCTTTGTAGTACTGTTGCATTCTTGACACGTCAACAAAGACTGAGAGACGTTAATCTTCTATTAGTCACTCCACCTCACGTGTCATTTGAATAACAGAAGTAAAGTCGGATCAGACTCCTTTCGGCTCATTTACACCAACTCCCTCTTTTTGATCTCGTGTCATAGCCCAGCATTAGTAGGTATTTATAAAAAAGTGTTCAGATTTTTAATACAAAAATCATGTGGTACAAGTGAATCTACTACTACTGTAAATGGATTTTGGAATCTTCAATCAATCAATCAATCAGCCTTTTTGCGTCCACTGCTGGACATAGGCCTTCCCTAGAGCGCGCCACCACACACGATCCTCTGCCACCCACTTCGTGCTACCTTCTTAAGGTCGTCAGTCCAGCGGGTTGGAGGACGTCCCACACTGCGTTTGCAATTTGGAATCTTACATCTTGGGTTTCAAAATATATTTAACAAAATAGCATTGAAAATAATGGGATAGAGAATTTTTCTTTCTTATTTATCTATGAACGCCTCACCGTAAAGATATCTCCTGCGAGCACAGACTGCGAGCGAGATAAGTCCGTATATATACCGGTATCTAATCTTCTTTCATGTCTTTGTTTTAAAAACCTCCCTTGAGATCGGCAAACGTCTCACTGGCTTAAGAGCACATTATCTATGTCAATACTGAAAAAAGGACCATTTTAAGAAAAGATTTTCGTATCGCGTAAACCCTTAAGGAGCCATTTGGGATCTATTAAGAAAGATTTTGTCCCACGTCGAGGGAAAAATGCGGGTAGGGAAGATTAGTTATAACCCATAAAACTTAGATTTCTGGGACGATCTGTAAGATATATTGTTTGGAAAATCTACAATGATATCTAAGGATGTAATATGGGCCTTTGTGCGGAGTGGTAGATTTATAACAACCTAAAAATAGTGGATGGGAAGCAACTAATTCGAACCTCATTCACATTTTCGTGTCATTATTTGAATGTAATCAGTCGCCCTTTCTTCAACTCTGTCTTTCTTTTACATCCTCTGCACGCTTAGTCTTGAAACTTTGGATGGTGAGTTCCATCTCGTAAGTACTAAGTATTCTTTTGCTTTCT